>NC_059175.1:24728382-26111661 GCF_019923935.1 Bubalus bubalis | reverse complement strand
CAGAGCAATACCACTGGATCACTGTGAATGTTTCTACCTGAAGTCTTGGAAATTGAGGCTGAGAGATGTTCTACCTAAGGGAGATTAGTGATATAGTTCTCATTATAATTAGATGTTCTACTCAAGTAACTATATTTTGAGCATCTATTTTATGCAAGGCCCTGGAGATAGAGATAAATAAGATGAAACCCAGCCCTCCTCTAGCCCACTTCCTCCCATTGATGTGGGCACCCTTTTCAGCTTGGGCTGGGTGGGGACCAGAGAACTGCCTCTATCCAAGAGAGGCAATGGCTTTGCTACTTTCTTAGCAGAGCTGACAACTGAGTACCCTGTCAGCTCTGTGCAAGGCGTAGGACACTTGCGTGGCTCCCGGCTAAGGGGCCTTCGCCTGTTGCCAACTGGAAGCCTGTCGCTTGACTCTATTTCCTCACCAGTCCCTGTTCTAGCCTCTACCCTTGACTTTAACCTATCCGGTGGAAACAACTCCAAGACTGCAGAAGTCCTGTTCCCTCTTATCTTTCTGCCTTGTATGACCAATAACTTCATCCACAGGTGCATAGTGAAGATGGATAATCATTGCTTCATGTTCCTCATCTGAGGCAGTTGACAGGGAATTCAACTAAGGGCAGGAAATTGTTTACTCCTCTGGGTCCCATCAGTAAACTAGCCATGGTTTCCTAATCAAGGGATTTAAACTGCTTGGGCCTCAGTATCTTCATCATTTAAGGATACTTTCTAATGACATAGCCTACATGAGGCCTTTTCCAACTGTAGCCTTCTGAGACTCCTCAAGGACACATTTGGGTATTTTCAGTGTGTGCTCAGAGGAGGGCTCCAAGGAACCAGGTACACAGAGCTTTATGGAGAGAGAGGACTTGCTGGTGCCCTGACTTTCCTGAGATGGTTCTGTATCTTAGACAAGCCTCAGAGCTATTTATAGAGTGAATGATCACCATGGTGGCACCTGATATGTACGGAATATTTAAACATTTTAAGTGATTTTCCTGGTGACTTAGACAGCAAAGAATCTGCCTGCAATCCAGAAGACCAGGGTCCGTTCCCTGGGTTGGGAAGATTCCCTGGAGAAGGAAATGGTTACCCACTCCATTATTCTTGCCTGAAGAATTCCATGGGCAGAGGAGCCTGGCAGGCTACAGTCCATGGGATCACAAAGAATTGGACACAACTGAGCAACTAATACTCTCAAATAATCATGGATTTTTAAAAACCCATTATAGAAAGAATGGAGCTGTTTAAGATACAGAGACAGTAATAAAGAAGATAACTATGTTTGAAGGCAATTCAAATTATTTTTAATGAATAAAATATTGGAGAAGATAATCATTTTCAAAATTAATGAAAAAGGCTCTACAATATTCATATTACTATCAGTTTCATTACTTGATTTGTTGTGTTGTTTAGTCACTAAGTTTTGTCTGAATTTTTTGTGATCCCATGGACTGTAGCCTGCCAGGCTCCTCTGTCCATGGAGTTCTCCAGGCAAGAATACTGGAGTGAGTTGCCATGACCTTCTCCAAGGGATCTTCCCAACCCAGGGATCGAACTCAGGTCTCCTGCATTGGCAGGCAGATTCTTTACTACTGAGCCACCAGGGAAGCTCCTCATTACCTGATTACAGATATATAAATCCTAAATGCATGTGTTTAGAGTGAGTGACATTTAAGGTAATCTTATTCTCTCTGACACCCCAGTCTTTTTCTGCTTTAGGAAAATGGAGGTCACCTACGTTCTGAGATCTCTTCTAGTTGTAGTTTTGATTCCATCATCCTACTTAGGCAAAAGCCACAACACATTTAATGTTTATTTACTTGGTCAATGTTTAGCCTGTGGCTGGGCATTTAAATATCCCAATGAAGACTGAAAAAGCAGGGCAGAGAACGGTGAAACACAGACAAAGGAAGAGAAATAATTGGAAACCAGGGGAAAACAAGGGGAAAGACTGAACAGTGCTTTTACCATTTCTTTTTCATTTCTCCCACATGCTTAGAAAATAGAATAGGTTTTTGTATGCTAGTAGTAGTCTTATAAATGAATTAAACATATCATCAGCACTTGCCAATTTATTTCACAAGTATACAAAGTCAGGTAAATGTGTTCTACACTCCCCACATAGATGGTATGTCGTATGTTTGAGAAATTGTAGCTTGAAGTAAATGTACCCTATCTTAAGAGTGCTGTATTTGTTTTATATTCTCATACTTAATGATCTGTGACATAATTTCTTTCAGCCCTAACCATGCTTATTCTATGGGTTTAAAAGAAGAAAGAAAAACTCTATATATACACAATTATACATCACTCATCAGAGAAATTAAATATGGAAATACATTTAAATATGTACGTGGTTCATCCGAATTTTAGTATCTATCCTTCATCATGTTTCCTTTTGTCTCCCATTAAAGACAAAATAGCTGGGAATGTTGTTTCTCTTAATGGGCTGATAAGTAACCAAGTAAAACATATTGTACTTTTACCTGGTGCTAGTGGCAGGAAGCCCAATGTGCAGAATTCCCAATTACACAATCCTATATTAGCGACCAAAGAGAAAGTTTTTTTAAAAATGTTTAAATAGAAAAAACAAGGACCTAATATTCTTTAAAAAGCAAATCTGACAAAGGGTACAGGGGCTCAGAGGGTAAAGAATCTGTCTGCAATGCAGGAGACACAGGAGACAAAGGTCCAATCCCTGGAAGGAAATGACAACCCACTCCAGTATCCTAGCCTGAAAAATCCCATGGGCAGAGGAGCCTGTCAGGCTACGCAGTCCAAAGGTCACGAAGAGTTGACCATGACTGGGCGCCTAAGCGCACGCGTGTGCACGCACACGCATACACACAGGAACTCTATTATTTGTTCTAAACGCATAAGAATCTACAATTACCTCAAAACATAAAATTGAATTTGAAAAAGACATTGTTTATGGTTCTGGTGGTGTGGACTAAAAAAAGTCAGCTGCTCTATCAGTAAACAAAGGACGTTGAGGCCATCAAGCCATCAGCCACTGCCACTGCCCCCAGCAGCGTACCTTGAGGGGATCCAGGAAGGGGAAAAAAACAGGATACTGGCCCTAGACGGTGCCTATCAAAGGAGAGATTTCAGTGAGCTCAGACTCTTGTATCTTTCCATACCTAAAAAAGTACTAAATTCATTACCTTGAGATGTCTGGTTTGCTTTAATTAACAGTAATCTTTTGATGTTTGGACTACCTTGTTTTGTTGTAAAAACTCCTGTGTATCCTAGCCCCTCCCTTACCTCTTCAGAGCAGTTCCTTGGAGTTCAGAGGCTGTCTCCTGTGCTTAAGTCCTCAGAAAGCATAATTCTCAACTTTTAGGTTGTGTATTTTGTTTCCTTTGACAGTGGCTAATTGAGCCGCTTTGACTTTTTAATTTATGGTGCGTGCTTAGTCACTCAGTCTTATCTGACTCTTTGTGACCCTTTGAACTGTAGCCCGCCAGGCTCCTCTCTCCACTGGATTTTTCAGGCAAGAATGATGGAATGGGTTGCCATTTCCTTCTCCAGGGGATCTTCCCAACCCAGAGATCAAACCTGAGTCTCATGTGTCTCCTGTATTGCAGGCAGATTCTTAACCTACTGAGCCATCAGGGAAGCCCTTATTTATGCTAAAATATATATATAATAAAATTTACCATTTAACCATTTTAAAGTTACAATTCAGTGACATCAGGTACATTTATAATGTTGTGAAACAATAACAATAAAGTTCCAGCACTTTCCACCAACCCAGAGAGAAATTCCATATCCCTGGAGCAATCACTCCCCTCCCTCCTTCCCCTCAGGCTCTGGAAACCACAAATCTGCTGTTTCTATGAATAGTCCAATTCTTTGTATTTCCTATAGATGGATGTGAGCTTTGGTGTCTAATTTCTTTCATTGAGAATGTTTCCAAGGTTTATTCATGATATAGCATGTATCAGTACTTTCAGAATACTTTCCCTCTTTTTATAACTGAATAATATTCCACTATATGGATAAATCATATTTTATTACATTAGTTGATGTAACATTAAAGTTGTTTCCATCCTTTGGCTCTCGTGAATAGTGTTTCTCTGAACAACTGCATAGAAGCATTTGTGTGAACATGTTTTCACATTTTTGAGTATTATACCTGGGATTGGAATTATTGGGTCATATGGTAGCTCTGTTTAACTTTTTTAAGGAACCACCAAACTTTTCCTTATCAACTATACCATTTTACATTCCCATCAGCAATATATGAGTGTTCCAATTACTCCAAATGCTTTCCAAAACTCATTTTTCTGGTTTGTTTGTGTTTTTTCAATGACCATCCTAATGGATAAGAAGTGGTATCTCATTGTGGTTTTGATGTACTTTCCTTACTAATTAATGACATTGAGCATCTTTTCACATGCTTATTGGCAGTTTATATAGCTTATTTGGAGAAATGTCCTTTAAAATCCCTTTGTCAATTTTCTGATGAGGTTGTCTTCCTCCTTGCTATTGAGTTGCTTATTTTAAAAAGGAAATGAAGATTTCGGTTGTGCAGGAAATGTTTTTCTCTAGACTTAAGTGGTAGTTACATGGATGAATTCACTTTGTGATCATTTATGCCCTTATGTACATTTGTCAAAAATGAGGATATGTGCCATTTTCTGAATATATCAGTTTCCTAGGGCTGCCGTAACAAATTCCTCCAAACAACAGAAAAGATTCTCTCACAGTTCTGGAGGATCAAAGTCCAAAATCAAGATGGTGGCAGAGCGAGTTTCTCTCTGAAGACTAGGGGAGAATCCTTCCTAACCTTTTATAATTTCTGGTGGCTCCTGGAACTCCTTGGAATACCATGGCTTGTAGACACATATCTGTAGTCTCTACCTCTGTCTTCACATGGTCTTCTCCTTGTTTCTGGTTCTAAGTGTCTCAAATCTCCCTCTCCCTTCTCTTATAAGGATACCAGTCATTAAATTTTCAAGAAAGAAAGTTGTGCGGGCTCTGAAAACCACAAATCTGTTTCTATAATAAGCCAATTCTTTATATTTTATATAAATGGAATCACACAATACGTGGCCTTTGATGTCTAATTTCTTTCATTTAGAATGTTTCCAAGCTTTATTCATGATCAGCATGTATCAGTACTTTTATAGTACTTTTCCCCTTTTTATAGCTGAAAAATATTCCACTGTATGGATAAATCATATTTTATCAGTTCATTAGTTGATATAATATTAAGACTGTTTCCATCCTTTGGCTCTCATGAATAGTGTTGCTCTGTGCAATTACATACAAGCATTTGTGTGTACATGTTTTCAGCTCTTTGAGTATTTGAGTCACTCAGTCATGTCCTACTCTTTGAGACCCCAAGTACTGTAGCCCATCAGGCTCCTCTGTCCATGGGATTCTCCAGGCAAGATTACTGGAGTGGGTAGCTATTCCCTTCTCTGGGGGATCTTCCCAGCCCAGGGATTAAACCTGGGTCTCCTGCATTGTAGGCTTTACCATCTGAGCCACCAGGGAAGTCCCATTAAATTTTGTATCCACTCTAAATACAGGATGTTCTCATCTGGAGACCCTGAATTACATTTGCAAAAGTCCCATTTCCAAATAAAGTTGCATTCACAGATAGCAGCGGTTCAGGCTTGGGCTTATTTTGGGGGAGGTACTTCAACCCATTACACCTAATATATGTCATGCTTCAATTTTTTAAAAACAGAATTTAAAGAAAAGATATGGTAAATAATTGTAGGAAAATGTGGCAATCTGAGTTCCTGTGTCAACAGATCTGTAGGTTTAGTGAAACAGGAGAATTCATGCAAACTTGCCACCCTATAAAGGAAAACTTCTTAATCAGTTTTTGAAAATGTTTTTGCTAAATACAATTCTGAAAATAACATGTTCAAACAGTTTTCAAAGGACATTGATGTATTTTTTTTTCCTTTATTTAAGAGGAAGCTCATGAAAACAGTGACATCTTCACATATAGAGAGAAGATATTTCTTTAAATATATTTTTAAGATACTAAAGAGTTTGGGGGGTTTTGTGTTGTCAAATCCAGTCGTCCATTAAAATGTCCAGAAAGAATATTTATGTGTTCACACTGTTACCCAGTATGTACTCATTTTTTCCTTTTGTCCTTTAACCATCAATAATGTTGAGATGTGGGCCTTTTGACCACTGCGATACTCAACTTTGGTCTGGTTTGACAGTTTGGCTGAGATTCATGTCATAAAAGGAATATGATACCTGCCACTTAACCCCAGGATATTTATATTTTAGTCTAACATGTAGTTGGACATAACCAGCTTTTGTCAAGGCCTCAGTTCATGTCCAGTTAAATAAATATGTAAATGAAGCAATCCTTTCTTCTCAAAAATGACATTTTATGCAATATATTAAAAGTTATTTGAGTTCCTAAATATGAAAAGCCAATAGAGTATAGTAGTTCTGTGAAAAGCTGCTTTACTATGAGAACATACAACTGTAAGAGTTCAGACAATGGCCTTATTCAGAAGACTAAAAGCTAAGAAGCCCATTTTCTGGACCCCAGTGCATTTTTGCAATCTTTTTTTTTTTTTTTTTTTCTTTTTGGGTAGTGCTATCTGGTAAGAAATAAATGACAAGGCTTTGATCCACCACATTTGCAAATTGTCCTCTCTGTAAAATATGTCTTCAAAGAGAAATTTTGGAAGCTTTCATATGTAAGATTGCATGAAGTTTTTGAATAAGTCCTAATTACTTCACCAGGGAGTGAAAAGTTGTCTTTACTTTACTTGACTGGTGTTTTTTTAACTAACCTAACAGTCATTTTAAGTTGATTGGAGTTCATCCAGAAAATCACTACGTGTTGGTAAAAGGTTAAAACTTAAATTTTAAAAATTGGATTTCTTTTTCACAAAGCTCTTTTTATACTTTTAGAGGTTTAAAAGGCAAGTACTTTATAGAAAGTGTCAACACAAATTATATTACTGATCTTTCATCATAATATGAAATAATAGTTGCACTCAAGACATGAAGGAAGAATATGCTTCAGGATTTGGTTGTGAAATAACTGACATACAGCAGAATCACTCACTCTAGTTTTTCACTCTAGACGCCAGGCAGGGGTGTCAGTTCGTGGATCATTTAGCTTTGCCCTCCTAATAAGACCAGCCTGACACAAAGCGGCAATTATTCCGTGGTGACATCATCACCATTCTGCCCTTTCACTTGTATTTAAATGAATTGTTCTTGGGTTGCCTAATGGAAGATTTCAACTTTAAATCTGACCTAGCAATGGAAGTCGGCATGAGCTCTGTGTCATGTCTTCATTCTGTTTTATTTCTACCTTCTGGCAGTGCTTCTAACACAGACATAACATTCTGAAAGCAGTTTCCAACTTGAAATGTAGAGTCCTCTCAGGAGATTTTTGTATATTTAATCACCCATCTAAATGAGGTGTCATCCTTTTTCATAATACATAGAGATTACCCCTAAGTATGTCCCAATGTATGTTTATTACCAAATCTCTTTTAGATAGCATATAACTTCCGAATGATTAGCTAGGAAAGAAAAAAGCTAAGATTGTTAGGCTTTATAAAACTGGCATTAAAATTACAAGAATCACAGTTACAGCAATCACTTAAGGCCCTGGAAGTTTTTTTTTTCCCCCGTTTTTAACCTCCTAATTGTCTTATTTGATTATGCCTTATGTCTCACAAGTGACTAAACGTCTTTGGAGGCAGGGCTAATTTATTTTGCCTTTTAATCACTGATAGCTCTTTCACATTACCTTGCGCAGGGTAGACCTTTATTAATGTTTGCTGAATGAATACCACATATTCATAATGTAGTCACATATCCAGATTTATTTACATACTTGTGGCAGAGCAGGCCTAGTACTTTTTCTCTCTTACTCTCAGTCTTTTTTTTTTTTTAATAGCTCTAGGAGAGGCTGGAGAAACAAGAGGGAAACATTAGTTGAACTAAGCCATTATATCTTTTCTTTAGCTACCCTGCCCTCTGCTTTTTTAAAATTTTTTGTTTTTTGCTTTTGTTTTGTTTTGGGGGGCCACCCCACATGGCATGCGGAATCTCTGTTCCCCAACCAGGGATCTAACCTGCACCCCCAGCATTGAAAGTACAGTCTTAACCACTGGACTTCCAGGGAAGTCCCCTGCCTCCTTCTTCTTCCCCATCCCTCCCCCAATCACAGGGCAGCAATAAAGCTGACAGGGAAACCAATTATTGGACTAAAGTGTTAGTCGCTCAGTCATGTCCAACTCTTGTGACTCCATGAACTGTAGCCCACAAGGCTCCTCTGTCCATGGAATTCTCCAGGCAAGAATACTGGAGTGGGTAGCCATTTCTTTATCCAGAGGATCTTCCTGATCCAGGGATCAAACCCAGGTCTCCTGCATTGCAGCCAGATTATTTACCATATGAGCCACTGGGGAAGCCCTTATTGGACTAGACAATCTCTCAACTCCCTTCTGTATTTTAGAACTTCCTCCTTCATCTCGATTTCACTGCTTCACACTATGAAACTGCTTTCTGGCAGAAATCAACCTCATGTCTATTCCTGAGCCTCCTGTTCCATGACCTTCTGCATCAGATCAGAGAGTTGAGTACTCTGACTGAGTTGAGTACTCCCCCACCCCTGGAATTTATCCACTTGATGGCTCATTTTAGATTTGATGCTCATTCTTGGACCAGTCAGCTGTGGCCTGGGAGGCAAGATCACTTAATAACATGGCAGCACCTTCTGGAACACCTGATGGGAGTAAGTTAGGTGCCAAAAGTAGATAGTAGCTGGCCTCTGGTAAAATGGGAAGGCCAAATTAAACAATACCTAAGCATCTCATTCCTTCCAATTACAAAGTTCTATGATAACTTTAGCAGTCAAATATTAGGAAGGTATAATTCTTAATATTTTATGTTCTCCATGTACCTTCTCCTAAATTCAGTAGATTGACCTGAAAAAATAAAGTGAAAGTAACTCAGTTGTATCCAACTCTTTGCAACCCCATGGATTATCAGTCCATGGAATTCTCCAGGCCAGAATACTGGAGTTGTTAGCTATTCCATTCTCCAGGGCGTCTTCCCAACCCAGGAATTAAACCCAGGTCTCCTGGATTGTAGGCAGATTCTTTACCAGCTGAGCTATAAGGGAAGCCCAAGAATACTGGAGTGGGTAGCCTATCCCTTCTCCAGTAGATCTTCCTGACCCAGGAATCAAACTGGGATCTCCTGCATTGCAGGTGGATTCTTTACCAGCTGAGCTACCTGACTTAGGATCAGTCACATGAATTTCTCTTGGAGGAATTACAGTGTATAACAACATATTACCAACACTATTTTAGAATAGAGAATAAAATTATGACTAGAAGGAAATGGCAACCCACTCCAGTATTCTTGCCTGGAGAATCCCAGGGACAGAGGAGCCTGGTGAGCTGCCGTCTATGGGGTCACACAGAGTCAGACATGACTTAAGCAACTTAGCAGCAGCAGCAGCAGAAATCTAGAAGCATATTAAATCCTGAAAAATATTCTAGGTATTGAGAAAACTCTTTTTATTCTAACAGAATATGTATGTATGTTATTGTTGTTCAGTCGCTAACTCGTGTCCAACTCTTTGGACTTGAATGTAGCCTGCCAGCCTCCTCTGTCCATAGGATTTCGCAGGCAAGAAAACTGGAGTGGATTTCCATTTCCTTCTCCAGGGGATCTAGCTGACTCAGGGATTGAACTTCTGGCTCCTGAATTAGCAGATGGATTCTTTACTGCTGAGCCACTAGGGAAAACCAATATATATGTATACATACACATATATTTTTTCCCAATGCCATTGCTCAAAAGAGTTTAATTTGGTTGTTTTCTCTTAAAAATTTTTGTTTGGCCTTGGTAAGCTGTCAAAGGCTTTAAAATTGGAGTGTTTGTGTTGTAGCACCAGACAGAAAAGGAAACCTTTGAAGAGACAGTAAAATGGCCCTTCACTCAAATAAGCTACTTTATAGAACCTTCAGGATCCTGACTACTGCCTCATAAAAGGGTGCATCCAGTCTAATACCACTTGATTATCCATACATTTTTATAAGATTCACTCTGCAAGTCTCTACAAGATGCACTCTACAGACTCTGCAAGTCTTTAAATAAGCCCTTTATAACATTATATATTATGGGCTCCATAATATGGCAATATTTCTGGGAAAATGTTTCCTAGTAAAGGTGTATATCCCAGACATTTTACCTTTCTCTTAAGTTATTCTATCTAACTTTACTACCATGATCTTGGCTGGAGTTAAGAGTTTTCTGAAAACTTATTCAGTATAAACTAATACTTCTTTTGGGGGGCTATTGTTGTAGGTACTGCAATTTCTTTTTTATGTGATCATGAAGTTATAGTTTAGAGCAAGGTATTTTGTTGCAAAAATTTCTTTAAGAGTGGTATTTTTAAAGTAAGTTGAAGTTGTTAAGATAAATATATGATAAGATATAACTTTAATCTGTGCTCTGATCATTGACAGTTTAGTTGAATTGTACCAATGAAGACCAAAAGATAAATACATAAAAAGAAAGAAAAACAATGGTTGGGTAAAGTGGCATAAAATTTCAGATTTACATGAGATGATAATTAGACTTCATAAAAAACTTTTTTAAAAGAATATTATTTATATCATATAGTCATTCAGTCAACAGGTTTTATGGAACAATTATTATGTACCAATGAATTCGTTATTAGGTTGCCCTGTAACTAACAGAACTGTGACTTTAAGTGATTTAAGTAATATAGAACACTGCAGAATAACATATAACATAAAGAAGTCCATATGAGGGCAGTTCAGTGCCAGTGTGGGTTCCACACTAGTTCATCACGTCATTTCCGTTCAAGTTGAAGTCATAGTCTCACATGGCAATTGGAGCTTATGTTAGTCTGTTCAGGTTACCATGACAGAAAACCACAGACCGGATGGCTTAAACAACAGAAATTTCTTTTCTCATAGTTCTGGAGGCTAGAATCCCAAGATCAAGGTGCCTTCAGGGTTGGTTTCTGATGATACCTCTCTTCTTGGCTTATAGATAGTTGCCTTCTGGTTTTGTCCTCACATGACCTTTCCTAAATGCGTATATAGAGAGAGAATCTCTGGTGTCTCTTTCTCTTCTTATCAGGACACCAGTCCTATTGGATCAGGGCCTCACCCTTATGACTTCATTTAACCTTGCTGCTGCTACTAAGTCGCTTCAGTTGTGTCCGACTCTGTGCGACCCCATAGACGGCTGCCCACCAGACTTCCCTGTCCCTGGGATTCTCCAGCAAGAATACTGGAGTGGGTTGCCACATTTAACCTTAGTCACCTCCTTAAAGTCCCTATCCCTGGGCTTCCCTGGTAGCTCAGTTAGGTAAAGAATCCGCCTGCCAATGCAGGGGAAATGGGTTCTATCCATAATCCTGGAAGATGCTACATGCCACAGAGCAACCTAGCCCAGGTGCCACAACTATTGAGCCTGTGCTCTCGAGCCTGGGAGCCACAACTCCTGAGCCCACATGCCTCAAGCCCATGCTCCACAAGAGAAGTTGCTGCAATGAGCAGCCCTTTCACGACAACTAAAGAGTAGCCCCCGCTCGCCACAACTAGCGAAGAGCCCATAAACAAACGAAGACCCAGCACAGCCAAAAATAAATAAGTAATTAAAAAAAAATTTTTAAGTCCCTACCTCCAAATAGAGGCACACTAGTGTTAGGGCTCCAACATACAAATTGGGAAGGGGACAATTCAGTCCATAACAGAGCTCTACCTATTGTGCAGGAATTTATAATTGAGGAAAGGAGACAGGAGAGGGACAAAAAGAGGAAAAAATAGAAGGGTAAAAAAGGGTAAATCTTTTAGATAAGTTAATTCTGCTCGAGGAGCTACTTAGATGTTTCCTGCAACACTTCCACTTCCTGTTCATTGGCCAGCAGTTGGTCACAGAACTGTACACAGCTACAAATTGTATTTTAGCCATGTGGACTGCTATGCCGAGTAAAGATCTGATTACCAAGAAAAAGGAAGAAATGGATATTAGGATTCAACAAGCCATCCTTGTCATGTCTAGAAATTGTGCTCAGTATTGAGGATGAGAATATGAATTCCTAACTTCAAGTAGTTTATAGTTCACCAGGGAAATTGAGCATATAAACTGGTATCAGTTCAGTTCAGTCACTCAGTCGTGTCCGACTCTTCGTGACCCCATGAATCGCAGCACGCCAGGCCTCCCTGTCCATCACCAACTCCCGGAGTTCACTCAAACTCACGTCCATCAAGTCGGTGATGCCATCCAGCCATCTCATCCTCTGCCGTCCCCTTCTCCTCCTGCCCCCAATCCCTCCCAGCATCAGAGTCTTTTCCAATGAGTCAACTCTTCGAATGAGGTGGCCAAAGTACTGGAGTTTCAGCTTTAGCATCATTCCTTCCAAAGAAATCCCAGGGCTGATCTCCTTCAGAATGGACTGGTTGGATCTCCTTGCAGTCCAAGGGACTCTCAAAAGTCTTCTCAAAAGTCTTCCTTGAACATCACAGTTCAAAAGCATCAATTCTTCAGCGGTCAGCTTTACTGTAATATAAATTAATATGTCCTATGGGATAAGTTTGTAAAGGTTCTATGAGAACATAGGGAAAGAATGAATATCAGTGGGGGCAGTGACCTTGAGATAGACTTTGAAAGATGGATAGAAGTGCCCAGGCTAAGAAGTGATTCAGAAGAGACAAGATGTTTCGGGGAACTGCAGATATTAAGAAGTAACCATAACTTGAAGTTCCTAGCTGAAAGTGGTAATAAGACTGGAAAGGTAGAATGAGGCCTATTTTCAATGGCTCTGTAATGCTATGTAGGGAGTGGGACAACATTTACCAGGCTCTGAGAACCAACCAAGGCTTGCTGCTGCTGCTGCTAAGTCACTTCAGTCATGTCCGACTCTGTGCGACCCCATAGACGGCAGCCCACCAGGCTCCCCCATCCCTGGGATTCTCCAGACAAGAACACTGGAGTGGGTTGCCATTTCCTTCTCCGATGCATGACAGTGAAAAGTGAAAGTGAAGTCATTCAGTCGTGTCTGACTCTTCACGACCCCATGGACTGAGGCCCATTAGGCTCCTTTGTCCACAGGATTTTCCAGGCAAGAGTACTGGAGTGGGGTGCCATTGCCTTCAGGTTTAGACAATATTATAACCAAATACATGTTTTTAAAAATACACTTCCAGCAACAGAAAGAATGATAAACTGATAAATTTTGAGACAAGCATGTGTGTATGTATGTCTTATTATAAGAAACTCTTCTGAGGAAATAGATTCCATTGATATCATAGGTCAAGGCACAGTCTTTGTTAATGTTACTGATTCAGTTGAACTAATTTCTGCCTCTTTCAAGATTCAAATAATAATTTAAGACCAGAAAGTGGAAAGAATACATGTAATGGTGAGAAATGATGAGGTCAGCAAGCTTTCTAATGTGGCAATACTTGAGGAAAACTATCAAATAAGCATTCACATTCATCTTCCACTAATATTTCTATATTCTGTTTAACTTTACTGATAATTGGAAAACTCCTTGGCACTTTTTCCTTTCATCTTTATATGCTTATGTTTTCATAAGTAGCTATTCAATCCATCTCTAGCATGCTGAAGAGTTCTCAACTGAGTGATGACCTCTTTCTTTTACATCTTCCCTGATAGACTAGTGTTTGTGAAGTAGATGGGCAGTGGAAAGTCAGGATGTGTTTCTTGACTTACTTCCATACTTCTTAGTTAAAATTCTCCCCGACAGAGTAAGGAATTATGAGTTCTTGGAGCAGCACATGTGTCTCTTTCTTCATGTAACTCACAGTTCCGTGGTGAGAATTATCTGCAGTTCTCCAAAGAGGCACTAATCCATCCATATAAATAGCACAGCCCTAGGATAAGAAATAAGAAACTAGACTGTGAACAATTATTGAGAAAATTCTGGAAAGAAACTAGTGAAAATTCTAGCAGTCAATACCTTTCCAGGCCAGTATAATTGTTTAAGCAAACAGTGAATGTTGGTTAAGCCTAGTGTTAATTTCATTTCCCAAATCTGGCTTCTTCATCCTTCCAAGTTGACCCCAGTGATGTTCACCAGACTGTGAGTATGATATGGCACTTCTCACAGCAAACGTTTGACCAATCTTCACCACACTTTGAACTTGTCTGCCTCTGAAGTTATCTTATTTCCCCCTTATCCTAAGCATGACTCCTGTATCTTCTTCTACTGCCTCTTACCTCTGACTCTGAATATAAGTCATAAGAATGTATCAAGCAGGAAATGAGTAAATATAATTAAGCCCATGCATTCAAGTTCTTTTGTTTTTGCCTTCTTGTAGCTCCAAGAAATGAGAATGGCTTTGTGTTTGTTCTAATTTCTTTGTTAAGAACTATGAAACTAGAAAAAGAAAATTAATGAAATTACAAAGAATTAGAGTTGTTGTATCTGTTAGAACATCTTCAAACGTATAATTATACAGAGAAAATCCATAAGCTCTTTTAAATCATGAAATATTGCAAGCCAAAAAGGAAATTAGAGGAATAACATAGCAAATACAAATGTACCCAATACCCAGCATTGTGAAATACAAACATTTTCCCAGTATGTTTATTTTTCTTAAGAAATAAGCACCACTGGGATTTATGAGAAATCTCAATGATGGGCAAATCTTTTTATCACTTGAGGTCAGAACCTACTGGGAAATGACAGAGAGTCAGAATGGAGCAGAGCTGGTAAAGGAAATTCCCACCGTTGATCCCTGGATGAAGCCAACTTATACTTCAGAAACCAGCTCAGAGCCTGAGACTGGAGGAGTAGATCAGAGTATTTTGGAGGTTGTTTTACTTGTTTTTATGTGGGCAGGCTCACTTCTAAGAGATACCCAGATAGTTTCTCCTTCCAAACTTACCAATCGGTTAAGTGTGAAAGGTGGAGCAGGTATAGAAATAGAAAATAGTGCAGCTTGTGAAGTTCCCTTCACGTGAAAAGAAACATCAGGAATGAGAAATAAGCATTTTCCTCTAAAACACAGCTAAAGCCACATTTTAAAATCTTTTTTTGGATCCTATTCTCTTCCTTACCTTTCCTCCAGTCCAGAAGTAACCTCTACTTAAATTCTAAGATCCTTGTGTGTAACAAGTACTTAGTACAAGTACTAGTTTTGATTCTAAGTAATAGAATGCTTCCATGTAAGGAAAATATTGGCTGACAGTTCTTCAGAATATTGACTATAACATCTGTATATACTTTCATTTCAAGATACCCTAATAGTCAAATGGAAAGGATATACAAGATAATGATACTAGATAGGAATAGAGTTTGAATCCAAGGATGTTAGTGCTCAACTATTATGTTCTAAGTGCTGAAAGTTAGAACAACATAGCTAAGAAAACAAAGTTTAGTGCTATCTCAGTACAAAAAAGAAAGCATCAAAAAATTATCTCTTTTCACTGAAAAGAAAATGGGCATTCTGCTGACACTTGCCTTCTGAAATATTTCAACATTCCAGGCTACTGAGATTTTTTTCAACTCTTATAAACAAACCCCAATGTTCATTAAAATATTTTCTGATTAATTTTCCAGATTTTTTCAGGTGAATAGCAAGTTGTATTTGTTTAGCTTCCATTATTTCCTCTTGATAAACTAGACACATTTTAAATTGAACAGAGGTACCAAGAGGCTACTGAATGAAGAGAATGTTTGGTAGTGAATGATATAATGGAAAATTGCTATAATAAGTAGCTAGGAAGGGACATAGTTATACAGAAACATTTTAGTTTAAGTGGTAGCATATTATTAGGGGCAGAGCTGAGCTGTCCAGAAAAATTGGCCTGTTAAATGAAATAGGAGAATCAGTAACATCTTCTCTTAGTATCTGGAATTTAAAATTGCCAGTTAAAGGTACTAGGTAATGGAGAACAGTGTGGAGATTCCTTAAAAAATTGGAAATAGAACTGCCTTATGACCCAGCAATCCCACTGCTGGGAATACACACTGAGGAAACCAGAAGGGAAAGAGACACGTGTACCCCAATGGTCATTGCAGAACTGTTTATAATAGCCAGGACGTGGAAGCAACCTAGATATCCATCAGCAGATGAATGGCTAAGAAAGCTGTGGTACATATACACAATGGAGTATTACTCAGCCGTTAAAAAGAATGCATTTGAATCAGTTCTAATGAGGTGGATGAAACTGGAGCCTATTATACAAAGTGAAGTAAGCCAGAAAGAAAAACACCAATACAGTATACTAACGCATATATATGGAATTTAGAAAGATGGTAACAATAACCCTGTGTACGAGACAGCAAAAGAGACACTGATGTATAGAACAGTCTTCTGGACTCTGTGGGAGAGGGAAAGGGTGGGATGATTTGGGAAAATGGCATTTAAACATGTATAATATCATATATGAAACGAGTTGCCAGTCCAGGTTCGATGCACCATACTGGATGCTTGGGGCTGGTGCACTGGGACAACCCAGAGGGATGGTATGGGGAGGGAGGAGGGAGGAGGGTTCAGGATGGGGAAGACGTGTATACCTGTGGCAGATTCATGTTGATATATGGCAAAACCAATACAATATTGTAAAGTTAAAAAAAAAAAAAGCTACTAGGTAACTCTGGTTTCTTCTCAGTGAAATATATGAGCCAGTAACACTGCTAGTTCCTAAGGTTATTTTTGCTAGTATTCACAGCAGATAGTTTGATGGGTCAGGAAAGCATAGAAGTAGTATATGCATAAAGTAATATATGAATGATTTTCAAGGGTAGTATAATTGTTTTCTTACAGATTTGGGTTTTGGTTGCAATATACTGTTGAAGTTTGCATAGTGTTTTATTATATATATTATATACCATACTTTGTTGGTTAGCTTCGTGAAGCCCTTAATTTATTAATGTTAATAATTGACCACTTGTGTGTCAAAACCAGAAAGCATTTAGATAATTGTATTCCAAAAAGAATATTATAAATATTCTTAAATTCTTAATTTTTTATTGTATTTTTTTTCTTAATTTTTTATAAGTATATATGTATACACACACACATACACTTTGCCTGCTGCTTCTGAGCAATATGACAAGGTTTTTTTTTTTTTTAATGAGAGGTTAAGACAAGCTACATTTAATAGCCATTCATGATCCACAGCAAACTAAAATGTAGTTAGACTTCATTTCATCTGTTGATTGTGTTCTTAAGAACTTGCATAAAGAACCACAACATTTTTAAAAGCCTAGGCATTCTTCCTCTTTGAAAGAATATTATAGCTGACTCATAATGCCAGTGATTACTTTCCAATCTAAATAATGACAGCCTAATTTAATTGACTTTTTTCACGTTGGAATTTCACTAAGTGAAGGATGTCTGTTAGATTATAAACAATCATATTTTTAAAAAGCATTAAACTTTCTATCTTTACATTTTAATAATCTAAATAAATGATTTCAAGATATATTTGAAATTTTTATGATTATTCTTTTACGTTTATTCCTGTTATTTTTTGTTACACAGAGGTGTGTTTTAACAATTTTAGTTCTAAACTCTAAATTGTACAATTAAGAAAAGAGGATGCCTTTTCACTCTTTTTATATTATCTGATTCAGTTTCAGTCTTACCCAGCTACCATTTGCATTCTGTCCATTTGATGCCTTAGAAGAAGGAACCTGAATAATAGGTTGTACTTTTTCTTAACGGATCCTTTTCAATGAATTTTGTTAACTCACGTATAATTTCTTCTTAGTGAAATATATGAGCCAGTAAAGCACTGCTAGTCCTAAGTTATTTTTGCTAGTATGCAGAACAGATAGTTTGATGAGTCAGGAAAGCAAAGAAGTAGTATATGCATGAAGTAGTACAGGAATGATTTTCAAGTGCCTAATTTTCATTGGAGTAATTAAGCATGTGTGTGTTCGTGCTATCGCTTCAGTCATGTTCACCTCTTTGCGATCCTATATTTTCACTTTAACTTTTCACTTCCATGCATTGGAGAAGGAAATGGCAACCCACTCCAGTGTTCTTGCCTGGAGAGTCCCAAGGGACGGGGGAGCCTGGTGGGCTGCCATCTATGGGGTTGCAGAGTCGGACACGACTGAAGTGAACTTAGCAGCAGCATACCATAACCCGCCAGGCTTCTCTGTCCATGGGATTCTCCAGGCAAGAATACTGGAGCGGGTTGCTGTGCCCTCTTCCAGGGGATCTTTCCAACCCAGGGGTCAAACCCAAGTCTCTTATGTCTCCTGAATTGGCAGGCCTGGTTCTTTACCACTAGTGCCACTCAAAAAGCCCATTATTAGATGCATCAACAACCAAATAAGCATAAAAAAATTGGGATAAACTCACTGTCCCGAGAGAAACAATGGAAGTATCTGAAATAGTAACCATGCTTCACACACTTGGACATGTGTATGGCTTTCAAAAACCAACAACAAAGCCATCCAGAAAAATTGTCCCATTAAATGATACAAAAGAATCAATATGGAATCTCTCGGTGCCTGGAATTGAAAATTGCCAGTTAAAGCTACTAGGTAAACTGAAAACCATTTATTTTATAGTGTATACTACCTCTTTGTTTTTCTGGCCCTGAAAAGTACTTGTTGTACATACTAACAAAAATAACTTGAAAACTGGCAATGACTTACTGTTTCACTGAGAAGAAATTATTTATAAGTTAATAAAATTCATTGAAAGGATTTCATTAACAAAAACACAACATTCCCTCCGATTCTCACATGTCCAAAGACTTCATCTGTCATATATCCGGGTGAACACTTAAATAGGGTCCAACCCTCCTCTGTTTGCAACTGCAATATGCCTTTCCATATGCAGCTCTCCCGTGCTGTGTAGCCACAAAAAGTAATGAGTTCAGCTCTCAGGATGCCAGCAGCTGGAAAGCAGAGTTCTGTGCTCATGTTGCTTGCACAAACATACAAGTTGTGTTTCCCACAGTGAGATCCAGGGACCCCTAAGGTTCTACAGCTTTTTTATCCCATAAAACACAGAGCCAAAAGATGATGCTGATAGGATGGCAGCATTGAGTTCTGAGACTGTTTAAGATTTTCAGGAGAAGGCGGAGTCTGAGAGGAGCTGGCAAAGCGGGCAATTATTTGTGGTGGGAGGATATGGAGAGACAAAAGCAGATGTCTGTAGATACTACAAAGGAAAATAAACACTGTGGAAGAACAAACTTATGTAGAAAAATTTATAAGAGGGATTTTTAACAAAGGATGTTTGGGAAACACTCCACTGGAGTTTAATATTCTGGGTAGCACTTCTGAAAGGGGACAAGTTCTTACAGCCAGAGTGACCTTTATACTAAAAATCTTCATTTCTCTGTTTATTCCATCCTGTCCCATTTAACAAACTTGTATTAAACACCTACTGTGTGCCAAGAATTAGACCTCCTTGCCTCTTTCCTACCAGTCATATACAGATACACACTATACACATAACTCACTTTGAAGTTCAAATACCATTTGTAGTCACTGGAGGCCCACGGGACATTAGTACTGGAAGTCAAAACAATTTGCTCACTATAGCAAGCCGAAGTTAAAAAGCGGCTTCCCAGGATGAAACTTGGAAAATGCCTGAACGTCAAGATGTTTATTTGGATTGGCTTTTTCTGGACTTGCTGATGGAGGTTGATATCTTGCTGACATATTACATCATTTCTGTTGAAAGGACTTTGAATGGTGAGATTGACTGAGCCAGGTTTTCTTTTTACATAATGTATAAGCAAGTTCCACTTGTTTGAAGGAGACTCTGAGTTGGGTAGTGTTTTTTCCCAGAAAATGTAGATTTTCCGTATTTGAAAATATGATGACATTTCCAAACACATGTTGATCTTATACTTTCTGCTCAAGGTTTTAATATTGTCTTATTTTCATTCTGTTTTTACTTCCCACCTCTTGACCACTGGAGTTCTTTGGCTTCTCCTTCTCAAGATTGCAATGCTATAACAATAATTATCTCAGATTTCAACTAGAATTATATAGTGCTATCACTTTTGTGGACAGATTCACTTAAACTCTTGATCAAATTTTACCTTTTAAAGGAACTTGTATGCAAAATCCACTCCAGTATTCTTGCCTGGAGAAATCCATGGACAGAGGAGCCTGGCTGGCTGCAGTCATAGGGTCGCACAGAGTCAGACACGACTGAAGTGACTTAGCAAAGCAAATATCATGTTTGAAGTCGATTAGAGGGAAGTAGATTGCCATTGGCATGAGAGAAGCTTCAAGTTGCTGTTGACTCAGAGCCTGGGTGACATCAGCAATATGCATCACCTTCTGGGAGACTGAGCTGAGAATCCAAGAGAGCTAACTGAGAGGCAGGATCACCTGTGCTCCTCCTCCTCGGCTGGCCCTTCCATTTGGAAGGCCTGACACCCTCATCTTAGATTTTCTTTACAGATGTCATTGCAGCTGGGTTTAAAAAACAGGAAATTTGCTATTGAAATGAGTCAATGAACCCACTGTCCTGCCCCCATTGATATAACACATCTGTATCGCTTTTCAAGATACAAATGGTCATCAGAATGGAGGGAAATCCACTTCTAAAAGAAAACTCAAATGCCAGATGGTAAATTGACTCTTTGGATTCTACCTCTGAAAGCAGTAGAGTATTGAGCATTCTCTATTGCTACGTGAATACTTTGTATATCTCACAGCAGCCAACACATGGAAGGTATTTATAACTTTATTTGAAATATGATAAACTGGGGCTCATTTGCCATTTTTTTTCCCAGGTAGGCTCTAAGATCTGTGAAAACAGGAGCACTGTCTTTTTATAACTATCTCCAGGGCTTAGCATATATCCAACCCAAAATAAAGACTCGATTAATATTTTGGAGTAGTTTAATAAATATGAATAACTGAATAAATAATATAAGATAAAGGGCTAGGTGTAAGCCCAGGCTCATATATCTCTAAAGATCACCGTCTTTCTATAGTATCAAGGAATTTGCTCTAAAAGTCATTAATTAACTATAATATAGTAACACTAGTATTATTTTCTATCTCAATACTGTATCATTTCACTCTTTAAAAATAATAAAGTAATGTTAATTGCATGATTTCTGTTATTTCTAGATTGGATAAACTTGTAGGAAGTTGCTGAAAGAAAGCAAGATCATTTGGATACACAGTCCTAGTCAGCATTTATTTGATACCCTCTTGCCTTGGGCTTAGAGTTTAAAATATTCAGAATCCCTCTGGCTATTAAATACTCTAATCTAGATATTACTAGATCAAAATTTCTGGATCACCCTGTGAAAGACAAACTTTTTTTCATTAGAAGCAAACAATAAAACAGGCTGCAGTAACTTTTTTGAGAACTCAGAGGATGTGTGCAGGAGGGGGACCTTCCTTCCACCGGGGAGTCAATGCCCGCTAGAGATGCCCAGAATTTGCCCCCTTTATTTCCTGCCTGTTATCCTCAAATGCTTCAAAGCTACAAGGTGATTAAGAGCTCTCATGGGCCCATATGAGGGTTTTGCTGAGATAGGTTGTTACTTTTTATTTTTATTAACCTGACTCAATCACACTGTAGTCACAGAAAGTCTATGATTTGACCTCAGAAGACCAATGTTGATGTCTTATCTCTGCCACTAATACAGCCTGACCATGGACAAATCACTTAACCCCTGTGAGCTCGTTTCCAACACACAAAAAGAAAGTATTGACTGCTCTCCTCCTAATCTTAGTTTACTGACTAGCTCAATACCTTTATTTATATGGAAATGTTTGTAAGCAGAAGACATTATACAACTGAAGGTTTCTTGTCCCTCTCTTTCTCTCATTTGTTGTCTTTCTCTCATTTGTTGTCATCATACTCCATCCTGGAGTAAAGAAATTGCACAAACTGATCTTTTATAAGAGCTATCTTTCAGTACCAACTATCTCAGCATCCTCTTCAGTTATTGGCTCTTAGATGTATAAGTCACATCACCATATTTGAAGAGGAGCAAGCCTTTCTACTTCTTTTCTGCTGCTGCTGCAACCTAAACCTATATGTTTCAGCTTAAGTCCCTTTTGCAGTTTTATCTAGCTCTGTAGCCATGACTTCTCTCTATTACAATCTTTCCCTCCCTCCCTCAGAACGTGCGCCCAGCCCTGGCCACTGTGAAAGAGCCTCCCCCTCAAATTGCTCCTCAGAAGATGGAATTACATGGACTCATAGTAGCCTCTCTTCTAAACCCATCTCTATGTTACCTTCTATTAACTCATCCCAGTTTTAGTGCTAAGTGATTAGTGAAGTGAAGTGAAGTCGCTCAGTCATGTCCGACTCTTTGCGGTCCCGTGGACTGTAGCCCACCAGGCTCCTCCATCCATGGGATTATCCAGGCAAGAATACTGGAGTGGGTTGCCATTTCCTTCTCCAGGGAATCTTCCCGACCCAGGGATTGAACCCAGGTCTCCCACATTGCAAAAAAGTGATTAATATAAATGATTTGGGAGTCCTGAAGAAATGTAGGCAAATTTCTCTATCATCCTAAGCCTCCTTCTCCTCTTCTGTCCAATGGTAATAATAGTGGTATTTGATTGTAGGCTTGTTAGCAAATTAAATGAGATGGAGCTTGTGAGGTGTAACACACAATAAGTATACTATGTAGCTGTTAATAATATTAAAGGAAAAATTCTCTCTTGTTGGTACTTGAGAAATCAGAATTTCTTTTGACCTCTGATTATTGTGTGTATTTTTCCCATCATTTTCTCCCCATGTTGCTCCTGAAGCCACCCCAATCTGTTTGCTGTGTTTTTTTTAAACTTTGGTTAAAAATAAGTGTGATTTTGCTTTACTTCTAGTACATGAAGTTCCAAGATAACTGAATATAGCAACGTGAACACTGTACTAAAATTTACGAGAAGCTACTTTTATTGTTTATGCGCTCCTTTAAATCAAAAGAACAAGATGTAAACTATTTTTTTTAATGTCATCTCCTGTGCTTCAGGCTCCTTGGTGTCTTAGAAAACATGAAAGAAACTGATTTACAATCATTTTGGGCAAATTGCCTGTGGAATTCTGAGGACAGGAAATGAAAAAAAAAAGTTCAGCACACACCCCCGGACATTCCACACAACGTGCAGAATAAACAAACAGGTCCCCAGAAGGAAACCAAAACTTTTGTTCTTATATTGAGAAGCACTGTGAATAGCCTTTGGGAAGCATACCGACGATGGGGCTGCCCAGGTGACATTAGTGGTAAAGAACCCGCCTACCAATGCAGGAGGCATGAGACACAAGTTCGATTCCTGGGTCAGGAAGATCCCCTGGAGGACAGTGTGGCAACCCACTCCAGTATTCTTTCCTGGAGATCAGGTGGACAGAGGAGCCTACAGTCCATGGGGTCGCAAAGAACCAGACCCCACTGATGTGACTTAGCACTCATGCACACATACACTGAAGATGATGAACTTCAGGGAAAATCTTTCAAGAGGGGTTGACCTCTTAATTTCTTTAATTAGGTTGACCTTAATTAAAGGAAATCCTTTTCCCTTTGTATTCTTAAAGGATGATGAGTAGTTTTAATTTAGGTAAATTCTGTTACTGCATCAACATTATGAAAGAGGGGTACCGTGCTATAGACCTGTACTTCTCAGACCTTAACAGAAGTCTGTTTTTCTGGGGAATTTGTTGGGATGTAGATTCTGATTCAGGAAATCTGGAGAGGGCCTGAGATTCTAGATCCCTCACAAGCTCCCACGTGATGCAGTAGCTGCTGGTCGGCAGACTACAATTGGTTTTCCAGGCACCTTCTTTGATAAAATCGTTGGTAGTGGCTTTCTACTCCTTATCTATAGTACAGTGATTTTGCACATGTGTCTGGAGACATTTTTGATCTTCACGACTCAGGGCGGACTACTAACATTGTACGGCCAGGGACCAGGGATGCTGTCAAACACCCTATCCTGCACAGGCAGGCCCTCGTAACCAAGTATTTTCTGAGCCAGAATGTCAATAGTGTCAAAGCTGAGAAATCCTGCTGTTTAGAGAACTATTTTTTGTGTCTCTCATATCAAAAATAATCTGTTGAAAGTGTTCAAAAAAACTGTGAGAAAAGAGTCGGAACATGTACTATTTAGTTTGGAGCAGAGTGAACAGTGTTTGAAACTGTCTTCAAATACATGAAAAGCCATTATGCAGAAGATGGTAACCAGCTGTTCGCCATCATCCTTGAAGAATGAACAGGAAATGTACATAAATGGACCTGTGCTACCCATCCATTCTTTTCCTGCATCTTCCACACCAGCCAGGCAAATCTCCCTCTGTGATCTTGTAACCATATTTGTCCCATCCTGTATCTTATTTCTTGCAGAGACTCTCTCAAATCCTTGGGACACATTTTCATCTCACTGCCAAGCTGTATCTCTCCCTATCCTTAAAAATCTAACTTGAAAATTTCCATCTCCATTAAGTCTTCCTTAACTAAGATAAAATAGTTCCAGTCCACGTCTATTGACAACTGGCACATTTTCTCCTTCAATATGTTATCTTTCATTCTATGAATATGTTATTGCCCATTTGTGTACAAGAAGCCTTGTGTACAAGGTTAAGAAAGATGAAAAAGAGTCCCTGCCTTTAAGTACTTTAAAAAAAAATCTCACTACATTGTACTTACAATGTAGGTAGTATTTAATAATTATTTCTATGAGGGATTTTTTTTTAAATAAGAGGGCTTAA
The DNA here is from genome assembly GCF_019923935.1 of Bubalus bubalis. Taxonomy (NCBI): domain Eukaryota; kingdom Metazoa; phylum Chordata; class Mammalia; order Artiodactyla; family Bovidae; genus Bubalus; species Bubalus bubalis. Next base: position 26,086,969 of record NC_059175.1, on the reverse strand, counting down.
TAGTTAAGCCCTTAATATAGTGAAGTGGGGAGATCTTCTAGGTCAGGAGATCAAAAGAAGACTTTATAAATAAGTATACAGAATATCTTTTTATGAAGAATAATTTTCTCTAAGTTATGTACAATTTTCTGCATCAAATAAGCTTTTAATATTGTTACCAAAATTTGAAAGTTATAAATTAGAGCCTGGAATGAATTAGAGTCTGAATTTATGTTATATTTATGGAAGAGTATACAGTGAATAAGAAAGAAAATTTTTTCTGTTTACATGTAGCTGTAAAACACAAAAGAGTGAATTTAATCATCTCAATACACCTTATGATGCTGTGTGATTTTATAACAGCATATTCTTCGGGAAGAATTTTTAGTTACATCTAGGAGGGGAATACTTTGGAACTTTACAAGTATGCTTTAAAAACCAGTACCAAAGATGGAATTTGACACCATCCATTTGAGAGAATTTGGCACCACCCAGAAACCTGGCCTGCTGCAGTCCATGGGGTCGCAAAGAGTCGGGCGGGACTCAGCAACAGAACTGAAGAACCCTTTTAGGGCTTCCCAGGTGGTGCTAGTGGTAAAGAAATTGCCTACCAATGCAGGAGACATAGAGATGTGTGTTTGATCCCTGGGTCGAGAAGATCCCCTGGAGGAGGGCACTCCAGTATTCTTGCCTGGAAAATCCCACGGACAGAGGAGCCTGATGGGCTACATTCCATGGAGTCTCACAGGTCGGACACGTCTGGAGCGACTTTGCAATAGCAGTAGTAGAACCTTTTTAGAAAAGAACCTCACCAATAAAGGATTTCCATTATCTGAGCAAACAAACAAACAAAAAAAAAATTGAAGAGGTTTAACCTTCATTGACCCCACTCCAGTACCCTTGCCTGGAAAATCCAATGGACGGAGGAGCCTGGTAGGCTGCAGTCTATGGGGCCGCTAAGAGTCGGACACGACTGAGTGACTTCCCTTTCGCTTTTCACTTTCATGCATTGGAGAAGGAAATGGCAACTCACTTCAGTGTTCTTGCCTGGAGAATCCCAGGGACGGGGGAGCCTGGTGGGCTGCCGTCTATGGGGTCACACAGAGTTGGACACGACTGAAGTGACTTAGCAGCAGCAGCAGCAATCTTCATTGAATATGTAGTATGTACCAGGCATTGAGTAAACTCTTTAGATGAATCATCTAATTTAATCTCAACGTATTTAGCCTCTCCACCTGTGAGGCTATCACCACCAACATAATAAGGAGACCTCAGTGTACAAGCTTCCCCACCCTGCTTGATTCAGAAATGGAAGCAGAGCAAACCTCAAGCCTGCATAGGAGGCCATCTCTGGGTGGAAGCAGTCAGCTTGCCTTCCTTTTTGAAGCAGCAATGAAAAAGCTCCCTCTTTCGAGGCTTTAAATGGTGATGCTTATATCCTCTTTAGTCAAAAACGTGAAAATGAAGCTGTTTACATTTCATTAGTGGCCATGGTTTGATCTAGGGATAACTACTGGAAAACTATCTGTGACTGTGTTAGTCATATGAGTTTCTGCCAGCTCCTTCCCACACATTTTGAAATCTTTGGTTCTGGGAATGGTATAGATACTAAATTACTATGGAATGTGTTTGAATGTTAATACTTTAGGTTGATTTCCAGTCAGTAATACAGACCTTTGCAGACCTTTCTGGTTGTTCCCATTCTTTGAGCGTCATTGCTCTTTGTAATAAGCGCCAGCTTTGAATGGTAACCTCAAGAATGCCTTAATAATTCAAAACATAATGGAATCGTAGTTAACTCTATGTAACTGGATGTTTTTTTCCTCTCTTAAAGTTGTTCTACACTTCTGTGTGTCATTCAATGTTGATGTGAAAAACTCAATGACTTTCAGCGGCCCAGTGGAGGACATGTTTGGATATACTGTCCAACAATATGAAAACGAAGAAGGAAAATGGTAAGTCAATGGGTTTTCTTGTTGTTTAGTTTTCTTACAAGGTAATGGAAAATATGATTTGGTTACAGTTCGTTTTATGAATGAGACTTAGAATGAATCATTTATGGTAGGAAATGTAGTCTAATCATTTGGTAATAGAAATTGAAAAAGGAAAAAATTCTTGGCAATATTAAGAGCTGTGGTTAGTGATTCTGTTGAAACCTGGGTTGACTTCAAGGAAGGGCCTTATTCAAAATAGTCATTGTTTTGTTATTATGTTATTCTGGCAAGAGTTCTTTGTCCGCATTTTAGTCTAGCTGAAATGCAACAGGAGGTATATGGAAGCATGTGAGATGCTGTCTTGAGAGGATTAGTATCGCTTCCATAATATAACATGAGGCTTATATTTTTAGTTACTTACCTATTGAATTTAGTCTATTATTTATAATGAACCTCACTGAATTTTGTACACTTTTAAGCCACTTAATACTGGTTAAGTTCACTTTAGTATGATTTTTAAAAGCATATTTATCTTTTGAAAACTATACAAAATTAATATTAGAGCTCTTTTGCTTTGTAGTTAATATAATTTCACAATTTGTATGGAAACACAAAAAACTTCGAATAGCCAAAGCTATCTTGAGAAAGAAGAATGGAACTTTAGTGAGTTTTTTTAAGTGGAGCTTGTATAAAAGGGCTTACCTGCTGGTGCAGTTGGTAAAGAATTTGCCTGCAATGCAGGAGACCTGGATTAGATCCCTGGATTAGGAAGATACCCTGGAGAAGGGAATGGCAACCCACTCCAGTACTCTTGCCTGGATAACTCCATGGACAGAGGAGCCTTGTAGGCGACGGTCCATGGGGTCACGAAAGTCAGACACAACTGAGTGACTTCACTTCTTCACTTCACCCAGTTCTGGGTAAATATTCAAAGGAATGAAAATCAAGATCTTGAAGAGATATCTGCATTCCCATATTCATTGCAGCATTATTCACAAAAAGCACAACTTGAAAGCAATTTAAATGTCCATTGACAGATGAATAGATTTTTTTAAATGTTTTGCATATATAGTAGAGTATTATTCTGCCTTAAATAAGAAGAAAATCTTTCTATTTAAGAAAATATGGATGAACCTGGAGAACATTTTACTAAGTGAAATAAGCCAGATGAAGGACAAATATGGCATGATCCCACTTACATGAGGAACCTAAAATAATCAACCTCATAAAAGCAGAGGACAGAATGGTGGTTACCAGGTGTTTGAACAAGGGCAAAACAGGAAAGCATTAATCAAAGGGTATAAGCTTCAGTTAAGCAAAATGAATAAGTCCTGGAGATTCACTATACAGCATAGCACCTATCGTTAACAGTCTGTGTTAGCTCCTCAGTCATGTCTGATTCTTTGCAACCTCATGCACTGTAGCCCACCAGGCACCTCACCTCTGTTCATGGGATTTTACAGGCAAGAATACTGGAATGGGTTGCCATTTCCTTCTCCAGATAGTTAACAATACTGTATTTTATACTTAAAATTTTGCTTAGAATGTAGATTTTTTTGTTAGGTGTTCTTATCACAAAATAATAGTAATAATAACTATTACTAGTAAAGAGGGCATGAGTAAACTTTTGGAAGTAACGGATATGTTTATGGTATAGATTGTGGTGATAGATTTACGGGTATATACTTATCCCCAAACCCATCAATTCGTTTACATTAAAGTGGTCATTTCATACTTCAACAAAGTTTGTTTTTAAAGTAACTCCCCTAGGGAAATATAGCTATTTGGGGAAAAATAGAACTCAAGTCTCCACTCACTATCTAGGGCTGTTACTCTTATTAGAGCTCTATTACAAAAGTAAAGGTTGATAATAACTATCTCCGTAGTTTTAGACTTTACATTTTAATGTGAATGAAAGCTCATGAGCATTTGAGCATATATATGGATATCAGATACTTTAATTCCATTCTGACATTCCATGCTTACAATGATTTTATGGAAAAGGTGTAAAAATCAGGGAAACAAACAGTGTGGCCAATTGAATTTAAAATTAAATGAACTACAAATATCTAAGCTTACTCCTTGGAAGAACAGTTATGACCAACCTAGACAGCATATTAAAAAGCAGAGACATTACTTTGCCAACAAAGGTCCATCTAGTCAAGGCTATAGTTTTTCCAGTAGTCATATATGGATGTGAGAGTTGGACTATAAAGAAAACTGAGCACCGAAGAATTCATGCTTTTGAACTGTGGTGTTGGAGAAGACTCTTGAGAGTCCCTTGGACTGCAAGGAGATCCAGCCAGTCCATCCTAAAGGAAATCAGTCCTGAATATTCATTGGAAGGGCTGATGCTGAAGCTGAAACTCCAGTCCTTTGGCCACCTGATGCGAAGAACTGACTCACTGGAAAAGACCCTGATGCTGGGAAAGATCGAAGGCCGGAGGAGAAAGGGACGACAGAGGATGAGATGGTTGGATGGCATCACCAACTCAATGGACATGAGTTTGAGTAAACTCTGGGAGTTGGTGATGGACAGGGAGGTCTGGTGTGCTGCAGTCCATGGGGTCACAAAGAGTTGAACATGACTGAACAACTGAACTAAATTCAACCGAAAAAATATCTAAATATTCAAATCTTTAAGGATGACATGATAGCAACATACCATTCTAAAAATATCCAGGCACTGGTCATGCAAAATAAATTTTAGTAATATGTTTGGATATTCTTAAGTGTTTATAAAATCAGATAGGATGCAGACATTTTAAGAAATGAACTATAAAATAACTGACATATTTGGGAGAACACGGATTTTGTTATTTTTTCCAGAGGTGGGCACCGGCATAAATCATATCTACTGGTCATGTTTGGAAACTTTGCAACCTCAGATTTTTTTAAAAAAATCATCCTGATCCATCTTACATCAAGTATGCCTAAGTTAGTTGTTGGTCCATAACACGTGCAGTCTGTATATTTGAAAAGCATTACTTTATATCTTTGGAAAGCATGAAAAACTAACAGAAAAGGCAGCCTATCTCCCTTCACCTTTCAGAAATTTCCTGTGGAGTGTAACCTTTATATTTTTGGCTCAGAAACCACATGTTTTCTCAGTAGCAGAACACATTATACCTCTGATTAAATCCAGCCATTGTTTATTATGATTAGCCTGAGCTGGAGCATCCAAATAGTTGCACTGTGGTTTAGAAAATGTCACAAAAAATACAATTGGTTTAATAGTTTTGCTTTGAAGAGAAGAAAAGCCAATGTGCTCAGCATTGCAGAAGCCTTCCAGAGTTAGTGGTAATCACTAGTATGGCAAGGTCTCAGACAGATGGGAAAAAATGAGATGTTGATATGGATTTTCCATTCTCAGTTGCTCTTTGCTTCCTTCCTTCCAGCATGTGCTCCCACTCCTTCGAGTGCTATCTAAACCAGGGGTCCCCAACCTTCTGGTAGGAACTGGGTCGCACAGCAGGAGATGATCAGTGGGTGAGCCGTGAGCCAGCAAAACTTCATCTGTATTTGTAGTCCCCCACGTTCCAGTTACTACCTGAGCTCCACCTCCTGTCAGATCAGCGTCATTAGATTCTCATAGGAGTGTGAACCCTGCTGTGAACTGTGGATCCAAGGGTTCTAGGTGGCAGCTCCTTATGAGAATCATACTGAAACCATCCCCTTACCACCACCCTGGTCTATGGAAAAATTGTCTCCCTTGAAACTGGTCCCTGGTGCCAAAAAGGTTGAAGACTGCTAAACTTCAGTTGGCCTGTCTTTTCAAAGTAGATTCTCATGATGAAAATACTTCCCTAGCCAATCCCCAACCCAATATATATGAAAATGTATTGGCTGCCTGCCTTTTTCCTAAAGGACCCTGCTTCGTGCCAGCTAAGGTTTACTAGTGGGCTCAGGTGACTGATTCTCTGTTTCCAAGCCTATTCAAGCTTGTGGTAAAAAGACGAACAGTTCTATAAAATTTTCTCTTATGGATTTTAATATAATATTTATTTTTAAGTCTTAATAATATCTTTTGAAGTTAAAATTTCCTCTTTGCCAAACTTGTCATTTCTTTGGTTCACCTCATTTCTACCCACTACCTTTCATGACCGAAAACACAGCAGCTCATGGGCCCACTGTATAACTTCATTCTCTAAGATGACCGAACACTTACTCTATTGTTGATTTTTTTTTTAATGGCTGGCAGGAGGTACTTGGTGCTCTGATAAAGACTTTGGCTTGGAGATCAAGAAAGAGTTAGATGAAAAGAAATAATGTAAATGTGAAACAATCTCCAGGAAACTATCTTTTAAAGAAGAAAAATATATACATATGAAACAGCAGTCCGAGGACAGCTACCTTTCAAATAAATATGAGAACAGTCATAATGACAAGAATGACTATTATGAATAGCAAACATTTCTCAGTTTATTAAATTTTATTATATTTGGAGCTTCTTCGTGGAGAAGAGGTGTTTCTCTCAATTTGATGATCTTTGAGTTTATCAGGTGTTTCTCTGACATGAGATCGAGAACATTCTTTAATCCTCTTAATCTTCAGACAAATCATTGCCATAATGTCATATAAAAAGCAGAAATTTAATATAAATTAAATTTAATGAGTTAAAGCCAACTTGCATTAAAATTTAAAGTTACAATGTCCATAGTTCATGAAACTGTGCTTTGGGTCTTCATACTGACCCTGTGTGTTTGAGTGAATATGACTGTTAACATCTTCATTTTCTAGACAGGAAACTGGGACTCAGAGAATGAATTGCCAAAGGTTTAACACAAGTGTGACAGGGCCAGGATGTGGAACCCAGCATTCTTCCTTAAGCCAGTTCTCTTCTGTAACAACACGGATTCTCTGGAACCTTGACCCATGGAAATGCTTCCTGTGACACCTAAAGGCCTAGGTGGCATTCTGCTTAAGCAAAATATCCAGCCTCTAAAAAATTTTTAAAAAATCTTCACAATTAGGACCTTTTAGTTGGCCATATGAGTGACCAGGTCTTCCTTATTCACATTCTTACAGCATTTGATGCAGTCATAATGTATTCATTTAATACATATTTATTGAATGCCTATTTTCTACCTGGCACTGTTTCAGTCACTCAAGATATATGAGTGAATGAATAGATGAAAATTCCTGCTATTGTGGAGCTTACATTCTGCTGGGGAGGGACAAACAAAACATAAATAATAAACTAATAAGCAGGTAGATTGAATGTCAGAATGTGCTAAGTGCTATGAGAAAAAAATAGAGCAAGATAATGGGGCTTGAGAATGCTGAAGATTCCTGAAATTCCGTAAACTCTAGGCTGGTATTTTTCTAGGCTCTTGTCATTTATATGCAGCCTGGGAAAAGTGAGGCTTTCTTAGGATTAAGTGGTGAGATCTATGTTCTTTCCAGAGTTGCATGCTTGGTGTCAGAACAAATAGCTCCTAGAAAAATACACAAAATTGTTTTATGTCCTGTGTCCTGCTTACCCGTTCTGTATCACTGATCCTGACTCTCAAATTCCTTGTCTCAGTCCTGACCTATTGCTACACTCTACCACTTGCTGAGTTCTCACACTCTAGTCTTGTCTTATCCAGAATACACAATAGGCCATGGCTCCAGTTGTTATATCAGGTTATTTCCACTTACCATCATACTCTAGGGGCTTTCTACTGCCCTAGAGTTCAAATATAAACTCCAGAACCTTCCCTTCAAAGTCCAGTTTCCTGCTGCAGGTTATGAGGAAGCTCTGGGCTGTGTTCCAGTCACCCCTACTTCCTCATCACCTTCCGCGTTCAGGCCTCATGCTCCTGTTTCCACACATTTGCCTGAGCTATCCATGACCACGCTTCCCTCCTGCCTTTGTTATTAACATGCTGATGGTTTAACTCCCCTACTGGAGTTTTTCTGTCTGCTCAAGCATCACTTTTCCTCCACATGGCCTCTCATCCTCCATTAGGCTAAACAAGGCTTCTTCGTGGCATGGTGGTCTCAGATTTCCAAAAAATGGTGAAATAGAGTCTGCAATATCTCCTAAGGCCTATCCTCTGAAGTCACAGTGTCATATCTGCTGCATTCTTTTTATCAAGCAAATCTCAATTTCAACAGGAGGAAAAATAGATTCTGCCTTAATGAAGGACAAAGAGAGACAAAATCGCATCCCAAGGTACACAAAATTCCAAACCATATACCACACTTACAAACCCTTGGATACTGTTATTGTACCATATCCAGGTTTCCTCCAGAATGAATTTAAACTCCCCTCAAACCCTGAATGGTTTGCTTGAGAAAAGAAGCCCAAGTTTATTAATATGGCCCTTCTCCTTCATTTTTAGCCAAGTTACTTAAAATGAAGTCTGCTCGACACTTACGGCTCCCATTCTTGATAGTCTTGCCTTCCCTGGTTTCTGTGATGTCACTGTTTTCGGGTTCTCTCTTTCTCTCTCTGATTGCTCCTACCGATTTTCTTCCTCTGTTTCTTAAAATCCTGTGTTACTTCCCCCTATATGTTAGCCTTCAGTGTCTTCTTGCCCCTCTAGTGAGTTGGTAGCATTTACTCTCAGGACCTCAGCCATGTTCCTGGCATGCTCATATATGTTCCATGTGGTTTCTGAGATGTTCCTCACAAGATTGGGCCCAGATACCACAGAAGTAACCCTTATCAGTACACAATATTCTATGGAATGACCCTACATCTGTAAATTTGCTCCTCTGCTAAGTTTTAAGCCACCTAAAAAATGACGTTTTATCCATTTTGTATTCTGAGAGCCTGGCATTAATGTTAATGCTGAGCATGTAGAATGTTCTTTATAAACATTAATTAATCTATCTAGTTTCAACTTAAATACTTTCATAACACATCTACTACTTCTCTCCAAACTATTTTTAACTATAAAACTAGTTTAATAAATCACATTACAAAAGTTTTTGCAAATATTGGGGGGGAAATTCCCTAAAATCTAATCATAACTTCCTTAATATAATTTGTTTTTTGGTGTACTCCCTTTGAATCTGTGTTCTACATAGATAATGTTATTCCATCATCTGAAAATATATATAGTGATAATAAAAAACCCAACACTTAGCACATGCTATGAGCCACATACTGTTTTAAACATTTTATATATAGTAAATCATTTCATGCTCTTGATGATTGTGTTAGGTAGCTACTCTTACTATTTCCATTTTACAGATGAAGGAACTAAGGCATAGAGAATAAAACTGGCTTGTCTATGTATGTATGGTTTACATACAGCTAAGTAAAGGGTAAAACCATGATTTGAACTCAGAAAGTCTAGCACCAAAGTTCATGCTATATTTTCTGGAGATTAAACTACTTAAGACATAGAGAGCACTTAGTTCAGTTAGTTAGTTCAGTCGCTCAGTCGTGTCCGACTCTTTGCGACCCCATGAATCGCAGCACACCAGGCCTCCCTGTCCATCACCAACTCCCGGAGTTCACCCAGACTCACGTCCGTTGAGTCAGTGATGCCATCCAGCCATCTCATCCTCTGTCATCCCCTTCTCCTCCTGCCCTTAATCCCTCCCAGCATCAGAGTCTTTTCCAATGAGTCAACTCTTTGCATGAGGTGGCCAAAGGACTGGAGTTTCAGCTTTAGCATCATTCCCTCCAAAGAAATCCCAGGGCTGATCTCCTTCAGAATGGACTGGTTGGATCTCCTCGCAGTCCAAGGGACTCTCAAGAGTCTTCTCCAACACCACAGTTCAAAGGCATCAATTCTTCGGCCCTCAGCCTTCTTCACAGTCCAACTCTCACATCCATACATGACCACTGGAAAAACCATAGCCTTGACTAGATGGACCTCTGTTGGCAAAGTAATGTCTCTGCTTTTGAATATGCTATCTAGGTTGGACATAACTTTCCTTCCAAGGAGTAAGCATCTTTTAATTTCATGCCTGCAGTCAACATCTGCAGTGATTTTGGAGCCCAAAAAAATAAAGTCTGACACTGTTTCAACTGGTTCCCCATCTATTTCCCATGAAATGATGGGACCGGATGTCATGATCTTCGTTTTCTGAATGTTGAGCTTTAAGCCAACTTTTTCACTCTCCACTTTCACTTTCATCAAGAGGCTTTTTAGTTCCTCTTCACTTTCTGCCATAAGGGTGGTGTCATCTGCATATCTGAGGTGATTGATATTTCTCCTGGCAATCTTGATTCCAGCTTGTGCTTCTTCCAGTCCAGCGTTTCTCATGATGTACTCTGCATATAAGTTAAATAAGCAGGGTGACAATATACAGCCTTGACTGACTCCTTTTCCTATTTGGAACCAGTTTGCACTTAGAATGGTGTAAATTCAATAAATCCAGACTATTATTACCATTGCTTTTATAAGTACTTTGAATATAATTTGGTATCTTTTGCTTTAAGTTGTCATAAGTTTTCAATAAATTAGGTAGGTTTTTATTTTAAATTAGATTATAATTTTTATCCTACCATGCAGTCTTATTAACTATTGTTCTTTTCATGACTGCACAATATTCTATGGAATGGCCCTACAGTAATTAATTAATCTTGCTGTTGATCACATTTCTTTTAATCTTTCATGGTTATATATACCCTATAAGCATTATCTTATGTATCAAGCTTGTTTCCCCTAATTTAGGTCATTTTTTAGGATAGATTCCCAGAAGTAAAAATTATGTATTAAAGGGTTTGAACATTTTTATGGTTATTTATGTATATCAGAAATGGCTTTGCAAAGGCATTATATCACAACCATGTTTTAGGGATTCTGTTCAACAATTCAATATTTACAATTGTTGTAAAACTCATTTCCATTAAAAATCCCTTCCCTTTTATATATGGCAAACTTTCAAATTTTGAAAAATTTAAAAAGGCATGCCCAATCCGCCTACAGCCCTTTACAACCTTTCAATTCTCCTTCAGATATTTTTTTCTCCACACTAAACCTCTCCAACTTTCCCTTGAGCATCTCTGGTCTGACAAAATTACCAGGCTCTGAACTGTCTAAGTCATAGCCTCCTAAATACATTCCATTGTGCCTATGTCTCTCTTAATTTGGAGATTCCAGACATGTCCCGACAGTGCAGAGCACAGAGGGGCTATCACTTTCCTTGACCAGGGCATCTGTTTCTAGCACTGCAGCCTAAGGTCACGTTAGCCTTGTTGGCTCTAAAATACACTATTGGCTCCTGTTTTCTCGCTGTCAACTAAATCTTCCATGACTTTTTCACATGAAGTTCTATTAAATCAGGTTTCTCACATTCTGTTCTGATGTAGATAATAGTACACAAGATAAGTGAAGTTATTTACATAGGTTCTTATTAAATTTTACTAGTTTAAATTTCTTGTTCCAGAATGTTAGGACACTTCTGAATGCCCACATAGGTATACTGATTTACTTGAAGAATACTTTTATGCTTTTTGTGTCTTCACTTCAGTCATTAACAAAGATATAGACTAAGTCAACCCCAAGTGCAGTCTCAGGGTACATAATTAGAGTCCTTTGGTTGCTGCTAATCAGTGTCTTGGATGTAGCTGTTTAGCCAGCAATGAATGAGCAGCTGTGGATCCCAACAAGTATTTTAACATTCAACTACATTCATCCATTGTATTACTGAAGATATTATAGGGGACCTTGTTAAATGGCCTTCACTAGCACTAAAATAAATCATGATTATACTTTTCCATTAATTATTGTTAGAATGTTTTCATATTTCTGTCTAAAAAAATAAGTTATTTTAACCTGTCTCATAACTATCTTTATTTTCTAAGTACTTACAAACTAAGCATATACTAACATTAAATCTGATGATCTAATGTTTATTTTTCCTGATTTCTCTGTGAAATTATCAGTTCCCCTTGAGAAAAAGTCATTTATACTTCCATGTGTGTTTTATAAACTAACACAGCAGCAGGCTTAACCAATAATTATGCTTTCATCCCCCAAATAAAAAATATATTAAAGTAACATGATACAAGAAAATAAAATATTCTCAAGTCTCTCTCCTATGTATTTGATTGTTTTTTTTTTTTTTATTAAATCAATCTGCAATTTGGAGAAGACACTCTGCTTATTTTAAATAACATTAAATTACTGAGGATGACTATTCTAATTATGTCTATGGAGCTACTGTCAGTCATCTTAGAACTAATCATACAGTAACAAAAATAAATGTTTCTCATTAGTCAAAAATGTTAATTGACTCTTTTAACTTCCAGGGTGCTTATTGGGTCTCCTTTAGTTGGCCAACCCAAGAACAGAACTGGAGATGTCTATAAGTGTCCAGTTGGGCGAAGTGAATCATTACCTTGCATAAAGTTGGATCTCCCAGGTACGTAAAGTCAAAATATTAAAGTCTAATCCTAAACTATGCCCAGCATTCACACTGAAAGTACATTTCAACCAACTCAAGAAAATACCAGAAGTCATCTATAAAAATTCTTCAGTTTTTATCATTCACATATTTTTATTCCTTCTGCCTTCATTTGCTTCAGAAATTCATCATAGAATAGCCATAGACTGAGAAGGTCTTACTAGTTCTGTAACTTTTAACTGCCTCCATTGTCCAGAATCCTTTGTAAACTCAGCAGTAACACAAAAGAAATTTTCTAAATAAACCTATTCATCACATTTACTCCACAAAATTTAACTTAGTATTTTTTTAAAGAAAATAGCACACAAGGAAATTGTAATAGAGAAATTTAATTTTTTAAAAAAGAGAGTAGCACAAGGTAAATTTGTATTGAAATATACGTATTTGATAGAAATATCATAGTTAGAACATGACTAGAAAATTCCTGCTAGAGCTGTGTAGGAATTAGAACCCTGTCTGTTCTGTACAGTATTAAGTGTCTTGGAAATGACTCAACCTCTGCAGGTTTTCTTAAGATACTGTATTTTTCAGTTTTTTTCAAATTCCTGCTTGTTCGTTATGAACTTTTTTTTTAATATTCAAGACCATAGCTTTAATAGCTGCTTTAATATCCTCACTTGATAATTCCAACATCTGGAATATCTCAATGTCACTTTCCATTTATTACCTTTCTCTTGGAGTTAGGTTACGTTTTCCTGTTTCTTCTTATGTTTAGTGACTTTGGATTGTATCCTGGATTAAACTTTTGAATTATAAGTGTGGAGATTCTAGATCTTGTTATGTGTCTTTGGAAAGTCTTAACTTTTTGTTTTAGCAGGCAGTTTACTTGGCTGAAGTCAATTTCCGAACAGCAGTGGGAAGCCCTTAAAATCTCTACTCAATTCTTCTAATTTTTTAGCTGGGCTGTGTGACGTTTACTCTGCACATGTACAATTCAGGTCATTTAGGTATTTGGAAAATGTATCTGTGTATATTGAAACTCTCCTTTTGTGGCTTCCTTTCCAAAATACTTCCCCTTCACTTGACATTACTGTCACTGCCCCATTCTCCATCCTCTGTTCCTTTTAGACAGGAAGACTGTGTGTCCTATTTGAGGTTTAGCCACTGGCTCAGGCCTTCCCTTGGGGAAAACAAACAAACACAAAAACAGGAAACTCATCTAGTGCTAATCTCCTCTTACGGGTATAGACTCTTCCAGTTTCTGCCTGGTTTGCATTGTTTTCCAATGCCTTCGGATGATTGTTCCTTTTTTTTTTTTTTCCTTTTCCTAAAGTTTATAGTTGTTGTTTACAAAAGGGTTGTTCTGATAGAAGCTACTTCTCTGTTATTGGAAACTGAAATAGAGTTTCAACAGTAACATGAAGACTGGCTACGTTAAGAACAATAGGAAAGTTTCTGCTATAGTTCCTAACATCCCAGGAATGCTTGACCCCTAGTATTAAAACCTCTAATCCAGATTATTCAAAACCAGTTCCAGGTGCTTTCAAAGCAAACCAGACTGGATTCCTAGACAAAGGCAGTGTTCAGACTAGGAGGTCACTGTGACCATTCAGGAATCAATCTCTGCCTCCATTTCCCATGTAAACTTACAGTAAGAAAAAATTATAGGCATGAACAGTGAGACGAGTCTTTCTCGAACTTGAGTTTTGCCACTTTTAAATATTCTAACACTCTGCTAAACTGGGTTTAGAAGTTTTTGCCTTTCCTATCTAATCTTTTTTTTTTTTTCCTTTTTTAATGTGAGCGGAACATCTTTTTGCCCAGGTTTGCATGCTTTAGGGCCCAATGTTCTTATTTGTAATGTCAAATGGAGTTGCTTCAGTGTGTCTTATCCAAACATCCTGACCACTGCTCTAATCTTGCTTTGGTTTTCTTTGTAACCCTGTTAATGTCCCTGTGATGATGAATATAATGGTTAAAATCTTGTGTTTGAGTTTTCTTTTCTGGTCTTCTACCCATTTTCCTTCTTCTTGCCAGAAATCGTTTTGTCATTGGTCATTTTTAACATGTAGATATAACATATAAGATGAGTGTGTAAATTTACTTTGTGTCTACATTATGAGACTAAATATTTTATTTTAATTAGCAAAAAATATGTGAAAGGCTGTCCCGTGTTCTGATTGCCCTGATAGTCGTGCATACTTTTACAGTTCAGCAAAAGTATTTGAGACAGTGATCCAGACAAAGCTTCTGAGACAAAAGCCAGTTTTCTGCCTTCGCTTGTTTATTATACTCCTTAATAATACTTCGAAGATTATTTAGTTGAACCAAAAGAAGAATGTCCTATGATATGAACAAAGCAAACAGAAGGTTTTTATGAGAAGACACTTAGTTTTATTTTGTTTTCCATTCTCATAAAAGTTTCTTCTATTTTTAGTTAATACATCAATTCCCAATGTCACGGAAGTAAAGGAGAACATGACATTTGGATCAACTTTAGTCACCAACCCAAAAGGAGGGTTTCTGGTAAGAAAAGGAAGAGTAATGATGGTTAATGAACTAGGAATTCTGTGATCATAAATCTTCATAAAAATCTGTTATGTAATTTTTAATCTAATGGTTTTAATTTTTTAAATTTTTTAAAAGGCATGTGGGCCCTTGTATGCCTATCGATGTGGACATTTGCATTACACAACTGGAATCTGTTCTGATGTCAGCCCCACATTTCAAGTCGTGAACTCCATTGCCCCTGTACAAGGTACAGATTTTATGCAGTGTTTTTGCAATGTTTAAAAAGCGTAAGCAATGGATGAGATACATGTATACACAGGAGCATACCAAAAAGCTTGAAGTATTTTCTTGGCTACCAGCATTACCAATTTAGGTAAATGTTTGCTTTGCCAATATATAACCAAACCTCACTGCTATTTTTGGAACTGATATTAGTGTAAGTAACCTTTACAGAGTCATATTTAATCATCAGAGCTAAAGCTGTCACATTATTTTTATTTAAAGGGTGAATTTCTTTGAGGAAGATAAACTCATTTGAAATACACATGGAATGAGAACTGTATACAGAATTAATATTGAAAAAATTTCCAAAGATAACTCATACAGTGTTAATTAAAATTAAGTAGAGATGTATTTTACTTGATGTGAATCCCAAACCAATTGTTACTGAATGCAGTGAATATTTATCACCTTTACTTTTTATTTAAAAGACTCTTTTTTTTCTGGTTTTAAGAGTAATGTGTCCATTTTGTAGAACATCATCTTTTTTAAAAAAGATTTATTTATGTGTTTATTTATTCATTTTTGGCTGTGTTGGGTCTTCATTGCTGCATGTGGGCTTTCTCTAGCTGTGGCGCATGGGATGACTCCCTAGTTGTGGTGGGTGGGCTCTAGGCGGGCAAGCTTCTAGTAGCTGCAGCATGTGGGCTCAGTAGTTTTGGCTCATTGGCTTAGCTGCTCTGTGGCGTGTGGGATCTTCCCGACCAGGGATCGAACCTGTCCCCTGCATTGCAAGGCAGATTCTTAACCCCTGGACCACCAGGGAAGCCCTGAAGAACATCATCTTTTAAAATGAGCTTCTTTCAACCATGAAACCATTTCATATTCCTCTAAAGATAGATGCCAAATTTGCATGATTGACTCTTTTTCTTGCAGAATGTAGCACTCAGCTAGACATAGTCATCGTGCTGGATGGTTCTAACAGCATTTACCCCTGGGAAAGTGTTACAGCTTTTTTAAATGATCTTCTTAAAAGAATGGATATTGGTCCTAAACAGACACAGGTATGTGACTTCATGTTTTGATTTCTGTTGTCCTCAAGATACATATGCAGAGATTTTTAATAAGATTATATTCAGAATACAAAGTCATCAATAAAGCTAAAATTCAGGATTTTTTATTCCATATAAAATTGCCTGCTCTGACATACCTGAATTTGAACTGCTGATCACAGCTCTCCCCTCTCTTACCACATTCCCAACAATGAGCTTTCTCCCTTCCACTTGTTTTATCCATCCTGTTTTATCTTCTTACCCATCGTTTCTTTCCAAAAACTAATGACAGTCTTGGAGTATTTTTGTGTTAGTCGCTAAGTTGTGTCTGACTCTTTTGTGACCCTATGGACTGTAACCTGCCAGCCTCCTCTGTCCATGGAGTTCTCCTGGCAAGAATATTGGAGAGGGTAGCCATTTCCTTCTCCAGGGGATTTTCCTGACCCAGGGATTCAACCTAGGTCTTTTGCATTGCAGGCAGATTCTTTACCCCCTCTGAGCCACCAGGGGCCCTTGGGGAAAAAATGGAGTATTTTTAAAATCTGTAGTATTTTGGGGTCATCTGAATATTTAATTTTACTTTTACATTTATCTATTACACTGTAAAAATTTTATTTCTTTGTAGCTATTTGTGGAAATTAGTGCAGCTGTGACGTGTTTGAAGTTGCTCCACAACTTTAGGAAGAAAACCTACAAGGCTGTTTTAGAGGAATAATCACTGCTTCAGTGAGGATTGGTGTCTGCAACTCAGTTTTGTAAACAGCTAACAATCAATTGCTTATATGCTCAAGGAACTCTGCTGCAGTTCTGATGTTTCCATCTATGAGAGCTATAATTAATTTTACATTTCAGTAGTAAGAGTCCCAATAGAAGAGCTGTTCTGTCCAGCACCATTTGAATTCCAGCCTGCCAGTGTGGCCTTCGTGGAGTTATATGTCTCTCTGGGAGGGAACAGTGGCTCCATTCAGAGGAATGAGGCTGAACCCTGGGGTCCAGATGCTACCAGTGAATGGAAGGGACAGAAACTTGCTGAGAAGAGTCAGGTCACATATCCTTGGTTCCAGGACCGCAGTCCACAAAGAGAAAGGTTTCAGAATGCAGCCCTGTGCACTGAGTCATTTGTAGCACCTTCAGATTTCACTCAGGGGAACCTGCTTCCTACTGAGGGAGGAGCTACTTAGGTTGCTGAGTTTTTATGTCATGTTTTGCTTGCATCGTTCATGGTGGAGTTTAGCCAGACTCATTCATTCCTTTGTTTGGCGGTTTCTCCTGAGGGTTTACTATGTACCAGGCTCTGTGTGAGGGCTTGGATAATCATGGAAAAATAGACAGACATGGCCACTGCCTTCGTGGAGCTTCTGTATAACAATGTTTCTCCAAGTGTGGCTCATGGAATTCCCACTTCTGAATCCGAGAGGTACTTGGATTGTACCCCCAGACTTTAAGAATCAGAATGTCTGAGAGTGAGGCTACAGAGCCTACAGTTTAAGTAAGCAACCCACATAATTTTTAACAGGTTAAAGTTGAGAAACCATGGACTAATGAATTATTGTGTTGATATGTGAGGTGTGTGTGTCTGTGCTTACTGCATGCTCCAGATTACAGGGACCTCAAGACTGAAGCCTTTATATCTCTTTTTATCCTTGTCAGTGGTCAGCCCAGTGCTTTGCTGGGCTTTTTTAGTGGCCCTTTACTGAGCACCTGTTGAATAAGTGTGTGTATCATACTGAATGCATTTTTGCATTTTTCTGTGATAGATGAACATTTAATGAGACTTTTTCATTAGCTGGCATTTTAATAGTCTTCTAAGTATATTATTTATATGTTGGGTTTTTGTGTTTATACTTCAGTGATTTCTAATCTTTATCTATGTTGGCTTAAGCTGTATTAATGACTAGTTTCGTAAGTAATTCTCTAAACAAAAGGGTTTGAGAAGGACATTCACTAAGCCATCACTTTTGCCAAAATCTATTTAATAGGGTTTTAAGTACAACATTGGAGAAGGCAATGGCACCCCACTCCAGTACTCTTGCCTGGAAAATCCTATGGACGGTGGAGCCTGGTAGGCTGCAGTCCATGGGGTCGCTAAGATTCGGACACGACTGAGTGACTTCACTTTCACTTTAAGTACAACATATTTAAATGTTCTTTAAAGTTTGATCTTCCTTTAGTGCAGTCAGATAAGAAATTCATTCATAGTGATTTAAAAAGATACTTTCATTTCAAAGAAATGTATACTAAAAAGTATGCTTTTCTTTCATGTGGTCTTACAGTAATTCTCTCTAAAAACATTAACAATTTACTTTAACAATCATTTTTTTCTCCTGGTTGGTTGCTAACATAATTTAAATAGATTTTTTTTTTACTTTAGTTTTTTTTTTCCTTTTCATTTGAAGCACCCAATCCTGCCCTAAGATTCACAGAATTAGCTTCTGAAATTTTCCTTCGCCCTTACTTAGCCTCCCTATCTCTCCATTCCTGAAAGGGGCAGCTGCAAAAATGAAATTTGAGAGGTATTACCCAGAAGAAGTTGCAAAACTGAAAAGTTAAGAGCTAGATACGGGACTCAGACTCCTCATCCATATCAAGGGTATAAAGGCACTAAGAATAGAGTTGGCCAAATTTGTGAAGAGGGTTTCTCTATAGAAAGAGCCTGGTGAGAAAGGTTTTGGTGGGATCATACAGTGAGCTTGGGGAAGCCGGGACACAATTGCTGCGTGCCTGACTCCTACACTAAAGGGCGAGACAGCTGTCTGGCTGCTGACAAGCAAGTCACGATGCTAGGATTGGCCTCACACCTAAAGTTGTCAGTACAAAGAACGTATGTTTCTCATAGCTTGTCATGGAGTCCTGTTTGCTCCTGTCCATAGAATCGTCTGGAAGTGAGTGGAAGCCTCTGCACAGAACGGCTGACACTATCCCCAATCCCTAGGGATTACGGTAGTGAGATGCGTTCACTCAGGCGAGGATGCAGGTGAAGGGAGATCTCCAAAGAGCCCACTAAAAAGGTAATACCTGTTATTAGAACCTGGTCCACCTTGGATCGGCACCAGTAGAATTTTGGTGCCCTTTATTTATTTATCTTCCCTCCCTCTGTCCATGAATTTACAGTTAGCAATCTAAGGGGCAGGAGCAGAGAAACAAAGAAACAGCCAGTCATGCCCCTTCCTCAACTACATGCGTCTCTCCTCCCTTAAAAGGAGGAGGAGAGAAGATTTAATTGAGTACAGCTGATTAACAACGTTGTGACAGTTTCAGGTACACGGCAAAAGGACCCAGTCATACATATACACGTATCCATTCTCCTCAGGCCATTTGATCATTTTTTACTTACAAATACAGCAATTTCATGTTGTACAGCCTAAATTAAAATATAGAGCTTTTTTAAAAAAACAGATATTTTAAAACTAAAAATAAGAAAAGACATAAGACATTTATCTTTCCATCCAGTGAGAGTAGAAGAATTTAACCCTAAATAAGTTTTACAGGGATCATGGGCCCCCCAAAATTTACATTCTAATTATACCCTGTGAGTTCCTGTTTGTTATATTAATTACAGTTATTCACTTGATCAAGGTCAAGTATTATGGCCTACTTTCTGCAGTCATAGATTTTTCATGTAGCAATTGCAGTTATTGGAATGTAGTCTCAAAGATATGAACCATTTCTGGAAGTAATTTTCTCCTCCACAAAAAAAAAGGAAGGAAGGAAGGAAGGAAGGAAGGGAGGGAGGAAAATAAATTTTAAAACTTGTGTTAAAGTTTCCATATGACAATTAGTATACATTAGGAAAATACAATGCAAATGACAAAAACATCAACCCTAAATACTTACTCAAAATTTCTCCCGTGTCTCTGTGTGGTCCCATTAAGACTTTTGCAAACATAGTCAAGGAACTTTTGCAAACCAAATTTTTATCCAAGACAGAGTAAAGGCTATAAAATCACCTTTTAAAAAACCACCTATAAAAACAAACCTGAAGCACTCACTCTGAGCTTGCAATAAAAGATATGATGGTATAAACATTATGGAGGTCTTATTGATCCTCAATACCTAAACATAACATGGCTTTTAATAATAAATGAGAATGATATAAATATGCCATATACAAGTGCATTACCCTAAATAAAACCAGTAAATTGTGAGGCTTGATATAAAAGTGAAATATACTAATGGAACAATGTCTAGATTGTTCCCATCAAGAGTGTAGCATGACATTAAACCAGGCAAAATGAAAGGGGGAAATTAATTAAATTTTAGGAATATTATTTATCTTTCTTTTTACTACACATTTTATGGCCATTTCCTAGGAGCCTTAAATCTGAGGGCTGATGCATTGTTTTGAGGTCTGAGAAGGCTGTCTGAGGCGTGCAGCCAAACCCTGGTCTATCAGGTTGTGTGGTGAATGAGGTGAATCTCCTTCTCTAGCCTCCTTGTCTCTGTTGTCCCCTATCTCCATCCATCACTCATCTGAATTACTCTTCCCATGTAAAGTTCAGATCATGACATTTCCCTGGATAAAAATCTCCTATCTCTGTCTGCTGAATAATACTCAAGCTCTCCAGTGAATTATAAATCACCTGTCACCTATTGCTGTGCACTGCCTCCTTCTCTTCTTGCCCTGCAGTCACTCCTGCCTTGGCCTTCCCTAAACACATTGCTCTGTGTTCACAGGATTCTCTCTGCCTGGAAAGCCCTTCTCCACCCCAGTCCCCACGTGCTAGGCGAACTTCTGAGACTCAATTCAAATATGACTTTCCCGATGGCTATTCCCCCAAAAAGTCCCTTCCCCTACACATCCCCACAGCATTTGCGCACCATTAATCAACTGCTCTCATCACTCAGAAGCATTGCTTTTTGTTTCATGATTCCATCTCTCCTGGTGGAATGTGAATTCCACAATGACAGTGTTGTGCGTTAATCCTTCTATTTATAGAATACAGTTCAGAGTTTGTGTGTTGCCTAGCAAATAGGAGGCAAGTCATTTATGTTGGAAAAATGTAATTTCTGGAATTTTTAAATTTCTCTTTGTGTTAAAAATCATTATTGTAGTGACCACCATTTCTCACTCTCCCACTCAGCTTCATGAAGTCATCGAGCTAGAAGAAACTTGATTGTGGGGACTCTCCCCTGCCAAGACACTTCTCTATATTATGTTTTTGTTGTTGTTCAGATGCTCAGTCATGTCCAACTTTTTGTGACCCCATGGACTGCAGCACGCCAGGCTACCCTGTCTTCACCATCTCCCAGAGCTTGCTCAAACTCATGTTCATTGAGTCGGTGATGCCATCCAACCATCTCATCCTCTGTCATCCCCTTCTCCTCCTGCCTTCAACCTTTCCCAGCATCAGGGTCTTTTCTATGAGTCACTCTTTGCATTAGGTGGCCAAAGTATTGGAACTTCAGCTTCAGCATCAGTCCTTCCAATGAATATTTAGGACTGATTTCCTTTAGGATTGACTGGTATGATCTCCTTGCTGTCCAAGGAACTCTCAAGAGTCTTCTCCAATACCACAGTTCAAAAGCATCAGTTCTTCGGCACTCAACTTTCTTCATGGTCCAACTCTCACATTCATACATGACTACTGGGAAAACCATAGCTTTGACTAGATGGGCCTTTGTTGGCAAAGTAATGTCTCTCTTTTTTAATATGCTGTCTAGGTTGGTCATAGCTTTTCTTCCAAGGAGCAAGCGTCTTTTAATTTCATGGCTGCAGTTGCCATCTGCAGTGATTTTTGAGCCCAAGAAAATAAAGTCTGTCAGTGTTTCCATTGTTTTCCCATCTATTTGCCATGAAGTGATGGGACCAGATGCCATGATCTTTGTTTTTTGAATATTCAGTTTTAAGCCAGCTTTTTATCTCTCCTTTTTCACTTTCATCAAGAGGCTCTTTAGTTCTTCTTCACTTTCTGCTATAAGGGTGGTGTTATCTGCATATCTGAGGTTATTGATATTTCTCCCTGCAGTCTTGATTCCAGCTTTGCTTCATCCAGCCCAGTATTTTGCATGATGTACTCTGCATATAAGTTAAATAAACAGAGTGACAATATACAGCCTTGACATACTCCTTTCCCAATTTGGAACCAGTCTATTGGTGTTCCATGTCTGATTCTAACTGTTGCTTTTTGTCCTGCATACAGGTTTCTCAGGAAGTAGGTAAGGTGGTCTGGTATTCCCATCTCTTTAAGAATTTTCCAAAGTTTGTTGTGATCCACACAGTATAAGGCTTTTGCATAGTCAATGAAGCAGATGTTTTTCTGGAATTCTCTTGCTTTTTCAATGATCCAGTGAATGTTGGCAATTTGATCTCTGGTTCCTCTGCCTTTTCTAAATCCAGCTTGAATATCTAGGAGTTCTTGGTTCACATACTGTTGAAGCCTGGCTTGGAGAATTTTGAGCATTACTTTGCTATCATGTGAAATGAGTACAATTGTGTGATAGTTTGAATATTCTTTGAACATTGTATTTTAGGCTTTTCTTTTCAGGTGTTCAACACATGTAGCCCCATTCACTTCTGGTCTCAATTTCTCCCATAGTCTTCCCCCTCTTAACACCTTCCAGCCTCATATTTTTGAGTATGAGTCAATTTCATTGCATCACCTTCCGTCAAGCAAGAGACCAACTAAAGACCTATCGTATACCAACTTTATTGTGTTTCTGAGAATACATTTCATTTACCTGTGAGCCAGTCCTGTTCATATGCCTCTCCGTAGAGACAAAGGTTAAGCCCAGTTTCAGTTAACATGGTCTCAGAATGGTTTGTGTTGACAGTTAACTTGAATTCATACTCTAATTAATTACAGTAGAAGCATGTTGTAAGGAGAAGGCAATGGCACCCCACTCCAGTACTCTTGCCTGGAAAATCCCATGGACGGAGGAGCCTGGTAGGCTGCAGTCCATGGGGTCGCTAAGAGTCGGACATGACTGAGCGACTTCACTTTCACTTTTCACTTTCATGCACTGGAGAAGGAAATGGCAACCCACTCCAGTGCTCTTGCCTGGAGAATCCCAGAGATGGTGGAGCCTGGTGGGCTGCCGTCTATGGGGTCGCACAGAGTCGGACACAACTGAAGTGACTTAGCAGCAGCAGCAGCGTGTTGTAAGGCAGGGCTTTTGCACTGTAGTTCGGTAAAAAAAACATAAAATGACCAGACCCAAAGACTGAGGACTTATTATGTAAAGCAGTTGTACATCCTACAAACACACAGAAAACTTTATGGTGCTTCCCTGTCATTATTCCCCTAAAGAGGCCATTGATTGGATAGTATTAACTGTTGAATGAAAGCCCAGAAACTAAACTCATGCTGGGCATTACAATTTAGGCACTGGTGTTACAACTCTAACTTAACAATACAAAGTCATGGTAGAATTCTAAAGAAGGCGATAATTCCATTCCTTCATAACTCCTTGAAGCAGTATATATAATAACTACTTTAAACATGTCTCTTTCTTAAACTCTCTTGTCATTCTTTTGTGACCTTTTATGAGGAAAAAAAAATAGTAATTTTTGTGATTTCTAACAGCATCATTCCTTCCATATTCCTCACATTCACTTCCCTCCTTGCTTTACTCTTAAAAAGAAAGGAAGCCATTTGGATAATTCATTTTAATTCAGCAGATATTTACAAAGTATCTTATTGATCAAGTATTATGCTAGGTGTATAGCAATATAAATAACAGACTCTAAAACTTTGTCCCTAATCCTGAAAAACTTCCAACTTAAAGTCAAGGCCTATATTTGGAAAACTGCAATGCATGACTGTTTGCCAAGTCACTTCAGTCGTGTCCAACTCTTTGTGACCCCATGGACTGTGGCCCACCAAGCTCCTCTGCCCATGGAATTTCCCAGGCAAGAATACTGGAGTGGGTTGCCATCTCCTTCTCCAGGGGATCTTCCCAACCCAGGGATTGAACCTGCATCTCTTATGTCTACCTGCATTGGCAGGTGAGTTCCTTACTGCTAGCACCACCGGGGAAGCAATCCATGACAGTGTGACATAAATATAACAGGCATGAATGAAGCAGAACAATGAATTGATCTTTATAAGCAGGTAACTCACAATTTGAATAAAATCATATTTTCCAAGCTATGCTGTTTGAGGTGTGGAACATGTTCCACATAAAAAATAAATTCCCTTAATTAATAATAAAATACATCAGGTCTTCCAATTTGTGATTCACAATGCCTATTTTCATATTAAAGACTCTGAGAGCACTTTCAGAGTAATCCACTTTTGAGTCAGTGCAGAGCAATTCAGGAGTAAGGGAAAGCCTTGCTCTTTTGTATTATTTGAAATGTGTGGCCTTTTTTACTTACAACAGAGGGAGGCAGACAGACAGAAAAACTGTTAAACTTTGTTTTAATGATTGCTTTCTGAAAGTGTGTGATTATGGACTTTAAAAAAAATTATACCTAGCAACTTAGAAAGTTAGTATTCCCTGGAAAAGGAGGGTAAGGAGACATCAGTTTGGGGTTTATCTGAAACATGAATGTAAAATTTATGCTGAAGTGGGAGGTCCTAAGTGTTCCTCTTCCTCATGTAGCAGGATTCTCAGCCAGTTGTGTGCCTAGTTTATGCTATAATGAATCAGCTTGCAATTATAACTACTTAATCAAAAAGTTCAAACTATATTTCCCCAGGAGCTAAATGTGTCCCTGACAGTTGTCTCTGAACAGTAACTGTTCCTCTATTGTTACTCATCTCTCACTATTTTTGGGGCTTCCCTGGCAGTCCAGTGGTTAAAACTTCACCTTCCAATGCAGGGGGTGTGGGTTTGATCCCTTAGTGGGGACCTAAGATCCGCCATACCTAGCAGCCAAAAAAGAACCTCACAGAAAACAGGGCAATGTTGTAACAGATTCAATAAAGACTTTAAAAATGGTCCATATCAAAAATCTTTTTTAAAAAGAGTCTAATTTTACTATCTTCACCCACTTATCTTATACTGATGCCATAAGCTACTCTTCCCATTCTCCCTTAAAGAAGGCCCACAGCTAACCCAGTTGTGCCTTTTAGCTGCTATCTCTGCCTACATTTTTTCGTTTAGTAAGAATGCCTAGAATCATTCTCTCTTTACTACTCCTCTCCAGTTCTCTGCTTAGCTCCACCCTCTGGGTCTTTGTACCATTCCAATACAATTGGCTGCTTCAAGTCAAATATGATGACTATTGGTTTTTTTTATCTTTTTCTCAATTTCTGAAATGATTTAAATGTCTTTAATGATCATCCTTGACAGATTTTCCAGGCTCAAGACTGCTTTGCTTTCTCCCATTCTACTTTTATAACTAGCTGTCTGTTCTTGACCTGGGCAACTTGTTTAGGAAGCTGGATCCTCCTTCCTCCCTGAGGGCTGACCTGTGAGACAATAAATGTGCTTGTGATTCTCTCTTCTATTCATTCCCTCACCATGTGTGTTCATCACTTTTTCTCTCATTATTTAATTCTCATATTTATTTGACTTGGTTATATATGCACATCTACCCATTATGCTAGCACAGATCTGTTTCACCTGCATTAAATTTATAAACTAAGCTGGGACTTAAATTGCTCCTATTAAAGTGAGTCTCACACAAAGCATTACGTACGTTTAGTGATGTGACTATTTTCCTGTGATGAAAATTAATAAATGGCACCCTTTTCTGAGGAAAACACAGCAGAAACCTTATTCTGTCTGATTCCTAAGAAAATAAGAACCCCTGTGTCAGCCAGGGACCTACACTGAATGTCATTCTCCTGAGATGTGAGTTCCCACTGCCCACTCTTCTAATTTCCCACGCTTCTTCATATCTCTCTTTTTCTGCTTATCATTATTTCCCTCCTATCTCAGTTTTCTACTTGCCTGTGTGAAGTGGTACACTCATCTAGTAAGAATGCATGAGGGTCAACTGTAAGCAAAGCAAAATAGTGGTCCAGGATAAGCGAATACCAACAGCTATGATGCAGTCCTGCTCTTTACCCCCGCCTGCCCCTTCCGAACTTATAATGTCGTTGAGAGATAAAGCATGTGTACAAAAGCTGAGAAGAATGCAGTGCTCACAGGAGCAGCACAGACAAGTTTGCTTCGGAGTTTGGAGAAAGGGAAGATCACTATGGACTCTATTGGCAACTTGGTGGACAAAGTTGCATAGAAAGTGAAACTTGAATCTTACCAAATGGGTAGGACTTAGCTTAGTTGCAGGGATAAGAAAGGGCATTTGGTCTGGGTAGAGTCCTGAAGATGAGGATGATGAGAGAAGGTAAGGCCAGATGGTTGGGTGGCTGAAACTCAGGGGGTGGAAAACTGAATTTTAACCTATAGGCCTAGTATTTCAAGAAACAGCTTGAAGTTGTATCTATTTTCTATTTTAATTAGAATTACAGTTCTCTTTTAAAGTATATTTCAAAGTCATTGATGTAGGCAATGAAGAGTTATTGGAGTTTTTTAATAAGGAAAGCATGTGATAGAAGCAGACTCTTAATACAGTTTATCTACTATCACTATGTAGAAGGATTCGAAGACAGTGGAAATGGAGGGAAGGAGATCAGCAGTGCAGAGATCATGATTGCCATGGTCCAGGTTCAAGACAGTCAGTGATGTCTGGCCAGGGCTGAAGAAAGAATGCAGAAGTGTAGATAATAACTGCCTTAGATCCAATCGCCCAGACGCAAACTCTGCGAGCAGGAGTCAAGTGATAGCAGTTTACAAAGGAAGTGCTTCCAAAAGAAAATAGGAGGTGATTTGGGGGAGCAAAACAGAGCAGCCGTGGAGGGCAAGCAAGCATGTGGCTTCAGGTGAAGCTGAGGCCTCAGCTGGGTCTGGAAGGGGCTCCAGGTTAAGTCAAGGGGCCGATCCTGCATTGGCTGCACTCAGGCCTTGCCTGTGGAGCAGGGCAAGGGATGAGGAGGGAGAAAAGTCCAGACACTGCTGACTCTTGGAACCTTTGGGGCAAAGCAGCTCTAGCATTCCAAGGACAGTCATCTGATGAAAGCCTCGGGTACAGCTGTGAGAAGCAAAGTGTACTCAAAGGGTGAGGGAATGAGCCTTTACGAGTTCTCTTATATCCCAACATTTACAAAAGAATGAGCTTATAAAAGTGAGATATATGTTAAGTAGACAGAGATCGATAGATAGATATGATAGATATAAGACATAAAACATTGATATCTGACTTACCAAGATGTTATATTTTCCCAATTCTCCCTAATAATCCAACAGTTTATAGTATGTTCTCTAAGATATGAAAAGTGTGTTGTAAATGTAAAATGTTACATCATAAAGCAGCCTTATTATTTGGTATGATTTCCTTCTCTTCTCACGTGAACTCCTCCCCATGTGTAAAGGAGATGCCGTCTTTTTCCTGAGGAGTTAGCATCTTATCACCAGAATTTGACTGAAGGGAGCACACTCACTATTAAAAAGTACTAGGATTGTTGGGCAGTGCTGTGTGCAACCTCATTTGGGATTCATGAGCAAAACTTTAAAGTGAAACCAGTCTGCGAGGTATGTGGTTTTTGCCTAACAGCATTCAGTGTCATAGGATCACTCACAGAGGAGATATTTGGACTTAACCACAGTTGGAAGTTAGCCAAATTAGTTAATGCAGGGGAAAAGAGGTTAAAGGAGATAAATGTTTGCAAGTAAATGATTATGGTGATGGATCATGGAATCTAGGTTGGATACAAAAAAAAGAAAAGTAACATATGAATTAATTGGAAGTCTTAATGTGGTCAAGGAATTGATGAATTAGATATACCAGGTAAATAAGCCAAAGTTAATGGTCAGAGAGAAGAACACTTGACATTGAGATTGAGGTGCTGCAATTTTTCCAGATGACAAGGTCAAGGCGAAGACCTTGGAAGCAGATGACATAGGTGAGCTAGAGGAAAAGATTACTAAAGCCAAGGAAGTCAAATAAATAAGAGACTAGGGTGTTTGATAGAGTCATCCAAGTAGTAAAATATCTAAGAATAATAACAGGAGTGACAGTTTTCAAAGTTCTTTAGTCTCCTGCTTAATCAAATCTAAACAAAGAGAAGTAAAAACAAAAGCAGCTCTGTAAGACGCCCTGAATGGATGAGCCATTAACTTCTATAGCAACACAGCACTGCCCAACTAAATCCTGGTACTTTTCAATACCTTCTGTTCACCATGGGGCCATAAATTAGGCACAATGATTATATCTAAATAACAAAATAACTTTACTTTTATTTACACTGAGCATTTATACACACAAAGACAATGGCAAACCTACATGGTTTTCCTTAGTAATTATTCAGTATTTCCCTGGATTCCTGGTTAAAAGCTGTTAGGGTCATTGGGAAAGTAATTTAAAATCTATTCAAAGGCTGGTGGCTCAGTGGTAAAGAACCCACCCGCCAATATAGAAGAGGTGGGTTCCATCCCTGATCCAGGATGATTCCACATACAGCAGAGCAACGAGACTCATGTTCCACATCCATTGAGCCTGTGCTCTGGAGCCTGGGAGCTGCAGCTACTGAAGCCCACACACCCTAGAGCCTGTGCTCCTCAACAGGAGAAGCCACCATTATAAGCCCGCACACCTCAATGAAGAGTAACCCGCGCCTATCACAACTAGAGAAAAGCCCTTGCAGCAATGAAGACCCAGCACAGTCAAAAATTAAAAAAAAAAAAATTATTTTCAGGAAAAGACAGTCCTTTGGGTAAAGAATTCTCTGAGTCCATAATTTGGGGGTAGGAAGGTTAAACAAAGAGTAACTTCAGGCACAGTTCTTGATATAGGTTAGTTTATTTGGTTCACACCAACCTTCAAAGGAGGGTGCAGAAAAAGGATTAAGAAAATGGGCAAGGGGAAGTGAATCAGTTGCGCTTAACCTTCAGTCTTTTTACTT
This sequence comes from Bubalus bubalis, assembly GCF_019923935.1. Taxonomy (NCBI): domain Eukaryota; kingdom Metazoa; phylum Chordata; class Mammalia; order Artiodactyla; family Bovidae; genus Bubalus; species Bubalus bubalis. Next base: position 26,058,127 of record NC_059175.1, on the reverse strand, counting down.
CATGCTGGCTTTGCAGTTAGCTGCTTGCACTACCCACCTGTGGGAAAGAAGGAATGAAAGGAGTATGGCAGTAAGAGAGAGAGAAGACAGGGAACAAGAAAGGGAAGGGCTAGTTTAGGAGCCATGAAGCTATAGCTGAGCTACTTGAAACAGGAAGCACACACGTGTCCTTGCCAAAAACATCCCTGATCATTCGTCCAACTTCATCTTGCTCCCCTCTTTCCTCCCAGCTTGGTCCAGACTCATTGGCTTTATTTCTGTTCTCAGAGCATCTACCTCTTTGCCATCTCAGTTTCTTCACAGGCGCAGTTCCTTTAGTGTGGACCCCATCCACCCTCACACTTGCCATCCAGGATGGGCCTCCACCCTCCTAGCACATATCTTTTAAGCCTCAAAAATCACTTCTGAAAGGGCTTCCCTGAGCCCCCATTTTAAATTACGCTTCTAGGTTATACTTGCCAGTAATAGCTTTTCTGTTAGTACAGCCTTTTTCACAGTTTGCAGTTGAACCTGTTTTTGAATAATTCTTGTGTTTAATCTCTCTCTCTCCCTATAGTTTAGAAGCTCCATGAAGGCAGAGACCATGTCAGTTTCATGTTCAATCCCAAAGCCTGCCAGAGTCGTTCAGTAAACACTGTTGAAGAGAGAAACCAATCATTTGACAGGTTTATTAAAGCACTCTCATTTGTGTCCTTTGGGATATGAATATTCACAAATAGCAATGATTACTGCTGTCAAAGTAGAAGGATTTGTGTATTGGTAGAGTTTTAAACCCTTTGGAAAGACTAACTTGTATTATTACATTTGATCCATGTGTTTAAACTGAAGACAATTAAAATGAAAGTCAGCTAGATGGATAACACAGTGACTTGGTATTTCAGGTTGGAATTGTACAGTATGGAGAAAATGTAACTCATGAGTTCAACCTCAATAAGTACTCATCAACAGAAGAGGTGCTTGTTGCAGCGAAAAAAATAGTCCAGAGAGGTGGCCGGCAGACCATGACAGCCCTTGGAATAGACACAGCAAGGTATGTGTGTTCAGACACTCAGTTGTGTCCAACTATTTGCTGACTGTAGCCTGCCAGGCTCCTCTGTCTGTGGGATTCTCCAGGCAAGAATACTGGAGTGGGGTGCCATTTCCTTCAGGGGATCTTCCCAACCAGATCTCAGGGATTGAACCCTACTCTCAGGTCTCCTGCATTGCAGGCGGATTCTTTACCACTAGCACCACCTGGAAAGCCCACAGCAAGGTATATAGATTAAAAAATAATAATAATAAGCCAAAGTAAAAGACTGTGCAAAAATAACTGCTTACAGTCTAGTGCTTTGGAGTATTAATGGAACAATTATTAATACCTTAGTAATATTTAAAGCCACCTTGTTGAAATCAGATTCAACTGATTAGCTAATAATTATAGGATCAAATTTTCTATTTTACAATCTCACCATTCTTCTTATATTTCCTTTTACTCCAAGACTTTGATTGATGCAGAACCAGTCCAAAAAATCACGTGGTCTACAGCATCACATTCTTGGGGACCAAGATGTAATATTAGATAATATCTTTTCCCTTTATTCTCTGTTTTCAGCTTCTAGTAATCTCGGTATAAAAAATGGATTAAATTAATCCACTTCTATTCAGTATATGTATATACCATAATACATCTATAATTTTACAGCATTTCACAGATTTAAATTTACAGATGTAGGGTTGTTGAAGTTCTCAAATAAGTGTTTTTAAGAAGGCAAATTAAACGTCTTATTTGAAACATTTTCAGTGAAAAGGTTGAAAAGGGGAAAGGATTTCATCATTGGTACCCTCTCTTTTTCTTCCTCACTTTCCCCAAATTCCCTCTAATTGACATTCCTCCTTTCCTCCCTTCTGCAGTCTCCTCCATGGAGTGCACATAATCCATTCTGGCTGAGCTGCATTCTACAAGGATCTACAGAACTGTCCTTTCCTTACAGAGTAGAGCATCCTCTTTTCTGTATTTTTCCTGATCCCACTCAGCTCTTTTGCTTATTTCTCCCTCTTAATCACCATGAAAGCTTCTGAACAAAAACTAAACAGTACCAAAAGCACAGGAAATCTAATGAGCACTATGACTAATGTTAAGGATCCTTCTCTTAAGAGCCTTCAGCTTCTGGACTCTCACCCGCCTCTGAAAAGCCCGTCCTCTCATTCCACCTGCCAGTTAAGATCCATGTTCTAAGAGGGCTAAAATGGTTAATATGGATACTCCAAAGACTGGATTGGATCTTCAAAAATTTTAACTTTCATGTTCCGCTTCAGACTTATAAATGTTAGAAAAGCATGTGGTTATAGTTAATATGGGGCCCTTGAGAAAAATAAGCACAAACAGATGGGGTAATTTTACATTTACCTGTCCATAGGACGCCAGTTTGCATGCACAGAAGTGCACATGTTTAGGTGTGCTGAATGCACATTCTTAAATAATTGACTAAATGTGGCTGTACATTCAAAGTAAATCAAAGTGTTCTTTGAAACTCTGAGCCTGTAGGGAGCTGTGTCCTCCAAAGGCAACCACTTAAGAATGAATATTCATCTTTGAAAACTCACTGATGAAATATTCTGACTGCATTTGCTCTTGCATAAATACCACTGTGAATACCATGTCCCTATATGGCTTTTGCCTCTGTGTTTTCACAGAGGGTCTAGCTGTGGGACATAGAGTTTATTGAGTTTTGTATATAAATAAAACTCCATCATGATATTGCTAAGTACTCTTCTTATACAATAGTTTTGCATGTTTAATTGTTCTTTATTCCTTTCAGGCAGGATCAGTTCAAACAGTATTTCTAAATATTTAGAATCCTTACTTTCATTTTCAGTGTTTCCTAGTTAAACATATTTTTGTGTCCCCTTATCCCTACCCCAAATTGTCTTTCTTTTCGTTGCTTCACATTATTTACTCATAAAACCTGGATTCTCCTGTCCCAAAGAAAGGGATTCTCCTGGGGTATATTAATGTATAAAGCCATGCAGACTGGTCAGTGCTTATTTTAAAGAGAGAAAATGGATGGTGGTAAATGGGGATCAAACACAATTTGCAGGAGATATTTGAAACATAAAGGGTACACACATGAGCTCTGCCAGTGCTACCCATAGAAAGCCAGTCCTGGTTTCACAGCTACCCGATTTTCTTTAAGGAACGTCTTTTAATCATCGCCTTCAGCTGATGTTCATTCAATTATGGCCTTGATCTTCAAGAGAGTCAGGAGATTTTGGCAATCTTCTAAGATAATGGTCCCCAACCTTTTCAGCACCAGGGACTGGTTTTGTGGAAAACAATTTTTCCACAGACTGGGCAGGAGGAGGATGGTTTCAGGATCCCTCAAGTGCATTACATTTATCGTACACCTGATTTCTGTTATTATATTAGCTCCACCTCGTATCATCAGGCATTTGATCCTCGAGGCTGGGGACACTGGCTGAAAGGAATCAGAATTGTAAAAAGGATTGCTATCTCATCATATCCATGTCCAGATTTCATTTAAAGACTAGACTTTAACATCTATTTTCACCTTTGTACATAGAAAGAAGTAAAAAATCTGTTTGTCTGGTATAGAGGGCAGAGATACACAATTCCCCAGTGGTCAGTACTAAAAAAAAAAAAAAATAGCTTCTTTTTCTCTTTTGAAAATTGTAGGAAAAATTGAAAATTAAAAAAAATAGTACAACAAAATCCTATGTACACGTCAAACAAAATCACCAGTTCTTAACATCTTGTCATATTTGCTGTAAGTCCTTTTAAAGGGAAAACAAGCACAGATGAAATTGTTTTGCTCACATCACCAGAATCCTCTCTCCCTCCTCACAAGATACCCGCTACCGTGCATTTACTGTATATCTACAGTAGAACTAATGTTTACCGTGGCAAACCATTGGGAGGTTAAAACAAGAGGTGTTTCTTTGGTGTATTCCAAACTGCAGCTGTTTGTCCTCATGACCAAAGTAAAATATTTATCTTTCTGTTGTTTTCTTATTTTCTTTTGACCAAAGTAAAATATTTAAATAGACTATTCAGTACAATGATTGGTACATTTTATACCAAAATCTAAAAAAAAATATTATATGAAATCCATTCATTGTTTTAATCCTAAGTAAAGTGTACTCTTCTTGTGCAAGACTCTGGAGGGGAACGTGAAGTGAGTAAAAGAAATTAATAAAGGGAAAAATGTGCCTCTGTGTGTGTGTGTGTGTGTGTGCACGCAGAAGATACAAAACAAACAAAAATTGTCAGTTTCCCCTATCTTCCATCCCTTTCCATAAATACTTGTTGAATTAAATCAAAATTCCTTTTTTGAAGTTAGTGCAATGTTTCCTTTCTCTCCATACCACCTCCTCCTACCTCATCCCCAGCAGCCTTTGTCCTCAAACTTAATTCAGACCAAACCTTTCATAGCTAGCCAAACCCTTCTTGCTCCATGAACCCGACTCTGTCACTGACTCAGACCACAGCCATCTGCAGTCTAATTCCTATGTCTAAATTTTACCCCATATCCAAGCGCACTCTCAAGCACTCACAGCCATGTAGATACTCCGTTTTCTTCCACACCCACTCAGTAGCTCAGAAGATGGCTACACTCTTCCATTAATGTCAGACTAGGTGTGGGAAGTGAGAGCTAAAGCAAAAGCTTCTGCCAAAAGCAGACAGAAAGAGGACTGTCAAGTGAGACAAGGTGTGTTTACAGAGAAAGGTGGGTCTGGGAGAATATTTAAAATCTGACCTTCTCTAAACCTTCTGTATGCTCCAGTCAATACCTTCCCTTTGAAATTTCCAAAGAATGAAAGACTGCTGCCTTTTGGATAAACAAAATATCCCACAAGGGATAAATGGTGATTAGCAAAATGGTAACCTCTCCATCATCTGGAATAAATCTTAACCTATTACAAACAATGAGCATCATGGCTCCTGGCTTGAACAATGGGAGTCAATGTTAATGGGCTCCCTGGAGCTGGCAATGTTTTCATTTTGTTGATCACTTTGCCTAAACTTGGGCTGATGTTTGAATTGCTCCTCTTTTGTCTGTGATTATTTCAGGAAAGAGGCTTTCACTGAAGCCCGGGGTGCCCGAAGAGGGGTTAAAAAAGTCATGGTAATTGTGACGGATGGAGAATCCCATGACAACCACCGGCTGAATGAGGTCATCCAGGACTGTAAGAATGAAAGCATTCAGCGGTTTTCCATAGCTGTAAGTACGGGGCTAGAGATGCCTTTCGGGCTCTGGTGTGTGCATATCATGATTATTTTATGAGAGTTATGCAAGCAAGGTTGGAAAACAGAAATGTCTCCATTTGGAAGTAAACTCTGTGGAGGCAGGATTAGGTCTTGCCCCTTTTGTGTCTTCAACATAGTGTCAGGCAACTGGAGCCTCAGCAAACACTCACTACAAGAAAGAAGGGAGAAAATGAGGAAAGGCTGAGGAGGGAGAAGGGAGAAAATGCATAAGAAGAAGCGAGTGAGGGAGGGAGAGAGAAAGAAAGGGACAGAAACAGGGAGGGGAAAAGTGGAAGAGAAAGGGAAAAGATGGAGGGATGGAGGGAGAAGAACATATGCCTTCAGCCTTGGGGGAGGGGGGTTTCTTATATTGATTTTTTTTTTTAATAGAGAATGAAAGATTTCAGAACTCTAAAAGTTCAACCAAAATTGCTTTTCAACAAAATCCTTTTTATTTATAGTTCAGTTCATTCAGTTCAGTGTCTCAGTCGTGTCCAACTCTTTGTGACCCCATGGACAGCAGCATGCCAGGCTTTCCTGCCCATCACCAACTCCCAGTAACAACAGCTATTACCCACAATTTGGTTTTCAGCATTTAGTCAGTGCTATTTCCCTTTTTCCTTTCAAAAGTGTGAACAGTGAAAGATACCCCATCCAATTGTAGGTAGGGAAGAAAAAGAGATTCATCCTTGATGAAGTCCCAGAACACACAATTGAGTCACTGCTTCCCTGAGGCAAGGTGCCTATTTCTTATTTTATAACCAAGGTGATAGGTTATAAATAGTTGCAACATTTTCTTTTTCATTTGGGGTATAAGATTTTTAAAAAATTAAAACAGTCCATTATTTCTCATTCCCTTTGTTGTTACTTCTTTAAGTTATCATTTGCTAATTATTCTTCACTCCGTCATTACCTCTCCTGCTACCACTGTTGTAGCCACGCGTTCTGGGAAACAAACTCACTCAGAAGGACAGTGCAGATAGTGGAGTGCAGTTTATTACACCGGCGGGCCCAAGGCAGAGTCTCCTCTTAGCCAAGGACCCCAACCAGTTTTTGTGAAAACCTTATATACCCTAAGTGTACGTGCCCAAACCCACCTCCCCAAATTCCCTGAAACTAGTCTGAACAAAGGAAGAGAAAGATACAATCAAAGTTAACCCGTGATTCATATGCCTTAAGCCTAGGTACTTAACAGTGGACGATCATCAATAGGCCTGTGGTCATACCCCAATAAGCATAATAGAATTTATGATTCTATTTGGTTACACAGATAATTAGGGTATTCTTTTAGGCAATGGAAAGTCTAGGTATGAGCCCTGGGGTTCTTCCATCTGGGGGGTCTGGTTTTCCAGTTGGTATGTTGTTTCCATGGATCCTGAGCATATAGCTCAAAGTCCACAGTCCGGCCCAAGATGCAGTCCTGCTTTCGAAATGGAACCTGTTCTGTCTGTTTCCTCCTACATTCCCCCCTCTTGATGCTCTTATCTCATAGTGTGAGCATCACTCATAGGGACATATTGCACCCTGGCTCTCTGACTGCCAATTTGGGAGAATGACACCAACCTCTGGGTTACAAAGTTCATAATACTTTGTAAAATGCAGGATCCACAAAGCAGAACTATCAAGACAACTATAACAATGGTAAATATAGTTTTCTACCAATCACCCTTCACTCAAGATAGGACCGAAGTCCAAAAAGAAAGATCATCATCAGACATAGCTTTTACCTGACCTTTCATGTCATCTAGGGTGGCTGATATATTGCCAGATAAAGCAGGAATATATACACAACATTCAACATTATTTATAGCACAGGTCCCTCCTTGTGCTGAAACTATGGTTAGTCTCAAGATGATACCAGCAAGTCCTTGTAGCACCAGTTAATTGTGGAGCTTCACCTCTTTTTCTTAAGATGGTCTTGGTTTCACGGAGATCAGTGGGGTCCTTTTGTATAGTCCACTCGGCGTCCTCCAGGTCTGTGCTGTATGCTCTCTTCACCCTCCTGTGGAGGATCCAGGGAGTGACATCTGCAACTTTAACTGCCGTAGGAGTGGTTAGAACAACAGTATATGGACCCTTTCAATGTGGGGCCAAGGAGTCGTGTTTCCAGTCCTTGACCCACACCTGATCCCCGGGCACAAATTCGTGAATCTGTTCCCCATACAAACTTAATTACCCGATTTATTACCTTACCCAGTTCCATCTGCTGTGAAATCCCATCTCCCCTTACCTGAGGCAAATTTGTTGACATCTGCTTTATTATGGAAATTATGTATTCTCCATACACAATTTCATATGGAGAATAGCCTTAGGACAGTGGGGTCATCCTGAGTCTGAGCAGAGCCATGGGAAGCAAGTCCACCCAGGAGCAGTCAGTCTCTATGGTACGCTTGGAGAGTCTCTTTAAGTGTCCGGTTGGTTCATTCGACCGTCTCAGAACTCAGCCTATATGCAGTGTGCAGTTTCTATTTGATGTTTAAAGTTTTGCTTACTTGTTGTACTAAATCATCTATGAAAGCCAGGCCATTGTCTGGTCCAATGCTTGTAGGAAATCCAAATCTAGAAACTATTTCCCTAAGCAGGCACCAGGCTACCTCTGATGCTCTTTCAGTCCAGGTAGGAAAAGCTTCTACCCATCCCAAGAACGTACATAACATGACCAGCAGGAAATGGTGTTGTTGGTAAGGTTTCATTTCAGTGAAGTCCAGTACCAGGTGTTCAAAGGGCAGCGTGCCTTTCAGCTGAATCTCCAGAGGTTTTTGTCTGTGCCGAGAGGCAGCATTAACCTGTGAGCAGGCAGCATGGCCTAGGTGGGTCGCTTGGTAGGTTTGGCTTATCAGAGTGTGTGCCAGCTCCTCTAGTACCAATAATTCCGCTTTGGCTAACCTGACAGCCGTTGTCTTTGTTTTATCAGGCTAGTGCCATCAGTATATAGGACCCAATTAGGGTCTGGAACCTGTGTCCTTCTTTAAAACAAACCCCAGATACCTTACCTCCTCCTTGCAGATCTGTGCCTTCTTCTTCAACACCCGGTAACCTGCTTCCATCAGCAGCTGGAGCAGTGTTTTTGTCCCTTCCCAGCATTTTTTCTTGGTCTCGGCAGCCAGCAGCAGGTCACTCATGTATTGTAGGAGCCAACATCTGTACTCTTCTGGGTGGAATGAGTCCAGGTCAGAAGCCAAGGCTTCCCCAAAGATGGTTGGGAAATTCTTAAACCCTTGTGGGGGAGTCCAGGTGAGCTGTTGTTTGGTGCCCCCGACTGGATTTTCCCATTCAAAGGCAAAGATGGGATGTGTCGCTGGGGCAAGGCATATGCAGAAGAAGGCATCCTTGAGATCTAGGAAAGTATAAACTTTAGTCCTCGGCAGGAGGAGACTAAGTAAGGTATAGGGGTTTGGAACAGTGGGGTGTAAAGTCACAGTAGTCTGGTTGACTAGCCTGAGATCCTATACAGGTCTATAGTCCTGTCCTCCTTCCTTTTTGGCTGGCAGTATTGGCATATTCCAAGCCGATTGGCACTCTACCAGAATGCCCACTTGTTTCAATCTATTGATGTGGGGTAGTATGCCAGCCCAGGCCTCTATTTAGCCAGCCTGGTTGGGGGGGTGGGGTGTCTTCAGCCCAGACCTCAGGGAATAATTGAGTTAGCTCTCTCTCATGCTCTTCCTGCCCACCTGGTTCTTCTTTCGGAGGCTCATGCAACCTCCACTCATCTTGGCGGGGGGTATTGAGAGAGAGAGCAAATAAGTCATAGTGTCCATCCAGAAGGTGGGCCTGTCCTTTGGGGAGAAAGTCACTTGTGCTCCTAGTATGGAGAGCAAGTCTCTTCCAAACAGGGGTACTGGGCACTCAAGAATGTTTGGTCCCCCACTTTTAAGGTTACCATGGATTCTTGGGGACCTAATATCTCTGAGCCCAGGCTACTGCTGCTAAGTCACTTTAGTTATGTCCAACTCTGTGTGACCCCATAGATGGCAGCCCACCAGGCTCCCCCATCCCTGGGATTCTCCAGGCAAGAACACTGGAGTGGGTTGCCATTTCCTTCTCCAATGCATGAAAGTGAAGGGTGAAAGTAAAGTCACTCAGTCATGTCTGATTCTTAGCTACCCCACGGACTGCAGCCTACCAGGATTCTTGGGGACCTAATATCTCTGAGCCCAGGCTACTGCTGCTAAGTCACTTTAGTTATGTCCGACTCTGTGTGACCCCATAGACGGCAGCCCACCAGGCTCCCCCATCCCTGGGATTCTCCAGGCAAGAGTACTGGAGTGGGGTGCCATTGCCTTCTCCACTGAGCCCCGGCAGCCCTATTTAATTTCCAAGCCAGCAACCCCCACAACTGCGGGAGCTTCCTTCTCCTTCCTTGCCTTAGAGTATTCATTCTTCCAGTGGCCAAAACCTCAGCACCGGGCACACTGGTTTGGCTGTAATGGGGTCCAGGGCTTCCGTTGGGACCGGTTGAAGGATGTTCTATCCCTGGGGCAGAGGAGGTTTTCTGGAGGGCCCAAGATAGACTTTCCCAGAGCAGTAGCTAGCATTGTAAATCTCTTGTCTGTTCGCTTTCGTTCTCTCTGGCTCTCTGGCAGAGCACAGATCAAATCAGATCAGTCGCTCAGTCGTGTCGACTATTTGTGACCCCATGAATCACAGCACACCAGGCCTCCCTGTCCATCACCAACTCCCAGAGTTCACTCAGACTCACATCCATCTAGTCAGTGATGCCATCCAGCCATCTCATCCTCTGTCGTCCCCTTCTCCTCCTGCCCCCAATCCCTCCCAGCATCAGAGTCTTTTCCAATGAGTCAACTCTTCGCATGAGGTGGCCAAAGTACTGGAGCTTCAGCTTTAGCATCATTCCTTCCAAAGAAATCCCAGGGCTGATCTCCTTCAGGATGGACTGGTTGGATCTCCTTGCAGTCCAAGGGACTCTCAAGTGTCTTCTCCAACACCACAGTTTAAAAGCATCAATTCTTCGGCGCTCAGCCTTCTTCACAGTCCAACTCTCACATCCATACATGACCACAGGAAAAACCATAGCCTTGACTAGATGAACCTTTGTTGGCAAAGTAATGTCTCTGCTTTTGAATATGCTATCTAGATTGGTCATAACTTTCCTTCCAAGGAGTAAGCATCTTTTAATTTCATGGCTGCAGTCACCATCTGCAGTGATTTTGGAGCCCAGAAAAATAAAGTCCGACACTGTTTCCACTGTTTCCCCATCTATTTCCCATGAAGTGGTGGGACAGGATGCCATGATCTTCGTTTTCTGAATGTTGAGCTTTAAGCCAACTTTTTCACTCTCCACTTTCACTTTCATCAAGAGGCTTTTTTAGTTCCTCTTCACTTTCTGCCATAAGGGTGGTGTCATCTGCATGTCTGAGGTTACTGATATTTCTCCTGGCAATCTTGATTCCAGCTTGTGTCTCTGCTTAATTCCAACATCTCCCTTCCCTTCTTATCAGTAACTCACCAGGAGAGGCAGGTATAGCTTGAGCGGTTCAGCTGGAGCTGGATCCTGGAAGTGTTGGCTAGAGGCTTATGTCACCGGGATCAGAGCCCTCCGAGGTGGCAGCTCTATGACCTCGACCTTGGGAAGAGCTAGCGGAGGAGCAGCGGCTGCTGCAGGACTTCACCTGGCCCTGGATTGGGCATTAAGGCAGCCTCCGGTCCTCGTGGAGCACTGGGCAGCGGGCGCGTCATTATCCAGAATGGGGGAGGGGGAAGGTCATCCCCGTCCAAATCCTGTAGAATTTCCTTTTTTATCATCAGTCAATTTTTGTACCATTAATATTTTTCCCTTTCCCTTCTGGATACAGAACCTTGTCCAAGTAGGAGGGTCTTGAGCTAACCCTAGCCATGAGTCAATATATGGATATTGATCCAGGTGTCCTGGCTCTCCTGTGACTACTGTATAGACTGCTTCCACTATTTTTGAGTTCATGGTGTCCTCTGGTGGCCATCCTACTCCCATAGGGGGCTTCGACCTCACAGAGTCTGTGGAGGTGGTTAGGCTTCATCTTCACCCCACAGTCTCCTCCAAATCCCTTCTTTAAATTTTTAATCATGCATTCCAATACAGTTGCCATAGATTCACTTCCCCCCATCTTGCTTACCTTCTCTGACCTTCTTCTATTTTTCCTTTTCATTCTGTCTATGAAGTTCTCAGTACCCTATGTACTTCTGATATTTCTACTCAATGAAACATTTATATTGCCATTCTGCCTCCTTCCTAATTGGGGTGAGAAGAGCCTTACCTGCCAGATCCCAGAGGGAGAAGAGGGATTGGCATGTCTTCACCTGCCAGTTGGCATGGCCGAACCAGAACACCACGTGGTCCAAGACTGTTTCTCCTTTAACTTTTAAAGTCCATTTTGCCTTGGTGGGTTTGATCAGGTGTGGATGAAAACACAGATGGATTAAATATCCCACATCTCAGGCCATCTTCAGAAAAGCCAGTTCGTATTCACTTATGAATCCCCCACCTTCTAGCCTGACAATTTCGAGGGGGTCAAGAGTTTCACAGCAGATGGGACACCTCCTTGGGGAGGGCAGAATATGCGCACACAAAGACCAAGTTTCTTCTCCTAACAATCCCCTGGTGATTGCTTGGTAATTTTCCCTAAGACGGCATGGACACCACCTCCTAAATGACATTCACAAATTTCCTTCCTAAGCCCTAACATGCTTGTCAACCTGTGTACCAAGCAATTGCCGCCTGTCTATTCCAGGCTTCTGTGGGTCCCCGCTCCTTCTAGTCCCTCCCAGGGGGGTGATCAGGCCCCCTCTTCCACCCTGACATGTGGGTTCCTCCTCACCTGAGAGCTCAGTTCCCTTGCTGCCGTTCACTGCCTGCCAAAGCGAAGAAACCGGGCGTTGAAAGGCTGAATTCTTCCAGAGGGGCGAGGCGCCTTCCCCCCTCTAGGAGATTCAAGCCACAAAGCCTCGGGGTGGCCTCAAATGAGACCTGTCTCCTCAAAGTGAGGAGTTGCCCAGCCCATGCACCAAATGTTGTAGCCACGTGTTCTGGGAAACAAACTCACTCAGAAGGACAATGCAGATAGTGAAGTGCAGTTTATTATACTGGCGGGCCCAAGGCAGAGTCTCCTCTTAGCCAAGGACCCCAACCAGTTTTTGTGAAAACTTTATATACCCTAAGTGAAGTGAAGTCGCTCAGTCGTGTCCGACTCTTTGCGACCCCATGGACTGTAGCCTACCAGGCTTCGCAGTCCATGGGATTTTCCAGGCATGAGTACTGGAATGGGTTGCCATTTTCTTCTCCAGGGGATCTTCCTGACCCAGGGATCAAACCCGGTCTCCCACATTGTAGGTAGACGCTTTACCCTCTGAGCCATCAGGGAAGCCTATGTACTCTAAGTATACGTGCCCAAACCCACGTCCCCAAATTCCCTGAAACTAGTCTGAACAAAGGAAGGGAAAGATACAATCAAAGTTAACCCGTGATTCATATGCCTTAAGCCTAGGTACTTAACAGTGGACGATTATCAATAGGCTTGTGGTCATACCCCAATAAGCATAATAGAATTTATGATTCTATTTGGTTACACAGATAATTAGGGTATTCTTTTAGGCAACGGAGAGTCTAGGTATGAGCCCTGGGGTTCTTCCATCCGGGACGTCTGGTTTTCCAGTTGGTATGTCGTTACCATAGATCCTGAGCATATAGCTCAAAGTCCACAGTCCAGCCCAAGATGGAGTCCTGCTTTCAAGATGGAGCCTGTTCTGTCTGTTTCCTCCTACACTACAGCTATTTTGATCTTTTCCAGGGTTGAGGATAATTCCTCATGGCCCAGTCTTTACTCAGAGATACTGTCCACAAGCAGAGACTGTGCCTGGCCTCTTTAGTATGCAAAGCCCGCACATGCCTAGTTTGTCCCACACAACCGGGTACCAGAGATGCCATCATTTGTTCAGTTTCCTCCCAGAGGATATAGTCTGGCATTGCAGGTACCATAGATGCAGGCTATGAGCTGAATTAATCAGCAGCGGCATTAACATTAGGAAAACTTCAGTGGAATTAAAGTATCTATCATTTCTTTGTTTCTTAATTTTAAGTGAATTTTATATCACTCTTGCATTATACCTGACTGCATATTCATATTTCTTGCCCTTAAATCTGTTTCCCTTTGTTGGATCCTTGGTTGATAATTCACATTTTGCCTCTTATCTGGTCAAAAAGAGGTCTCATGGTTGCATTAACCTTGCTGGAGAACCATAAAATCATGAGTCTCTTCCCCATGTTAATCAATGAATTAGTATCAAATTGCTCTTTGAAATGGTATAAACAAAAAGTATAGGAAAATTTCAGTTTAGCAACAATTATTTGTTATTTTCCCAATTCATATATTTTCCAAGTGAACCTATTATGTGTTTTTTAACTTATACCAAACTAGGAAATAAGACAGTTATTTTACTTCTTCTCCTTGTGTATTCACATGGAAAGGTTTCAGGAATTTCTCCACACCTCTTCACGATAAGATCAAATATTCTTGGGGGTCTAGCCCTGTTATGGCCTGGACTCTTTCTCCTTCTCCATCTTTTTTCCCTCACCATTTGATCCTGAACACCTCAGAGATGTGTTTTGGGGGCGGACAACCACTCCAAAAAGATTGACTACTGAAAAGATAAGCACTCTGGTAAAACTGCAAACACTCCCTGGGAAACACTCAGATTTGGTGAGGGCGCTGAGCTGGTTTGAGGACCGTTCTGCATGGTCTCTATTCTGTCACTTGAGAATATATTAGACATTGCTAGGAGGAGCCTGCTTTATATTCAGATTCTAACCTTAAATGGTGATGGCGGGGATTGTAATGGCTGTAAAATTGGATCACCTGCAGCATTCAAATGAAAATAAGGAAGTTAGAAAATATCTTAGAATTTCTTTCATTGGCACACAAAAGGCACTGTGCTACATGTAAAGGAGCTTTATACTTTACATTTGACACATCTGCCTCAAGGGAGCTTCAATTCCAACTGTCTATTCCAGGTAAATATTAGCAGAATACCAAATGCCTGGGCTTGACATATTAAGTGAACAGGAGTAATTTATAAGTATTATTTTGTATCTCTTCTGATTCATAGAAAAGAATGTTTTTACCAGCTACCAGATCCTTGGGTAAAGGACCAAAATACATCTCTCTCTGTTTTCATTTTTATTCTGTGATGCAAAATAGTTCAAACTAGCTGCAAGTCACAGTAATTCCTGTGAATTCTGTGAGAATTCTTTTATCTTATAATTTCTGTGGGAATTCTGTTCTTATATTTTCTTCTAAATATATACTGCCATTCTGCATTTATACATTTTATTCTTATTCTTGTTACCTGGGCATCTTCCCCATTGAACTTTACCCACTTGTCTCTGTCCTGTGACATAAAGCGCTAAATGTCTGATAACATTTACATTTCAACTAAGAGCCTCAACTATGTATAGTTCAAGACAATGTTTTATGTGTATCTTTAACTACATCGGTTTATAAGTGAAATGGAAGCTAACATGTCAATTCAATAGTAAATCTAAAATATGTTAAATAGGAACCAAGGAGGTAAGATAATAACTTACAGAAAAAATTAGGTAAATCAGTGGGGACTTGGAGGGCTTCACACGATACAGTTTTTATAAATATAAAAGAAATTCATGCATAGCAAAACTGCTAACAAAAGAGAGGTCTACCAGTGTGCCCAGAGAAGACCAAGTGGAGAATGAGGTGTTGAGCAAGGGCCAGAGATCCTGAAAGCCACACCTTGTATGTAGTAAATACTCTGGACCTCAGAGACTCTGCCTTTTCCATCTTACCTGGGGCATGTACGCCCAGCTGTGGTGAGACACCCACCTGCAGGAAGAGCATTTGACCAACTCTCTACTACTGTTTCCATTTCATTCTCTTACCCGTCAAGCACCCCAAAATGGGAAAAGCACTAGTGGTCTCTGTTAAAATGTAGACCACTTCTGATGTTTGGCATGTGCTCTTCAGCCAAATAAACAGGAGCTAAGTTTTTGTGTTCCGGTGCGATTTGAAAGCTCCTCTGTAAATCTGGACATAGTAGTCAAGAATAATTTCAAAAGTCAAAAAAGCTGCACACGTAGTGTGCCCATTTACCTTAGAGCTAGCTCTGGTTTTCCTAAATAGTGTGCTTTCTTCAAAGCAGCTCAGAGTTAGTCACAGACAGTAAGGCATTTTGCCTCCAAGGACATTTTACAGGTGTAGGAGGTGGTAACTGACAAGAGAGCTGGAGAAATGCCCTGGTGGTCCTGGAGCGCAGGAAGCCCTCCAGGTACAGATGTGTAGTACTCCCTCTGGGCCCCTCCAGCATGGGCCCCTGCCCCCACTAGAAGCAGCAATAAAGCCCCCACCCACTTCTCACTAGGAAGGAAAATTTGAGATGATGCACTGCCTGCCTGCCTACTTGGTACTCAACTCCTTTTCTCACATTAACATTTAGGGTGCAGTGGCACCCAACTCCAGTGCTCTTGCCTGGAAAATCCCATGGACGGAGGAGCCTGGTAGGCTGCAGTCCATGGGGTCGTGAAGAGTCAGACATGGCTGAGCGACTTCACTTTCACTTTTCACTTTCATGCACTGGAGAAGGAAATGGCAACCCACTCCAGTGTTCTTGCCTGGAGAATCCCAGGGGCGGGGGAGCCTGGTGGGCTTCCGTCTATGGGGTCGCACAGAGTCAGACACGACTGAAGCGACTTAGCAGCAGCAGAGTGATTCAGTTGTTGATCTAAACAGTTATTTATGATACAAATAAACAAGTATGTCAAAGATCATAAACAACAACACTTAAAACAATCATTGTAGTTATTTTCCTTCTACGAGTGAAAAGCCATCTTAATCAAAGTCAGTTTTTAAATCTAACAGTCTAAACCTAACAGTAAGGAAATACATGTGGAAGCTGAGAGCAGGTGGCTGAGGAGAAGTGGGGGAGCCATGTGTTCAGAGGAGGGGAGGCAGGGGCCGGGCAGCCAGCACGGATGCCTCCACCTGTGCCCACCTGCCTACATGTCCAAGATTCACCCAGTCCTCGATGCCAAACTGTAGTTGGAGACTCAACTCTTCTCTGCAACAGGACTTTGGAGGCACCATGGAGGTCTCTGTTGTTAATGATGCCAGACAAATGCATGTCTACTGTTTAAAGATAAAGTGAAGCTAGAAAATTTTGGTAACTTCCTGGTCATTAAGGTCATAATTCTTCTTCTCCCCAAGGAGTCAGATATTCTCAAAAAAAAAAAAAAACAAATCAAGCAAGTTAGATATTCTAAAAAAAAAATAATAATCAAGCAATAGCATGGAGCTCATGAGTGTTACCTTTGCATTTTGGATTTCAGGAGCACAGAACTGAATGAATCATGAACTTTGGTTCAGGAGACATTCTCATCATTGTCAAAGCATGGCCCACTTTCTTTGTTTCTGTGTCTATAATTGTACCTGCATACTTATTTTAATAATGTTGTAATAACCATGAATTACTACCCAAACCAAGAGCTAGTTTGGTCCTCTGACAACTTACCACCTGCATTATCACATTCATCACCTGCCTTCCTCCACCTGGTAACCATCAACCCAAATCCTATACTGACTATCTCTTGATCTTTTTTTTCTAAATAATCTTTGGTAACTGTGCATATCTGGAAAAAAATTAATTTTAAAAAGGTTTTCTTGTTTTTAACTTTATAAAAGCTAAAACATACAATATTTCAAAACTTTTAAACCTGAATATTAAATTGTAAAGATTCATCCATATTATTGCCAGTATATGACAGTATAGATCATTACAATTTTCAAACTGATAAGGCACATACAATGCAAAACTTCAGTGTGAATACTGTGCACAAACTAAACAATCTGATGAGTTCTGACAGTTGGATTCATCCACATATTGTTGTTGAGTTGCTAAGTCCTGTCTGATGCTCTTGGCGACTCCATGGACAGTAGCACTCCAGGCTCCTCTGTCCATGGGATTTGCCAGTCAAGAATATTGGAGTGGGTTGCCATTTCCTTCTCCAGGGGATCTTCCCAACCAAGGGATCGAGCCAGCGTTGCCTGCAGTAGGAGGCAGATTCTTTACTACTGAGCCATCAAGGAAGCCCCTACACACCAATAGGATTGCTAAAACTGGAAGAAAGGAAAACAACTTGGTAATACCAAGAATTGTCATGGATGCAAAGCAACTGAGTCTCTCACACGTTATTGATGGGAAAGGTGAAATGGAAAAATGGAACAGTTGTTCTGGTAAATATTTTGGCAGTTTCATATAAAGTTAAATATACTTTTATCGTAGAACACAGAGCCTTCATCCCTAGGTCTTTACTCAAGAAAAAAGAAAATAGATAGTGTTTCTAAGCACAAATACTTAGAGCAGCTTTATTCATAACCACTTGAAACGGAAAACAACCCAGATGTCCTCAACAAATGACTTGTATATCTAGACAGTAGAGTCCTACTCAACAATCAGAAGGACTGAATTATGATACATGTGATTACATGCATGACTCTCGAAAGCTTTATGCAAAATGAAAGGACCCAGACACAAAAGGCAACATACTATTTGATTCCTTACCATTAACATTCTAGAAAAACCAAAGCTGTAAGGACAGAAAATTAATCAGTGTTTGCACAGAGTTAGAAAGAAGAGGAGACTGACTACACAGGGGCAAGAGGCAACTGGAGTGATGGAAATAGTCTAATCTCAGTGTGGTAGGAACACAAATGTTTAGGTTTGTCAAAATTCATAGAACTGTACATAAAAAGAGGTTGATTTTTATTGTATATAAACTATATCTCAATAAACCTTACTTTAAAAAATTTAAAACTAAACGTTTGAGAAAACCTGATAGAAAATCTAAATAATTACAGTTAACTAGAGGAACCAGAGATCAAATTGCCAACATCCGCTGGATCATGGAAAAAAGCAAGAGAGTTCCAGAAAAACATCTATTTCTGCTTTATTGACTATGCCAAAGCCTTTCACTGTGTGGATCACAAGAAACTGTGGAAAATTCTGAAAGAGATGGGAATACCAGACCACCTGACCTGCCTCTTGAGAAACCTATATGCAGGTCAGGAAGCAACAGTTAGAACTGGACATGGAACAACAGACTGGTTCCAAATAGGAAAAGGAGTATGTCAAGGCTGTATATTGTCACCCTGCTTATTTAACTTCTATGCAGAGGACATCATGAGAAACACTGGGCTGAAAGAAGCACAAGCTGGAATCAAGATTGCCGGAAGAAATATCAATAACCTCAGATATGCAGATGACACCACCCTTATGGGCAGAAAGTGAAGAGGAACTAAAAAGCCTCTTGATGAAAGTCAAAGAGGAGAATGAATAATTTGGCTTAAAGCTCAACATGCAGAAAACTAAGATCATGGTATCTGGTCCCATCACTTCATGGGAAATAGATGGGGAATCAGTGGAAACAGTGTCAGACTTTATTTTGGGGGGCTCCAAAATCACTGCAGATGGTAACTGCAGCCATGAAATTAAAGGACGCTTACTCCTTGGAAGGAAAGTTATGACCAGCCTAGATAGCATATTCAAAAGCAGAGACATTCCTTTGCCAACAAAGGTCAGTCTAGTCAAGGCTATGGTTTTTCCAATAGTCATGTATGGATGTGAGAGTTAGACTGTGAAGAAAGCTGAGCGCTGAAGAACTGATGCTTTTGAACTGTGGTGTTGGAGAAGACTCTTGAGAGTCCCTTGGACTGCGAGGAGATCCAACCAGTCCATTCTAAAGGAGATCAGTCCTGGGTGTTCTTTGGAAGGAATGATGCTAAAGCTGAAACTCCAGTACTTTGGCCACCTCATGCGAAGAGTTGACTCATTGGAAAAGACTCTGATGCTGGGAGGGATTGAGGGCAAGAGAAGAAGGGGATGACAGAGGATGAGATGGCTGGATGGCATCACCGACTCGATGGACGTGAGTTTGAGTAGACTCCGGGAGGGAGGCCTGGTGTGCTGCGATTCATGGGGTTGCAAAGAGTTGGACACGACTGAGCAACTGAACTGAACTGATAGCAGATAATTCCTGCCTCTGTCTCTTCTCTGTTAAAAAGAATGTTTCTGTCTTAAGTGTTTTGTTTCAAGCAGGAATGTCCCAACTGTTTGTTTTCTAGATTGCCAAGTTAGATTACTACTTAGTCCAACATCTGTTTTAAAAATATACATGTCTGACTTCCCCTTGGTAAGAGTTTCAGGAAGTACTGCCTGTTTGAGATCAAGCAATTCACTGGCTGTTAGCTTTTGCCAGCAAATGGTGATGTCACTGACTGGAATAATATCAGAGATACTCAGAAACTGTAACATTGCTTTTAAAGATATAGCTGTTAATAAAGAGGAACACAGGAATGGCAGAGAAGAAACTTTGGTAAGCATACAGGATTACCCTTTATATTTTTCTACAGCAATTACAGTATATATTAGAGAATTAATATAAAACAGTTAATATTAAAGAATCTACAGATTCTGAAAATTACCCTTCTAGGAATGTGGAAGTACATAAAAATTGCATTATGCCACAGTACTACATGAGCTTCCCTGGTGGATCAACAGTAAAGAGTCCCTGGGTCAGGAAGATCCCCTGAAGAAGGGAATGGCAACCCACTCCAGTTTTCTTGCCTGGAAAACCCCAAGGACAGAGGAACCTGGAGTGCTACCATCCATGGGGTCACAAAAGATTTAGACACAACTTAGCTACTAAACAACAAGGAATGATATGCTAACATATACTTCCTTGCTCATTGACAAAATGCTTGAGATTCTTGTTTAACATCTAGAATTTAAAAGATATTCTTGCTGTTTTTGATGACTTAGATTCTTGGCAGCTATAACCGAGGAAATTTGAGCACTGAAAAATTTGTGGAGGAAATAAAATCAATAGCAAGTGAACCCACTGAAAAGCATTTCTTCAATGTCTCTGATGAATTGGCACTAGTCACTATTGTTGAAGCTCTGGGAGAAAGAATCTTTGCCCTGGAAGGTATGACTTTTTCTCATAAGCCTGAATGTTCTGTCTGCAATTCAAACTCAATGGGTTTTTGTGTTTGTTTTTACCACATGGCTGATGTGTTTTTACTGTGTACAGTAGCCACCATGGAACAAGGCCCTTCTTCTATAAATCTGTCCTGTAGCACTTGGTCTGCCGGCAGCTCTCTTTGTAAGGACACGGCAGTACTGATGTGAGGGCCAGATGAAGGCAATAGTCCAACAGATATGCAAAAACAAAAATGTGCCCATGTGTTTTATTCCTTTCCTGTGACACAAGTTTAGAAAATGGAGACACTAGCTCAAGTTTTGTTTTTATTTCTCATTTTGGGCTTCTGTGGGACAGTTCTTATACAACATCTCCTTCGTTCATTTATTTTCTCAGTTTTGCTCCTTGCCCTTTTGAAAGGTCTTCATGGAGCTCTGCCTCAAGACCCATGGCAGCAAAATATTGGTTCACTATATTTGTCTGAGTCATGCTACTTCTTCATAAATTTTTTCTTTGATTTTTCAATGGCAACTGGCTATTGGGAATAACAAGTCATGGCATTCTTTCCTCTGCCTGAGGTAGAGACGTCAAGGAACAAATGACTTTGGAACTAGATCTTCCCTAAGGAAAAAAAAAAAGTCTTCAGAATTGTTATGCCAGGCACACTGAAAAAGTCTCTTGTTCACATTCTCTGATGATCTGGAGAGTCAGAGAACGTGTCTTTGTTTCTCAACCTAGGATGAGAAACCTCCAAACCGTTCTTTTGTTCTGCTCTGTCTGAAACCTATTGACTCTGTCCTTGTGAAGACAGGCCACGCTGAGGACTGTTGTTTCTCACCTTAAACACAGAAACTTACAAGCACCTTCTCCATCTCCCTGATATGACCTGATAATGGGAAATAGAAAGACAAAATGAGAAAGAGACATCACTGAGAAATTGTAGACGGTTTTAACTGAACATTAAGTGGCTGGGGAAAGTGACGGACAGAGAATATTTAAAAGTAGTGAAAGGAAAGAAGATGATTTAGGGTAACGGCTTTCAAAGTTTTTTTGATAGTGACTCATGAAAATCAATACATTTTGCTTTGTGACCCAGTGCACACATATGTATACATATAAAAAAAATTCCCCCCAAAACCCTTATTATATGTGATGCACTCTGATAGTTTCATCACTTCCATTCTACCCTGTTATCTTTCAATTAAAAAAAAATGTGATTATGACTCACCCTGTTGATTTCATGACTGGACTGCAACCAATAAAGAGGAAGTTTGTTTCAGAGATGATGGGGATCTACAGCCCACCCAGATTGAATTTTTCTGGTTTCCTTCTGCCCTGGCTTCTTTACCCTGTGCCTTTAGAAACAGAACACTCACCTTATTAGTCTAAAGTCACAGCTGCTTCTAATGAACTTGGCTCTCCTGTGTTTTGTGTACAAGTCACTTTTAAGTGGCCTTGGTGTCACAACAGCTAGCCAAGTGTCATTTACTAAAATATGCTGGATTATGACTTTGGCTGGCCTTAAGGAACTATATTGGGTTTTCCAAAGTCCTTGTGCATGTTCAGTTTTTAATAACATGGACCAGGTATGATAAAAACAATCTGCAAGGATCATTTAAAAGAAAAATTACTTAGTTGAGCATAATACAGTCTAAATACATAATACAGTTATAATACATTCCTAAATCTTATCTTAAGTAAGTAAATATAACCTAAGATGTGTAGGAATGAAGCCTATATGAAGTATTGGATGGAAGAGGGATTCATCTGCTTTAAATGACATTTTCAGGTACTTTCTAACCTAACCACACCATGACATAAAGATTATACATTGGAGCAGCTATGTACTCCAAGAAGTATCTCCATATTTAAAAAAGAAATCATCTTATAAGGAACTCCTCAGGTTAAAAAATGTCTCCCATAGCTTTATCATTATACTTTCAGGGCTAACCAAAAGCAGTGTTTTTACTAGCTTATTTCTGATTTTTTTTCATAATGAGATCCGAAAGGGCTACCTTTCCTTGTTACTTGGGAAATCTCCATTTCCTATCAACATTTATCTTTAGATGGCAAATAGCAGCAAGTGTGAAAATCATGCCCAAAGGACAGTGCCTCCTAGTAGGTGAACACACCAGCTTTTGCCCAATAAAATGGGTAAACTAATGTCCCCTTTTCCCATCAAGCCCTTGGAAAAAATGCACAACCACGCCCATGAGCAAGTCCAGGGAGAAGTTGACAACAAGAAGTTCAAGGATGCATGATGTGCTTCACCAGGATGAAGACTGAGCAGGCAGAATTTCACACAACTTCCTTCTGTCTGTTCTCAGTTGTAAACAGAGCAGCAGCAGGGGAAGGTGCTGGAAATATGTCGGTCCCCACTACTTCATTCTTTGATCTTGCAGAGATAAATCGTAAAGCACCTTACCCCATTGTGAAACCAAAATAAAGTTTCAAATTAAAGTTAAAATGCATTTTAGTCATTTAAATTAGAGGACAATTTGTATGAGTAAAATGACATAGTTGAATTCTTGATTGATTTCTCCGTTTAGTCCTTTAAAAGGCAATTACTGATGTATCTGTTAACAACTTTATACAGGTAAAATAACTAGTAAGTTTGAGTTCACAAATTGGATTGCTCTCATACCTCAGTGAAAGAGTAGATCGACTTTTAAAGAATTATGTGCTATTTTTAACTTATCAGCAAGGCCAAATAAATCAGTAATTCCCTCCTGAAAGCAAATAAATCAGCATTCCCTTAATCCCCTTAGGAGGGTGTGGCTTTGGCTTGGTGAATATTTTAAGAGCAGCGCACTCCGAAAGAATGCTCCGGATTGTTTCTGTGTTTCGGTAATGACCTTCAAAATGGGTACAGGATCTTTAAAAAAATGTGTGGTCGAATGGCATATGGCCTGGAATCCTGTCAGAAAGACTCCTCCTGATCTGTGAGTGACACCCACAGTCAGACATCAGGACAAATACAAACCAGAGTCCCTAAACCCCTTATCAAACAGTGGAATTCTGAGAGGATATACCACAGGAAATACAATGAGGCTGGTAGAATCAAGAAACCTCTTTAAATATGTGAATCAAATGTTATTGGCCCTCTGACATTTTAGTAAGTTTAACCTAATCGCAGGAGGATACCCAGGGCATGAGGGTGTGATACAGAGCTTTCAACCTTGTTGATCCCAAGCTCCATAGGCTCCAACATAGACAGAGTACAAGAACAGAAGCATGACTAGAGACCTCTTAGCTCCTCCAACAAGGGTGGGGAAACTAACAGTCAGGAATGTGAGACACAGCCCTTATGCTAACCCTCTCGGTCCT
This sequence comes from Bubalus bubalis, assembly GCF_019923935.1. Lineage (NCBI taxonomy): Eukaryota > Metazoa > Chordata > Mammalia > Artiodactyla > Bovidae > Bubalus > Bubalus bubalis. Next base: position 26,034,560 of record NC_059175.1, on the reverse strand, counting down.
CTACCCAGCCCTGCCTAGGAATTTTGGGGTTGAGAAATCTTTGCGCTGAACATGCTCTAAAGATGCTAGAAGTTCTGGTTGGTCAAAACCACAGATGGTACTAGGTCTCTGTCTTCTGCAAATGAGTAGTAGTGTGCTAAAAGCAACTCTCTTCCTCTGTTACAGCTACAGTGGACCAATCGGCAGCATCTTTTGAGATGGAAATGTCTCAGACCGGCTTCAGTGCTCATTATTCACAGGTACATTGATCACTTGGTAGAAAACATCTTTTTTTTTTAGGTTTCCTTTCTCAAAGTCAACACTGAGACATCAGCATTACAGATGCAAATTGCAGTTCATGACATGAGCAGTTATTCAGACCATGTAGTTTATAATCCAAATAGGAAAGAGGGGACTTCCCTGGTGGGCCAATGGTTAAGACTTTGCCTTCCAGTGCAGGAAGTATGGATTTGATCCCTGGTCAAGAAGATCTCACATGCCTCACATCCAAAAAACCAAAACATAAAACAGAAGCAACCACATAACAAATTCAATGAAGACTTTAAAAATGGACATGGAAAAGAAAACTCTTAATAGGAAAAAAATAATGTTATTAGTTGTCATAATTTTTTTAAAAAAAGGAAACAGCATTTCACAGGCTTATTAGGAAAACATGTTATCACACGCACAGCTCACTACACTGTACTGATCATCATGAATCAGCTTGAGGTCTTCCTTCTGTAATTATACATCTAACTAAATAAAATATTTAATTTAACATATTTGCTAAATATATGTATCTTTTTCTCAGTGTCAAAGTATTCAAGGTCTTACTAGAAGTCCATGTTCAAGACCCAGAATTCTTAACAGCCATAAAGCAAAAAGACAAGATTAGAAAATACATTCTTTATAGTAGATGGAAGAAAAGGTGCTAATACCATGGTCCCTGCACAGGAATATTGACATTTCAGGGTGCAATTGTAGTGGATAACCTAGGGAAATTTCCTTATTCTGCCTCAGTTTCCTCTTCTGTAAAATGGGGGTGGTAATAATGGAATCTAGCCCAGTGGGCTTTGGGGACAATTTTATGGTTTAATATACGTAAAGCTGTTTGAACAGTACTTATCATACTGTTAATGCCATGTACGTGTTTACACTACTATTTTTGTTAAAGATCATTGTTTTCTCTGTTTGGGTATCAGGACTGGATCATGCTTGGAGCAGTAGGAGCCTATGATTGGAATGGAACAGTTGTCATGCAGAAGGCTGATCAAAGCGTAATTCCCCAGAACACAACCTTTAATGTTGAGTCCACAAAGAAGAATGAACCTCTTGCTTCTTATTTAGGTAAAGTTTGGATGTAATTGATAGAAAGTTATTTTTTTAGAAAAGTTTTGTGTTTTTTTCATTTTTAGCATTATTTGCTTATACTTAGATAGGCAGACTTCGTAAAAGAGATCACTTCTACAAGTTAGATATTTTATAGGACCCATGAAAGTTTCCAGGCCTCTGAGTAACCTTAGTAAAAATAATAGAATATGAGGGGCCTTTCTCAGAAGGACTGTCTACACAGGGAGGGATTTGGACTGAAATTCATGCTTTTTGAGGTCTCTCTGTGTCTGGTATTCTCGTTAATGTCACCAAATGCTTCAGACCCAGTGAACAGGAAGCAAAGGTAGAAAAAGAAAACTTGACTCAGGCTACCCTGAAGCCCAGACTCCCATATTCTCTTAAATATTTTTTATCATTAGTTTCTCTCTATGGGTCCTAATTTTGGAAGGTAAACATTTTACTTGTTATGTCATATGACTTCTTCTTTAATACCTTTGCTGACAATCAGATACATATTGAACTGAAGCCCGGTAATGTAATGATTTCCCAAAGACTTGCCTAGAATGAGGAGGTACATGTCTGGTGTTACTTTATTCTGAATTTGTGCCAGGCTGGGAGCTGTCTGGGGGATACCAGGGGACTCTTCCATCACTGGTCCATCTCAGTAGGCAGTTGGGAGGGCCTAGGATGGAAGGGCTTCCCTGGTGGCTCAGATGGTACAGAATCTGCCTGCAGTGCAGGCAATCTCCTGACCCAGATTTGATCCCTGGGTTGGGAAGATCCCCTGGAGAAGGCAATGGCTACCCACTCCAATATACTTGCCTGGAGAATTCATGGACAAAGGAGCTTGGTGGGCTACAGTCCATGGGGGTCCCAAAGAATCGGACATGACTGAGTGACTAACACACACACACATGATGGATAGGACCCTCAGGATATGATTTCCCAGCTCTATCTATTCACTCAACAAATATCTGGGGAGCATTTCTCTTCTCTCTTTACTGGCACATCTGTACATCTTTTTATTCGAGGGCATGTATTAAAGCTATAGAGGCAACAGAATTTAAGGGGAATAAAGAGTCTGAGGAGTTTTGGTAATTAAAAATATATATAACATTTAGCAGCAGGTATAATGTGAGTGCTAAATCCCCTTAAGACACGTTGTTGAACTGCACTAACAGAAGTCTAGTCTATTTCTCATAAATGTCCTATTTCATTCTGCCTTAGTCAGAGAGCAGCTAGAATACTCTAAGCCTTGTCCTAAGCATCACACATTATAAAAGAAAATGCCGAACTAGAATCACCAGTAAAAAATTATCTAAAGACTATAAATCTGAAAACAATCCCCATCTACCCATCCCTCTCCCCACCAAACCTGAAAAAAATGGTGCTTAGAAAACAGCGTACCCTGCATGTCTTTTAAATACTTGAAGGACTGTGATGTAAAATAAAGGGGTTGGTATTAAAATTCATATTCAGTTTTAGCATTAAAAGAGATCTTAGAAAGCAATTGGTACACATCTAATTTGCCAAGTTAAGAAACCGAATACTAGAAATATTATATCACAGTTAACTATGGCAAATCTGAAACTGGAATCTAGGTTTTTAAATTTTTATTCCAGTGTTCATTTCACCACACCAAAATGCTGATTCTGGGCTGATCAAGAAAACACTTACAAATAATAAGTGCCTGCAGTGTGTCAAATATTCAGCTGTAAATTAAGGGTAACAAGGTAAATAAGGGAAATTTATTCCTGCATTGATGAAGCTTATCGTTTTGGATAAGAGACAATACAGAACCACCCAGTCACTCGTGGTGTAATAGGAGCTATGAGACAGAATACCTAAAAAGAGGACAGGAGGTTAGGTTAGATAGTTTCTAAAGGCTCTTCGTGTCCTATGAATCTTTGAGACTGTTTTATTAATATGTAAAATACCCTGAAATCTAGAACCAGTTTAACATGAGGTTTCTTTCCATCCTAGATAGAAGAATTGGAGAACATTTGTTCTCATAAAAATGTTTACACCATAATGACTTAGAAATTTCACTTTTGAGGATCTAGCCTAAAGGGAAAATCAGTTATTTAAGAATGTCAAGGGAATGGTTGTTTTCACTGTATTGTTACTTATAATATTGAGGAAAATGACATATCCTAAATGTTCAAAAATATGAGAATAGTGAAGTAAATGGTAAATCCACTTGATGGAACATCATGCACATGAAAATAAAAATTACAAAGCTGCTGATCCCATCATACTTGAAGTGACTTGAAGTGATTGTGGCCCTAGGTATGCAGTCAGACAGTACAGAGGTACTCTGAGGTCATAGGAGTCTTGACTTTGTTTTCTGACTCTGCCCCTGGTTATCACTTTAGGCAAATTACTTTATTCCTCAAAGCCTTGATTTTCTTATTTATAATAAATAATTTACATACACAGGTATACAACATTTGCATTGTTATGAATATGAGCATAAATAATCCCTGTAAGGTGCTTAGTGTTGTGGCAGAGAGTTGCCCCTCAGTAGGTGTTGTCTACTGTTGTATTATTATTCCTCTTCTTAGTATTATGATAGGCAGAATATAGACCCCAAAGATGTCCATGTCCTAATCTCCAGACTTAGATCTTATTGACAAAAGGGACTTTGCAGATGTGATTAAGTTAAGGATCTTGACATGAGAGATTAGCCTGGGATACCTGGTTGGCCCCAATCTCATCACATGAGATTTTAAAATCAGAGAAGCTTTCCTGGATGTGGAGAGGCAGAACCATAGAAAAATGGTCAGAGAGATTCATGTTATTGGCTTTAAAAATGGAAAATGGGTGCCAAAAGCCAAGGAATGTGAGTGGTCTCTAGAAGCCACAGTGGGCAAGAAAATGGATTCTTCTCTGTAGCATCTGAAGGAACCCTGCCCTACCAACACCATGATTTTAGCCCAGGGAGACCTAGGGGCTGATTTCTGACTGTATAAGATAATAAAATCATGATGTACTAAGCCATCAAGTTTGTGGTAATTTGTTACAGCAGCAATAGAAAACTAATACAAGTATATTATATAGCTACTAAGAGTAGCTGATAGTAATACTACTACTAATTAGTAGTGAACAGTTACAACATTAAAGATATTGTGCACAAAGATATTGACATCCTCAAAGATGTGAATGACATGGTCACTACTCTAAGGAAGTTCACACATTAACACCACATTTAATAATATATTAATAATAACTTTATTTGATAAATAAAACTATAGTATTTTTAGTATTCTGAGTGATTATATGATTAAATTCTTTAAAAATAAAAAAACCTTAAAGAACTCTAAATCTATTATTCTCAAAAACCTTGGGTTAATGATTTGCTTAAAGCAGACGTAGAGAATTCAAGACTGAAAGGTACTGCTGCAAGCAAAAAAAATTGAGAACCTTCACTCCTGACCACATATTTATAATATATGACTCCTCTCTGCCCAGAAAAGGAAATTTGGGGGTATATTGTTGACAGTGTGATAAGATTATTTTTTTGTTTGTTTCGAAGATTTTTTTTTAATCTTTTTATTAGCTTAGTCACAGGTTAGTGCTTTAGATATTTTGCTGATATAAAGTCTAATTTATGTAAGATTTCTTTCAAAATGGAAAAGCACTCAGAAAGAGATCAAGGGAGAAAAGTGGCTTTTCCCCCAAATATTATTCCAAATCTAAAATTAAGGTTTCAAAATGTTTCTTTGTGTGGGTTACACATTAAGAAGAGTTTGAATGTGTTCTTCCAATCTGTGTGGATTGAAAGTTGTTAGACTATGAAAATTCTGAAGGAAGGTAAGAGGTAGACAGTCTATTAAAAAATCTTATAGTAACCAATAATGATCAGAAAGCAGCGGGAACCAGCCATGGAACCTCCCTCAGGACAGTTATGCACCCATCTTTCTGTAACCCAGCTTTCTGTGGCCCTGCTGGTGAGAATACAGGCAAGATCCTGTTCCCTGCCTCCCCGACCCAGTTTGCTGATTTCTAATCACACCAGACTGATTCAAGAGGAAAGGTAAAGACGTGAGGCAAACACATGCAATCAAGACAGATCCTGTGTTTCCCATTACCTCACCTGATTCTAGCACTTTTCCCAAGAAGTGAATCATGAGAGCTGACAGGATGTACTCTTCATAAATCCACACACAGAGCTATGTCATCAATTTTCCTTTCTCTTCAGTTCTGTGCCTTTCTTTTTCAGAAAGTAGTATAAACTTTTAAATCTTTATCATGATTTTCCTTGCATTAAAATTAGACTTCACTGAGTCCTCCTTCTTGCTCTCTTGTTGTTTTTAGATGCCCAAGCTTCAGCCAGGATACCTGCCTGGGTTGTTACTGGCCCTGTGAAGGGTTTCAGCTAACAGTTTAGTTATCAAGTATGCATCATCAAAGTCAACTAGACAATAAAAAACTCCAGCCTCAAACATAATTTTCAACTTATTTTTTAAAGGTTATTTTACCAGTTTGCATTCATAGCTCTGAAATTGCAAAAAAAAAAAATCCATGTGTACTAACACTCTCGCCCCACTCCCTTCTTAATATTTCTAAGAGAGCTGCAAGAAATAAAATAACCTTTGTTTTGTACATTCTTCTTTTCCATTTTATTTTTATATAAACATTACCCTAAAGTTTTTATTTTCTAAGCAATATTGTGGTTAGTAACAAAAATATAACACGCTACATGTCTGGAAAAGAATACAGTCTATTATGTATAGTAATTTTTTTAAAAAAAAGCTCTAAGATGAAGCAATGAAATTGTAAGAAAAGTATTTACAAAAGAAAATGTGGCTGAGGAATTGTGTTCCCCTAGCATTTGTAAAAATAAATATATTTGAGTACAAAACCTCTGTTTCTCTCTTAAAGTTTTGGAAGAAAGTGAAACTATTATCTTATGGTAAAATACTTGGTAAGTAAATTATCAATATAATCTTTTTCTCCGTAAGGAATGCTATTCTGTGGCATTTGGAAAAATAATCTGCCTTCTACTCTAGTGGTGGCCAGCACTGGTTATTAGAACATTTCTTCCTTCGGTAGAGTTGAAATCTGCACATGGTAATTTTTATCTATTTGTTTAGCTCTGTTCTCTAGACATACAAACAATAAATCTAATTCTTCATTCAAAATTAATAATAATCAGTCTTAAAGACTTTAAAATTTTAAACGGCATGAAAGCTCAATTAAAAAGAAGAATGATTAAACATGAGAGATAGTTATTCAAGCTCACTTTTAATCAAACAAATGAAAATTAAAATCATGGCAAGGTATATTGTTTAACATTTATTAGAGCACCCACAATTTTAAATAATTATATACCTAATGTTTGTGAAATTTTGGTGAAACTACCCTCTCCAATGGCTGTTCATGGAATGAATTAGTACAAATATTCTGGAAACAATTTGTCAGATGTTATAAGAACCATTAAAAATTTGATCTGGTAATCTATTCCTTGAAATTTGTCATCAAAAAAGTCCAAAAGAAAGAAAAAAAGTAAGTGCTCAAAGATGTCTTTGCAGACTTAAGTGTTATGCCAAAAAAGTAAAAACCACGTAAATTCCACCATTTCATCAGGAAATGGTCCTGAGTTATAAACACAAGGCATTTACACTTTAATTCAGATAAATAAGCTTCAGCCACTTAAAATTACAGTTAAAAACCTAGACAATGATACAGAAAAGGTTTACATTAACTATGATTCCAACTGTATAAAATTATCAATTTCTATAGCATAAGCACATGCATCCAAATGAAATACAGCTGGTTTATTACCGAAGAGTAAATTGAGATTACTAGAGTTGTGTATATGTGTGTATGTATGTGTGTTTTTCTGTCATTGTTATATCATTTGTGCCTTTTAACAGTAAAATCTAAGGTTTGGAGGGAAATAAATTTCAGAATGAACCAACTGTGGTAGATAATCAAGGAACCAACTAAAAGTTCTAACCAACACACATTTACCTGCATTAAAGAAAACATTTATTTTCAAAAAAAAGAGACGTCCATGTAAACATATAAAAATGATTCTCCCGGCCATTTAAAATAGATCTTGATTTATTCCATGCAGACTCTAAGGGGCCAGCAAGTATATCTGGCGTCTCTCTTTTGTTAGGTTACACAGTAAGCTCTGCCACTACTCCTGGAGATGTGCTCTACATTGCTGGACAGCCGAGGTACAATCACACAGGCCAGGTTGTCATCTACAGGATGGAGGGCAGAGACATCAGGATTCTCCAGACACTCAATGGAGAACAGGTAAGCTTCAAACTTGTTGTTTTAAATTAATCCATTCATATTCTTCCTGTATAAATTGAATTATCTATTGTCCTAAATTTTTTAAAAACGGCACACCCATATTCAACATCCACGGTATATAGGGTCTCGTGTTAGGTTTCTTGGAGGTACGTAAACTTATCTGCATCTTTGGTATCAGGAAAATTTCAGCTGGATGGAGATACAGGTAAGAAAAATAGATACTGATGTAGATACAGACGTATAAATAAATGCAAAAGGAATCTCAGACAGTAAGAAGTATGGAAGTGCCAGTGCCACAGATAGTAAATTCAGAAGATGGAAAGAGCCATAAGCTAGGATTGGTACAGAAAGTCTTCCTAGGAGATAAAATCTGGGCTAGTCTAGAGGAAAGACAATGTAGATAGGCAGAAAGAGCCAGTTAAAAAAAGTAGGTCCCAATTCTGTGAGGTTTTTTAGTGTTGGAGTAAAGAATTCAGATTTTCTCCTGGAGGTGATGGGAAATAATTTGTAACATGTAAAATCAGAGAATTCTCTTTTGATAATATCGAATATTAAAAGTAATTTAAGAAAAACTATATATATAATATGCAAACATAGCTATATATAAATATTTTTTAAATTGAAAGAAACATCTATGCTATTATTGGTTATTATTGAATTGAGATAATTTAAGTAATTTTTATTCCTTTTTTCATAGTTTTCTGCATTTTCCAAGTATTCTAGAATGAGATTGTATTAGTTTTACTCTACATTCCTCATGGGATGGAGGCATTCTTGGGCTTCACTAAATATTCCAACTAGTTTACCTGCCCACACACACACACACACGAAATATTCAGAAGGGCAGGGCAGTGCCAGCCTCCCTCTCCTGCAGGAACCCTGACAGGCACCCAGCATATGGCTCACCTGAGCTGCCAAGAGACAGATGCTTCAAGCAGGTGCAGTTGCTGCCCTGGCTTTAAAGCCCTACAGGAGGCAAGATCTTTTCTAGTAGCACCATAGACATAGCTTCCCTGGGTCTTGTTAAAAGCATGAAGTTTCAAGAGTCAGTGCTTTCTAGGAAGCCCAAAATATATTATTTCCATCAAGTATCTATCATTCCCCCCAGCCTAAATGCAACGTCCCAATCAGAGGTTTTGTCACCACACTCAATGTTGCTAAGTGTTGTAGTTGAAATCCTTTCTCATCATATTACACAGTTAGAGTAAGCCAAAGGTCAGATTCTCATTTAGCAGGTGAGAGGGTGTTGTTAGCCCTTTGCTCATAATCAGAAAATGCATCAACAATAAAAACAAGGCTCTTGTTGGAGGTCAAGGATGAGGTGAAAAGAACCTGAAATGATAGATCGACAATAAAAGTGGAAAAGGAAGGGATGTGGCAGACATAAATAAGGAAGAATTGACAAGATGGTAAAATAAATCATTTGGATGACATCTTAGGTCTGTTGTATACTTGCATGCTCAGTTGCTCAGTCGTGTGCAACTCTTTGTGATCCCGTGGACTATAGGCAGTCACTCTCCTCTGTCCATGGGATTTCCCAGGCAAAAATACTGGAGTGCATTATTTCCTTCTCCAGGGAATATTCCTGACCCAGTGATCAAACCCACATCTCCTGCATCTCTTGCATTGCAGGCAGATTCTTTACCACTAAGCCGCCAGGGAAGCCCCTTAGATCTGTTATCACTGTATTAGTTGTCTAAAAACCAGGAAATGTAAAATTTGTAAAAAAAAAAAAAAAAAAAAAAAAAAACTTATGAGCATTTGAGGAGAGTATCACAAATGATATAAATCATGAAAAATTTGAGTTGCAAGTCTGGGAGAAAGAAGGCACCATGATTAAAACGTCAGCAACTCAAGCCATTTAAAAAAATTTTTTTTTAGTGGTATTTAGTTTTAGACATGTTTTCTATAACAGTGAGCGCAAATTCAAATGGTTGCAAGTGGCAGGGAGGTAGAGCCAATTAAAAAGCTGCTGGGCAGAAGACAACAGGAAGTGGGAGCCAAGGCCTGGGCAGCTTGTGGCTTAGCCCCGGCTCAACTCTGGATGGCTATTGCCATGTAAGAATGAAGGGCCAATATTGTCAGATCTTAAAAAAATTTTAGTTATATTTGTAATTAATTCAATCTAAAAAGCAAAGACTTTTTAAACCCTTCATAAGCCTGTGAGAAAAGGACATCCAAAAAACCAGTGTCTAGCAACTGTCTAAATGTCTAGCAATGTGTAAAAATGTAGAACTGGGGGTCTTGCAGAGGATGGAGTGAAATTTGCCAGTTAAGATAGTGGGGATTAAAAAAAAGAAAAAAAGATAGTGGGGATTGTTAGGGAAGGATTAATTATCTAAGGGAATAGAATAGTTGCAGGTCTGAACTTAGGGGAGGTCACAATCTAGGGGATGGAAGGAAAGAAAGGAGTCGTAAATATGAAAGGCTGATCTACATCTATAATATAGTGGTAGAACCAGGAGAGCAAAAGTAACATCATAGAGGCCAAGACAGGAAGTTTCAAAGAGAAAATTATGAGCATCAAATTTCAAACACAAGTCAATATTTGGGAAAGTTATTGCACTTAGTGAAGCACAAGTACCCTGGATTTCCCTAAAACTCATTCCTGTTATTAAAGAGAACATATAATCCTGCTAGACCATGGTTCCCAGCAATCCTTTTATATTCCTCTATCTCCCATGGCCGCTGGGACAAGACTTAGTCATTCTGTCAAGCAGAGTCTTCTAAGATTCTTAGGTAAAATATGCTGCCCCCCTGTTCCAAGGCAATTCAATTCCTTGTGGTGTATTTCAGTTTATATTTTCATTTTACTGTATTCAAGCATATACTGAAGCCACTGGGAAATGCCCTGTATTGTTCATTTCATTTAAAAAATTGTTGTATTCTCACTGGTCTTTTCTAATTCACTCAGAAGAGAAGTTAGGGTAAAAATCCAAAGAAAATCCTTACTCTTATTCTCAAGCTACAGACTCTAATATGACAGCTGCTCATCCTCCTGGATGGAACTGACTAATATTCATTAACTTTATGCAGAACCAATAAAATGCTCTCAGGTAGCATCAATTTCTATATTTCATTTCCTTTGGCATCTGAATACCAGATGCTCTTCTCGATTGGTATAAGAGAAATGCAGGTTTTTAGTTTCCTTGAGAGGTTCTGATGTTTATCAGACTCTTTTGTTCTGTTTTGTCTTGTGTCCTAGATTGGTTCCTACTTTGGAAGTGTTTTAACAACAATTGACATTGATAAAGATTCTAATACTGACATTCTTCTAGTCGGGGCTCCCATGTTCATGGGAAGAGAGAAGGAGGAACAAGGAAAAGTGTATGTCTACGCTCTGAATCAGGTAATGGTTACTTTGGTAGAAATTCAGGAAAATCTCTTTGTTTCTTAAAATTTCAGTTAATAATGTTCTAATTTTTCACTCACTCTGGCAAAAGGAACAAAGAAGCTTTCGGGGCCAATCTACCTCACTAACCCCTCAGCCTCTAAATGAACATTTAGAATTGTAGCAAAATAACTCAAACAGTTAGATATTTTCTGCTTATAAATGTGAACTTGATTAAGAGTATATAGAATAAAGATAAATACATTTCACTAAATTGTTAAATTCGCAGGGCAACCATTTGTGAGCTCTGGTCTAGGAGTGGGTCACATTAACAGTTCAAGCTCTGTGTGAGTGTGTATGGGCACACACGTGTGTAAAGGGAGGAGTGAGGAAAGACTGCAGAGAAGTAGTGAACGTTATGGCAGGCACACCAAACACTGAGCAAACTGCTATGGGCTTTGGAATACTTCACTCAGCTGCAGTGAGATGTTTGTTTTTCTGATCCTAGCCTCAGACATCATTTGCTAAGTGAAATAATTCTTGACTTCTTCATTAGAAGAATTTTTGCTGTTTACAGCAGAGTTGGGATGTATCTATTTAGCGTGTTAAATTTTTAGTCTTTCCCATTTACTTATTTAAATCATAAATTATGTGTCTTTCTCCCTATCATCTTTTTGATTCCTCCTGTCAACATTTTTTGGTTCTGTACCGTTTTTCCCTTTTTCCCAAGAAACTGTGTTCCTGTTCATCATTTCTGTCCTTTATAGGGAAGCATATAGAGAGACTTTTCCGAAAACACAATAATAGGTAAAGAAAGGATAGTGACACCAAATGAGAATTTAAAAATTCAGCTCTTCAGCTTTAAAAAGTTGCTGTTGAATTATATACTCATTCAATCACATTAAAAAGAGACTCCATTAAAATCCTCAGTACATCCTTGCCTACACTCCTATAATCTGTTTGTGGAAATTTCTCACTTTGCTCTCAGATAGACACAAGTCTTAAGAAATTTTGCAAACTTTACCCTTCAGGTACAAATGGTTTTTAATAGCACTGATTTAGTACATACTTTAAAACTTTGCTCTGCTGTAGTTATGACAGAAATCCATAAGGATTCTGTTTATCTTTCTTCCAGACAAGGTTTGAATATCAAATGAGCCTGGAACCCATTAAGCAGACTTGTTGTTCATCTCTGAAGCACAACTCATGCGCAAAGGAAAACAAAAACGAGCCATGTGGGGCTCGTTTTGGAACAGCTATTGCTGCTGTGAAAGATCTCAACCTTGATGGATTTAATGACATCGTGATTGGAGCGCCCCTGGAAGATGATCACGGAGGAGCTGTGTACATTTATCACGGAAGTGGCAAGACTATACGGGAGGAGTATGCACAAGTAAGAAGTGAAGCCTACAGATTCCTTCATTTATTTATTATCTTAGTGTAACAGGTGTGGATGTTACCAAAATACAGTAATGGTATATAGTCATACAGTCAGTAGCAATGTATGGGGTTTTTAAAATTTTATCAGTCATTGAGAAAGCATCAGTTTATTATATTATTCGTGTATTTCTAATCCTGTGATTCTTGCCCTTAATTGATAAGTGGGTTCAATACCAGGCATCACCTGTCTTGCTTCACAAACTATTTAATTTTTTCTTCTGACTCTTGGGAAACTAGATTTCCAAGTTTTCTTCATAGTAGAATTACTTGTCTTGAATATTTTATTGTTTTGTCTAGTTTTTCTTTTCTGTTGTCATATGCCTTGTCTTCATGACTTAATCTTTTTTTTTAATTGAAGGATAATTGCTTTACAATTGACTTGATCTTTTGAAATGGCAAAAACACAAAACAAAAGAGCACTTTTTAACGATGCTGTTTACCAACTACAGTGTGTCTGATCCTAAACAGAGGGTACCGCTTTCTGAGTAAGAGAATAGTGATTATATGATTTAGCCAATAAAGGAGAAGAAATTGTTTTTATATTCAGTACCCATGTTTTTATAATAAAATCACATTAATTTTATATTTATGAATTAAATTGGTGTATTTTCATAAAAATAAATTTGGACTTCTGAAGGTTTATAATTTTCTACCAAGTAATCCCTCTTGGAAAAAACTCTGAATAATTAAGTTTAACCTGCAGGGGATTTCTATTGTTCTTGATTTAAATTTATTGTCAGCTAATGACTCTATAAATTAGAGCCCAATATATAAATTAGAACTTTTTCCTACATGAGAAAAATGTCCATTTACAGAAGTGTTTTATGTTTGACAAAAGTAAAAGAATTTAAAGGGATTCTTCTAATGTAATTGTCTGTTTTTAAGTAACCATAGTTAATTGGACATTGAACAACTACTTATGAATAAAATAGAATTCACTACTTTTCTAACTTATGAAAAGAAAAACAGAACAACAGTTATTTCTATTTATTTTGTAAATGTTCTTTGGCTCCATAGTCAACAGAATTCTCAAAATCTATTCATGTCTTGTGAAGTTGTCCTTAATTTTTCATTGTCATAATGACGTTAATAGTGAAAAACAAAATAAAGGGCATATTTCAGTAATATATTTTCACTAACAAGACTCCGATCTGTTTAATAAGTGATTTGCTTCTTTTAAAAATCTTCATGGTACTTCATAACTGGAAACAGGCAATATTAACTATTGGAGTGTGATGGAATCAGGTACTGGAAGAAGGAGTTTCTTTCTTGTGTTCTTCACATTATTCATTCCGGTTCAATACCTCAAACTTAATGGAGTAGCATTTGCAATATAAAAATAAGGATTTTAAAATCATTAATAAGTAGACTAGATTCTCTTCAGCAATTGTTTTGTAAAATGATGATAAATCAAGATTTATCATCATTTGCAAGCTTTAAGCAAAAAAAACAATAAAGAATGTTAGAGTTGAGTTTGTTTAATTATTGGCAGAATGCTTTCCCAAGAATAGGTGAGAAATGTGCTCATTCATTGCTATGGTAACTAGAGGTGCTGCCTGTGTATGGAATGATCCAGAATCAAACTGAATCAAGCCCTCCAGAAGCAGTGGGGTCAATAACTCCTGATTTCTCTGCTGAAAAATATAAGGAAACAATTTCCAGTGAACCACAAACCTTTAGGCTTGAAAGATGTTTTCATTTGCTTTGCCTTATTTGGCTTCTTAAATTTTATGACATTTAAGTGGAAGATAGGATAAGGAGACTCCAAGTTTAGGGAGAGTTTGTCAGTCAGGACTCCCTGCCATTAGGTTCTGTTAAAATGCTATCAGCTTGAACCTGAGCTAAGTTAGGAAGTACAGATGCCAAACATATTATGTATGGTAATGTGCATGAGAACTCCCTATTCATTTGTGCTTCCCAACACTGTGGATACATGTGAATGAAATAGAATCTATTATGCTCTTGACTTTTAGTCCCATTTTTGACAGACAGTAAAGATGACATATTGAAAAATGTATTTGATGGAATGTATTATTTATACCCAGCCTCAAAGTTCAGTGAACCCCAAATTGACTCTAGGATAATTTTCCACTCCCCCTCTTGCTTGTATGATGTGTTTCCAGTACCTTTATATATCTCTGTGTAATGGAATTGAACAGAAACTAGAAAGCAGAGCCAATTACTCATAATGTTTTCCTTGAGGATTAGACAAGATGACGTTATATAATGTTTTTCCCTCTCTCTGGTGTCAATAACCCTGGAATGACTTTGTCTGCACTATAAAAAGAATATCCTTTGGGAACATCTGAGTAATTCTTCTTGTCCCCACATGAGGGGCCTCTTGGGCAGGTTTCCAAAAGATCTCTCATTTTAATTTTTTGTCAACCAATCCAAGTTCTCAGATTTATTTGAAACGGTTTTTCAAGAGACTCTTCTGACATTAAAAACTCTCTGTTGGTATTTTCACAGCGTATTCCGTCAGGGGGAGATGGCGAGACACTGAAATTTTTTGGCCAGTCTATTCACGGAGAAATGGATTTAAATGGTGATGGTCTGACTGATGTCACTATTGGGGGCCTTGGTGGTGCTGCCCTCTTCTGGTATGTATTTTAATAACATCCAATTAATCTGATCCACAACATCTGCAAATTAACATGACACATTACTGAGTCCTTGCCTGAGTGCCTGTGTGCTAAGTCGCTCCAGTCGTGTCTTTGCAACTTCAGACTCTGCGACACTATGGACTGTAACCCGCCAGGCTCCTCTGTCCATGGGATTCCCCAGGCAAGAATACTGGAGAGGATTGCCATGCCCTCTTCCAAGGGATATTCCTAACCCAGGGATTGAACCCCAGTCTCTTATGTCTCTTACATTGGCAGGCATGTATTTTAATAACATCCAGTTAATCTGATAATATTTTACAGATAGGTCAGGAAGATGCCCTGGAGAAGGAAATAGCAACTCCAGTAATCTTGCCTGGAAAATCCCATGGACAGAGGAGCCTGGCAGCCTACAGTCCATAGAGTCACAAGAGTGGGACATGACTTAGTGACTAAATAACCAGAGCTCAGAGTATGATCAGAGTTTGTATACAAAATGCCCATTTCTTTTTTTTGCTCCCATATTCAGAAAAAAATTATGCAGTTTGGGAATCTGAGAAACTGATAAATCTTAAAAATAAAGCACCTGTATTAAAAGAACAAGTAGAATCAACTCTTAATGTGGGTTATCTATTATGTGATTGTCATTCTGCTTAGAGGAGGGGATAGGGGAAAAGAGGGCCTCATACAGGTTGTATATAAACAAGAAACTTTCCCTAAATTTAAGTTACTTACAAGCTTTTAGGGATAACTGACTCTTCATTCATTTACACAGTGCATAGAACTAGACGTTTGTGCATCACTGACTGATTATATTGTTGGTCAAGCATCTACAATAGTGACTTCTCTCAGTCTTTAAAATGCCTGCATCCCCAAATTAATTTCAGTTAATTGTAACATCCTCATCAATAGTCAGATATGTTCACTAATGCCAATTAATCAATTAATTAGCTTATTAATAAAATAATAAGTTATTAATTAATGGCATTAATAACTAGCTTTAACTAGTTAAAAGACAATTTCAAAAGTGTTCTATTTTTTTAATGTGATTATTTCAAATAAAAATGTAAATAAAATCAATAAAATATCAATAACCTCATGAGAAATTTGTGTGACAATTTTGAAAAATGTCACAAACTTTGTTAAAACATATAAAAGGATTTAATAAATTAAAAAATATTTTCACCTATGCCTTGATGGAAAGTCCATATGTTGATTCTTTCAAATTAATCATTAGTTTAGTGCAATTCAGATGGTCTTTTTTCAAACTTTATATAGAAAGATAGTAAAGAAAATTATGAAAGAGGTGAAGATAGAGACTTGAAAAATATGACTTTGTCATAATTTAAGATAATCCTTAAGAACTAAAGGTCAAATAAAAGTTGTACACTAAACTACACAGAGAGGAACTATTATGCTTTTTTAAAACTTTTAACCATGCAGCAGAAGGAAAGGAGAATGCCTAGAAAAGGAGAATGCTAGGCAGCATGATCTGTGACTTTTGGGGAAGACCACTGAAAACCAAGGCTCCAAACCAGAAGTCACCAGTTTCGGGAACAACAAATACATTTAGTTTTTGTTTGAACTGCTAATTCTGGGTTAATTCATTAGGATAATCTTTACCCACAAATATTTATTGTATCCTCCTCCTTGTATTAAAAAATATACACATGTTTTAAGGGCAACTTTTATTCTCCAATTTGTGTCAAGGGCTACTTTCAAAGCCCTGAAAACTTGTTTCTGGCCTCTCCTGCCCCCAGTCAAGGCTTTATCATTGATGAGCCAGAATAACAGAGTTAGGTTCCTGACATCGCATAGCAAAATGGACCAAACCAGCACAATAAAACACGAAGACCAAGACTGGCAGTGCTGAAGAGGGAACTCAGAGTGGATACAGCTGGCAGGCGAAAAACAGAGGCCCACTCAGCAGTCAGGGATGTCCAGGAGAGTCCAATCCTGTGGGCTAGACTGAGCTGTAGATTCTATAAAGATCTGTGTGGAGCAGAGAGGAGGTGTGGGGTAGGGAAAGGTCAAGGCAAACTTATGCCTGAAGAATCCAAACTATACACTCTCATTCACTCATTCATTGCTGGTGAAAGGGTAAACTAGTTAAAACCCATTAGCAGGCCTTTGTCATTAAAGTGTTAAAAAGCCTTAAAATGTTCTTTTTTAAAAATTTTACCCCATTATTGCAAAATTCAGACTTAAATTGAAGAAAGTAGGGAAAACCACGAGACCATTCAGGTATGACCTAAATCAAATCCCTTACAATTATAGAGTGGAAGTGACAGGGATTAGATCTGATAGGCAGAGTGCCTAAAGAACTATGGACAGAGGTTCCTGACATTGTACAGGAGGCAGTGATCAAGACCATCCCCAAGAAAAAGAAATGCAAAAAGGCAAAATGGTTGTCTGAGGAGGCCTTATAAGTAGCTGAGTAAAAGAAGAGAAGCTAAAGGTAAAGGAGAAAAAAGATATACCCATTTGAATGCAGAGTTCCAAAGAATAGCAAGGAGAGATAAGAAAGCCTTCTTCAGTGATCAGTGCAAAGATATAGAAGACAATAATAGAATGGGAAAGACTAGAGATCTCTTCAAGAAAATTAGAGATACCAAGGGAACATTTCATGCAAAGATGGGCACTATAAAAGATAGAAATGCTATGGACCTAACAGAAGCAGAAGATATTAAGAAGAGGTGGCAAGAATACACAGAAGAACCGTACAAAAATGATCTTCATGACCCAGATAACCACGATGGTGTGATCGCTCACCTAGAGTCAGACATCCTGGAATGCGAAGCCAAGTGGGCCTTAGGAAGCATCACTATGAACAAAGCGAGTGGAGGTGATGAAATTCCAGCTGAGCCATTTAAAATCCTAAAAGATGATGCTCTGAAAGTGCTGCACTCAATATGCCAGCAAATTTGGAACACTCAGCAGTAGCCACAGGACTGGAAAAGGTCAGTTTTCATTCCAATCCCAAAGAAAGGCAATGCCAAAGAATATTCAAACTACCGCACAATTGCACTCATCTCACAGGCTAGCAAAGTAATGCTCAAAATTCTCTAAGCCAGGCTTCAAAAAGTATGTGAACCATGAACTTCCAGATGTTCAAGCTGGATTTAGAAAAGGCGGAGGAACCAGAGATCAAATTACCAACATCCGTTGGATCATGAAAAAGCAAGAGAGTTCCAGAAAAACATCTACTGCTTTATTGACTTCGCCAAAGCCTTTGACTGTGTGGATCACAACAAACAGTTGTGTTTCCACAACTGTGTGGAAAATTCTGAAAGAGATGGGAATACGAGACCACCTGACCTGCCTCCTGAGATATCTGTATACAGGTCAAGAAGCAACAGTTAGAACTGGACGTGGAAAAACAGACTCGTTCCAAGCAGGAAAAGGAGTACGTCAAGGCTGTATATTGTCACCCTGCTTATTTAACTTATATGTAGAGTACCTCTACATATATGTATGAGAAACACTGGGCTGGAAGAAGCACAAGCTGGAATCAAGATTGCAGGGAGAAATATCAATAACCTCAGATATGCAGATGACACCACCCTTACGGCAGAAAGTGAAGAAGAACTAAAGAGCCTCTTGATGAAGGTGAAAGAAGAGAGTAAAAAGTTGGCTTAAAACTCAACATTCAGAAAACTAAGATCATGGCATCTGGTCCCATCACTTCATGGCAAAATAGACGGGGAAACAATGAAAACAGTGAGAGACTTTATTTTGGGGGGTTCCAAAATCACTGCAGATGGTGACTGCAACCATGAAATTAAAAGACGCTTGCTCCTTGGAAGAAAATCTATGACTAACCTAGACAGCATATTAAAAAAGCAGAGACATTACTTTGCCAACAAAGGTCCATCTAGTCAAAGCTATGGTTTTTCCAACAGTCATGTATGGATGTGAGAGTTGGACTATAAAGAAAGCTGAGCGCCGAAGAATTGATGCTTTTGTACTGTGGTGTTGGAGAAGACTCTTGAGAGTCCCTTAGATTGCAAGGAGATCAAAGCAGTCTATCCTAAAGGAAATCAGTCCTGAATATTCATTGGAAGGACTGATGCCAAAGCTGAAACTCCGATACTTTGGCCACCTGATGGGAAGAAGTGACTCATTGGAAAAGACCCTGATGCTGAGAAAGATTGAAGGTGGGAGGAGAAGGGGACGACAGAGGATGAGGTAGGTGGTTGGATGGCATCACCGACTCGAAGGACATGAGTTTGAGCAAGCTCCAGGAGTTGGTGATGTATAGGGAGGCCTAGCATGCTGCAGTCCATGGGGTTGCAGAGAATCAGACATGGCTGAGCAACTGAGCTGAATTGAAATTTTTTTAAAGATAAAATCTATGATTTGAGATGTATGATCTTTAGAATAATCATAATGCTGTAGGTTTTAGATTTTTTTTAAGGAGTTAAGATACATATCCAATAAGAGAAGTTTGAATAAATAGATGTAATAAATAGATGTTCATGTATTTGTTGGAACAGTATGCTGCTGCTGCTAAGTCACATCAGTCATATCTGACTGTGTGTGACCCCATGGACAGCAGCCCACCAGGCTCCTCTGTCCCTGGGACTGTCATAATGTTCTAATAAAAACAAAAATATTGGAAAGTTGCTTGTAATTTTTTTAAGTAGGTATGCTTATATATGTATTTGGGCCAGTGTTTATATATGCATATGTGTGTGTATGTGTGTGTGTGTGTGTGTCTCTCTCTCTTCTCTCTCTATCTCTCTCTCTCTATATATATATGTATTTATATGAATAGTGATTAGTGCTGGGTGATAGAATTACAACTGTTTTGTAGTTTTTTGTTTCTTTTATTATATTTTCATATTTTCTATGGGTAAATTGTTTTAAGATAAAAAATATATAATTTTTTAAATGCAAAAACATAAACAGAGTCTTATGTATTCACAAGATCGTTGTTGCTGTTCAGTCGCTAAGTCATGTCTGACTTTTTTGCAACCCATGGACTGTAGCTCACCAGGTTGTTCTGTCCAAGGGGATTCACCTGCCAAGAATACTGGAGTGGGTTGCCATTCCCTTCTCCAGGGCATCTTACCGACCAGGGACTGAACCCACATCTCCTGCATTGGCAGGCGGATTCTAACAGCCAGTCTGATTGCAAAGCAAAAGCCAGATAAAGGTATTTAACAATTATACTGGCTTCATTCTAAGGCATTGACCTCAGGCTCCATATACTCTCTTGCCTAATTTTGGATTACTGTGCTCTCACTTTGGATTAGTGGAAATCACCAGACATTGGAATTAGAAAGACTGGGTTTAAATCCTAGTTTAAATCCCTGGACAGCTTCTGACAAAATAATCTCTCAAAGTCTTGGTTATATGTAAAACAGAGAAAATAATATGTCTTGTCATGAAAGTTAATTTAAAATGTAAGTGAATAATAAATAGAATGTGTATAAGAATAAATAGCACAGTGCTTCTCGTGCTATTCTGCTTCTCTTTCCTGGAAACAGGAGCAGGGCTGACCCTACAAGAAGAACAGACAAGTATTAGAGTGCACCAAAGTTGTCCAGGGGTCCTCTGGACTCTTCCCAGGTTGGGAACAAACTTGAAGGTGCTGAAAATATGGTTTTGGTTCTGAGGTTGCACCTGGCTACTTGATTTCATCTCTTTTCTATCATAGGCAATTACAGTTCCTTGGCCTATCAATTGTAGGGAATGAAGATTAATTTGCCTTGTAACTTTTGGATTTCCTAGCTGAGACTTCTGTAATAAAAGACGATTAGCAGAACAAACTAAAACAAACAAAACCCAGAAAATACCCAGAAGTTTATTAGAACATATATACCTCATGTATACATGGGAGATAATGAATAACTCTCTGAGGTAGCTTAGAATTCACACTTAAAAATTATCTTAATAGGGAAAGGAAAGGGAGATGTAGGCCTCCTAGGGAAAATGGATGATTTTTAGGAAAGATGAAGAGGCCCTTAAAAGAACAGATGGGAGGTAAAACAGTTTGTAACAAAGTTTTTCCGGGTGTGGTGTCCACTGCAGCCTCCTCTCCTGTGACAAGTCGATCTTCTCTGGTTGATGACACTCCTGTGGAAGGATTTATGACAACTGAGTTCTCTTTAGAGGATGCATCTTTAGGCAGTTAATTGGAGTTCTGAGAAAGCTTTTCAGCATTTGTTGTATTTTAAGTGCCCGCAGTTCAAATGATCAGTATACCAAAGTGGCATGCTTTGCGGAGGCGTGTCCTGAACTCCTATAGTCGTATTTTAGGGTGACATATTCTGCCACCCTTCAGAACCCAAAGCCTAACATGGCTCCAGAATAACCAGGTGTCTTCAGAACGTCAGGTACAATCTCTTCTGTATCAAAGCTTCACGAGTGAAAGGCATCCTGAGAATCCACACTGCGCACAAAGAAGAATCATCTCGGATCACTCACTTGGCACTCCCGAAAGGATGGCATGCATTAAAAGTAAAAATAGTGATCCCCCGTGGCTTATGCATTTGCAGGTCTCGAGATGTGGCTGTCGTTAAAGTGACCATGAATTTTGAACCCAATAAAGTGAATATTCAAAAGAAAAACTGCCGTGTGGAGGGAAAGGAAACGGTGTGTATAAATGCCACGGTGTGTTTCAATGTGAAATTGAAGTCCAAAGAAAACATGGTTTATGAAGCTGGTAAGTGTCATACATACAGAAGTACTTTGGAGCAGGAGGACAGTGTATTCTATTTGCTCCCACAGGATGAATCCCGTAAGATGGTGTATTTCCCTCGATGATAGGAATCTTACATCACATTGCCTCTGTGAACATACTGAACCTTGAAAAAAATTCTAACATAGAAGGAATGGGTTATGGAACCTGTAAATTCTGGAGCAGAAACTACATAGTTATATTTGGTTGCCTTCCGTAGTTGGATTCCGTATTTCTCCTCTGGCTCTCCTATTTACCTTGAACAATCAAGTGCCAGAGAAAGAGAGAGAAAGAGACACCAATCCTAAGGCAGAGTTGAAGACTGGGCTCTCTCCAGTAAGACTGGTATTACAAAGGACCTGAATGCCCCCACCTTCCTGAGATCTCTGCCCCAGTCAGAAGGTGACCCTTGTTTTTTGGGGTCACACAGATCCCATGTGTGTTCTCAGGCCATTACATCAGCCTGGGTATCCCCTTTTTGCCTATATTCCACAATTCCTAAAGCAGTTTTTAATGATACTGAAACAAGTTGGAGCCAAAACTGTGAAGCATTGGCTGCCCAATAGTAGTTTAGACTGCAAACCAAATATAAGTAGAATGAGAAAAATGATTAATCTTTAAAATCTATTTTCCTTAGCTTGTACTACATGTGCCTATTTATGATCTGCAATAGACCTCTGACTGGAAGATAAATGAGCTATAGGAATGTAAAATAATGACTTACGTTATCATATACAACATTATTTGTCTTATTTTTATGTAGTAATTAAGCAAGGAAATAAGATTGCTGCCTTCATGTAAGGTATAAGGCCTAACTTGTTTTCCTTATCATGGTATGCTTATTTTTTTTTAACTTTTATTTATTTAGCTTATAATGTGGTCCACTGGAGAAGGGAATGGCAAACCTCTTCAGTATTCTTGCCCTGAGAACCCCATGAACAGTATGAAAAGGCAAACTGCGATTCATGGGGTCGCAAAGAGTCGGACACAACTGAGCGACTGATCTGATCTGATCTGATCTGATTATATCCTTTGAATAGTTGAAAATGACATCTTTTATAAGTTAAAAATATCATTAATGTATATTTTTGCCTCTGTTGAAATACAAACATAGTCAATATTCTAAACAGGGTCTAACATTTCTAAATTAAAAAAAAAAAAAAAAACTAAGTGAAAACCCAGTAAACATACCCACATGATCAAGAAATTACGTGGTATGTAGGTAGGTGTGTGTAAACATACATATACATTTTTAAATAAGTATAATTAAACATTAAAAGCCTTGCAGACTTGGAGAGTTCTTTAGAGTTCCTCAAGATTATCTTCATGACTGCAAATACCATTGAACTACAGTAGTGTGAATATGCTGAATAACTTGAGTGGTTGCTCTAGAGATTTTCCTATAATATTAATGAGCTGGATCATATGATAATAACCCCAAATAAACATGTCTGCCAATTATTCTTTTTTTATTTTTATAGATATGCAGTACCGTGTCACATTAGATTCTCTAAGACAGATATCACGGAGTTTTTTCTCTGGAACTCAAGAGAGGAAGATTCAAAGAAACATCACAGTTCGAGAGTCAGAATGCACTAAGCATTCCTTCTACATGTTGGCAAGTAAATCATATATAATAGCTGACTTATTCCAGCTCAAAATAAAATAGAGATGCCTTATTTCAAGTCAGTCAATCTTAACGTTTATGTCAAAGTACAAATCATGAGTTAAACTTTGTTCACTTTTCTTAGAAAATCACAGATCTGATTTTCTAATTTCCAAATGTATATCATAAAGCTATCTTTCATATTCCTTCTGTATGTTGTCAGACATTCATATATTATGGAACAGTAAAAGGCACGGTGCACCAGCTGATAGAGATCTTGTATTTCATTCATTTATTCATTTCATTCATTCAGTCTTTCAACTTGAAAGCATCACTGAACTTTTGCAGGCCTTGTCTGTCAATTGCGGCTCAGTGGTTACCTGCCCTGAGGGGGAACTGTTGGGCCTTATGCTTTCTGGGGTCTGTTTTTGTCCATGGAACTACGTGTTTCACTCTTTGACTTTAGGCTGAAGGGAGAATATCTGTCATTTTCCATCATCTGTAAGCTTTATGCTACCTGTTTCTATTTTAGTGGATGAGGGAGCCTTGGAAAGCAAATTATTAACGTCTAGAGATGGCTGCTAAGCCAGTTTGAACCATTTGAAATGCATTTTATTGGATCACTGTGCACGTGGAGCAAGAGTCTCTTAAAATGTATATGACACTAACGAAAAAGAAAAGCAGAACAGATGTACTGAGAAAACACTGATTTTAGTAATGGAGATTGAAACTTAGAGACTTGAACATGATCTTGGAATTTTACATGAAATAAGCCTATTTGCCCCCACTTCTGACTTATTTCATTATTCCTGTTGAATATTTCATATTTTAAAAATATTGTGGCCAGGGGCAGGAAAGTGACAGAAGATATGCAAGCTGGTGTGCCACGTTTATTCTTTCTCAGTGATTTTCAAGTCAATATTCCTCACGACATATATCAAGATAAGCTTTTTTGGTCAACATTGAATTCAGTCTATGGTGAGAAAAATAAAAATGGAGTTAATTTTCTCTTTGCTTCATCAGAATTGAAACTTTGGGAGTTAGGACTTAGATAAAATTTGAAAAGGTGTGAAACCAGATTTGGCAGTGCCTCCAACCTACTCACTGTTGTATATATTTCTCCAAAAATTTAGCATCTAGCTATATCTAAGCACTGGTATTGAAAGGAATGAACTAGTTTCCAAATTTCCAAAATACTTCTGGATTTTGATGGATACTTTAACGTTTGTTATGGAGTCAGCCAGGAGAGAATTTGTAGCCCAGCTTACCTACATTCTGAGTAATTTTGACAAAGTGGTTTAGTTGCTTAGTTTTATTTATCTGTAAAATAAAGTTTTATTTTATTTATCTATTTATTTATTTATCTGTAAAATAAAGATTGTAATTATTATGTGTCTTGGAAGATTGTTGAAATAGTTCTCAATGTGTATAAAGCTTATAATTCTGGCCATGCCATAAATGATGGCTGTCACTGATGGTAATAAAAACAATATTGATCACATCCATATTATTTTCATATCCTTTCACATTATAAAATTCTTACAACTCAAGGTATATATCACATTAAAGAAATGCAATTCAGTTTAAAGAAGGGTTTCTCTCTTGAAGTTGAGAGATGTTCCTAGAAGTATTACATAGTGTTTTTTAGCTCAAAGTCTCAAGAGAAACAATATTGTTATGCAAGTAGCTTGGAGCTGTACATCCTGACATGGCCAAGTACAACCTATCCATCATTCCAACAGGCCCATCTGAGAAGCTGGACGTGAGTCATATGGTTACAGTTGGAAGCCTCTGTGTTCCGGAAGTGTCTCTTGTCAAGGCAGAAGGGCAGTCTCTCTCTAGTGAAGCAAAAGCCTGATCAGGTCATATGTCAGATCAGGAGCACAATAAGTCTGACAATAAGCCTGATCCATGGGGCAGGAGAAGAAAGCCATCACAGGGCCCAAGAAATATGATGCCAATGACATGTTCTGTGTTTTGACCTCTAGGACAAGCATGACTTTCGGGACTCTGTGAGAATAACTTTGGATTTTAATCTTACCGATCCAGAAAATGGGCCTGTTCTTGATGATTCTCTACCAAATTCAGTACATGAATATGTAAGTCAGATTTTTAAAATTTAGAATGCCTATTTGTGAATATATTGGGGGAAAAACCTGAAACATATAAACAGATGCACACACACAAGCCTAAAGCAATTATTTTAATTTTTTTAAAAAAGGAATTAGATTTTTCTAGACTTTTCTCAATTCTACTAACTTCCTTTTGCTGGAGTTTAAGGGAACTTACAAATGACACCTATTTTTATCTTTTCTGAATTTAGGAGCACTTGAAAGAAAGACATGAGTTGGCCAATTGGAACTCCCCTTTATTACTAATGAACACTGGGTTCCAGGGCATGGTTTGAGTATAATGGGGGTCCTCCTACAGAGCCAGGCTTAGGCCACAGGTAACTAAATAGGTCATTAGCAGTGCTCACTAACCTCTGGCCTTCTGGGGGACCCACTTTGTAAAACTTGCAGAATGGAAATGTGATGTATGCTTCCCCGTGGGCTCACCACTGCCCCAACAGCAGAAGACACAGGAAGGCACTAAACTGTGCTCACCTCATTTATGCTTCCAAGTTCAGTCTACTGTCTGATCGCTGCGGAAGAGTGAGATTGTGAGTGTGGCAC
This sequence comes from Bubalus bubalis, assembly GCF_019923935.1. Taxonomy (NCBI): domain Eukaryota; kingdom Metazoa; phylum Chordata; class Mammalia; order Artiodactyla; family Bovidae; genus Bubalus; species Bubalus bubalis. The sequence continues at coordinate 26,008,642 of NC_059175.1, read as the reverse complement.
TGATGGAATTTGTTACTCATTCAGTCGTGTCTGATTCTTTGTGACCACATGGACTGTAGCCCACCAGGCTACTCTGCCCATGGGGTTTTCCAGACAAGAATACTGGGCTGGGTTGCCATTCCCTTCTCCAACTAATGGAGTTGGGAAGGGAAATTCATTTTCCCCTGCACATATCTTCTGCTTTCCCTTCCTTCCTTACAAGCATATTTACTGTGTGTCTTTCATGTTCCAGGCATCAGAACTTGCAGTTCTAACCTAGGAAACAAGTATTAGGTAGTCATTACAGGACATGCCCTGGAGGAGAACTTCAGAGCTCAAAGGGAACTTCTGCTACACTGAGGTATCAAGGATTAGAAAGTGAAAAGTGAAAGTTAGTCGTGTCCAACTCTTTGTGACCCCATGGACTATATAGTCCATGGAATTCTCCAGGTCAGAATACTGGAGTGGGTAGCCGTTCCCTTCTCCAGGGGATCTTCCCAAGCCTCCCTGGAACTTAGGCCACTGCAGTTGAGACCTGAAGCACAGGAAGGTTTTTCCATCCTATTAGAGGAGTGGAGAGGGCAGTGTTCCAGGAAGAGGTTCCATGCCAAGGTTCAGAGACATAAAAGAAACTCAATTAGCTCACCAGTCCTGCTGAAGCTGAAGAGCAAGGGCAGAAGGTGATGTGAGATGAGACAGGAGGCACAGGCAGGAGCCAGATCACCAGGACTTTGTGCCACTGCACAGACTTTAATTGTTCCTGAAGAGCCGAGGAATGCTCTTGATGGCTTTAGTTGGTTTGGTGATAGCACTGGATTTTGGGGGGTTCTTTTAAGAATTACTTCAGCTGCAAGGTGGAAAATGTTTGGAGGGAATCAAGAGTGGGTATGGAAGACCAGTCAGGGAGTTGTTGCTTTAGTTCAGGGAGCAAGTAAGAAGAGCTGGCTAGAGATAGAGGTGGAAATGCAGAGGCAAGGAGGTGTGGAAGATATTTAGAACAGAGGTAGAGTGGATGGTTCTTGGTGATGGGTTGGATAAGGGGGAGGGGCTGAATGAAGAAGAGGAGTCAAGGAAAGTGCCCAGTTAGGTGGTTTGATCTTTTTCTACCCGCTTGACCGAAGCTATTATGATCTTGAGTACTTGATTCTTTTAAACAGAAAATCTCATGATCAGAGTTGAGTGTTACAGTGTTCTCTCATAACTCTGGATCATGGAGTACTTGACTTATTTCTTTGAAACTGTTCAGTTCTGGCAGATGAAAGCCAGTGAAAAACATCTGTGAAAACTGTGCATTCCTTAAAAGACTGGAAAAATTTATAGCCAAAAGTAAAAATTACGATTTTCCCCTATAAATTATAGGAACAACTATAAAAATTCCTTATGATTTCTGCAGTTAAAGCTGTTCTCTTTATGATCTGCTTATTTTGGAAATATGTCATTTCTTTTATGCAAGTTCATAGGTAATTTTCAATAATGCCTAGCTAAATTTTGAAAAAATGCTTTTCTGTGACCATTTCAGATTCCCTTTGCCAAAGATTGTGGAAACAAGGAAAAATGTGTCTCAGACCTTGCCTTGGATGTATCCACCACAGAAAAGGGCCTGCTTATTGTCAAGTCCCACAATGATAAGTTCAATGTTAGCCTCACGGTCAAAAATAAAAAGGACAGTGCCTATAACACCAGAACCATAGTGAATTATTCTCCAAATCTAATTTTTTCAGGAATTGAGGTAAACCTTCAGTTTTATATTTGTTTATTCTTGTAATAATCATTCATTTAATGTACTTTTCATACCACTGGGGTAACTTTTATTACATTGATTTTAGAAGACTAGAAAGCATTTTGTACAGAACTAGCACTTACTAATGATGAAAGGACCAAATTTTTTTTAAGTTTTTGTTTTGATGTATTTCTTTAGAGGTGTATGACTTTTCTTGGATTCAGTATCCAGAAAGGATCGCTGATGTACCAAAACTGTAGGCTTCACAGAAGACTTCCATCACTGAAATTGAGACTAAGTCAAGAAAAAATAAAATCAAAAGAGTTTAACAGAAGGGCAGAGAAGGAGCAGTACATTTGCTGAACAATAATAAAACATTTATGTGCATAAAAATCAAGATACCATTCCCCACTTTCTATGCATGATCCTTACATTGGCAAGGGAGTTGTATTAAATGACTTTGTCTCATTGTCATGACATAAGGGTTTTTTTTATTATTATTTTGGCAGTAACATATAGCTGCAAAGATGCTCTATCAGGATTAATTAATACTTCCAAATTTGAACTTTGCATTTAATTATGATCTCTGAATTAACTCCCCTGAATTAAAATTCTGTATATATTTATATGAATTAGTACTATATATGATTGATATTAAAACCAAGTATGCTTAATATATAGAATATTAAAACTTTAATTGTCCAAGTTCTGTAAATTCAGATTTTCACTGATATGTGTGTGTGTGTGTGTGTGTGTGTGTTAGTCACTCAGTCATGTCCGACTCTGCGACCCCCATGGACTGTAGCCCACCAGGCTCCTCTGTCCAAGGGATTCTCCAGCCGAGTACTGGAGTAGGTTGCCATTTCCTTCTCCAATTTATTAGGACATCACTCAGGAACATGATACTAAGATCGGCTTAAAAAATGTCCTATATTACTGCCACATAGTTTAGATTCAGTGAAGAATGTTAAGTAAAAATCTCAAAGAGCAAAGCAATGCCAGGAAAATAGTACCCCTGAATTTTTCTGAGAAAAGAGACCTGTATTGAAAGTCACTCTCTGTGTCTTCTTCAGCTGACTTCATGGTGTTGGCAGAGAGACAGAGAAATCAACGAGGCCTCTCTCTAAATACTTCTATTTACCATAACAATCCTAATAATAATAGTTTTTTCTTGAGTCGTATTATGTGTCAGATACTGTTCTATAAGCTTTATTTAATTCTCATTAATTCCTTTGCAAGTAAGGTGTTACAGTACTGCAGAGATTCTAAGATAAACCCTCTTTTTACACTTTAATGCTTCTGTAACTGCATTTTACAATTGATATGCTTATTTTATGGGTGGCATTATTGTTTCCTTTTTGTTGTATATAAAATACTGGTGAGTCTCACATTCAAAGGTAGTTTCAATTTGATGAGATAGAGTTTGACTAACCCCCAGTAGATGGAAAATCAGACCCAGAGAAGAGAGGAGTCCTGATGAGAATAAAGCTAACAGTGCAGGGCTCAGAGTTTAAATCCTGGTGGTCCCAGGTCCAAGCTCAAGCTCTTACCCACTTCTCCAGTGACGACCATTCACTGTGGACTTCCACATGGTCATCCTGCCGGTATGGATGATTTCCTACAAACACCTGCTGACCCTGAGGCAGATGGTGTTAGTCCTCCCGGTTTTCAGTAGAAGATCCAAACAGGCTGGTGTGACATGCTTCGTTCCTACCCCCGTCCTTACTGAGGTGCTGTAAGCACCTCACATTTTCTTGAGCTGTGGGACAAGTGATCTTAGAATGCTGTTCAGTTCAGTTCAGTTCAGTCACTCAGTCATGTCTGACTCTTTGCGACCCCATGAATTGCAGCACGCCAGGCCTCCCTGTCCATCACCAACTCCCGGAGTTTACTCAAACACGTCCATTGAGTCAGTGATGCCATCCAGCCATCTCATCCTCTGTCGTCCCCTTCTCCTACTGCCCCCAATCCCTCTGAGGATCAGGGTCTTTTCCAATGAGTCAACTCTTCACATGAGGTGGCCAAAGTATTGGAGTTTCAGCTTCAGCATCAGTCCTTCCAATGAACACCCAGGACCCATCTCCTTTAGGATGGACTGGTTGGATCTCCTTGCAGTCCAAGGGACTCTCAAGAGTCTTCTCCAACACCACAGTTCAAAAGCATCAATTCTTCGGCACTCAGCTTTCTTCACAGTCCAACTCTCACATCCATACATGACTACTAGAAAAACCGTAGCCTTGACTAGGCAGACTTGTTGGCAAAGCAATGTCTTTGCTTTTTAATATGCTATCTAGGTTGGTCATAACTTTCCTTCCAAGGAGTAAGTGTCTTTTAATTTCATGGCTGCAGTCACCATCTACAGTGATTTTGGAGCCCAAAAAAATAAAGTCTGACACTGTTTCCACTGTTTCCCCATCTATTTCCCATGAAGTGATGGGACCAGATGCCATGATCTTCGTTTTCTGAATGTTGAGCTTTAAGCCAACTTTTTCACTCTCCTCTTTCACTTTCATCAAGAGGCTTTTTAGTTCCTCTTCACTTTCTGCCATAAGGGTGGTATCATCTGCATATCTGAGGTTATTGATATTTCTCCCGGCAATCCTGATTCCAGCTTGTGCTTCTTCCAGCCCAGCGTTTCTCATGATGTACTCCACATAGAAGTTAAATAAGCAGGGTGACAATATACAGCCTTGATGTACTCCTTTTCCTATTTGGAACCAGTCTGTTGTTCCATGTCCAGTTTTAACTGTTGCTTCCTGACCTGCATATAGGTTTGTCAAGAGGCAGGTCAGGTGGTCTGGTATTCCCATCTCTTGAAGAATTTCCCACAGTTTATTGTGATCCACACAGTCAAAGGCTTTGGCATAGTCAATAAAGCAGAAATAGATGTTTTTCTGGAACTCTTGCTTTTTCGATGATCCAGCAGATGTTGGCAATTTGATCTCTGAGACTTTCCCAAAAACTATACTGTGAAATCTAAGCAAGGCAGCTTCTAAGGCACAGCTGGGGAAATCTGAGCTCAAGTATTTCAATATATTCAAGTATTTCAGTCAAGTTCAAGTATTTCACCTGCATATCTGATCTAATTCTGTTTACTTTCTCTTCCTAGGCTATCCAAAAAGACAGTTGTGAATCCAATCATAATATCACATGTAAAGTTGGCTATCCTTTCCTAAGAAAAGGAGAGATGGTAAGCAGATTATAGAAAATACATGTGGCAATTGGATACAAAAAATAATATGCTCAAAGCCAAAAATATAAATGTTTCTAATGGATGTGTTTAGATGGTTGCTGGTACTTGAAGTTTCTGTTTTAAAGAGACTTTAGTAATGACCATTTCATAATTACAATGTTTATGATTGTGATCTGGTAGACAGTGGTAATACGAAAAAATAACAATGGGTGGGATATAATAATGTGATAGTGTTGGATCTGTATGTAACATCTCTGGTGTGTTAAGATGTTTTCACATATATCTTCTCCTTTACTCATGAAATTTGCATTATTAATTAATAAATGAGCAATTTTATTTTAAAAAGAAAAATATTTATATTATTTAACACTTTAATGCAAAAATTCTACTTTAGTTTCTTATCTGTTACTAAAGATATTTTTATTTTATAGGTAACATTCAAAATATTATTTCAGTTTAACACATCTTATCTCATGGAAAATGTGATCCTTCATTTAAGTGCAACAAGGTTGGTTCCTGTGTGTACATGAGTGTATGTAGATGCCTGCAAATAATTTCTTTCATATATTTAAAATGTTCTATAGACTGACTGGAACTTCTTACAGCTTTTATGTGATCAGTAGAAGTAGAAGGCAGTGAACCCCTTTGCTTCACAAAATCATCCTTATGAATAATTAGCAAAATAGAGAAATTTTCATTTAATAGAAATAATAAACCTAATTGGGTTAAACCACTGGTTCTATGAGCCATAAAACATGTTGTAATCACACATCACTTATATCTGGCAAATTGCATTTAAATCCATTAAAAATTTTATAGGCTTTGCTAATTTAAAAACTTTTACAGACTGCCCATCAAAATCAACTGAATCATTAAAGAGACTTAAAATTTTATGATACCCTTTTGTAGTTTAATAAATTTTATTCAAATCAGTCAAAGCTTCTGAAAGATGGTATAGACAATACACAAACGAAAAATAGCAAAAGTCTAATAAGGAAATTGAAATAGTACTTACCTTTTTTCTAAGAGTAACTGTACGCTAGACCATAAGCAACTTGAGGTAAACTTTTATCATTTGTTGTTTTATTCCCAGTTTAAAAAAAAAATCTAATAATTGAATAATTACAAATAAATGTAAAGTGAGTGAGTGAGAAAATGAATTAAATGGATGAGTTAATTCTGTATACTCAATTCAGTTCAATTTAGCAAATACTTATTTGAACTCTACTATGGACAAAATAGGCCTTCCCTGGTAGTTCAGCTGGTAAAGAATTCACCTGAAATGCAGCAGACCCTGGTTCAATTCCTGGGTCAGGGAGATCCCCTGCAAGAGGGAGAGACTATTTATTCCAGTATTCTTGGGCTTCCCTGGTGGCTCAGATGGTGAAGAATCTGCCTGCGATGTTGGAGACCTGGATTCGATCCCTTGGTTGGGAAAAATTCCCTGGAGGAGGGCATGACAACCCACTCCAGTATTCTTGCCTGGAGAGAGTCCCATGGACAGAGGAGCCTGGTGGGCTATCCATGGGGTCACAAAAAGTCAGACGGGAAAGAGTTGGACAGGACTGAACGACTAAGCACAGCACACACAGCACATGGACAAAATACTGACTTTGTCCCTTAAATAAGGGGATGAAGCTCCTCATGAAGGGAATATTACAGTAGGGGACTGAGACTAGTATTTAAATTATTATCAGACAGGATAGAATAGGGAAAATTTATTAAAGAACTAGAAGCCATGTGTGGAGACTTAATGGAGGGTGAAATTATATCTACTTGGCAATGAAAACCCAAGAAAGATTTATTAAGGAGGTTATAAGTAAGAAGGACCTTAAAGAATGGGTAGCAATTCAGAGAGGTTGGTGGGTTAGTTAGATAGAATGTTTCAAGTAAAAAATGTACAGCTTGAGCAAAAACACAAAGGGAGACCACTAGATCTATTTGGGAATGTTGGGTGATCAATTTTAGTGCAAATATAGGAGAATACATAAAAGAATAATGGAAGATAAAGATAAAAGAATAATGGAAGATAGTGCAAATATAGGAGAATACATAAAAGAATAATGTACATCTTACCATGGATGGTGAGTACTGAATTGCGAAATGAGGCATCTTTTCTTAGTTGAACAGGCCATGAAATGTTTTTGAGGGGTGAAGTCATATGTACAGAGCTGTTTCTTTCAAAGGTTAACTGGGCTGCAGTGTGGAATGGGTTAGAGGCAGGGGCCATTTACAGCAAAAGCCCAATCACACATATATCTATAACCCAAGACAGGGAGCTGCCTTCACTGCCTCATCACTCATATCATACTGCTAATATACTTGGGAATAAACAGAGCCATTAAAGGGTACCCGTTGCCCATTTTGTGAGACAAAATGCTAGGTGCTTGGTCACTTGGTAGAGGGGCATATGTGATAATAATAATAAAAATTAATACTTACTGAGTATTCCCTATGTCCTTGGCACAATGTTAAGCATTTTACACTTGTTGCTCACTTATTATTTATTAAGAATTTAATCATAAAATTCCCATTTTATAGATGAAGAAACTGAGGCCTGAGGTACAGAGAGACTAAACAACTGTCCCAAAGTAGGTCAATGTCCAAGAACAATCTCAGACCCTCTGGCCCCAGAGCCAGTGTTGGTACCTGTTATAGCACTTGTCCATGCTTTTTTACTTAATACAGGAGAGTATGAGATATGTGTATGTACATATAAATGTATAAATATCTAGGCATGCATTTAAATAATATATAATTGAAATGATAACTAAAATCAGGGAGGAAAGTAGGTGCTCAACAAATAAGCACCAAGTACAAGGCATGTGCTGTGCTGTGCTTAGTCACTCAGTCATGTCTGACTCTCTGTGACCCCATGGACTGTAGCCCACCAGGCTCCTCTGTCCAAGGGGATTCTCCAGGCTAGAATACTGGAGTGGGTTGCCATGCTCTTCTCCAGGGGATCTTCCCAACCCAGGGATTGAACCCAGGTCTCCTTCATTGCAAGAGGATTCTTTACTGTCTGAGCCACTAGGGAAGCCCAAGTACAAGGCATGGAAAGACTATTAAGTGAGAAGACAAAGGTTTTAGATTTATTCTCAGCTATGTACTCCTGAGCACGTCTTTTCACAATGGCCTCATCTGTGATGAATAAGAATCACCTGTGTGATTTATATAAAAAAACACAATTTCATGAATCCTACTTTGGGCCTACTAAATCCATATTGTTCTAGGAGAAAAGCCCAGTAATCTGTGTATTTAACCATTGACCCAAGAATACTTATTATTCACACAGAAGTTTGCAAAACCTTGTAGTAAATCAGTGTTATTTTCAACTCTCGCTGCACTTGAGAATCACCTTAGGGTCTTTTAACAATATCCATCTCTGATCTCCCTCTCCACACTGAATTTTTTTTAAATCAATAATTCTATTTTGTGTGTGTGTCTTTATTTAGTTACCAAAATAAACTTTTCATTCGAATGCTTAGAAAAGTCTCTAAATAGCCAACGGTTTAATGATTTGTCTGACTGCTGTGTTTTCCAGTGACAGTGAAGAGCCGCCTGAAACCCTTTTTGATAATGAAGTGAACATTTCTATCCCTGTAAAGTATGAAGTTGGACTACAGTTTTTCAGGTAAGGAGAACCCCACACTTCAACTTGTTGCCTTCCTGTTAACTCAGTGGATCTCAGCTTGTGGTCCCTGAACGTGGGTATCAGAATCACCCGGAGCTTCTTAGAGTGGCAGATTCTCTAACCTTACCCCAGACGTACTGAATAAGAAATTCTGGGGAGGGGGCTCAGAAATCTGTGTTAAACCCTCTGGGTGATTCTCATGCACTCTAAAAATTGAGAACCAGCATCCTAAATAATCTGAAATGTGAGGTGCTACTAATACCAAATTGCATTAGCAGTTCAGTCTTAAGTCCTAAATGCAAGCTGAAGACCCAGAAATCCTCCATGAAGGGCAGTGTCTGTAGAAGTCCAACATATTTCTTGGCTCTTATTCTCATTGTGTGGGATCTGATTATTCTGCCCATCCTGGACATTCAAGGTTAAATCATTGTTTACTGACAAGAGGTATTTATTTCCTTCAGGGGCTTCCCTGGTGGCTCAATAATAAAGAATCCATCTGTGATGCAAGAAATGCTGGTTAAATCCCTGGGTCATAAAGATTCCCTGGAGGAGGAAATGGCAATCCATTCCAGTACTCTTGCCTGGGAAATCCCATGGACAGAAGAGCTTGGTGGGCTATCGTCCATGGGGTTGCAGAAGAGTCAGACATAACTTATCAACTTGTTGTTCAGTCGCTCAGTCATATTCGACTCTTTGCGACACCTTGAACTGCAGCACGGCAGGCTTCCCTGTCCTTCACCAGCTCCCAGGGTTTACTCAGACTCACGTCCACTGAGTCGGCGATGCCATCCCACCATCTCATCCTCTGTCATCCCCTTCTCCTTCTGCCTTCAATCTTTCCCACCATCAGGGTCTTTTCCAATGAGTCAGCTCTTCACATCAGGTGGTCAAACTTAAAGACTAAACAGCAACAAAATGTATTTCCTCCATTATTCGTAAACCATCCTTTTTTGTAAGAATTTCTAAGCTATCCAAACACCAGTTATGTTAGTAAATTTGCATGAGCAGGACTCCAGGCTTTTGCTAAATAAATATGAGCCGTGTACAAAAAGTACAAAAATCTGTGTCATTTATTCTGACTCTTGTCTGTTATTAATTTATTTTCTATGGCACTTTCGTTTTACTAATAAAAGACCACAAAAATGAAAGGATTGTAGGATATACATGTAGATTTTGCATATATATCTTAACCTTTAATTCTATTCCCTGTTTTCTATATTTTTACTTTCATTTCTCTTGGTACACTGACTTATCCCAAGAATTTTTCACTTATTTAAAATCAAATTTTGGCAAACATGTATTTTTTGTCTTCTCTAAACCGAAGTATTGCTTTTAAATATGTTTATGTTATATTTCCATCTACCAAGTTCATCCAAAGAACATGGAGTTTTATGAAAAAGATTGAAAGTTTTATGAAACTTTTATGAAAAATATTTTAACAGTAAATACATGACTTTAAATTGTGAAAAGGTAACAAATTGTTAAAATCTACTTAAAATTCAGCACTATTAAAAATACTAGGTTTAGCCTGATTATTCACTAAATGTAGATGATATTAATAAATTCATGAAAACGCTTCATGTATCAATCAAACTTTTACTTTCAAAATTATACATATTTTAGTATTTTAAGCATTGGTAACTATTGAATTAAACTGTAATCTTTCTCACCCTCCTCAAAGATTTAACTTTAGATTTCAGGGTAAAAGAATTTGCATTTGATTTGAAATCTCTTGAAGTACTTATTGTGGGGTTCCTAGTATATAGAAAGAAAAAGTGAGGTCAAGTAAAAGTTACGCTTTGTTTTATTTTACTTTTTGTCTTCCAATTAATTCTCTTAAGCTCTGCAAGTGAATACCATATTTCAATTGCGGCCAATGAGACTGTCCCTGAAGTCATTAATTCTACTGAGGACCTTGGAAATGAAATTGATATCTTCTACTTGGTAATAAATTACTTCTAAATTAGTGTTGTGAAAGAGGTATTTGTAAGTTTAGAAGTTAAAGTATTAACACACATACAAATATGTTGGTTCAACAGTTAATCTTTATATTTCAGCATATTTCCCTTTATAATTTCTTTAAATTAAATTTATATAATTTATTTAAATTAAAATAAATCTATAATTTAAAATAGTTTTATTTAATTTTTTATTTAGGGCCTCCCTGGTGGCTCAGATGATAAAGAATCTGCCTGCAATGCAGGGGACCCGGGTTCAATCCATGGATAGGGAAGATTCCCCTGGAGAAGGGAATGGCAACCCACTCCAGTATTCTTGCCTGGAGAATCCCATGGACGGAGGAGCCTGGTGGGCTACAGTCCATGGGATCTTAATTTTGTCTGGGCTGGGTCTTCGTGGCTGCACCGGCTTTCCTCTAGTTGTGGAGAGTGGGGGCTACTCTCCAGTTGCAGTGTGGGGCCTTCTCATTGCCCTGGGTTCTCTCTTGCTGTGGAGCACGTGGGCTCAGTAGTTGCGATTCTCGGGCTCTAGAGCACAGGCTCTGTAGTTGCGGCACACAGGCTTAGTTGCTCCACTGCATGTGGGATTTTCCCAGACCAGGGATCAAACCTGTATCCCCTGCATTGGCAGGCAGATTCTTTACCAGTTAGTCACCAGGGAAGCTGTAAAATAATTTCATTTAAATTGGTGATAATTATACTTTCAAGCCACTTAAAAGACCCAGAGCTCTAATTCCCTCAGAAGACACAAATTAGTTAGAATGACTTCCTAGGAAAAAATAAGGAACCAAGTAGACTCTACCTATAACCACATAGACTTTATTTGCATTTTTTAGTATAACTAGAAAAACACTTTTAAAAAAATAACATGACTATTTCAAAAATTGTCTTGATAATTTCCTTTACTGAACAAATAAATTGGTAACTCATCCTGCTTCTTGCTACATTTTATGTGTTATACCATAACTCACAGTGTTCCTACTAATGTCTCCATAAATAAAGTTTTATGTTACAACCTTTATTTTTATTTTTGAACCCTTCATCACAAGCTTTTCCTAACCATTATAGTAAATAATTATGGATTTGAGCCAGGCTGTCATTTTAGATCATGCCTTACAGATACAGACTCAAGTTATTGTTACTCAAGTAAAAAGCATCCAACTCAAATGACGGGTTTAAGTCTGTATTCAAAAGAATGAAATAACACAGCATTGTTAGAAGATGGTCTCAGTGTCTTTGGGAATTGGCTATGATGAAAAAGGAAATTCTCTTACAAAGTGGAAATAAATGTATACTATCAAGAATATTTCATTGTTTTTATTTGTGCCTTTTGCTGAAATGCCTCAGAAAGTTAGTATAACTGCCAGTCACTCTACTACTGGAATAAAGTTTTGAAATGTAGGCTACCAGTTTTTTCTAGGCCCATTTACTTTTCCTAGATTAGAGAATTCAGCAAACAAGGAAGAAAGGAAAGAAGAAAGGAAGGAGGGAAGGCCAATTCTCTGTCTACTACTGGAATAAAGTTTTGAAATGTAGGCTACCAGTTTTTTCTAGGCCCATTTACTTTTCCTAGATTAGAGAATTCAGCAAACAAGGAAGAAAGGAAAGAAGAAAGGAAGGAGGGAAGGCCAATTCTCTGTCCAGTGCCATAAAATCCTCTACATTCATTTTTGGATTCAAAATATTATACAACTTAATTAATCAATTAAGAAGCAAAATCTTATGTAAGATGGAAAACTTGCTGTTGAAAGAAGAAAAGGCTATGTTTCTTTTTCTCTTTTTCCCTGTAGATTAGAAAAAGTGGGCATTTTCCAATGCCAGAACTTAAACTGTCAATTTCATTTCCCAATGTGACATCAGATGGTTTTCCTGTACTGTACCCAAGTGGATGGTCATCTTCCGAGGTAAGTCGTGTGTGCCTCAGAGTTATGCTTCTTCTCTACTGCACACTTACCAAGAGGGATCATTCATGTTTGGCAACGTCTATCATTCACAGATCCTTCACATTATTTTTCAAGTCATTTTTCCCTCTGACATCTCATCTGATAAAAGACATGTTTTTATTTCATAGAACGTCAACTGCATACCCAGTAATCTTCAGGATCCTTTTGGTATCAACACTGGGAAGAAAATGATGATATCTAAATCTGAAGATATCAAACGAGGCACCATTCTGGTAAATTCAAATTAGCAAGACAAGTGCTCATTTTACCTCATGCTTTCCAAGTGAATAAATTCAATATCAACCTAAAAATAACTATGATGTAGACTATTTGTAATATACTATCTCTCATCGAATGGCATGAATGCTAATTTATACCTCTGGGCATTTCAACAGGACTGCAGTGCGTGTGAATTGGCCACCATCACGTGTAACCTGATTCCGTCTGACATGAGCCAAGTGAATGTTTCACTTATCTTATGGAAACCAACTTTTATAAAAGTAAGTGATTGTATAGTTCTCTGCAATAATTGAATAATATGAACAAATATTCATCACTTAATAAAACAAAGCAGAGTGCTTCTTTAGAAAGAACATAAGACTGGAAGCCTAAACAAATGTGATCCAAGCCTTAGCTCTACTAAATCAACTCTTTGGATGTCATTTTCCTTGTCTGTTGGGCTTCCCTTGCAGCTCAGCTGGTAAAGAATCTGCTTGCAATGCGGGAGACCTGGGTTCAATCCCTGGATTGGGAAGATTCCCTGGAGAAGGGAAAGGCTACCCACTCCAGTATTCTGGCCTGGAGAATTCTGTGGATGGTATAGTCCATGGGGTCGTAAATAAGTCAGACACAACTGAGCGACTTTCACTCACTCATTTCCTTGTCTGTTAGTAACTAAGTTATTTCCAAGGTCCCCTTTCATATATATGCTTTTTTTAAGTTTCTCTTATTCTTTCCTTTGCACTTTCCTTAATACCTTAGAACTCAGTTAAGAAACAAAGAATCGGGGAAGGCGAGGGTGGGATGATTTGAGAGAGTAGCATTGAAACATGTATATTACCATATGTGAAATAGATCACCAGTCTAAGTTTGATGCATGAAACAGGGCACTCAAAGATGGTGCATTGGGACAGCCCTGAAGGATGGAATGGGGAGGGAGATGGAATGGGGGGTTCAGGATAGGGGACACATGTACACCCATGGCTGATTCATGTCAATGTATGGCAAAAAACCACTATAATATTGTAAAGTAATTAGCCTCTAATTAAAATAAATAATTTTTTTAAAAAAGAAACAGAGTCATAGACAATCCTTGACAGCATTAACAAAGATTAGAGCTAATGTATATTATAAATTTATTGCATTATGCTATCTATCTATTTTGGAGGACATTTTGACACCTAATAAAGTCAAATCCACCTGACAATTGGCTACTTTAACACTTAATCCATTGTATTTTACATTATTTGTTTCTCTGTTAGAAGTATTTTGTTAATTATATGAAATTTCTATTTTTTAGATTTGATCATATTAAGTTGCTATCTTTAATAAATCATCAATTGTTGAATATTGGTAATTTCAATTTAATTCTAAACACATTTCTACATAAACCTCATTACCAGAGACTAGCTATGCCATACCTAACTACATGAAAAGAGGGCAGGGTTTGGAGTTCATTTTGCAAAGGAAAAATTTTAATAGAAACTATGTTATTCAGAAAAATTCTTCATTCTATAATAAGGATCTAAGTGAGAATCTGAGTGCAGAGAGGAAAGGTGGATACACAGTCATCATTTCCTACCATGAATGCCATCTGCATGTTAAATGTTTCAATCTCAGAAAAATTTTAGTTTGAAAAACTGCTCTAAAACATGGCTAGCTCTCATTGTGACTAGCTCCTTATATTGAAAATAAATTGTTTGCTTTGCAGGCACATTTTTCCAGCTTAAATCTTACTGTAAGGGCAGAACTTCAGAGTGAAAATGCATCACTAGTTTTAAGTGCTGGCAATCAAAAAAGAGAGGTAAGTGCGACTCCAAGTTTTGAAAACATTATACATTTCACTCCATTTGTGACATAACGTTTTATATTTGCTTATAGTCCCTAAAGCAGTGACTAGCGCTGCTCTCAATAAGTGACATGTTCTGCTTCAAATTACACTTGATTAGCTTCAAGTGTGATTTCAGTCTCCTTTTTTGTGAGAAACTGGGAAAAAACATGATATTTACAATTAACATGCCATGTTTGACTTTATTACTTATAACCATCACAGGAAATTGATGTTTTTATTCTTACGTTGATAACATATGATGCATTTGTAATTTTCATCCTTAAAAACTAACATTACAAAATGCAGTTGACATCTGAAGAGCAGACTTGAAAAACAATTTCTTTCCAGAAAATGCCTTTACACTGAATAGGAATACTTGTAAATTTATTTTTAAATTTTCTTCATTTAGCCATTGGGAAATAACAAACAAAAAATGAAGTAATATTCCCTGACACAAATTCATGCTGGAGTTCTTCTTAAAAATAAAATGGTTTGTTTTTTTCTCTTTTGTCCTATTGTAAAATAAGGTCAAAACACCTCTTAAACATGTGGGCGGTTGAGCATAATTTCCCTATTTATCATGAGAGTTTAAATATTTCATATGGACATCATGAGTCATAAAATTATATTTGAAACTACCAAACATTGAGAATTTTTCATTTTTTATTTCAAATTAGTGTGTGTTAGTCACTCAGTCATGTTTGACTCTTTCTGACACCTTGGAATGTAGCCCACCAGGCTCCTCTGTCCATGGAATTCTCCAGGCAAGAATACTGGAGTGGGTTGCCATTTCCTTCTCCATCAAATTAGTATCTATTTAAAATAATTACAGTGTCAGTGACTTCTGATAAGCATTTACCTTTAAAGAATATATGCATCATATATCTGGATATAATGTTTACTTACTTTATAAACAGCACTTCACTTGATATATGAAAAGTTGTTCCACATGTAGAGAAACTAAAATTTTAACAGTAAGCACCAAAAAAAAGTATATATTGTATTGGAAAGGATTTGGAAAAGAGTATGTTTGATTACTAAATACATTTTGTTTAAATTTTATAATTAGCTTTATTTTCCCTAAATGTTACTTAAATTTTCCCAAAGAGCTGTTTTTGCTACATTTTATTCTAAAGAAAAATTACACTTAAACTGTTACAATTACTAAAAATTATCATTTCATAGTTGTATGATCTTGGAGAAATCACAGATTGCATCCAGACTTCCATTTCTGTACCTCTGAGTTCAGGGAATTATTTTAGATGTGTTTAAAGTCTGTCTTCAAAGGTCTGATTCCATGTATGTCTATATTCTTACCAGCTCTGTCTTCTAGATGCATGAGCAGTGACCTACTCGGAGTCAAGTGAGGGATCTGGATCAGTATCCACTCTATGCAAATATCTTCCCTGTTAGTTTTCTTTCTTTTTTTTTTTTAATTTTATTTTATTTTTAAACTTTACATAATTGTATTAGTTTTGCCAAATATCAAAATGAATCCGCCACAGGTATACTTGTGTTCCCCATCCTGAACCCTCCTCCCTCCTCCCTCCCCATTCCATCCCTCTGGGTCGTCCCAGTGCACCAGCCCCAAGTTTTCTTTTTTATCTCTAATCTTCCCCTCTAGGTTAAGGAATGGAGATGTTCCCCATTAAAGGGAGATACAGAACCTTGAGTTGTTGTTGGTCATTGATAGCTACCCTAAATTAGTTTCCCACCCCCACCCCTCTCAGAAACATAAGGGATAGGACACAGAGCAGAAAAGCTTTATTGAGGGTTAGGTGCCACACTGAGAGAGTTTGAGTAGCTGAAACACTGAAAGCTGTCTCCTTCAAGTTTACTTCAGTTAAGATATGCAGATGACACCATCCTTATGGCAGAAAGTGAAGAAGAATTAAAGAGCTTCTTGATGAAGTGAAAGAGGAGAGTGAAAATGTTGGCTTAAAGCTCAACATTCAGAAAACTAAGATCATGGCATCTGGTCCCATCACTTCATGGCAAATAGATGGGGAAACAGTGAAAACAGTGGCTGACTTTATTTTTGGAGGGCTCCAAAATCACTGCAGATGGTGATGGCAGCCATGAAATTAAAAGATGTTTACTCCTTGGAAGGAAAGTTATGATCAACCTAGATGGCATATTCAAAAGCAGAGACATTACTTTGCCAACAAAGATTCATCTAGTCAAGGCTATGGTTGTTCCAGTGGTCATGTATGGATGTGAGAGTTGGACTATAAAGAAAGCTGAGCACTGAAGAATTGATGCTTTTGAACTGTGGTATTGGAGAAGACTCTTGAGAGTCCCTTGGACTGCAAGAAGATCCAACCAGTCCATCCTAAAGGAGATCAGTCCTGGGTATTCATTGGAAGAACTGATGTTGAAGCTGAAACTCCAATACTTTGGCCACCTGATGTGAAGAGCTGACTCATTGGAAAAGACCCTGATGCTGGGAAAGATTGAGGGCAGGAGGAGAAGGGGATGACAGAGGATGAGATGGTTGGATGGCATCACCGACTCAGTGGCTTAGGTGGACTCCAGGAGTTGGTGGTGGACAGGGAGGCCTGGCGTGCTGCGGTTCATGGGGTCGCAAAGAGTCAGACATGACTGAGCAACTGAACTGAACTGAACTGAAGATCCAATATATAGATGCTCAGAGAATGTCAACTGGAATAGACAATGTGGTATAATAAAAAATGCATTAAGGAAATGCATGCACAAATTTGTTCATCTGTACTCTTGAGATTTGTGCATCTTACTGTATGAAAATTATATCTCAATTTGTTAGCAAAAAATAAAGCACATTAGAATTAGAATTAAAGTTAGAATTAGAAGACTCCTTCAGGTTTATATGTCAACAACCTGTGACATCCTTCCAGTCCAAACTTAGGCTATTATGATAATGCACTGAAGGCTATGAATAAACCTTTAAAACATACAATACTGCTCATTCTCCCTGAGTGAAATTCACCTCTACCCTTGAGAATTTTGATTCATATGTAGTTTACTCGTTATGTATGAATTTCTGGAGGATAATATTGCAAAATTGTTTTGGTAATAATGAATATGACATGATTAGAGATTTAGAATAGATGAAGGGCCTTTTAAAATGTGAAGTCATTATTTTCTCTGTATGTAGTAATGAGATTGAGTACACTCTTTGGTAGAAAATTATAGCCTGCAAGAACTCAGTGTACTGGAAGTTCTAAGAGGTGTTTATCAATGTTAACAATCTTGTTTAATCATTTTCAGCTTGCTATCCAAATATCCAAAGATGGGCTACCAGGCAGAGTGCCACTATGGGTTATCCTGCTGAGTGCTTTTGCTGGATTATTGCTATTAACGTTGCTCATATTAGCACTGTGGAAGGTAAGAATCAGAGTTCCTTAGACTTTTCTACTTCAATTGTCAACAGCATATTGGTGAAACAAATTATGATTTATCCATGCTTTGTAATATAGTATTGTGTAGCCATTAAAAACACTGAAATGATAACCAAGACAAAATTAAAAAGAAAAATATATATCTCAAATGCTGTACACAACTTGAAACCACTTTTGTACAAGAAAAAAATAGACATATCCCAAAATTATGGAAGATCTCTCTAGAGATTGGGATTATAGGGGACTTTCATTTGTCTATAACACTGGAAATTATAAATTAAGTGTGCATTATTTTTATAAGCAGAGAAGAATGAAAACTCCCTTTTATAGAAAAAAGAAAAGAATGCATTCCTATGTCAGTTTAAGAACATAGAAGCAACAGAATTATGGTTAAGATAAAGCCCTATCCTAATCACATATCTTTATGTATCTTAAAAATTAAATGCTCTTTAATATATAAAAATACTATATTTTACACAATAGTTGCATGCCTGAGTGAGAAATGAGATATTTGTTCAATTAGTTGATGACACAGAAATCTTATACTTTTACACACTCCTGTTTCAAATCCTCCTGTAAAACTAACCTATTTTTTGTCTAGTCAATCTATATTTACATATCAACAGATGTTTATTTCCATATCTGTAGATGTTTTGCTTAAATTAAGATATGCAAAATGTTTCAATCTTTGTATCTTTTTCAAATTAAGCAGAAATGAAATGATACCTTTTAGGATAAATTTAATAGAGAATAAAATCTCATAGAAAAGTTGAATTTAATGTTTTTCTAATGAAATATCAAATTGGCATTTATTCTAGCATTTATCACCCTATATTTTATTGTTTTGTTCAAAAGCAAAATTATCAATATGTTAAAAATAGAGATTGTGGCTACATATTCATTTTTGTGATAGCTGAGCAACAGAATTATCTTTTAATCAAATAGTTTAAATAGCAAATTTCTCTCCCATCAAATTACCAACTGCTCCTACCCATTCTGACTTATCATAACTATCTCTTTTCGGGAGGTTATTCTCAGAGAAGATGAACACAGCTGTGTTAAAGATGTATGTCAGGAGCATTTAGTTTAGTAAATAGAATCCATAGCTTTTCTCCAGCAAAGTCTCCAGGACAGAATTCTCCACCATCTCAGACCTGCAGCTCTTCCTTCTGCTTTGCAGGGTATCCACGCTCTGTCTGTAATACCTGGCTTTGCCACACTGTGGTACCCAAGGCCTGGCTTAGCAGTGTCAAGGGTGCGCTTGGAACGTAGAAAATGGTTTCTTTGTAAGCACCTGTAATAGGACATTTTACTGTTGATTTCTTTCAGTATGGTCTTCTAAGCACAGCACTTGCTCATACAGTTTTAGGATACTGCTGCCAAGAGAAGAGGGAAGCCAGAGCTGATATCTGAGTAGTCTCTCTAGCTGCATACCTCTCCTTAAAGCTAACAAATAATTTTCAGCCCTGGTTCTTGGCCATCAGTCTGAAAAAAGCTGGAGAAGGAAATGGCAACCCACTTTAGTATTCTTGCCTGGAGAACTCCATGGACAGAGGCGTCTGGTGGGCTATATAGTCCAGGGGGTCACAAAGGGTTGGACACAACTGAGCGACTAACAGTGAAAAAAGCTTAAGTGTAAAAGCAAACACATTCTTCCATCCAGGATGTGACTTGATGATATGTTCTGATGGCTTCTTAGATCTTCTTTTTAAGCCCAAAGGTTTAGCAACCTTTGGACAGTCCTGACCTGTAGGTTCAGTTAACTTAGTCACATCAGTGGGAATGCCAGTAATCAGAATGGTATTTCCACAGTAGAGGGGAGGCAAACTAGCACTTATTGAGTGTTTACTGTGTGCCAGGAACCGTTTTCAGCTTTTCCACTTTAGATATTAACATCAACCCTATGAGAAAGGCACTATTATGGACCTCATTTTGTAAGCAAAGAAGCTGAGGCATAGAAAAGTTAAATATGTTTCCCAAAGTCACATGGATTGTCAGTTTCAGAGTAGAGAATCACCTGGGCCATTTCACTTTTGTGTCAGCGCTATTAACCCCCTCACTCTATGGTCTCCCTTGCTTCTAGTTACTCTGTTTTCTTTACAGTCTTTTCAACTAAGTCTTTTAACTATATTTTATACTTGGGGACACTGAAGCAAACGGAAGTTAACCCCTCTAAGAGTTCTCATCTAGTAAGGGACTGGGTTGAAGCAATGCCTTTATCCAGTATAGTCCTCTGCTGCACTCTATGGGGCAAGCTCTTTGCTCTGGAGCTCCAGGCATTGGTTTTGCTCAAGAAGGTCATGAACTCCCTGAAATATATAAAAATATTTGGTATTGGAGTGATAGTCCCTGGTTGGGTTCAACCTTTCAGCAGCTCTGTTATACTGGAAAGATTACTTGCCCTCCTCCTGCCTGAACCTCCCTGAAGCATTTGGTCTGCAGCAAGCTCAGAAAAGCTACCCTCATCCCCACACACCTTTTTAGACTAATTTTAGACTAGTGGAGCAGAAACCTCAGGACTAGTCTTTCTTCATTCTTCTTCCAAACCCCAACTGTGTGAGAGTTCATCAAAACTCTCAGTTTGAGACTTTGTGCAGGAAGCAGGTGAAAGATTCCTCCTGGAACTAGAATTCCATGTCAAAAGGCACAGTCTCTGTAGCTTTATCTTCATAGCATGCATAGAAGAGATTAAGACTTGACAAAATCTTAGTAGGTGCTTACTATACTTAATCTTGATGGGAGAAGGCTTTAGAGGACACAGGTTTAAATAGATTGGGAAATATGTCCTGAAATCTGGTAACACCTGCGAAGGGAGAAGCTCAGTCATCATAACCAAAAGGATAGAATGAGATGGTCCACAAAGGAACCCTGAGAAATCAGATTGTTCCTGTCTTAACTTGATCTTACACTGATGTCTAAAGATCCACCCTTAATGATTTACTAATCCTATAGCTTTGTTCCCTCATCCAATATGCACATTGTGAGGGGAGTGTGAGTGGGGGATAGTACTGCTATCCAGTAGCCTTTTATATGTTAATATAAATGTTTTGATGATGGACAGGGAAGCCTGGAGTGCTGCAGTCCATGGGGTTGCGAAGAGTTGGACAGGACTGAGCGACTGAACTGATAAATGTTTTCATTCAACCCTTATTCCATATTACAACCGTTGAGCACGTATTTCTGCCAGGGACTGTTTAATCAGACTTTTGCCACAGGGTTTTTAATTAGGGGGGAATACAAATAGATCATTAAGTAAATACAAAAAGAAAAAGAAAGTGAAAACTATAAGGTAAGTTTGGGTACTGGAGACAAACTTAACTTGTTGCGAATGTTAACTAGAATTGGCCCTGTCCAATTTGAAGCTATGAACATATATTTTCCTAGTTTTCACTCTAATCACCCAACTTGCACTGAAAAACCAATGTTAATAGAATCAGTTGGTAGAAAACCTTTGTTAACAGGAGTTAAGTTTTAAAACTAAGCTTTTAATGTATGAAAGCAAAGGAAGGTTGAAAAGAAGCAAAAAAAAAAACAACAAAAAAAAAAACTTGAGAGGGAAGAAGAAAAGATCAGGAACTGGGCAGGGCAGGAAAGAGAAAAGTCATGATTCACCACCTGCTTTTGTGAGAGCTTTGTCTGATTTATTTTCGACTCAGGACATGCAGGTACAAGTTCAAAGGCTTAATGGTTTGTGAATCCAGAATGTGTATATTTGGCTCAGAGAAAAAGGCCTGATACATGTAGGAGAATTTGTATTCTAGGGAAGACACATATATTGTTTCTTCATGTTCATTTGTTCTATTGTCACCTCTTTTGTGATGTCTCAGTTCAGTTCAGTTCAGTTCAGTCGCTCAGTCGTGTCCGACTCTTTGCAACCCCATGAATTGCAGCACGCCAGGCCTCCCTGTCCATCACCAACTCCTGGAGTTCACTCAGACTCATGTCCATCAAGTCGGTGATGCCATCCAGCCATCTCATCCTCTGTCGTCCCCTTCTCCTCCTGCCCCCAATCCCTCCCAGCATCAGAGTCTTTTCCAGTGAGTCAGCTCTTCGCATGAGGTGGCCAAAGTATTGGAGTTTCAGCTTTAGCATCATTCCTTCCAAAGAAATCCCAGGGCTGATCTCCTTCAGAATGGACTGGTTGGATCTCCTTGCAGTCCAAGGGACTCATGATGTCTACCACCAACTAAATTCTGGAGTGGAGGAAGACATAAAGCCCTGAGTAAAACTTCTCTAATTTAAAATTGCATACTTTTCACCATTTATGCCCTTAGAAGTCTCAATTGTTTTATAATAATTAAGAAAAAATAGGATTCCCTTGCATAATTTACCACAACTTTATGATTAAAAGGGACCTTCCCTGGTAGCTCAGTTGGTAAAAAAATCTGCCTGCTGTACAGGAGACCCAGGTTTGATCCCTGGGTCAGGAAGATTCCCTGGAGAAGAAAATGGCAACCCATTCCAGTATCCTTGCCTGGAAAATCCCCTGGACAGAGGAGCCTGGCAGGCTGCAGTCCATGGGGGTCACAGAGAGTCCAGCACGATTGAGCGACTAACACTTTCACTTTCTTTCATGATTAAAATGACATGAAGGTGCCACATAAAGAATTAACTCACGGTCTTTGCCTGAACTATTATAATCCACTCTCAAATTTTTTAAAAGAATACAGATTTAAAAGAATATTTCTCTAGGACATTTTTTTTAAAAAAAATTTTTAATACCCATGTTAGATTAGAATATTGCAAAGGTTCCTTCCAGCTCCTATCCTTTTTTTTAACATAACAACATAATGGGCACAGTCATGTCTGACGCTTTGCAACCCCATGGACTGTAGCCTGCCAGGCTCCTCTGTCCATGGGATTTTCCAGGCAAGAATATTGGAGCGGGTTGCCATTTCCTTCTCCAGGAAATCTTCCCAATCTAAGGATCCAACCCTCATCTCTAACATCTTCTGCATTGGCAGGCATATTCTTTATCCTTTTTTAAAAATTATTATTCTATGTAATTGGAAATAATAAAGCACTTGTAATTTTTATCACAATGCATCATGAAGAGTGACCCACCTTCATCACTATGTGGAATTTTTCATATGTTCAATTACTTCATTTTCATATCCAAATGATACAGGGTGTTTTCAAGAGTCTTTTTATGTCAAGCCTACATAGATGGATGTGCTAATACATTTAAAGTTAATCCAGGGCTTCCTTTATGGCTCAGTGGTAAAAAGTCTGCCTGCCAGTGCAGGAGACATGGGTTCGATCCCTGGTCCAGGAAGAACTCACATGCTGTGGAGCAACTGAGTCCATGTGCCACAAATATTAAGCCGGTGCTACCCAGGAACCACAGCTGCTGAGCCCATGTGCAGCAACTCCCAGAGCCCACTCCACAACAGGAGAAGGCACCACAAGGAGAAGCGGAAGCATCACAACGAAGAGTAGCCCCCGCTCACCGCAACTAGAGAAAAGCCCGCGCAGCAAAGAAGACCCAGCAAAGCAGAGCCAAAAATAAAATATACCTTATTAAAGTTAACCCAGACAACTCAGAAATCTCCCCAACCTCCTAGCCATAGTGTACCTACCAGATTCACCATCATCTCTAATGACCTCAATTTATGACCATTGATTATTCGATGGAAATTTCTCTGACACGTGCTTGAAAAAGAAAGATGATGGCAAAGTCAAGACAGGGCTGGATAACGACAGTTTACGCGTCTCCCAAAATATTTTTCCAGAGCCCTTTAAGTTTGCTACATATATTAGTTTCTTTTTTTTTTTTAATCTGTTCTTCTGTATCATCTAATCTACTGGGGGGGGGGGTGTTGTTTGTGGGGTTTTTTTTTTCAATTTTATTTATTTATTTTGGGTGCACTGGGTCTTCGTTGCAATGCACAAGCTTCTCGCTCTGGTGGCTCCCCTGTTGCAGAGCACAGGCTCTAGGCATGCAGGCTTCATTAGCTGCGTCAGTCAAGCCCAGTAGTTGTGGCACAGGGGCTTAGTCTCACTGAGGCGTGTGGAATCCTCCCAGACCAGGGATCGAACTCAACTCCCCTGCGTTGGCAGGCGGATTCTCAACCACTGGACCACCAGGGAAGTCCAATAACTGTCATTTCTTGACATTCAATATTATCTAATAGGTCAGTTGAAAAGAATACCTCTCGATTATTTTATTTGTATTCCCACAGTTGCTAACATTTTACTAAGCTAAATTTTATCTGAGATTAATATTTATTACCTAAATTCAAATAACTAATTGTGTTATGTTTCATATTTTCTCTAAGATTGGATTCTTCAAAAGACCACTAAAGAAGAAAATGGAGAAATGAAATATTTGGAAGAGAAGAAATAATTATTCAATAATCCTCAGGTTTGCCTCAAATATGTGACAAGAAATTAATAAACACAATCAAAGACATAGTCACATAACTTTATGTAATCCATCAGGGATTAGTCACTTAGAAAATAACAGATCAAGCAAGATCCAAAAACAGTACCGTAAAGATATATTTTATAAAATGTTGAAAAATATTTTAAAATAATTACTCATTTTTGTTGAGTAAGCAAAATTACAAAGTGTTTTGAAGATGAAAAATAACCTGTACAAATATGTTTATATATTAAATTACCAAAGTATTTAAGGAATACAGAAAAAGATTTTTATGATCATTGAAATATTTACTTTCAAAATAGTATAAATTAAGCTTTTTCCATTGATTCCTGATGGATATCCACATTCAGCATGATAGTCAACATATGTAAATGCAAAGAAAGGAATTTTACCTGAAAAAGATCACTTCCCCACATTTAAATGAGAAAAATTTTCCTATATACAGTATAGACTGAAAATAGAATCAAATCACAGAGAATACAGTCAGCATCTTTATGTTGGGTTCTGTACTTGGAAAATTTTCTTTCCAAAGTGTTTGTAAAATAGTACAATTGAGCTGAAATTTTATCTAGGAGAGAAAATCAAGAAACACTTGTTGAAAAGCAAGTGCACTGAATGGATTAATTTAAGCTTTTATAGAACACAGTTTTGATATTGAACTCTGAAACTCAAAACCCTTTTATACTAAAAATAACAGCAGTTTTATGTGACATAGCACTGATTTGCCATGAAAACTCATGTGTGCAGTATATGCAAAAATGATTTATGATAATGTTGATGGATGCTGCAGAAATGCTGGTCATCTTTGCTGGGCAGCTTTTGAACATGAAGGGTCCCAGGATGTAACCCAAAGTAAGAGTTGATTCAACTCTTTGGTACATGGTTCATTCAAACCCTCAAGCTGTGAGAGTATGTTTATTTTTAATCTTTGTAAAGGTATTTAATTTTCCAAACACAATGCTTTTTATGAAAAGACAGTATTTCATTTCAGTATTGCATTTTACCAACAAGCCACTGCTTTTTGAGTGTGGCATATCAATATTTAAATATATCTCCAGAAATGCATTTTAAAGACTTTCAAGTTTGAAACCTCACACCAACAGAAAGACATCACACTTTTGTATGAGCTTCTTTGTTCTTGAAGTAATCATTATGGTGCATCGGACTCTACTGTAGCATAAGTTCCTAGGTTGCTCCATTTCTTGAAAAAAACAACAAAAACAACAACAAATGAATGAATGTATGTGTGAACTACTGCTGTAAAATTGGCTGCTACTTCTGCAGCAACTCCATCTCTCTACCTGATTAACTGTCACAAGATCAGAATCCATACTCATCTAGAAAATCCTGGGCTCTACTTTTCTCATAAAGCAGCAAATCAATGGAAAATAATCAAATGCCACGGATTTCTTTTTTAAAAACTAATTTCCAGGGAATTATCTGTGGACTCAGAGGCAGCCGACCCCATGGCTCTCTACATCTGCATCTAAAATCCTGATGGTCAAAGACAAGCACCTGGGGAGTGCTGAGGACATCAGTGGCTAAAAGAAAGGCTGTCTCTCCAGAGATTTCGTATCCTCTTGCTGGCCTGTCATTTGTTCAGAAATGTCCTGTATTAGAATTTTCTTCATTCCCACCATCTGTCTCCAAGTTCGAAAATCATTCTTTCCACCTGTCTTTTGTCTGCTCAACAAAGCATCTCTCATATTTGGAGTCATCACGGTGCACACCTCCAGTGCCCAGCCTGCTTAGCAGCTCTGTTCCAAGCTCAGCACATTCTTAGAAATAAATCTGATAGATAAAATTTTTTTTAATTCACACTTGTTCTCTGACTCCTAGATAAGGCATTCACTGAACCAGGAGTATGCAGATTTCAACTAAATATATTGTTAACCCAAAGGGGAAAAATAGAAAAGATGACATTTTTAACATATTAGAAAAGAGGGGAAGAGGTATTTGGCCAGATTAAAGCGCTACTTATAAGCTCTACACAGTTTTCAGCATAAGTCATTCATGGTTTTTAAGTAAACGGTTAAATGAGCCAGATATCCTGTTTCCCTAATATTGTAATCTTTTGAGGCTTATGTGTGTATGTGTCTATGCATCTGTGCACGTAGGTGTATAAACACACATGCACGCGCACACACACACACACACACACACACACACACGCATGCATGCATGCCCAGACACAGGTTGAAGAAAAAATACCTCAACACCAAGTGACAGTTTACAAGAAATAAACACACAAAAGCTACACCACAAGAAAAGTTTGATTCACCCACTTTGCATATTCTTTTCACTTGCTTTAATATTTAACTTTAGCATATAGTTATGTAATATCTAGATATCATGAATGTAGAAGCTTTGGCTAAAATAATGTCAGCAGTTATCCCAAATTAGCTTTGTACAGATGTCCTAAAACATAATCAATGATTAGGAAATATATAAAACTCTATTATTTTAAAACATTTAATAAGAAAAGTGATACAATTATGAACTTTTATTGGTTAAATTAAATTGCAAAAAAAATTTCTTTTTTTAACTTTGATATGTTTAAAAATTAATTGTTGCTTTTGCTATAGACTGAACTATGTAAGAAGTCCCTTCCAATACCAAACCTATAATGGTATACTGGTAAATTATTTAACAGCTGACTTTCCTGGAGGGAAAAAAAAAGAAAAATCCCTGATTTGTGTCATTAGCCAGTTTTCATGATCTAAATTGTTTTGTCATGGCCATTTTCAAGCTACTAACATAACCCTAACCAGCTTGTAGAACTCCTGAAAATATATTTGTCAGTTCTCCTGTATCAGTATAAGCTGGCTTCAGCACACCATTGAGATAGACTGCGCGTGTGCTAAGTCACTTAGTCGTGTCCGACTCTTTGCAACCCTCTGGATTGTAGCCTGCCAGGCTCCTCTGTCCGTGGGCTTCTCCAGGCAAGAATACTGGAGTGGGTTGCCATTTGCTTCTCCAGGGGATCTTCCCAACCCAGATTAGATGATAATGATATAAATAGATGATAGATGAATATGATAGATAAATAAAAATATAGCATGTATATATATACATACACAAACATGCACAATATAATCAGATTTCAGATTATTCTTAAAATGCTACCCTCAAGCCCAGTAGACAAAGTGCTCACAGTTTCCCATTTTTCCATCTTAATTTCTAACATTGTAATATTCCTTTAATATTAATAAAATGATACAAACTTGCTGGAAAAGGAAGGAGTTGAAAGTAAAAATGTATATAATTTTGAAGAAATGAAATGAAAATCAGACCTACACAGCCGCAAAGAAGCTGTTTCACTTTCTCTAGGAATCCAGAGCCCTGGAGCCATACCATGAAAGGTCATTCTCTGTAAATATTTGTAATTTCTATGATTCAGTTTGAACCTCAGCGATCCAATTTATTCAGTTATTTTCTCCAAGCCCTAGATTCTCGGGCAATTTAATCTTTGAATATTTTCTGTGTCATAACTGTGTTTGAAATGAGGCTTGTGGGAGGACATACTTTTATAAAATTTGATGTTTATTCAACCATAGTAATTTATAATTTTACCTTTTATAAAACCAATACCTAAGCTTAATTGGGGGAGAAGGCAATGGCAACCCACTCCAGTACTCTTGCCTGGGAAATCCCTTGGACAGAGGAGCCTGGTAGGCTGCAGTCCATGGGGTTGCGAAGGTTGGACATGACTGAGTGACTTCCCTTTCACTTTTCACTTTCATGCATTGGAGAAGGAAATGGCAACCCACTCCAGTGTTCTTGCCTGGAGAATCCCAGGGATGGCAGAGCCTGGTGGGCTGCCATCTATGGGGTCGCATGGAGTCGGACACGACTGAAGCGACTTAGCAGCAGCAGCAGCAAGCTTAATTGGGAAACAAATATTTGCACCAAAGCAAGAGGTGGTTGCAGAATGCTTGAGTAAAGTTGGGTGGGAGTAGAGGCTGAGAGAAGAGCTGGTGTGTTCTCTGCAGGCGGCCCCAGAAGGATCACAATTTTCAGTGTGTGCCCCCTGGCATCTGTACACTGCGCTTTCCTACCGGATATCCTCTCAGTCAAACATGTTGTAATCTGCTCCTTGTGAATGAGCTGTCTTTTCTTTGCACAACACTGAGAAAACTAGGGAAGACTCAGACTCAGAGCATGGTTCCTGTGTCCAGGACAGTCACAGTATTGTTCAAATAAAGAGGCTTCCGGGCAAATCAGTCTCTTAGAACTAGTATCCTATGTATCCTTCGTTGATTTTCAACTCTTCTGAAGTCTCCCTCTTCTAGTCTTCTCCCCAAGGGACACTTTTAAGAAGCTCCTGGAGAAAAATCTGTTTAAAATGTGCGCTCTGTTTGCTGTGAATTCCAGCTGCTGTGACTTGATCACTTACACAGGATGTCAGTTCTCCCTTCTTCTGTAGCAATCTAAAGTGTTGGTACAGTAAGTGGAATAAGGGGCAAGATGAAAGGCACTTCAGAGATGGAGCATCTTTAAGGAATTTACAAACCATTATTGCGACACTATCAGCAGTGTGGGGCTGGCAGGATTTAGCCCTTCCATGGGTCTCCATCAGCACCCCTTAGTCCCCATCTTCATCCATGGAAATTACAATATAATCTAAAATCAAAAAGAGGAGCTTTAAAATCCTCAAAATGATGCTACTACTTTTTAATTAAAATATACAAGTTAACTGTAAACTGCAGGCATTTTCATGCGAACACAACTTTAA
This sequence comes from Bubalus bubalis, assembly GCF_019923935.1. NCBI lineage: Eukaryota > Metazoa > Chordata > Mammalia > Artiodactyla > Bovidae > Bubalus > Bubalus bubalis. Next base: position 25,979,668 of record NC_059175.1, on the reverse strand, counting down.
GGTGAATCAACTGGGCAACAGGATTCTAATCAGTTTGCTGTCCCTGATCACTTCCTACCCAGAAATTCTGAAACCACCACTGGAAATGAACTCTGCATTGTATTCCAGAAGGCTGAAGGCTGCCATTTCTGAATGGGAGCACTGTTGTGCAACATCTTAAGTACAACAGTAAAAAAAAAGTTAAAATCTAACATTGTAATCTGGTGAAAGAGTCAGTATTTTTGATCCTCAATTTAAAATTTAACCTTGAATTTAGCAATTCCAAGCAACAGCCTTTGGCCATCAACCTTGAGGAAAAGTAAAGGTGTGTGTGGAGGCTCTTCAGCCCCCAGCGCATTGTCCCCACAACATGTGGTCCCCGGGACATCCAGTTCTTAAACCTGAGCTCCCAAACCCACTACATCCCAGGATCAACCCTCCCACAACAAATACACGCTTAGCACATGCTGAAGTTTTACCATTCCAAAAATATATTAATACAAGGATGAGTTATCACTTCTAATGTTGGGCTCTTTGCTTTGAGATCAGCTTTTTCTTTCCTTTCAAAATACATTCAAGCCTTTCTCCCATATCTATTAAGTTCAGAACATTACACAGGACTTCCTTGCATTTCCTCCCATCGCAGGGTAGAGCATTTCAATATCATGCTGACTGGGCAGTAGGACCCAGGGGCCATTTGCAGGATCTCTCTGCTTTCTGCCCTCCAGTAGGCTTCTTCTCTTCTTATCTGTACAGTGAGGATGTTTGGTTTTAATCTGGGTCTTCTTGGCAAGGCCATCTGAAGCCTGGTGCCCCTTGCAAGGCCTTGAGGGTTGGATGTTCCTTCTTGGTGAGTTGAGTCTTGGAAATCCTTTAATTATCTGACACCATGGAAATCATGGCAATACTGGGCGGATACCAGGGACACTCATAACTATGATTGTGTTTGATGTTACCATATTTCAAATTACATCTTGATGAAAAAAGAGTAAGTCTGGAATTTCAGGAGCTTTTGTGCAAGAGACTGAGACTCCGCATTTAATCTTTTATTTCAGTTTGATCTATGCAGAGACTGGGAACCAAACTTTTTAAAGAAATATTCCAAATGAAGGATGAAAGCCAGAATTCAACAGTCCCCTACTGACAGTCCCTGTCCCCAGCTCTGTATTTCAGGAGATGGAAAGAGGATGGGATGGGGAAGAGGGAGTGGTATAATTGTTTCTTTCTGCTACAGAGTAGCCAAGCAGTAGGGAGTCACCACACAGACACTGATGGTGACTTTCTGAGAGGTCTTAGCATCACTGGCCCAACGACAGGTGACAATCTTCCTGCCATGTCCCTGAGACATCTTGCATTTTGAGAGACAGAAAAAAAAAATGTGGGGGAGGGGCTGAAGCTATTTATCTTTTATGTACACACCATTACTCCTCAAAATACTGTAAGCATTTTTAGCCCACATCATATCTGGCCACAATACTAACACATGTACTTCACACAAGTAAATTGTTGATTAAATAAGAGTAAAAGTGTATTCTTACCTGTCTGTTAACTAGGGTTAATTTCCTGAAGTTTAACATGCTTTGGCTCGAGTAAAAACAATCATTTGAAGCAACAGCTCAGATCTTCTTCATTCTAGAACCATTTCACACAGTACATCCCGATACTTGGTGTTTAATTGAGAGACACCCCTGCCTTTATTCAATACGTAACAGCCACCCTCTGTGTTCCTTAGGAGGAACACTGGCCTGAAGGGAGAATGGTGTACTGCATGTTGCTAGTGTCCGGTTGTAAAATTGTTAACAGATAGTGTAAAAAAAAGTGTCCATTTTATTAAAAAGAAAAACCTTGTATATAATAACTATTGCCCTGAAACATGTATCATATTCACTCTAATAAACTTTTCTGCATGGTCTAACATAAAGTATATTCACTGCTTGTCTATTTACCTCAGAATAAACTCATTAAAATGAACAGCTCAAGGGTGCGTGCATTTCTACATGGCTTTTATTGGACCGACTTGTTAGAAGAAAATATTTTGATTGCATTCAAGAACAAAGAAGCACTAACTCTCTTGATTCTAGTCATTTATTAAGTGCCTGATTTCAACACATGTTAAAAAAGAAATTGGTTATCAGGTAACAATGATTTAAGATGACATAATTAGAAATAGCTGAGAAAGCAAAAAACTATTTTGAATATCCTATATATGGTGCATCCTGTACACCGATTTGAAGTCAGAAGTTTGGTATTTTTGTATAATTCTATCTTATCTTGTGCATCAGCTGTGTATTTTACGTCAAGGTAAATGAGCATCCTGTCTTATATGTTAATAAAAAAAAATGACTCTTTCAAAGAAAACTGTGACTGCTGTGATTTTAAGTACACGAATTTTGTCTAAGATTAGTATTTCTTCCAGAGCACCAACCTTTTTTTTTTTAGCTCCTTGGTAGGTTTCCACTTTAATGCTTCTAAACGGAAAAAAACAAAGAGCAAATGCAGTCTGTCTGTGGTGTTTCCTGTACACAATATAGCAATGAGATTAGTCTTTTGCAAACTTGAGACAAAAACCTCAGAATCCATTATTACTACATATCGTCTCCTAATAAGATGTTTTAATAATAAATTATCTGCTGTATAATAATAGATTGGACCACATAGTATAAAACAAACCAAAAAAAAAAAAACTAAGTGAAAAAAGTTATTTTCTCTATGCCTATAGGTTAAAGAAATAATTTCATATATAAGGGCTAGAAGTAAATGCTGGAAGAAGTTTAATAACATGTGTTTATCTTACAAAAGATTATATCCTCAAACTACGCAGTAGAGTAAGTGAAGGAGAGATTTTTATGGAAGAAAAAGACTGACTTATGAAGAGGTTATCTGTAAGGTCCTGGACCAAATTTGTGTCAGTACATGGTCCCAATGCACTGTCTTTTCTCTCTGACTGTGAGCTCAATAATTCTTTTCCCATTTCACCCTTCACCCAGGAGCAAAGTGCAGTGGAAGTAGTAGAGAGAATCGGGAAATATTCTCTGTAAAAATAAGTGGCAGACATAGAAACGTTATTTTTAAGTCTAGAGCATAGACACAACATTTGCTTTTCTTATCCTTTGTGGTGTCTGATAATAAAATTAATGTGATAATCATAAGCAGATTTTAGTAACAATGTTCACCAAATAGAAGTGATCATTAAAGGGACTGCAGATAATTTCTGTTTTCTTCTTTAGAGTAGCTATTTGAATTGTTTTTTAAAAATGAGTGACAATTTTTAGATTAGGAAAAAATCTTTTAGGGTAAAAGGAAACATATTCACATTGTAAAACAATTTGAAATTCAGAAAAAAATAATTTTAAAACAATCATTTCACCAGCACCAGAAATTACTAACATTACGTTATCTTGTTTCTGAGCATACCTATTTATTTTTTTCCATATTTCTATTTTGACATACTTCAAATCACAAAGAAATGGTATACTGTAGGTTTTTTAAGTTTTTTAATTTTTCTTTCATAGTAAAAGAATGATAGCCATCAAATTCTTTCCCTCATCCTAGAATTGGCAACAGGAAGGAAAATTACTCCCATATTCTCTCAAGTTAATAACCATTATACACATATACACATGCCATACTAGTCCAAGTGTCAAATAATTATTTCTTTAACTACTTCTTGAAGCAGCAGTGGGGCAGGGCAAAGAGCAAGGAGTAAACAGGGAAAGATGGGAAAGGTACTCTCACTAAAAATAATAGCAACTTTGGCCTCATTTATCACACAAAACAAATTTGTTTAGTCGCTCAGTCATGTCTGACTCATGACCCCATGGACTGCACCGTGCTAGGCTTCCCTGTCCTTCACTGTCTCACATAGTTTGCTCAAACTCATGTCCATTGAGTCAATGATGCCATCTAACTATCTCTGTTAGATGCCATCTAATCTCATCCTCTGTTGTCCCCTTCTCCGGCCTCTTCAATCTTTCCCAACATGAGAGTATTTTCCAATGAGTCAGCTCTTCGCATCAGGTGGCCAAAGTATTGAAGTTTCAATTTCAGAAAATGAATGGTAATATGACAAATGTGATTCTGACCATATCAGTAATAACGTTAAAGGTAAATGGTCTGAACAGTCAAATCAAAAGTCAGAGATTGCCAAACTGATAAAAGAATAGGTCCATCTATATGTCCTCTAAAAGAGATTCCAAGGCACAAATAAACTGAACAGAAAATTATGGGGGAAAGATACCACGCAAACAGTGACCATAAAAGAGTTGGAGGCAGCTATATTAATATCAAACAAAATGAACTTAAAGATGAGTGCAATTCCATCAGTCAGTTCAGTTCAGTTCAGTCGCTCAGTCGTAGCCGACTCTTTGTGACCCCATGAATCACAGCACACCAGGCCTCCCTGTCCATCACCAACTCCTGTCCATCACCAACTCCTGGAGTTCACCCAGACTCATGTCCATCGAGTCAGTGATGCCATCCAGCCATCTCATCCTCTGTCGTCTCCTTCTCCTCCTGCCCCCAATCCCTCCCAGCATCAGAGTCTTTTCCAATGAGTCAACTCTTTGCATGAGGTGGCCAAAGTACTGGAGTTTCAGCTTTAGCATCATTCCTTCCAAAGAAATCCCAGGGCTGATCGCCTTTAGAATGGACTGGTTGGATCTCCTTGCAGTCCAAGGGACTCTCAAGAGTCTTCTCCAACACCACAGTTCAAAAGCATCAATTCTTCGGCGCTCAGCCTTCTTCACAGTCCAACTCTCACATCCATACATGACCAGTGGAAAAACCATAGCCTTGACTAGACGGACCTTTGTTGGCAAAGTAATGTCTCTGCTTATGAATGTGCTATCTAGGTTGGTCATAACTTTCCTTCCAAGGAGTAAGCGTCTTTTAATTTCATGGCTGCAGTCACCATCTGCAGTGATTTTGGAGCGCCAAAAAATAAAGTCTGACACTGTTTCCATTGTTTCCCCATCTATTTCCCATGAAGTGATGGGACCAGATGCCATGATCTTCGTTTTCTGAATGTTGAGCTTTAAGCCAACTTTTTCACTCTCCACTTTCACTTTCATCAAGAGGCTTTTCAATTCCATACTACTCAGCAATAAAAAGGAATGAAATTGGGTCATTTGCAGAGATGTGGATGGACCTAGAGTGTCATACAGAATGAAGTAAGTCAGAAAGAGGAAATATCATATATTAACACATATATGTGAAACATAGAAAAACGGTATAGATGATTTCATTTGCAACACAGAGATAGTGACACAGACATAGAGATCAAACAAATGGATACCGAGGGGGAGAATTTCGGGGTGAATTGGGAGATTGGGGTTGAAATATATGTACTAGTAATAATCTGTATAAAATATATAGCTAATGAGAACCTATTGTATAGCACAGGAAACTCTACTGAATGCTCTGTGATTACCTAAATGGGAAGGAAATCCAAAAAGAGGAGATATATGTGTACATATAGCTGATTCATTTTACTGTACAGTGGAAACTAACATAACATTGTAAAGCAACTATATTCCAATAAAAATTAATTTTTAAAAAATGAATGTAATTCCAGACTTGAGAATTCTTGTGAGGGAAACCTGGAATTCCTCTAAGTATATAGAAATCCTAGACTTATACTTATGGAGAAGGAAATGGCAACCCACTCCAGTGTTCTTGCCTGGAGAATCCCAGGGACAGCGGAGCCAGGTGGGCTGCTGTCTATGGGGTCGCACAGAGTCGGACACGACTGAAGTGATTTATACTTGAGTTGACTTTGATGTCTTGTAGGTTTTCAAGGATTCATAGGTGCCTGAAATTAAACTTCTGTGTGGAGTAGAGCCAAATCAAGGAGTTAACTCACTCTGAGACTTGACTCTTAAATCAGGGTGTAGCATCCCTGACTTGCACAGAGTTTAGTTACAATGGTTCAGTTCCTCCCCAATTTCAGGAATAACAAGGCAAGCACCATTGTCCGTAGGTACCCAGGCTGCCAGCCCCTTCACAGATGAATGCTCTTTGGCCATGTGCCAGAGTTCTAGTTAGTATTTGACTGGCAAGTACTAGCTTAATTCAGTACTTGCATTAATTCAATAAAAGCAGCATTGAAACATCCACAGGTTTGGTCTTTAGCTGCCATTTCACTCAGTTATTTTTTGTTGTTGTTGTTTTTATAGTATCTTTCAACCAGCCGTGTGTGGCATGAATTCATTTAGAAACCACAATCTTGAATGGCATTCCAAAGGCAAGAGTGGAAATGCCCAAGCCTGGAAAATAAAGAATAGCATCCAGAATTGCCCATCAGACTGTAATTAGTGGAGCTGGAAGTTAGCCATGCCAAGGACTCTAAGCACCCTCTTGATGAAATGTCCAGGGCTCTTTCGTTTTACGTGCTGAGTCTCTCATTTTTTTTTTTATTTTCTTCCTTTCTTAACAGTCAGACTTTTCTATTCTATTAGTACCCAAGTGCCATCTGTTATCCCTTTTCACACACTTTTCAAAGCTTTCTCTCACTCATTCTGCATACCTCACCATTATAATGTGGATAATTCTTCAGAGATTCCAATTAGTGTGTAGTTGGACAGCTCAAGAATACAGCCTCTTTGTTATTGAGAGGCATCTGCATTCTCTTCCTCTAGTTCTTGCTCCTGGCATGTCCTGCTGCTGGATCCTCAATACAAAGACCTGTGCTGTCTTTACTTCTGAAATGAGGCTGAGCATCCCTTCCTCTCATGTCTATATTACTCTCGGTTACTCTCGAGCTACAACTCCTTAAAAAAGAGCATATCAAAACAAAACAAAACACCTTCTCCTTTAACCCACCAACAGGAGCCGCTTCTCTGTAATCCAAGTCATACTCCTTTCAGACGCTGGGTCAATGCTTTATCTAGTTCCTCCACCAAGGTAACCTCATTTACGAAACTCCTCAATCCTAAGTGCAAGTTGACTCCCGCTGGTCCTCCAGCCTGAGCAGACAACATCCAAACGAGTGGCCTTGGTTGCACAAGTGCATCCTCCTCCACAAGTGGACTGTGGGGGAAGGGCAGGGTGTATTGAACTTCTGTTTTACCCTCTCTCTGCTTTCTGTTGGTCAGAGAAGTTGGCCACAACAAACTTGTGTTGAACTGAATATGACAGAACCTATTTAACATGAAGAGAGAGGACCTTTCCTCACTACACAGAATTCAGAAATTGGCTGACAGCAAAAATGAGAATAAAAATCAGAGATGTTGATTGAATTGCATTTGATGACATTATTAGGGATGGGACCATCAATTGATGGAAATAATAGAGGAAGAAGGACTGCTCAGATATCCCAGGAGCTACCTAGCTCTCCAATAAGGCATTTGCTTTATGTTTAAGTATCATTTCCACAGACTATAAAAGGGAACATCATTCTCTTTAATCAATTTCTAGTCAAGACAGCCATGTGGGCTTAGCTTGACCATACCTTTCAAAGATGTGATTAAATATGAATAATTAGTCTCTCTTCTTTCCTTTCCTAGACATCATGGCATTAATATTGGCATTTAGTTTCCTTAAATTGCATTCTAAAGTCCACACCCACCACAGCTCCCTCTCCAGATGTCATTTCTGGAGCCTAGAATTTACAAGCCCCGCCCCCATCTCCTTTTCTATACATGTATTTTCTTTTTAACTTGGATTTTTAACAAGTTTAAAGTCATGATTATTTTCTTAGTGTTTTTTTTTCTCATGTTTTCTGGCTTATTAAAGTGAATGAAGTCGCTCAGTCATATCTGACTCTTTGTGACCCCATAGACTGTAGCCTACCAGGCTCCTCTGTCCATGGGATTTTCCAGGCAATAGTAGTGGAGTGGATTGCCATTTCCTTCTCCAAGGGATCTTCCCAACCCAGGGCTCGAACCCAGGTCTCCCGCACTGTAGACAGACGCTTTACCGTCTGAGCCACCAGGGAAGTCAGGGTATGATAAAGGATACAGATGAGCAACCAGATGAAGAGATGCACAGGCTGAGGTCTGAGAGGGTCCTGATGAAGGAGGCTTGTCCCTGTGGAGTTGGAAGGCATCACTTTTCCACCGACGATGTGTGGGAAGCTCCTCAACCCAGTGTAAAGTCAAGATTATTAAGGCATAACTTCTGTTTTTCAAATAAAACTCCTTTGAGTTTTGAAAAATGTACATAATCATGTAACCACCACCACAATCAAGATATAAAATATTTCTATCAAGTAGAAGTTTCCTCATGACCCTTTTAGTCCGTTTCCTCCCCCGACCCCCATCCTCTACAATTAATCTGGTTTCTGTCCCTTTAGTTTTGCTTTCTCCAGAATGTCATGTCAGTAGACTCATGAAGTATGTAGCCTTTTGTATCTGTCTTTTCCCATTCAGCACGATGTGTTTGCTATTTATCCATGTTGTTGCATGTGTTGATTGTCCATTGCTTTTTAATGCTGAGCAGAATTACATTGTGCGATTACATCTGTTAGTCTGCTCATCTTCAAAACTTGTGTGTGTGACAGTCAGGAGGCACTGTGTCTACATCCTAGTTGGATTTTTTTGTTTTGTATTTCCTATCAGACATTATGGGAGAGAATCACCTCGGGATGCAATTTTAGGAAGTAAAATGCCAATATTAATGCCACAGTGAGTAGGAAAGGAAAGAAAAGAAACTGTTCATATTTATTCATATCTTTAAAAGGAATTTTCAATCTAAGCCCATGTGGCTGCCTTGAATAGAAACTGAGAGAACGGGTATTTCTTGAACTGGCCAGGCTGAAATGCTTAGATCCTAAATGCTACATAAATGACATTATATTTATATTTATATATATAATTATTTTCCCTATTAAGCAGTTTGGCAGAATGTAAGCTAGTATTTTGTATGCATCTCAAACCACAACATAATTTGGCCCCATAATATAGTACACAGAGAATGAATTTTAGAGTCCAGGCAGGACTTGGGTCCACATCTCCACTCCTGCTGTTTACTAGCCGTGCATTCTTGGGCTATTTCTTGACCTTGGCCCTCTAAGAATAAGTTTGCTAACATCATAACAATAAGCTTCTGGACAACATAACAATAGCTCATAAAGTTGTTATGAGAAACCAAAAGAAAATAAACTTAAAATAATAACACATGAGGCATGCCATACATTCTTAGCACATGGTAGGCAGTCAAATAGTTATCTCACTACCCTCTTTCAGTGGTATATATAGATTTTAAATTTCTATAATAACTTAGGGCAACAAAAAGATTGTTTTTCCTTTAGATTCCAAGTAACTTATTTAAACTGTTTTAAATGTAACTCCCACTGTAGTTGGCATTAACAAATGTGGTATTTTTAGTTAAAAATAAGCACATTTTCTTTTTGCCAGTTTATAGAACATATATCTATTCTTTTAAGTATGTAGAAATAGAAACAGTTGTGGTTTTGCTTCAAATTAAACTGTATGTCAGTAGATACAAAGTGATTTAGCAACCGTTTGATCTAGTCTTTTCTAATCAGCATTAATGCTTATCGCCTATCTTCTCCATCCACATGTTCATCTCTGTAGCTTACAGCCCAAAGATGATAAATACAGAAAGTTCTGTTGCTTTGCTGCAATTACTGAGAGACAATAACAGGAGCATATAAGGAAACCATACCTTGGGGGCTGGGGTGGAAATAGACCAAAAATGAAAGGCACCTTACATGCAATAGTACATACATTGGGGGTATTGCAGGCTCAGTTACAGACGACCACAATAAAGCAATATTGCAACAAAACAATTTACATAAACCTTTTGGTTTCCCAGTGCACATACAAGGTATATTTAGACTGCACTATAGTTTATCAAGTATACAATGCAATTATGTCTTAAAAACCTCCATGTAAAAAGAAAAAAAAAACACCTCCATGTACCTACCTTAATTAAAAAATATTTTATTGCTAAATACTGCTGCCCATCATCTGAGCCTTCAGCAAAAGACAGTAGTAACGTCAAAATGACTGGTCACAGATCACAACAAACATAATAATGAAAAGTTCGAAATGTGGGAATTACCAAAATGTGACATGGAGGCATGAAGTGGCCAAATGCTGTTAGAAATATAGCACTGATAGACTCACTTGGCACAGGGTTGCCACAAACCCTCAATATGTAAAAAAGCAGTACCTGTGAAGCACACTAAAGAGAAACACAATGAAATGAGATCTGCTTGTAATATACCGAGTAGATGTGTGTAACCCTTGGGTTCTCAGGCATGAGAGCAATTACAGAGGCATATAGTAAATGGATTGGAGTTTTATAATACGATGTCTCTGACTCAAGTCGTGTTTAGAGACGTGTAAATTTCCAGGCCTAAATCTTTCCTCTAAGCTTCTGTGGGTCACTAGAATGTAGATCTCAGATATCAATTAGCAGCAAGATTGTCTTCCTGTCCTCCTTTTCCTCTCCTCCTCTTACTACCATGATGGTCCAGACTGCATAGTATGGTGCACAGGTCATAGTTGGCTTCTGCTCTTGGTTCAGTTGGACTTACTGGTGCTGGGGGGCTTTCACTTCATGCCTCCAGTGGTAAAGAATCCACTTGCCAATTCAGGAGCCACAGGAGATGCAGGTTTGAGCTCTAGTTCTGGAAAATTCCCTGGAGGAGGAAATGGCAACCCATTCCAATATTCTTGCCAGGATACTCCATGGACAGAGAAGCCTGTTGGGCTACAGTCCGTGGAGTCGCAAAAAGTCAGACATGACTGAGCATGCAGGATCGCGTGGTGCTAGGATGGAGGAGGTTACTTCCCCCTGTACCCTCTTAGGGTTCACAGTCTGGGGCCCTGTGAATTCAACTGACAGAACAGAAGACAACAAGAAAAAAAAAAAAAAAAACAAGCAGAAGTTGTAAATGTGTGCATGGAGCATATATATGCGAAACTGAGTGATGAGTAACTCAAAGATATTGGTTCACAAACTGGTACCCATTTAGGAGGGCAAGAAGAGACCAAAGAAAGAGGCAGATCACTTCAGATTAGTATGTGGCAGATTTAAAAAGCATGGGAACTTCCATTCAAGGCTTGTCTCCAGCCTTTACAAGATGAGTGGGTATCCACACTCACCTGCCAGAATTGTGAAAGTTTATACAGAGGCCTTAACAAGGTGCAGTCACACACGCAGTCCAGTTGGTCTCAATGGGGGCTTATTACTCTCTCAAGGTTTGTCCCCAGAGTGGCTCCTAGCGTATAAACAGTGGGTGGAATACGCATTCCAAGTGGATGGGGTGAGGACCCTCCAGTTGCCTGGGTCCAGCTCAGGGACTAACCTGCTGGACCTGCTGGCTACATCTGCTGGATGACCTTCTTCAGCAGGCAGGGTGGTTAGAACATATACAGCATCTTAACAAAGCACGATAATTTGTAGAGAGACGACAAGACAAAGGAAAAGTAGTTTAGGCGGTCATGGGCTGTAAACTGTGGAAAGGTAAATATACGGGGAAGCGAATGACAGAGAAGGGCTAGTTAGTAAGGCTTGTTATTAGATTTCTCTGGTGCCCTCTTTGAGTTGGTAAGTCTAGAGTTGTCTCTGGCGATTAAGAATTGTCCTGCACTTTCTGTGAAAGAGCAAGGAAGGCAGCGTCTTTCTTGAGTCTGTTTATTCTCAGTTACTTCAGGCTCAGAAAAACGTTTATGTCCAAGTGGCATATTCTGTGTGGCCCACTCTGAACCCCTTCTGTGGCTTCCAACTTGTAGTCAGTCCCTCTTTTTGGTTCCTAATCTGGTCATGTATTTGCTGAAATGAAGAAACAATCCACCACACCACTGTGGAATAACAGAGTCAAAATATATCAATGACACTATCTTTTACTCTGTCCCTAGGGTGATACTCTGGAAAAGGCAATGGCACCCCACTCCAGTACTCTTGCCTGGAAAATCCCCATGGACGGAGGAGCCTGGTGGGCTGCAGTCCATGGGGTCGCTAAGAGTCGGACACGACTGAGCAACTTCACTTTCACTTTACACTTTCATGCATTGGAGAAGGACATGGCAACCCACTCCAGTGTTTTTGCCTGGAGAATCCCAGGGACAGGGGAGCTTGGTGGGCTACCGTCTATGGGGTTGCACAGAGTCGGACACGACTGAAGTGACCCAGCAGCAGCAGCAGCAGCAGCAGGGTGATCCTCCCAATTACCTTTCTGCTCTGTAATCCTTTTACCATGTCTCCCCATCTCCCGCTCAGAGATTTAGAGCTGACACCTTGCTTTACTCAAATGAACACTTCCCCTTGAAAAACCTCTTGTTCTTTGGATTAATATTGCACACCTGACACCTCCTGGGGATAGTTCCTCCCTGGGATGTTTCACAGCTCAAACAGATGTGTGGGTCTGTAAGACTAGCCCTTCAGACTCTGCGTCCTCAAGTTAGCTTGCCTCCTACGAATGTCTCCTCCTTGCCCTCCACCTCCACACACAAATACACACACCCCTACATAACTGTGGGGGTACTTTTTAAAATATTTTTATATTATTTAAAAATTTATTCAACGTATAAATATGTGAAAGAAAAGAAAGAAAGAAAGTGAAGTCACTCAGTCGTGTCCAACTCTTTGGGACTCCATGGACTGTAGCCTACCAGAGTCTTCCATCCATGGGATTCTCCAGGCAAGAGTACTGGAGTGGGTTGCCATTTCCTTCTCCAGGGGATCTTCCTGACCCAGAGATCGAACCCAGGTTTCCTGCATTGCAGGCAGACACTTTACAGTCTGAACCACCAATCATATAAGTTAAATATATACAGTTCATGTATGTCAATTTGACCTCATGCAATTATCAAAGAAAAAAACAAATATAATCATTATTATAATTTTCTACTTAAAAATTACATATATAAATATATGGCAGGGGTTTGTGCTAGAGTTGAACACGAGAGTTAGTCATATGTGTCATGTGGAATTAGGTAGTTGGGGAAGGAGAAGGTGGAGAATGGAAAAGAACAGAAGCCAAAATTCAAGGAAGTACAGTGGAAAAAACGCTGAGTCAGACTCAGAAGCAAAGCCAAGAGTCAGGAGGAAACAGTGTTTCTGGATATAATGTGGTAGTTTGTTTGAATGCCTTGAAACTCAGCTGCCCTGGATGCAAGTATGCACCCTGGGGAGGGGAATGGAAGTATGGCCACAGGTGAACCTCCCTGGCTCCAGGTAACACTTTCGAGTAAAAGCTAGCCTTTTAGGGAGGGAGTCCATCTAAATAATGTCAGATTGAGAGGAGGCTGCAGCCTCCTCATTTTAAAGTAGGTTCATAAGCCAATGTGTCAGCATGAAGTTCTGAAGTTATCACAAGAGCAAAAAGAGAAAGGGATCTATCTACACCCACTTGGTGGTTGAGGAGGGAGGGCACCACTTTAAGCTGTGGGGGCCAGCAGCAGTCATGACTGATCTTGGAGCACAGGTGTGTAAGTCTCAGCCCAGGGACTCAAGAAGTGCCCTACATGTACAAGAGAGAATGGTGAGACTAGAACATCTGGGCATTTGCATGAGTAGGATCTCATTGGTACTCAGAGACTGGCAAGCTAAGTTTCAGTTTACAACCTCTGTGTACATGTTCTGGGCTGCAACTTTAAGAAGAAAAGGAATGGCCTTACCCTAGCATATCCTGTGAAAGTATGTAGTTCAAAGGGCTTGAAAAAAATTCAGTTCAGTTCAGTTCAGTTCAGTCACTCAGTCATGTCCGACTCCTTGCAACCCCACAGAATGCAGCATGCACTGGCACCCCACTCCAGTGTTCTTGCCTGGAGAATCCCATGGATGGAGGAGCCTGGTGGGCTGGTCACAAAGAGTCGGACACGACTGAGTGACTTCACTTTCACTTTTCACTTTCCTGCATTGGAGAAGGAAATGGCAACCCACTCCAATGTTCTTGCCTGGAGAATCCCAGGGACGGGGGAGCCTGGTGGGCTGCCATCTATGGGGTCACACAGAGTCGGACACGACTGAAGTGACTTAGTAGCAGCAGCAGCAGCAGCAGGCCCCTCAACTTTAAACCTGGAAACATCTGAATTGACCTTAAGATTCAGAGGTTTCTGATGGTGTAAGCCACCTCCCATATCTTTATAAAGGGCTCTCCTGGTGGCTCAGTGGTAAAGAATCCATCAGCCAATGCAGGAAATGCGTGTTCGATCCCTTGGTTGGGAAGATCCCTTGGTGAAGGAAATGGTAACCCACTCCAGTATTCTTGCTAAGAAATCCCATCAACAGAGGAGCCTGGTGGGCTACACAGTCCATGAGGTTGCAAAGAGTCACAACTTAGTGACTAAACAAAACAAACAAAAAAAGGTTCATATTGAATCTAAAGAAAATGTACCTGAATGTTCTTTCATTCTGCTGAATGGCATCAACCAGAGTGCACTTCCATATCCTCCCATATGCTTCATACAATTTCTGCTAGAGCAAGACTTTAAGGACAATATTTGGGGAGAGATCTCAAGCTCACTGAGGACAAGTAGTCAACATATTGGCTCTCACCAAGTACTGAGCCCATTAACTTGCACATGCTGTTGCTAAGTCACTTCAGTTGTGTCCAACTCTGTGCAACCCCATAGACGGCAGCCCACCAGGCTCCCCCATCCCTGGGATTCTCCAGGCAAGAACACTGGAGTGGGTTGCCATTTCCTTCTCCAGTGCATGAAAGTGAAAAGTGAAAGTGAAGTCGCTGAGTCATGTCTGACTCTTCGCAACCCCATGGACTGCAGCCCACCAGGCTCCTCCATCCATGGGATTCTCCAGGCAAGAGTACTGGAGTGGGTTGCCATTGCCTTCTCTTGCAAATGGTAGGTGCTAAATAAGTGAACGCATAAAAGTGAACTTACTGCAAGATTCTCCACTTAATTCTGGTGAAGGATAATGTTAGAAACTGTAGGAATGTATAAGAGAGACAAATTCTGGGAGAAAATTAGACAGGGCCTTAGAGGCAAATAGTCACTTCCTTGATAGCTCAGTTGGTAAAGAATCCACCTGCAATGCAGGAGACCCTGGTTCAATTTTTGGGTTGGGAAGATCTGCTGGAGAAGGGATAGATTACCCACTCCAGGGTTCTTGGGTTTCCCTGGTGGCTTAGCTGGTAAAGAATCCACTTGTATTGTGGGAGACCTGGGTTCAATTCCTGGGTTGGGAAGATCCCCTGGAGAAGGGAAAGGCTACCCACTCCAGTATTCTGGCCTGGAGAATTCCATGGACTGCATACTCCATGGGTTTGCAGAGTCAGACACGACTGAGTGACTTTCACTTCAGTCTTGTAAGGAAGGAATATAGCTGGTGCTTTCTCATATAGCATAGTAGAGGATGTAGAGGCAGAAAAGATTTAGATTAAGTGATTAAGACTGAGATTCCTGGCAAAACTTAAGTTCAAAATCTTTTAGAGGCTGTCTCATCTTCACGGATTTCATTCTTTTGATGTGTAAACAAAGTTCACTGGGCTGCCAGTCAGATAAATCCTAATAGCAAAATTGGCTCTGTTTGACTTTCTGATGTTAAACATTTGAAATTTGTTTCCATCTAAAAGGACTGACTCCAATCCAAATGGTACGAACAAAATTACTTCGTTAGTGTCACTCATAGGATGCACTAAAAGTTAAATTGCCTAATGGTTGAGAAAGCAGAGGTCTTGGCTTCAGAAAGAAATAACAACTACCTAAAGAATCAAAGATTGGCAGAGGACGTTAAGAAAAAAAGAATATCATGAATGGTCTTATGAGAGTGTCAAGCTGAAGAAGACTGTATTGAGTAAAACTTAGGTCTAATAGAATGAAGTCTAGAGATGGGTCATGGAAAGCTAATGATCCTTGCTGGTCTAAGTTATTGTTGCTGTTGTTTAGTTGCTTAGTCTTATCAGACTCTTTTGTGACCCCCATGGACTGTGTAGTCCAAGGGCTTCTCTGTCCATGGGCTTTCCCAGGCAAGAATACTGGAGTGGGTTGCCATTTCCTTTTCCAGGGGATCTTCTCAACCCAGGGATCAAACCTGCATTGGTAGGTGGATTCTCTACTACTGAGCCACCAGGGAAGTCCCAGGTTAAGTTACAGGGCACTGGAAATGATGAGTAATTCAAGAGGAAGTCAGTCTACAGAGAGAAGCATGCAGGTATACACAGGAAGACAAAGCCAGAAACTCATATAATTCTCAAAAAGCTGTTAAGTGAAGTGTGTTCTTGTCTTCCCAGTCACCACTTCTAAAACCAGGCTGTACTTCTTGTCTTTGCATTCTCTGAAATTTCCTCATATTAGTTCAATTAATTATTCTTTGACTTAGACTAAGTAAGATTGATTTTTTTCCCCTCTGAGAAAAAGGCTGATTTCTAACTTAAACATCCAAGTCTTTCAGAGAGATCAGAATAGTTAAGAGAACCATGCAGCTGGCTGGATCCATCACATGACACATTTCCTTAAAAGAACTTAAAGTATATATGAATAATATTTCCCCTTCGTTGAGCTTTTCCACGTGCTAAGAGATAAACTTAACTTCTTCTTTTCTCTGGTTTACCTTAATGAAGATGTTAGTCATTAGTTGAACAAATGTACAAGCCTTTATTGTGTATCAGCTCTATGATGGGCCCTGTTTTAAGGACTGTGAGTAAAAGAAGTTAATGAGACAAGTCCTCAAGGACTTGAGAAATGTGTACACCTTAACGGTAAGCTAGTGCTATGCATAGAAACCTCCTCAAACTATATAAAAAGGAAAAGAGAAAATATTAGGAGAGCTGGACACTGGCAATTTCACAGGATGTACATTCTATCCACTGTTCCCTCCCACTGAGCCACTCCAAGCCTTGAGAAAGTAATGTGTTACTGAGACCATGTGAACTGTACATGTGACTGAATGCTACTAAAGAAGGCCTCTGTATAAACTCTTCACCTTGCAGGAGGTCACAGGGACCCACTTATCTTGCCCACGAAAAGCTTCATGAGCAAGTTCTCTTGTTTATTAAAACTGCCACCTACCAATCTCTGTGGGCCTCCCAGGTGGTGCAGTGGTAAAGAGCCTGCCTGCCAATGCAGGAGAAGCAAGAGATGTGGGTTCGATCCCTGATTGGGAAGATCTCCCGGAGGAGGAAATGGCAACCCATTCCAGTATTCTTGCCTGGGAAATTCCATGGACAAAGAAGCCTGGTGGGTTACATAGTCCATGGGATCACAAAAGAGCTGGACTCAACTGAGCATGCAGGCACGTATCAATCTGCAGTGTTTGCATCTGCCATCTCTCTTTCCATCTTACCATTTCTTCCATCTCTTTTTGCTTTTTGAGTCCTGACTATCGTGCATGCCCAGTTGAAGGGTCAGTGGTCCTATTTAGTCAACCAGCTCAGCCCAAACTAGAGGCAGTTGACTCCGAGTGAAGTCCTTCTAAATGCAGTGTAAAGTATTCCTTAGAAAATCTTCCAGGACCCTCCAGCTCTCATTCAGATGAGCCCCTCTGTGACCCTAAGCTACTCTCTGCCTGTACCTATTGGATGTTAGAGATTTTCCTGGTGGCTCAGACAGTAAAGAATCTGCCTGCAGTGTGGGAGACCCAGGTGGGATCCCTGGGTCAGGAAGATCCTCTGGAGAAGGAAATGGCAAGCCACTCCAGTATTCTTGCCTGGAAAATCCCATGAACGAAGGAGCCTAGCAAGCTACAGTCCATGGGTTCGCGGACACGACTGAGCGACTTCACTTCATTGGATGTTATCCTGTAGCTGGTGGTTCACTTGCCTGTCTCCCCCACCACATTATACTCTGTGAGGGACCAATTTCATCTGTGTTACAGACGAGCACCAGGGTAGGAAAGTTCACTGATAATGGTTTCAGGTTTCACATTGTGACTGTTATCAAAGCAGGTTCACCTTTCCCAACCCCTGGCAAGTCCAAAGATAGATGCCAAGGTTTGCATCACAGCAAGGGTTTATTTGCAAGGGAGCCAAGCAAGGAGATGAGAGAACAAATCTCAAGTCCATCTCCCTGAGGGCAAAAGGCTGGTGGTATTTACAGGATACGAATGAAGAAGCAGGGCGGTCTGAGGTGTGGGGAGCATAGGGAAAGGTGATTGGAAAAAGGTGCGGTAATCACGGTTCTGTGCAGGTGTAACAAAGCTACAGACCTCTGCAGCTTCGAAGGTCACCCAGGACACTTGCTTCAAGGATTGGTGGTCCTATCCAGTCTCAGCCAACTCGGCTCAAACTAGACACAGCTGACCCAACGTTTCTAGAAAACTACTCAGGCAAACATGATTTAGGCTACCTGCAAGTTTTAAAATGACTTTGATGAAGGAAGGCAGGTGAAATGGGATTTAACCCATGTTTTCATAATTAGTCTTTTCAAAACATCACTTGTTGAATTTTGGTGTAGTATCAGAAGAATATCCACAATTATGTTTTATTTTTCCATCCATGTATTTGTGTGATTATGGGTTAATTCATATAACTTCACAAAAACTACCTATCTACAACAGACTGAATGCAGAAGCAGATAAGAGAATTCAAGTGTTTATTTTTAAGTCAGATATTAAAAAGACTGGCATAAATGTAAAATAGTATCATTCATCTCATTCATACTTTTATTTTGGGAAAGTTATTTTTCATAAAATGTATTATTTATGTTAACATGTAAAATTTTTACTGTTATTTTAAGATGAATTAACACATTAATATTGAAAATATATCTGTCTCAATATTTTCCATGGTAAACACTGATAGAAACAATTCACATAAACAGAAGTTCTTTGGGATCCTCAATATTTTTTTCTAGCTCTATTGAGGAGTAATTAATTAAAACATTTATATATTTAAAATAGACAAATTTTGATATGCATATACATTGTGAGATAACTGCAACCAAGTTGATTAACATATTCATCATCTTATACATCGGAGAAGGCAATGGCATCCCACTCCAGTACTCTTGCCTGGAAAATCCCATGGATGGAAGAGCCTGGTAGGGTGCAGTCCATGGGGTCACTAAGAGTTGGACATGACTGAGCGACTTCCCTTTCACTTTTCACTTTCATGCATTGGAGAAGGAAATGGCAACCCACTCCAGTGTTCTTGCCTGGAGAATCCCAGGGACGGGGGAGCCCGGTGGGCTGCCGTCTATGGGGTTGCACAGTCGGACATGACTGAAGCGACTTAGCAGCATCTTATATATTTGTTTTTTCTGTGTGTGTGGTAAGAACACTTAAGATCTATTCTCTTAGCAAATTTCAAGTATACAAGACAGTATTATTAGCTATAGGCACCATGATGTACATTAGGTCTCCAGAACTTAATCATGTTATAACTGAAAGTTTGTACCATTTGATCAGCATCACCCCCTATTCCCCACACCCTAGCTCCTGATAACCACCATTCTACTCTCTGTACAATAAGTTAACATTTTTAGGTTTCACATGAGATCATACAGTATTTGCCTTTATCTGGCTTATTTCACTTAGCATAAAGTCTTCTAGGTTCATCATCCATGTCACTGCAAATGGCAGAATTTCCTTCTTTTTATGGCTGAATAACGTTTCACAGTGTACCTAATCACATTTTTGTATTCATTTATCCAAGGCATCCTGAGATCAAAGAGTTTCAGAAAACCTCCCTTAGTCTTATTTCCTACTCAGAATGTGGTGACCAGCAAAATTACACCTAGACAGGATAGTTCCTAGGATGATTAAGGTGGGAGTTCTCAAACTGTTTAGTGTCAGGAAACCTTTACACTCTTAAAAAACTTAATGTGGGGCAGAAGTTGGTTCTTTGTTTCTTGAAATGTGAAATTGTTGCCTGCTCTGGAAAAATATAGTTCCTGATTTATCCTGTACCTCATGCCAGCATGTTAATTTGTCTAGTTCTGAGAACAAAAGCAAAGAAAGGTACATTTTTCTCTTCAGCCACTCTTAGACAAAGCACAGACTCCTGTCTCACACGAAGAGAACTCACTCCCTCCCAAACAAGGGTCTGTTCCAAACACTTACTCACATTTCAGTGAGTCAGAAGGAAACAGACAGATATTCATCTCCCTGAAACCTGGCTGACTTCCTGCAATAAGTCTGTGAGGAGCATCATGATTGGGTGTCAGGGTTAGTGAGCGGCCCCCTACGTATTCTCAGGTGCCACTGCCGTCTTAGTAAGCAGGTGAGTAGCATCCACAGGGCAGGAAAAAAAATGCCTTCAAGTGTTTGTAAGGATTAGTAAGTAGAGTTAGTGACAGATAAGAAAACAGGAAAGAACTAGGGGCTATATATTTTTGATTCAATTTATAGTCATGATTATAAGCAGTAGCACCTGATAAACACCAATTTAATACTTTAACAGTCAAGACTCCAGCCCTAGCTATGGTAAAGGGGAGCATTTGATTTTTACCAATTAAGTCCTTCCCATCTTGAACCACTTTGCTTCCTAGTGGCAGTGTCCCAAGCACACCAACCTTTTCATAGCTGTTCAGTTGACTCTTTGTGCCCCCATGTACTGCTACACCAGGCTTCCCCATCTTTCATTTTCTCGTAGTGTTTGCTCAAACTCATGCCCATTGAGTCAGTGATGTTATCCAACCATTTCGTCCTCTGCCACCCTCTTCTCCTGCCCTCAGTCTTTCCCAGCATCAGGGTCTTTTCTAATGAGTCGGCTTTTCCCATCAAGTGGCCAAAGTACTGGAGTTTCACCTTCACCATCAGTCCTTCCAATGAATATACAGAGTTGATTTTTTTTAGGATTGACAGGTTTGATCTCCTTGGGACTCTCAAGTGTCTTCTCTAGCACCACAATTTCAAAGCATCAACTCTTTGGTGCTCAGCCTTCCTTATGGTCCAGTAAGCATCCCTACATGACTACCAGAAAAACCATAGCTTTGACCAACACAGACCTTTGTCGGCAAAGTAATGTCTCTGCTTTTTAATACACTGTCTCAGTTTGTCATAGCTTTCCTTTCAAGGGGCAAATGTCTTTTTGTGTGACCTCATGGACTATAGCCATGAGTACTGGAGTGGGTAGCCATTCCCTTCTCCAGGGGATCTTTCCCACCCAGAGATCGAACCTGGGTCTCCTGCATTGCAGGCAGATTCTTTACTGTCTGAGCCACCAGGGAAGTTACCTGCTTCATTAAGGTTTAGAATGGTGCTAATAATAATGATTGAAGGCAATGGCACCCCACTCCAGTACTCTTGCCTGGAAAATCCCATGGACAGAGGAGCCTGGTAGGCTGCAGTCCATGGGGTCGCTAAGAGTCGGACACGACTGAGCGACTTCACTGTCACTTTTCACTTTCATGCATTGGAGAAGGAAATGGCAACCCACTCCAGTGTTCTTGCCTGGAGAATCCCAGGGACGGGGGAGCCTAGTGGGCTGCCGTCTATGGGGTCGCACAGAGTCGGACACGACTGAAGCGACTTAGCAGCAGCAGCAGCAGCAATAATAATGATTAGATTAGTAACTCCTTACATGTAGTTTATTAAAACATTTGATTACACTATAAAAGTAGTCACTGGAAGGATCCTGGCTTCAGCAATGTGCTGGGAATTTGTGGGCAAACTTTCAGAGGAAAACCCAGGTTTAAAGAAAAGTGATTATCCTGTTTCTTAGGTTGGGAAGTAAAAAGCTCAGAAGTAGTTATGGAATGTTCTCTTTCCAGACCTGGGCCTGAAATAATGGAAGAAAATACTCACAATGTAATGCAAACAGGAAGCATCACGAGTTCATACCGGGGCTCTCACTGGTCTTTGTGTCTTTAAGTAAATCCCTTCAAGTTAACAATGAAATCAGCTGCTTATTATCTTGGAGAGGAAGGAATGAGAATTTTAACACACACAACACCCCCCACCCCAACGCACCCCCACCCCGCTAGCTCCAGCTCTTGCAGCAGCTCTTGCTTAAATATCACTTCGGGATAATCATAACTTGTGGGCAGATCTTGTTTCCTGTCGGGTTAGTTTCTAACCTGGTCATTCTGCGCTTATTTTTGTCCATTTCTCCACCCACTTGGGAAAGGCAGAGAAGGCAGGCACCGCGCAGCCCCTGAGAACGGTGACTGAGGCTCATGGCTCCCCCGCAGCCCTCCCACCCCTGCCAGGAGCCGGAAGGCCTGCACGAGGGCCAGGGTCTCTCGGGGACCCGGGGTCTCCCCCGGGCTTACGTCAGACTGTCGGGGGGCGGGGTAGTGACTGCCTGACTTTCGCCGTCTGCGGTGCAGGCAGGAAAGGCCCCCAGGCACGCGGTCCCCATCCCCGCGGCTTCCTGGACTCCGGGGCTGGGATGGTGTGTGGGGGTGGAGGTGTGGCTTCCGGGGGTGTGGAGGAGCCAGGTGCGGCTCTCAGGGCGGAGAAGGGGGGGCGAGCAGGGCGGAGCCGACCGGGGCAGGTCTGGTGTGTGCCGAAGCGAAGGGGCGGGCCTTGGCGCTCCGGGAGCTGCCGGGCAACTTTTCCCGGCTCACGCCCGGGAGCGGGAGAGAAGCCCTCGGGACGGCTTCTGAAGCGTCTCAGTGTCCTTGGATCCCCGCGCAAACCCACAGCAGCTCCAGCGCCAGGGCGACGGGCTCAGGATGCAGCCAGGACGGAGAGGCGGCACGCCGCTGCAGCTGGTGTTAGTGCTTAGTCAAGGTAAGCGACGTCTTTGCTCCGCATCGGTTGCAGGAGGAACCTGCGTGGGTCCCCGGGTGAGGGCACGAGCCAGGAGATCTGCGCCAAGGAGGCGCAGGCGACGCGCGTCTCTGCTCTGATTCCACGTGGACCCAGGCTTTCAGCCATCCCAGCGGGACGGAGAGAGACTCCCCATTCCGGCTCCGGCTCGCCCCTCCCTGGTGTCCCCATAAGGCGTGTCTCTCACCCTGTCTGTAAAGCACCTTTCGAAGTTAACTGGAAGCGCGCTTTGCTCTCAGGCACACACGCAAGCGCACACAAGCATGGGGGAGTGGGGATTAGCGGGGCGCCTGCGGTCCGGCTCAGACAGGTGCCCCGCCGGACCCGGACTCCGCGGTTCTGTGCATCCCGGCAACTCGGTCCAAAGAGGTAGCCTGCCCCTCAGCGCGATGCCTGGTGGCTTTGCAGGAGCCCGGGAGCCCAATACGCTTATTTTTCAACCCGGAGCGTGTGAATAATGTCTTCATTTCTCCAGAACGCAGCACTGCTGTGTCTTCCCTTGGGGGACGTAGGAAAACCTAAGCGCCTCTTAAATGCTTGGCAGAGGGGAATTCTTCTGCCCTTCTGCCTTCCTCTTATTGTTGTAACGTCGTCTATTCAACGAATGTAAACTTAGGTCCGGAAAAAGTTCTTTCCACTTTCTCGATCTCTGGCGCTACAACAAAAGAATTACCCGCAGCTGTAGCTCCTAGGGCAAGGCGACGAGAGCTGGGTCCGCCCCTCTCCTGACCCCTTTTTCACTAAGTGGGGAAATGAGTCTAGGGGTGCGACCACAGTCCATCAAGAGTGACTTGTCCAAACTTTATCCAGAGGCTCGTGTGTGCTTATTTCAAGAACTTTAGTTTACTTTTGGGGTGGAGTTGGGGAGTCACATTTGTATTTTGTAATTTGAATAGCTAGCAAAAAAAAGTGGTCTCATTTTCAAATGTTTATAAGCAAGAGGATAAATCTTTGCTAAACTGCCATCCTTTGAGGCATGTAGCCAGTTGCTGTCCTTGATCCTGAAAGTAATCTAATGCAGAAGATCCTGTAGCCTTTGCTCCAGGTTAGGGAAATAGCAGAAATACAGAAAAATAGCAGAGAAAGAGAAATAGTCCTCACCCCAGTAGAGAATAGGCATCAGTTAGTTTTCTTGTCTAATCCTGGGTCTGCTACTTCAGATATTCTCTCCTGGGACCCCAAAGATGTTCTTAGGGGCCATCAACCCTAATCTAGAGGTTTTAGATAAAGTTACTTTCACCTTGAGATTCAGTCCCTGGAGACCACCACCTTCCTAAGAGCTAATGGACCCTTCAGTCCAAGCTTTTCAGCTCTCTTCAAGTACCCTTTATTAACAGAAGCTATGGAAGTATAACATCATTTTCTTACTTTCGAAGTGTTGAGGCTTGTTCTTAACAAAGCAGTGAGAAATAACTTTAGAGGAATGTGGTACTGCAAGGCCTGAAGTAAGGTTCAGAGTTTTCTTTCCCCCAGAGTTGGTTAACAAGGACAGCTCGACACCTTGCTGCAAGCCAGCAGAGGTGATATAAAATGACGTCTGTCCAAACAGTTTATGTAGTTCCTCGTTCCTCCTGCTCCAGGTATTTCCTTACTCAAGGAACAGGTTTTCTCTTAATTCAGGATGATCGTAATAAAGCTTTCTCATTTGTGATCTGAACCCAAGTTCCCAGGAAAACAGCATCATGTTTTTGATACCATGAATATCCAAGATTAAAGTGAATAATTGAAAGCTCTCAGTTTGTGACAGGTACAGTTTTTTATGGCATGACCCTATCTGTATAAAATTTTTGAGCACTCATCATTATTATACATACATATTTGTAGTTGTTTATAGGTTATATCCATGTGTAACTGTTCAATATAAATACCAAAAATTAAAATGTAAAAGGCTCGTGTGTGTGTGTGTATTTGTACTTCTAGCATACACTCCAGCATATAAGCCAACCACTGTAGAAACTTAAAACCCTCAAATCTCATTTTAACACTTAGATTCAGATTGGCTGTCTGTAAACATTCTCACAGGTATTTAAGAAAAAGCAGTGCTCTTAGTTTGGTTTCATATTTATCACCTTTCATTGATCTTCCTTGATTTAAGTGCTTGCAATCATTGAAGTGATAACCAGCAGGTTGAGACTGGAAAAGAAAGACCATAAGAGCCCTGGATAATCCATAAACCAAGGTCCATAGAGGAAAGAGAATGTGATTTTTAAATGTGTGATGTCACTTACACGCTCTAGTGTGTTGCTTGGCCAAGGATAATCCTTGCCCCTGGATTCTAGGCCTCATCTTCTGCTATCTCTGGTACCCTGCCCAAGTCACCCCTGCCTAATGAATATTTTCAAATCCCTAATTTCCCCAAGGGCTGTAAATATTCTAATTTGCCTCTTAGTAAGCAGGTCCTCCATCAGTATGTGATTTGGCCGCTCTTTCCTCCTGAAACACCGTCTATCCCTGGCTTCTGTTCTCCCTGC
Source organism: Bubalus bubalis (assembly GCF_019923935.1). NCBI lineage: Eukaryota > Metazoa > Chordata > Mammalia > Artiodactyla > Bovidae > Bubalus > Bubalus bubalis. Next base: position 25,954,634 of record NC_059175.1, on the reverse strand, counting down.
TTGTCTCCTATTTTCCTGGCTGTTCTTCCTTAGTCTCCTTCACAGGCTTGGCTCTTTGACCCAGTCCGTGTTGGTGTTCACAGAGTTCCATGCTGGATCCTCTTCCTTCTTCCAGTTCTCTTTGGGCCTGCTCCCCACTCAGGTCAGCATCTCCAGCCAACTCTGCTGAGTTCTGGTTCAGTAAATATCTCCTCCTAGGCGACTTTGGGTCCCCAAACAAAGTGGATACCTCTCCTCTGAAATTTTTTCCTATGTCATCTATTAGTGTTTAATGGCAGCATTATGCTGCAAACATGAAAACCAGAATCTCTTCCCTTGTTGGCAACCTCACAGCCCATCTCCAAGTTCTGTCTGTTCTCCCCAACTCATGTGCCTTCTGCTCCCACCCAGTTCAGGCCCTCACTTTTTTGTCTCTGGACCCCTACTGTTTTTAAGCTGGTTTAACTGTGTGTGTTGCTTTGTCACCAGGGTTATCTTTCTAAACATTTATCTGTATCCAGTCACCCCCTTGTGTCAAACATTGAGTGGCTGCCCAGATCACGTAGTGCAAAGTCCCAATTTTGTGGCATGTCATAAAGTCTTTCACCATCTGACCGCAGCCTTCCTCTTCAGCTTCTTCTCTGCCACACTCACCCTGCACACACAAACAAGCACACAGACTGCACATAGGCACATCCACAGTACATACATTCCCGAGCCACTCATACACACCTATGTACACCATTCTGTATTCTGACTGCACTTGATCATACCATATTTGGGTTAGAATATATTCCAGATTATGTTATTTTGCCTTCACTGCCTTGATGCTTCTTCCCTTTTTCTCTCATCCGTTTGCAACTCACCTTTGTCCTAAGTTAAAAGAGACAACCCCGAGTAAAATGATAAAGTAGGGAAGTTTTTATAATAAAAAGGGAAATTTTAAGTAATTTTAAGTAATCTCTTATTTCCAGGACCTATCCTCAACGACCTCTCTCCACTCAGCCTCAGCCCCTCAACCACCTTAGGCCACCATCCAATATGGTAACTCCCTTCCTCCACGACTCTCCATCTACATCTGCCCAATGTACACTAAGCTTTACTGTTCTAAATACTGGTTCTGGAGCTACTGTTCTGATTCACATTCGTGGAATGAGCCTTAGGATTCAGTTTTTAAGGGACTTCCCTGATGGTTCAGCATGTAAAGAATCCTGCTGCAATGCAGGAGACACAGGAGATGCGGGTCCAATCCCTGGGTCGAGAAGATCCCCTGAAGAAGGATGTGGTAACCCACTCCCAGTATTCTTACCTGAAAATCCCATGAAAAGAGGAGCCTGCCAGGCTACAGTCCAAAGGGTTGCAGAGAGTCGTACATGACTATGCATGCACTCACGCCATGCCATTCAGTATTTAAAAACAATTACTCATACATTTCTGATATACAGCCAGGTTTGGAAGTAATTGCTTAAATACTGCACCTTCTCTTTCCTAACAAATAAAATTCCAAACTGCCTGTACCACCCTGTTCTGTGGTGACCACCAAGTCAGGTGTATTTCAACACTGAGAGAATGCATCAGGTCAAGTGAATTCCCTCTAAAGTAGGTGATGACTGCTTCTGTCTTAGTGTGCTGATAGCCCTGGACATATAAAAAAGGAAGAAGCCTGTTAACATAAAGAGATGGGCATCTAATGGTAGAATTTTACACATTCAGCCAAATAAAGACCATTCAGTCTGTGTGTCAAAAATAAAGAATTTCTAGTGTATTATCAGCACCATTTGCGTTTCCATTGTGATTACCCTTTCCTGTTCTTCATCAAGCACAACAAGGCCAACAGCATCCTCTTCTGTGGCAGATTTGCTTCCTCTTAGGTGACATTAGCCAGCAGCTACTTTCAAGGGGATAGTCACAGAATTGTTCCCGAATGTTGATTGCTAGAAGTAACAGGTTCTCTTTGATTCATGTTCCTTTCCAACTTCATAGTCATCAGTAAGAATGTATTGGTTGAAATACCATGTCTGTCTGTCTCTTTCTGAAAACATATGTAAACCTACTCTACTTCCCCATAGTAACTCTCATTTGGACAAAATGTTCAAGATATGATAAAAAGATATTTCAACACTCTATCTTTGCCTAAATTTGAAATAACATATCTGCTGTTTCAAAAATCACTTCTACTACTCAAACCAACTCAGCTAGACACCCATATTTATTTGAATTTAAGTGATATGTGAAATTAAAAGATGCTTACTCCTTGGAGGGAAAGTTATGACCAACCTAGATAGCATATTGAAAAGCAGAGACATTACTTTGCCAACAAAGGTCCATCTAGTCAAGGCTATGGTTTTTTTCAGTAGTCATATATGGGTGTGAGAGTTGGATGGTAAAGAAAGCTGAGCACTGAAGAACTGATGCTTTTGAACTGTGGTGTTGGAGAAGACTCTTGAGAGTCCCTTGGACTGCAAGGAGATCCAACAATTCCATCCTAAAGGAGATCAGTCCTGGGTGTTCATTGGAAGGACTGATGTTGAAGCTGAAACTCCAATACTTTGGCCACCTCATGCAAAGAGTTGACTCATTGGAAAAGACCCTGATGCTGGGGAGGGATTGGGGGCAGGAGGAGAAGGGGACGACAGAGGATGAGATGGCTGGATGGCATCACCGACTTAATGGACTTGAGTCTGAGTGAACTCCGGAAGTTGGTGATGGACAGGGAGGCTTTTGGCGTGCTGCAATTCATGGGGTCCCAAAGAGTAAGACATGACTGAGTGACTGAACTGAAGTGATACGTGGGGCCCTTACATGCCAAAAATGTTTGCTTTTATACATTATCAATAAAGCAGCACTTATACAAAAGAAAATGTAAAAAATTTCAGGAAGAGTAGGGAAAATATTTGGGACCAAAAGTATCATCTTGACATCATATAAATGCTACCACCAAAGTCTTAATCAGCCTTGCTTAGCTTCGGACATTATGGAAAGACTAAACACAGCATAAGAGGGAAAGAACCATGGAAAGCAGTTACTCTAATCAGTAACTCCAAGATGCGGAGTGTGTGTATGCTTTTGTTATGGTAACTAATGATTTACCAGGAGGAGCACACAGAATAATGACTCTCTAAAGAGAAGAATCTTGTTACCACAAATCCTGAGACAACAATAGGTCTTGTGTATGAAAGTGATCCCTATGATCCCTCTTCTGATGAGATGTAGGTGCTTTGCTGCTCTGGTTACAGTGAATTCCATAAAACTTGTTTTTGATCATATCTTTATGTAACACTTGCTTTATGTAAGGCAGTATGCTGGGTCCAATGTAGAACCATAGGAACTTGAAATGTGGTCCAGAAAGGTTGTAAGCTACTTGGAACACATCTGCACGTGAGGGAAAGAAATTGTCTCAGTCCCTGGGAGGGGGCTGCCTAACCAATTTCATACCCTGACATCCACCTTTCTTAGAGAAGCCCAGTTACTGGGTTAATCTCTCCTCTGCACAACTAGGAGGTAATTGAAGGGTAATTGAACTGAACCAGTAATGATGGCCCCAGATCTCTTGCTACTATCTGATTTGGACATGGGCATATAATGGAATTTTAGCCAATGAGATGTGGAGAAAGCTTTCTGTGTAATTTAAAACTTGTTTTGTTTTTGTTGTGTTGTCTATGCCTATAACAAAGGTATAACGTACATTTTTGTAACATAATAGATGTCATATGGTTTCATGTAATTAATTGCTGAATAAGTACAGATACATTAATTGCTGAATGAGTGGTACAGATCTGCTCAGGGACTTTTGGGAAAGAATTTTTTATTCCTAAGAGAGATACTCGTTAATAAGCATATTGTCAGGTCTAGATGGGAATCTTGGAATAGCCGTAGCCATCTTGCAACCATGATGTCAGCTAGCCTGGGGATAAAGCCAACACACTGGCCTAGTGGAAAAAGAGAAAGAAAGCAGGTCCTTGATACTGACTTTGAGTTTCTGAGTTACTGAAATTTCAAGTCTTCATACCTCTTGGTGTTTTTAAAAATTTCCATGTAATTTGAAACTTATGTTTTTTCTATTGTTGTGTTGTCTATGCCTATGACATAACCATGTAACGTAAGTTTTGATAACATAATAGGTGTCATATGGTCTCATGTAATTAATTGCTGAATTAGTGGTATACAACTAGATGTTGAATTCAGAGAATGGAGAAATATCACTGAGACACGTTTGAGTATCAAACTCTGGAGAGGCCATCCTAAGGAATAAACGTTACCGTTCAGGTCTGCTGTGAAGTGCTTTGGAGTCCAGTTCTTTTTAAATGACTATAAGCGATAATTTATTGTGATCAGGAGTAGGCTCCGTCTCCTAGTTCCTGAACCAGATGTCTCAGATGCTTGAATAGGAAAGGAGAAGGCCATTATGCCAGGAGCACATTGCTCAAAGTATTCACAGAAAGTGAGAGCTGGGAGGTGAGCGGGCACTCTACCATGAAAGGCCTTTATAAGTCCTGGCAAGGAGCCTAGAGTTTATTCTGAGGACAGTTGGAGGGCTCTGAAGGGCCTTGAGCAGGGCAGTGATACACTCAGGTTGGCTCCTTGGCAGGTCACCCTGGCAGCAAGAGGGGACAGCAGAGTGAATGGTCTCATTTCAGCTTTAGAGATGGCAGTGGTCCAAACCCAGATAGCAGCAGTAGAGAAAAATAGCTGGGGACAGATGTGAAAGGAATTAAGGAAGAATCGAGGGGGTTTGTTGATTGATTGACAAGAGTGGGAGACTGTAAGACTGACGCCTGGGTTTCTGATGTAAATAATTAAAAGGGGGGGCCATTCACTGCAACAGGGAAGGCTGAAGGAAGGCAAGATCAGAGGAAAAAGAGAGCAGTTCAGGTTGACAGGTTGAGTTTGAGACAGCCAGGTGTACACGTGCAGTTATTAGATGGTTGTATGCAGTGGTGTTAGAAACAGGAGCTAGAGTAAGATGGGGATAGAGAGCGAGGAGTCGTGGGCATCTGGAGAGGGATTGAAGATGTAATGTTGATGAGTCAGACGGAGACAGACTAGCAGGTGACTCTGGCTACAAGCTGAGGAGCCACCTTAGAGGGTCAGATGAGGAAGTGGAGACACCAAGGCGCAGCTGGAGGAGGGAAGAAAGGACTGTGGAGACTAGGGCGCCACAGAAGTGTTTCGAGAGCTTGGTCCACAGGATCAGCCCTTTTCCCTAAGTCAGGCAGGTCTGATGCCTTGGCGAGGGCAGTGTTCTCTGACAGACAAAAGCACAACCAGAGTGTTGTGGACTGAGGAGTCAACCAGAGATGAAGGGTGGGGACAGTGTCCGGAAGTTTGACAGGAAGAGAGGAGCAAGGAGCTAGAGGACTGAAGTGGGAACATCTGCTTAAAAACAAATATTGGAGAAACTTGTGTAAACATCATCATTGTGAGGGTTTTTTTTTTCTTTTTGTTTTTTTACTTCTGTCACTTACGGTACTGCACGGTACCCTTGTAGTTTTGAAATTTACATTGAAGCATCTGTATTTGGCAGGAGCCCATGACATGAGAGGAGAAGGGGGGAACTGATGTCCGTGGAAAGGATGCTGTCAGGGATAAAGGAGACGGAGGGGGAAACTGGATGCCCTGCAGCCCCGCTGGACAGATTAGAAACCACAGATGATCACGTGAAGGAAGGCAAAGCAGATTCTGGGCTGTGAAATGGAGAGGATGTTAATTGATGAGAGAAAGGTGAAGCTTACCAAGGCCTGCAGAGAGAAGACAGCAGAGCTACGGGAATCGGCACCTCCCACCCTCCAAAGTGGCTGCTTGGGTTAGAGGGAGCTGATGTATATATGCTTTTGTTTGCTTTAAAACATATTTACTGCATTAAAGCAGTTGTAATTAACAAGCTTACAGCTGTTTTTAGGGTGCATAATATATAAAAATATTCCAATTCTATTAGAATTAAGTTCAGTGCTTCAGTCACATTTTCTAAAAAAAAAAAAAAAACAAAGAAATTCTTTTGTAGCTATAGATTTATGTGTCTCCAGTTAAGCTTTTAATGCTTTATTTCTATCTAGCATAATAAAGATCCTCAAAAATATCTTTTGAGAAATCTGAGTCCCATATAGCACAGAGAATTAGTGTCATCTTCAAAAGGTTCTGTTGTTAAAATATTAAAGCCTTTTATTCTGTGTATAACTCAGTGGTTTTTTTCAAGGCATTTTGAACATTTCCATTAATATAAATTAGAAGAGAAAGCCTACTCCTAATTTTGTTAAAGTTATTAGTTCAAGGTATTTGTAGTCAAATATTTTATCCAGTCTATGCCTGCCTACTCTTGTACATGTAAATTACATTTACTAACCAGTATAAACTTGAACTGCATATTTTTGTAATGTTTTCAGGTTCATTGACTATTGGGACTGTTCATAATTTTCAAATAGGTTTTTCTTCCTTTGAGAGAATGGTCTGTTTTATTGACCAAACAGTTCCTAGAAGATTCCTGCAGTATTATTCTGTGTCTGAAAGAGTAGCTGCAATTCCTCCTGTTATTAATTTAAAGAGACTAGAGACAGTTTGTACTACAGAAGCTGTACATAACTCCTGATCATTGAAAGGCTTTCTGTATAAAAATGAGGTTAATGTTTAAACAGAGCAATGAAAAAAAAAGAGTGAGGGATGCTGGATTGTCAGTGTAAGAGACTATTCCATTGTGTTCTGAAGAGCGTGTGCAAAGCCATTGTGTTCGTGGATGCCTTGAACATTGGCAGTTGTCATTCTCCCCATTCATTCAAAGGTGGCCTTTGTTGGTCTTTGTGCCGGCCTGATCTCATTTCCATGGATACCACGTAGAAATGCAGACTGAATGCAAGCTGGCTTCTGGTCAATTCAGTCAGATAACTCTATCCCAGATTGTTGACCAGCTTCCCTCAGGTCCTTTAACTAAACAGCCTCTTGGACACTTGTTAAGATATGGGCACTGAATTATAAAACCTTTTTGTAACCATATTCTGAATGTTAGTACATAACATAGATATTTCAGAGTAATTGACTTAGTTTTCTGTGTATTTATTAACATTGTTTTGGAGGGGAGGGGGAACATAGCTTTGAAAATTGAGGTACTTTTATATGCTCTTTATTTTCCTTTATATAAATTGTAATAGCCCAGATTAAAAAAAGTCTTAGTGTCAGATTGAAAGATGGTTAGATAATTTATGTAAATGTCATAGTGTCTTAGTTCTTTCAGGTTGCTATAACAAAATGCCACAGATTGGGTAGCTTATAGACAATACAAATGTATTTCTCACAGTTCTGGAGGCTGAGGAGTTTAAGATCAGGGTGGCGGCAAGGTCACGTTGTGGTGAGTGCTCTTTTCCTGGATCATAGCTGGTGGCTTTTGCCATGTCCTTGTGTGGTGAGAGGGGCTAGGGGCCTCTCCAGAGCCTCTCTTACGAGGTACTAATCCCCTTCGTGAGGGCAAAGCCGGAGCACCTCCCAAAGGCAGCCACCTCCTGGTACCATCATCTTTGAGGGTTAGAATTTTAATTTAGGAAGTTTGACAGGACACAGACATTCAGACCATATAGCATAGTAGTAGTAATTGTGAAGTCCCTTTTATTATTGCAGTATTTAATTTTTGCCCCTAAGTAATCATATTTTAACAGATCAGTATCATTTTATTTATTTATTTTGGCTATGGTTCAACTGAGACGAAAACTTGAAAGTGAAAGTGTTAGTCACTCAGTCCTGTCCCACTGTGACCCCATGGACTGTAGGCTGCCAGGCTCCTCTGTCCATGGAATTCTCCAGGCAAGCGTACTGGAGTGGGTAGCCATTCCCTTCTCCAGGGCATCTTCCCAACCCAGGGATTGAACCTGGGTCTCCCGCATTGCAGGTGGGTTCTTAACCATCTAAACCACCAGGGAAGCCCCAAGATGTGACCTTAGCCCTTTTTAATAGTACAGTTCCATAGTTTCTTATCTTTATCTGTGTTCTCTCTTTCTAAGATACAATTTAGCCCCTAACTCATATTCTGCTGCTGCTGCTGCTAAGTTGCTTTAGTCGTGTCCGACTCTGTGCGACCCCATAGACGGCAGCCCCCGAGGATCCCCCGTCTCTGGGATTCTCCAGGCAAGAACACTGGGGTGGGTTGCCATTTCCTTCTCCAATGCATGAAAGTGAAAATGAAGTAGCTGAGTCTTGTCAGACTCCTAGAGACCCCATGGACTGCGGCCCACCAGGCTCCCCCATCCATGGGATTTTCCAGGCAAGAGTACTGGAGTGGGGTGCCATTGCCTTCTCCAAACTCATATTCTGTAAATCCTTTAATCCAATTCAGTTGTCCTTCTCACATAGCAGTTGTCACATTCTATCTCAATGATCTGTTTACTTGGATTTACATCCTGTAGATCACAAAATCTGATAAGATGGGAGCCGTGTCTTGCTTTGTTGAATGAATGAAGCGTGTATGGCAGCTAATGTAGTATGGATTAAACGCACACTTTCTGAATGAATCCCAAGCTGAAAACGTTCTAGCACTTTCCAATTTGTATATGCACAGATCCTTTTATTTACAGGTTTATCCAAACACGCTAAAATACTCCTTTAGTTGATTTTTTTTCACTTTGACAAAGTTTGTTTGCTTTTGGAATGTTTCTCCTTTGTCTTGAAATGTCAAACTAAGATGGTGCTGTTTACAAATAACAAGATAAAGTATTAAGACAGTGCAAACATCTTTTTTCCCCCTAAAAAGCCCTTTCCTGTCCCCCTTTTCTGTTTTCATAAAGCAGCACTATAATTTATCTTCAACTTGACTATCTCTCCCACTGAATACACTTTTAAGATTACCTTTCATTCTATTTATCATTGTATTCCCAGGACCTGGCATGTTGTAAGCACCCAGAAAATGATGTTGATGTATGGCAAAACCAATACAATATTGTAAAGTTAAAAAAAAAAAAAATTAAAAAATTTTTAAAGATAGAATTTCAATAATATGAGGTAAATATGTCCATCAAAGTGCTAAACTTGATTGATACTTTAAGTTTATAGCTTTTCTTTATAAAGCAGAATATTTCAATATCCTTATAGGAAACGATGTACTGATATTCATGTTAACAGAAAAAAATATATTTCTTTCTTTTGATATTCGTGTGAAAGTAAATTTTCATAGATATCATCACTGTTTATATGAAATTGACTTGTTTACTCTTTTCACTTATCTTCTGTATATGCTTTGCCATGCGGTCCTTATGTTTAGAACTTTACATTAATACATCCGGCCATGTCAGGGTTAACGATTGTCCCATTGTTGGATATTCAGGCTGTTTCCTGTGGGTTTTTTCCCCTCATTGCAAGTAATGTGGCTATAAATATCATTGTCGGAGAAGTTTTTTTCTTTCTTTATCCTTTTGGACCATTTCCAAAAGCAACATTACTGGATCAAAACTTATCTTTATTTTTTAGCTCTTCTTGCATACTGAACACTGTGGTCATCAGCAGTGTGTGATTTTTACCACTTTTACTTATTTTTTGTAGGTTTTTTTAAACTTCTTATAGTTTGGTGAATGCAAACTTGTGCTTCATATTTACTTTAATTCTCATTCTTTGTATTTATCAGAGTACATTTTAAGTTACAATTTTAAAAGTCTATCTTTTGAAAAATATATTAGAGTAGGATATTCTAGCTAGTCCTACAAGAAGCCTTAAGAGATCATCTAGTATTGCCAATAAATACCTCATTTTTACAATAACTAGTTTTTGAAAATGACTAAAGTCCAGGACTCCAACCTGCAGTCTATCATTTCAAGATAGCCTTCACAATTTCTTTTGAAAATTTCTTTGATAAAGTTCTCCTTGTCCCCTACTTCCAAAATGGATTCTAATCCATTTTCACTTGAGGAGTTGTAGTCATGTAGTTAAGATTTCCATACGTCTCTATGTCAGAATACTTTAGAGAGAAATAAAAGACTTTCTGTTTGCCAGAGCACTTGACTTTGAGTCTCTGAAGATTGTTCTGGTTAGCTGTTGCCATGTAACCAGTCACCCTAAAACTTGGTGGCTTAAAATGATGACCATCATTTGTTACCTCTCATGGTTTCTTGCATAGGACTTTGAGAAGAGCTTGGCTGGGCCATTCTGGCTTGAGGTCCCTCATGTGGTTACTGTCAGAGGGTAGGGAGCTCTCTCTTCATGTGGTTCCATCAAGGAGTTTCTCCAGAATGGCACTCTCTGGACTGCCTGATTTCTTATTGGCAACTCAGGGATCCCAAGGCAAGTGTCCCTCTCAAAAGTGGCAGAAACTGCATGATCTTTTCTAATCGAGACTCAGAAATCGGGCAACTGCATCTATTCATCAAAGAAATTACCAAACCACACCTAGATTGTAGAGGAGGAGACTTACTCAGCATCTTGATGGGAAGAGCCTCAAGTCAATCCCAGACATGTTTTAAAACCACCACAATGACTTAATCAACTTAATGGTGTTTATAAGACCGTTGGTTGTTTACTTCAGCATTATTGGCATCTGAGACTAGGTAATTGTTTGGGGGCATGGAGCAGTAGGAGTGGCAGGAGGGGCTGTCCTGTGTACTTTCGGATGCTGAGTGACATCCCTGGTCTCTACCTACTAAATGCCAGTAGACACTCCCTTTCCCCACAATGGTATGACAACCAAAAATGTGCCCAGACATTACCAAAGGACCCCTGAGGGGCAAAATTGCTCCCAGTTGAGAACCCTTAATACATTGAACAAACATGTTCATGGCATCATGGGAGGAACTCCACCCCTGAAGAGCAGATTTTAATTTTATTGCCATTTTTCTGGATGACTTTGGATAAGTCACAGGCAAACTCTTCCCAACCTTGCTGGGTCACTGGGAGGATCAAATGGAATTGTGAACAGAAAAGTATTTCGCATGCTATAAAAGCAGATATAATGTTATTTTTCAAAATTTATATCCTTGGTATTCATCCTTTTCATCACCATTCATTATTTTAAGGGTCCTCAATGGAGTGCCTATCATTGGGCAGTAGAGTGTCAGACACTGGAGGAAACAGAGGATTAAAAGGAGCCCCCCAGGTCCTCTGCTTTCCATTTCTAATGTCACCTGTGGAAGAGAATCTAGATCCTTACTGAATATAAAATTTTACACTCAAAGACTTTTAAGAAAAAACTGCATTTTTCTTTCTTAATGAAAGCAGGAGACTGTTACACTGCTATATATCAGAAGCAGTTTTAAGGGTCATTTTATGCCTTTGGCTTCGCACTGCTTTTTCTTCTTTTAAGCACGATAGCTATAAGCCAAACATTGTAGAGCTTAAATCTCTCTATGGAATAAATGTGTGGTTCTTTTCAAAGGGCCTAATTTCTAAGTTTAGCTGCTTTATTATTTTTTTTGAGAGGAAGGGGGAAGGATTTTCTAAATTCTTTCCACAGTATTGTACTTTCAGCATGAAGACAATGCTGTTGAGAATGATTTCCTGCAATTTTGTACATGTTCAAGGATCTAATACGAACTATGCCCATTTTCTGTTGTCATACATATTCTAGGTAATGATTAACTGACTTGAGAGTTTGAAGTCTGTTTTCTTAGTTTCAAAGTCAGGGTCTGAGTAACCCATTTCCTGCATCCGTGGCTTCCTGGAGGGTCCATGGGCTGATAATGTTTTCTTGGCTCTCATGGTGAGTGTGTGTCAGCAAATTGCAGACATGCAGACACCCTCCTACCCATTACACAGCAGTTCTCAGAAACTTAAATGGAAACTTATTCAGGATATGCTTTTTATGTCAGAGGTGAAAGTGGGATCACAAATTGACATGCCTTTTAAAATTTCTCAAAAAAAGATGCTCTTGTCAGAAACATAAAATGAATGATACTAATAGTAAAAATAATCACAAAAGCAAGCTATCTTTACTAAGTGCACATCATGTGCTGGACACTGGGTTGAGAATTTTATTATATTCTCTCTGATCACAATAAAGTAGGCTTATAGATTGGGTCTATTTCAAAGAAGAAGCAGTGGCTTATAGAAGATGAATAGCTTGTCCAAGGTCACAGAGCTATTCCAATATCAGAGGCCAAGCTTTTAGACTCTACAAAGTATTGTTGGGCTTGTCCAATATGTGGGTTTTTCAGTTAAAAAAAAAAAAATTCTTGTACTTCCAACACTGGCATAGTTCTGCCACTTCGTCACCCCAAAATATAGTCAATCTTCTTTTTAGGATTCTCCTAAAGCCAGGTAAAAAGTAAAGTTAAATGTTCTTTAAAATTCTAAATAGAAAATGAAATGTGTGTGTATATTTTTACATACAGTCCACTCCAGTATTCTTGCCTGGGAAATCCCACAGATGGAGGAGCCTGGCGGGCTACAGTCCATGGGATCGCAGAGAGTCAGGCATGACTTAGAGACTGGACAACAACAGCAAATGTATGCCCATATCTGTATACACATGTGTTAACCTATCTTTTAATCCTTCTCAGAAGGAGGACTGTATCTCAAAATGTATCTTTTCAGTAACATGAATTCAAGCATCTTTCTTTGAATTAGTCTAGAACTTATATTTGTTAATGAACCAGGTCTTTACTTATCTCCCATTGTATGCATAACTTCTTCCTATTTGGAACCAGTCTGTGTTCCATGTCCAGTTCTAACTGGTTCCAAATAGGAAAAGGAGTATGTCAAGGCTGTATATTGTCATAGTGCTTATTTAACTTATATGCAGAGTACATCATGAGAAATGCTGGGCTGGAGGAAGCACAAGCTTGAATCAAGATTGCTGGGAGAAATATCAATAACCTCAGATATGCAGATGATACCACCCTTATGGCAGAAAATGAAAAAGAACTAAAGAGCCTCTTGATGAAAGTCAAAGAGGAGAGTGGAAAAAGTTGGCTTAAAGCTCAGCATTCAGAAAATAAAGATCATGGCATGCGGACCCATCACTTCATGGCTAATGGATGGGGAAACAGTGGAAACAGTAACAGACTTTATTTTGGGGGGGCTCCAAAATCACTGCAGATGGTGTCTGCAGCCATGAAATTAAAAAACGCTTACTCCTTGGGAGAAAAGTTATGACCAACCTGCTGCTGCTGCTAAGTCACTTCAGTCGTGTCCGACTCTGTGCAACCCCATAGATGGCAGCCCACCAGGCTCCCCCGTCCCTGGGATTCTCCAGGCAAGAACACTGGAGTGGGTTGCCATTTCCTTCTCCAATGCATGAAAATGAAAAGTGAAAGTGAAGTTGCTCAGTCGTGTCTGACTCTTAGCGACCCCATGGACTGCAGCCCACCAGGCTCTTCTGTCCATGGGATTTTCCAGGCAAGAGTACTGGAGTGGGGTACCATCGCCTTCTCTGTATAACCAACCTAGACAACATATTAAAAAGCAGAGACATTACTTTGCCAACAAAGGTCTATCTAGTCAAGGCTATGGTTTTTCCAGTAGTCATGTATGGATGTGAGAATTGGACTATAAAGAAAGCTGAGCACCAAAGAAATGATGCTTTTGAACTATGGTGTTGGAGAAGACTCTTGAGAGTCCCTTGGACTGTGAGGAGATCCAACCAGTCCATTCTAAAGGAAATCAGTCCTGAATATTCATTGGAAGGACTGATGTTGAAGCTGAAACTCCAATACTTTAGCCACCTGATGTGAAGAGCTGACTTATTTGAAAAGACCCTGATGCTGGGAAAGATTGAAGGCGGGAGAAGAAGGGGATGACAGAGGATGAGATGGCTGGATGGCATCACTGACTCAATGGACATGAGTTTGAGTAAACTCTGGTAGTTGGTGATGGACAGAGAGGCCTGGTGTGCTGCAGTCCACGGTTCCCAAAGAGTCATACATGACTGAGTGACTGAACTGAACTGAACTGATGCATAACTTATTGTTAGTTGGAAAGGTGAAACAATCAGCAGTCATTCTGTTAATTCAACTGATTTTTATTGATCTACTGTACAGTACAGATACTCCAAGTACTGGCAAATATAACACTGAACAGAACAGGTAAAGCATCTAGTTTAAGGAACAAAGGCAGATAAAACAAGTGAAGCTTAAGTATCAGGACCCTCACTTCAGGCCTGTTTCCATGTATTCACATGTCTGATATTAGTACATGTGCGAAAGTTCAGATCATTGTCTCTTCCATACCCTAACATATTTCAACAAAGACATTAACAACAAACTGGTTGATAAATATCATCAGTTCAAAAAGTTTCTGGATTAATCCCTGTAAAAGAGAATTTGAAGTGCCTTGAAATATTATAGCTCCTATATGATATTGGGGGGCTTCCCTGCTGGCTCAGATGGTAAAGAATCTGCCTGCAATGCAGGTGACCCGGGTTTGATCCCTGGGTTGGGAAGATCCCCTGGAGGAGGATATGACAACTCATTCCAGTATTCTTGCCTGGAGAATCCCATGGACCAAGGAGCCTGATGGGCTACAGTCTTTGGGGTCACAAATAGTCGGACGACTGAGTAACTAGTGCGTGTATACACACACACGCACACACACAAAGATACTGGATAACAATCCTGAATATTTACATGACATTACAAATAAGGTATTATGGAAATGAAAGAAACTTTTTTAACTGTAAATAATAATAATTTTAAACCTTCAACTTACCATGCCCCCAAAAATGAAATACTTTTTAGAGAATACAATTTTATTTTATAAAGTTATCAAGTGAAGAGGTGAACAAAAGATGTAGAGCCAAGGCAAAATGTATTACAGGAATATGTCAGGCAATCAGTAAAATGTATGGTTTTTTAAAATATTTTTCAGTTTTTAAAACTAGCTTGCTAGGATTACTTTTCTTATTATAAATATTCTATCTGAATGTGTTCTACAATTTTTAAATTTTTTTCCTATGGAGACATTCTGCCTCAAATTGTTGAAGTGTCAACCCCTATAAAACTTAACTTCAAATACAGATTCTACTAAGGTTGGCAGACAAATGAAAAAGATAAATATTTTTATATAACATATGAGATAAAGCTCTATTAAGAAAAAAAATAGCACAGTAAGGGGATCTGAAAATGCTGCACAGGTAGTGGGAAATGGAAAGTTATTTTTAACTTGGGATTATATTATGTCTTTTGCTATATAACAAATTACCATACCTAGGGCAACTTAATATACATTTATCACCTTATCATTTGGGTGAGTCAGGAATTTGGGCATGGCTTCACCGGGATCCTCTGCTTCTGAATCTCTCATAAGACTGCAGTCAAAGGTGCTGGCTTAAGGGGCAGGGGTCTCATCTGAATGCTTAACTTAGGAAGGATCCACTTCTGTTCATTTTTAATTGTTGGCAGAATTAATCTCGTCTGGGGCTGTTAACCAAGTGCCTCAGTTCCCCATTGGTTCTCAGCTGAAGGCTTCCTTCTATTCCTTGCCCTCTGGGCCTCTCTGCTTTGTCAACAAATGATAACATCTGCTAACAAGATAGAAGTTATAATTCTATGTCATGTAAATACAAAAGTAATACTCTATGATATTTGATTCTACATTTCAAATCTTCATTTCAATTGGTTTGAAGTCACAGATCCTGCCCTCAAGGGAAGAGGATCACACAAAAGCACAGATAGCAGGAGATGGGAACCACTGGGAACCTGCTGACCACCACAGGTGATGAGGAAAGGCAGCTCTGATAGATTGATGTTTGATGCAGAAACAGAAAGCTCTCTGGGAACAGGGTTCCATGCAGAAGGGACAACACAAAAAGGACAAATGTCCGGGTGAGTTTAAGGAAGAGCCAGGTAAGTGAGCTAAAAAGATAGGGTAGGAGGTGAGGTCAGACAGGATGAGGAGGCAACGATTATGTAACTATTGAGACAAAGCTTACACAGGACACAATATAACATTTCAAGATAGTACATCACAATAAGAGATGCAAATGGTGACTTAGAAGAAGAGTGTACAGGCTAGAATGATAGGGGAAAACCAAAAGTCTATAGAGAAATGGCCTGTGAACAGAGATATAACAAAAGAAAAACTAACTTCACTTGTGTCTGTTGTCTCCATACATGGCCTCAAGATGTGTCAGGCATATCATGTTAATGAGCAAGCTATTCTACAGGCTCTGACTTGCTAAATGGACACAAATGCTGTTCTGAGGAGGGAAAGGAAGATACAGGAGTTTCTCCTTTCACATAAAAGGAGTTTCATGTTAAAATAGAAAGTGAATTGATGAGCTGGTACCCCAGTACTTCACCCCATCCTCTCGGCCACTGGGAGCCAGTGAGTCTGCCAGATAGCAGCTCCTCCTCCAACATCATTGTGAAAAAAAGAGAATTTATTGAGTTGTTAGGAAGCGCTAAGTCATAATAAACGGACTTAAGAAGCAATTGCTATAGACTTTTGAAGATGTTAATTGCCTGCAAGGTCAAGAATTGTGAAAGGACATCAAAATCACCTAACCATGTGCCACAATACTCTGATACTTGATATGCTTACTTTGTCACAAAAAAATGACTTGCTTTTTTTTGTACAAAATATGAACTTTAAAAGATATAACTTGAATTAGTACATATCTCTCTTGTATGTGTGCATCTGTATATTGACATGCTTATCTTTGAAACACAGCATAGTAAACTGAAAATGTCTGATATCAATATAATCCTATTTCCCCCTGTCTTAGTCTGCTATAGTTGCTGCCATAACAAGATACACCTGAATGGGTGGCTTTAACAATAGGAATTTATTTTCTCATGGTTCTGGAGATCGTATTAATATTCCAAGATCAAGGGACCCTTAGGGTTGGTGTCTGGTGATGCCGCTCTTCCTGGCTTGTAGACTTCTGGCTGCATCCTCATGTGACCTTTCCTCTGTATGTACGTGGAGAATGAGAGATCTAGTGTCTCTTCCTCTTCTTAAATGAACACCAGTCCTATAAAATTAGGTTCCCAATTATTGGCTGGGATGGATGGTGCAGTGCCTGCCATAGCAAACTCTGCTAAGTTGCTTCAGTCGTGTCTAACTCCTTGTGGAGTGTAGCCCGCCAGGCTCATCTGTCCATGGAATTTTCCAAGAATACTGGAGTAGGTTGCCATTTCCTACTCCAGGGGATCTTCCCGACCCAGAAATTGAACCTGCATCTCCTGTGGCTCCTGTATTGCAGGCAGATTTTTTACCACTGAGCCATCCAGGAATCCCAACCCAATTGTTAATGCCTCCTTAAAGATCCTATCTTCATATATAGTTACATTAGGAATTAGGGTTTCAATGTGGGAATTTGAGGAAGATACAACTCATCCATGCTGCTGCTGCTGCTAAGTCGCTTCAGTCGTGTCCGACTCTGTGAGACCCCGTAGACGGCAGCCCAACAGGCTCCCCTGTCCCTGGGATTCTCCAGGCAAGAATACTGGAGTGGGCTGCCACCCCCTTCTCCAATGCATGAAAGTGAAAAGTGAAAGTGAAGTCACTCAGTCGTGTCTGACTCCCAGCGACCCCATGGACTGCAGCCTACCAGGCTCCTCCATCCTTGGGACTTTCCAGGCAAGAGCACTGGAGCGGGGTGCCACTGCCCTCTCCGAACACCACACTTTAAATACACTTAAAAGCTAGTGGCTTTAAGACAGTTGTGGCTATCTTTTAAGATAAGTGGGCTTCCTATTATCTCAGATAGTAAAGAATCTGCCTGCAATGCAGGAGATGAGGGGTGGAGTCCTGGGTGGGGAAGTTCCCCGGGAGAAGGAAATGCCAACCCTCTCCAGCATTCCTACCAAGAAATCCAATGGACAGAGCCTGAACCCCTAAAACTTAACTGCATAGTGATACATTCATTTCTGCAGGAAAGTGATACACATATTTTTTTTTAACATGAATGCAGAGTAATTCGGAGAAGGCAGTGGCAACCCACTCCAGTAATCTTGCCTGGAAAATCCCATGGATGGAGGAGCCTGGTAGGCTGCAGTCCATGGGGTCGCGAAGAGTCGGACACGACTGAGTGACTCACTTTCACTTTTCACTTTCATGCACTGGAGAAGGAAATGGCAACCCACTCCAGTGTTCTTGCCTGGAGAATCCCAGGGACAGAGGAGCCTGGTGGGCTGCCGTCTATGGGGTTGCACAGAGTTGGACACGACTGAAGCGACTTAGCAGCAGCAGCAGAGTAGTTATCACATAAATGATATGTGCACACACCATTGAAAAAAAAGTGGCCATAAAATTACAAAGCAGAACAAATTATGACATCATTGCCCAGACATCAGCTGGAGCCCCTTTGCTTCTTAAAATTGAAAGATACTTCTTTTGAATCCCTATTCCACCCTTGTAGGAAAATACATTGCTCCCCTAAGATTTGTCTGAACCCCCAGGAGATATCCATTTTCATTGTCATTCAGTCCTCAGTATACAGACCGGGGAGTGTTTCTTCTCTACTCTGACAGGCCTGCTCTTTGATTTTATCCTATGTACAAGCTAATACATTAGCCCATTGCCGTTTCATGGACGCTGACAGATGACATGAGATTCCTGAGTTACAGAGCAAGGACTTTATTACTCACAGCACGGCAGGCAACGTGAGCATGTTTACACAAGTTCCCATTGTACTTCCCCATGAAGGCTCACGAGGGCCATGGGAGGGGTCCAAACAGAAGCCTGCACACTCAGTAGGCTGCATTATGAGAGAGGAAAAGTAAGTTTGGTGACCTGCTGTTTTACAGCAAGAAGTGAGCACACCCGTTCTTTGTCCTGGAGAGTGAGATCACCTCGCCCTCAAGGCTTCTCACTACAAACACAACCCAGGCAGACCTCCGTCTGGACTTTGCATTACTGGCAGACCCACTGTATTGAGTTGAATGGTAGTCCCCACAAAGATATTTCTACATCCCAATCTCCCAAATCTGTGAATATTACCTTATTTAGACGGAGAGGCTTTGAACCCGAGGCTTTGAAGGTTGCTGTATGGAAGATGTTGGTAGGAACATGAACATCAAAGCCACTTGCGGTGAGGGCTCAGAAGGAAATGAGGGATGTGTTGCTGGAAACTGGAGGAAAGGTGACCCCAGTTTTATAGTGGCAGAAAGTTTGGTCTGATTGTGTCCTACTGTTGTGTGGAAAGTTTTCAAGCAATGAACTTAGACATTTAGCTGAGGAGATTTCTGAGCAAAATGTTGAAGGGGCAGCCTGCCTTTTTCCCTTGTTGAATGTAGTAAAGTGCAAGAGAAAAGATAAATTGAGGAAAGTATTAAACAAAAAAGAACAGCACTGGATTTCCCTGGTGGTCCAGTGGTTAAGAATCCACCAGCCAATGCTGGAGATACAGGTTCGATCCCTATTCAGGAAGATTCCACATGCAGCAGGGCAACTAAGCCTGAGCCAGTTACTGAGACTGTGTGCCTCAGCTGCAGAAGCCTGTGCACTCTAGATCCCGTGCTCCACAAGAGAAGCCACCACCATGGGACGGCCGCACACCACAACTACAGAGTAGCCCCTGCTCGCTGCAACTAGAGAAGCCCGCGCAGCAATGAAGACGCAGAGCAGCCAAAAATAAATGAATTAATTTTAAAAAAGAACAGGACTTAATGATTTAAGAAATTCTCAACCTATATCCATAGTTGTTTTAAAAAGCAAACATTAGGAGACTGATTGTTAAGAGAGTGTGCTCTGAAGAGAAGGCCAAGGGTGTGGTAGGAAAATGTTTTGCTGAATGGACTCGGCGTGTGATTCCTGGATCCTCTCAACCATCTCACAGAGGCCAGGAAGTGAGAGAGAGGTATCCAGGAAAGGTCTGTGGAGAGCCCTCTTGTCTAATGGCACAGATCCCCATGACATACACAAGAGACCTACAAGGTTTACAGAAATGTTGTCTCAGCAGAAATGCTCCTCTCGGACTGAAGGGGAAAGAGAAGCAGAGGCTAGTAGAGCTATTGCAGGCCCAGAGGATGGAGCCTTGAGCAATAGAGGGTTATTTTCAGACCTTAAAACCTAATAGAATTTGACCTGCTATGTTAAACTTTCTTGGTACCATTGACTTTTTTATTCCTTCGAATCTCTCCCTTTAAATGGAAAGTTCTATCACAGATTTTTACACCATCCTTTTTCAGAAGCAGAGAACTTATTTTTGAGGTTAATAGACCCCCAGATTGGGAGAAATCTACCCTAAGATAGACCATACCTAGAGTTTCACCCATCCCTGATCTAGATGAGCTTCTCCTGGACTCTTCAGCCAGTTCTCCTGGGAACCTCTGCTGTCCCCTGAGAGAGGTTCTCTATATCTTGGTGGCAGCTGCACCTTTCTGCTGTCCTTGCAATGCTCAGCTCACTGCCCTGTGCCCCTGCTTCCGCCAATACCTCTGCAGCTTCTGAGGACCAGTCCACCAGGCATAGGGGAGAGATGTGCTCCATGCCCTCGGAGCAGTGACACCCTGGGCTGGCACTTTAACAGAGATGCAGGCCTTGGAGTTCATGTATATGAGTAATGTGGATTTTATTTTTTATTGAGATGTAATTGACATATAATATTAGCTTCAAATGTACAGTGCAGTGATTTTTTAAAAAATTTTTATTGGAGTATATTTGACTTACAGCGTTTCTTTGTTACAGCAAAGTAAATCAGTTATGCAAATATATATATATTTTTTTTTTTCAGGTTCTTTTTCATATAGGTTATTACAGAACATTGAGTAGAGTTCCCTGTGCTGTACGGTGGGTCCTTATTAGGTATCTGTTTTATATATAGTAGTATTTATATGCTTCCCAGGTGGCACTAGTGGTAAAGAACCTGCCTGCCACTGCAGGAGATGCAGGTTCAATCCCTGGGTCGGGAAGATCCCCTGGAGGTAGGGCACGGCAACCCACTCCAGTACTCTTGCCTGGAAATCCCATGTTCAGAGAAGCCTGGTGGGCTATAGTCCTTAGGGCTGCAAAAAGTCAGACACAACTGAAGCAACTTAGCACAGCATAGCGAAACACAGTGTGTATAAATTAATCCCAATCTCCTAATTTATCACTCCCCGCCGGCCACATTTTCTCTTCGGTAACTGTAAGTTTGATTTTGAGATCTGTGAGTTGTTTTCTGTTTTGTAAATAAGTTTATTTGTATCATTTTTATTAAATTCCATATACAAGTAATATCATATGATATTTGCCTTTCTCTGTCGGACTTACTTCACTTGTATGATAATCTCTGGGTCCATCCATACTGCTACAAATGGCAGTTATTTTATTCTTTTTATGGCTGAGTAGTATTCCATTGTGTGTAAGTATCACATTTTCTTTATTCATTCATCTGTCGGTAGATGTTTAGATTGTTTTCATGTCTTGAAAATTGTAAATAGTACTGCAGTGAACATCGGGGTGTGTGTATCATTTTGAATTATGATTTTCTCAGGGATATATGCCCAGAAATGGGATCATTGGGTTATATGATAGTTATGGTAGTTCTAATTTTAGTTTTCTAAGGAACCTCCATACTGTTCTCTATAGTGGTTGTACCAATTTACATTCCAAACAACAGTCTCGGAGGGTTTCCTTTCCTCTGCATCCTCTCCAGATAATTGTTTGTGGATTTTTTGATGATGGCCATTCTGATTGATATGATGCTGCTGCTAAGTCGCGTCCGTCGTGTCCGACTGTGCGACCCCATAGACAGCAGCCTTCCAGGCTTCCCCGTCCCTGGGATTCTCCAGGCAAGAGTACTGGAGTGGGTTGCCATTTCCTTCTCCAATGCATGAAAGTGAAAAGTGAAAGTAAAGTCGCTCAGTCGTGTCCAAGTCAGTGACCCCATGGACTGTAGCCTACCAGGCTCCTCCGTCCCTGGGATTCTCCAGGCAAGAGTCCTGGAGTGGGTTGCCATGGCCTTCTCTGATTGATATGATACCTCACTGTAATTTTGATTTGCATTTCTCTAATAATTAGTGGATGTTTAGCATCTTTTCATATGTTTTTTGATTATCTTCTTTGGAAGATATATCTTCTTTAGAGAAATGTCTATTTCGATCTTCCCATTTTTTGACTGAGTTGTTTTCAACACAGTGATTTGATACATGTATATTTGCCAGATGGTTGCCGCAGTAAGTCTAGTTAACATCTATTGTTGTTGTTGTTGTTTAGTCACTAAGTTATGTCCCACTCTTTGCAACCCCGTGGATTGTAGCCTGCCAGGCTCCTCTGTCCATGGGATTTCCCAGGCAAGAGTATTGGAGTGGTTTGCCATTGCCTCCTCCAGGGGATCTTCCTGACCCACGGATTGAACCCACATCACCTGAATTGCAGGTGGATTCTTTACTGCTGGTCCCCCAGGGAAGCTCTCTTACCACATGTAATTATATATTTTTCTTCTTGTGATGATAACTTTTAAGGTCTATTCCCTTATACATTTCCAAATACACAATACAGTATTATTAACTATAGTCACCAAGCTGTACCTTACATCCATCCCCTTGACTTATTTTATATCTGAAAGAGTTCTTATATTTTTGTTAACTATTTAACAGAGGTATTTCCTCCCCTCAAATACCAGCATGCATCTGTGGAATGGGCCAGAATGCCTTAAGAAAGTCCTAATTTAAAATACTCCTCTCTGTCCAATTCTACCTCTTGCTTTTGGTCTTAAATCTGTTAACATGAATTTTTCCCTTTATCTCTCTGGATCTTTTTGCAAATGAATATCTTTCATGAAAAGCCAGCCCCACCTGCCCTTCAACATATATTCTTAAATTTTGCAATAGCTACACAAATTACTCTCCTTCATCTACTGCAAATGTTTGTCATTAAGCTCTGACAATGATATAGATGTTGACACTTGCCCCCCAGATTTTGTTGCTAAATATAGAATGACATGTTTTGTTTAATACATTTATTTCTGCCCTTGTTTTCAAAAGATTTGGTTCTTTCTGAGCCTCACTACATTTTGAGAACAAAACTGGGTTAACTATATCTCATCTGTAATCTTATAATTTAAAATCAGTTTTCAGAATAAAGTGGGGGAATGAACTCAATATTTGCTGAAACTAATTCTTAAATTATTAAAGTTTCCCAGAAATCTATTTTAGAGATGAGCAGGAACTCTCTAGACAGGAGGTGCTATAAAATTTTTAAATGAGTGGAAGAAAAAAGAAGTTTGCATTAATCAATGTGTGCTTAACTATCTGGTTTGCCTGTGGATATTAAAATGACAGCAAGCCAGGTTATAATCAAGAATGAAAGACCCCCTTCAATTGTGAGCAGAGAGGAAATTAGTTAACCATCCAGGACCATGCATTGCTTATTTTTACAATAAGGATGGGTGAGATTGACTGAATACTTCGACTTGGTTGCTGTCAACAAATACACAGCAAGGTCACCTTGGATAAGTACTTCCTGCATTCACAAGCATACACATGAGGACAGGAGGGAAGAGTTACACTCTGGGTAATGACATGACCTTGAAACTCACTACATCTAATATAGACCTGGAATGTATAAATTAATAATCTGTGACTTGCTGGGTCATCTTTTCACTGTCTGCATTCTCTTCTCTTTCATGTCCCCATAGTACTCAGCAGGATGTTCCTTAGGCCTCGAATGACCTTGGTCTTCCTCTTTGTGTAGTGAATTCCAGCTTATCCTCTAAGATCCATATAGATTGCCACCTCTTCTATGAATGAAGCCTTCAAATTAGATTTATCCTCTTCTTAACTCTTGGGTCAAGGTTCTTTGTAGCTTTCTGAAATTTAATACTTATCCCATGATAATATAATTTTTATTTCTTATTCCAATTACAAGAGTGGAAGCTCAATGACAGCAGAGGTCTTGTTTATTTGGTTCATTGCTTCTGTCGCTAGGTCAGTTCAGTCGTTCAGTTGTGTCCAACTTTTTGTGACCCCATGGACTACAGCCCCCCAGGCCTCCCTGTCCATCACCAACTCCCAGAGTTTACTCAAACTCATGTCCATTGAGTCGGTGATGCCATCCAACCAGCTCATCCTCTGTTTTCTCCTTCTCTTCCCACCTTCAGTCTTTCCCAGGATCAGGGTCTTTTCAAATGAGTCAATTCTTCACATCAGGTGGCTGAAGTATTGGAGCTTCAGCTTCAACATCAGTCCTTCTAATGAACACCCAGGACTGATTTCCTTTAGGATGGACTGGTTGGATCTGCTTGCAGTCCAAAGGACTCTCAAGAGTCTTCTCCAACACCACAGTTCAAAAGCATCAATTCTTCAGTACTCAGGTTTCATTACAGTCCAACTCTCACATCCATACATGACTACTGGAAAAACCATAGCCTTGAGTAGATGGACCTTTGTTGGAAAAGTAATGTCTCTGTTTTTTAATATGTTGTCTAGGTTGGTCATAACTTTCCTTCCAAGGAGCAAGCGTCTTAATTTCATGGCTGCAGTCACTATCTGCAGTGATTTTGAAGCCCAAGAAAATAAAGTCTGTCACTGTTTCCATTGTTTCTCCATCTATTTGCCATGAAGTGATGGGACTGGATGCCATGATCTTAGTTTTTTGAATGTTGAGTTTTAAGCCAACTTTTTCACTCTTCTCTTTCACTTTCATCAAGAGGCTCTTTAGTTCTTATTCACTTTCTGCTGTAAAGGTGGTGTTACCTGAATATCTGAGGTTATTGATATTTCCCCCGGCAATCTTGATTCCAGCTTGTGCTTCATCCAGCCCAACGTTTTGCATGATATACTCTGCACATAAGTTAAAAAGCTTCTGTCCCCAAGACTTAGGAAAATGCCTAACACAAAGGAATTGGAGAAATATTTTTGAATGATTCATTTCTTAGCATATGGGCATATTTAGGATGTAAGGAAACAGGATGAACCAAGTAGGTTGTCATTTTCCATATGATTCAGTTAAGTTATGACAGACATAGGAACACATTACTATAAGCAGTGGGATTGTAAAGAGGAAATAGACATTGAATTAGAATACTTGATATTTGGCAAATCTAATACAGTTATGTAAAGTTTAAAAATAAAATAAAATTAAAATAAATAAATAAATAAATAAAAAATAAATAAATAAATAAATAAAAAATAAAAAACAAAAAAAAAAACAAAAAAAAAAAATAAATTTGTAAAAGCTAATTAGCAATCATAGGCTAAGTATGAAATGGTGACATAGTGAGTTGTAAATATGTATTTGAAAAAATAAGTGTAGAGAACAGAGAGACTTAATCAAAAGGGGCAGGCTGTTCAGTGAGGGATTGATGTATCAGGTAAGAAGAGATTTAGGATCAGTGGGATGAAGGCATTGTGATGGAGAAGATCTTGTTTTGTGAGAAAAATGAGTGGACTATTTACGAGTAGAAATTCTGGACTATAAGGTTGACATGATGAGCCAGACCAAGACTCAGCTCTTAGCCACCAGTTGAGTGACAGTGAGCAAGAAAGGTGTCTAACCTCTAATAACCTCCCTAGTTTTGCTGTTTCGCAGTGTTGTTGTGGGGATCAAATGAATCAAGATTATTCTGACATAGGCAGACCAACATAAGCATTAAGAAATAGTAGGCTACAAAAGGGAATATACATTATGGTTTAAATATTGGAAAAAATATTAGAAGGAAATAGTATATCCAGATTACCTGTACTTGCATTAGAATGATATGATTATGAATTATCTTTCTTCTCTTAATTTTGCCTATATTCCATATCATCATCAAATAACATATTCATTAAAAATTTAGTTTATACAACAAATATTATCCTAGGTGCTGAGAAAATAAGAGTGAATAAAAGAAATAAGGTCTGGACTCAAGTTGCTTAGGTTTTAGTAGGCAAACAGAGACAAAACAATGCAGATACACAAGATCATTTCAGATGGTAAGTGCCGTGATAGTAGCATAATGATCGAGGAGGATGTAAACTGGTGGATGAGTCACGGGCAGTCTCTACAAGGATAGCAGAGACCTATTTGAGCAAAGATCTGAGTGATGGATAGATGGCAGGACATAAATACTGAGTTGAGAAAAGTGCTGTAGGCAGTGGGTCTGGATGCTCCAAAGGCCATAAGCAGAGTGAACTGGATGTGTTCAAGGGACAGAAGGAGAGCCATTGTGGCTGGAATACAGTGATTGGAGAGGGTGGTGAAAAGTGAAAGTCACCAGATACATAGGGGCCAGATCACGAAGGATTTTTGAAACTGTGGTAAGGAAATTAGATTTTATTCTCAGACATTGGGAGTATTTTAAGCAGAAAGATGATATGATTTACATTTTTAACTAATATTTTATGTATGTGTGTAAGATAATCACGATGGTGTGATCACTCACCTAGAGCCAGACATCCTGGAATGTGAAGTCAAGTGGGCCTTAGGAAGCATCACTACAAACAAAGCTAGTGGAGGTGATGGAATTCCAGTTGAACTATTTCAAATCCTAAAACATGATGCTGTGAAACTTCTGCACTCAATATGCCAGCAAATTTGGAAAACTCAGCAGTGGCCACAGGACTGGAAAAGATCAGTTTTCATTCCAATCCCAAAGAAAGGCAATGCCAAAGAATGCTCAAACTACTGCACAATTGCACACATCTCACACGCTAGTAAAGTAATGCTCAAAATTCTCCAAGCCATGCTTCAGCAACACGTGAACTGTGAACTTCCAGATGTTCAAGCTTGTTTTAGAAAAGCCAGAGGAACCAGTGATCAAATTGCCAACATCCGCTGGATCATGGAAAAAGCAAGAGAGTTCCAGAAAAACATCTACTTCTGCTTTATTGACTATGCCAAAGCCTTTGACTGTGTGGATCATGATAAACTGTGGAAAATTCTGAAAGAGATGGGAATACCAGACCACGTGACCTGCCTCTTGAGAAATCTGTATGCAGGTCAGGAAGCAACAGTTAGAACTCGACATGGAACAACAGACTGGCTCCAAATAGGAAAAGGAGTACGTCAAGGCTGTATATTGTCACCCTGCTTATTTAACTTATATGCAGAGTACATCATGAGAAACACTAGGCTGGTGAAGCACAAACTGGAATCAAGATTGCCAGGAGAAATATCAATAACCTCAGATATGCAGATGACACCACCCTTATGGCAGAAAGTGAAGAGGAACTAAAAAGTCTCTTGATGAGAGTGAAAGAGGAGAGTGAAAAAGTTGGCTTAAAGCTCAACATTCAGAAAACTAAGATCATGGCATCTGGTCCTATCACTTTATGGCAAATAGTTGGGGAAAAAGTGTAAACAGTGTCAGACTTTATTTTTGGGGCTCCAAAATCACTGCAGATGGTGATTGCAGCCATGAAAGTAAAAGACACTTACTCCTTGGAAGGAAAGTTATGACCAACCTAGACAGCATATTCAAAAGCAGAGATTACTTTTCCAACAAAGATCCATCTAGTCAAGGCTATGGTTTTTCCAGTGGTCATGTATGGATGTGAGAGTTGGATTATAAAGAAAGCTGAGTTCTGAAGAATTGATGCTTTTGAACTGTGGTGTTGGAGAAGACTCTTGAGAGTCCCTTGGATTGCCAGCAGATCCAACCAGTCCATCCTAAAGGAAATCAGTCCTGGGTGTAGAAGGACTGATGTTGAAGCTGAAACTCCAATACTTTGGCCACCTCATGTGAAGAGGTGACTCATTTGTAAAGACCCTGATGCTAGGAAAGATTGAGGCAGGAGGAGAAGGGGATGACAGAGGATGAGATAGTTGGATGGCATCACCAACTCAATGGACATGAGTTTGGGTAGACTCTGGGAGTTGGTGATGGACAGGGAGGCCTGGGGTGCTGTAGACAATGGGGTCTCAAAGAGTTGGACATGACTGAGTGACTAAACTGAACTGAACTGATACATGTTCATGTATGTATGTATACACATAGTATATATATAAGTGTATATGCACACATATATGTATACATATATGTAGTAAAATTTAACTGCTAGGTGATAAAATGGAGCCTATCATGATTTCATGGCATGACATGATCTGCCAATGTCTAATTAATGGGGGGAAAATGAGGTCATTTCATACACACACACACACACACACACATATATATATATATATATATATATATATCCATATGCAGCTTTTCCAGAATTAGATATTTTAAAAGAGGGGACAGTTTGCATTACCTCCCTAAGCTTTTACTGATTTGTTAGATAATTTGTAATATATTTAAATAAGATTTACTGAGTTCTGTACTATGGGGCAAAGTTAAACTCTTGATTGGAAACACCAGTAGTCTGAATGTCAGTTCTGGTTCTCTGCTTCCAATACTGTGTTATTTTCCCTTGCATTTAATTTCCTGAAAAGGATAATGGAGTGGTGTATTTCAAAAAATGATATTAAAGAGAAAATTTGCAAATGTAAAGCTGTGTAGTGTTTGCTTTACAGTGTTTGAAAATTATTTGTCCTTCTCTTCCTGACAGCACATTATTTCGAAAAAAAAAAATAGCTAATAATGAGCTGTGCACTCTTGAGTGAACACACCTATGGTGGAATGATTTTGGCATGTGAAGAGGGCCGTCAACTACTTTCACTCAAAGCTTCATCACTGACCTCGTTATTCCTTTGGAGCACATTTCAGAATCTGCTCCCAAAGTACAAGGACATAACAGGAGAGCCAGCCCTTTTCCTCCATCCTTTCAATGCCGGAAACAATAATGCACTTTCAGTGTTGCCCAGAAAGTAGGGCATTCCTTTGTGAAGACACATAGTTATCAGTTGACAGTTGACATAGTTGATGTCAGTTTTGAAGAACTCACATTGCCTTCAGTGTCTGCAAAGATAACTACTGATCTCAAGCAGCTTGAAGCCTGTTCCCATCTCTATGCACTAAGTCGATTCAGTCATGTCTGACTCTTTGCAACCCCATGGACTGTAGCCCGCCAGGCTCCTCTGTCCATGGGGATTCTCCAGGCAAGAATACTGGAGTGGGTTGTCATTTCCTTCTCCAGGGGATCTTCCCGACCCAGGAATCGAACCCACATCTCTTATGTTTCCTGCACTGGCAGGCGCGTTCGTTACCACTAGCGCCACCTGGGAAACCGCATCCCGTGTCTATAGGGAACATTAATGTCCACACTACCTTCTTTCTCCAGAATGCAGTTCAGCCAGTGTCTATGCCATCAGAGTCAGAGAGGCTGGTCTTCATCAACCCAACTCTTTCCCCTCTTTTCTTTCTATCAAAAACAAGGTTTTTCAAAAAGATCTATCCAGGTTTTATCCTATCAGGGCCTTTGTTGTTTTTGAAAGTGAATATTGTTTCTCAAGTATTCAGAAAGAAACGTCAAAAAGCGAAACCACTTCTGCAGATCCTGCTGGAATAAAACATATGACCCCTTTCCTTACATTTTCATCCTCAAAAGTGATCCCTTCTGAAAGAAATAAAACAATTTTCAAGCAGCTGTGTGTGTGTGTTTTTTTAACCTCCTTTGATGTAGTCAGCAATGCTTTTCCAATGGACATTTCATGTAGAGTTTATGTCAAGCTTTTCAGGAGAAATAGAAGATAACCCTCTGATCCTGCCTTTGGGTGGCTTAGAGTCTTCTTGCATTAGGAAGGACAAATAGAACCAGTTACTTAAGAATCTGTAAAGGTAATATGTGGTTTAAGAGTTCAAGCTCTTCAATCAGACAGCCTTATCCTGGCCTTCCCTTTTGACTTTCTATCTGTATTTCCAACAACTTTCTGCAAAGCAAGTATAATAATAGCAGTCATATTCTAGAGTTGCCATGAGGCCAAATGAAATAGTGAATCATGCACATAAAGTATTTAGCATACTGCCAGGGCCTCAAATTAATACTTAAAACTCTTGGTAAACATTGATGGAGAATAATTATTATTTCAATCAGTTTTTTTTTAAGCGGCCTTTGAGAATTATATTACAACCTTATATTCACAAAATGTAAATATGGACTGTTTTCATTTTTCTTTAATAGGCATTTTAAACTGTTGTGTGGCATACAACGTTGGTCTCCCAAAAGCAAAGATATTTTCTGGTCCTTCAAGTGAACAGTTTGGCTATGCAGTGCAGCAGTTTATAAATCCAAAAGGCAACTGGTAAGAACATTCTTTATGTTTTCAGTAAAGTCATTAAATAAATTTAATATTTGACTACAATTGCTTGTTCAGATTGATACATGAAAATGTTATTAATTGGTAGCCCTCAAATATCCTTAAATGAAGAATTTTTCTTTCAGACTTGGTAAATATCAGATTGATAATTAATGGGATGACTTAAAAGTACTTTTTTAAAAAAAAAAAACCTAGATAGAAATTTTCTCTAAATATTCTATTGTGAATTCATGATACCAGATTTTGACCATTTGATGATAGATAAACAGATAGACAGGTAGGTAGATGGATAGATTTGTCTTCCTTTCTTACTCTGTAAACTGGTATCCGTTAGGTTTTGTAAGTGTTCGACTAGCTAACACTACCTCTGGACCATTTCTAGATGGCAGAATTGTTCCCTACATTTTCTCCTTCAGCAAAGCTTTGTCTGCTGGCTTCATTTAAAGTCAGCATTCCCTACTCCAGGTGACCAAGGGTTCTCACAAGCATTCATGCTCCCTGTTGCAGCAGAAAACTCCAGGCAGATCCTGGCTCATTTAGAGCTCTTTCTGATGATTAAATAGGCAGTTATTAGAAGGCAATGGCACCCCACTCCAGTACTGTTGCCTGGAAAATCCCATGGATGGAGGAGCCTGGTAGGTTGCAGTCCATGGGGTCGCTAAGAGTCGGACACGACTGAGCGACTTCACTTTCCACTTTCGTGCATTGGAGAAGGAAATGGCAACCCACTCCAGTGTTCTTGCCTGGACAATCCCATGGACGGAGAAGCCTGGTAGGCTGCAGTCCATGGGGTCGCCCAGGGTTGGACATGACTGAAGCGACTTAGCAGCAGCAGCAGCAGCTTATCAAATAAGGGCTATAATTTATACCCCTTTTCCTTCATGAACTTATGTCTGGTGCTCTAAAAAAGTGGAATTCAAACAAACATTCAGGATCCCAATGAATCACATTTTGGTGTGTGCTTATCTGCATGATAGGGAAACAAAATGAAATGATACTCAGGATCGTAGTATGTCTCTGAAGGCATCGCAGAGGAGGTGAATCATGAGCTGGGTCTTAAGAGTGGAGGTGAACAAGCAGAAGAGTATTAACTCGTTTTTGCTTCAGAGCTTTGGTGCACTGCTTTTCTCCTGGAAGGGACTGTCTTCCCAAGATTTTGGCTCTTATCTCTCAGTTTCAGCTCAAATGCCTCCTCTTCAAAGAGACCTTTCAGAACCAACCTGTCTGAATTAGCACTTCACAACCGCTCTCAGTTGTCTCTAGCCTTTTATGTTCTGAATAGCCATTGTTACTATCTGAAATTATCTTTATGTGTTTATACACCCATGACCCATCTTCTGCTCTGTCTCTGAGTGTTGGCACCTTGCTTTGGGCACTGGTGTGTGCTCAGAACCCAGAGTGGCAGCTGATGTGGAGATAGAGTCAGTAATTATTTTCTTGATTACTGAATGAAAGTCCTAGTTCCACCTGGTTCACTCGAGGTAGTCTACAAAGTGATCTCTTGTAGACCAATGGACATAGAAGCTGAACAAGACCTTCAGACGAGTTCTGATGGTCCACTTCGTAAGCTTGGCCTTGCTGAGGACAACCTGGCATTAAACTTGAGGTGATTCTTTTTAAGTAACAGTTTTTCTGGGACAGAGAAAGAGCCACCATCAGCAATAGATGCTATTAGAGATGTCAAGGATTGCTGGCAGCTTAGCCACTGGCCACTTTGTGGGTTGGAAGTTACCCAAAGAGACAAAGTTGACAGAAATCTAGCAGCAGAATGCTGGCCAAGTGAGCCGTGTCTCCTTTCTCTCTCCAGGATTCCCTTTAAGTACATAAAGCATTGCTAGAAAACAAACACATTACAGGGAGCTCTGCTCAATACCATGGCATAACCTGAATGGGAAAAGAATTTGAAAAAGAATAGATGTATGCATATGTATAAATGAATCACTTTGCTCTACACCTGAAACTAACACAACATTGCTAACCAACTGTACTCCAATATAAAATAAAAATGTTTAAAAAGACAAATGTATTCATTTGTGGTGAGAATCTGGTGCTGACAGGGTTATTTCAAGACCCAGGACACCAGACATTTCTAAATCCTGCCCTGACCTTCTCATGACATTACAGAAAGATACATAAACACAGAGCTTTCTGTTAAGATGTATGGTAGGGCTTATCAAGGACTTCCTTCCTCAAGCCCAGTACAGCCACCAGCTGGTATGTGCATACCCCACCCACAGGAAGCAGAGAAGGGAGGTCTTACCTGGGGGCTATACCTGGTGGGGGTGTGAAGCAGGAAGAAAAGAGAACATAAGCTGGCCTGACATGCTAGCCTAGGTCACTCCCTGATCTGGCCTCCTAACATCCAAGTCATGGACGTGATCTTCTAATGCACCACAGGCTAGATGCTATATGAGGTGCAGAAAGTACAAAGCATGGACCTTGACTTTAAGGCGTGTGGAATAGAGTCTGTGAGGAAGATGGATGTGCAGATCAGGCAGCCATGAATAATGCCAGAGGCATAAGTGCCAACCCCCATAGTTAATGGCATTTGCGTTCCTCTAGTGTCACTTGCTATATTAACTTACTGTCGAGAGTTCATTTTCCCTTCCCAAGACCTGAGACCCTCAAGGGACAGGGTTCCTTCCTGACTTCTCTCACTAGTTGACACTGCCCAGGTTCCTTGCTTGGGGGCAGGGCTGGGGCAGGATCCAGGTGTGAGTGGGTGTTCCCACTCCAGTGCTGGGGTGGCCGAGGTTAGGACCAGCAGCTTTCATGACTCTTGCGATCAAGGAAAATACTATGAAATTTGGAATCCAGAATGGCCTATTTGTTTTGACAGTTGGCACTGTGCCCCTCCCCACTCCTAATTTATGACAGTCACGCAGACATTATGGGAGTAGCAGATGTGGGAAAGACTGTTTTAACATTAACTTTCCTTCTGATATTAATCAAGTTAACTTTGGGCACAGAAAGTGATATTACTGTGAATTCCTTTAATAAACTATGAGGCTTTTTCCCTTAGACTTTATATATGTAATACTCACACACGTCTCTCTCTATTTTTTTTACTCCCTTTAAAAAGGGAGTACAAAAATAAAGCTGCTGTGCTGGTAGTTTTCTCCTCAGCTCACTTTGACTTTCTTTACCATCTGTCTTGTTGAACCCCGACTTCATCTCTCAGCCCTTTCCTGCCTTCTGAAAACTCACTTAAAGCTCTAGCCTGAGTTTTCTTAAGTCACACTCTGCTATTTTCAAAGTACAGACTTTATCTGTTCCATGTGCCCCATGTTTCTAAGAATGTATTGGCATATTGTGCACGGGGATTTTACAAAGATTTTAACAAAATGATCATGAGTCCTTTGCTGGTTGTATTTACTATACTTTTATTACACTGTGGACTTTTACTATAAAAACAGCAGTGATATGCTTTGCAAGTTCTTGAAACTTTTTCATGGTCTCTTATGAGCTGGATGATTTTAAAAGCAAGATTACCTCCCAAGTAGAGCTCCACAGTGCTCCTCTTCCTGTAAGTAAAGCTGTGGTCTGTTCTCCCTCCAGTGTAGGCAAAGGGTCACCCTACTTTGGAGCCGTCGTTTTATATACAGGATGTTCAGATGTAGGTGATGCAATCCTTATCACAGTTGTACAAAGGACCGTGATACATTTAAAGTCATTTCCTGGAAGCTTGTGGTGATATGTACTGTTTCTGTTTGTCTAATCTGAGGGCCTGTCTCAAGAATCATCTGAACTCATTGTATGACTCAAAAATCTTAGAACACTGCAATCTCTTATGTGACGAGGACTGTCTGGGAATTGAGGGTATTTCCAGTTGTAGAAATGTATTTTCTTGTTGTAGTGAGGACCAGTGCATGCTTGCTTTTTAAAAAGAGAAATATAATGAATATGTGTCATGGGCACTCAGTTGCTCAGTCGTGTCCAACTCTGTGACCCTTTGGACTATAGCCCGCCAGGCTCCTTTCTCCGTGGAATTTTTTTGGCTAGAGTACTAGTGTGGGTTGCCATTTCCTCCTTCAGGGGATCTTCCCAACCCAGGGAAGAGTTTTCTTAAGTCACACTCTGCTATTTTCAAAGTACAAACTTTATCTGTTCCACGTGACCCATGTTTCTAAGAATGTATAGGCATATTTTGCACAGGGATCTATAAGATTTTAACAAAATGATCTTGAGTCATTTGCTGGGTTTTATTTATTATACTTTGGCATCTCCTGTGTCTCCTGCATTGCAGGTAGATTCTTTACCACTGAGCCATCAGGGAAGCCCTGAACATGTTTCATAGCCAAAAATAAAAACCCTTCCATCTATATATATTTTAGATTCTACTTTTTAATTAAGAAAAATTGTAGTAAAGCATTATGTGTATTATAAATATAACAGGGTGTATGAGATACCTCTTGTAAGGGAATTTTAGATAAACAATAGAGAAGTAACATTCAATTCTGCACAAACAGCAATGACTATGTCATATAGTATATTGGCAATATCAATACTAGTAAATTCTTAGCCAACACATAATACTCATGATGACTCTAAGAGGTTTGTCAAATTATTACCCATTTTATAAGTGATAAAGGGGTGAGACTTAGAAAGCTTTGTTAGTCGTCTAAGTTTACAGAGCTAAGAAATAATAAGCATAGGGTAGATTACTACAAGCAGCTTCCCTGGTGGCTCAGAGGTAAAGAATCCACATGCAGTGCAGGAGCCACAAGAGACAGGTGTTCAATCCCTGAGTCAGGAAGATCCCCTGGAGGAGGACATAGCAACCCACTCCAGTACTTTTGCCTAGAGAATCCCACAGACTGAGGAGTCTGGTGGGCTACAGTCCATGAAGTCTCAAAGAGTTGGACACGACTGATGTAACTTAGCATGCACGCACACAGATTAGTACAGAAATAAGGTGTTCCAAGTGGGCATTTTTTTTAAGTGTCCAGGGAAGAACATGGGAGAATGTAATTGGCATTTATAAATAATATTTAAATATAATTTTCATGTAAAGTTTATAAAGTAAGGTGAACTTCATTCAGCATTTTGAATTAAAAATTGTTATAAAAAGTTTTACCTGGGATGACAGTTCCCATCTGTCTTTTCATTCTCTGATAGACAGGGATTTGTCAGATTAGCCAAGAGCTAGAACAAAAGGGTTTTTACCCTCAGCTTCCCCACCACCAGCTGGGTGACTTTGGGAGAGTCACAGAGCCTCTCTGGATCACAAAGAAAAAAGCATCCTGACTAAACCAGAAGTTTTTAGCACCTTGTGAGAGAATAAAAGTAAAGCACTTCAAAAACTAAACTACTGTGCATATATGAGATACTCTCATTAGCTCTGTGTAAACATATATAGAAGCAAAATCAGGATTTTTAATGACTCGTTCCTCCCCACCTCTCTCCACCCACCACTTCCTCCTCAGCCCTTTCTCATCTGTCACGGTTTAGCTCCCATGCAATATTAGATTAATTTTGGTCCATTGCTTCTTCTTCCTGGCCAAGAATGCTATTCTGATCCCTTTTCCAAAATAATCATCTTTGTCTTTCATTATACAGCCTTTAGATATCAGCCAACATCATCCTTTATGTCTCTGCCCAAAGATAAAATTCTCTTGCCATTAGGTTTTCCTGGCAGTGCCATTTAACATGCTTACTTTGTTTATTCATAAGGTTTGCTTTTATTTTAAATCCATGACATATATATTTCTTTTTGTTCTTCTATTACATTTTAGTTATTTTCACCAACTTCTAACTTAGTCCTATTTTTGATTCTACAAAGGCTTAGAAGTCTGACTGTAAAATATTCTTGTATTTTTAAATTTACAAAACTTACCATTAATATTTTTATGGCTAATTATTATTCTATTGTCATATACTTAAACTAACACTATTAATAGGTCTACAAAGTGGCGTGTCTCCTATCAACAATGACTTTCCCATGGCTGGCAGTAGGGCCAGGGTAGATAGGCAACCAAGTTCCTTTTAGAGCTCCATAGACCACTCCAGTGTTGATTTACCTATCTTTGTCACACCATAGTTGCTAATTTTTTTCCACTAAGTTAAAATCATCTTTATGGCTACATTTTTTTCAATGATTTGCGTTATCGTAGAAAGGGCACTTTAAATATTCCCTGTTCCAACTAACTTCTTTCTCCCCCAGCTCTGGACACAAATTTGTATGTGTATCCACAAACGGGATCACACATACGTGCCCACTTTTTGTGACTTGCCTATGGAATAGATCTGCTGAGCCAGAGACTCTGGAGACCTTCAGTGATCTGTGAAAATCCTCCATGCCTCGCCACCTCAGTCAGTTCAGTTCAATCGCTCAGTCATGTCTACAGCACACCAGGCCTCCCTATCTATCACCAACTCCCAGAGTTTACCCAAACTCATGTCCATTGAGTCGGTGATGACATCCAACCCTCTCATCTTCTGTTGTCTCCTTCTCCTCCCGCCTTCAATCTTTCCCAGCATCAGGGTTTTTTCAAAAGAATCAGTTTTTCGCATCTAGCCTCACCACCTAGTCTTATCATTTTAAGCTTCCCTCTGTGTTAATGCCTGAAGGTCTGTTTTCAGAACAAGTTCATTCATGATGGTGCTGGGACACAGACACACTCCCACACACACACACACACACACTCCCATACACACATACTCCCACACACACTCACTCACACGTTCCCACACCCCCACCCCCCCTTTCTGGTGGATACTTGTCTGAAACTTTACATCCATTGACTCTGTCTTAAGAAGGATCTGGTAAATGCTAAGTGGCATAGGTGGAACCTATTTGTTAATTTGGTTAGGACCCAGATGATGGAACCACAGTGAGTAGCTCTCCTGGAAGAGTTCTAAGCCAGCTTAGTATGACAGAAAGAACTGGAGGTTTGGAGTGAAAGGACATAGGTGCAGATCTAGGTTTTGTTGCCAATCAGACTCTTAGAGTTAGATTTCTTTATATGGAAACAGGAATATTTATAATATTTGACCTCACAGGATATTTATAAGGATGAAAGAAGATAATGCACGTTAAAATGTTCCTTATAAACTATAGTTTACAAATATTGTTGCTTTTCCAGTTCTTTCCATTGATAGCTATCTGCTGAAGCATCTATTTAAAAGGTACTGTCTCATGGACTTTGAGACATAAAAATGTGTGACCTTAAAAGCATTCCTTTCCTCCCCACCGGGGCACAAGCATGTGGAATTTATATTGTCACAAGGCATTAAATTGACTGTTTTGGCTTTTGATTTTAACTTCAGGAAAACTTCATGTTGGATGAGTCAGTGTAACAGAATCAGTTTTTATTGATTCATTTGCTTCCAGTGCAAAAGCTGATTTCCAGGGTTTTGTGAGATAAAACTATAATAGGCTTAAGATGGTCTAGCAATAATGAGGTCAGTGGACTCTGCATCGGGGGACTGAAAGATCTTGAGCATGTAGCCATCCCACTATTTGAGGAAGCAGCCTGGCAGCCAGAGAAGTCTGGGGCAGCATAATGAGGCCAGGAGGCTAAAATTGCCTTGAAACATATGCTAGAGTTTAGCTAGTAAATTATAATACTAGTGCTTCCCAACCAAGAGCTAAAAATGAACTCTTACCTGTCTTCTTCCTTCCTAGAGATGGGAAATCGTTACAGGTGAATTCTTCCCATGACAAACTCCTTTTATGTTCCAAGCAAGTAGTCGTATGGAACTCACTGGATTCCTTGTGTTGTCAGTGGCCTGGAACTAAACAATATAAGGAATAATATTTATATTTATAAGCTAAAGGCTTTGAAATGTCTCATCTTAATGTGGGTATTACATATGGTAGGCTTCTAATGCCAGACAAAACAACTCTGTGGATGGCTGAGACATTTCCAACTGAAAATACCTCCCTCTGAACTTATGAGCTTCCTTTACTGAAGAATCTTGCTCCACTGACCATATCCTCCTTATTTGATAATGGCCACTTGGTTACTTTTAATTCTTGCCGACAACCTTGGGGTCACCCTTTGCTTTGTTTTTATTGAAAAACTAACTTCTCAAGAAATACTGCTGGTCCTACCTTCAAAATTTATTTAACATATATTGTCACCACCTTGTCACCACCTTCCCTTCTGCCAGCCCTACAGGAGCCTGGCATCAGCTCTTGCCTGCATCGTGCCACATGCCTTCTAAGTGCTTCACCTGCTCCACCTTTACTTCCATGCAGTCATTCTCAACAGAGAAATCTTCAAAGTCCTCCGAAAATGTGTCAGATCGTATCAATACTGTGCTCAAAACCCTCCAGTGGCCTTCTCATATTTCACTCAGAGGAAAAAACAAGTCCTTACAATTTCATACAAGGCTCTATGGGATCCAGGCCCATTACTAACATGACCTCATCTCCTACCATTTCCCCCTCGTGCATTCTGCGCCAGCCATAGGCTTTTGCACTTGTTCTCATAGTCAGGACTTCTCTTCCACCAGAGTCTTAAGATGTTACTCCTTTCCCTCCTTCAACTCTTTACGTAAATGTCACCTTCTCAGTGACACTTTCCTGGCTCTCCTAATAAAGATTGCAACACCCTGCACCCCACACTCTTGACTCTGCCCTCCTCACTTGTCCCACAAAGTACTGATCACCATTACTGTATGTTTTACTTACTCATTACATTTATTGTCTGTTTTTCCCAGTAGAAGGTAACTTCTGAGAGGCCAGAATTTTAAAAAATTCTATGTATTTATTAATTTATTTATTTTTAGTTGTACTGGGCATGGGCTTTCTAGCAGAGGCAAATGGGGCCACTCTTTGTTGCAGCTTCTCATTTTGACGACTTCTCTTGTCATGAAGCACAGGCTTTAGGTGCATGGACTTCAATAGTTGTAGCACAAGGGCTCAGGAGTTGCAGCTCTCCAGCTCTAGAATGCAGGCTCAGGAGTTGTACAGCGTGGGTGTATCTGCTCCATGCATGTGGAATCTTCCCAGACCAGGGATAGAACCCAAGTCCCCTGCATTGGCAGGCAGACTCTTATCCACTGTACCACCAGAGAAGTCCGGGGCCATACATTTTTGACTAATTTAGTCACTAATGTATCCCCAATGCCTAGAATTGAGTCTGGCACATAGTCTGCCTGGCCCCCATGTACAGCTTCACAGGTTGTACACTGCACAAGGCCCAGGCACACCATGCATGTGGGAATGGAACTCCCTAGAGTTGTACAACATGTCAGTCTCCTAGGACCTCAAGAAGCATGTCTTGAATCAAATAAAACATGCTTTGCCCTAGTATTTTAAGTGCATCTCTGTTGGTAATCTCTGGGAAAATCTGTAGTATCAAAGAAATGCTTGGAGAGTTTAGAGACTCACAGACCAAAGGAAGATATTTATAACAGCCCCTGGATTGTGGGTTTAAAACTACCTACACCACCATAAATACTATTTACTAACTAAACAAAGTATTTTGAATCCCACTGGAGGTGGGCAAATTGGCTATGTTTTGGAACTCTATATAATCACTATTTTCCCACAAGATAATTGAACAGTAAGTGTTATTTTAAGTAGTCTTGGAAGAATTCCCAGTTTCACTGTAGGAAAAGAGAAGTTTTTATCTTGGGATTTTGTTCTGTTTTGAGAATCAGCACACACAACTGTTCATGCAGCTCTTTGCCTGGTTGTGATTAAATTAAATCTGTTACTTCTGAGAGGCTTCGCCACACTTAATTTACCCGCTGAGGTGTCTTGTCCCCCACCTTTATAACATTCTCTCCTGGCATGTTTCTTCCTGCTATAGCTGATTACTTAAACTTTGTAGATAAATATACCTGCCTCCCTCATCTTCCTGTCTGATTTATTTGAGAATGTCACAATTCCCTTGGAGTAGCCACGGGTGATGTCATAACCTCTCCTTTTGAGGGAGAGTTGTCAGGAACGAGGATTTCACTGGGTCCAAGACAGGAGGAGAATCTGCTGGAAACACGGCCAAAAAAGGAGGTGGGCAGTGGATTTTCAAACCCTCGCTGTAATCGCTAGTATGACCTATGACTACCTACTTACTAATGTGGTTCTCAGTAGTTAAGAATGAGTCATACACAGTGAAAACACCATTGCAGACATAATGGTCTGGTTGCCACTGTCCTCTATTGTTTTGTGTTAAGGGTTTAATATGTGGTGCCGCCAGAGATTTCTATGTGTTCTATGTGAGACTCTCAAGCCCTTTCATGAATTTCTCATTAAATGGCATATAGCTGCACAGAGGCTTCATTTCGTCTTGTCTGATGAATGGGGGCAGGGGAAGGGACCCGAATTCTCACGGTGGTGGTAGACATGTCATAACCCCCCAGCACCATGAGGTTATCCAACCCTGAATTCTGGGATGAGGTAGAAGGAGACCAAGAGAGAGTGTCCAAGGAACACTTACTCACTAGGAAACAGCAGGTGGCCTTTTGAGCTTTCTCACTGAGAAAACGGGTAGCTAGTGATGCAGCTCTATGGCTGGAGGCCCAGAAGAACAAAATGATTAAATTTCAGGTGAGAAATACTCAACTTATGTTTCTCGGTGTGTTTCTCTGGAATAAGCTAAGGATAGATAGGAAAGGTGTACAATAGAAGCCACCTGAATGACCACACTTGGTACTATCTGAACATATGCTGTTCTTACCTGATCGTACACAGCACAGCCAGGGCCTACAACCCACCTCTCAGTAGGTGTGGGTCTGACCCTCAGATTCCAGTTTTTACTCCTTTATGATTCTGGAAGCCAACTCATCTGTTCAGACAGTTTTCCCAACCTGGGCCCTTTGCCAGGCCTTCTTGCCACTATTTAGGAAAGAGAATAAATAGCCTAAGGGTTAAGAGCTTGGATGTCAGAATCAGTTATGCTTGGCTTTCACGACCCATGTGAATATTAGTGAGTTGCTCCTCTGTCTCAGTGATTCCATCTGTAAAATGGAGATAAAATAATCTCAGACCCATTTGGCACAGGAACTTAATAATGCTCGGAAAACCTCCTATACAGCATCAGTTGTTGTAAGATTTGCTGTCATTAATATAAATTCCCACAGTTTAAAGGGTCAAAGCCACACTTTTTGTTACAGTTTCTTGCTATAAGGTGCTATGTTGTTCGCTACGGACTCCTCAGTCAGCCTTTGTTTAAAAAATAAAGATGGGAAAAAAATAAAAAAATAAAGATGTGAGTTTGACACGTGGTAGCTACATGGAGACTGAATCAGGAACAATTGACAGAAGAGTACCCATATAATGCTTTCTTCTTAACTTGGTGGAGTTTTTTCACCTCTTTTTTTGCTTGTTTTATCTTTAATTCAGACAAAAAGAAATAAAAATTTTCTATTCAACTTTTCCTTAACAAGAGAATTCTCACGTGTGTGTGTCTGAAATTCGCTCAGTTGTGTCTGACTCTTAGTGACCCCATGGACTATAGAGTCCAAGAATACTAGAGTGGGTAGCCTTTCCTTTCTCCAGGGGATCTTCCCAACCCAGGGATCAAACCCAGGTCTCCCACAATGAAGGTGGATTCTTTACCAGCTGAGCCACAAGGGAAGCGCCAGGTAATAATGTAGAATCGACACAACATTGCAAATCAACTATACTCTAATAGAAATTTTAAAAAATAATGTTGAATCAATCATCCATTTGTTTCTTCACTTGTTTTTTTCATTCATTCATTTGACACCTAGTCACTCAGTGCTATAGGCAGGATTCCTAGTCCCCATGGACTTTTCCTCCCTGGGAAGCAGGGGTGCAGGTGAGCAGTATTTAGTCAGGGGGCAGGCCCTTACAGGACAATGTGATGAAAACCAGGACAGGGAAAGCTCAGAGGCTAAGAAATTACTTAGGAAATCTACTTTGCTCAAATGTAGAAGAACCAGGTGACTTCTTGGAGGAAGTTGTTGTCTAATGGGAGACCTAAGTAATGACCAGAATTTTTCCAGGCAGGGAACAGCACATGTTAAGGTTTAGAAGCAAGAAGAACCTAGCTTCTCCACCAGATCAGAATCTAATGACTAAAATACAGAATTTCAGGAAAGTATAAGAAAACAGGCCTGGAAAAGAAAGCAAAGGCCATTATCTCTTTCTTTCTTTTTTTAATTAAAAAAAATTTTTTTATCATAGTTGATTTATGATGTTGTTAGTTTTACGTGTACAGCAAATTGATTCCATTTTATACATATATATATTCTTTTTCATTTTTCAGTCTCTTTCTTTCTTAAATTTTAAGATGTATCCTGCACACAAAGGTTAGAGTTAATTCTGTATAGTCCCACTATGGAATGAAGACCACAGACTTGTACAAACGGAGA
This sequence comes from Bubalus bubalis, assembly GCF_019923935.1. Lineage (NCBI taxonomy): Eukaryota > Metazoa > Chordata > Mammalia > Artiodactyla > Bovidae > Bubalus > Bubalus bubalis. The sequence continues at coordinate 25,912,421 of NC_059175.1, read as the reverse complement.
AAATCAAGCTGCTGGAAGATAGTTTTTACAATACAGAATCCTCATAAGTTTCCTCATTTCCTCTGAGTTGTCATGAATTTGAAGAACATCAGATATGCTCAAACATGCACTTCAAATCCTGCTCCTTGATTCTCTTCCTTCACTAAAGCAAATTTTGGGACTTATAGCCAACATATCAATTTCTATCTTCTTCAGAAATCTTAACCTATATGCCTGGTGTTATTGCATTCCTCTTTATAGGCAATATTTTTGATGTATTACTTTTTAATTGAGGCATACTTGAGGTACAATATTATTAATGTAAAAGTTTCAGGTGTACAACATAGTGGTTCACAATTTTTAAAGGTTATATTCCATTTAGAGTTATTATAAAGTATTGACTTTATTTCCTGTATGGTGCTATATATCCTTACAGCTTGTTTATTTAATACATAATAGTTTGTGCCTCCTCCTCCCCCTCCCCACTGGTCGTCACTAGTTTCTTCTCTATATCCGTGAGTCTGTTTCTTTTGTGTTATATTCTCTAGTTTGTTTTATTTTTTTAGAGTCCACATGTAAGTGATATCACACAGTATTTGTCTTTCTCTGTTTGATGTATTTCCCTTGGCATAATACCCTCACGTCCATTTATGTTGTTTCAAATGGCAAAATGTCTTTTTTTTTTCTTTTTTTGGCAAAAAAAAAACTGTATTTGTGACTAAAACAAAAATTACAGATGCATGTTTATAAAACCTTGTTATAATGTTACCATTAGAAATTATTAGCTGAAACTTAATCAAAAATTCAGATTGAAAAGGATTTACATTTTAAAATAGCTCATGTGGAATTCTACTTAAGTAGCATCACCCACTACCTCTGGATTTTCTTTCCCCAAAGGGCAACGAAGTGGTGATTGAGGACGTTTAGCAACATTCTTATGTGCTTTACTCCAAATTCAAGGTTTAAGTTGAACTTGTGATGTGAGCTGCATTATCCTATAGGGGACCAACTATATTCTATAGTTAAAAATTCATTCAGTCAATAGACTGCATGCTAAAGTTTTAAAATAAAGTTTGATAATAAAAATGCCATCCTTTTTATGATTAAGTAGTATTCCATTGTATGTGTATGTGAAAGTCAAAGTCGCTCAGTCATGTCCAACTCTTTGTGACTGTCTGCAGCCCTCCAGGCTCCTCTGTCCACTGAATTCTCCAGGGAAGAATACTGGAGTAGGTTGCTATTCCCTTCTCTGGAGATCTTCCGGACCCAGGGATCAAACCAACTCTCTTGCACTGCAGGCAGACCCTTTACCTACATATATATACATATATATGCATACATATATGTGTATGTATGTATGTGCGTGTGTATATATATATGCCACATTTCTTTATCCATTCATCTATTGATGGACACTTAGGTTGCTTTTATATCTTGACAGTTGTAAATAATGTTGCTATGAACAATGATGTGCACCTACCTTTTCAAATTAGCATTTTCATTTTTTTTTCCAGATGTATACCCAGGAATAGAATTGCTGGGTCATAAGATAGTTCTATTTTTAGTTTTTGTGCAACCTCCAGTTTTTCACAGTGACTGCACCAATTTACATTCCCACCAACAGTGTCCTAGAGTTCCCTTTTTTCTGTATCCTCACTAACATTCATTATTTGTGGTCTTTTTGATGATAACTATTCTGACAGATGTGCGGTGATATTTCATTGTGGTTTTAATTTGTGTTTCTGTGGTAATTGATGATCTTAAGGATCTTTTTGTGTGCCTGTTGGCCATCTGTATGTCTTCTTTGGAAAATGTATATTCAGGTTTTCTGCCCTTTGTTTTAGTTTTTTTCTTTTCCTTTGATGTTGAGTTGTAGGAGCTGTTTCTATATTTTGTACATTAATCCCTTATCGGTCTTAGCATTTGCAAATATTTTCTCCCATTCATTAGGCTATCTTTTTGTCTTGTAGATGGTTTCTATAGACAATATTTTAACAGATAAATTAGATAAAGTATCTACTCATAAGACAAAAACTTGCGACTCTAACCTTAATCAAAGTTAACTGGTTTAAAGTATTCTAGAATTCTCTACAAAATACTTGCTTGAGAGTATTTGTATAAGATAAGGGGAGAAGATTATTACTGAATCATTAACTCTTTCAAAATAATTTGTATTTCCCTCTTTCCATGCTTGTTTACGCTGCTCCCTCTGATAAGAATGCCAGCTACCAGCCTCATCCTTCCATGTCCATGTTAGCTTCCTTTGACCATTTAAATTTTTTTTTCAAGAAGAGCAATTTATTAATATATTTCCATTCACTATGATTATTATTTTTATTTGTTATTTTTTAAAACAGTTTTACTGCATTTAGTAGACATAAACGTGCCTTAGATTTTTCTTAATTCACTATAGCACTTAATTGAGCACATTTTGTTTAATCAATAATGACAAAATATTTAGACAGAAGTATCATGAAAGACTTTAAGTTTCATAGATCAATAATCTAATCTTTTCCAACTTTGACAAGGAAAAAACATTGAGTCAAATATGCTTCCTTAGTCACTGGTTGCTGCTGAGTAGTTAACCTACAGGAGTTTCTAAAGATCAGACTGCTATATGGACTCTTTCTGTCTATTCTTGGCCAGAAATGTCCAGTGATTCTATAAGGAAATGCTTAGTATCTTTTTGGAAAGCTCTGTAGGAAGTGAAACTAACCAAAAGGAAAATGTTAGCACCTATCTCTGACCTCTGCTTCTGTGTTCCAGCTATGAACACAATGCGCAGACCCACAGTATACTCGCTCTGTATTTTTGCTGAGCGTTCCCTTGTATAGACAGTAAAACATAAAGCCACTTAGATAACTTATGTGCTCCCTAAATAACATATGAAAGTGCTTAGGGTGTGGAAGATACTCAACAAATGTTAGTTCTTGCTTTAGGTTTTAATATTATTTCATTCTTTAGAGCTATAGTGAGCAATATGGTAGCCACTAGCCACCTGTGGCTACTGAGCACTTGACATGCTTGCTCGATTGTGCTCAAAATAGAAAATATACATTGAATTTCAAGCACTTAGTATGGAAAAACAATGTTAAATAGCTCAGTAATTTTAATATTGATAGCAAGTTAGTATGGATATACTGAGTTAAATAAAATATATTATTTAAATAAGTTAATTTCATCTGTTGCTTTTTTTTGTTTTCTTGATGCAGCCGCTAGAAAACTTAAAATTACATATGTGCCTCACATTTGTGACTTGAATTATATTTCCATTGGACAGAAATGCTTTAGAGAGACCTCCCAGGTATTGTGGCAAGACAGTGGTACTGCAGATGTTCATTAATTTCTTCATCAGCTAAGAAGAAAAATAAAAAGAACAAATTATAGCTGAGCAAATAGAAACTGTTCACTTATTAAATTGAAATTAAATGTGGATTTTTTACTGTTTTGTGGTCAGTTTTACCTTTAAGAAACTATAGCTAACATTTCATGTCTAATGGAAAATAAAATCCCTATTTCTAGGTTACTGGTTGGTTCACCATGGAGTGGCTTTCCTAAGAACCGAATGGGAGATGTATATAAATGTCCTGTTGATCTATCCACCACTACATGTGAAAAATTGAATTTGCAAAGTAAGTTATCATTGGCAATGTGTTTTTTTTATACATATCAAAATCTTGTTATATACTCAGTTGAAAAAAGACAACAAAACCAGTCAGAGTTTTGCCTTCAAGAAATATATACAGCTTTTGTTGCCTTTATCTCTGTAGTCACATGGGGTCCAACTGTATCCAAATTTCCAACACAGTTTGATGACCTAATTAAGTAAGATGTGTGGGAAACATGCTGCCTCCTGGACCATCTGGCCCAGTCTGTGGACCAGTTTCCATCAACATTTAGGATGATTTTGGTGATTACTAACAGAAATCTGAGACTATTCATACTTCTCTCCCTCCCCAAAATAAATCATTCAGTATAGAAACATCAGTACTAGGGATAATTTGGGGGGTGCTGAGGAATACTCTGTGTTTCTGATCATGTGAAAATGATCTTGTTCTACTAAAAAAAAAAAATCACTCTTTGGAATTATTTGTAACTGTTTGGAATTGCTGGGTTTTAATTATCCACAAAAGCAGACCTCTATTTCCAGAACTTAAGTAGTGAAGGAGAATTGGCAAAATAGTTTGATAAGATAGCAAGCAGATTTAAGAAATGATTTTTCTAATAAAAAGGAGATGACCCTATAAGTAGAAACATCTACTTCTGCTTTCTCACTATACCAAAGCCTTTGTGTGGATCACAAAAAACTGTGGGAAATTCTTCAAGAGACAAGAATACCAGACCACCTTACCTACCTCCTGAGAAATCTGTATGCAGGTCAAGAAGCAACAGTTAGAATTGGACATGGAACAACAGACTGGCTCCGGATCGGGAAAGGAGTATATCAAGGCTGTATGAAAGTGAAAGTGGAGAGTGAAAAAGTTGGCTTAAAGCTCAACATTCAGAAAACAAAGATCATGGCATCCAGTCCCATCTCTTCATGGGAAATAGATGGGGAAACAGTGGAAACAGTGTCAGACTTTATTTTTCTGGGCTCCAAAATCACTGCAGATGGTGACTGCAGCCATGAAATTAAAAGACGCTTACTCCTTGGAAGGAAAGTTATGACCAACCAAGATAGCATATTCAAAAGCAGAGACATTACTTTGCCAACAAAGGTTCGTCTAGTCAAGGCTATGGTTTTTCCTGTGGTCATGTATGGATGTGAGAGTTGGACTGTGAAGAAGGCTGAGTGCCGAAGAATTGATGCTTTTGAACTGTGGTGTTGGAGAAGACTCTTGAGAGTCCCTTGGACTGCAAGGAGATCCAACCAGTCCATTCTGAAGGAGATCAGCCCTGGGATTTCTTTGGAAGGAATGATTCTAAAGCTGAAACTCCAGTACTTTGGCCACTTCATGCGAAGAGTTGACTCATTGGAAAAGACTCTGACGCTGGGAGGGATTGGGGGCAAGAGGAGAAGGGGATGACAGAGGATGAGATGGCTGGATGGCATCACTGACTCGATGGACGTGAGTCTGGGTGAACTCCGAGAGTTGGTGATGGACAGGGAGTCCTGGCGTGCTGCGATTCATGGGGTCACAAAGAGTCGGACACGACTGAGCGACTGATCTGATCTGATCTGATCTGATATTGTCACCCTGCTTATTTAACTTATATGCAGAGTATATTATGCAAAATGCCAGGCTGTATGAAGCACAGGCTGGAATCAAGATTGACGGGAGAAATATCAATAACCTCAGATAGGCAGATGACACCACCCTTATGGCAGAAAGTGAAGAGGAACTAAAGAGCCTCTTGATTGAAAATGAAAGAGAGTGAAAAAGTTGGCTTAAAACTCAACATTCAGAAAACTGATCATGGCATCCAGTTCCATCTCTTCATGGTAAATAGATGGGGAAACAATGGAAACAGTGACAGACTTTATTTTTTGAGCACCCAAATCACTGCAGATGGCAACTGCAGCCATGAAATTAAAAGATGCTTGCTCCTTGGAAGAAAAGCTACAGCCAACTTAGACAGCATATTAAAAAACCGAGACAGTCCTTTGCCAGCAAAGGTCCATCTAGTCAAAGCTATGGTTTTTCCAGTAGTCATGTATGGATGTGAGAGCTGCACTATAAAGAAAGCTGAGTGCCACAGAATTGATGCTTTTGAACTGTGGTGTTGGAGAGGACTCTTGAGAGTCCCTTGGACTGCAAGGAGATAAAACCAGTCCATCCTAAAGGAAATTAGTCCTGAATATTCATTGGAAGGATTGATGCTGAAGCTGAAACTGCAATACTTTGGCCACCTGATGTGAAGAACTGACTCATTGGAAAAGACCCGGATGCTGAGAAAGGTTGAAGGCAAGAGGAGAAGGGGACAGCAGAGGATGAGATGGTTGGATGGCATCACCAACTCTATGGACATGAGTTCGAGCAAGCTTCAGGAGTTGGTGATGGACAGGGAAGCCTGGGGTGCTGCAGTCCATGGGGTCGCAAAGAGTTGGACACAACTGAGCAACTGAACTGACTGATCATATTTGTAAGGAGAGAGGAAGGAGGCAATAAAAGGGAGTGACGACCAATCAAGAATAAAGTTAACTGGATGAAATTAATGTCTCTGGTACCTGGGAAAATGAGCCTTACAAAGAATGCTCCCTTCTCTGAAACACAGAGGAAAGAGACAAGTCAGAATTCTAAAAGGACCGTTAGGTAAAGATGAGAGAAGTTGAGATTACTCTTTGAGTGTGATTATCTTGTTTGCACTAGAGAGTGATGGAATCTGGGTTGAGTTTAGAGGCTTGAGAAGAAGGGTGAAGTTTTAAAATGGGCATCCTGGGAAATAGGGGATAAACTGTATAATAAAACTTTTGAGCTCTCACCCCTAAATATATATATATATTTATTTTTAGAAATTTTATGCATATGTATATAAATGAGCAGATAATTAGGATTAGAGCTTCCCAGGTGGTGCACTGGTAAAGAAGTTTGATCCCTGAGTGGGGAAGATTCCCTGGAATGAGAAATGGCAAGCTACTCCAGTATTATTGCCTGGAATTTCACCATCAGAGTAGCCTGGCAGGCTACTGTCCATGGGGTCACAAAGAGTCGGATGCAACTAAGTGACTGAGCACACACAACTTAGGATAAATGATGTATATACACATTTACAGAAATAGTGTAATTTTATGTATATGTATACGTGTGTGTGTCTATATATATGTACATACAAACCCTGGCAGAGATTAGAGGATGATGAAAAACTAATATGTATAGGTGTACAGGTATGTGTGCATGTATGTTTATACACATATACACCTTGGCAGAGATTAGAGAATAATGAAAAAAATGATATTATTGAAAAGAATTTCAATGTTCAGTAGGTCAAGAATGGATACAGCAAATGATGCCTTAGCTGAATGGGAGAGAGAAGATTGGCGAGATTTATCTATTATTCTATGCGCTAGTGTCATGATGGCCTTCTAAAGTTCACTTACTGTTGCTTTGGGCCAGATTCTACCATATGGCATTCTTTGATAACACTTTAAGAATTTTTTTTCTGATCCAGAATAAAGCATTAGATGGAGTCATCATGACCTTTGTAGACCCCACCCCCGAGCATCACATTCTGCAGCCTCACTCATTTAAGTGAGCAGCCAGATCAAGGAAACATCTCATTTCCATACACTTGATTACACATCATGAGCACTAAACTCAATGCTACATATAAACCTGAGTGTACATTGAAAAAAAAAGTCTTTAAATAAATGATAATTTAACCACTTTTAAAAATCTTCTCCCCTTTGAAAGCTTCCACGAGCATTTCCAATGTTACTGAGATGAAAACCAACATGAGCCTTGGCTTGACACTGACAAGGAACGTGGGAACAGGAGGATTTCTTGTGAGTGTTTACTTTTCAAATCCTCATTCCTCTCAAGTATGAAGTCAGTGTCTTCTGACCATCCCTCCTAGCAAACCAAATCTTGAGGTTTAAATGTTCGAACTTGAATTTTGGATAAGTTATGCTAGAGGAGAGCCAACATGAAAAGAACAATGTGTTGATATGTAAGCATCTTAAGATATTTAGCAAAAATATTGCCACAGAATGTTTTGGGGAAAGAGGGCAGAAGGAACAGCGATTCTTTGCCCTTGAAAAATGTGTTTTGTATTTGTTGATAACAACAGAATTCTAGCTCTCATTTCCCCTTCCTGTAGAAACATTCTGGATAGGTACAGCTAGTTCAGAAAGTAGGTTTCAAAGCTACAGAGTACTTTTGTTTTTAATCATTTCTGATAATCATTGACTACTCTGATATTATTTAAAGCAATAATCTGGACTCATTTCATGTTAGCATTTACTCTCATTTAGTTTCTAGAACACTGTGTAAAGACCGCCACAAATCAGAGTAAAAGAGAATGCTGTATTTAACAAGTAGTCTGGGGACAATTAATTGGTGAATATCTTGCATATCCAGGTATACTTCCAAGTGAACTAAAGAGTTAATCTAAAAAACTAGAAGAAAATGGAAGTTTTCTGAGAGAATTTCTGACCTTGGAACCAGCAGAAAAAATAATATAGAAAATTGTTAAAAGACATGAGTATGTTAAAAAAAAAAAATCATCACACACCAAAAGATAAAAGAAAGAAAAAAAGAGTTTAAAAGCAAACAAAAACCCAACCTCATTTGACATTTCTACCAGCCCATGTAGGTGTAACCTAGTTATATATCTCTGTTAAAATCATCTTAGAAAGCTTGATTATGACATGTTGCATTGACATGCTAACTTAAAAGCCTGTGTATATAAACAGATTTCTCTAAAAATGTGCTCAATATTGAACAATATGATTCTGTTTTTACTGAGAGATATTAGACTTTGGTACCACCTAGTAAATTAGGTGTTGCTTATAATATATGTTAGATCAATGCATACATGAGTATTTCAATGAATCTTCCTGGTTTATAATCTTCTGAAGTCTTTATCATAGGGTTGTTTTGTCTTTCTTGTTTCTTTTTTTAAAGTTAAATGAATTAAAAAAGAAAATATATTGAGGTATAGGGATTACAGAATATGCTTCAAAGTTTTTAAGCTGTAACTTCAGATTTTTAATCTGTAACTTAATCAATTTTTATGTAACTGTAAAACCTTTTATAAACCTTATATATAAAATGAAGTTGACGAGAATTTGAGGTTAATTTAATAGTCAGTGTAGCAAGTAGAAGGAAAGAGGGAAAGAGAAAAAAAAAGAAAGGAAAAAGAAAAAAAGCTAAGGTTTCCTTTCCATACCTAAAATGTCAAAATCTTAAGATACTCTTAAGAATACTGTGGAAAAGACTGACAATCATCACATTTTTTGAAACTTCTTAAGTTCTGGGCTTAAAGTCGGAATGTTGTTCTGGCATTAACAATTGGCATATTCTAATTTCAACTCCTTAATGTTGTTTTCCATTGCTTTTACAACCAAAAAATATTTTTGAATACTTCATGAGTTAGTGTTTTTCAGGGTGATTAAGCTATACCAATTTGGGGGTGCGGATGTAGGAAATCAGTAATTGGTATCTCATTTGGTAAACATACCCAAGGCATCAATTGTGATTCTCCCCTAATTGGCAAAATGAACCAGTTTTATAAGGGAAAAACTGTGCCTTGCTCATTGAGCATGAAATATGACCACAGCTGCTTCTCCTTTGAGCTACCAACAATTAAACTGGGTCAAATAAGTTCCCTTTCATTCTTCCAATCACTTTTTGCAAGTCCACACTTTTCAGTTAAGTCTTAATAGTTGTTCCACAGCTTTACATAAAGTTAAACTTTGCAGATTTTTTTAAGATCATGACTAGACTTGTCTTCCCCATTTTTTCTCGCTCCACATCTAATGATTTGTATTTAACCTAATATTTTCTGCCTGCAATGCAGGAGACCTGGGTTCGATCCCTTGGTTGGGAAGATCCCCTGGAGAAGGGCATGGCAACCCACTCCCGTGTTCTTGCCTGGAGAATTCCATGGACAGAGGAGCCTGATGGGTTACAGTCCAAAAAGTCAGACATGACTGAGCAACTAATACACAGACACTTGATATTTCCCACATGATTTAATCAGGAGTTCTTGCCGTTCAAGGGCTACTGAAAGGGAGAGCTTTGGGAATGGGTTAATGGTGATATTAATAACTGGAGTATGATGTGCACACGAAGACAAGTGCCAGCTTGGATGACTGAAGGTTCTAGGGAGTGGATGTAGGCAGCTCTGAAGTCCTCAAAGAAATGCTTTGATAACTGCAGAGTTAAAAACTGGCAGCTCATGAGCCTGCTAGTTCCTGTGTGTTTGTTTAGCATGTAGAGTGTTTCAAGGGTGTTTTTTTGTTTTAATTCTAAATTTTCACAAAAAGTTTTTGCTTTGATTCTCCTTGAGAATTTGAGAGGTTCAGCCACACAGGGCCTGTTTCACAGCAGCCAGTGGGCAGGAGCCACAGTGGTCTGCCCTGCACAGCAGGTGTGGGCTCTTCACTCACCGTGGTGTCTACACCTGGCCCAGGCTCTCTGCCAAGCTGCCTGCCTGGTCTGTGGGGACACAGGGTTTATTATTTGTCCTGAATAGTGAAAATGGAAGGGACAGGAGGAGACATATGTTCAAGGCATAATAATGCTAATGAGTCTGGCTAACAATGACATATCATCTGCTGTTTACCCAGTACTGTTCCAAGTGTTTCATAGACATAGACTCATTTTGTCTTCGCAACAGCCTTAAGTTAGGAGGTCTGATTATCCTCATTTTATAGATGAGGCAGGTGAGACCCAGGTACCTGAGAGACAAAAAATGAACTTGGCCCCTTTTTTCTCCTGGTTGTTCTCTGGAAGGACAGCACCCCTTTTCTCTGGTTTGGTGGGTCACCTGATGGGCTCCTCCCGACACTGACGGTCCCCGTGTCCCTGTCCTCGAGACACCTGCCACCGGGCACAGCACGTCTGCCACCCTCTCCTTCCCCTCTGTGGGCTCCAGTGCACTTTGTCTCAAAGGCATTGTTGACTTGTTAGTTTCAAGAATTGATGATTCCTAGTGTCTTAGAAGGGAAATGATTCCTGAGCTTCACAAATGGCAAGGTGGAAGGTTAACATTTTCTATGTATTTTGTCATTGTTCTCTTTTTTTTTAAGACCTGTGGTCCCCTGTGGGCACAGCAGTGCGGAAGTCAGTATTACACAACCGGGGTTTGCTCTGATGTCAGTCCCGATTTTCAGTTGCGGACCAGCTTTGCGCCTGCAGTTCAGAGTAAGTTATGAATGTGCCAAGGGTCTGAGCAATGCCTTACTTTAAAAGAGGGGAAAAATTGTATCAGCAAGTGCCATTCTCTTTTACTCGGTCTCATTTCATGTGGATGTGACTTTTGTCTTACCTATGGAAATATGTTTCTTTTGTCATTTCCTATGTAGCCTGCCCTTCCTTCATAGATGTTGTGGTTGTATGTGATGAATCAAACAGTATTTATCCCTGGGATGCAGTAAAGAACTTTTTGGAAAAATTTGTACAAGGCCTAGATATAGGCCCCACAAAGACACAGGTATGGACATCCGTTATATAGACCCTAACCCACAGGTTTCTTTCTGAGAAAATATTACTAGAGATGAGGTCTTCATCTTTGCATTTGTCCAATCCCCATATTAAAGGCATTTAATGGTAATCTTGAAAGTTAATTGAAATTTGTGCTACGTTGAGTTATTCTATTGTAACTTTGCCTAATGCTGATCTTTAAAGCATGGGTTCCTATTTCTGACACAGGCATTGGATATGTGATATCAGATCAAATCAGATCAGATCAGATCAGATCAGTCGCTCAGTCGTGTCCGACTCTTTGCGACCCCATGAATTGCAGCACGCCAGGCCTCCCTGTCCATCACCAACTCCTGGAGTTCACTGAGACTCACATCCATCGAGTCAGTGATGCCATCCAGCCATCTCATCCTCTGTCATCCCCTTCTCCTCTTGCCCCCAATCCCTCCCAGCATCAGAGTCTTTTCCAATGAGTCAACTCTTCACATGAGGTGGCCAAAGTACTGGAGTTTCAGCTTTAGCATCATTCCTTCCAGAGAAATCCCAGGGCTGATATCCTTCAGAATGGACTGGTTGGATCTCCTTGCAGTCCAAGGGACTCTCAAGAGTCTTCTCCAACACCACAGTTCAAAAGCATCAATTCTTCAGCACTCAGCCTTCTTCACAGTCCAACTCTCACATCCATACATGACCACAGGAAAAACCATAGCCTTGACTAGACGGACCTTTGTTGGCTAAGTAATGTCTCTGCTTTTGAATATGCTATCTAGGTTGGTCATAACTTTCCTTCCAAGGAGTAAGCGTCTTTTAATTTCATGGCTGTAGCATCTTAATTATCTTTCGTTGCTAAGTTTTTCTTTCATTAACTCATGCACTACTCAATACATTTAAAAATCCATTATGTATTTTTTTTTACACACACTTGGACTAATAATGATAACTTTCTCTTTTTACTGGTGAAAAAATTATCTTTGAATTCTAGGATTTTTATAAATAAGTTCATAGACAGCATATTTCTGCCATAGCTCAGTTGGCAAAGAATCTGCCTGCAATGCGGGAGACCCCCGTTCAATTCCTGGGATGGGGAGTTCCTCTGGAGAAGGGATAGGCTACCCACTCCAATATTCTTGGGCTTCCCTTGTGGTTCAGCTGGTAAAGAGTCTGCCTGCAATGTGGGAGATCTAGGTTCAGTCCCCGGGTTGGGAAGATCCCCTGGAGAAAGGAAAGGCTACCCACTCCAGTATTCTGGCCTAGAGAATTCCATGGACTGTATAGTCTATGGGGTCGCAAAGAGTTGGACACGACTGAGCAACTTTTACTTCAGTATCATAGTCTAGGCTAAACTTCCATTCTTTACAGAAGTCCTTTCAATAGTTTTGTGTAACTTTCTGTTTTAAAGAGTCTTTGGTTTTCTTTCTTCCTGTGGTAGGCAACCAAAATTAAGGAGCAGAAAGGTCCTGCTTTTATAACACTGAATAGCATTTTTAAAGTTTTGGGTTTTTTCTTTCTTTCTTGTTGGATCTGCCATTTTCTGGGTCATCCTGGCTGTAGGAAAACATTGAACCGATATCAACAGGAACCAGTTCACAGAGTTACCAGTTCCTGTGTTGCATCTGATGCTCCAAGGCCCAACAGTTATTGGAACACTTTCCCCTAAATGCTTTGCAGTTCTCTGTATTGAAATTTGCCTTTCTGCATCTCTATACAGTATTGTAAAATACCGTTGCATGTTTTCCCCATTGACATTTCAATACCAAGAGGATATTAATATCCGTCAAAACTTTGAAGGTTTCACTGTGGGCTTTTACTGAAAATTCTGTTAAATAAAACTAAGTATTGTACTGGTTTCTAGAGAACATCACTGTTGAAGCCCCTCATAAGAGAAGTTTTCATCTGCATCTGTTTATTTTCTGTCTCTAAATGAATTACCCCTGTAATGTGACTTACTTTGTTTAATAGTGTCCATGTGAAATTCCTCACCTTCCTCTCCTATCTTGCAACCCCAGTGCATCTCCTTCATATCTAAAAGTGGTTTTACTCAGCATCTTCTTCCAACCTAAATGTGACCTTTCTGTAAGCCCTAATCTGCCACATCTTCTCTTCCACCTTCCTCCCTCTCACACAGAAGTTGTAGGGCTGTGTCACTCTCTTCCTCTCAGCTTAGATTTTGAGATTCTTAGAGTTACTGTTGTCCTTTCCTCTCTCTCAAGTCTTACATCTTACCTTGAAGAGAGGAATTCAATAATATCATGTTTTTTTGGTCATTTTCCTAGGCCTTCCTGGCAAAAGCAGCTGATTGATTTCAGATATCCAGGCCTTGCCCATTCCACCTTCCTTACACACTGGCCTCTATTTCAGTGACTCTTTTACCACTGATTTTCTTATAACCACTTCACACTCTGGAAACCCCAAATCCTAGGCATAGGGAGTGATCTCAGTGCTGAGTACAAGGACATTAACCAAAGTGTTTGACCTCCTTGATCTAAAGGATTAGGGTATGTGCTCAAACGTCTTGTTCAGAAGTTGTCCTACCTCTCAGCTCTCCCAAATAAGACTCTCCAGTGGCATTTTCCCTGAAGACCAGAAATGTCCTGTCCAGAACACACATATAGTAGCTTCCTTTCTAATGTCTGTGATGAGAGGAAATTCAGCACAGTGAAAACATTTATACTGACTGCATTGATTAGCAGTCACTTTTCCTAGTATTCAACTATACTTCCTTGTTTATTAGATAATTACCCTCAGTTGATGAGATGTTATGTTCCATTCATGATTGCTTGTAATGGTTAACATGTATATATCCTTTTGTAACTAGAAAATCTATTTAAATCTTCCTGTTATGAACTTTATTCTGCTATTCATCCATATGGCAGTGCTTTAAAAGCTGCAGCTATTATTCTTGAGAACCATATGGCACATAAATGGCACATTATCATGCTTGTCAATAAGTCCCACTCCTGTACACTGATGGCCTCTGACAGGGAAATTATCCTATTGGAAGAAAAATAACTATTCTTAAGAAAAATTTTGGAAATGATTCCCTTAAGCTATCAGCCCCTGTATAAATGCACTTCTGATTTTTATTATATTGGTTACATAGGAATGATTTATAACAATGACAAGCCTGTAATAAACTTCTTTTCTCTTAAAGATGGGGTTAATTCAATATGCCAATAATCCAAGGGTTGTGTTTAACCTGAATACTTTTAAATCCAAAGATGAAATGATTAAAGCAACATCGCAGACATTCCAATATGGTGGAGACCTTACAAATACCTTTAAAGCAATTCAGTATGCAAGGTAAGTTATGATGCTAACAGGTCAATATGTTGATAAAATAGAAGTGCTCATAAGTGAGAAAAGACAAAGAAAAATAGATGGTGCGTGCATGCTTAGTTGCTCAGTGGTGTCCAACTCTTTGCAACCCCATGGACTGTAGCCTACCAGGCCCCTCTGTCCATGGGATTCTCCAGGCAAGAATACTGGAGTGGGTTGCCATTTCCTCCTCCAGTGTATCTTCCCAGCCCAGGGACTGAACCCACATCTCTTGCATTTCCTGCATTGGCAGGTGGATTCTTTAGTATTGCACCACGCGGGAAACCTAAATATGTGGTCAGTTCAGTTCAGTTCAGTCACTCAGTCGCATCTGACTCTTTGCGACCCCATGAATCACAGCACGCCAGGCCTCCCTGTCCATCACCAACTCCCGGAGTTCACTCAGACTCATGCCCATCGAGTCGGTGATGCCATCCAGCCATCTCATTCTCTGTCATCCCCTTCTCCTCCTGCCCTTCTCCTCAGAACTAGTAGAGTAGACAAATCTGAACATTCTTTTACTTGAACACTTTGAGAAGGCAGAAGGGAATAAAATTTTTAAATCTTTGATTTCTGTGACTTTTATAAGATTTTTAAATATTTTATATGAAGTAAATAAAATGAAATTAAAAGACCTTGGGTTAAGTTGGACATGGAGCAATCTGCAGTTATTTGTTACTATTTATTAAGACCACAAACAACTTGAGCTAGTGGGATACTTCAGCCAAATTAAGAAGGGCCATAGAATCTTAAGTGTTAATGACATAGGAGTCTGAATTGAAGGACTCATTCTGCTTACTACTATCTGGGGCAATTTCATAACTATATAACACTCTCCTAATTCTTAGCTCAGTGTCTCTATTTTCTTAGCACTGCTGACCTTCATCTTCACTCTGATTTGATCAGATACCTTTACCCAAAAAGTGCTAAACATTCTCATATTGTTTAAAAATTATAAATGAGAACAGTAAGCTCATCTTCCTTTAAACCTACTTTTTGCCCTTTTCCATCTGGTTGTGCCTTCCTTCCACTGCCATAATTCCTTAAAAGAAGTATCTATATTCCTTTCTTCATATCCCTGAAACATATGGCTCTGCCACCAGGTAAATGTGGTTTTGCCTCAAGCCTCATCCTCTTTAGCTTCCCTTATCATTTGACAATAATGAGCATGTGGTGCTATTTCAACCCCAGATGCCTTGACACCACGCACTTCTAGAAAACCTGCCAACTTTTGTCAACAAGTTTGCCTCTTCATTGGCTCCTTTTCCTAGTTTTTCTTCACTAAACAGAGTCCTTCTTTCATAGCTCTTTTTTTCTTAGGTGTTGTGTCCACTCTCATGGTTACATGAGCCATCAGCCCTGCCTGGCTTACCCCACGGCTATGTCATCAGCCCTGACCTCTCTCAGAATTCACACTGGTGTCCAGCTGATGCCGAGTGTCTTTTATTTGGAGTGTTGGCTCACTTGTCAAACTGAGTGCTTCCTAAACTAGCCCTGTGCTTTTCCCTTCCCCTCCTCGTGACTTTGCCATTTTGATTCATTGTCCACCTTTCCTCCTCGTTATTCAGACTGTAAACTTAATGGTTTATTTTATTCTTTCTACTCCTCTTTAGGTCACATAATCTGGCCAGTCACCACATCCTGTTCTTTTCTATTTCTGCATTTCCTATAATATCTGTCCTTTCTTTTTTCAGTATATTCTGTGTTCTAGTTGCTGCTTCTGTCAACTGCTGACTCTCCCTGTATGTTTCAAGAGTAGATTCCCTACAAGACAAGATATGATTGGTTTGGTTAAGTTATGTCCCTATTAAGTTTTGCTTTGGAGCCAAGCTATCTCATCAGCTGCTGGCCCTTCCTCGTTCAGTAAAGCAGGCTGAGGGGAGGACTAAGATGACGCAGAAAAATGGCCTCCCAGGAGTTACAAACAGTAAAGAGCCTTTATTTTTAGAAGGGAATGTGGGCGTGGCATTTTTCCCTGGAAAGAGCCTAGGGGCCTGGCAAGCTTCCTTCTTAGGGAGAATAGGCACTTTCTGAGAAAATGGGACTCATATGGCTTTTATGATCTTTTCAAAACTTTGTTTTTCTCCCTGTCATCCCTCTCTCACCATTATTTTCCAAGCTAACAGGAGTCTTTCCATTGTGAGGAGAACCACCTAACTTTTTACTCATTCATTCCAGAATTTAATTACATCTAATTCTTTTTCTCTTTCTTCTTCTTCTTTCTCTTTCTTGATCTGTTTCTTTATAACATCAAATAGAATTCTGATACTCCTTCAGTGAATGTTTCTATTTTCTGTTGATCTTATTTGATTTGGTGCCTAAAGTTACAATTTACTGTTCCAAGCCCTGCAGATAATCATGGGCTTCCCAGGTGACGCTAGTGGTAAAGAACCCATGTGCTCATGCAGGAGACATAAGAGACCTGGGTTCAATCCTTGGGTCGGAAGATCCTCTGGAGAAGGGAATGGCAACCCATTCCAGTATTCTTGCCTAGAGAATCCCATGGACAGAGGAGCCCCATGGACAGGCTACATTCCATAGGGTTGCAAAGAGTCGGACTTGGCCAAAGCAACTTAACACACACACAGGTCATCAAGACTAAATGAGGCATAGTTTCTACTCTCAGCAAATTTATAATCAGACGAGAGCTCTACTGTATGTCATAAAGAGTATAAGTCACTTAAAATTATTTGATGTGAGTATAAGAATTCAAATTTGTCTGGTTGAGAAATATGAACTATTTTTCAATATTTCTATATTCTGCTATATAGAACACAGAAAAGCTTTAGGAAATAAAATGATATTCTCAGTTTTAAACATGTTGAATTAAAGAACTCTGTACACTTTCAGGTGAAAATATTCACTACATTGAATACACAAACTTGAAGATGGGAGAGATGAATGGAAGAAAATATAGATTTTAAATTGTCATCATATAAGTGGCGGTGGTAAACCAATATGATGACACCAGAAAGAATGTGCAACAAGAGAATTCAATAGACAGAGAAAAAGTTTTTGGATACCTGGCTAACCAAAAGCTGAATCCCTGCTCGTTGAATCAAAACAAATTTCAGTTTAAATCTAAGAAAATGAAACAACTAAAGGACTATGAGAAAACTTGGCTTATGAAAAATAAAAGTTATAGAGATAAGGCCCTTTTAAAATGACATGTCAAGTATAAATGACACAGACACAAAAAGCAACAGATTTGATTATACAAAAATATAAAATTTCCACACAGTATCAATATCACTAAAATTTTAAAAACGATTCATGAACTGAAAAAATTATATGATGAAAAACAAAAATGAGCAAATGTAAAGAAAAATCAAGAGTTCATGAAGAAAGAAATATAAATGGCTAATAAACATAAAAATACTCATCATTCTTCATAGTTAAAGAGTACATAATAAAACAACAATAATATATTATTTTTCACTTATAAGAGTTTCCCACATTAAAAAGTATTAATAGTCCTCATTGTTAAGGAAAGGAGATGGAGAAAATTGCATTCTTGTACACTGATAGCAGTATAAATTGGAAGAAGTTTGAAGAACAATTTAGTACTATATTTATCAAAATTTGAAATGTGTAAATCGTTTGTCCACATAATTTCAATGCCACGATTTTATACTACTGATGCATTTGAAAAAGTATGCCAAGATATATACGCAAGGACATTCATTATAGCATTATTTGTAAAACCAAAAATGTCCTAAATGCATAATAATGGGGAGTTGGTTAAATAAACTATGGTTCCTCAAAACAATGAAATACTACATAGCCATTAAAAAAGGAGAGTTCTAAATTAGTGATTACTAGTGGGGTGGTGGGGGTGCAATATAAAGGTAGGGGAGGGGGAGGCACAAATTATTGGGTATAAGACAGGCTCAAGGATGTAATACAACAAGGAGAATATAGTCAATATTTTATAATAACTGTAAATGGAAATTTACCTCTAAAATTATATAAAATGAGTATTTTTTAAATGAAAATTTAGAAATCAAATTAAACACAAAAAAGGAGAGTTATATATGTGCTGGTATGGAAAGCTCTCCATCAAAATGAAAAACCACTGTATAGAATATGTCCCCACATAAAAGTTTAAGGAGTAAATTTTGCATATATTTCTCTATATGCAACATTTTCTAGAAGGAAACAAACTGATAATAGTGATTACCTTTGAAATAGTGGCTTGATGTAAACTTTTTGTTTTATAACTTTCGAAATGCTTTAGATTTCTTTTACCATATATATTTATTACTTTTTAAAAAGCAATTTGTTATTGGAAAAATACAGATCCAATGAGTAAAATTTATGACAAAATGAATTATCTGCTCTGTTGATGAGTTTAATTTTCTTAGCAGAGGATAATTCTATGGGTTCCTGATGTGAATACACATACCCACACACTATGAAAACCATGGGAGCTATTTTTAATGCCAAGTGAGATTTACATTCTTGTATGTGTCTCTACAAACTACAAATCTAATATAGTTAAAATGTCACCAGAACTGATAGAGCAATTCTGTCGCAATAGGTTATATTCAAAGAAGTCAGTTTTATAGTTACTTTTCTAACCAGAGGTCCATGTATAAACTTTATCCATCAATAGTGAGTTTTTATTTTATCTGCCACAGAGATACCGCTTATTCAACGGCTGCTGGTGGACGACCAGGTGCTACCAAAGTTATGGTGGTTGTAACTGATGGTGAATCCCATGATGGGTCAAAGTTGAAAGCTGTGATTGATCAATGTAACAAAGACAATATACTGAGGTTTGGCATAGCAGTAAGTGGCTTTTCTTTTTACTGGTCTTTCAGTTCATAGGGAAATATTCCTTTAAGACTATACTTTCTTATTGCCTGCTCATAGCTTCATATAAAAGAATATTTTTACTCTACCTCAGCATCTTGCTGATTTTCGGTCATGCCAACCAAAAGGATATGGAAGTGTTGCTTATTTTACTTCTCTGAAAGGCCTATTGTGTTAAAAAAAAAAACAGTCTAGAAAATATTAACAGGAAAATTAAAGTACTGCATTGATGGCCCTCTCCTCTCTCCTCTGTTTCCAAGGTTCTTGGGTACTTAAACAGAAACGCCCTGGATACTAAAAATTTAATAAAGGAAATTAAAGCTATTGCCAGTATTCCAACAGAAAGACACTTCTTCAATGTCTCTGATGAAGCAGATCTACTAGAAAAGGCTGGGACAATAGGAGAACAAATTTTCAGCATTGAAGGTAAAAGAACTCCTTCTCAGAATTTTCTTTCAAACACTTTTTTCAAGGATACAAACTTACCAGCATATAAGGGGAACAGAAGGGATAATTGGGGGATTGGGACTAACATATACACAGTACTGTCCATAAAATAGATAATAAAGACCTACTGTATAACACAGGGAACTCTACTCAATACTCTGTAATGGCCTATATGGGAAAAGAATCTACAAAAGAGTACATATATGTATAATTAAATCACTTTGCTGTATAGCAGAAACTAACATGACATTATAATCAACTATACTCCAATAAAAATTTAAAAAATAAAAAAAAAGTAACATGTTCTTAAAAACCTTAAAAAATTCTTTATTACCAAACACTCTTTTAATTAATTGGCTTCCCTTGTGGCTCAGCTGGTAAAGAATCCGCCTGCAATACGAGAGACCTGGGTTCAATCCCTTGGAGAAGGGAAAGGCTAGTCCAGTATTTGGGCCTGGAGAATTCCATGGACTATATAGTCCGTGGGGTCGCAAAGAGTCAGACACAACTGAGCAACTTTCACTTAACATATACCTTATCCAAAGAGAACTCATAAGTAGCATCAATAAGGAAAATAAAGAATGATGACTACATAGCTTATAAAAGATGAAATACAAATGGTCAGTCAACAAAAGAAAATATTCCCAATTTTAGTAATTATTTTAAAATTTAAATTAAATCAATGTTTCTTTGTGCCTAAAAGACAACAAAGATTAGTAATGTTTAATCTTGGGGAGATTATGGGGAAGTACAGAAGCTCATACACTATTGAGAAGATTATAAATTGTATAACCTTTGGGAGCAGCAATGTAGTACCGTCTATTATAATCATAAATAGTTTTACCTTTTTATGCTGCTTCCATAATTTACACTGAAATTCTTAAAATTTGTTTGCAGTAAATATGTATACTTTTTAGGTTAGAAAAATACAGTGAAGATTTTTAATAGTTCAGATTTTGAGGAAACATTTACCAGATATATAATAATTTACTTCTGTGGCTTGGGAGGTCTAGTCACTGTAGAAATATCATATGTTTAAGACCTCACTGTAAGGAGGACTAAAAAACAATTCCCAGTTGGTAAAAAGTCCCATGTGACCCAAATCCTAGTTCCTGATGGTTAACCCAAATAACTCTCAGCAATGAAGTGAATGTTTTATTGAGCACTTGCTATGATCAAAGGGATTGCATAGATTAAGTATTAATCCTTATAGTCAAATCTTTATCTCCTGATAGATTAAGTATTAATCCCTATAGTCAAATCTTTTTCTCCTGATTATCCATTGGAAGCATCTATCCAAACATTTTTATTCTTCACTACATTAATGTGACAGTCCGCAAACTTTTTTCTTTTTGTGAAGATTAGTGAGAGGTAAGCACTTTGGCTGCTCTATATGGAAAAAGAGTTCTAAATGAGTCTCACGGTGCTAGTGTCAGAGGTAAGCACATATGTAGAACTTGGACCAAACCTCTACATTGGTAAAATTCCTCCTCAATCTTGAATCCTGGTTCCTGAAGCCAAATCCAAGTATCTCTCAACACAGTCTTCACCACAGATCAATTGCCTGGCTCCTCCAACTATGTCTGAGATATATGTGCATTTATTAGTACCAATATTTAAAAGCTAAAAATTCAGTTAGGTCTTTAGCAAGTAACAATCATTTTTAAAAAGAAAAGATAATCATGTCAGTTTTCATCTTACCTCATCCTCTATGTTGAGTGTTTCTTGACATCAGGAATTTCATAGTATACCAATACATACATGAATGCACAATCAAGATTAATGCCAACTTCAGACTACCTGGGAAGCATTGTGGATTTCTGCATCTGTTAGGACACTTCCCTAGAGGTTCCTCCCTCCCAGCTCTGTATTTTTGAGTGGACATCAGAATCGTGTGTGTGTGTGTGTGTGTGTGGGCACGTGTGTTTGAAAATTTGATTTAAAATCGGTAACAGTGATATAATTTTTGAAATTGCTATTTCCCAGGTACAGTTCAAGGAGGAGACAACTTCCAAATGGAAATGTCACAAGTGGGATTCAGCGCGGAATACTCTCCTCAAAATGTGTGTATATCAGATAACTTCCAGCCATGCTTCCATTTGCCTTGACACTTCTGGACCCAGTAGCCTTGTCCTGAAATAGGAAAAACAGCCATCTAGTGATCAGCAGTTCTCACTCCTAGTCACGGTCGTTTAGTTTCTTTGTGCTGCTGGTTTATCATCTAAAAAACAGAGGTTAATAATGCCTTCCCTCCCCTATTTTACAGGGATTTTTTTTAATGGAAAAAAATGATAATATACAAGAAAGCCTTTGAGTGCTCCAGGGGACAGGCAGTATATTAACTCAAGGTATTATTATTGTAGGAATTTTCTTTATATCAATCAACTGCTGGAAAAGTTTGTTTAAAACACAAACTCTTATCATCACTGTCATGGTTGAATTCTGAGTTATTTGAATATCTGTTTTTTAACAGCAGAGACAGAAAAATAGTTGAAAAAGTAAGGAGTTAGAGAAAGAGTGAGATGGGACATCTTAGCTCAGGGAAGTCCATTCTTTCTCAGAGACATCCATCTCACAGGTCTCGGATTCTAATCCTACTCAGGATATGAGTGCAGCAGTAAAGAGGCCAAGAGACAGGTGACCTGGGAAATACTCAGGGAACAGGATTTGACTGGCTGAATAAAGGCCCAGGATCGGGTGTGTTTTTTTGGTAGAATAAAAGGTGCTAACATTCTCTGGATCATCAATCGTTAAGAGATGCTCCTAAAAGTTATGGGTCTTTCCCTCAGAAAAAATGTCAGTGGACCTACACAAAGAATTTTTCACACAATTTCCTGAAATTTTGTATAGTTCCTGAAGCTCCTTCCTGTACCCAGATTTCAGAGTCCAGGATTTATGATAATCATTCACATAATTTCATGGTCTGTTATCTTCAGAATGGGACACATTATTTCCCTATTTTTTTAATGGCTTGTATTTTTCATTCCAAAATCATACCTTGAAAACCATAATGGAGAAGAATATGGAAAATAATGTCTATATAATGAGATCACTTTGTTGTACAGCAGAAATTAATATGATGTTGTAAGTCAACTATACTTCAAGAAAATAAATTTTAAACAATAACAGCAAAACCCCAAAATTGTATCTCTGATATTTTCTAAGATCAAAAACTTGTAAATAAGGACTTCCCTGGTGGTCCAGTGGCTAAGAATACTCTTTGCGATGCAGAGGACTTGAGTTCAGTCCCTAATCAGGGAACTAAGATCTCACTTGCCCTGGAGCAACTAAGCCCACCCACCACATCTAGAGAGCCCGAGTGCCACAACTAGAGAGTGTTTGCAGCATCGAAAGATCTAGCCACAACTAGACCTAACAGCCAAAGTAAAATAATTAACTAATTAGTTAATTGGTTGATTAATTTTTTAAAAAAATTTAAAATAAGTCCCATCCTGACCATCTGCTTCCTGCGATGACTTATAGCCTTGAATATTCAGATTGGGTTTTGAGCCAATGCCGAGTGACCTGTCCTCTTTCACTGGTGCTGACCAATGGCTGTTTTTCTTTCCATAGATGAAATATCATATCTTCATTTGCTTTCTGTAGCTGTGCCATTCTCAAATAGATGGGATAGGAGAGAGAGGAATGTTTGAGAAGGAGTTTAGAAGAAAGAGGAAAGGGACTTCTCTGGTGGTCCAGTGGTTAAGAATTCGCCTTCCGATGTAAGGGATGTGGGTTCAATCCCTGGTTGAGGAACTAAGACCACACATGCCACAGGGCAGCTAAGCTTGTGTACCACAACTAGCGAGGACCACACACTGCAATGAAGACCCAGCACAGCCAAAAAATACCTAAAGTAAAATGTTTAAAAGAAGAAAGAGGAAGGAAGCTGAAGATAAGTCAGGTCAGAAGAGGGCTACCACATGGGTCTGGGGGAACAGTGCCCACCTCTCTTCCTCTGGCAGCATCACTTCCTGTTTCTTGAGCATGTCTCATAGCCCAAGCTCTTCTTAGGAACACGTTAGGCCAGAGGCTCCCTTCTAACTCCTTTCTAAAGGCTTGCAACTGTTCAGCATTTGCAGATGTGCCCCTTTGCATGGAAATTGGAAGATGGCTATGTGCCCCTCCTGTACTGTGGTACAGATTTATCTTTAAAATGTGTTGTACTAAACAAAGCCTAAAGTAATACAGCTCATGGGAAGCCTTCTTTTCCAGCACAAAATGTATCAAAACAATTTGGAGATATATCAACATACAATCTGTTGAAAAACCAAAAATCAGCTGAGTGAATCTGAAGATCTACTTGGCTTTATTCAATGATTCATGGGATTCTCTTGTAACTCAGTCGGTTAAGAGTCTGCCTGCAGTGTTGGAGACCTAGGTTTGATCCCTAGGTTGGGAAGATCCCCGGAGAAGGAATTGGCAACCCACTCCAGTATTCTTGCTTGGAGAATCCCATGGACAAAGGAGCCTGGCAGGCCACAGTCCATGGGGCTGTAAGAGACATACATGACTTAGCTACTAAACCACCAGATTGATTCATGAATTGGGCAGCATTTCATTAAGCAAACAGAAAGATGCTCTAAGGAGCTGTAGAAAATGGAAGGCTTTTATGGGCAGAAGGGGAAATGGTCAGACTGTTTCAGGCATAGTCACCTTCACATAGGGGACAGAAGGGGTCTCCCAGGTGATTACCTCACTAGTGCTGACCAGGGAATTGCAAAGTGACCATTTGAGACGACCTTCCTGGGAGAGGTTGAAGTTGCAGTTAGGTTACGTATGGTCTAGGTTTGATGATGTAGACTTGGCACAGGGGATTCCATTTTTGACCTGTTGTCTCTCTTTTCTAAGCAGTTCATGTATACTTTGCTTACTTTGCTTCATCTTAGTTTTTTTTTTTTTCTTTAAATTTAGACCATTTGTTTCAACGTTTTGCCCACCTGACACTCTTATGCCTTACAGGTGATTTGTTTAAAGGCTTCTCATTTTTCAATTATTGTAGAATATTCTGATGCTGGGTGCAGTAGGAGCTTATGACTGGAGTGGGACTGTGGTCCAGAAGACACCTCATGGACATTTGATCTTTTCTAAACAAGTGTTTGAACAAATTCTGCAAGACAGAAATCACAGTTCATATTTAGGTAAGACCTACCAGCACTTGGCTCAGCACATTTAAGTTGCTTCCTTTAAACTAGTCTCTTGTTGGATTTCAGGATCAGTTCAGCAAAACACTTGAGCTGTCATCTAATTACACATATTTCAGCTGCCTCTGCCAGTCAGGCCTTAGCCCATAACTACTTAATGAAACACTGCATGTTTGACTCGTTAATCTCTTCTGGTTGTTCCAGCAGTTGTTAATCCTGGGACATGACTGTGTTTCTCCAAAATAGAAATAGTACCTAAAAGTCAATACCGTAAGTGGTAGTTTTACATCAATTTGGAGTCTCCAATGTGTCTGTTTGTTTAATAGGTAGTCACCAATTTTGAGCACCTCCTATGGGACAGTCCCTGAGTTGGCTAGTCTGTCTACATAATATTTAAATACTTCCAACTATCCTTTGAAGGGATTACTACTATCCTCATTTTACCTTTCCAAAGAGGTTAATTACTTGCTCAAAGATACAAAACTTAACAAGTAGTGAGTCCAAACTTTGAACCAGAGACTGACTCCAAAGCCTATGTTCTTCCCACTGTGCAAATTTCCACCTTTTAAATTCATTTAGTTATTCATTCTCAAATATTTGTTGAGTTCATAAGGAGCTGATGAGAACAATGCAGAATCTAGGGTCAGCTTTATGGGGACATGTTCCACCTCCACAGGGCAGAGTTTCTGGCCAAAGGGCACAAGCAATTCGCCTTAGAAAAAGCAGGAGGATGCGACCTTCATGTTATACTCAGGAGCACGAGCAGCTGTGCATCACACTAACAAAAGGGCCCTCTGATCATCTCTGCTAGCTTCACAGGCTTATCTGGCCAAGATATTCAACAGCACCTACTCTGTAACCCCTTCTCTCCTAGGTTACTCTGTGGCTTCAATTTCTACTGGGAACAGTGTCCACTTTGTTGCTGGTGCTCCTCGAGCAAATTATACTGGCCAGATAGTGCTCTACAGTGTTAATGAGAATGGCAATGTCACAGTTATTCAGTCTCACAGAGGTGACCAGGTAAATTCCGTTGTTTAAGCAGGTGCAATTAATTTCATGGACAACCGAGGCTTGTGGGAAGGGAGGAGTAGTAGAAATGGAAACTAACATTTATTGAGTGCCTACCCTGTAGCTGCCTCTGTGATTTGTGTTTACTTGAATATTCCTTAAATATTCACAATACTGAGATCTACCATCCCCTTTTGACTAGCTGCTGAGAGTTTAACTACCTTTCTAAGGCTACATAGCTTTCATGGGGTTGAGTTGTCATTAAAGTCCAATGATGACAGACACCTAACCACTGCTTTGTAGGCAAGCTCCAACAAGGAACCAAGGATCTGGAGAAGAAACAAATAGATAAAGGGAGCAATGGAGCATTAGACTGAGCTACAACATCTAGGCCTGTACAGGTGTCCTGTGGCTCTGACATTTCTAAATGTCAAAAATTTTGACATTTCTAAAAGTAAAGCAGCCCTTTTCTCTGTCACTTTCTTCTGATGTGTGGCAGTTTGGTCGTGAGGACCAGTGATGCCTCCCAGTCAAGGTCCACGAGAACAAAAGCCATAGAGCCTATTTTCTTGCTAAGTAGTTTTGACTCCTGAGCTTAGCACATATTTGAAATGCACATCACTGTACTCCAATGACCAACAGAAAATCTTCTTCCTTAAATCAGAGAAACTGACTATCCACAGATTTCCCTTCTCTAATATTAAATCTGATTCACTGTCTCTATGGATTTTCCTGGAGGAAGAAGATCTGAGTCTTTGACTTCCTTGACCACAAGTCCACTGTGGTCATACATTCTCCTCCTCTTTAGTATTTTAAAGTTTATGGTCTTCCCTGGTGGCTCACACGGTAAAGAATCCTCCTGCAATGCGGGAGATCTGGGTTCGATCCTTGGGTCAGGAAAATCCCCTGGAGAAGGGAATGGCAACCCACTCCAGTATTCTTGCCTGGAGAATCCCATGGACAGACAAGTCTGATGGGCTACAGTCCATGGGGTTGGACAATATTGAGTGACTAACACTTTCACTTTCTATTATGTTTTATCACAGAAGCCCTGTTATTTGTTCAACCTCCCTCTTCCCTGCCTGCCTTTGTTTACAACACCTCATAAAGCTTCTAAGTGTTCCTTAAGTGTGGTCTTTTACCCACCAGCATCAGAAATACCTGGAGTGCTTGCTTAAAATACTGTTTTCTTGATTGACCTATAGACAATGCATCAGAATCTCTGGAAATGGCTCTTGGGAATCTGTATTTTACAGGTGCTTTTTTGGTGATTTTTGTGCACCCTAAGTGCTAAGAAGCAAGTGTTAGATTGTGACACAAACAGAGAGAAGGGGGATGTTATCTGTCTTTATGTTCCTAGCACCTTACAGGCAACAGATGCTCAATTTTTGTTTGTTGACTGAGTAAATAAAAATTTAGTGTAATACTAAGAGTAGAAGAACCCTAATGTTGATATGCTTTATTCCTGCAGATTGGCTCCTATTTTGGTAGTGTGCTGTGTGCAGTCGATGTGAATAAGGACGCGATTACAGATGTGCTCTTGGTAGGTGCGCCAATGTACATGAATGACCTAAAGAAAGAGGAAGGAAGAGTCTACCTGTTTACTATCACAAAGGTAAAAAAAAATTATTAAACTGATTTCATTTCATTTGCTTTAGTATTGATAAATAAAAGTGAATCTGCATTTTTGCAGATTAAAGACTTTATTATTAAATAAAAGTATGGTTTATATTTCATTTTGAGGATGTCACCATTGTTATAGTTTTAAAAATCACATTGAAAAGCATAACCTGGAACTTAAGGTATAGTGTCCTACCATCTTCCACAAGAGGTCTTTGAATATATATTTTCTTTACAAATAAAGTTATTATAAATGCATGTTGTTTTTTGAAATACATACACACACATGCATATACATCTGTGTGTTTCCCAAATATCTCATTCAATTATTCTTCTTTGCTATAAAGATATAACAATAACAGGGCAAAGCTACTTTATTGACATTTTACAATGGTAAGGACAAATTGTACAGGGCACTTTAGAAATAGCCATATATTCCTGTGTGCTTTCTACATTAGTTTGTCAGAAAATTCCATTGCTTGGTGTAACATTTAGGTATATATCCAAGTCTTGGAAATTCCAGTTCTTACACATAGAACTGAGCATATTCTAACATGGAAAAGCCTAGTTTTACCAACTTATAGACTGAACTAAATCCATGCACATAATTATAGTGAACTTAGTGAAACCTGAAAAGAAAACCAAAATTAAAGGCACAGATTGACATAGAAAATTAGATGGCTAGATAAGGAAAGGATGGAAAAAGAGAAGCTGATTATTAATGTAGTAAATGTTATATTTAACTCTTGTGATATTTCATCCTACTTTATTTAAATTAATATAACAGCCCTTAAACAGAAGCAATTAAAACAATTTTAAAGCTTATAAAGTGTAATTAAGTATTTAATAAGGGAAGAGCATATCTACTAGTTTGAAAATTTAACAAATCCCCAGCTTCTTAAATGTTTCTTGCTAGTCAGATATTCTGAATATTATTAATTGCTAAAGGTGAAATGATCTTTTAGTATTTTACCAGACTCAGTCAGTAATAAATTAACTTTCATAAGATTATTATAGAGGAGAAAGAACCAAAACAGACTCAGTTTCATGGTTGAAGAACATTGCTTTCTTATGAAGTCATGAAATATTTCCATTCTTGACTTCAAAATCTGCAAAAAAAAGAAAAAGCCCACAATTGTATCTTTTACAGGAAAATGTCTTTTCTTTGGCAGAAACATTCAGTGTTTTATATGATGGAATATTAACAATCTCATCTTTCACTTCCTATACCATTATAATTATGCCACTGTTGTTCAATAACCTTTAAGTAAAGAACTATATTAAGATATTGTGTTTTATTTGTTTCTACCTTAATTTTATTGAAGAGATTAGTAGACTTTTACCACAAATTTTTTAAATCAAAAATTTTGGAAACAGATGAGTGAAGATCCTAAGATTAAGGGGAAAAAAGACAAAGAAATGGACACTCTTATGTAGGTTGTACAGGCAACCTACAGAAAAGAATTGCTTCTTTTCACCTTGGTTTATGAGCAGATAGCCTATGACCTTAGTTTCAGTATGGCACAGTGATTCATTTGTACATAGGTAGGTAGATAGACAGAGAAGGCAATGGCACCCGACTCCAATACTCTTGCCTGGAAAATCCCAAGGACCGGGGAGCCTGGTGGGCTTCCATCTATGGGGTCGCACAGAGTCGGACACGACTGAAGCCACTTAGCAGCAGCAGCAGCAGCAGGTAGATAGATGGATAGATAGATTTTTTTTTTCGGATTCTTTTCCTTTTTAGGTAGCTAAAAACTATTGAATATAATTCCTTGTGCCATACAGTAGGTCCTTGGTTATCTATTTATATCTATATTTATACTACTATAAATATATAGTAGTATATATTTGTTAATGTAAGGTTGGCTTTAATTGTCCCCTTTTTCCCTCTTTGCCAAGGGCATTTTGAATTGGCACCAATTTCTGGAAGGCCCCAAGGGTCTTGAAAATGCTCGATTTGGTTCAGCAATTGCAGCTCTTTCAGACATCAACATGGATGGCTTTAATGACGTGATTGTTGGTTCACCTTTGGAAAATCAGAACTCTGGAGCTGTGTACATCTACAATGGTCATGAGGGCATGATTCGCTTGAGGTATTCTCAGGTAATCCATAGCTTTATGGTGATATGTGTACATGTGAGTATCATTAAGTTAGAGCTAGAGAGTATCATGTGGATCATCCAATCCATCCCTCTTAATTTATAACCTAATTCACTTATTCATCAGATCTGCTGTGCGTGAAGCTCTGTCTAGGCTCTGGGAATACTGTAAAGAACAGGATGGTCAAAACTGTGCTTTGTATGGGTCTTTCATTCTTGTGAAGGAGACAGGGGGAAAGAAGATAAGAAAAATATTCCAGAAAGTACTAAATAAGGAATTTAAAAAAAAAACTAGAGAATAAATTTTCAGGGCTAGGAGGTATCAAATATTTGAGTGAGTGACCAAGAAAGCCTCACTCAGAAGCAGCTTTTGAGTAAAGATCTGAACGAAATGAGCTAGGAGAGGAGTCAGGACCCAAACCTGCATCAGTTCCTTCTCCAGTTCACTGATCTCTCACTGCTTTGTGCTGGCTTGTTATTTTATGTGAGAGATTCATGCTGTTTTCTTTGATGAAAATGTGGCTGCAAGAATAATAATCAGATTGGATGAGCTATGAAAAATCAATGGAGTTCTGTGGAGAATAAAACAATCTGAGAAATGGCCATAGAAAGAATATACCAGGGCAATGTAGATGCTGCCTTTTTTCTGTTTCAGTTGTCATGAGCTATAATTTCATCTCAAACTTGTCTTTTAGAAAATCTTGGGGTCCGACAGAGCCTTTAGTAGCCACCTCCAGTACTTTGGGAGATCCCTGGATGGCTATGGAGATTTAAATGGGGATTCCATCACCGACGTGTCCGTGGGGGCCTTTGGACAGGTCGTTCAGCTCTGGTGAGTCTTTGAGAGCCAGACACAAACTAGTTAACAAACACATGGCCTGCTAAGTAGAGCAGATTGCTTTGCTAGTATTGTGAAAATGTCACAGGCATTATATAACAGTCTAAGACATTTGTATGTCATAGTTTGCATAGAGGAAGGAGTATGTTTTTCCTGGTGGGGAAAAAAAAAAAAATGCTTGCTTAACATTAGAACCAAGTCTCTCTTCTCTATAAAATGAGGAGGAAAAGTGTATTGAAAAGCTAAAGCTCTTGAAATGGTATTAAGGATATTTCTGATTATTTTTTTATTACCTCAACTTGTAGAAAAGAATTCTCATGAGAATGCTCTAAAAATACTGAATACCAAGGCCACACAAGTGAAGTACAACTTCTCCTGTGGTTAAAAGGTATCTTTTAAAATTATTAGTCATAAACAAGAAGCCATTATTTAGGTTTAGCTGACCTCTCATTGACCTCAGGAGGAGTTGAAGAGCAGGGGGGAACAATAAGGGATTCTAGAGCCAAGGAGCAAGGCAAAAATAAATATATTGGGCTGGTGAAGAAATGCAACCAGAAAGAAACTGAGAATTCTCTCAGGAGTCTCTAAATAAATAGAGTTCAGTTATCCATTCATGTCTGTTGAAAAATATGTTTTAAATGTCCAAGTATGTGAAGAACAGAAAGAAATTAGGTAGTGAGTAAATCACACTGAGTTCAATGAAACTATTTACAGTATCTCACTTGTGCTTTTAAAGGATGAAGTGCATTGTTTTCTGTGCATCATTTTTCTCTCAGTGCACGACAGGCAGGTTGTTAGTTTCTCCACCAGGGATTGAACCTGTGCCCCTTGAAGTGGAAGCACAGAGCCTTAACCACTGGACCACCAGAGAAGTTCCTTAGTGCAGAGGTCCCCAACCACCAGTCCAAGTTAGAAACCGGGCCACATAGCAGGAGGTGAGCAGATGAGGCTTCATCTGCCGCTCCATCACGGGTGTGAACCATCTCCCTCCCCTCTGCAGTCCATGAAAAAATTGCTTTCCACGAAACCAGTTCCTGCTGCCAAAAAAGTTGGGGCTCACTGCTTTAGTGCATCATTTTAATGAAATCTTCATGTGGAAGAAATAAAACTCAAATGTAATATTCAAGGCTTTGAAAAAAAGAAAATATATTTACTGAATAAAATCAGTTTAGAGTAACATTAGAAAAATACAAGGTATGATGACATAATTATGTGGCTTCTTTGGAACAGTTTTGTAAGAAATCATACCTTTCAGTGAACTTCACCCTGTAGCCACTTTGGTAGACCTCAGACATGCTAGGCCATATACTTCCTATACTGTGATGTTCCCTTTTAAGATAGCTCATGATGGCCAAACTTTTTTCTTTGAAGGTGGGTTTGATTCATCTAAAAAGTCAAGACACAAGAACTCAAATCCACATTTCAAGGAGACCAGTTAAGTTAGGTTATAAAGCATCTGCCTGCAATGTGGGAGACCTGGGTTCGATCCCTGGGTCGGGAAGATCCCTGGAGAAGGAAATGGCAACCCACTCCAGTACTCTTGCCTGGAGAATCCCATGGATAGAGGAGCCTGGTGGGCTACAGTCCACGGGGTCACAAAGAGTCGGACACAACTGAGCAACTTCACTGTCTGTCTGTCTGTCAAGCTAGGTTAATGCTGTTTTGTGGTCACATTCCTACAAGGTGCTGACTAGTTTTTCTGGGTAGCTTCCTGAGAATAATTTTTTTAAACATTGGTCTTTCAGGTCACAGAGCATTGCTGATGTATCTGTAGATGCTTCATTCACACCAAAAAAAATCACTTTGCTCAACAAAAATGCTGAGATAAAACTTAAACTCTGCTTCAGTGCTAAGTTTAGACCTACTAATCAAAACAATCAAGTGGGTGAGTAAACCTGAAATAATCTGCACAAGAGATGGGTTTGCTTATAGAGTTTCACTTCTGATGTAAACTATGCTTGGGATATGGAAACCAAAAGAAATAAGGGTCTTGCAGACACTTGAATTGCCACATATTTGAGGTGCCTGAGAATGGTTGATTATGTGTGGATGGTGTTTTAGACTGTCCTCTGTCATCCTTAGAAGGTCACATTCTGCTGCAGAAAGTCATGAAGTCAGTGACATAATTATAGCCTCTTCCAGTCTATTCTTTAAGTTTCTCTTACCCATAACTTCCTAATGGAAAACCATGGGCACATGCAAATTACACTGAACCCGAGTCCGTATTAGATGAGTCCACTGTGAGTTGGCTATACCATAATATAGGTACAGTGTGTTCAGTATGAGGATCAAATACTTCTATTCTTGAAAATTTAAGAAGCATGAAATAATGAAAGAGAAAGTATAAAACAATGTGTAATTTGTGCCCAGTGTTTTATATTTTCTAAATAATCCATTATGTGAACTGAAAACTTCAGATGTAAAGGCAGAGGAACTAGAGGTCAAATTGCCAACATCCATTGCATCATAGAGAAAGCAAGGGAATTCCGGAAAAGCATCTACTTCTGCTTCATTGACTACACTGAAGCCTTTGACTGTGGATCACAACAAACTGTGGAAAATTCTTAAAGAGATGGGAATACCAGACCACCTTACTTGCTTCCTGCAAAACCTGTACACAGGTCAAGAAGTAACAGTTAGAACCTTACATGGAACAACTCACTGGTTCAAAATTGGGAAAGGAGTATGTCAAGGCTGTATATTGTCACCCTGCTTATTTAACTTCTATGTAGAGTACATCATGTGAAAGGCCAAGCTGGATGAATCACAAGCTGGAATCAAGATTGCCAGGAGAAATATCAACAACCTCAGATATGCAAATAATACCACTTTAATGGCAGAAAACAAAGAAGAACCTAAAGAGCCTCTTAACGAAGGTGAAAAAGGAGAGTGAAAAAGCTGGCTTGAAATTCAACATTTAAACAATGAAGATCATGGCATCTGGCCCCATCACTTCATGGCAATTAGAAGGGGAAAAAGTGGAAACAGTGGCAGATTTTATTTTCTTGGGCTCCAAAATCACTGCAGATGGTGACTACAGTCATGAAATTAAAAGATGCCTGCTCCTTGGAAGAAAAGCTATGACCAACCTAGACAGCATATTAAAAAGCAGACATGTCACTTTGCCAACAAAGATCCATATAGTCAAAGCTATGGTTTTTCCAGTAGTCATGTATGGATGTGAGAGTTGGACCATAATGAAGTCTGAGCACCAAAGAATTGATGCTTTTGAACTGTAGTGCTAAAGAAGACTTTTGAGAGTCCCTTGGACAGCAAGGAGATAAAACCAGTGAATCCTAAAGGAAATCAACCCTGAATACTCATTGGAAGCACTGATGCTGAAGCCCCAGTACTTTGGCCACCTGATGCAAAGAGCTGACTCATTGGAAAAGACCCTGATGCTGGGAAGGATTGAAGGCAGGAGGAGAGAGGGATGACAGAGGATGAGATGGTTGGATGGCATAACCAACTCAGTGGACATGAGTTTGAGCAATCTCAGGGAGATAGTGAAGGATAGAGAAACCTGGTGTGCTGCAGTCCATGAGGTTGCAAAGAGTTGGGCATGACTTAGTCACTGAACAATAACAACAAATAATCCAGTGAAGTGAGGGAAAGTGAAACATGACCTATTGGCAGGAGAGAGTAAGGAAGACTGTGGGCAGTCTTTCTCTGGATTGGTCCAGGTTATCTTTGGCAGCCTGGCTGAGGTCCTACATGTCCCTTAAGTCTTTCTAACCACTGCATCTCACCTCCATCTCTCCTGCTCCAATTATCTCAGTTCCTTCAATATGCAGCCATTGATTTTTAGCACTTAATCCAATATTACCTTCTTTCATTTGCTTCTGTTTCATGGGTCCACATCCTTTCCATCAGATTTTTTTAAATTGAAGTGTAATTGAATTACAATGTTATGTTACTTACTGTTGTACAGCATAGTGACTCAGTTATGCATATATATCCTCTCCATCATATTTTGGCTCTAATTTTCTGAAACCTGTAGTTCCTTGTTATTCAGTCATTCAGTTGTGTCTGAGTGTTTATGACCCCATGGACTGCAGCACACCAGGCTTCCCTGTTCTTCACCAACTCCCGGAGCTTGCTCAAACTCGTGTCCATTGAGTCGATGATGCCATCCAACCATCTCGCCCTCTGTTGTCCCCTTCTCCTGCCTTCAATCTTTCCCAGCATCAAAGTCTTCCCTAATAAGTCAGCTCTTTGCTTCAGGTAGCTAAAGTATTGGAGTTTCAACTTCAGCATCAGTCCTTTCAATGAACATTCAGGGTTGATTTCAGTTAGGGTTGACTATAGCTATTTTATTAGGTGGCGAACAAATTAACTTAAAGGGTAAAAATATAGAGGCACGTTGTCATGATTTATAGAAGAAATAAGAAGGCTAGGAACACAAAGTTAGATTCACATCTTGGCACACCTTCCATATTTCCTGTTTTTCATATTCACCTGGCATTTTTCCTTTCAAGTGTTCAGACACTGACCCAGCTCTGAGTAGCACATTTCGCACACCTGCCTTTTAGCACATCCATCTGAGTAGCCATGAGAGTTGAGTCAGAAACCATTACTGTCTAAACATGAAATGGCTAGATGGAATGTACAGCATGGTGATTTTTGTTAATAATACTGTATCGTATACAGTTACGAAGAGACTAGATTTTAAAGGTTCTCACCACACACAAAAAATTGTAACTTTTTGAAGTGATGGGTAAGTTAACTCACCTTATTGTGGTAATTATTTTGCAATGTATAAAATCACTATGTTGTATGCTTTAAACTTACACAGTGTTATATGTCGATGATATCTTAATGAAGCTGGAGGACTAAAACATTAAATATAAAAAGTTAATTCGGAAAATCTATTAGTTGGCAGAAATGACTGGTAGGTAACCTCTCCTGGCCCTGAAGCATGGGTTTGTCTCAAACATCTTCCTCCTAGTTTTTGACTGTACTTCACCGCTTCTGTTAGCACACACTTGAAAGGCATTTTCTGCTTTCAGAGAATTTGATTCCCTCCCACCTGTTCTCTAGGGTCTCTCACCATTGGGCACCTTTCCCTTTGAATCCTCTTCTTGATGTCTTAGGTCCATACGGTCATGATCATTTGTCACTTACTTGCCTGGCAATAATAGTGTATAAGACAGAAACCCCACCTCTGTGACTTTGAAAAGTCCATTTTTAAAGCATATGACTTCTATTATTTATTGCATTGGGTGCACACTCCAGTTTGAAGTTAATTACATCAAAAGGATTATCATATTGCCTATGTAGCTATGTATCATTTTGGAAAAGATGAAATATTGTCCTTACCACGTGTACTAACTTTGTCCTAGCTACCATCACTTCCCTGCCATTACTTTTCCTTTGTGTTATTTTCACTACTTATTTGTAGTTCTTGATTCTTTTGTATTTTATCTTTGTTAACCTCATAAAGTATTCAGAGCCAGAAAAATTATACATCATTTCTAATAGGTATTTGAAAGGTCACATGTAGAATGCTTTTGGAAGTATAGTCAATCTTTAAACTCTTGGAAGTAATTCAGTTCAGTTCAGTCACTCATAGTCATGTTTGACTCTTTGCAACACCATGGATTGTAGCACACCAGGCCTCTCTGTCCATCACCAACTTCTGGAGTTTACTCAAACTCGTGTCCATTGAGTCGGTGATGCCATCCAACCATCTCATCCTCTGTCGTCCCCTTTTCCTCCCGCCTTCAATCTTTCCCAGCATCAGGGTCTTTTCAAATGAGTCAGTTCTTTGCATCAGGTGGCCAAAGTATTGGAGTTTCAGCTTCAACATCAGTCCTTCCAATGAATATTCAGGACTGACTTCCTTTAGGATGGACTGGTTGGATCTCCTTGCAGTCCAAGGGACTCAAGAGTCTTCTCCAACACCACAGTTCAAAATCATCAATTCTTGTAAATAATAAGATAGAATAATCCTAAGTAATGCAGTTGATGCTATTAATAGTATCAGATCTTCTCAGTGTTGGGTGGGTAGCCAACAGATTTTATTGAAAGTTCTGATAGTTGGACATTAGCTACTGACATAAGTTTTTATCACATATGTTTCTCATTTCCATTTCCCTAGGTTAGTATTATTATCTCTGTTTTATAGATGAAGAAATGGAGGTTCAAGGAGGTTAAGAAAATTGCCCAAAGCTCGTCAATGATGAGATTAAGATTCAAAATAAGTCTGTCCGATTCAACAATTTTTATTGCAGTGTAACATGACTTTCCCCAAGTAAGCTTTTGGAATATGCAAGGTGCTATACATTTCCCCTTAGAGTATCTAATTTAATCCTCAAATAACAATGAATCCTCTAAACTGCAGAGAAATAGTAGGAACATGGGGTCTGGTTTCAAAATTACTCAAACTTTACTTCTGACCATGCCCTAGCTATGTGAGCTGAGGTGAATTATTTTGAAAAACCGAATAATATTCTATTAATTATCTGAAAAATAGGATAATAAAATCCATGTTCCAGGTTTATTGTAAAACTTATATAACGTATAGGAACATGTCCAGTTGTAGGCACTCAATAATAATACCTTTCCTTTTCATGTCACCATGTTACAGACAATGAAATTGCTATTTGAGGAGTTTGACTAACTTCATTCAGTAGATTTCCCGGTGGCAAATCTGCTATTCCTTCCACTGCATCAAATCACAGTTCTTTGAATCACATTTCTTTGTATCCACAGTCGACGTACATCATACCAGAGGTGCAGTGACAAATACCGCAGGCTAGCCATGGCTCACAGTCCATCAAAAGGAAGACTGGTTTTTGTTTTCTTGTAGTCAGAGACTTAACCCAGTGAGACATGATAAAACAGGAATGCCTTTTTCTTAAAAATGTATTTGTAATGACATTTCTTTATGACTTTTATTATAGCCATTGTGTATAACATCACAATTGATGAAGACCAGTTTTCATCCAGAGTGATGTCCAGGGGGTTATTTAAGGAAAATAATGAAAGGTGCTTGCAGAAGACCATGATAGTAAGTCAAGCACAGCGCTGTTCTGAGTACATCATCCACATACAGGTGAGCCTCAGAGTCCTCTTCTTTCATCTCCTTTCTTTTTAAAGACTAATGAATTGGAGGCTTATGAGTGAGAAGAACCCTTGCTCTTCTAATTACTGCTTTTTTTTGGTCTGTGAATAGGAGTATATTTCCTTTACACTAATCTAGATGGTTACATGCTATTATGTAAGTTAGTTGCATTAAGTTTTACTTGGGATGGCAAGTAAAAGGGCAAAAATAAGATTCTTCAAGAAATCAAAGTGCTTTCTTAAGTGTTTAATAGGAACAACTTTTAGTTGACAATAAATTTTATATTGACATTTTCATATCAGGAGAATATTTATTTATTTTTAAATGATTGAAAAGGATAACTCTAACTGCCCTTTCCATTATTGGATTTAAATTGATACAGGTGAAGGCTGGTAGATTAGGAGGTAAAAATTCTTTGCTCTAATCTTATGCCGTAATTACTACAGTTCACATGGATTTTGAAATTCTCCCAAGTATATAACGTGCTTCTCAGAAGAAAATTTCTAAAAAAGCTTATCTTATAAATCATATGATTATTTCCCCCCAGAAGCCAGGTTATGGTATTTGAAAGTATAAGTTATTCAGGAAACTATTTTTATAAGAGTTACTTAAGAACTTTCCTAGAATGTGGTTCTCAAAGTTTAAGATGCATAAGAATTGCCAAAGAAACTTTTATAAAATTGGTATGCTGGAACCCCACCTCCCTCAGAAATTCCCTTCAGATCCAGTGAATATGTCTAAGGGGCATCCCCTGACATTTCTCAAGTAGAGGATGATACAGAAATCTCATCTCAAGAAGTGCTAAGAGTTGAACAAAAACTTGGATGAACTAAAATCAGTTGAGTAATTTATTGTTCAAGTTGAAGGTTTCTTCTTTGTGAAGGCCTGGACTTTTCTTGTTGATAATGTGCCAATTATACAGCTTCTTTAAAGGAATAAAAGCCAGATTCCATTCTCTCTTATCCTTGTGCTACGTGGTGGGTCAAATTAAACATGTAATCCATTGTGGGGAAAGTACCAGCCAGGATGTGGTGTGTGTGTGTGTGTGTGTGTGTGTGTATATATATATATATAAAAACTGGAGAAAGAAATGGCAACCCACTCCAGTATTCTTGCCTGGAGAATTCCATGAACAGTGGAGCCTGGCAGGCTACAGTTCATGAAGTCACAGAGTCAGACATGACTGAGTGACCAAACTACCACATATATATAAATACATCTCCTATTCTCTCTCATGTATACCTGTGAAGTCTTTATAAGGTGTGTATTATTGTGGTCAGCTGAGAGGAATTGTTCCAGGTAACACCATATTTGCTATCAATACCCAAGTCCATCCTATGTGCCAACCCTGCAGCCGAGGATACATTTCCCTGTAGTCAGGAAGTCACTGCCCCTGTCCACCCACCCCCTACCCAAAGGGCTCAAGACAGAAGTCCTGCTGAGATAAAGATATCACTCCTAAGAAAAGGAAAATTTGATTTTTAGTGCTTACCAATGTACAGGCATTCTTCTTTCTTGAAGAAGAATGCTAGATGGTGTTTGCAGCCCTATTTTGGCATTATTTTCATTGTTCGATAGACAGGAAACCTCAAAAACTAGAAGCGGCCCAGGCCTCTTGGAGCATTGCAAATCCTCCACCATCTTTGCTAGACAAAGAGGAACTGCCCAACTTACAGCTGGACAGTGTTGGTTTTAACGCCTGCTGAGTGATAGGTGCATCATCTTTGACATGCAAAAGAGCACTAACAGCTAGCTAGGCTGGAAACTGGGGAGCTTAGTTTCGAGTGCGGGAAACACTTTCATCTGGTTTTGTAGACTAGAGACTAGGAAGGGGAGTCCCCTTGTCCATTCCTGACAGTGAACGCTGGGCACTTTCCCTTCCAGGTCATAATATTCTCTTCCAGAGATTTGGTCAGGACACCTGTAGATGCCAAAAGTCTTGGCAGTACAAACGGGAAGAACATGGCCAACAACCCAAGAGCTGGGGACTGACAGAGGGCTCTTCTGAGCATTGAAAACTGGATATCTCATCTAAATATTGATCATTACTTATATAAATAATGAAATGACTGATGAGTTTACCTAAGAATCACTGCTTCAGATTTTTACTGAGCCCAAGTTTTGAAGTCTCTTAGAAGTGGAGAGGCTAACAGCAGACTTAGGACAGATGTAAAGAAGCAATAGCCTTGGAAGTTCAAAACAGAGCTATTCTGCATGACTGAGAGTGGACTGCATGTTTAATTGTGAGCACATGTGTGGTCATTTTCTTGTTTGAAGCTGCCATGCCCTAATCCACTAATCTGTGTGTGTTTAGGAGCCCTCTGACACTATCAGCCCTCTGAATCTGTGTATGAACATTAGTCTGGAAAACCCTGGCACTAACCCTGCCCTTGAAGCCTACTCTGAGACGGTCAAGGTCTTCAGTGTAAGTACGATTTGCCTTTCTTGGAATTCCTGATGAGCTGGCAAAGTTTCAGTCACTGCCTTAGTGTTTCGAAGACACTCAGGACATAGCCTAAGTTGGTAATTTTCTAACTGAAGTACAGTTACTTCTATGGAAAGTTCACCAGCATGTAAATTCCATGAAGATAGGGATTTTGTCTTCCTTGTTCTCTGCTCTGTTCCCAGCACTGTGAGTAGTGCTTTGCCCGCCACAGGCGCTCAGTAAATGTTTATTGAAGAAATAAATAACAATAAAGGGAACACCTTGTGTTCATGACCCATTTAAAAAAAATAAAATGGTACCGGTACCTCTGAAATTCTCTGTATCACTCCATACTCTATCATATCCACTTTCATCTTGCACCCCCAGATAGCACCACCATCCTGAATTTTGCATTTATCAATGTTTTTCTTTCTGATGTTGCTAAACACGTATATATTCCTAAAATATGGTTTAGTTTCACAGGGTTTTGAACTTTATATAAATGGAATAATACTATTATGTGTTCTTCTACAATTTGCTTGTTTAACTTAATAGCAAATTTCTGGGATTGTTTTTCTCTTTTTTTTTTTTGTAGATCCCTTTCCATAAAGACTGTGGTGATGATGGAGTTTGCATTTCTGATCTAGTTCTAAATGTTCAGCAGCTGCCAGCCACTCAGTAAGTTTTACTTTAAAGTGCAGTGAAAATTGTTGAAATAAAAGACATGTTAGATTCCTTTATTCAAGTGATTGTGTATGGAAATTTTTTTCTACAAAAGAAACATCATAACTCCTAAAGATCCTTAAAATCTAAAGTATCTAGAAATAAACTTAACCAAGGAGGTGAAAGACTTATACTCTGAAAACTATAAAATATTAATAATGGAATTTGAAAATAATCCCAAGATATGGAAAGATATCCTGTGCTCTTGGATTAGAAGAATTAATATTGTTAAAATGTCCACACCAAACTACAGATTTAATCCAATCCCACTCAAAATATCCATGACATTTTTTACAGAACTAGAGCAAATAATTCTAAAATTTATATGGAGCCACAAAGACTCCACATTTTCAAAGCAATTTTAATAAAAGAGAACAAAGTTGGAAGTATCTTCAGGTTATGCCTTAAAGCCACAGTAATCAATAGAGCACGGTTTGGGCACAAGAGCAGACGTATAGCAATGGAACAGAATAGAGAACCCTGAAATAAACCCATCTACTTATGGTCAATTAACCTAGAACAAAGGCAGGAATATACAATGAAGGAAAGACTGTCTCTTAATAATAAGTGGTTCTGGGAAGACTGGACAGCTACATGTAAAAAGATAAAATTAGAACATTTTATCATACCAAATACAGAAATAAATGCAAAATGGATTTAAGACCTAAATATAAGACCTGAAACCTCAAAACTCCTAAAGGAAAACAGAGGCAGAACACTCTTCGTCATAAATTGTAGCAGTGGTTTTTCTGTCTCTGTTTCTGAAAGCAAAAGAAGTAAAAGCAAAAATAAACAAGTGAGACCTAATTACACTTAGAGCTTTTACACAGCAAAGGAAACCATTAACAAAACAAAAAGATAACCCACTGAATGGGAGAAAATATTTGTAGATGATATGACTGCTAAGGGGTTAATATCCAAAATATACAAACAACTTGTACAACTCAATGTCAAAAAACCAAAAACCTGATTTAAAAAATAGGCAGAAGACCCAAATAGACATTTTTCCAAAGAAGACATACAAGTGGCCAACAGGCACATAAAAAAATGCTCATCAGTGCTAATCATCAGAGAAATGCAAATCAAAACCATGATGAGGTATCATGCCATTTCATACCTGGCAGGATGGCTGTCATCAAAAAGAACATAAATAACAAATGTTAGTGAGGATGTGGAGAAAATGGAACCCTTTTACACTGTTGGTCGGAATGTAAACTGGTGCAGCCAACCATGGGAAACAGTATGGAGGTTTCTCAAAAAACTAAAAATAGAACTATCATATGATCTAGCAGTTCTACTCCTGGACATGCATCCAAAGAAAACAAAAACACTAATTTGAAAAGATAGACGTTTATAGCAGCATTATTGTCAGTAGTCAAGGCATGGAAGCAACCTAAGTGTCCATCAATAGATGAATGGATAAAGGAAGATGTAACACACACATGTATATATATATTTATGTATACACATTTGTATATATAATAGAATGTTACTCAGCCATAAAAAGGATTAACACACACATGTATATATATATTTATGTATACACATTTATATATATAATAGAATGTTACTCAGCCATAAAAAGGATAAAATTCTGCCATTTGCAATAATGTAGATGGACCTAGAGGGTATTGTGCTTCATGAAATAAGTCAGAGAAAGACAAATATTCTGTTTCACTCATATAGAGAATCTAAAAAACAAAACAAATGTATAATACAAAATAGAAAAATAATAAACTAGTAGTGGGCAGAGGGAAGGAGGAAGGGGCAAGATAGAGGTATGTAATTAGGTGATGCAAACTATCAATATTATGTAAATGTAAAATAGATAAGTAACAAAGCTATATTGTACAACACAGCAAAATATAGTCATTATTTTGTAATAACTTTCAATGGAGTATAGCCTATAAAAAGATTCAATCACTGTATTGTACACATGAAACTAATATTATAAATCAATTATACTTCAATATAGAGAGTATAAATTTCAATTTCTCTCATCCATATAGGAGTAAGCACTAAGAAATATAAAACCACTTATATTTGGATGGTGTCTTTTTCTGCAATGTAATTAAAAGCAACAAAGAAAACCCAATAGGATTTATTCATTCATTGCCAATATTATTTTACTATGAAGATAATTTGTTATAAGCAGTTTTCTCAGTCTCTAAATAGTAAATCCAAAATTTGTTTTTTAAATGAGTAAAGTATTTGAATGCTGACTTAAAACAAAACTGTAATGACTTTTTTTTCTCCTTTTTACTGTTAACAGACAACAGCCCTTCATTGTCAGCAACCAAAACAAAAGGTTAACATTTTCAGTACAACTGAAAAACAAGAAGGAAAGTGCCTACAACACTGAGATTGTTGTTGATTTTTCAGAAAACCTGTTTTTTGCTTCCTGGTCCATGCCGGTATGTGAAGGCACTCTGGTGTTAACTGCTATTTTTGTTGTCAATTACTGTCCTCCTCCTACTTGAATCTCCAGGTCCTCTGTGTTTTCTGAAGAAACTCCTTGCCCCTCAACATGATCAATCTTGACGCTGGTGGCTCCCAACTAGTTAAACTACTTGAGAACATAGCCTGGCTGTGTATCTAGACCAGTTCAGCTTCATGGCTTGGATCAGATTTTTCCTTTGACCTGACACTTGGCAGTTGTAGCCAGACTCTACCGTAAACTCTCCTCAAGCCATCTGTGTGATGAGGCTGCCATGGAGCTGCACAGATGCTGGGAGTTGCACTTGCTCTCAGAAATTAGAGTCCCACAGCTCAGCCCAAGCTTTGTAACCACAGGTCTTGCTGCTGCCAAGATAATGCATTCCAGCGAGGTCAGTTACGCATGTTGACTTGATGGCTATACCAGGAACGCACTTGACCATGAATGCCCCCCTGGTCCCTCTGCCACCAAGCAATGAGAAGGAGAGAAGGGAAAAGCTGAGATTTTCAAAATTCACTACTTGATGAAACGATTTTAAAAATGGTTTCATCCAGTTTCAAGTCATTGTGAACTTAATAGATTTAGTGTTCTACACCGATTCTGAC
This sequence comes from Bubalus bubalis, assembly GCF_019923935.1. Lineage (NCBI taxonomy): Eukaryota > Metazoa > Chordata > Mammalia > Artiodactyla > Bovidae > Bubalus > Bubalus bubalis. Next base: position 25,868,810 of record NC_059175.1, on the reverse strand, counting down.
TTTAGTGTTTAAATTTCTTGGGCCAAATGACAGCTTCTTATTTTAAAGAGAAGAAACCTGAGGAAATCTGAAGATGATTCCAAGTTATTTAAAATATAAACAAAAGCTATATTTTATTTGCTTTTCTCTTGAAACTATAACTTTCAAATATATTGAGAGAAAGGTATGTATTAAAGACAGTATGTATTAAATAGTGGATTAAATTTATTTTGTGCTTCTGAAATATGACATATGATTTATTTCTGGGGGAAATTTCAGTATCTGACTTTGTTTTGTTGGGTGGCCTGTCTAGCAATAAAAATAGATGTTAGCCATCTGGATAATACATAGAAGATTTTCAAGTCTTGGTGTGAACACAACCTTACTGCTAAAATCTCTAGGTGGTTTATATTTCTTTTGGCACATATGTGCATGAGCACACACACATACAGACATTGAAAAAGAATTGATCATTGTTTCTTTGGTCTCATTCAGGTTGATGGGACAGAAGTGACCTGCCAGATTGCTTCATCTCAGAAGTCTGTTACCTGCAATGTGGGCTACCCTGCTTTAAAGAGCAAACAACAGGTACAACTTCCATTTCATCCCCAAATCTCTGCTGACCCCTTCTCATCATTGGTGTTAATTCACCAGTGAACCATCTTTCTTTATTAAGTGTCATCATTTGAGAGGCACCACAAAATAATTGGCTGCATATTTAAAGGAAGTTTTAAAATATCTGCATGCTTTAAATTAATAAAAGTGGGATTTCCCCCTGTGCAATTCATTTCCAAAGACACATACAACATAGAAAGTTTTTTCTGAACATACTGACCAACACCAAAGTGATTTACACATAGTCACGAATAAAGCAAATTTTACATCAGCACAAAGCCTTCAAATTCAGACAAGTATTAGTGCCTGTGGAAGTGTGGTGGTGGTGGTGGTGTAGTCGCTAAGTTGTGTCCAACTCTTTTGTGACCCCATGGACTCTAGCCTGCCAGGATCCTCTGTCCATGGGATTTCTCAAGCAAGAACACTGGAGTACGTTGCCATTTCCTTCTCCAGGGGATCTTCCCAACCCAGGGATCAAGGCCAGGTCTCCTCCTTTGCAGGTAGATTCTTTACTGACTGAGTCATTAGGGAGACCTGCTGTATGTATTTGTTAAGTAAATTCAGTTCTGTTCTGAAGGTGAGGCAAGGTGGAAAAATACATAGATTTTCTACAAATTAGAAAGCTTAAGTTTCATAAAATTCAGAATCAAATGGGAGTGAGTTTACTTCTATGGGACACTTTTTTTTTTTATGTTGGTCCCTGAGTACAAAGCATCATAGATTGATGAGTTTTCATTTTGTATATAGGTGACTTTCACTATTAACTTCGACTTCAATCTTCAAAACCTTCAGAATCAGGCATCTATCAGTTTCCGAGCCTTAAGGTAAAACATGATGAAGTCATAAATTGATGAAAAGTGGCTTTTCTAATATTTTTCTTTCAGTAATTTCCTAATATTCCTTTCAATAGCGAAAGCCAGGAAGAAAACATGGCAGATAATTCAGTCAACTTAAAACTCTCTCTGCTGTATGATGCTGAAATTCACATAACAAGGTAGGTGAAACAGTGGGGAGCCTGTGATCGCAGCTCACAACACATTTGGTTCATGACTAAAGAAGTCCTCTACATGCTCATTCTTTACTGGAGAATTTGAATTTAAATGTTTCCTCCTTGTCAACTAAAACAGAAGTCCAGGGGCACGCTGGTCCCTGGGGGACTCTTGAGGGACGCTTTAGATTTACTGACTAAGAGCAATACCAGAAAGACAATTGTCTGTCACATGCCAAGGGGAGCTCCCTTGCAGGCCCTCGGACGAGCTGTTTGACCAGAGCTCGCAGGGCCCCAAGGAGTTGCCACCACTTCTTCCCCACACCTCTGTCCCGCTGTCCACATGAGATCTCAAGGGGTAGCCCCACTCCTGGACATCAAAGCCCTGGGCACAAATATTGAATCTAGTCACAGAAAATTCCTGGCACAGTGGATTAGGGGTTTCTTCCAACCAGGATGAAATGAGGCATTTTTCAAAAGAGGTCATCCAGAAAGAAATGAGTTATTCCACTTTCTTGTCTGTCCAAAGCAAGTAAACCTGAGAGCTCCGGCCAAAACAGTACCACTTGATACCTATTATCTTGAATTGTTCAGAGAGACAGGTGTCTTGCGAGGTGAGTAACTTGTAGACACCACAGGTGCTGATATTATCACCTTCATTCCCACTTAGTGAGGCGGGTTCGTGGGCACACACATTGCACACAGCTGTGCAGGTGCAGAAGTCCCAGGCGAGGCCCGCCTCCAAGCCTGGGAACCAGAGTTCTCTAGCTGCTGAAACACTATGGCAGCTTTGCAGCACAGATCAATGACCCCTGGAAAACACACAGCAGCATATCCCCAGGGAGCCGGCTACGAAGTGTCCAGTGACCGCAGCTTTCTCTAACATCACTCCAACCCCTAAAAGCATGGAATATGTGGATCATCCAACAGATCCCTGAGCAAAAACAAAAAGGAAAATATGTCATTATGTCTAGAGCTCAAGACACATGAGCAAAGATGAAAAGAATGCTTCTGTATAAAGTGAGTTGCAAACGGCAAAAGCAGAAACTGTATCTCAAGTCATCCATCCCTGAAAAATTATTCAGTAACTACAGATTTCAAAGGGCCCTCAGCTGCTAAAATAAGTAACTGAAAACAGCTGCAGCCGAAGAGATTGCTAGCACCACATTACCTAAATGTTTTCCTTCCTACCTATAATGCTACTTTCTCATCCTAAATGCTTTTTGTTAATAGAGCCTTTTCATCATTCCATTCTCCAATGTTTTTAGTTATTTTGAGATGAAATAAATTTAATATTGAAGTGGAACTTAACATTTACTAAATCTTAGCTATGTATTTTTTGTGATGGTAAATTGGATTCTCAGGCATTCTGATGTTTAAAGTATATCATGAAGTTAAAAAATACGGAGAATTAGCAAGAATAAAGCTAAAGCGGTTCCTAAACCTATCATCCAGATAATTTGTCTTAATATCTTTTTAAAAAGAAAGATGTTAAATGTGCATGGATAGAAAACTCAAACATCATGGAAAAATGCACGATGAAGGGAAATCATCCCTCCAATCTCCTCTGGTCATTTTGTAATGACTAATTCGGCTGTTTCAGAATATTTTCTAGATACAAGGTCTATCTATCTACTAGGATATATGCCACACATACACACACAGTTTACTTACTTTTTGGGGAAAAAAAAAAAAGTCCTACCCAATCCCAATTATTGAGTATATCCCTTAGGAACCATTTTGATACTATGTAAGTGTGCAATTATATTTTGCATATATGATGGGTGGAAATAGATGACAGTGGAGTTTATTTCTAAAACAGGATCTGCCCCACTATAGCTAACTGCTAATGTAAATATATTGATCAGTATTTAAGTAACTGACAGAACCCTTAAGGAACAAATGAAAAAAATGTTGGATCTCTTTAAAATGCAGAAACAAAGCATATTAATCAATTTGAAAACTGGCCATACATAGGGGCTCACACAAAGATCTGAAAGGCACATACAGCCAGCCTTTCTATTTTATTTTTTAAATTAATTTTTATTGGAGTCAGGCTTTCTGTTTTAAATCCCAGTTTTCCCATTTTCCATGTAAAGCTGACAAATCATTATTTCCTCTCATAGACATAACCTTGACAAATACTACATTTATTTCAGTCCCTTTGACATATTTTCCTTTTGAGAATTTGGGGGAAAATTCTAAGGCATAAAAGAGAAAAAGGCAAGATTTTCAGTAAAGAAACCAAAGGACTCTATCTTGAAAATATCCAGTCCAATTTTTTTTTAGGAAATAGAATCAATGTATTATAATTAGGATAAACTGTCTGATGGCAATAAATATTGCTTCTCAGACTCCTGCCCCTGCCATCTGCCCTCTACCCCACAAGGAAGCTGCCCTGGTTGGAATTCAGCCTCAGATTCCCAGAAATGAGTGAAGAGAGGGAATGGTATTTGGTTACATTTCAGTCTGGGTTGTCCTATGTGGGTTCCCTAAGGCCTGGTCATTCTTCCACTTGCAAACCCTACTCAGCAGCCCCAAGCAAAGACATTCAGTTAGGCCATTACCCCTAGGTCTAATCTATTAACAAAACTCCCAAGTCAGCCATCTTAGAAGTGGTTTCTGTGGTCAGCAGTGGAAACAGATGGACCTACCCCGATTCAGACCAAAGCGTCAGAGTTGGCTTGAAACCAAGGATTGTTGTCATTGTTTAGTCATTAAGTTGTGTCCGATTGTTTGCAACCCCATGGACTGTAGCTTGCTAGGCTCCTCTGTCCATGGGATATGCCAGGCAAGAATACTGAAAGAATAATAAACAAAATGTATACCCTGCTGTCTATGGGGTCACACAGAGTCGGACACGACTGAAGCGACTTAGCAACAGCAGCATACCGTTTCACAGGCATCCAGTGATGCGTAGTACAGGAGCTAATGCCTGATAATATTTCAGCCATCATAACAAGTGGAAAATCCTCTGCCTTATAAATCTGTTCGTCCAATCAATAAGGACCAGGTGTCCACTGTATTAACACAGCAGTCAATATAATAGCAATCTTGCAAAGAGTTTCACTACAGGTTCCAAAGTAATACATTTGTACTTATTTTAGAAACTTACAACTGATATATGTATCTATATATACAACTGATGTAACACAAAGAATCTTAGCAGAATGATCATGAAGGGATATGTTTTGAAATGAACTTGTTTTAGCCTTAGAAATGTATACTGGGCCTTAAGTCCATAACAAATATTTGTTTTCCTTTAATGTTTTGTACCTAAATGTGAATTCTTTCACTTGTAATATAAGCTGGAAGATATATAAGTAAAAGATATATTAAACTTCAAGAGCAATAGCATAACTAAAATATTCAGCTTTACAAATATCATCCAACAGATCTACCAACATAAATTTTTATGAAGTCTCCTTGGATGGGAATGTTTCTTCTGTCGTGCACAGTTTTGAAGATATTGGTCCAAAATTCATCTTCTCCATTAAGGTTGGTACACCTGTTATAAGAATGGGAAGTCAAGAGAAAGTGGCGGGGTGGGGGGGGGGTGCCGGGAATGAGGGCAGGAAGAGAAGAAGAAAGTAAAACGAAGTTGAAATATGCCAGTGGTTCTCAAATTTGAGCACACATTAGGATCACCTGAGTGTGGTCAAACATTTGTCACTGGGCTCCATCTCCAGTAGTTCTGATTCAGAAGGTCTGGGGTGGGCCTAACAATGTGCAGGTCTAACAAGTTCCCAGGGGATGCGGATGCTTCTGGACCAGGTGCCATTCTTTGAGAACCACAAAGATGGGCCATCGATAAATAAACAGCTGGGCTTTGTATTGATACATACTTTTGTATCCAGGGTAAGGGATAATTGGTGTATTTTGAAAGCAAATATTGAATATTAATCAACAGAGTATTAACATAAAGCTACTGCTGTGGACAGAAGTCTCTGCAATATAATGCCAATTTATGCTTGGAAACCACTTCTGTTTGAGAAGCTCACCATTTGTATACAAATATTTACTTTGTACAGTCATGCTAAGTAGTATACAAAATATTTTTAAATCAATTTCTATTGGCTATTAATTGGTAATTATTAAAGTTTGTTTCCAGTTATATAAAGAGAAACGAATTTGTGAGAGAATATTTTATAATGACATTACATAAACTTTGTTAAATAGAAAGGAAAGAATCCATCCACCAGCCTGTCATTTTATTTTTGTACATATTCTACTAATCTGTCAAGTGGTTACAACTCTATAATTTGGTGATAATTTATATTCTTTAAAAAGTCTTAAAGGAATCTTGATTTGTGATCCAAATTGATGGAATTGACAAAATGTGCATGGTATTTGGCAGTTACTTCTTTAATGAAACATTTAGTCAATTAGTAGTAACAATAAAATAATATTCAAAGACATATAATAAGTATCAGCCTTTGTATGAAATGCTTTATACATGTTAACCCATTTAATTCCCAGATCAGTTATGAGATTGGTAGGATTATTATTCCTATGAGCGTTCTTTAAAATGTCTAACCCCAATAGGGTATGAGCCCTGAACAATTAGGACAGACTTCCCACCAGTGAGCACAGAGGCTATACTTGTGCATGGCTACTGAGTTGCTGCCTATCTTTATTTTACAAATGAGAAAACTGAAGCATGAAGAGGTCAAGTATCTTGCCTAAGCCCCACTGCTATCAGGGGCAGAGTGGGACTTCATGCCCTGACAGGCCAAACCCACAGATGGCAGGTGTTTTTAACCATCTCCTAAGTCACAAATTATGTACCAGTCCAAATCATAGATGTTGAGATTTTAATGAGAGAGAAGACACAAGGACTCAGAGAGTCCACAAAGTAGTGACTCACTGTCATAGGAACTCAGTCTAACTACTTAATAGTTGCCCGTCATCAACCCTGAGGTTTTTGATCACTTTCCTTGCAATGTGTGTCTGATGCAGCAGCAATCAGAATGTGTCCTTACTACACAGGTAACAACAGGAAGTGTTCCAGTAAGCATGGCATCTGTGATCATCCACATCCCTCAATACACCAAAGACAAGAACCCGCTGATGTACCTGACCGGGGTGCACACAGATCAGGTAAAGGCAGCCAAACTGCCTATAAAAATGCACACCTCCCATGTGGGAACACCCCGAGGTGGGGTGATCATGCCTGCCCTCTTATAGACGAGGAACTGAAAAGATAATCCCTCTGCACCCTGGGGGCCAGTTAACTAGCAGTTAATTTCATATTAGAAGCAGGATATTGTCATCAGAAATGTCTGAGTCTAGGGATTTACAGATAGCAGAAATTATTAGCACCTCGTTCTGATCAGGTGAAGATCTGACTTTGTCAGAGCCCTGTTTATAGAGAAGTTAGCTGGCTGGGAAGTGAGAGGTTGAACCCATGGTGGGAGAGTAACTGGGCCACACAGCTGCAGGCAGTAGCTTTGTTTCAAGCTCTCAGCCAGGGCTTTTGTCCGGTAGTTGTCCACCCTGGGTGCTCATTTAATCACCTGGGTCATTTTTCGAATCTGTGTGATGCCAAGGCCTACCCCAGGCAATTATACCAGAATCTCCAGGGCGAAGGCTTTAGCACTGGTGTTCTCCTTTAAGGGCCATCCAGGTAGTTCCGAGAGACTCGAGCCAAACCCCGTGAGGAGCACTTAGCTGATGCTACAACAGCATTACTTCTGTGGTGCTCATAGGTGGCCACAGGGAAGCAAAAGCCTCAACCGTTCCACAGCAAAGAACCCGAGTGAAATCACTCCTAGTCAGTTGTTATTGCAAATTTCTTTCGTCACACATGGACTGTTAAGAACCGGTGCCATGCTGTCCAGTCACATCAGAAGGACCTGAATGCTTCAGGATTACAGTAGTGATGTACAGAAGTGTGGCCAGGTCAGCACAATGAAGGGAATCCTGGGAGCCCTCCCCTGCCCCAACATGGGAAACAGGATTTCCTGACAAGTTGAAAACATCATAAACCATCTTGCTTCCGAAGACCAATTTGATGACCTTCTTTGTAGGCTGGTGACATCAGTTGCGAAGCCGAAATAAATCCACTGAAAATAGGACAGACGTCTTCTTCTGTATCTTTCAAGAGTGAAAATTTCCGGCACATAAAAGAATTGGTAAGGACAGGTTAATGGGGTGAAAATTTCCCTGGCTGATTCATTGTTTGTTTTACCTGGAAATTGAGGCACTTCTTTTTCCCTGCCACCACACATGTGGGAGAACTTTCCTGTTTTGCCTTTGATGGTCTGTGTGAATCAAGAAAATACACACTCAAATCCAGGTTATTGGCATTATCACTTATGCCATTATTATAATTTCATGAAATCAAAAGGACCCCATGTCAAACTAGTTTTGTGTCGTGCGTGTTGGAAACACTGCAAAGAGCTGGGCGGGAGCTGGGCATGTATGCGAGGTAAAGCCTCTCTCACCTTCTCCACAGAATCACTGATGTCTTTATTGAGCTGTTAAATTTGACTCTCTGACAACCCTGCTCTGCTTTCCATATTTGATCATATCCTGCTGTGCAGCTATATGCCACTTTCTTTGGGAAAGAGGCTTGTCTAGTGTCTAGCATGGTGCTTGGCACATTATTAAGTATTCAAATACATAAACATTTAGCAAATGGTAAGATCAACTTCAGGGCTTCCCAGGGGGCTCAGTGGTAAAGAATCTGCCTGTCAAGCAGGAGACGTGGGTTCGATCCCTGGGTTGGGAAGATCCTCTGGAGAGGGAAATGACAGCCTACTCCAATATTCTTACCTGGAAAATCCTATGGACAGAGGAGCCGGTGGGCTGCAGTCCATAGAATCGTGACTTAGTGCACATGTACAAGATCAATGTCAGTTCTCCTCTATGAACAACGTGGAATTCCTCCTGTTTTCCTTTCATTGCAAAGGATGGGAAAACAGGAAGCTAGGAGAATGAAACAGTTTCTTAAGTGACTATAGTGTAATTACAGTGTAAATGTGGTCTAAATCTGAACAGAGGTATGTAAAAATGCCCAGGAGAAACTCATCTCAGTGTATGCCAAAATATGATACCTCTTAGAAGTTTCCATATATTTGTGAAAATGTTTGATTTTGTAAAAATGGCAACTTCCAATATAAAGCAAACAGAACACAAAAAACTACAAAGCAGAAACTAAAGTTCTTTAGAAATCTAACAGTTGACCACTTAACATTTACTGAGCATTCTTCTTTATAATCATTAATCTACAAATAGGCACATGTATACTGTTACATAAATGGACCAAGCTACCTTTTTTCTTTGGCCCATATATCATAGATCTTTTAACAGGCTTTATTTTTATAGTAGTTTTAGGTTCACAGCAAAATGAGTTTAAATTACAGAAATTTCCCATATACCCTTGCCCCCACATACCCACAGCCTCCCACACTATCAAATCCCCCCTATTGACACATCATAATTACCCAAAGTCCATGGTTTACATTAGTTTTACTCTTGATGTATAGTCTATGAGTCTGGACAAATGTATAATGACGTGGATGCACAATTATGGCATACAGAATAGTTCACTGCCCGGAAACTCCTTTGAGCTATACCTATTCATCCCTCTCTCCCCACTAACCCTTCCTTGGTAACCACTGATTCTTTTAATGACGACTTTTTTAAAATTCAAGGAAGGCATCTTTATCATGAGGTTACTAACTAAACTGTACTGAATTTTGTGTATATACACGAAAAAGTGAACGTGTTAGTCACTGAGTAGTTGTCTGATTCTTTGCGACCGCGTGGACTGTAGCACACCAGGCTCTTCTATCCATTGGGATTCTCCAGGCAAGAATTCTGGAGTGGGTTGCCATTTCTTCCTCTAGGGGATCTTCCTGACCCAGGGATCCAACCCAGGTCTCCCACATTGCAGGCAGATTCTTTACCATCTGAGCCACCAGGGAAGCCCTTAGTGTATATATATTCAGTAATAAACTAGTACACTGTTGATAAACATGAATTATTGGTTTTTTTCCTCTCTCATCAATAGTAGTGCAATAAATAGGCTTGCTGTATTTTTCTGCACTCATTTATGATTATTTCCTGAGGTCCTCCATACAGATGGGAAATGGCAGGGCAAAGGACATGTACTTCTTACATTTTGAGGCAAAGTGCCAGAATCTCTAGAAGGGTTATGTAATAATTATTCGTAGTTCACGAGACTGCCAATTTCCCTAGATCCTTCCCTGGGTTTTATCTGTCTTCGTAAAATTTTAGCATTTCTTCTTTTAAAGCTCATACTAACTTCTCTTATCATTGACTCCAACCTGAAAGAACTGTAGAACTGCTTCATGCAGTAGCATCATGTGCTGGCTGAGAGACCTTCAGGTGAAAGGAGAATACTTCCTTAATGTGTCCACCAGGATTTGGAATGGGACTTTCGCAGCAGTAAGTATCAGCTTAATTTACTGGGTTTATGGATAGCAAGGAAATGTAAAGCTTCGCTTTAAGTTCACACCCCTTGACAAAATTAGCATTCTGGCTAATGTCAGCTGTGCCCAGTGGCCCAGAGCAATCTTACCTTGGAAGTAATATGCTTCCATCCCTTTCCAAGGCTTGCCCAACCTGGCTGTGCCTCTGAATCCCCTGAGGTGCTTGCAAAGCTTCTGCTTCTTAGACCCCAGGCCAACCTACCACAGCAGAATCCCTGGAGTGGTGTCAGGATCCCCTCTGCTGTCTGAGGTGCGAGGGGCCACCTTCTCTATCTGCCTCCTCATGCTCTCCTCTGACCTTCTGGTCTCCTCTGCCACACCCAAATCAAAGCATGCACATCTCAGCCTCATTCCTGGCACCCCCAGGGGGCTGCTGATTGATCTCAGACCACCTGGAGGGCAAATCCGACCTAAGGATCTGTCTTCCTAGAGCCAGATAAACACTCTGCTTGCCTGTTCTTACCCCTTCTCTCATGAAGTCTCCAGTTTGCTTACAACTTGTTTTAAAGTCATTTCAATCTCATGAAAAGTTCAAAGAAAGTTCCAGAACAATGTCAGGGTGTTATTCCATCAGCAAGTGTGACTTGGCAGTAGTGATAGCTGCTTCCAATAGAGATTTCGGAAGCCAGAATTTCAATCTGGCTCAGAAACTGGAAGGATGGACCAAGCTCTTTAAATCTGACTACATAAGCAGCGAGTTGTTCATTTTACTAACATTGGCTCTAAGGCAAAATAAAAATTAGTCTAAAATCTCCAAGGGGCCTTGCAGCTCTAGGTGATTTTAAAATGAATAAATCAGTCCTCAAGGTGCTTACCAACTGTATCCTATTCCCTATATTCTAACCACTTCGTGATCTCTCCAGCAGACCCCATTCCCTGCTGAGGAGTTTTATGTAACATTGGAGAATTAGCTCCCTCCAAACTTGTCCCTGGAACAAAAATATAAGCAATATTCTTGGATAAAGAAATAACAGAAGAGCTGTGAAAGGCAGGGGAAATTTTGCTAGAGAAGTGGAGGAGTGAGGAGTTGGGTTTTCTGCTTGTTTGCTTTTTAGTCGGTTTTCTCGTTAGTTGCTTTCAAGCCTTCAGGACGCTTCTAAATACTGTTAAGAGGCAAAGCACGCAGTTATGCCACCATCCCAGCTGCTGCAGATTGGTGCTGAGTTTTACCCATTGGATCTTGGCTCCTTGGATTTGAGGAACAAATGTTTTCATAGTAATCTTTGCCAGCTGGGAAGGAAAACCGTTGCAAATCAAAAGGCAATCACTCCAACTCTGTAAAATGCATTTGGTTTTTCTCAAGTTTGTTTAAAGCTACATCATTTTAACTGTAAGACTTTTTAAAGTACCTTCCCAAGGTTTTCAGAAGCAGCAGTTTCATTTCTGGGAACAAAATTTTGAAGCAGTGTATTATTTATGCTGAAAAACACTCATGGGAATTACTGTATATCAAGGCTTATACATCTTCCTCCTTTATGAAAGGTCAAATGTTTCTCCCCACCTTGTTTTCAGCTATTTCAACAGCCAAGTGGATGTTCAGACCACCTAGGAGACCCAGTCTGAAATAGGAATCCTATTTCCTGTATTAGAATCCATTAATATACCACTTTTTGCCCTTTTCCTGAGGCAGTGTAAGTCAACATTTTAAAGTAATCTCATCACAAAGTGATTGCTCAGACCTCCAAATCAATGGCATGTTGGCTGCTCTGGAAAAGGCCGAATGCTAGCAGGTGTGACTTCCCTCTCCTGGGCATGCATGGTACGCCCACCTCTACTTATCAGCCATGCAGGGGCTGTGCGCCTGTGCGAACGGCCAGACTCGGGAGGGCAGATATATCAGTGCTGTAAGGAAATGCTTTCACCTGTACTCTGCAGGGACTATGAAGTGAGCATTCACTAAACTGTTACTCCTTTTTAAATTTAAACCATTGTCAGTACTCTTAATGTTCCCCAAATAATGCATGTTTGAGGGACCAGTAATCAGGGTTAACTTCTGCTGCAGTCTTCCATTTTGAGAAAATTAAGAAGACTAATCAGAGACTGAGCCAGTGGAAAAGAAATAAATTGCTCACTTTTTGGATATGCATTCTCTTCTTCTGGCTCCCAGATATAGTTTAACAAATTACCTCATGGAGTATATTGAATCATGTGCCTGGTAACCAGAAAAACTCAATCCTAGTAGCCAGAGCATGGGAAGGCAGTTCTCAAATCCAGGCATTATATTTCATCTCAAAATAAGCATCAGTCCCAATATTTGATTACAGAGAAAACAACACAGCGGTAGTGCATAGCTTTTTCTGTAAGTGCGTTCAGGAGCACATGCAAAACTATTTCATTTGTGGAGGTTACTAATGACATCAGCACAAAATGTATGTCCTTCCAAATGCCTGCCCCAAATCCAATATTTTTGTAGAAATACTTAAGAAATCTGAAGTTATCACTGTTATATAGGGCTGACATAAGGTTTAGGGTGTCTGCTACTGACATGTGTGGTCTTCAAACAGTATTATTTTATACATGTGTACCCAGAGGAAAAACTCTTTTTTAATCTGATTTTCTATTTCATTTTGTGACTTAGGCAAGCATAAAGTTTTCAGTTTTCTCTCACGTCACAAACAAGTTTTTAAAAGCCTCAACTATGATCTTTCCCAATTAAAAACTTCAGTTCTAAACCTTTGTTTTTCACCCATTTTCAAGTTGAGTCGTCTGGAGAGACATTTTAACAAGCTGATATCTAGACCCCACCCGCCAAGACTCAGTTTAATTTGCCACTGCAGGGCCCAGCCACCCACACGGCCTAAGTTCCCGTGTGGGGTCCTGTCATATCAGTGATTTAAGCACACAAAGATGTTTGAGTCTTCAGAGTTGGCATTTGCTCTAGTCACTTTCCACAAGGAAATAAATAATGTTGTTTTATGCATTAACTTCTGCTAGGATAAAAATATGCTCTTTATTCTTATGTTCCAGTCGACTTTCCAGACAGTACAGTTGACAGCAGCTGCAGAAATTGACACGTACAACCCTCAGATATACGTGATCGAAGAAAACACGGTCACGGTGAGTGCTCATACCCCTCCCTGTGGGTCGTGGAGTCTGGCAGGCATTCCATTTCTGACAGTTTATGGAACGGTCATTCTTCTCACCTACCTGTATATAGAACTATCTCAGTGAAACTCTAAAAGTCTAGTTGAACTCTAAAAGTTTATCATGTTGAGTTTTTTTTCTTTTTTCAGGCAAGGATTTATTAGGGGCCTTGCTTTAGCAGGTGGGGAGCAAGAATGAGTTAACAGATTCCCCTGCTTACTCGCCCCCTGAGAGGGGAGCTGTTTTTTCTTACATGGGCTGAGGGTAGGGGGCTGTATCCAGGGGTTGGGCTGGAGGGGTGGCTCAGGTGATTTGCCCACCCCTCTGCCAGTGCTGTGTGCAGGGGGCATGTTGAGCTTTTGACAAGGGTGTTTGCTACTCAAAAAAGCCCAGCTGTGTACTTGCCCTACTCCATGTCCCAACATTGGCAAAGCTGGATCAGACATGATGATCCCACAGAAGGCAGGATGCAAGGGGTTCCATCTGGCTGTGGCCCCCTTCTCACTGCTCCAGCCTCAACCAGCACCTCGGCTCCTCCTTGCTGCTCATGCTTACACTAAGTAATCTACATCCTAGGCCATGAAGTCTAAGTCATGCTCGTTTGAATCATACATGGTATTTCAGAGTATTTTTAAGTGCTGAAGCATGCTTAATAAATAAGGCCTTTATTAGAGGGCTTTTTTTTTTAAGTAGTACTCCTTACAACTGACACTGAATGACACATCCATTCATTAGATCTTCAGTCTAGAAAACTATAAACTCTTCTCTTGATTTAAAAAAATAAAAAAAGATTTGGCAAAGAAACATATGTTCACAGAAAACAGAGGCTCACTGTTCCAAGAGCTGGCATGGGACGACCTTCCTTTGCACTGGAACTCTGCTTAGAATACGCTGTTTAGGTATAGCGGGATTTCCATGCTCAGTTAATCTGCTGGCAGAGAACTGGGCATTTTCCTCCCAATGCTTTTGTTAGGAATTGGAAGCCAGTTCAAGACTCTGCCCCCAAGGCCAGCTTGGCAGCTGGCCTCAGTCCACTGCTGCAGCCTATGGACTTGGCTAAAATGCCAATGGCCTTGTGAACCCTGGGCCTCTCTGCCTGCGAGTAGAGCTCACAGCACTGCCGTTCCACTGTTGTCCCAACAAAAATGATTCCACACAGCATGCTTTTCTGCTTCTGGTTTAGGACTATCAGAGAAGGCCCACACCCTATCTTCAGGGGCTGGAGTGTGGAAAGACAGAAATGGAGCCAAAGGAAATGTGGGATTCAAAATCAGAGCGCTATGAACTTAGCCTGCAGGGTTGGGGGAAGGAAATACTATACATATGTTAAAAGTTCACTGATGCATTTAAAGGAAGAAAAGGGGAAGACTTGCGTGCTGCCTTGCCTGTATTTGCAGGCGCATTTCCTCTAGAGATTCTAATTCACAATGTTTAACTAAGGATTGTGATCGTGAGGAAATCACATCCCCTTTCTAGAGCATCACTTTTAAGATTAGAGGATTTGACTAGACCATCTTACTTTTTTCCTAGTGCTAAAATTAACACAATTGTTTTGTATATACACTTACAGATTCCCCTTACGATAATGAAACCCCATGAGAAAGTTGAAGTACCGACTGGAGTGATAGTAGGAAGTGTAATCGCTGGAATTCTTTTGCTATTAGCTCTAGTTGCAATTTTATGGAAGGTAAGAACTGTTTCGTATTTTAAAATATGAGGGTCCTAAAGACCTCTGTCTTCCAATTTCCTTATCACAGAGCAACCCTACGTTTTATATTGTAAGAAAAAAGTAAATGCAAGTTAGCTTGCAAATTCTCACTCATGTTTTTGAAAACAATCAGTAAGGATTTTATCTCCAGTGGTCTTGATCCCTTTCCCCCAACCCTCCTTTCATGCTGACCCTGAATGTTTTGTTCAGCTGCAAATACGCAGACCCTGAAAATTTTAACTTTATGCAATTCATTCAACTCTGGATATCAATCTCCTCGTTGAAGGGCTGATGCTAGGTCAGTATTCTGCACAGCCACCTCTCCGGAGCGCCCCCCTCTCCCGGCGGGGCTTGGGTCTGGGTCTTATACAAAATTAGCCACAAGTGGTAACATTTTTACATCATCTTACAGCTTGGATTCTTCAAAAGAAAATATGAAAAAATGGCCAAAAATCCAGATGAAACTGATGAGACCACAGAACTCAACAGCTGAATCATCCAGCAGCTCCCACCATAGTGGGTAGAAGCAGCAGTACAGCCAGAGGTTACTATTCACATGAATGGATTTTTTTTTTAATACCAGGGTAACTTAATAATGTAATAATTAAAACAGAACTGCAGGTCAGTTTGGAAAGAAATTGTGAGGGGATTGGGAGGGCAGGGGTACAAAGGGTAAAAGACTTATTTTATATGGAGGAAAAAGTGCTCTTTACCGCTGGCTGGTCCAGAGTTTACATTATCATGTACATTGTATCTGAAGCATGACATGTTTCCAAACAGGAGAAGTCTTAAGAGAAAAATACAATTTTGGGGGGGGGGGAACCCAATTATTTAAAACGACTGTTTTTAAACAAGTGGAAGTAGTAGGTGTAGATACATCATTAACTTGGATTTTGATACTGTTGGGGGAAAAAAACAGGTCAACTTTTGCTGCTTGTCCAAAGTTGCCACAGAGGATATTTTCAGTGATAATTTTGTTTATAAACGAGGTAAAACTTGCTGTTGTCAGCCCACAGCTGTTTCCCAGGGTCCCGTTTCTTGTGATGATGTGCTTATCAAAACATGCTTGATGACTGGTAGGAGCCTCCTGCAGACGGAATCTCCTCTTAAGTGGCCGAGGGTTAGGGGCCTAAAGGGTTTAGAAGCCACAGCACTAACTTTTGTTTAGCATCTATAACATTTATAGTAAAATCTTGTCTGCTGGAGTCCCCTCTGGGAAGAAGAAAGACATTTCCTTTCTCCTTTAGGATGAAAACTGGCTGACCTGGCTGGCACCTTGTCAATTTTTGAAATTTGAGTAATTGCTTTGGAATCCTTTCTGCTTCCACAATGAACCTCTCCCATGTCCTGGTGCTCCATATTCTGCAAGCCTGCAGCTGCCCACCTTCCTCTCCAGGAGTCCGGAGTTTTCCACCCTCCTGGGACTCGTGTCCAAACCTCCACTCCCAGGGCAGGGGCTCTTCCCCAGGTGTGAGGAGGAAGTCATCCGTTCCACTTCCCGCACTTGCGTGAGTTACTGTATAATCCCCTTAACTTCAGGGAGCTGTTTTCAGTTGGCTAAATATGTAAGAAAAATTAAGCCCAAGTGAACTTCTAATTGTTGATATTTCAGGCAGGGTAAACAAGGTAAAATATAAATAATCTCAGGAATTTGCAGGAAATTACAAGACCTTAGAAACCACCTAGTAAGCACCTGCTGTGCTTGGTTCTGGAGAACTTACATTTCCAGAAGAATGGCTTTAACCTGGGAGTTTGCTCACCAGAGAGTCTCAGGCCCCAATTCCTGATAATCTTATTTAGTCAACAAATTGGGATGAAGCCTGATGACCTGTATTTTAACAAAGGTCCAGGTCCTTATGATGTAAATGGGCCACCTTGCGGAACACCATCCATTCCTCCGCTGCACCTTCTTTTCTCTGTTAGTTTCTAGGTTCACCCTCTAGGCGGGCCTGAGAGAGAAAGCGCAGAGGCAAAGGCTGTGGGGACTATTTTCTGTCAGAAAATACATACTTAAAGCTTCAGACAAGTCGCTCAGCCTCTGAAACTTCAGCGTCCTCGTTATAAAATGGGGGACACTGGGGTGGAGCTCAGTAGTGACACTTTCAACTTTTAAAAACCCATTGTCTGGGTTTCTTATAATACAAATAGACAATCCTCCCAGAATGTGACTCGGAAGTCAGGAAAGCAGGCACGTGCCCGCGTGTGTGTCTGTGATGGAGGCGCAGGGCTGTCTGCACAGTTCCGGGATTCATTTTGCGTCTGATGAAACAAAGGGAAAAGAAACAATTGGCAAAAAAAATGTCAGGGGTTTGTAACAAAAATGACATTGTATTCTCTAGTTAACATGTGCTAGAGCCCAATTCTTGTAACAGCTGTGTGGACTCAAACACTGTTTCATTCCAAGGAGTGTTTAAAAAAAGAACGGAGGGGAAACTGGTCATTACGTTGATAAAGACTATTTAATAAACTGGGTAACCACTGTATATATATGTATACTAGTTCTTCAAAGTAATATACTAAGAATTACAGCATGTCATCCTCCTTTACTCTGCCTCTAAGCTTCCTTAGATAAACACTAGACAGAGGTCACATGCCCACAGCAAGCTGGTGAGCTCTGGTGAGCCTCGCCTTAGATGAGTCGCCTTGATGGCACTGTTTCCATGAAGGAGCTGGATTACTGCAAACTTAAGAAGCCAGCCGCTCGTCTCTGCACCACTTATCTCGCTGGGTAGGTCTCTCAGCCCTGGCTCTACTGACACTGGGGCCAGGTAACTCTTTCTGATGCGGGCCTGTCCGGTGTATTGTAGGATGTTTAGCAGCATCCCTGGCCTCGGTCTACAGCTCTACCCACCCACATCAGAGGCACCCTCTCCCCCTCGTGGCAATCAAAAAATGTCTCAGACACTGGCTGACGCTTCCTGGAAGGTATAGTCGCTCCAGCTGAGAACCACTGCACGAGAGCACGTGGCCTAAATATACAACTTCTGTCACCAGACCACGGGTCTAAGGCAGAGGCGCCACTGAGGAGTATTCTTTGAGCACTTTTAAGCAAAGGTTGAATAGTCATCCAAGATATTTAAAAATTGTTTAAAAAAAAAAAAAAAGCTCTGTATTCCTATTCAGCCATACTTTTGTTTTAAAAGTAAGTAGAATATAGGGCTTAAAAGATGTCATCTTAAAGTTTCCATTTCATAAATGGTATATAGACAATGTGTATAGAATGGGGTAAGAACTGAGTTGCTTCATGCATGGCTGCCATACAAGCTTTATAAAATAATAAAGTAAAACAGTCTGAAGAAACTGCATTGAAATTTGAATTTGTGCATCGTTCACTTCAGCAGCAAACTGAGAAACTGGACAGATTCCTAACTGGATGTGTTTTTATAAAATAGTGAACATTATTAACTGTGAAAAAAAAGTGGAAAACAGTTTATCATAATCACACATGTGATTATACTAATGGTTATTACACAAGTAGTTATTATAAAAGGTGTAATTTTATAGTGTATTCTGATATACAGTTATAACTTAATATATGACAATCTCATAAATTAAGATATCATAAGCATTAAACAGGATTCCTCAAACTTCGCTCCTTGGTCCATCTTTAATACAATTTGCACATAGAAAATAATCATATACACGACTTTCAGGAGTATGCCCTCATTAATGCACACTCATTCTAATCATGTTAGTTAGTTAGAAAGACTAACCATGTAGGGGTAGAAAGTATATATGGGGGCAGTGTCTGAAACAAAATGTTGACTGAACCTTAAAGAATGAAAATGTAGCCGTTATGTAAATATTAAAAAATGGTTTCATGCCTGGTTTATTTTGGCAGATAAAGTCAAAATGTAAATGTATATATTGCACAACTATGCTAAATTGTATATTTTTTAAAGACAAATTGTCTTGGATAGTTTCCTTCATACATAATGTATAAATCTTTAAGAATATTTGCTGTTTTGATTAACTGGTTTTTGTCTTTTTTTCTCTCCACCAAAAATACAAAAATGAATGTATGCATGTTTGTACATGAAGTGTCACACAGTTCATTTGATTTCTAAGAAACAACCAAATTGGAGCAATAATCAACATTAAATTAGTTAAGAGCTTTTCTCCTATTAAAGTATGAGAATCAAACAGAAGAGTATTATTCAATTGTAAACTACTCTTTACAGAGCACATTACTGAATATCATTAAAATCATTTTGAAAATAAAGCTATTCACTTTGGAATTTGAACTTTATGACTTACGGATCTCACTGTATTTTGTGCACTCACTGTGCTTGAGAACAGTCAGTCAAGACTCAGTTATAGGAGTGAGGATGTATCTCACCACTTATAAGAGCAGTGGCCACAAGGATGTTCTGCAGGCAACAAGCCGCCTGCAGTTCAGAGACAAGGTGTAAAGCCTTGCTCCTCAGTGTGGCTGACAGGCGGGCAGCATTTGCATCACCTGGAGCCTGTTACAAAATGGAGCTCCCAGGAGCCATGCAGAACTGAATTCCAACTGGAAGTTTAATAAGATCACCAGAGGACTTACAGTATGCTACAGTTTGAGAAGCACCACTCTGAAGCACAACTTATCTCTAGAAAGAAATATGTGCCTGAAACAGAAAAAAAGAGTCCAGCTACTGCAGCCTACACGAGCAGTCATCTGCATAGTTTAAAAAAATTTTTTAATAGTAAGAGCATTTACATACTCCTAAGAATTAAATAAGCTGAAATGAATGTGCTGAAATTGTAAAACAAGACACATATCAGGCTCAGAGACTGGCTGTCACTGCACAGATGGTACACTGATGCAAAGGCTGAGGGGTAGGTGCTGCCTTTCACAACCTGTGCACAAATAGCTCTGATTCCCACCGCGCCCCCAACACCTCCCTCAATTCGACCCATCTCAATTCTGGTGAAGCACGTGACAGAAGCAGACTGCAGAACCACCACCAGTAAGTGTATCTTATATGTTTCATACATTAAAATACAACTTTGGAGAAAAAGAACATTCATTTTTGTTTTGTCACAGTGGGTTAGGAAATGCTGCTAGCTGTATGAAAGCTAGCTGCTACTGCTAAGTCACTTCAGTCGTTGTCCAGCTCTGTGCAACCCCATAGACAGCAGCCCACCAGGCTCCCCCGTCCCTGGGATTTTCCAGGCAAGAGTACTGGAGTGGGGTGCCATTTGAAAGCTAGCATTCTGTACCAAATCAGAACATACTTTTATATTCCAGTATTTTAAAAAATAATCCCTTTTATTTATTCTTTATCACCTCTGAAAAACTACACAGAACATAAAAATAATCCTCATTCTGTCGTGTGTTTATTCGCTTAGTTGTATCTGACTCTTTACGATCCCAATGGACTGTAGCCCGCCAGGCTCCTCAGACCATTGAATTTCCCAGGCAAGAATGTTGGAGTGGATTGCCATTTCCTCCTCCAGGAGATCTTCCCGACCCAAGAATCAAACCCACGTCCCTCGCGTCTCCTACATTGGCAGGCGGATTCTTTACCACTGCACCATCTGGGGGCTCATCCTAGCATAACCCTTTAGTATTTTAAAGATAACCAACTAAAGACTGAAAATTTTCTTATTCAAAAAGAAGGGCTGATTTTCATCTGAGGACCACTCCAACCTAAGTAAAAGAAAAAGGCTACATTTTCATCTGAGGACCACTCCAACCTAATTAAAAGAAAAAGGCTACTAATTAAATCTGAAATTTTTGATTCTGTGCAAATAGAGCAAAAAGCTAACTCACTCAAATTGCTCTTGCTGTAGCCCTGGCTCTACCCGCCCTCTGCTGGGTGAGCTGCCTAACTACACCACACAAATCATGGAACGTGAAGAGGCCTTTACTAGATGCTCAGGAACTGTGAAGAGATGTTACAGGACGGGAGTGAGGAAGGGAGTGGAGAAGAAAAGCTCGCTGCACCTATCCACTTCATTCGTCATGCCAGATACTTTTACACATCTCTAAACACTACAACTACACATCACGTCAGGTGTGTTTAATATGGACTTCAGTGCTTAATGGGCTTCCCTGATAGCTCAGTTGGTAAAGAATCCGCCTGCAATGTGGGAGACCCCAGGTCAATTCCTGGGTCGGGAAGATCCCCTGGAGAAGGGATAGGCTACCCACTCCAGTGTTCTTGGGCTTCCCTTGTGGCTCAGTTGGTAAAGAATCCACCTGCAATGCAGGACACCTGGGTTCGATCCCTGGGTTGGGAAGATCCCCCAGAGAAGGGAAAGGCTACCCACTCCAGTATTCTGGCCTGGAGAATTCCATGGACTGTATAGTCCATGGGGTCGCAAAGAGTCGGACAGGACTGAGCGACTTTCACTTCACTTCACTGCTTAACACCAACAAAACTTCTAAGCACTCCTGTGTGCATGTTATGGTTAGACACTGATGATGGAGACAAGTCTTTAGTCTCAGGAAATTGATGGTCTAGTGATGGAGATATACTAACAGATGTAGCACCTGAGTGCGCTAACTGCCACTGTGAGATATAAAGCAGAACAAAGAATCCAGCTGTAGAGAGTGTAGTTGGAGCAGGCTCTCTGCAGAGGTAACATTTCATCAAGGGGCAAGTGAGGAAGCAACTGAGGGAATAGCCGGAGGAAGGGCATCCTAGCAAAGGGGCAGGCGAGGACCCTTGGGGAGAGGGAGCCTGGAATGAGAGAGCAGTGAGGCGGCAGCCGGGCCATGCAGGCTGTCGGTCATGGTGAGGACAGAGGTTCTGGGGTGTGATTACCTATCAGAAGGTTCAAGTAGGATGATGAAGTGACCAAAGAAGAAGGAAGAGGGACTGTCACCAGGCCACAGCAACAGTTCAAGAGAAATGGGAGTGGTGGCTTGGATGACAGATGCAGCAGAATAAAGAAATGAGTGGATTCAAGAGGCATCCAGGAATTGCTTTCCAATTGTCCAATAGGGTCATTCAAGATCTAAGATCAAGACTCAAACTTTTAACTTCTTACTACTTCTCAAAACATACTGAAAGTATAGTGACTCAGCAGCATATGTAAAGAACAAGCATAGCCACAAAATCACAAAACAGTTCACTAGAACATCTGCTGCTACTTTCACTCAAAGATAAAACTCTTTCACTTTTGCTACCTGTTAAAACACTTGAAACACAAGAAATCAGCTTCCTACTTCTTAAATGAACTTCCTAAGCTGTCATATAAAGCCACAGTCCCCAAGTGACTTTAAACATTACAATCTAAAGGTCAGTTTTTTTAGGTTACTCTTCTACTTAGCCAGTTAAGTCACAGACATAGAAAGGCTATGTCAGAGTGATGCCAGCTCCTTAATATTTCACCAATTAACTTTGCCACTCTTAAGAGAAGTAGGGATCGACGACGACCCGATTCAAGTCCAGTGCAATGCACTGAAAACTGTCAAGACACTCCATCCCAATTTTAGCATGCCCCAGATTAACTTCTTAACCTGTCTGCATTGGAGACTTAAAAGCTTAATAGTCCGAGTTTCTGATTTAAACAAAACCTACTTAAAATGAAGATATGATTAAAAAAAAAAAAGATGCTTAGAGAATGTTTCATGTACTTTGTATCAGTTCAGTTCAGTCGCTCAGTCATGTCTGACTCTTTGCAACCCCATGGATTGCAGCACATCAGCCTTCCGTGTCCATCATTCCATCACCAACTCCCGGAGCTTGCTCAAACTTGTGTCCATTGAGTCGGTGATGCCATCCAACCATCTCATCCTCTGTCATCCCCTTCTCCTCCTGCCTTCAATCTTTCCCAGCATCAGGGTCTTTTCCAATGAGTCAGTTCTTTTTATAATTACTATCAATAAAGATCCTCTAAAGAAATTGAGTAGAAAAATTCCAAAAGCCACATAGACCTCATATGAACATATACTCTTAAGTCCCCTCCAAAGGAACTTTCAAGTTGTGGGCTTTTGAGGATGCAAAAGTGAGGTCTTCAGTGACTCAGTGACACTCAGTGAGAAGCTAGAGCTGTATCTGCAGGACGACTTCACTGAACTCCTTGCTGTACAACAAGAGGAGCTTGGTAATGAAGGCCTAGTGGACCTGGAGGCCCAGAGGGAGGACAAAGAGGAAGAAGCAGTAACTGAAGGACCGAGGAAAGTCACGACGCAGGAAAAGGCAAGGGCTCTTCTTTGAGGAGGCACTGTCAGCTTTTGAGGCACAAGCTCTGAACACAGAACGGTACACAAAGGCTGCAGTAGCCGTTCAGAATGCAATCCAGTGCTACCATGTCATCTACAATGAGAAAAAGAGAGCTACTACTCAGGCATCACTGGATCATTTTTCAAGAAGGTAGATAATTCTAACTAGAGCCAGCAAGGAACCAGAACCTGTGCCGTCAACATCAGGGGTGAGTGAAACTGCAGCTCGCCCTCCGGCTCCTGTTGCTGACGACCCTTCAGCTCTGCCATCTCCCACTTCCTCTCCTTCCTCCAGTCAGTAACTCTTCTTACCTGTTCACTGGATGCCAGCTCCTATTTACCAGCTCTTATACTGTACTACTGTATACTGTATACTGTATACTGTACTTTTGGGGCTTCCCTGGTGTCTCAGACAGTAAAGAATCTGCCTGTAATGCAAGAGACCCGGATTCGATCCCTGGGTTGGGAAGATCCCATGGAGAAGGGAAAGGCTACCCGCTCTAGTATTCTTATCTGGAGAATCCCAGGGACAGAGGAGCCTGGAGGGCTACAGTCCATGGGGTCACAGGGAGTCAGACAGGACTGAGTGACTAAGCACACATACAATAAAAAAAAAAAAAACAATCAAAAAATGGACAAAAGACCCATACAGACATTTTTCCAAAGAAGACATACAGATAGGTAAAAGGCCCATGAAAAGATGCTCAACACCACTAATTATTAGAGAAATGTAAACCAAAACCACAATGAGGTGTATCACTTTACACTGGTCAGAATGGTTATCATCAGTCAGTCTACAAATAAATACTGAAGAGAACGTGGAGAAAAAGGAATCCTCACACACTGGTGGTGGTTATGTACACTGGGGAAACCACTACGGAAAACAGTTTGGAGGTTCCTTAAAAAACTAAAAGCACCATATGATCAAGTAATGCCACTTCTGGGTATATGTCTGGAAAACATGAAACTCTTAATCTGAAAAGGCACATGCACCCCAGTGTTCATAGCAGCGCTACTTACAACAGCCAAGACACGAAAGCAGCTCAACAGATGACTTAAGAAGATGAGACACACTCACACTGGAGTATTGCTCACCACACAAAAACCATCCTTCGCTACAACATGGATGGAGTATTATGCTTAGTGAAAAAAGTCAGAGAAGGATAAATGCTGTATGATATCACTTATGTGTGGAATCTAAAAAAATAATACAAATGAAGCCAAATATAAACAAAAACACCTAGAAAACAAACTCATGGTTACCAAAAGGGAGAGGATGAGGGGAAGGACAAATGAGGAATGTGGACTTAACAGATACAAACTACTACACATAAAACAGATAAGCAACAAAGATTTACTGTGCAGCACAGGAAATTACGCCAAAATCTTGCAATAACTTATAATGGAATATAATCTGCAAAATAACCCCAAATCATTATGCTGCACACCTAAAACTAACCAAATATTGCAAATCACACTTCAGTTAAAAAAAAAAAAGAACTATATGAAAATTATATATTAAGATCTATCAAGGTAATATATGGGTTGACCAAACAAAAACTGGACCATTATTTAGTATGAGATTTTGCAGAAAACATAACTTTATTAATGACTTCACTAACAAAAATGCTGCTTAAGCTCAAAGGATATCTGAAAATGCTTTACTAAATAATCGTATAATTTTCCTTCTTAATTGGTTGTGAGTACAATCTTATAACTAACATTAAAACACAAACCACCCTTGCTAGTTTGTCTTGACAATTTTATGCTCATTTATATACTGATACAATACTAATAACAAAATATAATAAGCATTATGATAAGATTATACTAGATTCTGAAATAGAAGAAATCCTCATATTATGAAATATCTTACATATCATCAGGCTACCCCAGTGGCTCAGTGGTAAAGAACCCACCTCCCAATGCAGGAGATGTGGGTTCAATCCCTGGGACGGGAAGAGTCCTTGGAGAAGGAAATGGCAACCCACTCAAGTATACTTGTCTGGGAAATCCCATGGACAGAGAAGCCTGGTGGGCTACAGCTGATAGGGTCTCAAAGAGTTGGACACAAATGAAGTGACTGAGCACGCACGCATCATCACTGAATTTTTAAAAACAAGAAAATATTGCTTTAAACTTTTAAAATCGTACTTAGCTTATTTTTTAAAATATATAAATTCTAAAAATATATCAAGAGTATCTGATAAGGACTTTTTATAACTTTCAGTTCTGCCAACATTCCCAAAATGCATCCCTGACAACAATATCACTGGGCATAGGGGCAGGGGGGTGGGGTCAGGGTGCTGGGGGCAGGAGGGGGGACAAAGGGGGCAGCCTGAGATAGTCACTGATGAGGGGCGACCCCTCAGTGTGAGTCAAATTACAACTGGAACTCAGTCATAGAACTGTTTGTCCACCACAGGCATTACTCCTCACATTCAAATTATTCTTCCATTTTTCTCCCTAAAGCCTTTCTTTCCTCTGTCTCTAGTTCCCATATAAGCCCTCATCCTAAACACTCATTTATTTTGCTTTCTTTTCTCCTCTCTTTTGTTCCACTGGTATAACATAAGAGATCAGCTTCATTAAACTATCTTCTAGAGAAGAAGAATGGAAATATGATCAAAGATAAGAATTTACCCAGTTTAAATTTTAGGGCTCTAAAAACCTAAGTGGTTTAATCACTGGTTGCCCAAAAGCATTCTTTGTTTCTTTTCCAAGATGATGATGATTCTTCATAGATTTCCTAAAAAACAGAACCATAAGGAGAATTCAAAAGAGAGCATTTTAATAAATGCAAATACACTGGAATAAATCAAGCAAATGAGTATCACAACTATTTAAATGTGCTCTTCTTTTAACAATCCAATGGACATTTGCGTAAGGCATTGAGAGCAAAAAAATAAACAAACATGCTTCCTACACTCAAGGATTCAGTCCAGTAGGAGAAACAACAGACAAGAAGCCTTAACAAGGCAAGGTGCCAACATCGAGAAGAATAAACTACTAAATCTACTCGGGACCACGATGGGCAATAGCCTGGGCCAAGTTACGTGGGGAAGATGGAAGGTCTTTAAACATTTTGTTCTATCAGACACACCTACTACTTCCACATTTCTAAACATGCTTTTCCAAAGGCAGAAGGGATGTTTGCATTAGCTCTGAAATTAAAGAGACCACCACGGAGGTTCCTAAACAGGCTGAGCCACATGCTGGAGGCAACTGCTCTGTAAGTGCCCGCCTGCCCACCGCCCTCTTGCCGACGTCACAGACAATCTCAAAGCACAGGCTGGAACCAGAACCAGACTGGAATTTAGACAATTTGGGGACAGAAGAGGAATAAGAATATCACTTATTCTTTCTCTCTCTAATCAGATTCTATCATGTTGGCCACAAAGTTCAGGTTTTTCCATTTTATGGACACCCTCTCACCTTTTACAGACAGAGAAGCAAACAGAAAGCCCAGCTAGTCCTCAACATCCCATCTCCTGCTCTCTCTACTTTGTCGGCTAGCTCACTATTCTTTCCTCCCAGGTAAAGAAAGCTCTTTCAGCCAGGCTCACAATTCATTCTGGAATGCTCTTTCTACCTTGCTTGCTCCAGGCGCCCGTCTCATGGTCTATCAAAATGGCGGCAGCCTTGCTCCCAGCCAAGCAACCAGATACCTGAGCTTCACTAGGACAGATTCCTTTCACACACGCTATCTTCTAGTTCTTAAGTATCCCCTTATAACAATGGGTTTCAGTTTTAATTCAGAAAATATGGGTCACTAAATTTCATAAGCGCTGGTTCAGAGTCCAACTAACTCATCTCAGCACTGACTGAAGCAGGAAGCTCCTAGGAAGGACTCGCCCTCTGGTCCTTCACTCCGAGCCCTGCTTTACTGGGCAGTGAATGCATTCCTCAGCTTTGCATTCAGCCACAAGCCGTGGGCAATTCGAGGCTCTCAAGTGGAATTACACGTGTCTCAGAGTTCTGAGTTCCCACTGTTGAGGTAACTATACCAGGGGAGAAATCAGGGAGCTGGGCCTTTTCATCTCTTCAGGATGCTCTAAGAAGAGAACTGTTTGCTTTTATTGATGGGTTTGATGTATGGACTGAAAACAAGCTAGACTTTCAAAGTTAGGTTTTTAAATCCACTCTGCATTTTGTCCACAGAGGCAATATCCTTTTTTTTCCCCCTGAAATGAAGGCATTCTAGGACAAGGTTCTTTTGCTTTGAGAAATCTCTATTTTAGCCATTGCCTAAATAGCCATGCATGATTCCTGCTCTCCAAAGGAAAGACCCTCTAACTCAAGGGAATTCAATTCCAAGGGATACTACTGCATTTATGAGCCACTGGAACATTCCAGACTAGGAATTCTAACTGCTACCACTTGCTGAGGTCTTCTCCCAGTCATGCTTTATTTGGGGCATGTATTTTTCATGCTTGGAAAGAAGATTATTACATAAACACCCTATTTCACAGATAAAAGAAAACAAGATTCTATAAAGTCAGGGAAGGCCCATGAATATATACTCTATGTACTCTTTTTCTTTGTCCTTTAAAAATTCCTAAGACAAAATCATGTCCAGAGAGAAAGGTAGGTATTTTTCTAACTTACCTTTTTCCATATGGGCACCCTGGCTTTTAAAGCATCAATGGCATAGCTCACAGCTTCAAGGGATGCAGCCCTGTGGGCTGAGGACACAGCAATGATAACGCTTGCTTCTGTCACTGGAACCAAGCTTTAACAAAATGAAGACAAAAACTCATCATCTCCTCTGAAGCTGCATGTTAAAGAATCGACATGTGAAAAAAAAAAAAAAAATTCCACTGAAATCCAGCAAATGTTTAATTCCTAGAACTAAATATCTGAGCTTCAGCGGTAAAGGCTCAGTGGTAAAGAAACTGCCTGCCAAAGTAGGAGACACAGGAGCGGGAGAGTTCAATTCCTGGGTTGGGAAGATCCCCTGGAACAGGAAATGGCAACCCACTTCAGTCTTCTAGCCTGGAGAATCCCCATGGACAGAGGAGCCTGGTGGGCTACAGTCCATGGGGTCACAGAGAGTCAGATACAACTGAAGCCACTTAGCACAGCACACAGAACTAAATATCCAATTCTATTTTACCTAAACATCCCATTTAGTTAGAAAACAGTAATTCATCTCAGTTGCATTTAGCAGAAGCCAAAGCTGTGACCAACTTGTTAGCGTGTATCCACTAGATTTATTTGATGGGCACCAAGAAGAAAGGGACCTCACTGATTCAACAAGTATCTGATTCAAACAACAAGGCACAGGTCAGGTAATGTCTAGAAATACAAAGCAATTGCATGATGAATATAACACAATTTAAAATACTGAATAGCAATAAACAGTAAATAACAGAATTGATAACAGTATTAAAAAATATAGTAGATGATAGATTTAGTCCCACTGCTGGGTTCTTTACAAAGCCTGGAATTCTACTCTTCTCAGAGATATAAAAAGATAAACTAATTTCATGACCTCAAGAGGCTTTTACATCAAAAAATCTCAGACTGTCACACAAACAAAGTCCGGACTACAAAACAGCTAGGCACAGGGCCTGAGAGTCTTGCACATTTGGACTTTGTTACAGCATCTACCACTACTACTCTCCAAATGTTACAATATAACAAGCTGCCCTTAAAGGCACAGTCCCTCAGAATGATACCTGAACCTCCCTCTCAGGGTAATACAGGATGCCAGTGAAAGATCTCAGAATCAGAATTAGTACAAAGCTGGAGAACAAACACGCTTAATCTTTTAAACTGATAAAGGAAATCATACCCAAGTCGATGAAACACTGCTATGTGTTTGACTGGCCATTTCTGTCTAATGTCACTACAAATTTTTCTTATCTCATTTTCTGCCATTGGTAGATACGCTTCATACTCTAAGCTAATGACTTTTTTCCCTTCGAAATTATTCCTTGTAGTCCCTAAAAAAAAAAAAAAAAAAAATTACAAAATAAGGCTTCTCCTTATAGTTGAAATAGCCACACTAATAAAAAAAAGGAGGGGGTTATTTTTTAATAGCATACCAGTTTGTGTAAAAATTACTTTGAAAATTTCTAAACATGAAGACTTGATTAGAAAATCAAAAGATAATTATCACAAAGATGAGGAAATAAAATGACACTCATTAGCCAGGTTTACTGAAAACACTCAAAAGACAAACCAGTATATATTCCCTTTCTAAGAACTAAGATTTGACACTTAAAAGGAAAACATCATGCTCCCAGGATTATCATTAAGTTATTATCATCACCATTTTTTCCCCTCAATATCTGGAAAACACAGAATTCTCTATTAATAATGACTTTTCTTCTACTTTTTTTTTCTTTAAACATAGGTTAATTTAAAGATTATTAAAGCAAAATAAGAACTAAAAAAATTTCTAGTCACCACCATGGGTAATCTCGGCTTACTGCTCAGGATCTTAAAATCCTCTGACTATTAAACACTTGAATAGGAGAAACACTTGCTAACTTCAACCGTCTCATACAGTCAATGGACGCTATGAAAATTAAAACTCACCTACAAATAGGGATATTGCGCCACAGAGTGGAGAAATCACCAGCTGTGAGACTTCATCTACTGAAAGTTTCTCAGGTGTGAATTTTATTATATCTTTAGATTTCTCTTCAACTTCATTCATATCTGTTCTAGAAATAAGATAATACTAAACCTTAATATGGAGAAGGAAATGGCAACCCACTCCAGTATTCTTGCCTAGAGAATCCCGTGGACAGAGGAGCCTGGTGGGCTGCTGTCCATAGGGTCACACAGAGTCAGACACGACTGAAGCGACTTAGCATGCATAGCAAATCTTAATATAGGTACTAGAGTCAAAACACCCAATTTATCGGCTGTATTTCAATTTACAGTTTTTTCTACATTAGATATGTTCAGTTCAGTCACTCAGTCAAGTCCAACTCTTTGTGACTCTTAGATATGTTAGGAGGCATGATTTGAAATATGATGATAAAAAAAATGTAAAATTTTAGCAGAACTCAGTAATTTACAAATACCCCTAATGAATCAGGCATGTTGTAAGAAGTTTACCATTAACATCATCACTTAAAAGGTAATCTATCTCATAGGGCGAAATATTCCCCATTCTAGAACTGCTACTCTTACCTCCTTCATCCACAGGCACATCACCTCTAAACCACTATGTTACCAAGCAGTACACTCAGTACTGGCTTTTTCTTTATCCAAACAGGAGAGCAAGCAGAAATGATGGAGATGCCACAGGAACTGGGTTCATTTCATAATCAGGCACAACCCAGTTAAGTAACTGAGGAAACAAGGGAACGAACTGAAGGCCTATTCATCAGATGCTATAGGTCCTTTGCCATATATTTCATTTCATCCATCAAGGATTTATTACATACTCACTAAGTGTGAGAGATTGGATATTGGCCGGGGGACAAAAGACCTGGCTCCTGCACTCAGGGCACTTATGTTGGAGGAGGAACAAAGCAGTAAATAGGAATTACAAACAGGGATAACTTATAGAAACAAACAGGGTTCTGAGACAAAGCATGGGGGCTGGGGAAGGGGTACTTATGAGGATATTTATGATCACACTACTGAAGAGAAAAAAAAAAAAAACTACTGGATTATTCTGATGCTACGAGATTTCAGGATGTTTCAACCTCCTGCACGTGCCACCTGAGTTTCCACTTTTTCTTGCAATATGATATAGGTAACCCAAACATCTATGAACTTCAGACCATACTGAGTCCCATAACTTGATCCTATAAGAACACAGATTCTAAAACTGCATGTTAGAAATCTTGCCAAACACACTCAAATAACACACACTGCTGCAGAGCATCTTCCTAGTCTTCTCAAAGGACAGCTCTAATCATCACACACACACACACCTTCAATGGCAGGCGATTGTTTTCTGAATAAATTCCAAACCCAAAAAGTAGCATTCTTCTATAACCATGGTGGTGATATGGTTGGTGGCCACAGTTTTCAAATCAAATTGAGATACATATCTAACAAAGCATAGTATTTTTTCTAAATAGAAAATCTTGCCAGGTGACTTGCTTTGCAATATTTATTCTTCACTTTTTGGGGGACTGTCCTCCAGGAGAGTGGAGAGAAAAAATGA
Organism: Bubalus bubalis; assembly: GCF_019923935.1. Classification (NCBI taxonomy): domain Eukaryota; kingdom Metazoa; phylum Chordata; class Mammalia; order Artiodactyla; family Bovidae; genus Bubalus; species Bubalus bubalis. The sequence goes on along the minus strand of NC_059175.1, from coordinate 25,837,682 downwards.
GAGAAAGAAACAGGCATTCATGGCTTGTTTTTTTCTTTAATGCAACCAAAGTTTTGCCGTCTAGGATGATACTTACTCTTGACTTTGAAATAAAACCACTATCATATTAAGAAAGTTTTCTTTCATTCCTAACTTACAATTAGGGATGACTATTAATTTCTACATCATTTATTTCTCAGTTGACAAATTAAGCCTCATCTGTTTGCCTCTCCACATCATACTAAGCAAGGTTCTTACACATTATCATACTCAGACATGGACCTCATTTTTATGTAGTAGAAAGATGACATGGGTCCTAGAGCCATTTGCAATACAATTATAACAATAAAGCTTGTCTTTTTGTACCTGGAAAATGGCAAGCTCTTTTTTTCCTTAGGAAGAGAAATATTCTTACTTTCCAGCTACGCAATTTTTCTACGTTTGTCTCTAATGAGGAAAGCTATTATCCAGTATTAATAAGCATTATTTGTGGAAAAGTACCCATAAAGTCCAATAATCTGACTTCAAATGTTGGCTCTCCCACTTATTAGCTATGTGATCATGACAAGTTTTTTTTAACTTCTTTGAATTTCAGTTTTCCCTTCTGCAAAATAGGAATATTAAAACACCAGTGTCTGGCACTGTGCCCAACACAAAATAAAAGCTCAAGGGAACCATGTTAAATCAACAGAGTGAACATATCAAAATGACATTCAACTGCAAAGATAGGCATTTGTAAGTCCACCTGCACCAATAAAGAGCTGGTGCAGGCAGTCTTACAAAGAGTATAAAGTAAACAATATACAGGTTATTATCTGTATGATCCTGCTCCACAACACTGGTTAAGAAAAAAACTCTCTCACATACCCAGGGGGCTCAAAAGTACTACCCTCCACTAATGGGAGGGATAATGGCAATTTCGTCTCCTGATTGAAGCAGGAGGAGCTGATCTCCAAGCTCGACATATTCTTGACGAACAGCAAATATCACTTGATTTCTGACATCAGCCAATCTGCAGGGCAAAAAGTATAATTAGACCTATCAACGTTGTTAGATCCTAAATCTCCTCAGCTGCAATTAAAATTACATGAATACTATTTTATGAAGCATCCTCTACAAAATGACTAATTAAACTCACTCATATCTTGCAGAGAAAGTATATATCCACTGAAGAACATACTTATTCACCATGACGAATGCAGTAAATTGTTAACAACTCTTTACTGGATGTTGGGTGTCTTAGGCAATTAAAGAAACAAACAAACAACAACAAAAAAAAACACCACACTAAACTGGAGACAACATTCAGACCAAGTTAAAAAAAAAAAAAAAAATTTATCAGTGCATGCCCTCCCCAGGAGCTTTCCATCTAAGGAAGCAAGTATGCCAAGTATACCCTGTAAGGTTGCAAAATACCAAGTGCCTCTCAGCCAGGTTAAAGGTAAAGCAGGACAGAGGCCCAACCACTGCCATTGATTATCAGGGCACTTTAAGAACTTAAAAAGAGATGAAATCAAGAAGGAATAGTTTTCTTTTGGAACATACATTGTGGACTGTTTGCTACACAGCACCAAAGCTCCAAAGTTAAACATCTACATGGATTTAAATGAGACTCAGTATTCCTGGAACACATTCAGGTAAGCCAATTTTATACTTTGTTCCAAATAAGACTCATCTGAGGTAGGAACAAGAGCAGTAAAATTAGACAATTTTCAAGAATCAGAAAAAAAATAAATCAAATATTGCAAAAATGAAAATTCAGCAGCAGCTACCGTTTCTTATCTTTCATTTTTCTTTCAGTCTTAAAAATTTCTATCTTGAGTTCTCTAAAGAAGGGGTGGGACATAAAAATTTAAAGCACACATTTTAACAGAATTTGTAACAATTTCATTTAATGCTATAAAAATGCAAAATCTAAATTTTCAGTATTATGTAAATTAAAAAAGCTAATATAGTCATGTCTCTTTCGGAGTATCTCAGCTCACTGTGTTTTTTAAGTAAAATATCAAACCTTTCTTAAGGAACTATTTATTTTTAAATACTATTAAGTTTTCAGAAAAAATACAGCTAATGATACTTTTGACATTAAACATGGAAATCAACATTAAATTCTTACTTTTATCATTTACTCATGCATTTTTAAATATTAAAAAGTGCTTATCATATACATTCTACAAATTTTTAAGTACCCTGGATGGCGTGTTTCTATCTCATTCCACAGCTGCAATGCTTTTATTTCTTGCGGCACAGAAATGGTCTCTGAGCGAATTCCTGCTATTTCAGCGCTTTTTGCAAAATACAACACTTCCACCTGAAAAGAAAGAAAACGTATTTAACAGTAACAACTCATAGCCCTTATCTGACTCTCAACGTGGGGTTTTGTTTTTCAAATGCATTACTTTAATCAAAGACACTTTTGATAAGTTAGAGAAAATTAAAATGCCCATAAAAATTTCATTATATCCACAATTTTGAAGAAATTGTAGGCTTTCTAAGTATAATTCAGACTTTCAGATGCTTTTTAGCTTTATAAATGTACGCGTGGCACGACTAAACCTCTAACAATATCTTCTTAGAAACCATGAAGTTGGCCTTTAATTTACATAAAATTATAGGCAATAGCACCCCACTCCAATACTCTTGCCTGGAAAATCCCATGGACGGAGGACCCTGGTGGGCTACAATCCATGGGGTCGCTAAGAGTCGGACACGACTTCACTTTCACTTTTCACTTTCATGCATTGGAGAAGGAAATAGCAACCCACTCCAGTGTTCTTGCTTGGAGAATCCCAGGGATGGGGGAGCCTGGGGGGCTGCCGTCTATGGGGTCGCACAGAGTCGGACACGACTGAAGCAGCATAGCACCTTTTATAAGCACTTAGGCAGTGAACAAATGTCTGAGTCAAGAGATGAATAACACAAATAAATGACCAAATAAGTGAAAGACACGTCTTTCACGGTTGTCATATGACCTTCGATTCCAGTCTACATTACATTGAACCCAGCTGTCCGGAATTATGTTACGAAACATACAAACCCTGATAGTTACAAAAGCAGATGGGTCTGAAACACAGGATAAACTGGTATTCCCTAGGACAAACCTATGTAAGACAGCCTGGTATCCAAGGGATCCGCCCAAGTAAAATAACCCACCTGTCACTCGGAGCAAATCATTCTCTACGAAACAAGCGTGCGTGAGTGCTAGTTAACTTCAGTAGTATCCGACTCTGCGACCCTGTGGACTGCAGCCCACCAGGCTCCTCTGTCCATGGGATTCTCCAGACAAGAACACTTAAGTGGGTTGCCATGCCCTTCTTCAGGGGATCTTTCCGACCCAGGGATCGAACCGCCATCTCCTGAGGCTCCTGCACTGCAGGTGGATTTATTTATTTATTTATTTATTTTACCGCTGAGTCACTAGGGAAACCACGAAACAAGCAGAGGTCTGCAGATAATCAACGGTTGGCCAATGCACAGATGCAGCACTTTCACCTAAGAATTCTTAGTTAAGAGCATTTCTTTTTAAATTGAAAACTTGTCTTCTTAGAAAAGAATAATCTGAGAAGCGTTTAGGAACCAGCTGGTCTTCTGGGCCGTCACCCGCATAACTAGAGTTCGCAGAAATCGACTTGACTTTCTTTGGGGAGGCCATAGCAAAGCCTCCGAAACCGGGAGGGGCCACCACCGCGGTGACAGTCTCCGGGGTCTGACTGAGCAGGGCTGCTTCTGTGGAGGAAAGGGCGGACACATTCGGGAGGACTCCCCACCCTTACCTGGCACCTGGGGACCATCCCGCCAGGAACGTCTCGCCCGCTATCCCGGCCGCGGAAGCGGAGGCGCCAAATGGCGCAGCGCGCAGGCGCAACCTGCAGGCCCCTTCCGCCCCTACGCAGCATGCGCAGAGCTGGTTCCGCCCCGCTGTTTACCTAGCTGAGTTTGCGCCGCGGTTCCCTGGAGTTTGGTGTTCGGTCGCGGATGGGTCGAGTTGGTGGGCGAAAGCTATGGCTGTCATTCAACGGGTAAAAGGCTGACCACGCGTGCCTTTATCCTCAGACGAGGCGCCGAGGTACAGGAGAGCCGATCCTGGACTCTCCTGGACACCTGCCTCCTCCGTTACGGAAACTCTGCTTTTCCGCTCGCTCACCAGCATGCTTCTCTTTCACAGTTTTTACACCCCCGCCTTCCGGTGAAGCAATGGCAACCCACTCCAGTACTCTTGCCTGGAAAATCCCATGGACGGAGGAGCCTGGTAGGCTACAGTCCATGGGGTCTCGAAGAGCCGGACACGACTGAGTGACTTAACTTTCACTTTTATGCATTGGAGAAGGAAATGGCAGCCCACTCCAGTATTCTTGCCTGGAGAATCCCAGGGACAGAGGAGCCTGGTGGGCTGTCGTCTATGGGGTCGCACAGAGTCAGACACGACTGATGCGACTTAGCAGCAGCAGCAGCACCTTCCGGTTTGTGATTACTGTTCATTAGATGCTTAAGGCATTTGACCTGTATACATTTATACTTTTTCTGAGTAGTTTACTATCTGCTTAGTGATTTGTCCGCGCACTCCTCTACCGTCTCCAACTTTTTACCACCAAGAATTCTTTTAAATTGGGTAGTTATGTAGTTACGTGAGTATAAAGGAGGCGGCCCTCTCCTTGCAGCTCACAGTCCTGGATGTGAAACGGTCATGAACCAGTGATGGTAGCTCAGTGCACCGAATACAATATACTAGGGTTACATGTTACATTTCGTGGGAAGGGGGGGGGGGAATAGAGGCGGGTCACCTGAGGAGTGTGGTCTACGAAGTCCTCTTGGAGGAGAGAGATGCTTGAGCTAAATCTGCTGGAAGGATCGGCAGCAAAGGGCAAGGTGGGAGTAGGGATGAGGAAATTTTACTAGCCTTTGCCAAGCCAGAGGATATAAAGCAGCATAATGACGTCACAGAAGGGCAAAAAGTTGGCAAAGTAGGTGTGGCTCCTTCAAGGAAATAGTGGGAAATGAGGCTGGACTTAACAAGTAGTAGCCCACGGACAGAGAAATTGACAAGGAGTAACACTAAGGTGGGGGTGTTCCCAGTGGCACAATGGTAAAGAATAGGTCTGCCAATGCTCAGGAGACACAGGAGACGTAGGTACCATCCCTGGTGGTAGTTTAGGCGCTAAGTCATGTCCAACTCTTGTGACCCCATGGACTATAGCCTGCCAGGCTTCTCTGTTCATGGGATTCTCCAGGCACTAATACCGGAGTGTGTTGCCATTTCCTTCTCCGGAAGCTCTTACCAACCCAGTGATTGAACCCAAGTCCCCTGAATTGCAGGCAGATTCTTAACCGACTTAGCTACAAGGGAAGCCCAGGTACCATCCGTGGGCCAGAAAAATCCCCTGGAGAAAGAAATGGCAACCCACTCCAGTACTTTTGCCTGGAAAATCCCATGGACAGAAGCCTGGCTGGCTACAGTTCATGGGACTACAAAAGAGTCAAACATGACTGAGCGACTAAACAGCAACAACACCAAGGTATATTCTGGCAAAGTTGCTAAACAACTTTAACTAAACAAGTATAAAGAATTATATTCACATCCAGGTAGAAAAATAAGGGAGTGATGACAATGACCTTAGAACTGTCTGAAACATCTGATGCCAGAGGATGGTGGTGTGCAATATCTAAAAAAGCCTGAGAGCAAAGTATGACCCAAAATATTACATACAGTCAAGCTGGTGTTGATAAAATACAAATTGACACTCCTAAAGTCACAAAAGCTCAAAAAGCACAATAGCTCAGATACCAACAGCTCTTTAAAAATCTCCTTGGGCAGAAATCCAGTCAATCAAGAGGGTAATCAAACTTTAAAACTCAGTGTTAAGGAAGTTAATGGTAAAAAAAAAAAAAAAACAAAAAAACAAAAAACTGGAGGTGAGATTTTAATCCATTTAAATATAAACCAAAAACAACTGTGGGATTATGGAATTAAATGTAAATGACATCAGAATATTTTGTTAAAAAATAGAAACTGCCCCCAAATTGGAACATGTAGTCAACAAAACATTGATTCAAGATGCTTAATAGCTCTCACAATCTTGTTAAGTTTAGAAGGATATGTTAGGGGTGACTATGTCTTACAAGTAAATATTCTGATGATTTTTAATTCCTTTAGTTTCACTTCAGTTATTCTGTTGTAAATAAAGTACAAGTGAAAATAAAATCTAAAAAGAAAATTGATATATAGTATCATATATATATATGCCCAAAGAAAAGGGATGGAATAACATTCACCAGATAACAGTTACCGTATCTTGGTAGTAGAATTGTGGATAATATAAAAAATACTTTTGCTTCCTCTTGTAAATTTCTGTGTTGCTTAATTTTTAACAGTAATAAATTTATTGAGTGCTCTTTGTTATTTTTGCTCTTATTGTTATTTAGGCTCTGGGCATACATCTGTGAGCTGTAAGAATAAGGTCCTTGCATCATGGAGCTTACTTTCTCATTAGGAAGATAGGCTATATGTAAGAAAACAAATAAGGACAGTTTGATGAGTGGCATGTAGGGAAGGAGCAGGGTGCCCATTCCTTAGGGTCAGAAGGGAATGAACACTGAGCTGAGCTGAGACCTGAAGGAGGAGAGGAGCCAGCCTGTGCAGTGCCAGGGAAATAGTTTCTGAACAATGGTAAAGTGGTTTCCAGGTAGGAGAGGACTCTGCACATTTGAAGAACAGAAGAGAAACTAGTGTGCCTGAAATATAAAGGGGAGAGCCTGGTGGGATGATTTTGAAGAGATTAAAGGGAATCTGAACATTAAAGATCCTGGCAGGTCCTGGAAGCCAGCTAGGATTTTATTCCACTTTCATTCGGAAGACAGACAGACATGCACACACATGCACACACATTTTCAGATTTGACCCTGCATCAGCTTGGAGTCATTTTGAGCAACCTGAGCACAAACAGTTCTGAAGAGAAAGCTGACAAAGCCTGATCCTTGGATATTTCACTTATGCAAGCTAATAAATTCCTTATTTTGCCCTAATATTTTCTGCTGTCATTTTGAGCTATTAAACAGTATCTAGTCCCAGGCACCATGTCATACGTTTTGGCCCACTATCAGGAACTCTCTGTGAAATGCTATTTAGCGTCAGTGACTTTATGCAAGTTGAAGCCTATATGCTATATTAAAAAATAGAGGAAATAGATTTTAAAATCTCAGTCCACATATACCTTTTTATTAAGTGTAACATAATTTGTAGAAAGTGAAAATATCTCTGAGGAAGTCAAGTGTGGTGGGAGATCTGTAGTCATTAGTCATTTAACTGATATCTTTAAGATATTTTTGGAAGTGGAAGTGTTATTCTCTCAGTCATGTCTGACTCTTTGCAACCCAAGGGACTACAGACTGCCAGACTCCTCTGTCCATAGGGATTCTCCTGGCAAGAATACTGGAATGGATTGACATTCCCTTCTCCAGGAGATCTTCCCGACCCAGGGATTGAACCTGGGGTCTCCTGCATTGCAGGTAGATTCTTTACCATCTGAGCCACTAGGGAATCCCCAAGATATTTTTGGTGGTATGTAAATTTCTCAGTAAAAAATAGATGATGTCATAGTTATTCTTTAAATTATTAGTTCAACATAAACTCATCTAGAATTACTCTTTTTAACAAGTCACCCAGAATTCCAAGCTTTTTTCTGTACAACTGGCTTGTAAAGACACATTGTAGCATTTACTAATAAACAGCCTAGGAGAGCCTTGCACCTTGTAAGTATACAAAAAAGTTGTTGATTCAGCTTTGTATTCGGATAGAATTATTTACAAAAACATCATACTCCACTTGTGTGATTTTATTCATTGGTCACAAACATAAAACCCAACATAAAAGGGTTTTTTTCTTTTTTTTTAAGGAAAAGAAAATCAAAAGAAACACTCCCCCCTTGTGGTTAAAATTCTAATTACAAATCCTTCATCTTACAAGTGGGAAGAAATTTGATACAAAAGAGCTTTTTACAAATAGTATATGTACTTTACTGACCATATTCTAAAACCAATATGGAATCTCCCAGTTTCAGATAACAGAATAAAGCCAGACCTCAAAATTTCATTAGTGAAATCTAAAATATACACAACAAATTGGTTAAAAAAGAGAGAGAGAAAAATGTCCCACACAAGGGTTGTTAACCAATGGAAAGCAAAGCTATGTAAAGGAACACAGTGTGGGCGCTAGGAAAGCTCCTCCTAATAGCTTTCTGGAATCATTAAGAGGAAGAGCTGAAGTAAACAAAAACCTGAAAAACATTACCAAAGTGGAGTTGGTGAGTCAGCAATCTGTAGAACTGGAAAACCCACAGGCTACAGAAATAAAAAAGAAATCTGAGGCAGTTGCAGATGCACAAAGAGGCTGAGTCCAGAGTCCTTGGTGGACAGGCCAGGCAACGCCCTCGTCATCTTAAAGGTGCTCAAGAAGAGAACCAAATTTACTTGCCACACAGCAATCTGGGAGTAGAACTGACTGACACCTGAATACAGGGCAACAGCACAAGCAGGGCTGTCTTTCCTTAAAAGGAACAAAGATTCCAGAAGCCCAGATCCAACTAGAGGTTGAGAATGATCTGAAGCTCAAGTTTATCCCTGGACGTAAAGAGGACAGCCCTGCATTAGGAAGTAAACCTGGCTGAAGGCCTTTAATAAAGGGCCAGAGGAGAGAACAAAGCCTGATTGGGCCAAAGAGGCTGCAGGCAGCCCTAGCTGAGGAAAATCTCTTCTAACCCTGATTGTCATCCTGCCCCATGCCCTCAGGCTACACGTAATTTTTCCTTCTCTTACCTCAGAGGTCAGCAAACATTTTCTGTAAAGAGCCAGACGGTAAATATTTAGACATCCCAACATCCGATCTCCGTCACAGCCGCTCAACCCTGTTGTTGCGCCATGAAAGCAGCTGGTGACAATACAAAGTGAATGAGTAGAGCTTTGTTTCAGTAAAAATGAGTTACAAAAATTGGAGATGGGCCTCTTTGTCCCTCAGGCCATATTTGCTGACCCTTGCAGTATCACTTATATAGTAAGGAAAAAACAGTGGCGTGGAAGAGAATTCAGCCGCATTAAACAGCTGTCTGAAACTGGCCCTAAAGGAAGGAAAGCACGTGTGGGGAATGAGCCTCACTGTCATTCCAGGTTTCTGTTTGAGGGTATTTTCCAAACCCTGGCACAAGGGACTAGTGTTCAAGAAGAGAGCAAGCAGAACAAAAAGAAAAGAATGGAAAGAGATACAGTGTGCAAACACTAACTGAAAAAAAATATTCACATAGAAATATATGTATATATATTTTAACTTTTATCTTATATTGGAGTATAGCTGATTAACAATGTTGTAATAGTTTTAGATGGACAGCAAAGGGACTCGGCCACACATATACATGTGTCCATTCTCCCCCATACTCCCCTCCCATCCAAGCTGCCATATAACCTTGAGCAGAGTTCCCTGTGCTATTCAATAGTACCTTTTAGGTTATCCATTGTAAATATAGCAGAGTGTACATGTCGATCCCAAGCTCCCTAACTATCTCTTCCCCCTATTCTTCCCCACTGGTGATCATTAGTTTGAGAACAAATATATTATAAGGCAAGAAGTGTAAGAGTTGAAGGACATTATGTCATAATAAAAGGGTCAATTTAAGAGGAAGGTACAATTCTAAATTAGAATATATCATATAACATTACTTCAAAATACATAGAGCAAATATTTACAGAATTAAAACAAAGGTAGATAAATTCACAATCATAGTTGTGGATTTTAACACATTGAAATAGATATATAGGAAGAAAAAATTTAGCAGGCATATAGAAGATTTGGATACAACAGTTAATCAATTTGATCTCATTAACATATAGAACACTAACCTAATTCTAGGTTAGTAGATTTTTTTCTTTAGGTGCCTTAAAGATATTTCTCTACAGCATTTTGTTTTTATTTTCTCTTATGTACTTTATCTTTGTTCCTCTTTACCTAAGTTGTTTTTTTTTTTTTAACCTCTGTCTGCCTTTCAGGTCTTCTCAGAGTCTTAAGAGTTCATATGTTTTATATGTTTTGCTCTGTTTTTTAGCTGTTTCAATTAGAAGGATAAATCTAGCCCATGTTACTCTATCTTAACCAGAAGAAGAAGCTTTTTCCATAGTGTTTGGCAAGGAAGCCAGAGAGGTACAGTCTAGTTTGTTTCACGGGGCATGAGAGTCTGGCTGCCTCGAGTTCTGTGCATACAAAGGCCGGTGGCTAGGAATTCAGGACTCAACTTTCTAAGTGTGTGCTCAGTGCTCAGTCACTAAGTCGTGTCAGACTGTTTGCAACCCCATGGACTGTAGACCGTCAGGCTCCTCTGTCCATGGAATTTCTCAGGCAAGAATACTGTAGTGGGTTGCCATTTCCTGCTCCTGACCCACAGATCAAACCCACATCTCCTACGTTCTCCAGCACTGTGTACAGACTCTTTACCGCTGAGCCATTGGGAAAGTCTTTCTAAGTATATATTTTAATTTAAAACTCTTATTTTGCTCTGTGTTCTCATTCCCATATACCATTGTGCTTTTTCTCCAGCTCTAGGTTTCTGAAGCCTGATCTAAACCTCCTGTATTGTATCTTTCTCAGTTTTTTTTTATATTTGCATGCACTCAGCCTGCCATATTGACCACAAAACCTTGCTTTTATATTTTTAATGCTGGTCAATTCTCTTAGTAGGTCTATATATTTATTTTTACTCAAGGAATCAAATTATTTAGTATAGTTCTAAAAAAGAGTAAAGAAATCTAATGCTTAGTTAACATTATCCAGACTTCCTCACATTTCACTTAGCTTTGGCAGTCCATTTAGTTATTTTACATATCTTATGCACTTTTATTCACATTTTATGCACATTTGAATTACATGCATTTGAAGTCATCCCACTAAGAAACAGTAATAAAGTTTCATTTTGTAAAATATTTGAAATAACAACAATTAAAATTAATGACAATCAATTAATACAATTATCAAAAGCAATTCATTAAAATCAGTCCAAAATTGCTACTCTCCGAATTAGCTCTGAGTGCATGCTATTTTTGCTTTTGCCACATGATGGCGTCACTTTAGCTAATAATTATGAATATCATTTTCCAAAAGATTTCTGTCTTAAATTATGTATCTTCTGAATCTACTAAGACTTCGTAAATTATTCTTTTGTATATATAAACTGTGACCACCCAGTCTGTAGGCCTGACTAATCCAGTAGTTTGAACTATGGAATAATCAGATCTAATCTATCAAGATTCTCCACAGATCCTTCACGATGGGCACCTGAAGCTGTTGTTTACTAAAAGTTTTTGCTGTCAAGTTCAGAGATGTCCTTATGAAAAGCCAAGGGAGTTGTACAAATTCCAGTGCTCTGCTCTTATTGACATATAATTGAGTCAGCTAAGAATGCTTACTATGTGAATGTAAATGCTGAGAGATTAAAATATACCCTGATAAATAATCAAAGATAAAATACTAGGGGAAGATGGAGATAGTTCCTTGATTCATAAGGTAAGCTTATCAGGGATAATCAATGAACACAGTGTAACTATATACAGGAAACACTTAACTTTTCTTTCTCAATGCTTATGAAGCCTTAAACATCAAGGATCCTTTCTGGCCATGGCTCCACTTTTGTATGGTTTCTGTCCCTTAAGTGAGAATACCTAGCATTTTTAGAGCCTTCTACATACCATGCTCTGTGCATATTTTCTTATATCATTGAATTCTTACTGCAACCCTCTGAGGTAAGTATAATTCTTCTCATTTTACAGATGAAGGAAGCTCAGACATTTACCTGGGGTCATTCATCTAGCAAATAACAGAATCAGGGTTTGAATCTGGCTCCTTTGTGCCCCCCCAAACCCACACATTACTCCCCCCCGGGATGCTTCATGTCTCCCTTGAATATGTGACCCTAGGCCTTCTACCATTTCTGATGTGAATTGGCATCCACTTGTAATTGTGCTTAACAATTTTTTGCTAAAGATAATTTGCATATTCCACGATTATTTATAACTGTTCAAAAATAATGGTGAAAGGGCATAGTATGTATATTACGCTCCAGTGTCCCCCTTAATGTGCACTTTAAATGGCCCTGTGAAGGTTCTGAGAGTATACTTGATGGAGTAATTCCAGAAGAACATACAGACTTGCACTGAGTGGGTTCAAATTTGCACAGCTATCATGGGGCTGAAGATTAGTTCATTCAGCAGGACTGGATTACATAGAGGAGCTTTAGAATCTCAGAGTTGGAAAGGATGATGAAGATCACTGAGTCCAAATAACTGACCTTGAATGCTCTCTGCTGTAGGCCTACCAAGCAGTTGGCCACCCACTCCTTGAATACCTTGAATGCCAGAGAATTCTGGAGCCCGAGAATCACTTTCAGTCTTGGACTAGTGTGACTGTTCTTTATATTCTGACATACAGCAGGGACAGCCAGCTGCTAAGGATATGGAGGTGGTCATGGTGGTTAAAATTGGTGGAGGACTTCCCACTTGATCGAAGCTGGTTCAGGAACTGGGTCAAAACCTATCCCTGGAGGAGCGCCATCAAGAGAAGTTTTGGGAGGGAAGATGCTGCACAGACATTTAAAGTTTGTGAAAAGTATTTTTATTGGTATTTAAACACACCTGTTTGGTTCAGTTTTTTGAGGTGAAATATAAATGTACCTAAACGAGGCCTCATTAGTTTTTAAGTTCTTAGAAGAGCCAACTCAGATAACAGATCAAAATCTATTTAAGAAAAAAAGCCATAATGTAAATAAATCTGTGAGGACCATCACTGTGCTACATATTAAAATCTCCTCCTGGACTTCATGTTTAAACAAAACCATATGATTAATTTAAAGACATCAAAAGTGTCTGGCAAAAACATATCTATGATTGGTATGCTTTAATACTGTGTAGATTTTCCTTTCCAACTAAATAGCTAAAATAATCATTTCCACAAGAGGGCACCAGTTGCTACCTTATTTTCAGAACAAATAGGGGCTCAGTTTTGGAATGCAAAATAGGCTGTTGTTAATATTTTACATTTACACAGGCACAACATATATATTTCAACATAATCCACATATTCTACTTGGGAAAATCACCTCCACTGTTACTGTCTCTCAAAACGTGAGATTTTACGTTTCAAAAAGCTGCAGTTCCTAGTTGATATAAAAAATAATCTCTCACATTTAATTCCAGTATTATTTAATTTTTAAAAATAAATACAAAATGCATTTTAGAAATGAATTGATTCTATTCATATGTTTACGATTTCCTTAAAATATGAAATTTGGGCAAGATTTCTTTGCTTTAGATGACAAAACAAAAATGTTTCCATTTTCCCTGTTTTATAAACAAATCTAAGGGTAGAAGGCCTCAGCAATGCCTGAGGGTGTTGCTAAATTCATAAGTTACTCAGAATTTGGCAGATTCTCCAAAGCACCTGATGTTGCTCTTTGAAAATGATTCATGAATCTCTGGTGGTTACTCCTAGCATGAGCATCGTGGTTTACATACCCACACACCCCGATGCTTACAATATTTCATACACTTAGATTTCTTCCATCCTCCATCTTTCACACTGAGTCTTTCACTTGCTCCATGCAAAGAATAACAGGAAAATTGGCAGGAAAATCTGCTTACTCCCTGGGACAACAGTGTCAAGTTAGTCTCTTCTAGGAACTGCAAGAACCTTCTTACTTTGGTATGTTTTTCCATAGTATTGGTGTCTGTGCACAAAGAAGGAAGTTCTCAGCAATAAAAATAGTATTTATTGGACAGCTAATTGTGTCAGGCATTATACAATAATAATTGAAATAGGCACAATTTATTTTATCCTCTTAACAACCCGATGACTTGGGTATTAACATTCCCATTTTATAGCTGGGAAAACTGAGAAACTAAGTCTCAGATAATTTAGGTGTACCTGGTCACGTTCCTTTGCTCCAACAGAGCCAGGACTTGGATCCAGTTCTGTACTATTCCAAGGTCCTAAACTTTAAACCATTAGTCTTCATGCCCCACTGAAACCTGACAATAACTTCATTGTATTGCCAGACTCATACTTCAGGCTCAGGTCCTAAAGTGCAGGACAACCCTCAGGTTGTTTGAGCAAGGGTAGATGTGGGAACTCTATGACCTCCTTTGAAGGATGTCATGGGAAGTGGGGGAGATGGAGAAAAGTCATTTCCAATCTTCACCTGGCTCTGAAAGTGGCATCAGCCACCTCCAAACACTCTGACTGGATCAGGAATGGGCACATGACCTAAGTCACATTCCAGGACTTTTGTTTGAGCAGCTGGGAAAGTGGACTCTCCTCTGCTGGTGTCTGATGAGTTAATCCTTGAATGAGTTTCCATAAGAGCCCCAAGACTCCCCCACCTACCACTTCTCACCCAGAGAAAACACGAGGAAGTTGGAGACCCAAGAACACCATTTGAACCAGGAATCAATACAATCTGAAGTTAAGTGACACAATATACCTCCTCGCTGGCAGATCTATTTGGGGTCAAGTTTTCTGTCCCTCACAACTGGATGTGCTCAAGCTGATGCAATTAGCGCAAATACAACGGTGCCGCAGATACTGAGCAGATTTTCCCAAGTTGGCACCAACAACAGAGAACACCGCTTGTGAAATCACAAAGTGCCTGTATTCTGACAACAGCGGCCAGCAGTGGACCAGACAACTCTCCTGGGGCTTTCAAAGAGTCTGTAGAACTGACCTACCCACAAGTGACTGTCTCCCATCCTCCAGTCTGGAGGGCAGAGGACTGGGGAGAGGAAAGGGTGAGAGTCGATGGATTCCTTGTCCTCGGGGAAACTGTCGGGTGTAAATGAAAGATGATTCTCCCTCTTCCCCAGGGAGAAGAGGAGGGCATTCCGGTCACCAAGGCAAGTGAGAGTGAGACTGCAGGAGAATGGCTCAGCCTGGGGTTGCACTTGGATGGATGCCCTGGTGAGATATCTGCCTAGGCAGTGAACTGACTCATCTGTCCCTGTGACCATCTGGGTGGGGGACCTAAAGAGAGACAGCAGAAGGGAGATGGGGGCAGTCTCCTCTTCCACCGTTTGGTGGCAAAGATGAGTGAGTTGACTGTGGGTCAAGTGGTTGCCACAGAAAGTAGCCAGGTTTGGGGCATCTTGCTCAGCCCATGGTGGTGACCTCCTGGCAACGGGTCCAGTAAGGAGAAGTTTTGGGTGGAGTACCAGCCAATCGGAGGTGGAAGAATTGGACTGAGAGCTGGCTTTCCTGGCCAGGGAACTGTGGAATGGACAGGTCCTACAAGACCCTCTGAAAGATTCACACATGGACCACACAAGAAAGATCACAAAGGAAGGATGGGATTAAATCAAATTTGAGATTGATGCTTTAAAAAAAATGAGTTTTAATGACTCAAATGACTGGAAATTTATGGGCTCGATCCCAGATGGTATTAAGTGACAAGAAATGGAGAATGAATGAGGCACAGTTGAAGGCGGTGACTGGAAGAAATAAACTCTTTATAAATTTCTACGCCACAGAATTGAGACTGCTTAGAAACTCTAACGAGAGATTGGAGAATTCTTCCGTCACCATACAGACATCTGAAAATGTACCAGGAGGCAGGAGAAACTTTGGCACTAGGTCAGAAGTAGCCATGGCAACTGTGGCACCAATATTTCTGCCCACAGTCGCTGCACTGCTGCCCTTCTATAAGTCCCATTTCAGAAGACTTTGCTAGAACAGATTCGGGGTGCAGAAGGTTAGGCTAAGCGGAAGGTCAAAGTGCGTGTTCAGTGGTTACCTCGGTTGCATTAAACTGGATAACCAACCCAAATCTATTTAGACTCTCATTTTGAGAAGCCATAAGACATCAGTTGCTCTTTCCTCTGTGAAATTCACGTCTCTTATTTTCTATGTGTTGGGAGGTGTTGTTGCTGCTTTTATATAGATAACTCTCACCCTTAAAATGTTTGCATTGGCAATGGGGACTTCTAGGCTAACTTTAAAGGCCAGTGAGATACGGGAGAATGAGGGTAGTGACCAAGGTTTGCACTCAAATATCTAGAGGAACCAGCAAGCAGGAGACGTGGCAGTGAAAGGGGCTGGGAGCACGCACTGCCGTGCACATGGCTCATCCCATGACGTAGCTGCTGCTGAACAGTGCTGTGCTATTGCCATGTGAGCATGTGTACCCAGTTTGGCCAAGACTAACAATTTTGCAAGAGAAATGAAAAATTCAGGTTATTATATAAATCTCATAATTTTTAAGTACTGGCAATTATTCAAACAATTTTAAACAGCACTGTAGGGGCCAAATGAAACATATCTCTGAGCTGACATTGCTGATGGGTTGCCAGCAACTTCTGCCATAGGTAATGTGGGAAGGTGGTCGGGATTGAAAATGGAATGAAGGCTCAGGACCTGTCAATCATTATTGCTCTAGAATTAGAGCAGAGGCATCTCTGGACCAGAAGCATCTCTCAGACTGGAAACAGGAATTTTATAGGAGGTCCGAAGGGTAGAGGAAGTGGAATAAATTCTGCTAATGCTAAGAATGAGGCACGAGTGCCCCTAAGATAATGTCACACACTGCAAATCAGCTACAGGTTAGTCTCTAGCACCGCTCAGAACAGGTGAGGAGAACTGAGATCCAACTAAAGCTAGGACCTGCTTTGGTAACACAAAACTGAATAGGCTGTAGATAAGACCAAGAAGATTTTTTTTTTTTAAATACACCAAGGGATGGCAGAGAATTCCTCAAACATAGAGGTATCAGAGACATCTTGGATGTCATAAATGAACCTATTTATAAAACAGAAATAGAGTCACAGATATGGGAAACAAACTTATGGTTACCAGGGACAAAGGGGAGAGGGATAAATGGGGAGACTGGGATTGACATACATACACGACTATAAATAAACTAGACAGCGAACGAGAACCTACTATATGGCACAGGAACTGCTCCTCAATACTCTGTAACGACTTATATAAGAAAACAATCGAAAAAGAATGGGTATATGTACATATTTGACCAATTGGGCTTCCCAGATGGCTCAGTGGTAAAGAATATACCTGCCATTGCAGGAGATGCAGATGATGTGGGTTCGATCCCTGGGTCAGGAAGATCCCCTGGAGCAGGATATGGCAACCCACTCCAGTATTCTTGCCTGGGAAACCCCATGGACTGTAGCTCATGGAGTCACAAAAAATCGGACAAGACTGAGTGACTGAGCACGCACATAACTGATTCACTTTGCTGTACATTTGAAACTAATGCGACATTGTAAATTAACCATACTCAATAAAAAAAAAAAATTTTATTACCCATAAAAAAAGAGAGAGACACCTTGGAAGAGGAGAAAGATACAAATGCAAAGTTCCTGCAAAAATGCTTGAAATCCAGAGGAAGACTCCATCTCTCCATGAGAACCAAAAGACCAAATGTCTTCCTCCCCCAGAATAGTGTCACAGAGCTGAGTGGGGTGTAGGAGAATTAGGGACACATTCATTGGTCCATGTACAGCAATGAGATCACAGCAGGAGACACACTGTTCTGAGAAAATGCTAGGCCTACAAGTTGGCCGTGAGATGAGCATCTTGGTTAACCATCCAATCTAAACAAGGCTGGATTTATAAATTTCTAAGACAAGAATTTGAAAACTCAGCAGTGGCCACAGGACTGGAAAAGGTCAGTCTTCATTCCAATCCCAAAGAAAGGAAATACCCAAGAATGCTCAAACTACTGCACAATTGCACTTATCTCACACGCTAGTTAAGTAATGCTCAAAATTCTCCAAGCCAGACTTCAGCAATACATGAACTGTGAACTTCCAGATGTTCAAGCTGCTTTTAGGAAAAGCAGAGGAACCAGAGATCAAATTGCCAACATTCGCTGGATCATCAAAAGAGCAAGAGAGTTCCAGAAAAAACATCTATTTCTGCTTTATTGACTATGCCAAAGCCTTTGACTGTGCGGATCACAATAAACTGCAGAAATTCTGAAAGAGATGGGAATACTAGACCACCTGACCTGCCTCTTGGGAAAGCTGTATGCATGTCAGGAAGCAATAGTTAGAACTGGACATGGAACAACTGGTTCCAAATAGGGAAAGGAGTACGTCAAGGCTGTGTATTGTCACCCTGCTTATTTAACTTATATACAGAGTACATCACGAGAAATTCTGGGCTGCATGAAGATTGCCAGGAGAAATATCAATAACCTCAGATATGCAGATGACACCACCCTATGGCAGAAAGTGAAGAAGAACTAAAGAGCCTCTTGATGAAAGTGAAAGAGGAGAGTGAAAAAGTTGGCTTAAAGCTCAACATTCAGAAAACGAAGATCATGGCATCTGGTCCCATTACTTCATGGCAAATAGATGGGGAAACAGTGGAAACAGTGGCAGACTTTATTTTTAGGGGCTCCAAAATGACTGCAGATGGTGATTGCAGCCATGAAATTAAAAGACACTTACTCCTTGGAAGGAAAGTTATGACCAACCTGCTGCTGCTGCTGCTAAGTCGCTTCAGTTGTCTCTGACTCTGTGCGACCCCATAGACAGCAGCCCACCAGGCTCCACTGTCCTTGGGATTCTCCAGGCAAGAACACTGAGTGGGTTGCCATTTCCTTCTCCAATGAATGAAAGTGAAAAGTGAAAGTGAAATTGCTCAGTCATGTCCAACTCTTAGCGACCCCATGGACTGCAGCCTACCAGGCTCCTCCGTCCATGGGATTTTCCAGGCAAGAGTATTGGAGTGGGTTGCCATTGCCTTCTGCATGACCAACCTAGACAGCATATTAAAAAGCAGAGACATTACTTTGTCAGCAAAGGTCCGTCTAGTCAAGGCTATGGTTTTTCCAGTAGTCATGTGTGGATGTGAGAGTTGGACTATAAAGAAAGCTGAGTGCCAAAGAATTGATGCATTTGAACTGTAGTGTTGGAGAAGACTCTTGAGAGTCCCTGGGACTGCAAGGAGATCCAACCAGTCCATCCTAAAGGAGATCAGTCCTGGGTGTTCATTGGAAGGACTGATGTTGAAGCTGAAACTCCAATACTTTGGCCACCTGATGTGAAGAGCTGACTCATTTGAAAAGACCCTGATGCTGGGAAAGATTGAGGGCAGGAGGAGAAGGGGACAACAGAGGATGAGATGGTTGGATGGCATCACCGACTCAAGGAACATGAGTTTGGGTAGCTTCCGGGAGCGGGTGATAGATAGGGAGGCCTGGCATGCTGCGGTTCATGAGGTCGCAGAGAGGTGGACATAGCTGAGCAACTGAACTGAACTGAAGACAAGAACTCATCTAGCATTAGAATTATTGTGATTGCCTCGTAACTGGTCTCCCTGCTTAGGAATTTGATCCCTACAGTCTGTTCTCAACATTGTAAGGCAAAGTGGTCTTTTTAAGACTTAAATCTGATCATATCACTCTTCAAAAAAATCTTCCATTGTTTCCCATTTACTTGGAGTATATGCCAGAAGCCTTAATATAGACAACAAGGCCTTGATCTGGCCTCAGCTCTCTATTATCTAATGTCATTTCCCGCAACCCCACACACCTTTGCCCATTCTGCTTCAGGCACACAAGCTGAAGACATTCCCTGAACACATCAGCACACTGAGGACATTTGCACTGCCTGTATCCTCTGTCTAAAGGGCTTTTTTCCCAGACGTCTGCATAGTGCACACCTTCACTTCCTGCTTAGTGATCAGAGCAGCCTTCATTGACCACCCAGTGCAAAGCGGCCCTCCCACCTAGCGTTCTCTTTCCCCATAATCTGCTTATTTTTCTTGTATCATTTATCACTACCTGGCATATTGTTTTTCATTCATTTGTTTATAATCATCTCTTTCCACTAGAATGCAAATTCCATTAGGATTTTGTCCACTGATGTACCCTCGGAGTCAAGACCAGTGCCTGGCACATAGTGGGTGCTTGACAAAAATTTGTGGAATGAAGAAGTGAATGAGTAAATGAACAAAGTAAGGAAATGTCCGATAACATCTGAAAAGACTGACAGTCACAGATGAGGAAATTACTTTCAAATAATTTTGAAAGAAATTTGGAACTTTTGGACTGTTTCCAAAATTAAAAAAAGAAAAGATTACCCATGTATTTTCCTCCACTGTGATGAGTAATGTTAATGACATGAAGTTGAAAGAATGGGTGGTTGCTTTCTGGAAAGAAGGAAGGCTGACTCCTTGCAAACTGTTGAAAGATCTGAAAGGAGCAGATAAAGTTCCAGGCTTGTATGAAGAAATTGGCTCTGAACTTGGCCAGCAAAGGACCCATATGTGGGTTTACAACTGAGAGGACATTATGTCTAAAAACTGTTACCGAGCTTGTGCCAGAATCGGTAATCAAGACCTGTGACTTTTCTGGATTTCTTAACTTTTAAAGAAAAGTCTACGATTTAAATATATTTCTTCAGAATTTTGGCTGTCATCAAGACTTAGTAGTGACAGCGGTCTCTAGGGAGTGATAGCGGGCTTTCCTTGTTTGCTAAGCATGTCTTCCTCGTAATACATATTTATAAAACATGAGGGAGAGAGAGAGGAAAATATTTGAAACATATTCTCCCAAAGCTTTCCCCCCACCTTCCTTCTCTCTTTTTCTAAGGCCATAGATATGTCTATCTGTACATATGTGTAAGTTTATTTATTTCCCCTCATGGATTTGTTTATCCTCATCCACCCTTTGCTTCTACAAGTGGGTGGGAAGGGACTAGGCACACGATGAGTAACTTAATTCATTACCTAATATTAGGCATTTAACATCACATTAATCAAATGGCCTCAGCTAGAAAAGACCAAGGGACAGAAATGACTCCCATGTTGCAGCAATAAATGTCTATGTTTGATTTGGGCAAGACCTTACCATTTTTAAGATTTATATTTGCTTAATGTTTTGAATTTTAACTTTATTTAGTTTCAAAAGTTTTTCAAGTTCCAGTGTAGAAAACAGATCTTTGTTTTTAGAATAATTTTTTAATTCAAGTTTAATAAACTCAAGATGGGGAAATGACTCAAAAACAATGAAATGTGTTTTTCTAAGAAGCATATTAGGTTATAATAAGAAGAAAACATGTGAATAAAACCTCAAAGAACATAATTTTTATTAGAATATTTTCTGGGCCCAGAGTTCCTACTAGAATATATAGAATTATGTACCCAATTCTCATTACATGGAACAAAAGCAATGTAAAAAAGCATTACCCAACAGTCAAAATGTGCCCTGAGACACAAGAATTGCTTCATGCCTTGAAATCGACAAAAACCTCATTAGGCTGTCCTGAAATTGGTGGAACTTTTCATAACCTCTTCACAGTGAGTGAGTACTCTTTGACGCTATTTATGGAATCCTCCCTATTTCACCTCTTCTCCGTGTCTGTTGCTCCCAACCTACTTGACACTTTTGAAAGCCAGAATTCACTTGCTTTATTCATTTATCTACTCATTTAGAAAAATAGATAAACACCTAGGTTCAATCCCTCCCCAAGAAGAAATAATGACATATGAGTCAGATTTTAGTCAAGGGTTACAATTTAGAACATCAATAATTGTATTCTGGGACTTGGTGTGATCTTGGTTGCATGAAGCCAAGTTTCACGGGAATTCAAGAAGGAAGCTATCACTTCCAGTAAGAGCAGAAAAATCTTCATGAAGGACGTGACATGTAAGCTGGACATCCAAGACTATACAGCAAGACTAGAGACAACAAAAAGAGGGCAGTGTTGGCAGAAGAATAAAAAAAAAAAATAAGAAAGGAATTCCACACAGAAGAAATAGCAGGAGCCAAATCACTGATGCAGGAAAGGCCAGGGCATGTTCTAGACATGGAAATAATGAAGATTTTTCTGAAACATAGTGATCAGGTAACCAAGAAAACAGATACGTATGGAAGGACAACTTCAAATCAGATAGTGTAGGTGTTTGAATGCAAAGCTGAATTAGGAATAATATCATATGCAAGAAACAGAAAACCTGATTAAAACATAAACACAATGTATTGTTTTCTTAACAATACATCCAAAAGTAGTCAGTCTCAGGGTTGTGTCACCAGTTCAACAGAGTCCTCAAGGACCAAAGTCTTTATACTACTCTGCCATCTTTAGGGACTTTTTATCCCTATATCTGTCTCCATGTGGTAACAAAATGGATGCTGAATCTACAGTCATTATGATCATATTCAATATAGGAAACAGGAAGAAAGAACAGCAACAACCACCTATGTTCTCTTTATCAGAAAATCAATCTTCCCAAGAATCTCCAGTGGTCTTACATCTCATTGTTTACAAATGAGTCAGTGGCCACTTGCAAGTGAAAGAGAGGCTGAGACAAGAAGCATGTGCTTTCCAGCTTTTGCAGTTGGATGGCAAAGAATAAACGGCTGTTGTTTTAGCAAGTCAACCTGCCCAAGCAAGCATGGAGTCCATGGATCTTATTGACAATTATTTTCAGAAGACTTTCAGAAGAAAAACAACACGCAAACTTTAATATAATTGTTCTGGAGGTGATACAAAGAATAGATAGAGAGCTGAGAGACTAAAAGCAAATAGAAAAATTCAGAGCATGTCCTATTTTAAACATGTTTCATCTGAGGTCTTTTTATACACCTATATATACATACACGGGCTTCCCAGGTGGTGAAGTGGTAAAGAATTCGCCTGCCAATGCAGGAGACACAAAAGACATGGGTTCGATCCCTGGGTCAGGAAGATCTCCTGGAGAATGGAATGGCAACCCACTCCAGCACTCTTGCCTGGAGAATTCCAGGAACAGAGGAGCCTGGCTGGCTCCAGTCCATAGAGTCACAAAGAGTCAGACAGGACTGAAGCGACTGAGTGTGCGTGTACACACACACATACACACACACACGTATATTCATTCCCAATTGGAGTAGCTTGATGATGAGAGTGGATTTGTGTTCGTTTGTGTCTCCTGTCTTTGACTGGCTTTACAATCACACTTTGCCCATAGTGGGCACCACTGGGCCTAAGTTACAGATGCTTACCTGCCTGCCTGAAGGCATCTCCACTTGAACTTCTCACAACCTTCTCCAATTTATCACTTGCAACAATGAATTTAAATGGCCACCACAACTAAAGTAATTTGTGGCCAAAGGTATATTTTTGTATTGTGTTGAAGCATTCTATATTATTAGAAAAAATAGGAAGCCTGTTTGTATTATTTTAGAGAAACATGAAATAGACAAAAATGACTTTAAGGGTAAATTTGAGGTAGAATAAACTTTATTCTTTTGCTGTGCTAGCCACAATTATAATGTGTTTATAATTCAGATAATATTTTGATTATGTATAGTGCAAAAAATTCAACATGCTATTTATACTTATATGTCAAAGGAAATTTTACCATTCACGTTTGTCAAAATTTGCATATTACCTTCTGAATCTGGTTGGCGAGCAAATTTTGAAGCAATAAATGTTATAATTTTCCTACCACAAGTATGCCAGGTATTAGAATGGCTGATGGAAGCAAGATGTCTACCACACTACATCATTTATTCTTTATTTGTTTATGCTGTATAAGTTGTATAAGCTGCTTCAAATTTTCAAATGGAAATAATTCAGTAAATAAATAAGAACAAGATATGCTAGAAAAATGGTTACAGAATCAGGAGCCTAGCTTTCATAATAAAGGATGATGGAACCTGAGGCCTGAAGTGTAATCTGTTGAACCACAGCACTATGACGGCCCTTGTTCCTGCTCCCTGAGTGTTGGTATTAGCAGAGTGGTTAATACAAAGGCCATGGAATCAGAAGGGCAAGGTTTGAGTTCCGAACCCATAACATGGCTTCCCCACTGGCTCAGCTGTAAAGAATGCCCCTGCAATGCAGGAGACTTGAGTTCGATCTCTGGGTCAGGAAGATCCCCTGGAGGAGGAAATGGCACCCCCCACTCCAGTATTCTTGCCTGGAGAAATCCCACGGACAGAGGAGCCTGGTGGGCTGCAATCCACGGGGTCACAAGAGTTGAGCACAACTTAGCAACTACACCACCACCACCCATAACATTATGGCCTTGTGACTGTGGGGAAGTTAGTTCACTTTCCCGCGACACAGTTTCCTCATCTATAAACAAAAGGATTACTGTGAGGATGCAGGGAGATTATCTCCACGGAGCCTGAGAAACAAAGCCTGGAGCATGCTGCTGCTGCTAGACAGGGCTGCTCAACGCCCCGACTGCGGCCACCGCTGCTACTAACACGCTGGTCGTACGGCTGCCAGGGCACTGCTACCCCACCACCACCGCTAGCACCGTAGCACCACCAGCTACTGCTGCTACCCCACTACTCTACTAACACCGCCGCGACTCCTACTGTTATCACACCGCCGCCACGACCACCGCGCTCCCGCTGCCGCCACGGCTGCAACCGCCACCACCTGACACCATTACCGCTGTCACTCCTTAGACGGCCAAGGTGGGAACATTTCTTGATAGAAAAATTAGCAAGAGAATCCCAAAGCCTTTTTTTTTTTTTTTTTTTTTTTAAGGATCCTCAAATGATCTGGCTGGCAATGACCTCAGGTGACCCGTCAGCAGCATCTGGTGTAGTCCTTTCCTTCCCCTCAAATCGCTGCTTTTTCTTGGCATCCAAGACGCTGCACTCTTTTGATCTGTTTTCTTCTCTGTATCACTGGCTATTCCTTCTCTGCCTCCATTACTGGTTCTTATTCTTTTTCCTGAACTTCTAATACACTGCAGTATTACTGTTTGTATTAGGGTATTCGTTCTGTGGCTCAGTATTTGATTCTTTCATCTTTAGTCATTCCTAAAGAAACATTATTCAGTCCCATGGTTGTAAATATCAGCGGTTTGCTGAGGACTCCAGCCCAAACCTCTCTCTCAGATGTTAGTCTTCAAAAAAAATTTTTTTAAGTTGAAGTATAGTTAATTTACAATGTTCCATTAGTTTCTGATATACAGCAAACTGATTCAGTTATACATATGTATATATTCTTTTTAATTATAATTTTATGTAAATATTGAATACAGTTCCCTATGCTATACAGCAGAGAAGGTAATGGCACCCCACTCCAGTACTCTTGCTTGGAAAATCCCATGGACGGAGGAGCCTGTTAGGCTGCAATCCATGGGGTCGCTAAGAGTCAGACACGACTGAGCAACTGAGCAACTTCACTTTCACTTTTCACTTTCATGCATTGGAGAAGGAAATGACAGCCCACTCCAGTGTTCTTGCCTGGAGAATCCCAGGGACGGGGGAGCCTGGTGGGCTGCCGTCTATAGGGTCCCACAGAGTCGGACACGACTGAAGCGACTTAGCATGCTATACAGTAGAACCTTGTTGTTTATATATTTTACATTTATAGTAGTTTGTATATGCTAATCCAAAACTTGTAATTTATCCCTTCCCCTTTTTCTCCTTTGCTAACTATTTGTTTTCTGTGTCTGTGAGTCTGTTTCTGCTTTGTAAATAAGTTCATTTCTATCATAGTTTAGATTCCAAATATAAGTGATATATGATATTTGTCTTTGTCTGACTTACTTCAATTAGTATGATAATCTCTAGGTACATTCATCTTGTTGCAAATGGCATTATTTGATTCTTTTATATGTCTGAGTAATTATAAAAGAATCAAATAATGCCATTTGCATTATTTGCCATATGATGCCATTTGCATCATACACATATACAAATATGTATATGTGTATGTGTGTGTGTGTGTACATCACATCTTCTTTATCCACTCATCAGTTAATAGACATATAGATTGCTTCCATGTCTTAGCTACAGTAAATAGTGCTGCTCTCAACTTGGGGTGCATGTGTCCTTTCAAATTAGAGTCTTCTCTAATCCCATGAGTGGGACTGCAGAGTCAGATGGTAGGTTCATTTTTAGTTTTTCAAGGAAGTTCCATATTGTTCTCCATAATGGCTGTACCAGTTTACATTCCTACCAACAGTGTAGGAGGATTCCCTTTTCTCCACAGCCTCTCCAGCATTTATTGTTTGTAGATTTTTTGATGATGGCCATTCTGATTGGTATGAGGTGGTACCTCATTGCAGTTCTGATTTGCATTTCTCCAGCAATTAGCGATGCTGAGCATCTTTTCATGTGCTTCTTGGCCATCTGTAAGTCCTCCTTGGAGAAAAGTCTGTTTAGGTCTTCAGCCCATTTTTTGATTGAGTTTTGTTGCTGTTGTTGTTGTTGTTGTGTGAGCTGTCAAACATTAGTCTTGATATAAAACTGCTTATTTCACATTTCAACTTTGAAGTTTAACAGAAATTTGAAATGACTAAAATTAAATTCTTGCTTTCAAGAAAACATCTCCACACACAATCTTCCTATTTCTGTGTATAGCAATTCCATCATTCCAGTCATTCAGGCCAAAAACCTCAGACTGACCCTTGACTCCTCTCCTTTCCTCTTCTCCACCCTTGATTTCATCAAGAAGTCATGTTTCAGTCCCAACATTGAAAGTAAATATGGGCTCTGACCAATTCACACCACCTCCACTCTACTATTGGAGAAGGAAATGGCAACCCATTCCAGTATTCTTGCCTGGAGAATCCCATGGACGGAGGAGTTTGGCGGACTACAGTCCATGGGTCGCAAAGAGTTGGACACGACTGAGCGACTTCACTTTCTACTCTATCTTGGTCCAAGCAACCACTGTCTCTCACCTGGACATCCAAAATAGCCTCTACTACAGCTTGTTTGCCAAAATAGTGGCAATTATTTCCCTCACTATATCGTACTCCTTTGTAATGTGTCTTTGTGGCTTTTCCTATCGAGATGTATAATCTGTTACTCCCAATGAAAACTCCATGACTTGCTTCAACTAACAAAATATGCCCCAGGTAATGGCATACCAGTTCAGAGCCTAGGCCTCAAGAGATCCTGAACTCTTCTTGGTAGATCAGACAGAAGTAACTTTTTTTAAAAAATTGCTGCACTAGGTGTTCATCGTAGTGTGCAGGCTCTTTGTTGCAGTGCTCGGGTTTCTCTAGTTGTGGCACTCAGGCTTAGTTGCCCCACAGCATGTGGGATCTTAATTACCAAACAAGGATCAAACCTGCATCCCCTGCATTGGAAGGTGACTTCTTAACCACTGGGTCACCAGAGAAGTTCCCAGAAATAATTTTTTAAAAAATCATAATGTAAAATCAGATCTCAATTTGGCTCAACACTCTACAATAAGTCTGGAAAGCTCTACTTCATCTGGCTTCCTGTTACATGCTCACATCCCCTAGTACTCAACACTTTATGCTCTCCATTCCAGTCACACCAGCTTCCTTGCTATTCCGTAAACATACCAGATACACTCCTGCATTAGGATCTTTACTCCAGTTGCTTGCTCTGCTTGAAATGCGCTTTTTCTAGGAGTCCCCTGGCTAACCTTCCCACTATCTTCTGATAGTCTCTCAAATCTCACCTTCTCAATGAGGCATCCTCTGTTTAATAAAACAGCCTATTCCCATCCCCAACATTCCCAGTACCCCTTATGCTGCTCTACATTCCCCACTTTTTCTTTCACACTTATTATATTCTAATATACTATATAAATTCAGTTCAGTTCAGTTCAGTCGCTCAGTCGTGTCTGACTCTTTGTGACCCATGAACCACAGCATGCCAGGCCTCCCTGTCCATCATCAACTCCCAGGGTCCACCCAAACCCATGTCCACTGAGTCGGTGATGTCATCCAACCATCTCATCCTCTGTTGTCCCCTTCTCCTCCTGCCCTCAGTCTTTCCCAGCATCTGCGTCTTTTCAAATGAGTCAGCTCTTTGCATCAGGTGGCTAAAGTATTGGAGTTTCAGCTTCAACATCAGTCCTTCCAATGAACACCCAGGACTGATCTCCTTTAGGATGGACTGGTTGGATCTCCTTGCAGTCCAAGGGACTCTCAAGAGTCTTCGCCAACACCACAGTTCAAAAGCATCAATTCTTTGGTGCTCAGCTTTCTTTGTAGTCCAACTCTCACATCCATACATGACTACTGGAAAAACCATAGCCTTGACTAGATGGACCTTTGTTGGCAAAGTGATGTTTCTGCTTTTTAATATGCTGTCTATGTTGGTCATAACTTTCCTTCCAAGGAGTAAGCATCTTTTAATTTCATGGCTGCAATCACCATCTGCAGTGATTTTGGAGCCCAGAAAGATAAAGTCAGCCACTGTCTCCACTGTTTCCCTATCTATTTGCTAGGAAGTGATGGGACCGGATGCCATGATCTTCGTTTTCTGAATGTTGAGCTTTAAGCCAACTTTTTCACTCTCCTCTTTCACTTTCATCAAGATGCTCTTTAGTTCTTCTTCACTTTCTGTCATAAAGGTGGTGTCATCTGCATATCTGAGGTTATTGGTATTTCTCCCAGCAATCTTGATTCCAGCTTGTGCTTCATCCAGCCCAGCGTTTCTCATGATGTACTCTGCATGTAAGTTAAATAAGCAGGGTGACAATATACAGCCTGACGTACTCCTCTTCCTATTTGGAACCAGTCTGTTGTTCCATGTCCAGTTCTAAGTGTTGTTTCCTGATGTGCATACAGATTTCTCAAGAGGGAGGTCAGGTGGTCTGGTATTCCCATCTCTTCCAGAATTTTCCACAGTTTGTTGTGATCCACACAGTCAGAGGCTTTGGCATAGTCAATAAAGCAGAAATAGATGTTTTTCTGGAACTCTCTTGCTTTTTTGATGATCCAGCGAATGTTGGCAATTTGATCTCTGGTTCCTCTGCCTTTTCTGAAACCAGCTTGAACATCTGGAAGTTCATGGTTCATGTATTGCTGAAGTCTGGCTTGGAGAATTTTGAGCATTACTTTACCAGCGTGTGAGATGAGTGCAATTGTGTGGTAGTTCACTATATAAATTATATATGCACATATTTACATACACATACACATATACATATGAAAGTGAAGTGAAAGTGTTAGCCACTCAGTCATGTCTGACTCTTTGCGACCCCACAGACTGTAGCCTGCCGGCTCTTCTGTCCATGGAATTCTCCAGGCAAAAATATTGGAGTGGGTAGCCATTCCCTTCTCAGGAGATCTTCCCAACCCAAGGATCAAACCCAGGTCTCCTGCATTTCAGGCAGATTCTTTACCATCTGAGCCACCAGGGAAGCCCAAAAGGGGATGTTGCCTCCCCATCAGGGAATCGAACCCCAGTCTCCCATGTGACAGGTGGTAATACTTACCACTATGTATGTATACACACACACACACACACACACACACAGAGAAGGCAATGACAACCCTCACCAGTATTCTTGCCTGGGAAATCCCATGGAAAGAGAAGCTTGGCGGGTGACAGTCCATGGTGTCACAAAAGAGTTGTCCGCAACTCAGCAACTAAAGAACAACAACTATATATATATATATATATAGTTTACCAGGTAGCGCTAGCGGGAAAGAACCTGTCTGCCAATGAAGGAAACATAAGTTACCAGAGTTCAATCCCTGGGTTGGGAAGATCCTCTGGAGAAGGAAATGGCAACTCACTCCAGTATTCTTGCCTGAGAAATCCCATGGACAGAGGAGCCTGGTGGGCTACAGTCCATAGCGTCTCAAAGAGTCGGAAACGGCTGAAGTGACTTAGCACACACCCATATACAGAGAGATAGAAAAGATTTACTTTAGGAAATTGGTTCATGGAATTGTAGGAGCTGGCAGTTTTGAATTCTGCAAGGTGGGTTGGCCAGTTAGAGATCCAGTGAATAACTGATGTTCCAACTCAAATCCAAAGGCAGCCTGGAGACAAAAATGCCTTCTTCCTCCCTTACTCTCCCTTAAGGCCTCAGTTATTGGATGGGGCAACCCAAATTATGGAGGATAATCTACTTTAATCAAAGTGTTCATCTCATCTCATCTTAGAAATACCTTCATAGCAATGTCTGGACTGGTATTGGCCAAATATCTTGATGCCATGACCTACCCATGGGAACAAAATTAACCGTCACACCCTCTTTACTGAACTATAACTCCTAGAGGAAAGAAACTTTTTTTCACAAATATATCTCCAACATCTAAACAAGGCCTAGTATAGAGTTGGTGCACATGTTAGATGATTCAGTGAATGAATGTCTGAGTCTTAAAATATAAAGTTAAAGCCCAACAGGAATATTGTGAGAGTGACTGGAGCTTGGTGGGGTTAGTGCAGAAAGCTCCCTGAAGGATGTGTGTTTTCCGCATAGTTTTGAAAGCAGACTGGGATGTAATTTGGCAGAAGGAGGAGTGAAGAAACTCCAGGAAATCAGAGTGATGTGTATGTTGGCTCTAAGTAAGAAGAAAGCAAACAAAGGGGGCCTCTAAGATAACCACATCTGATGTAAAGGAGAGGGATGTTTTTCAATTATCCCTGAAAAACTAAACACTTCCTTATCCTCTCTTAAAGTTCCAGAGCATCATTTGTCCATCTACAATCATCAAAAAATGTGGTCTCTTGAACAGATGAACTTTTTCCAAGTGAAACAGAGCATTTATACAAAGCAGATGCATGCAACATAACCTTCAGTCATGATTCTCCTGTAGCCACAATAAGATCATTACAAACAGGAGAAGCCACGACTGAGATCAAACCAACACTTGAAATTCAAGTCCAATTTTATGCCAGTATTACAGGTACCAACCACACCTGGGCAGTTTTCTGTGGAGACAAGCAAAACTGCTGCCAAATTCATTGAGGTGCAAAAGTCTCCTAACATCTGATACTAGTGGAGGCATGGGAAAGTCCCAGGCGCCTATTATTTCCACTAAATACCAGAAACTGCAGATCGGCTAGAGAAGGTGTTCTTAAAAATAATTATGTCTCCTTATGATGAGTTTAATCCACATCACAAAAATAATTATGGTGACCTCTGTCCATTTAGGAGTCTCTCTACCTACCTATCCACCCATCTTTCTCTATTAATTCTATCATGTGTGAAGTTTTGCACACTCAACTGATCCAAGGGCATGCAAATTCTAATGTAAATGCAAATCACCCTTCTGCTCTTTGAGTCAAGGTCAGAATGGGCTGCCTGCAGAATTCAGGGAATGGGAGCCTACTAATCAATGGCACATGAATTCAAACCACCCTTCAGACTTGAGTAGTTGCAAATTTCTCTATGGCCAGTTTAGAAAGTAGTCTTTGTTTTTGAGAGATTGCAAAGGCCTTTACCTTAGCATGCAATAAACTTCCAGAATTGTATATAACTTTTGAGAACAAAAATCTCCAAAAGTCAAGCTGTCCAGAGAAGGCAAGAGCATCTCCAAATATCTGCTGTTCACTTTTGAGAGCAGCACACAATACTGGAGCAAATTATACGACTACAACACATCTTTCTTTTTTTTTCTCTAGTTTTCAAAATGTTTCATTTCAATGCACTGTTTGTATGAAGTGATTAAATGCTGTATTATTTTAGCTGCAGCCAATATGTATTACAAACTTTATTTATAAACTAGAACACATTACACAAAATAATTCTTAAAATAGTACTGATTTCCAACATATCTTTATAAAATAAGATATAAACAACCATTCATTCAGCAACTCATGAGATGTTTTTATTTAAATTATTTATAGATTTTTCTTTTAAAATCTAAATATTAATCTGTAACCATATACTCAAACATTAATTCCAAACTTAAGTATTTTTGTGCATGTGTACTCAGTCACTCAATTGTATCCAACTCTTTGAGATCCTTTGGACTCAGGCCTATCAGGCTCTTCTGTCCATGGGATTTCCCAGGCAAGAACACTGAAGTGGGTGTTATTTCCTTCTCCAGGGGATTTTCCTGACACAGGGATTGAACTTGTGTATTCTGCATTTGCAGGTGGATTCTTTACCACTGAGCCACCTGGGAAGCCCATACATTTTGCATGGAAGGAAGCAACTCAGGACATATTGATTTCAATATGATACTCAAATGGATTCAAAACATATTTTGCACATTTGATTAGAATCATCTACCAGTGATTAGCAACAATTATATTGCTAACTGTAGACAGCAACAATAAATGTGCTAGAGCAAACAGTTACCTAAGGCACTAAGGGAGATTTTTCTATAACTCAGTAAAGATGTCAGCATATTGCAGTTGTGTATGCAGAATGTTACTTACCTACTGCTAGCAGCATAATCCAAGTTCTTTTTCCAGAATCCCTAGAAACCCAAGGTATATTTTCTGATCCTCTGGGTAGTCTAAGCTTTTAAAATAAATTTCTGTCTGACTTCTACAATTAATTCCATCTTTGGAGCACATTACATCGTTGATCACATATGACCAGAGTCAGAAAAATGCTTCCCAGGGACAAAAAAATTTCAAAGAAATCACGTTTAAATTATCCATCTTAAAAAGAAGGGGGAAATAGTGATTTTTTATTGGCATTTATAAAAAGTTTCCATTTTTCCTTTTCATGTTGCTTGATATCAGATATCAACCCTGGTAATTCTCTTGCTGGAAATTTTTTCTGTATAACAGAAGAATATCACCAACAATCCTTTAGAAATGATTTACAGACCCACAAACTCTTACAGTGTAATTTGTAGCTAGGTGGCCTTCCCACCCAACACCCTTCTGAAAAACAGCAAGCACTTTCACAGACGTTAGGAGTTCACTATGACGGGGTTTAATTTCATTCCAAGTTAACTTGTGTTTGGATTAGTTTATGATTTCATCTAAAGTCAGGTTCATGCCAGGTGTTTCTTAAACTTATTGGGCAATTTTAGCAGGCTAAAAAAATTTTTTTATAGTCAGGATAGCTTGAATATCAGTGAGAGTAGTGCTATTTCTGAAAGCCTTTACCCCACTAGTGAAATGATATGCCAGAAAGAATCCATGCTTACAGCCTTAGGCCTACCCTAGATGGATGAAGAAGAAAGAGTATTTATGATACTACCAAAAAATCCTAATATAATTTTCCCTGAATTCGACCTTTTCTCTGAAAAGCAGAAAAGATAAAAATGGATTTTAAACTCATCTATCCCATAAAATACATATAATTTGACTCTCCTAGTGGAAAATCAGAGGTAATGATACTAACCCATTCTCTGCAGTTGATCAGAAGATGCTAAAAAGTTTCAGTGGTTCTTATATATTGTTTGCTCTATTCTCTTTATTTTTCAGATGCCAAAACTGAAACTTGGAGGCATGCTATAACTTGTCCAAAGTCAACAGTGAGTTGCAGAACTAAGGCTTCTGCATAACTAGAGGATAGTTATGATGATCGATCTCTTAATCCACAGTTATTTATTATTTACTATGTGCCTTGCACTGTCACAGATAATATAACTTTAAATATATATAATGTAACATTGTATTTTAATTTCCACTTTAATATAGCATTCATATTGTGAAAGCAAAAAAATAATACAAGAATAAGGTAAGACCAAAGTCTTTGAAGTGCCCTTTTTATATTCTGAAAATACAAATTAATCTGCCAACAAATGAAAAGTAAAGCAGGCAGAAGGCAGTCATGAACACTCACAAACTTGTAGATAGATAAAAGCAAAACCTAGGGCAAAAAACAGCACATGTACTTTCAGGACACTTGCCTCTTTTGTCCCCTTACAAAAGTGAAAGTGAAATTTGCCCAGTCGTGTCTGACTCTTTGTGACCCCATGGACTGTATAGTCCTTGGAATTCTCCAGACCAGAATACTGGAGTGGGTAGCTGTCCCCTTCTCCAGGGGATCTTCCCAACCCAGGGATTGAACCCAGGTCTCCAGCACCACGGGTGGATTCTTTACCAGTTAAGCCACAAGGGAAGCCCAAGAATACTAAAGTGGGTAGTCTATCCCTTCTCTAGGGGATCTTCCAGACCCAGGAATCAAACCAGGGTCTCCTGCATTGCAGGCGGATTCTTTACCAACTGAGCTATCGGGGAAGCCCAAAACGGGGAAGAAATAATAATGTCTATTACAATGTAAAGGTGTGGTGATGACAGTTGCTGGCCCTGAAAAATTTACAGAGTGACAGGTTTTAAACATAGAAATATTTTTAATTCAACATGTTATTGATATTAAAAGACTCAAAAGGGTCATCTGCTAACCCATAAAGAGTATTGATTTCTGAACTTGAATCATACCTCAATTCTTGAGCCCGTGCTCAGTCGCTCAGTCGTGTCTGACTCTGCAACCCTTTGGACTGTAGCCTGCCAGCCTCCTCAGTCCATGGGATTTTTCAGGCAAGAATACTGGAGTGGGTTGTAATTTCCTCCTCCAAGGGATTGTCCCAATCCAGGGACTAAACTTGTGTCTCCTGCACTGCAGGTGGATTCTTTATCACTGAGCCATCAGGGAAGCCCAGCCTTGATTCTAAAATATCCTATTTCACTTGGTAAACAATCAGTACAATTCTTTCCTACAGAAGTCCTTCTTTGTGCACTCCATCTGTCAGGTCATGTCAGCAGGAATGAGTTCAACAAATGTTGGTGACTTACCCCATCAAGAACTACTGGGGAGCTTCCCCGGTAGTACAGTGGATAAGAATTCACTTGCCAATGTAGAGAAAATGGTTCAATCCTTGGTCCAGGAAGATTCCACATGCTGGAATCTTCGTCTGAGCAACTAAGCCCGTGTGCCACTATTGAGCCCGTCCTCTGGAGCCCACGAGCTGTAGCTACTGAGCCCGCATGCTGCAGCTACTGAAGCCTGTGAGCCCTAGAGCCCGTGTTCTGCGACAAGAGAAATCACCACCATGAGAAGCACGGGCACCGCACTGAAGAACAGCCCCTGCTTGCCACAATTAGAGAAAGCGCAGGTACAGCAATGAAGACCCAGCACAACCATAGTAAATAAATAAATGTTTTTTAATTGAACTATTGAGTACTTCTGGAGAAACAAAGATGGCTAGAACTGTCTCTGACCCCAAGAATTGGACAATCTAGTTTGGACAGATGAAGGAGTATAGAAACATTTAGCTAACTATGATTCATGGCACCTGAACTATGTTCTAGAATAGGATGAGTTATGGATTATTTTTAACTCTGTAAGTCAATTTAATTTCATGTCTTTAACTCTGTAAGTTAAATATAATTTAAAGTAAAATAAAAGCATAAATAACATACCATGGGATCATCTGAACAACACTAAACAGGCATCACACCCTTTGTTTTCTAACCCTATGTCTGTCTTCTATATCATTTTGCCGTCCTCCAAGTCCTAAATGAATTTAGAAAATAATATCCTATGGAACAAAAAGCACATTAAGAAGGTGACATTTTCATATAATAAATCTTACTTTAAAAAAGATAAATCTTGAAAAATTAAATACCAATGCAGTGAGTTCAATTTGTGGTCAGGGGAGTTGGTTCTCTGGAGTGGGTAGTGTAAGGTGGTTAGGCCTTGAAGCCAGACCCAAGTTCAAGCCCACCTCTCCTCCTGTTATATGCATGACTTGAGCAAATCTCTTAATATATTAACTTTCCAGAGGTTTAACTTCCTATCTGTGTGCATGTGTGTGCTCACTCAGTTCGTGTCTGACTCTTTGCAACCCCATGGACTGCAGCCCATCAGGCTTCTCTGTCCATGGAATTTTCCAGGTAAGAATACTGGAGTGGGTTGCCATTTCCTCCTCCAGGGCCCTTATCAGTAAAATCCAAATAAAACCCCTTATAATGTTGCTGTAAAAGGGAATATATATTAGATATTCAATAAATGTAACCACAAAGAGTTGGACAAGATTGAAGCAACTGAGCACATATGCAAATATAACCTATTCCATTCAATTTACTTCCATAAAACTCTCAAAACAATACCAAGTGTCAAAAAGTTTCCTGTGTAGAAAGAAAAAAACTGCATATATCTGTCATATATAAATATATAAATTATATCATTATAAATCATATATATAAATCATACATATTGTTGGTCAATTATTGGAGCACGTTTTGTCATTTATTCTAATTTATTTCTGATCCCCTTGGTCTTTGGTTACTGTTCCCAGGTCAGAATATATATAAATGCAGCTTTTTTTTTACTCTGAGATACTCACACACACACACACACACACACATATATATGTTTATCACATTTTCTGTATCTATTCATCTGTAGATGGACACTTAGCTTCTTTCCATATCTTCATTATTGTAAATAATGCTGTAATCAATATGGAAGTACAGATATCTCTTGGAAATACTAACTTAACTTCCTCTAAATATATACCCAGAAGTAGGATTGTTAGATCATATAGTAGATCTATTTTTAATTTTTTGAGAAGCCTCCATACTGTTTTCCATAATGGCTGTATCAGCTTATTTTCCCACCAACAGTGTGTAAAGATTCCTTTATCACCACATCCTCACCAATACTTGTTATCTTTTGATTTTTTGATAATAGCCATACTAATAAATATGAGGTGATGTCTCATTGTGGTTTTGATTTACATTTTTCTGATGATTACTGATGTTGAGCATCTTTACATATATCTGTTGGCCATTTGAATGTTTTCTTTGGAAACATATCTATTCAGCTACTTGGTCCAGTTTTAAATAAGGTTATGTGGATGTTTTGGTTGGTTTTGTTTGTTTGTTTGGAGGGGGGGTTTGCTATTGAGTTGTATGAGTGCCTTATATATGTTGAATATTAATCCCTTATCAGATATATGGTCTGCAAATATTTTCTCCTATTTCATAGGTTGCTTTTTTATTTTGCTGATTGTCTCCTTCCATTATTATTACTATTATTATTATCATCATTAAATGGTCCCACATCCCTGTTTTTTTCCCGCCACCTGTATTTATCTTCTTCCTTCTCTCCTTTTCCCTTCTTTCTATGGCTCTTTCAATAACACATACTGGTACTCATGAACATTTTCCCAGTTAATCACTTGGGATTAAAGCATTTTCTGACCTTGGCAGAAATCTCAAGACACTTCTTTCTGAGTCCACAGTAAATACCCTTGAACATTATGTTGATCAACAATTGGAGCAGGATTGTCATTTATTCTGATTTATTTCTGATTCCCTTTGGCCTTTGGTTACTGTTCCTGGGTCATTAGAGGCCAACCCATCCATCAGCTAGCCCTGCAGCTTTGCCGAGTGTATGCCTAATAAGACACATTACACTATGACAGCTTCACAGACAGTATATTTTGGCTTCCTTTAGTCATAGTTCAATTGAAATAAAGTCCTGTTGAATATAACTCCCCAGGATCCATAAGATATTGAAAGGTAATTTGTACCCCAGCCCTCGTATTTCAAAACGGGAAAGAGATGATTTCCTGTTTTCTCACATAGCATGTGCTACAAAACTTTGGCACATATGCCCAAGATCCACTTGAAGCAAGAAGCATTAGTCTATAATTTGTCTCTAAACTGGCTTTTCATGACACTTTAATGTCATCCTTGTGTTTTGATATGTATTAATATTTATAAACACAAAGGCTTATTTATGAGGCCCTTTGTTTTCCTATCAGCTGAAAAGAGGATCTGAAGGAGAGGTTTGTTTAGCTGAAATATGAAGGGAAGTGGTCAAAGATGAAATTGTTTAATTCTTTCTCACAGAGTAACTGCAGAATTACAGATGTCTCTTGAATGCAATAAATTAATTTCAGTCATGCTTGTTTATTTGTACACTTGTTGCCAAAGTAAAGACCTAATCCAAAACTAATGATCTGAGAATCCACTGGGTATTCTTTTGGACCCAGTTCCATTATTTTTCACGTGAACACACAGCTGAATTCTTCTGTGGCACATGTAGCCCACTGATTGATTGATTAGGCAGCTAATGCATAGCAAGGCACAGTTAAGCTTACATCTTCAAGCTAAGGCAAAGTTCATCTACATAAGTCATCTTCAAATGTAATTAAGCCTACTGGGCTCCAGTTATGTGGAACCAGAAACTAGAAAAGCTGGGTTATTCAGTGGAAAGAACAACTGGTTATAATCTAAAGACAAAAATAATAAAAGCATTCAAGGGAAGAACATTTTTATTAAAAAGAATCAGATGCTGTGTTATTAACTTTTTAAAAAGTGTAACAAACTGTTTCATAATTTGCCAAATAATACTCATCTATGTAAGGTAATAAAAGTACTATTGGTTAGTTTGGGGGAATATGATTAAGGAAAGAGTTTAAAGTAACATACACTTGGTAACAGGTATAACATTTCTCTTCATCACACCATCTTTCATATGATTATCTATTCTGATACATAGGAGAAAACACCACCATTTTCTAAGCACAGTTTGCTGCATGTAAACTGTGCCAAGATCATTCCTGTTACAGAAATGAAAGAATCAAGTTGTGACAACTCATCTGCCGCTTGCCAGTTCCTCTAAGGATAACAGCTTTAATGACGTCTATAGTGAAGTTCTTGTGCCCCCGTAGGAATTTTTTGTTATGCCCACACACAGCATCCTCAGTGTCCCCCTCTCCTGTTTCCTTAGGCTAGACAGGAGGACCATCAAAGAGACAGGTTGGTAAACTGTTCTCTTAGTGACAAAAGAACATATGAGTGTGTGTGTGTGTGTGTGTATGTTTTCAATCGATTAGCACAAAATTCTTACAGAGAAGGAAGTTTCCATTTGCATTAGCAAGTGAATAAAAAAACCTGTTAAACCTGTAAGACCACAAACCACAAAACTCCTAGAGGAAAATACAGGCAGAACACTTTTTGACATAATCATAGAAAAATATTTTTGAATCTGTTCCCTAAAGGAAGAGAAATAAAAGCAAAAATAAACAAATTAAACCTAATTAAACTAGGTTTAACTAGGACTTAATTAAACTTAAAAAATTATGCACAGTAAAGGAAACCATTACAAAATGAAAAGACAACCCACTGAATGAGAGGAAATATTTGCAAACAATATGACTTGCAAATGATGTTTGGGGTTAACATCCAATACATATAAATAGCTCATATGACTCAATATCAAAAAAACAAGCAACCTGATTTAAAAATGGGCTGAAGACTCAAATAGACATTTTTCCAAAGAGGACATGCAGATGGTCAAGAGGTACATGAAAAGATGCTCAACATCGCTCATCTCATCAGGAAAATATAAATTAAAACCACAATGAGATATCACCTTACACTGGTTGGTATGGTTATAATCGAAAACGAACACAAAAATAAATGTAGCAAGGATATGGAAAAAAGAGAACCCTCCTACACTGTTAGTGGGAATGTAAATTGATGCAGCCACAGTGGAAACAGTTTATAGTTTTCGCAAAAAAACTAAAAATAGAAGTACTGTCAGATCAGATCAGTCGTTCAGTCGTGTCCGACTCTTTGAGACCCCATGAATCGCAGCACGCCAGGTCTCCCTGTCCATCACCAACTCCCGGAATTCACTCAGACTCACGTCCATAGAGTCAGTGATGCCATCTAGCCGTCTCATCCTCTGTCGTCCCCTTCTCCTCCTGCCCCCAATCCCTCCCAGCATCAGAGTCTTTTCCAATGAGTCAACTCTTCGCATGAGGTGGCCAAAGTACTGGAGTTTCAGCTTTAGCATCATTCCTTCCAAAGAAATCCCAGGGCTGATCTCCTTCAGAATGGACTGGCTGGATCTCCTTGCAGTCCAAGGGACTCTCAAGAGTCTTCTCCAACACCACAGTTCAAAAGCATCAATTCTTTGGCGCTCAGCCTTCTTCACAGTCCAACTCTCACATCCATACATGACCACAGGAAAAACCATAGCCTTGACTAGACGAACCTTTGTTGGCAAAGTAATATCTCTGCTTTTGAATATGCTATCTAGGTTGGTCATAACTTTCCTTCCAAGGAGTAAGCGTCTTTTAATTTCATGGCTGCAGTCACCATCTGTAGTGATTTTGGAGCCCAGAAAAATGAAGTCTGACACTGTTTCCACTGTTTCCCCATCTATTTCCCATGAAGTGATGGGACCAGATGCCATGATCTTCATTTTCTGAATGTTGAGCTTTAATGCACTGGTCATAACAAACACCCTTTTCCAACAACACAAGAGAAGACTCTATACATGGACATCACCAGATGGTCAACACCGAAATCAGATTGATTATATTCTTTGCAGCCAAAGATGGAGAAGCTCTATACAGTCAGCAAAAACAAGACCAGGAGCTGACTGTGGCTCAGACCATAAACTTTTTATTGCCAAATTCAGACTTAAATTGAAGAAAGTAGGGAAAACCACTAGACCATTCAGGTATGACCTAAATCAAATCCCTTATGATTATACAGTGGAAGTTAGAAATAGATTTAAGGGCCTAGATCTGATAGATAGAGAAGTACTGTATGACCCAGCAATTCTGCTCCTGGGTATGTATCTGAAAACAAAACAAAACAAAACCCACTAATTTGAAGAAACACGTGCATCCTAATGTTCATAGCATTATTTACAATTGCCAAGATATGACAGAAACAAAAGTTTAAAGTTAAATTAGGTCCCATTTGTTTATTTTTGCTTTTATTTCCCTTGCTTCAGGAAACAGATCCAAAAAAATTTTCTATGAGTATGTCAAGAAATAAAGTGTCCATCAGCAGCTGAATGGATAAAGACTCTATGTGCTATCTATTGGTTTCCATCCATTATAAGAATTAAGTTATAAATTTTGACTCCTAAGTAAGAATGATTAATTTGAGTAATTTCTTTGTGGTCATCTTAATAGCAAAAACTGCAGAAAGGACTGAATTTAATTTTGGGGTCATTATGGTGGAGGACAAAGGTGGTGAGTGAAAAACTGAAAAGTTAAGGGAGGTTTAGTCATTATGGTGTGGGGCAAAGGTGGTGAGTGAAAAAGTGAAGAGTTAAGGGAGGTTTAGGAAATGGAAACCACCTGTGCATTAGCAGACACGTCTGGGAAGGCTTTGAATTCCCGCAGATCATGGAATTTGGAGGGTTCAAGAAGTACAGAGGCTCTTGATGACATCTGAGGCACATGACTGACATTTCATCTGCACACCTGTACTGTTGTCTTTTGGGGATTTACAGAAAAATGACAATTATACACTTTGAATAGTTAGAAGCCTGTTACAGAACTCAGGTTCAGTTCAGTTCAGTCGCTCAGTCGTGTCCGACTCTTTGAGACCCCATGAATCACAGCACGCCAGGTCTCCCTGTCCACCACCAACACCCGGAGTTCACTCAGACTCACGTCCATCGAGTCAGTGATGCCATCCAGCCATCTCATCCTCTGTCGTCCCCTTCTCCTCCTGCCCCTAATCCCTCCCAGCATCAGAGTCTTTTCCAATGAGTCAACTTTTCGCATGAGGTGGCCAAAGTACTGGAGTTTCAGCTTTAGCATCATTCCGTCCAATGAACACCCAGGACTGATCTCCTTTAGGATGGACTGGTTGGATCTCCTTGCAGTCCAAGAGCTGCCCCCAGAACAAATTTCATGAGCTTCATCTAAGTCATAGTGAAAGTTATTCCCCCAATACATTCTTTCTAGAATTCAGCATCTCTTCAGACCAATATGATACTTTTAAAAATAAGATAAGAGCTAAATAACCTGATGGATCCTCCATTGTGCCTTAGCCACTGGGAAGCTCAAAGCTGAATTACTGGGTATTGTCAGCATCTATGTCGTGCTCAGTCACTTCAGTCGTGTCTGACTCTTTGTGACCCCATGGACTGTAGCCCACCAGTTCATGGGGATTCTCCAGGCAAGAATACTGGAGTGGGTTGCCATGCACTCCTTCAGGGGATCTTCCTGACCCAGGGACTGAACCCACATCTCCTGCATTACAGTCGGATTCTTTACCCACTGAACCACCTGGGAAGCCAGTCAGCATCTATACTGAACAATTATTCAACTTCTACTGCCTTCCTCACTTCAATGGTTTTTGAATTTGTTGCACTTTGGTCACTGACTTATTGATGCTGGTGATCCATAAAAGGCTCTTCTTCACTCTATACTGGTGCTTTAGGTAGACATTACCACCAGTTGGAAGTGAATGACCAAAGTATAAATTCTGGTACATCAGTATCGGCCCATAACCTCTCACCTCTCCATCTCTTTCACTCGCCGCCTTTCAAAACTCTTGGTCTTAAATACTGGGCCCTCCCTCTTCTTCTGAGACCCTCCCCTCCTCATGGTTTCCTGTCCTTCCCACCACAGTGTGTTAGTCACTCAGTCATGTCTGACTCTTTGTGACCCCATGGACTGTAGCCTGCCCGGCTTCTCTGTCCATGGAATTTCCCAGGCAAGCATACTAGAGTGGGTTGCCATTTCCTACAGGAGATATTCCCAACCCAGGGATTGAACCCAGGTCTCCTGCATTGCCGGCAGATTCTTTACTATCTAAGCCACCAGAGAAGACACAACCACAGTGAGTCACACTATAATCTCACTTGCCAGAACCCTAAACATTTTGGCTCCATTTTTTTTGTTTTTCAACGACACTCACAGTGAAAACCTTTACCTTCATATCAATTCTTAGGCCAGTTTAATCACATGCATTTCATACTTCCACCACCGGAAGCCAATCACCCCTAGTGGAAAATATATCTAAACCATATTGATTGATGCCAGTGTAGATTTGTGGACTTCAACTTTGGCTTGGCTTTGGCACTACTTGATGATCTTTACATGTGCACAGAGTTGGTTATCTTCCTTATTTTTCAATAGCAGATCCTTTAAAACTTTACTACTTTCCTCTTTATGTACCACCTTTTCTGTTCTTTCCCCCATACTAATATCATGCTTTAAAATTCAACAACACTCATTGAATTCCTTTCTTCAGCTCCCAATCACATCTCAACTTCCCTCTGCCCTAGTTTTCTTTGAAATTGCTCTAGCCAAAATTTTCAACATCCTCTTTGTTGCTAAAACCAGTGGATATTTTCTAACCCCAATTTTACCTAATTCATCTATATATTTTTCCTTATAAAGCTCTCCTCTCTTGGCTCTCGATTTCTATCTAACTTCTCCTTCTCAGCCTCCATCTAAAATTTATCTCCCTTTGCCTGCCCTTTAAGTGCTGTTACTCCCTAGGTTGTACCATCTTCTCTCCCCATAACATACTAATCCTATCCCATAAGTACTGAAAGTGTACCACCAACACACCCTTCTTTTCTAGCTTCCAGATCCATACATCTAACAAGCCACTGGGGATTCAGCATTAGCCTTTGTTTCTAGCAGGAGTAGTTAGGTCAGCCTTGAGAGCTCATGTTATTGGGCCCACAAATACCCTTCATCCTTACCAACATGGCTATTTGATTCACATGTCAATTATGACAATACCGGAGTGGCCAATGACAGAGTCTAGCTGATGTCTACTGCCAAGTCCTTTTGATTAGCTAATAGTTTAGTGTCTCTTCAGTGAGAGATGCTCTCTGGTAGACAGTAACATGAAATACAAAGATATTCCCCCTTTCTGTCCATTCCCATAGGTCTACTTGTCTCTAGCTTGAAATTTTCTCATCTCCAGTTTCCTGCAGACTGAACCAAATCTTTTGACACTGCCAGTAAGTGCATGTATACTGTGTATAATCTAACCTCAGGTTGCTTCTCCGTCTACAAAAGGTGGATCACCAGGCCTGCTGCCTAAAGTTCTGTCCATTATGAAGATTTCCCTTCATATTTGACTTTCAAAGCCATGCGTGAGTGAGGCTATAGTGCAGCCACCTTCAATTTTTGGCTTATACCACATTCCTAACCTGATTTATCCATGAACCAAGTTTGGGCCTTTATTCTTCGCCACTTCCTGGTCCTAAGGAATTCTCTCATAGGTGCAAACCAAGGTGCAAACCATGAGTACAACAGTGATAGAAGACATGGGAGTCTGGGCTCACAGAGCTTGCATTCCTGTATTGGTCCTACTTGGGCTTTATCTTAGAGGCACCACAC
Organism: Bubalus bubalis; assembly: GCF_019923935.1. Lineage (NCBI taxonomy): Eukaryota > Metazoa > Chordata > Mammalia > Artiodactyla > Bovidae > Bubalus > Bubalus bubalis. The sequence continues at coordinate 25,793,947 of NC_059175.1, read as the reverse complement.
TTCCATCTTAAGACAGGTTAATATTGTACTCATTTGACTTTCAGGTTTAGTAGGCTTGATAATAGTTAGGAGAGTAGTTCTGGTGACATGGTTATTTGATGTCTCATGGTCATGTGCTCTAGTATCAGGGCTCAACAGCACAGCTTGTTATTTTTTGATAGGTATATAATTTTACACTGAAGATGGCATGGCTTTGCCCCAGAACTGAAGAGATCTGCATTATGAATCCCCCATTGAAGCTTGTCATAAACTCGAAACAGTGTCTTATCCCACCAGGGATATGTCTAATGACACAGTGTCTTGCAGATTATATGGTTAGAGCAGTAAGTCTCCTTACTCTGCAACCTGGAATGGATGCAGAGTCTTTTCCTATTCTGGACCTCTCTCAAAGCTGGCAGTCTTTGTGTTACCCACTATGTTAATTGGAGCAATACTAATAGGCATGGAATTGCTACTGGGTGGGAGGTAAAATAATCAATAATGTGGCTTTCACTTTGAAAGGGATGTTCCAGCACAACCCAGACCACTAGCCACCTAAAAGGGTGGTGGGCCCCTAAATTCTTGTTAAGCTTCAAAACTTAACTCCTCCCCACTGGAGTACATGTATCTTACCAAAGCCATCAATGTCCTTCCACTATGTACTCATATGGTCTGATTAGTATGATGCCCTTGAAGTGATGTTCCACAGTGTTGTGGTCCAAGCATGGGTTGGAAAAGAATTTCCAGACATGAGACAGAATGAGAGGGAAATAAAGTTTATTAGAATGGGAGACACTGTTAGACCAGCAGGCCAGCTCAAGGGAGACTCGACACTGAAGAGAGGTCCTTAGTCCACTTTTATACCCAGGGTACAAGGAGTGGGATCGAGGTCTTGCGGGTCATTTGTTGATTGGATGAGGCATGTATCCTGGGTGGGGGAAGAGTAGGGCAAATACCTTTCCCTATGGGGTAGAAGGGGACACAGATTATACTGTTCCATTAATAGTTACAACATGGGGAGGGAAGGATGATAAGGGTCTGGTTTTTCCATTCCTGCATTCCAAGACCCTCCTCGGTTTTATCTGCTCTTTCATCCTTGAGTCTCACACACACAGTATGTTTAGTAAGCCCAGGTCTCTTTAGACTATATTATGATGAAGACCATGGGAGTTGATGCAGCCCTGAGGCAAGACTGAAGATGTATATTGTTGTTTTTTCCAAATAAACACAAAATGACTCTGAACTTCTTTTCTGATAAGGATGAAAAAATAATGCATTCACAAAACCAATGGCAAATTATCATGTTCCTGGATTTGTGTTGATCTGCTCCAGCAAAGATAATACATCCAGTACAGTAGCTTCATTGGGGCTACTTATTTGGTAGCTTTCACTGTACTCTACTCTTGTCCTCTAGGATCTCTCTGATTTTTGCAGGAGCAAGACCCCTGAATTAAACAGAGATATGATGGGGACCACTACTCCTGCACCCTGTTAAAAAAAATTTATTTCATATTGGAGAACAGTTGATTAACATTGTTGTGTTCGTTTTGGGTGTACAGCAAAGTGATTCAGTTATACACATGCATGTTTCTTTTTCAAATTCTTTCCTCATTTAGGTTATTACAGAATATTGAGCAGAGCTCTCTGTGCTATACAGCAGATCCCTGTCAGCTATCTACTTTAAATATAATAGTATTTATATTTTAAGGGTCTTATTGGTTTCTGTTATAACCTCCAGATATATTATTTTTTATTTACTCTCTTGGCTTAAGCCAAGATAGTTTCAGAGGCTCCACTGAGCTTTTCCTACTATGACTGCTCTTATCCAAGAAGCCCAGGAACCAATATGGGTTTGGAAGGGTAACAGGGAGGAAGGCCAGGGGTCTCCAAACAGAGGAAATAGGCTGCAAGTGTCAGACATTTTTTATCTCTCTCTTAAGCTGCAGGAGGAAACAAACAACAAGTGTTAGATTTTTTTCCCCTTCTCTATACAAATTTAAAAAGAGGTTTCTTTTAAAATGCTGAATTTGCCATGGCCACACCTTCTTCCACCTGAATTTAACTTTTCACAACTGAACTGGGTTCAGTTCAGTCACTCAGTCCTGTCCGACTCTTTGTGACCCCATGGACTGCAGCATGCCAGACTTCCCTGTCCATAACCAACACCCAGAGTATACTCAAAGTCATGTCCATTGAGTCGGTGATGCCATCCAACCATCTCATCCTCTGTTGTCCCCTTCTCATCCCATCTTCAATCTTTCCCAGCATCAGGGTCTTTTCAAATGAGTCAGTTCTTTGCATTAGGTGGCCAAGGTATTAAGAGTTTCAGCTAAGCATCTGTCCTTCCAAAGAATATTCAGGGTTGATTTCCTTTAGGATGGACTGGTTGGATGTCCTTGCAGTCCAAGGGACTCTCAAGAGTCTTCATCAAGACCACAGTTCAAAAGCATCAATTCTTTGGTGCTCAGCTTTCTTTATAGTTCAACTCTCACATCCATACATGACTACTGGAAAAATCACAGCTTCGACTAGATGGACCTTTGTTGGTAAAGTAATGTCTTTGCTTTTTAATAAGCTGTCAAGATGGGTCATAACTTTTCTTCCAAGGAGTAAGCGTCTTTTAATTTCATGGCTGCAGTCACCATCTGTGGTGATTTTGGAGCCCCCCAAAATAAAGTCTGTCACTGTTTCTTCATCTATTTGCCATGAAGTAATGGGACAGGATGTCATGATGTTTGTTTTCTGAATGTTGAGTTTTAAGCCAACTTTTTCACTCTTCTCTTTCACTTTCATCAAGAAGCTCCTTAGTTCTTCTTCACTTTCTGCCATAAGGGTGGTGTCATCTGCATATCTGAGGCTATTGATATTTCTCCCAGTAATCTTGATTCCAGCTTGTGCATCATCCAGCCCGGCATTTCTCATGATGTACTCTGCATATGTTAAATAAGCAGGGTGACAATATACAGCCTCGATGTACTCCTTTCCCAATTTGGAACCAGTGTGTTGTTCCATGTCCATTTCTAACTGTTGCTTCTTGACCTGCATACAGATTTCTCAGGAGGCAGGTCAGGTGGTCTGGTATTCCCATCTCTTTCAGAATTTTCCAGTTTGTTGTGATCCACAGAGTCAAAGGCTTTGGCATAGTCAAGAAAGCAGAAGTAGATGTTTTTCTGGAACTCTCTTGCTTTTTTGATGATCTGACAGATTTGATCTCCGGTTACTCTGCCTTTCCTAAATCCAGCTTGAATATGTGGAAGTTCACGTACTGTTGAAGCCTGGCTTGGAGAATTTTGAGCATTACTTTGCTAGCATGGGAGATGAGTTCAATTGTGCAGTAGTTTGAGCATTCTTTGGCATTGCCTTTCTTTGGGATTGGAATGAAAACTGACCTTTTCCAGTCCTGTGGCCACCGATGAGTTTTCCAAATTTGCATTTTGAGTGCAGAACCTTGAGCTAACCAAAAGCGTTTTTCTTATGGAAATGTTTGTCTTAAGCCATGTTAATGAGCTGTGTATTTACCTTAGACTCTGTCTTCAAGTTGGTTAGCCTAAGACTCAGAACCAACTTGACAAACCAGTATGTTTTACTCATGCAAATGTTCTCTTAAGCTATGTTAATGAGACTGTATTTGCTTGGAAACCTGCCTTTCTCCAAGATTCATGTCAATCATTTTATGGCCCAGGACAACTCACCTCATGCCAATGTTATCTCAAAATGCATGTTGTGGCTGAGGGGCCTGGTGCCAGTCTGAGTTTTGAAACATTTCTTTTCTCTAATTAGCAGACTGCTAGTTTATTTCTGCTTTATTGACTATGCCAAAGCCTTTGACTGTGTGTCTCACAAGAAATTGTGGAAAATTCTGAAAGAGATGGGAATACCAGACCACCTGACCTGCCTCTTGAGAAATCTATATGCAGGTCAGGAAGGAATAGTTAGAATTGGATTCAGAACAGACTGGTTCCAAATTGGAAAAGGAGTACATCAAGGCTGTATATTGTCACTATGCTTCTTTAATTTGTAGGAAGAGTACATCATGAGAAACGCTGGGCTGGATGAAACACAAGCTGGAATCAAGATTGGCGGGAGAAATATCAATAACCTCAGATATGCAGATGACACCACCCTTATGACAGAAAGTGAAGAAGAACTAAGGAGCCTCTTGATGAAAATGAAAGAGGAGAGTGAAAAAGTTGGCTTAAAACTCGACATTCAGAAAACTAAGATCATGGCATCTGGTCCCATCACTTCATGGCAAATAGATGGGGAAACAGTGGAAACAGTGGCAGACTTTATTTTGGGGGGCTCCAAAATCACTGCAGATGGTGATTGTAGCCATGAAATTAAAAGACGCTTACTCCTTGGAAGGAAAGTTATGACCAAACTAGATAGCATATTGAAAAGCAGAGATATTACTTTACCTACAAAGGTCCATTTAGTTAAGGCTATGGTTATTCCAGTAGTCATGTATGGATGTAAGAGTTGGACTATAAAGAAAGCTGAGCGCCGAAGAATTGATGCTTTTGAACTGTGGTGTTGGAGAAGACTCTTGAGAGTCCCTTGGACTGCAAAGAGATCCAACCAGTCCATCCTAAGGGAGATCAGTCCTGGGTGTTCATTGGAAGGACTGATGGTGAAGCTGAAGTGCCAATACTTTGGCCACCTGATGCAAAGAACTGACTTATTGGAAATGACCCTGATGCTGGGAAAGATTTAAGGCAATAGGAGAAGGGGACAACAGAGAATGACATGGTTGGATGGCATCACCGACTCAATGGACATGAGTTTGAGTATCCTCTGGGTGTTGGTGATGGACAGGGAGGCCTGGCATGCTGTAGTCCATGGGGTCGCAAAGAGTTGGACACAACTGAGTGACTGAACTGAACTGAGTAGCTATATAACATCCAGCTAAAGACTATCAGGGGGCACTCCTTCTGCCCCCTTCTGATGTCTATATCAGAAGCTTTCTCTATCTCTTTTATACTTTAATAAAACTTTATTAAACAAAAGCTTTGAGGGATGAAGCCTCATCACTGGCCCTGGATTGAATTCTTCTCCTCTGGAGGCCAAGAATCCCGGTGTCTTTCATGGCTCATCAACAACCTTTCAAGTTGTTGTTGTTGTTGTTCAGTTGTTCAGTCATGTCTGATTCTTTGCAATCCCATGGACTGCAGCACGCCAGGCTTCCATGTCCTTCACTATCTCTCAGAGTTTGCTCAAACTCATGTTCATTGAACTGGTGATGCCATCGAACTATCTCATCCTCTGTCACCCCCTTCTCCTCCTGCCTTCACTCTTTCCCAGCATCAGGGTCTTTTCCAATGAGTCAGTACTTTGCATCAGATGGCCGAAGTACTGGAACTTCAGCTTCAGCCTCAGTCCTTTCAGTGCATATTCAGCGTTGATTTCCTTTAGGATTGACTGGTTTCGTCTCCTCGCTGTCCCAGGGACTTTCTCCAGCACCTCAGTTCGAACATTGTGTCAACTACTAATTTGTTTATTTCAGTTGTGCACTTGGGGCAAAGTAAATGACCACAGGATAGTCCAGGATCCAGTAGACCCACTGGGAAGCAGATGTGGACCAGGTCTCCATTTATCATCTGCCCCTTACATGCCCTTACTTTAACCAGGGCCCATAAAGTCACTTCAGATTACCAGATATCAATGTCAGTTCATTCAATATATAAAAAGTCCTCAAAATATATGTATATTATTCTTTTCCCAGAATATATTTATCTCAATAAATGGTTGTAGGTCTCTTTGGGAAGGATAGGGAATTATTATTGTTTTCAACTTAGTGACTGAACACAAGATCACAACATTGTAAAAATTCTGGTTTCCCTGTTGGCTCAGATGGTGAAGCATCTGCCTGTAATGCAGGAGACCAGGGCTCAATCCCAGGGTAAGGAAGACCCCCTGGAACAACGCACTCCAGTATTCTTGCCTGGACAATCCTATGGAGAGAGGAGCCTGACAGTTATCATCCATGGGGTGGCCAAGAGTCGGACACAACTGAGTGACTAAGCACACACATTTGTTTGCAAAATCCTTCCTCCTGGATACCTGAGCTCTTCTTCAGTCAATATATTCTAGTTCTGAGAACTGTCCCATACAGGAAAACTGGGAAACTGCTTGGTTTATTTTATTTTATTTTATTTTATTATTGAATGTTAATTGCTTTACAGGATTTTGTTGTTTTCTGTCAAACCTCAACATGAATCAGCCATAGGTATACATATATCCCCTCCCTTTTGAACCTCCCTCCCATCTCCCAACCCATCCCACCCCTCTAGGTTGATACAGAGCCCTGTTTTGAGTTTCCTGAGCCATACAGCAAATTCCTATTGGCTATCTATTTTACATATGGTAATGTAAGTTTCCATGTTACTCTTTCCATATATCTCTTACATACATACATACAACCCTTTCCTTCCCTCTCCCCATGTCCATAAGTCTATTCTCTATGTCTGTTTCTCCATTGCTGCCCTGTAAATAAATTCTTCAGTATCATCTTTCTAGATTCCAAATATATGCGTTAGAATATGATATTTATCTTTCTTTTTCTGACTCACTTCACTCTGTATAATAGGTTCTAGGTTCATCCACCTCATCAGAACTGACTCAAATGCATTCCTTTTTAGGGCTGAGTAATATTCCTTTGTGCATATGTACCAAAACTGCTTAATTTCTTGATCACCCATTCTTGATTTTATTTATCATTAGGGACCCCATGTTCCTTTAACCATATCCATAACTCGCTATGGGTTAGAACGCTTCTTGACCCTCATAACATCATTTCATCCACTAGGATTCTGTTGGTAAAGTGAGTCACCTGGTCTATATTGTTTCAGAGTCCCATTATCCACATTACTATATTGGATCTAATTCTGTAATGGCATTACCCACCAACCCCCAGGGCTGCAGAGGGGTTCTGCTGATGGAGCTTTTGAGTGACCTTTGTGCTTCTTTCACCAGCACATTCTTTATTGCTCGAGTAAATGGTGTATCCTCCGAACCTTCCAAGGCAACACAGTCTTGATGGGTTTTCTGCCTTAAGGTACACCCACTCCAGCATGCCCACTTCTCTGAGCCTTGCAGTGTCTTTCTCCTTCTAGGGCACAGCATTTTGGCACTTCTGCCTCACTTAGAATGGACCACCATTTTCCCCAAACCTTAAGGATCATCCTGGTAACTAGTGTGCACCATCTCTAGGATGTTTAAATGCTGCATCTGAGAAACATGATCCCAATTGATAACCTCTCCATTTTCCAAACCTATACTCCTCTTCCCTTGATCAATACCTTTAGAAGTTAGTCCAAAGCATACAATCCTGGTTCAGCACCATGGTAGGGGACCCAGCTCCAAAATCACTTCTCAGTATCTGCTTTCTCAGAGCACTCCTAGCACCAGCTATTGAAGTTTGTGTTCTCAGGGGCTAAGAATGGCAAATAGGATGTTATTAGGTGGTGCTCTTGGGATCAAGGCCTGTGGAAAGGAGCAAGATGGGTCAGACAGAGAAGTTCATCTGCGATACAGTCTTAACAGAAGCCTCAGCTGATCTGCTAGGTTACTCTGAAGATAGGATCCTCCCTTAGCCATACCACATTGGTTAGAAAGGTCAAGGCCTTTATTGCTTCACATTGAATGCTGACCATGCTAGGAATGGAATATGGCACCGAGCAATGGTGATTTCTTCAGCTGAGGCAAACCTGAAGGAGACTAACAGCCATAGAGTATTTTTGATAGCACACCCAACAGCTAAGGTAATAAATCCTTCATTCCTGAAAGGGAACCTGCTGGGGGTTGGGGAAGGGACCACAACCTCCACACATAGTGTTAGGATATACTCACACTAGACAAGGCATGTCTGCAAGACCTTCTATTTATCACCTTTCCAAAATTAGATGAGGTTGAAACATCTCTGGAGGGCATCCCAAGAGCTGATCCAGGAGCTCAGGAATCAGGGAAATTGACACCAGTTAAAAGACATGTTTAGGCCATCATCTATTTCCGGAAGCAGAGCTGCACAAACTTGGTCTTCACACAGAATACTATGTTTCTCTCCAAAGTGGTTGGGAGCCCAATAAAACTCTATTAAATCTGTGTCAATGCACTTGTGAATCCTAAAAGAGTTTGTCTACCTTCTTGCCTTGAAGATGAACTCTAAGTCAATCACATAGTTTTATCTGTGATGCAAATAAGGGCAAGGAGACAAGCACTGGGGAATATGCTTCCTCATAAGTGGCATGGTTCTTCACAACCAATGGCACAGAGGTGGCACGGAGCTTTGTGGGAGAACCTAGCTCATGCTAGCTGAAGTCTGAAAAGAAGAAAAGGGGTAGCTCATTTACAAGAAGGTCAAGTCATGGACCTCTAGCCAGGCAGGTGAAGACTGAAGTATGGTGTAGGAAGCACATGATCAATGGTCCTAGCATCTCAGGATTTCCCTCACACCTCTCTTAATGGATGTGGTCTCCTGGGTCACTAACCCAACCATGAGCGAAGTATATCTGAAATGCCAGCCCTGATGGAGACAATCAGCCTGGTCTAGCAATGAAAGCTCAGCCCATGCCAATGAATCCATTGTCATAACCTGGAACAAACCCCCATCTCCTGGAAATCCACTGGAATTGTAACTCCTCCTTCAAGGAATTGAGGCCTAGTCTGCAACACAGGTGGCTCCAGCTGCAGCACTGATGAAAGGGGAGGGAGTGGTGGGCCAGAATCCCCAGCGTCAAGGCATCTTCATAGTCACAGAGCTAGGTTTGGGCAAAGAAGCTGGGTTGGGTGTGGCTGGGAGTACTGGTAACCCTCAGGTAGTATTGGTAACCAACTCACAGAGCTATTGCTGTGTGACTTAGTGTGGCTGAAAGACACCTTGATCACTTTGTTATCCTTGCCAAATACAAAACCAACATGGCCACATACGCTCCTGGCTCCCATGAGCCCAGAACTTCATTCATCCTGAAAGAAGTTCAACCTCAAGAAAAGGGACAGAAGGGTCTTCAGGTTACCACAATTCTTGAGACTGACAGTAGCAGGGAGCAAGGTTTTGATGGGGCTGGCTAACACAATTTTGAAATGGGTGGTTCCCTCTCCTCAGGTTCATTCTATGCCCCTACAGTCAAGCCCAAGGCCTTAATTCAGTGACTTTCAAAGAGGGAGCTTGGACAGATTTCCCATGGCAACAGTACCCTCCAGTGAGAGGGAGGTAGGAAGAAGGACTTTTATGTCCTACCCACCTCTGAACCCTTGGGAAGAGAGGAAAAAGTTAAGGGCTCTGAAGAGATTAAGATACATAAAAAAATAAATAAATAAAATTGCCTTAAAATTCTCCACAAGGTCCCAGTCTTCCATAGCAGCAGTTCTTAATCCTCCTATTTTTACAACAATGTCCTTTTCATTATCCTAAAATAAAATCTACAGAGAAGTAGAACCTTCCTGTACATATTTACTACAAAACAATGCAAAAAATTAGAATTCTTTCTAATTGTATTATAAAAGAAAAACATAAAGTACTTATCTTTCAATAATCAATGCCCAGACACAAAATATTAAAAGGCATGATAAAGTAGATAGATGTTTACATGTATATGTTGACCCACCACATGTGACAATAATCTGTACTAACTGATACTGGCATACACGTTCAAAACACGAACACCAAGAGTCACTTTAATTGTAGCAACACGATTTTCTGAAATTCTGAATAATGTTAAAACATTTAAAAATACTTTTTCCTCTATTTGCAGATCGTGACATTCCTGAAAAATTTCAATGTATATTAAATTATATTGAAATACTTGGTATTTTTGTGTAAAGTGAAGATTGGTTCTGGACCCAGAAAGGATACACATGTTTTTCACCTACATAAATGTCTGATAGGTGTCGGATATTTCTTCACTGCATGAGAATGCTCCACAAAGCTGAAAACATCTAAACCCCTGGCCTTCACCCAGTAAATGCCAATAGCACCTGGCAATGGCTGTGACAGTCACACACACACACACACACACACACACACACACACACACACACACAACCTCCCTCTCAAATTTCCAAAATACCCCTGGCAGCAGTACTTCCCTGTGAAGAATCCCTGCTCTGCAGGATGGAGTCCAGACTCCCTCACTGCCTTAGTCAGCTCAGGCTGCCATAACAAAATACCAGACTAGTTGGCTTAAACAGTTCTAGAGGCTAGAAGCCTAAGATCAGGGTGTCAGCAGTTCTACAAGTACACTCTCCCTGGCTTACAAAAGGCTGCCTTCTCACTGTGCCCTCACATGGTGGAAAGAGACGAGGGCAAGCCCCTTTGGTGGCCCTAAATAAGGGCACTAATCCTATTGGATCAGGACCTTACCCTTATGATTTCATTTAACCTTAATTGCTTCCGTAAAGAGCTTCCCTGCTGGCTCAGACTCCCATAAAGACCCTATCCCCAAATACAGTCACATTATGGGTTAGGGCTTCAATATATGAATTTGGGGAGATACAAGGCAGTCCATAGCACTAGCCTATCACACAAGGCACTCTGTTATCTGCCTTCTGTGGGCATCCCTGTCTTGCAGGCTCATCAACAACAGGCTGCTTATAGCTCCCACTGTCTATTGTGCCTTCTCATGTCTTTGTGCCTTTGTCTGTACTGTGCTCTATTTCTGAAATGACTGATCATTTCTTTAATGAAGGCTTTCCTCACTTTCCAGGCTGGGCTAGGTTTCCTTCCTTGCATTTCTCATTGTGATTCTACCTTTCAATTTAGCAAGCTGAATAACCTAACATTGTCCATTCTTTGTAAGTTCCTTAAAGACAACGTGTCTTCTTGGGGATTGGATCCTTACCACCTGGCGCAATGCCTGGCACCCAGGGGCTCTCACTTTCTATGTGGTAGAATCCTGAGCGGTTAGAATCATGGAACTGGATGGGTGCACAAAAGAAGTGAATGATGAGAAGGGGTGTGGCGGGGGTGGGGGGACCCAGCTCACTTCAGTGGTAGCATGGAGAAGGAATCCTCACATAGGATGAAGGAGGAAGAGAAAATTTCAGCATCATTGAAAATTATGGGAAGAGATATTCAAGGAATACATAGCCAGTTGGTTTCTGGACTATAGAAAACTGAGAAAATTAAGAAAAATAGCATCAAGCCTTTTAATTAAAAGGACACATTATTAGTAAGATTCAAAAGAGCATTCCATCAGAGTGAGGTTGAAGAGGAACAGATAATGGAAGTTTAAGAAGAGATTGAATAGATGACGTACGGACATGCATGCCACAAACAGTAAGCTCGAGAGTTCTGGGGATGATCAAAAGCTAGCTCTATACTTTTATAAATACAACAAGTTTTGGTTTTTTAGAGTACAAAAGAATTTTTTACTTAGACTGTTTAAGCCATATGCAAAAAGCTTAAAAAGAAAGGGAAAATTATCCTAAATCTTACAACCTTGAGATAAATATTCTATGTTTTGGTGGGCATTCTTCTAGTCACCCGTCTATGCAATTACACATTTTTAATGAAAATAAGAGATTATTTCTCTTTTTCCAGTTTGCACATTTGATAGTTTATGAAACCGTTTTTAGAATCCAGTGATTGCAAAGTATTTGTATAATTTTTGAAACATGCAGCATCTCATTACTTCATGTGTTGCAGATCACTTAATTAAAGGATAGAGATATTTCACTGGTAATAGAAATGGACATAATTTACTCTAGGAAACTTGGCTTTCAAATGACATGCATTTGATTAAAGTACAGACTTTTCTTTGGTTTTACTGCTTTTGTGAATAAACAACTTTGCAACTCTCTTATGCTTTGGTGGGGGCGGATCCCTCAGTGTTTGCCTCACCTGTACTTTCACTCTAAGCTCTTAGAGGTAAACCAGGGTGGACGGTCATGGCCACTTGTCTTACATTCAGATTGTGAATTAAAACCTGATGAAAACCCAGGGACAAAGTCTCCTCCTCTGGCTTTGGAAGCAGGTTGGTTGGCCTTGCCTTCCCTACCCACTCCCTAGAAGCATGGATGGTGTCTGACACATTTCTCTGTGCCTCTCACTTACTCATTTGTGGCAGGCAGGTCCTGGCTTCTGTTACAAGTGGAATTTAAAGGCAGGGCCACGCTTTTGCTATTAACTTTTGACTCTCTCTGTTTTGCATGCAGAAGAAAGTTAAGGGCAGTTAGGTCTTCTAAAATGAGGGACTGAATAGTTGACCTTCATACATCTTCCAAGATCTAAAATTCTGTGCATCTCTAAAGCAGAAGCTCTACAGAGGCAAGGAAGTTTCCATTTTCTTGTTAGAAACCCTCAGGAACAAACTTAAGGGTAAATCTTCCAGTCCAGGGTATGTGATACAGCTCCTGTTCTGCAAATAACAACATTGGCAAATCCTCCACTTCCTCCCTAAAGTTTGGTTCCAGAATCAAATATTTTCTGCTTATGTACCAAGAAAGCCTGAATCCCCTAATATAGTGCTCAAAAAAGAGTCATATAATATACAAGTTTGCTCAGGCTATCTTAAAGGAATGTTGCTTGTTCTGATTTTAAAATTGAATATTAAAAGGGAAAAAGAAAAAAACACATTTATATGCCACATTGGATATTAGAAATAATTTTGACGTAGACATTTTACTTGTGAAGAAACTGAGACTTTATAAGATCAGTTGTCTTAACCTAGGTCAATCAGTGTCAGAGCCTGGAGTAGACGAGAGATCTTGTGATAACCTATTCAGTGCTTTCTCTCTTTTGTGGTTCTGCTTCACCCACAACCCGGAGAAGGCAATGGCACCCCACTCCAGTACACTTCGATCTCTCATACAAGCACATCTATGAGTACACACATAGAGATTCATATATACGTGTGTGTGTGTGTGTGTGTGAGATTGACCGTTTCCAGCATTTATGCACATAATGAGGTACCTGGAAATATTTTACTTATCTCCTCTGAAGTGCCCACAGCTGCTTATTCTGAACATCTGGAATAATGGAATTCTAAACAAAATACAGTGTGCATAATGCCAGGCACACTTAATCCCTCTTTTGAATGAATTACCCAAATTAGTGTACAGGAAAGAATTCAGTAGACCTAATAGAATTGATCTTTAATATCACAGCTAATATATTATAAGACAAAAATCTCCCTTGGGGTAGATTTATTTGTATGGAAGCCCTGTCTCATGGGCTGAAAATAAGCCAGAGTATGATATCCAAAAACAGTGATAAATGGCCATCCCCAGACAAGGGGAAGGTGTCCAGTAAGGCCTCTATAGTACTGGATTGAAATCAGGTTAATTTAATATCTTTATTAGTTGTTTGGTAGAGGGTGGGGTTACAGTGTATCCTCTGCTAGCTTGATAAATGTGTCAAGTTGGCAGTTGTTTGCAATTGTTATAATAGACAATATAACATAGCATGGAAAAAAAGAGGCTGGAAATATGGCAGAAAGTCCTGAAATGAGATTCAACTTGGAAATATGAATGCCGATACAACTGGGAATTATAATATGAAACAGAGAAACTGTCCAAACTCTGTTCTGAAGGGAGAAAAAAAAGAGCAAGTAACGAAAATCACAGTACTATTCACTCCCAAATAGGGTCCAATACTTCCAAGAATAGAGATTAAAACTTTACATATTTGCAAATATTATATGAACCAGGCTATGTAGCTGAGAGGGTTGTAACAAGACCACAGAGGGACACCTCAGGTCAACGCCATGTGAGCCAACTCGAATAGCAACACAGAATGAGCTGGTAGCACTTTCAGAAAAGCCAGGAGAAATGCGTTGGCAGATCTATTTGATAGCCTCAAGTGACTGCAAACAACTCACAGTAGAAAGGTTTTTGGACTCCAGGAACATGGAATAGGTGGCAAATGACAGGCGTCTTAATGGTCTGCCTATGCTCGTCAACCTGTGTGCAATTCAGAGTCAAAGGATCCACATTGCAGACAGATTCCTCACCATCGGAGCCACCAGGGAAGCCCCAGATAGGTAACAGTGGGGGTGGTGGTTTAGTCGCTGAGTCGTATCCCACTCTTGTGACCCCATGGACTGTAGCCTGCCAGGCTCCTCTGTCCAGGGGATTTCCCAGGCAAGCATACAAAAAAAATAGATAATATAGCCCTTTAATTAGCAGGTAAAAACAACACGCTAATGCTGCAACTGTATAACTATAACCAAGAGGCAGAATTCAGTCCAATAAGTGCTGTTTTATGTGATACACATGATGCTGCTCAAGGGCAAAAGTGATGTGGAGGCCTCAAGTGAAACCTGAGGTACAAAAACCTGCATGAAAATGGAAGTTCTTCTGAAACCTCCTCTTCAGAAATGCTATTTGGGGGGCATTATTTATTTTTCAGATTATTTCCCATAAGCATCAGCTCTGAATAAATCAGGTTTAGGTTCACATCCTAGTTCTACTACTTTCTATCAAGGCATCACTGAAATTCTCTTATCCTTGATTTCTTCAGCTGTAAGAGGTGGATTATAGTATTAGCCCTTTGGGATAATTTGAGGACTCAATACATTATGAGTTAATGACTCTTTGCCTAATACCTACTCATAGCAAGCACTTACAATGGAAGTCATAAAACTCTATCAGAAGGGATAAAGTAGAGTGAAGAAGCAATACCTAGTTCAAGCCTCAGCTCTTCCCAGACCTCTGATTTGGAGCAAGTTATTTAAGCATGCTGTGCATCTGTGTTCAATTATTTTACGTGCAAAGAACAATAGTGCCTACAACCGGGGTCAGGGGATAGTGACTGGGAGAGAGAATGAGGAGTTCTCCTTGGATGGCAGTAATGTTCATTTTTTTGACCTGCACAGTTCTTTCAATTTGTAAAGCTTTATTGAATTGTACATCTATGATTCTGTACATTTTTCCATATGAGTTACTTCAGTAAAATGTTTATTAAAAAGATAATTAGTGCCTGCCTTTCTACATTGTAATTGTAAGATTTAAATGAGAAAATATATGTAAAGCTCTAGGATCCAGCACTTATCTGCTCAAAACTATTAGCTACCATAAATTCATATATGAATTCAAGAGGTTCTAAAGTCCAAATATATCATATAAAACATAACTGATTAGGTCATCTGTATTACATTTCACTTGTTTTAGTTGGTAAATCCAAATGGCATAGGCGCTGTTTACATGGTATGGTATCTGACCTGTAATAATTAACAGCATGATCCCCAGTGTCAGGTTCAAATCCTGGCTCTGATTCTTACTAGCTATGCCAGTGCAGACCTGTGATTGAACCTCCAGAAATCTGTTTCCTTGTCTATAAAAGGATTATCTACTTTCTGGGGTTGTTGAGAAGATCCAAGGGACTAATGCCCATAATGAGGATGGAAGGGCATTGCTGGAAACTGAAAGCCACCCCCCAGCTACCACCACAGCCCCACGGGTTCACAGAGTTGGAGAGGGCCGAGAAAATCTCTCTTTTATTCCTCTTGTAGGTCAGCTTCTTCTGGCTAGTTTCTAAGACCGGGACTAGTTCCAGGGACAAGCAGCAGCTGAGAACAGAGCACAGAAATCAGCGACAATCAGGAGACATAGCTGTGGGCAAACTCAGATCCTTGTGGATAGAAGTTGGCTGGACCTGGTGTCATTGGGCAATGACCATGGGAAGGAACAGACAAACAAGAAACATTGCATGGTCTTAAAGATACAGAAAAAGCCTCAGAATTCAAAGAAAGGACAAGGTGATTTCTGCAAGTGGGAGGACGAGGGTGGCTCTGGAGAAATCACAAATACTCAAAACGTTGTTTTCATTTTGTCACTAAAGGCCTATATGAGGTACAACATGGCTTCTGAACTGCTTATTATATTCCTTAATTAACTAGTTGAGGGGTTTGCCCATTCATAAAGCACCAATCTATTATCGATGAAATCAATCCAAAGACATTGCTTTTATCTTCCAAAATAATCAAGTTTTATTGTATACTGTCTAAATTAGAAAGTCCAGATGAGGTCGTAGAACAGAAATCTTTTCACATTAAACATAACTCCCCCACAGAACAGTTTGTTTCCCTCAGTCCACGGGAAGGGAGAAGAACAGATATAAATTCTGTCAAAAGAAAACAAAATATCTCCCTTAAAAGGAGTTAGAAAACTAGAAGGATAACAGAGGGTTCTACAAACAGTGGATGTGCAGTTGATGTTATTAATGATGGATGATAAAGTTAAATATAATGGAATAAAGTCGGGCAAATTAAACTAACTCTAATCATGAAAATCAAGATTCAAACATGAACAGCCTATGACGATACTTACTAGTCCACTCACCTTCCGATGTATACAGTAAGCCAACACACAGATCAAAACTAGTAACTTTCCATTCGTAAGTTATTCCCTGGGACTCAGTTGGGCAATTTTAGAAAGCTGTCAACTTTAAGGTCCTGTGAGAGCTATTAGTGAAAGAGTGAATTTGCTAACTGGTACCCTGAGGAGCCTGTCAGATTAAGATGGAAGTCACTTCTGTACTTGGAGAATTTGGTCACGATTAAGACAAATGGGGAGGAAGACAGATCCTTTTGTGACTCGTGCAAGTCAAGAGCAGGGTCGCAATTTACATGTAGTTCTCTAGTGATTCCCAGTCCCAATGAATTTCAAGTGAGACAGAAGACACTGTCTCTTGACAAAGCCTGTAGTTTCTCCCCGGTGGCCCTCTAGCAACTTCCTTTAAGACAAATTTATTCATGAGGACCCAGCAGAGCAATTGTATTCTCATGTGTATAACTTGTCAGTAGAGTATCACGATGTATCTTACACACATACATTTATAACTTTTTTAGTAGAGTACTTTTTATCAAAGTAATCTGGTTCCATTGCAGAAACTTTCTTCTGACTAAAAGATGCTATCTTTGGTACAATTTTTGTTAAAAATTTAATAGGTATTTTTTAATGGAACAGAGTAGCTTCTAATTATAGTAACATGATAATCAGTTAATGTAAATGTCCCAATACTCCTGCATTCAGTAGATGGGATTCACATTTTGAACTAACTTCTGTCTTAGACCATCAGTCAGCATCTTTTGGTCAAGCCACAGTAGTATTCCTCCTTGACTAGGCAAAGATTCTGTCTTGTTATTTATCTTGATATCCACATGTACAGCAAGGTATCCACCACAGGGCACATAATAAGTATGCAATCGATGTTTGTTGAATGACTAAATGATGTTTATCACTTCTGACACTTCATTAAGCAGAAAAACTCTGCAAAGCCTCCATGAAGCCTGGCTTTAATCACCTAGTCAGAAAATCTATAGTAGAAATTTACCATAACATTCTTCATTAAACCAACTTAATCTCTCTTGTCACATTTCATAATACAACATAAATAGTCACATGATATATTGTTAGGTAATTAATCCCTTTGGAGACTGGGGTGTTAAGGTAGTCAAATGATAAATTTAGTAAGGCAACTGCTGCCCTGGAAAAATTTTTAGCATGCCCAGCAGGATATTATGATGCTCACACCTTCTTAAAAAACTAAATTTAAAAAGGGAGCTCTGGTTCCTATGCACTGGGGTCCCAATCAGTTTCCTTTTGTTAACTTCCTGGGGGAAAAGGAGAAGTGGCATTCTGGGGCATAAAGAGTCTTTGCAGCAACATTTTCACTGTACTGGAAATAACCTTAGCTCTTTCAGAATGATAAACTCCCTTCATAACCCAAGTCTTTGACATCAAAATGTCTTTTTATTTAAAAACATGCCAAGGGACAATATACTGCCTATCTCAATTTCTTTATCAATAAAATGTGAATATGCCTATTTAATATCTTTTTAAAAGCACCTAAGACAACAAATGATTTTAAAAATTCTTGAGGTAGTTACAAATTCCCTCCCTTTAAATACTTTTTGTTAGAGGCTTAAACAATGACATCAATAATGTGATCATGAGGGTGGAAGGGATACTGAAGAACATTCTAATCCATTCCTCCTGAGTTTGTCAGGACCCCTAACAAATTATCCTTAATACATAAGAATCAGGCTGATTCTACAAAATTAAAACAAAATTAAGGCTGAGATTTTGAGTCCCGCAAACCATAAAAAACAGTGGTCTATTCCATCGTTTATTTCCAGCCTCATTTCTTCCCTATCCAACTTGTACATATGATGGAAATGTAACCTGCAGCATGTTGGTAGTGTTTCTATGAAATGGCTACTGTTACTTGATATAACTCAAGATATTTATAGACAGTTTCACTATTTCACTATGATAACCTCAGATCAAATCTTGGACAAGTATTTCTTTTTGCTGGGATAGAGAGGAAAATATTTTTAGTTAAAGTTCCACACCCCGCCCCTCTCTCCTAGGACAATCAGTTCATTCTGGGCAAAACATCTACCACACTGAATGGTTTGCACAATAGTGTTACTCCTCCTGCAGAAGGAAATGGTAACCCACTCTGGTATTCTTGCCTGGGAAATCCCACGAACAGAGGAGCCTGGTGGGCTACCGTCTATGGGGCTGCAAGAGGCAGACACGACTGAGCGATTAGACCACCACCATTACTTGTCCAGAAGGATGTACGGGCTCCAGACCTACAGACCAGTGCCATTGGGGCACATTTCCATTGGGTGGCAGTACATGTTCAGAACAACCTAACACTGCTGGTTTTAACATGTTACTTTTGAGATCGAACTTGCATTTCATTTTCTTAAATTCTAATAACAATCTCTTTATAAAGGCCATTGATTGGCGATGTAACTGATAAAAGATGATAGGGAATACAACTATGGTTCAGATGTTTATAATTATTTAATTAATGATGGCTGAGACGATGTATATTTCTGTTTATGGATATATAGCTCAGTGCCTGGCAAGTAGTAGGCATTGAGATGTTTTCTTAAAAACATAACTTCCTGCCAAGTTAAAAATCTAAAGATAAATTCAGAGGTCAGAGAAGTTCAGAAAAGTTAATATTCCTGTCTAGTCAACCAACTGTCTAGGGTTTCAACCCAAACCATCTAAATGGTACTAAATTCAGTGACTATTCTTATCTGGCACGATTTAGAGAGATGTACAAGATCCTGCTTTGAAAACAGTGCACGTGGCTGCTGAAAGTGACTGTGTCCCATTAAATTGCGTATATGGTCACGCAATTTTCTGTTTCTTATATGTTTGTATTCTAGATTAAAAAAAAAAAAACAAGACTAGTGAGGTGAAAAGGGCCATTTATGATGCGCTAAGGAGTTTTGATTCTTGTTAATCTCTCTCTTGACTGTTTATTTTTATTAAAGATGCTTTTTAAACTAGTTTATTGAGCTAGGGTGCATTTTGGAAACTGTTTTTGGCCATAGACAAATACCATCTGTAATAAAGTAAACTTGGAATTATTTGTAAGAAGAAAAGATTATTAGTACAAACCAAAAACAGAAAAAGATCCTCAAATTGGCCCTTCAAGAAAAGCAAGAATATACAGGTTTTGTTGACAGTCTTCACAGCAGTTAGATTTTTCAACTAAGTAATTGTCATTTAAAGTTGATCAATCTACAGTAGCAGTTTTAAGGTAATGTATCTCACTAAATAACTGCTTAAGTGATTTTAATAGAAAGAAAAATTATAGCTCATTAAAAAGAAGCTGGATTTAAATAAATGTATATATTATAACATACATACTCAAATTTTAAAGATTTGTGTTCATGTATAAGTAGATATTTTAATATATCTCATGATGGACAATGTAAGATTCTGTTTGATTACAATAGTTACAATCAGATTTTCAGAAGTACTTTTAAAAGTTTATTCCAATTCTGCCCATTTAAGATCGAATTAAACCACAGAAAACTAGATAAGCAACTATTCTATTTATCATTTATATAAGTACAAAATGCAATGTAAAAAAAGCTAGATTTTAATTTTCCTTGGCCATTACTTAAATCAACCAGTTTCCTGAATATCAAAGGAGTATGACTTATAGAATCTATCAAGCAAGAATACATTTACCCATTGATAACAAAGCATATAGTGTGTATTTTATTGTTGTTTGTTGTTGTTGTTTAGTCAAAGTCCTATCTGACTCTTTTGTGACCTCCGGGACTGTAGCGCCCCAGGCTCCTCTGTCCATGGATTTCCCCAGCAAGAATACTGGATGGGTTCTCATTTCCTTTTCCAGGGAATCTTCCAGACCCAGTGGTAGAACCTGGGTCTCCTGGTTGGCAGGCAGATTCTTTACCACTGAGTCACCTAGGAAGCCCTTGGCATTATATTTGTATATTTCTTGTTTTTCTGTTATAATTGATTTACAATATTATGTTAGTTTCAGGTGTACAGAAAAGTGATAGTTTTATACATATAAACACACATATTTTAGGTTATTTTCCATGATAAGATCAGATCAGATCAGTCGTTCAGTGGTGTCCGACTCTTTGCGACCCCATGAATCACAGCAGGCCAGGCCTCCCTGTCCATCACCAACTCCCAGAGTTCACTCAGACTCATGTCCATCGAGTCGGTGATGCCATCCAGCCATCTCATCCTCTGTCGTCCCCTTCTGATAGGTTATTATAAATATCGAATATAGTTCCTTGTGCCATACTGTATATTTCTTTTTAACAAACAACAGAATCTTATGCGCTGTAAAGACAGCTAATTTTTTAAAAATACAATTCTTCATTAGAGGATTGCTAAAAAGTAACACCACAAAGTTACATGAAGAGTCTGAGTGAATTAAGCTAAGACTTCAAGTCTTTAAAGGCCTCTCTTCAAAGGAACGCTTTCCCCGGCCTGAACTCGGCAAGATGGATGCTTGTTCATAGCGCCGGGATGCTGCAGCTGATAATTATGCCATCAGAGGGAGGAAACAGTGAATCAAGCATAAACCAGGCTCATTGTTGTCTTTAGTAGTTCTTTCTGTTCACCTCCCTGTGTGGAGATAATAAAAATGGGGTGTGGTTGAATAGATGTGGAAGGATTTCTGTGTTTCACATTCCCCGTTCCTGCCTGGAGCACGTCTCAACCATAATCTGCTGGGCACTGCTGCTTGGTAAACAGCGGAAAACTACAGCCGCAGACTTCAACCAGCGCCCATAAGAAGTCTTTGCTGACATGTGATGTCAAATATTTTTCAGTTGACTTAGAAAGGACTGAGATTAAGAATCTCTGTAAACATTAGCCAATGAGACCTTTAGAACTTTCTGAGGCATCTTCCTTCCCACTAGAATTGGGCAATGCTTTAAAATCACCATCAATGGAGCAGACATCTAGTCACTGAAGACTTAATGAGACACCCCAAGAAGTCATCCTTCACGAGGTGGCTTTTAAGTGAACCGGTTTCAGTGAGTAGTGTTGGTTGGAGTTGGAAATCAAGCTGCAATTCCCATCTGCCCATAATTAGTCTCTTCTCTTTGTATGCTTTCTGACCTTGTTCCCCTGCCAGTTTCAAATGCTGGCACGGTGACTTTTGAACAGAAATCTGAAGATGAGAGGTTTGATCGTAAAGCCTCACTTCTGACTGGACTGGAAATAGCTGGATTTATTTTTTTCTCTTGATAACCCCAAACTCTAATACTTGAAGGTGTCCTATGTCCACAGTTCTCCCCACCCATGAGGCTCTTTTCCTCATTCTTCATGGTTGGCTCCGCCTCAACCCTCAGATCTTTAGAGGCCACCCCTACAGAGAGCCTGTCCCAATGCCTGATGTGGACTGAATTATGCCCCCCTCCCCAATTTCATGTGGTGAAACCTTAACTTTAAATGTTTAGTAAAATCCACAAAATGAAAGAGTTTTAAAAATATGAATCAACTTTATTTAATAGCTACAGCTCAATTCAGATATATGTTTTTGTTGAAAGAGCTATGAGAATTTGTGCCTTTAAGTGGATTTATACTTTTCATCAAGGTGTCAGATTTATGTACATGAAGTAGGAGAAAGTAAAAGATGGTCCCTTATTGCCCTTTTAATGTCTGTGGGGCCTATACCAATGACTTCTCTTTCATTATTAATATTCATATTATTGATAATGTAAGTCCTTCCTATTAACTCTGTTAATTTAATATTTCTTCTACCCCATTCTCTCTCTCTTTTCTCCTTCTGAGCCTCCTGTTACAAAACAGTTACATTTGTTGGTGGGCACTGTTCTACCCTCCTTCCTGTTTTTTTTCCTCTTTGTATTTCAATACAGATAATTTCTATTGACCATCTCCCCCTGATTTTTTTCAGCTGTGTCTGGTCTGCTACTTAACCTGTCAAAGAAGGTATTCAACTCTAATATTCTAACTATTCCTAGGATTTCCATTTAACTTTTAAAAACAGTTTCCATCTCTCTGTTGTAATATACTATATGTTCATGCATTATGTCTATCTTTTCCACCAGATCTTTGACATGTGAATTATATTTATTTTATAGCCTTTGTTTGATAATTCTAACACGTAAGTCATCTCTTCATCTGGTTCTATTGAGATTTTCTGTTGACAGTAGGTCAGATTTTCTTTTCTTTGCTTCTTCTTATGTGTCTGATAGTTGTTTTGTTTTTGTTTTTTGGTAGTATGTTGGTTACTTTGGGGAAGTGGGGCCAGGGAAGCAAGAGAAACTGAGGTCAATAGCATTTCTGCCTGGAAAAGGAAACACTGCTTCTTCTGAAAGCTGTTAGTGTAGAGAGTTGAGTCAGTCTACTCAATACTTGAGCTGAGTTTGGGTTTGCTCTTGATTCAGTTCCTTTCAAGGTACACACACTTCTGTCTCTTCCTCACAGGGAGACTAGGGATGTAGAAGAATTTCCTTCCTCTCCATAGCATCCTGTGGGTTTTACTCCTACCCTTCCCCTCAGATGTTGGATCTTTTCCTGGCCTAGGAAAGGAAAAGATGTGTGTAGAAGGATTTCCTTGCACTCCTACAGTGGCATGCAGCTCTTGCTTTGTATGGGAGAAAGTTCTGGGGAAGAGGAAGTAGCTTTATGTCAGTGTACTGCCAAGGTGTTGCAGAAGACTCCTGAGAGTCCCTTGGACTGTAAGGATCCTAGAGGAAATTAGTCCTGAATATTCACTGGAAGGACTGATGCTGAAGCTGAAGCACCAATACTTTGGCTACCTGATGCAAAAAACTGACTTATTAGAAAAGACCCTGATGCTGGGGAAAGAGTGAAGGCAGGAGCAGAAGGGGATGACAGAGGATGAGATGGTTGGATGGCATCACCGACTCAAGGGACACGAGTTTGAGCAAGCTCTGGGAGATGGTGAAGCACAGGGGAGCCTAGCATACTGCAGTCCATGGGGTCACAAAGAGTTGGACACGACTGAGTGACTGAACAACAGCTGCCAAGGAATTCATCTCTCCTCTCCTGCCCGCGACCTTTCTCATGGGAACATGGTAGAGACCCGGCAAGACAGCTGCCAAGTAAGTGCAACTTCCCTATGTCTAAGTGTCACAAGGCTAAACCAGGGGACAAAAACTTTTTTGTAAAGGGCCAGATAGTAAGTACTTTAGGCTCTGCAGGCCATATGCCTATTGCAACTATTCAATTCCATCAGTGCAGTGCAAAAGCAGATATAGACAAAGCATAAACAATGATGATGGCTGTATCCCCCAAAACTTTAGAGACGCTGCAATTTGAATGTCATATAATTTCCGTGTGTCATGATGTACTGTTTTTTTTAATTTTTCCCAATAATATAAAATATTTTAAAAGGCAGAAAGCTGGATTTAGCTCATGATTTGAAGTTTGCTAACCCCTGTGCTTGTTCATTGGAAGGACTGATGCAGAAGCTGAAACTCTAATACTTTGGCCACCTGATGTGAAGAACTGATGTAAAGACCCTGATGCTGGGAAAGATTGAAGGCAGAAGGAGAAGGGGATAATGGAGGATGAGATGGTTGGATGGCACCACCAACTCGATCAACATGAGTTTGAGTAAGCTTCAGGAGTTGGTGATGGACAGGGAAGCCTGGCATGCTGCAGTCCATGGGGTCACAAGGAGTCAGACATGACTGAGCGACTGAACTGAGCAACTGAACTGAACTGAACCCCTATGCCTCAGTACACTGTCATGTTAGCCTGGACTCTAACATGAATTCAGAATTTGTTGAGTTTTCAGCTATTTTCTTATCCTTTTTTACGGTGCCTGACTCTTCCTCCAATGCTCTATCAAAGGTGAAATAGTTCTTGTGTCTGTATTTTATAAAAGGACCTTATCACTCTTCAGAATTCAGTCCATCTGATTGTCTTCCAATCTCACTCTCTGATACGCTCAAGAAAAGTTGTGAATATTTTGATTATATAGATTTCACCTGTTGCTAGGTTGAGATCAGTGTTCTCCTACATCCTCTGACATCCTGAGTGAAAGCAAAACCTCGACTCATATATTTTTGTAAAAGTTGCAGCATTAAGACATTTTAATCAAAATCAGATAAGACCCACTGACTCTTGTCACCTTACTTCTCCCACTGTATTACTTAATTTGCTAGGGCTGCTGTGATAAAATACTACTAACTGAGTGGCTTAAACAACAGAAAGCTATTCTCTCACAGTCTGGAAGCTGGAAATCCACAATCGAAGTGTCGACAGGTTTGGTTTCTCCTGAGTCCTCACTTCCTTACATGCTGAGCAAGTCTTTCCTCAGCATGCACACAAGAATCCCTGTTCTCTCTACTCTTATAAGGGCATTAATTCTATCGGATTAGCGCCCTACCATTAGGACCGATTTAACCTCAACTACTTCTTTACAGGCCTTATTTTCAAATACAGTCATGTTGGATTTAGGGCTTCAACATATGAATTTGGGGGAGACACAATTCAGTCCATTAAACCTTCTGTCACATGGACCCTTGTGTTACATGGAGCAAGAGGAGTCCTGGGCATTCTTGAGATCTAGCTGAAGTGAGCCCAATAGGGGGATATGCTTAGTTAGGGTTTAGTGGTAAAATTTATGAAGTTCATAGTCACTCAGTGTGTACTATTCACAAGAAAGTCAATTTCACATACTTCTAATGGCAGTTGGAAGTATCTGGACAATGCAAGAGAACCCAGAAGCTAGTCTGTGGAAAATTAATCTAATCATCATGCATGGAAGTGTGGAAGGAAAAGATTTGGTTCTCAGTGATGCTTTATCAGAAGGGAAGTTCTTTCCTTCAGGAATATATTAAATAATACAGTTAATACAATGATAAATGCACCATATTTTAAAATCATATAAAACAAAACATCAGAATTCCTGCGTCTGGAGGATGCACCAGTAGTAATACTTTATATGTGAAAGAAACTTGATAGGTACTTTCCCAGATTTGACCATGGTCTTAAACTCTTGCATCACATAACCAAAAGCAATGTGGTTTTGAAGTTTTGAAGCTAGAAATGTTCTAAACTCTCAATAATAAAAAATAATCTCAATCTATCAAAGTTCTAAAAAGTTTCTGCTAGAAACAAGCATAGAGTCACAGAATATTTGAGCAACCAGGGAGTTTAGAAATCATTTCCTAGTCTTATTTAATAGATAAAGAAACTCAGAGGTTAAGTAATTTTCTACAGGTCTTCCTGCTAGTTAATGAGGTCAGCTTATCTTGGTGGTTTTTAAAATTTTTTATTTTTGCCTGTGCTGGGTCTTCACTGATGTGTGGTCTTTTCTCTAGTTGTAGCATGCCGGCTTCTTACCGCAGTGGCTTCTCTTGCTGGGGAGCACTGGCTCTAGGGCGTGTGGGCTTCAGTAGTTGTAGCTCCTGGGCTCTGGAGCACAGGTTCAATAGTTGTGGTACATGGGCTTAGTTGTTTCTCAGCATGTGGGATCTTCCTGGACCAGGGATTGAACCTGTGTCCCCTGCGTTGGCAGGCAGACTGTTTACCACTGTGCCACTGGGGAAGCCCCTATATTGGTGTTTTAAGGCATCAATATTACTACCCTTCTCTTATCCACTTGTTTACCATCAAGTGAGAGAGCAACCTATGAGTCATGCAGGTACAGTGCTAACTTTATTAATGATGAGAATGTTTGGGGAAAACTAATCTTAAGCAGAAGACCAAGTGGGCAGGTTAATACTTTGTTGCCGAAATTGGGAACCTCACCTAGTCAATGGTGGGCAACTTCAGGCCTCCTCCTCTTGGTGAAAGTCCCTATTATCTCTTGACAAAAGACAGACCATAGAACATGCTCTCTGCCAGTAGACAACCCCAGATGGAAGAAGACATTGAGCTAGAAATGCCTGACTTTTTCTTCTAAACTTATAAATCAGAGTACAACCTAATCACCTGGGGTAGGCATTTCTTCTTCCTCATTCCCTTCATTCAGGGCTCTATATCCACCACTTAACATATTCCCTGGCACATAATAGGTGCTAAATAAAAAACACATTGAATATATGAATGGACTGTAAATCCTTAACTAGTAATCTGCACTCTAAATGGTGAGTCAGCATGGTACCAACCCTTAAGAAATTCATACATTTTTGGGAAACCAATATATAAGCAAAAAAGTAAAATTGGTCAATCATCTAACAAACTTCAATTCCTGAATTTACTCTTTGATATATTTACTACTTATGCAGCATATTATTTCTAACTTGGAAATATGTTGAAAAAAGATACTTCTGTCTATTCCATGTCCCACATAAATAAATGTGTTTACAAAGATTGATGTGTGACCAGTGTCTGTGCTTCTAGTCACAGCTCTATATTTGACTCCTACTTCTATTTGCTGCCCATGAGTCTGTGGTGATTTGCAGACCTCTCTTCCCCATAAGCAAAAAAGAACAAATCTGGCTCAAACTGGGTCACTGATTGTAATACACTATTAATCATTGGGTATCCACTGCTGCTCTGCAAGTAAAGTATAAAAAGTAAAAGTAAAGTTATATAGTCATGCTTTGGTATTATTTCTGAAAAGCTAACTTTTAAAACTAGGAAAAGTTAGCAAAGAAGAGAAAATGTGTGCCAGTCTTATAAGGAAAAGGCCTAATCTTATTTTTAGCTATCATAAAGAAAAACACACTAAACAAACTACTCATTTGATGATAAGAATAAGATTCTACATCTATTATTATTCAAACACTTCTCTATCCTTTCTCTATAAAACATGCTGAGATTATATGAGGCAATATCTCACACTAATTTTTTTAACTCCAAAAACTCCTCTTTATAAAAAATTTTTTTAAAAATCTATGTGTGGATGTCAAGGATTGGTGGGAAAAAAGTAAATGTACCTTTCTACATTTTGAAGAAAGAAATACTTTTAATTCTAACCAGTAAATTTTAACTCTGTGCCAAAGTAGCTTCATTTGCTAGAAATATAAGCTTTCTTATTTCAGCCAGCTTAAAACAGGCCTCCTTGAAATCTGAAAATCAAATGTACTGCAATATTTGTTTTTCCCACTGTCACGAAGGTAAAGCTTCAGGGGTAAGAACTTGGATGGGTGTTGTTTTGATGATGTACAAAGGTGAGTAGATAGAATCCAGGTGACTTCTGTATGAACTTCACGGCTAACAGTACAACAACTGTGTTTGGGGTCAACATGTACTGTCAGAACATGCACGCAACCCTCGTTGATGGTGCGTGTGAGTGAATGAGGACATTGGCTGGCCCACTGTCAGTAAACAGATGTGATCCAGAGACACATGGGGAGCTGCAGATATGGTTCAGTAGGAAGGTGACATCTTCTACAGAGTCGCTTTTCTAACTCTAATCATGCTCGCAGGTTAATGTGGCCAAACATGGGACTTAGAAGTTTAACAAAATCAAGCTTGTCTCAGATGTAGTGAAGTCTCCCATCAGAAGGGATTAAAGTCATTCAGTGAGTGATTTTAAATACCCAAATCATGTTCAAAATGATTCCCATGTTAACATGCACATGGTATTTCTGAGACTCTAAATCAAGCCAAAATAAACCCAAATATTTTTGTTTAACCAAGTTACCTCCTCATTAGTTCAGGGCAATGATTCTTTGCTCTCTAAGAGGGAAGCATGCTATTTGATTTTGTGACCTTCTTCTACTTTTATCTCAAATATTGCATGGCATTCCTTTTTAAAAAATGAAATTTTACTCTGATTTGGAAATCATTTTTAGGTCTTTCTTGCTTCATATTGGAATAATTGGAGATATATCAGATGACACTCTATCAGATTTGAATATTGACAATATTATCTCTAAAACAGCTTTCTAAATCTAATTTTAAGACAAAACAGAAACAAAATGTTGTGTGTTACAAGAGACATATAGATCAATGAAATGGACTAGAGAACCTAGAAATAAACCCAAACACTAAGGGGTCAAACAATCTATGACAAAGGAGACAAGAATATACAATAGAAAAAAAAAATATAGTCTCTTCAATAAGTGGTGTTGGGAAAATCAGACAGCTACATGTAAAAGAATAAAATTCGAACATTCCCTCACACCATATACAAAAATAAATTCAAAGCATATTAACCTAAATGTAAGACCAGAAACCAAAAACTCCTAGAGGAAAACATGGACAGAACACTCTTTGACATAGATCCTAGCAATTTTTTTGGCTCTGTCTCCTAAAGCAAATGAAATAGAAGCATAAGTAAACAAATGAAACCTAATTAAACTTAAAAGCATTTGCTTAGCAAACAAAATCATAAACAAAACAAAAGATAACCTATAAAATGGGAACAAACTATTTGCTAATGATATGATGCTAAGTCACTTCAATCATGTCTGACTCTTTGAGACCCTATGGACTGTAGCCCATCAGGCTCCTCTGTGCAGGGGATTCTCCAGGCAAGGATACTGGAATGGGTTGCCACGCCCTCCTCTAGGGGAATCTTCCTGACCCAGGGATTGAACCCACATCTCTCACCTTACCTGCATTGGCAGGCAGGTTCTTTACCACTAGCACCACTTGGGGTTAATATCCAAAATATATAAACAGTTCATACAATAACAAAAAACAAACACCCTGATTAAAAAATGAGCAGAAGACCTGAATAGACACTTTTCCAAAGAGGACATGCAGATGGCCAACAGGCACATGAAAAGATGCTGAATGTAGCTAATCATCAGGAACATGCAAATTTAAGTCACAATGAGAATACAAAACAATCCAAATTAAAACCACTGGTCAGAATGGCTATCATCAAAAAGAGATCACAAATAAAAAAGGTTAGCAAAGATGTGGAGAAAAGGGAACCCTCCTGCACTCTTGGGAATATAAACTGGTTCAGCCATTGTGGAAAACAATATGGAGGTCTCTCAAAACTAAAAATAAAACTATCACTGTTGTTGCTATTGTTTAGTCACTAATTCATATCCAACTTATTTGCAACTCCATGAAATGTAGCACACAAGGCTCTCCTGTCTTCACTATCTCCCAGAGTTTGCTCAGATTCACGGCCATTAAATCGGTGATGCTAACTAACCATCTCATCCCGTTGCCTCTTTTCCTTCTGCCTTCTATCTTTCCCAGTATCAGGGTCTTTTCCAATGACTCCGCTCTTCACATCATGTGGCCAAAATATTGGTCCTTCAGCATCAGTCCTTCCAATGAATATTCGGGGTTTATTTCCTTTAGGATTGACTGGTTTGATCTCCCTGCTGTCCAAGAGACTCTCAAGAGTCTTCTCCAGCACCACAATTTGAAAGCATCAGTTTCTCAGCACTCATCCTTCTTTACTGCCCAACTCTCACAACCATACATGACTACTGGAAAAACCATAACTCTGCCAGATGGACCATTGTCAGCAAAGTGTTACCTTGGATTTTTAATACGCTGTCTAGCATGGCTGCAGTTCCTGTCCACAATGACTCTGGAGCCCAAGAAAATAAAGTATGTCACTGCTTCCACTTTTTCCCCTTCTATTTGCCATGAAGTAATGGGACTGGATGCCATGATCTTAGCTTTTTGAATGTTGAATTTTAAGCCAGCTTTTAACTCTCATCTTTCACTTTCATCAAGAGGGATGGGGTAGGAACAAAGGTGAGAGGGGGGTTCAGGATGGGGAGACATATGTACACCCATGGGTGATTCATGTTGATATATGGCAAAAACCACCACAATATTGTAAAGAAATTATCCTCCAATTAAAATAAATTAATTTTTAAAAAGAGGCTCTTTAGTCTCTCTTCACTAATTCTGCCATTAGTGCGGTATCATATGCATCTCTGAGGTTGTTATTTCTCCCAGCAATTTTGATTCCAGCTTGTGATTCATCTATCCAGCCTGGCATTTTGCATGATGTACTCTGTATAGAAGTTAAATAAACAGTGTGACAATATACAGCCTTGTCATATGCCTTTCCTAATTTAGAACCAGTGAGTTGTTCCATGTAAAGTTCTAACTGTTGCTTCTTGACCTGCATACAGGTTTCCCAGAAGACAGGTAAGGTGGCCCAGTATTCCCATCTATTTAAAGATTTCCTATAGTTTGTTGTGATCCACACAGTCAAAAGCTTTAGTGTAGTCAATGAAGCAGAAAGTGAAAGTCGCTTAGTCGTGTCTGACCCTGCAACCCCAAAGAGCCCACCAGGCCTCTGTCCATGGAATTCTGCAGGCCAGAATCCTGGAGTGGGTAGCCATTCCCTTCTCCAGGGGCTCTTCCCAACCCAGGGATCAAACCCAGGTCTTCTGCATTGCACGCAGATTCTTTACCATCCGAGCCACCAGGGAAGCCTTTCCCAGGTGGCTCAGTTGGTAAAGAATCCACCTGCTAATGGAGGAGATGCAGGAGATGAGGGTTCAGTTCCTGGGTCAGGAAGATCTCCTGGAGGAAGAAATGGCAACCCACTCTACAATTTTTGCTGGGATAATCCCATGGGCAGAGAAGCCTGGTGGGCTACAGTCCATGGGGTCTCAAAGAGTTAGACATGAGTGACCGACTGAGCACAAACACACACACAATGAAGCAGATGTTTTTCTGGAATTCTCTTGCATTTTCTATGATCCACCAAATGTTGGCAATTTGTTATCTGGTTCCTCTTCCTTTTCTAAACCCAGTTTATACATCTGGAAGTTTTCAGCTCACGTACTGCTAAAGTCTAGCTTGAAGGATTTTGAGCATAGTCTTACTAGCATGTGAAATGAGTGCAATTATCTAGTAGTTTGAACATTCTTTGGCACTGTCCTTCTTTGGGATTGGAATGAAAACACCTTTTCCAGTCCTGTGGCCACTGCTGAGTTTTCAAAATTTGCTGACATGTTAAGTGCAGTACTTTAATAGCGTCACCTTCTAGGATTTGAAATAGCTCAGCTGGAATTCCATCACCTCCACAAGCTTTGTTTGTAGTAATGCTTCTTACCATATACTCAAGGCTATGGTCTTCCCAATGGTCATATATGGTTGTAAGAGCTGGACCATAAAGAAGGCAGAGCGCTAAAGAATTGATGCCTTCAAACTGCGGTGTGGAGAAGACTCCAGATAGTCCTTGGATACAAGGAGATCAAACCAGTCAATCTTAAAGGAAATCAACCCTGATTACTTATTGGAAAGACTGACGCTGAAACTGAAGCTTCAGTATTTTGGTGACCTGATGGGAACAGCCAGCTTATTGGAAAACACCCTGATGCCAAGAAAGACTGAGGGCAGAAGGAGAAGAGGGCATCAGAGGATGAGATGGCTGGATGGTATCACCCATACCATGGTCATGAAATTGGGCAAACTTTGGGAGATGATAAGGGACAGGGACCACACAATTGCACTCATCTCACATGCTAGTAAAGTAATGCTCAAAATTCTCCAAGCCAGGCTTCAGCAATATGTGAACCATGAACTTCCAGATGTTCAAGCTGGTTTTAGAAAAGGCAGAGGAACCAGAGATCAAATTGCCAACATCCGCTGGATCATTGAAAAAGAAAGAGAGTTCCAGAAAAACATCTATTTCTGCTTTATTGACTATTCCAAAGCCTTTGACTGTGTGGATCACAATAAACTGTGGAAAATTCTGAAAGAGATGGGAATACCAGACCACCTGACCTGCCTCTTGAGAAATCTGTATGCAGGTCAGGAAGAAACAGTTAGAACTGGGCATGGAACAACAGACTGGTTCCAAACAGGAAAAGGAGTACGTTGAGGCTGTATATTGTCACCCTGCTTATTTAACATATGCAGAGTACATCATGAGAAATGCCAGGCTGGAAGAAGCACAAGCTGGAATCAAGATTGCTGGGAGAAATATCAATAACCTCAGATACACAGATGACACCACCCTTATGGCAGAAAGTGAAGAGGAACTAAAAAGCCTCTTGATGAAAGTGAAAGAGGAGAGTGAAAAAGTTGGCTTAAAGCTCAACATTCAGAAAACTAAGATCATGGCGTCCGGTCCCATCACTTCATGGGAAATAGACGGGGAAACAGTGGAAACAGTGTCAGACTTTATTTTTTGGGGCCCCAAAATCACTGCAGATGGTGATTGTAGTCATGAAATTAAAAGATGCTTACTCCTTGGAAGGAAAGTTATGACCAACCTAGATAGCATATTCAAAAGTAGAGACATTACTTTGCCAACAAAGGTCCGTCTAGTCAAGGCTATGGTTTTTCCTGTGGTCATGTATGGATGTGAGAGTTGGACTATGAGGAAAGCTGAGCGCCGAAGAATTGATGCTTTTGAACTGTGGTGTTGGAGAAGATGCTTGAGAGTCTCTTGGACTGCAAGGAGATCCAACCAGTCCATTCTAAAGGAGATCAGTCCTAGGTGTTCATTGGAAGGACAGATGCTGAAGCTGAAACTCCAATACTTTAGCCACCTCATGCGAAGAGTTGACTCATTGGAAAAGACCCTGATGCTGGGAGGGATTGGGGGCAGGAGCAGAAGGGGACGACAGAGGATGAGATGGCTGGATGGCATCACGGACTCAATGGACATGAGTTTGAGTAGACTCCGGGAGTTGGTGATGGACAGGGAGGCCTGGTGTGCTGCGATTCATGGGGTCGCAAACAGTTGGACACGACTGAGTGACTGAACTGGAACTAGAAGGGACAGGGAGGTCTGTCATGCTGCAGTCCATGGAGTTGCAAAGAGTCAGATATGACTGGGCAACTGAACAACAACAATGCTTCTTATGGCCCGCTTGACTTCACACTCCAGGATCTGGCTCTAGGTGAGTTATACACCATCGTGGTTATCCCAGTAATTAAGACCTTTTTTGTATAGTTCTCTTCTTAATCTCTTCTGCCTCTGTTAGGTCCTTACTGCTTCTACCCTTTATTATTATGCCCATTCCTGTGTGAAATATTCCCTTGAAATCTCCAATTTTCTTGAAGGAATATCTAGTCTTTCCCATAAAGTAGACTTTATGCAAGTCTACTTCTTTGCATTGTTCATTGAAAAAGGCCTTCTTATCTCTCCTTGCTATTATTTGGAAGTCTGCACTCAGTTGGTAAATCTTTCCCTTTCTCCCTTGCTCTTTGCTTCTCTTTTTCCTCAGCTATTTGCAACACCTCCTCAGACAACCACTTTACCTTCTTGCTTTCTTTTCCTTGAGGATGGTTTTGGTTCCTGCTTTCTATACAGTGTTATGAATCTCTGTCTGCAGTTCTTCAGGCACTCTGTCTATCAGATCTAATCCTCTGAATCTATTTATCACCTCCACTGCATAATCATAAGGAATCTGATTTAGGTCATACCTGAATGGCCTAGTGGTTCCCTATTTTCTTCAATTTGAGCCTGAATTTTGCAATTAAGGAACTCATGATCTGAGCCACAGTCAGCTCCCAGTCTTGTTTTTGCTGACTGTATAGATATTTTCTATCTTTGGCTGCAAATAATACAATCAATCTGATTTTGGTATTGACCATTTGATGATGTCCATGTGTAGAGTCATCTCTGTGTTGTTGAAAGAGGGTGTTTGCTATGACCAGTGTGCTGTCTTGACAAACCTCTGTTAGCCTTTGCCCTGTTTCATTTTGTACTCCAAGGCCAATCTTGCCTGCTACTCCTGGTGTCTCTTGACTTTCTATTTTTGCATTCCAGTTCTCTGTCATGAAAAGATATCTTTTTTGGTATTAGTTCTAGAAGGTCTTGTAGGCCATCATAGAACTGGTCAATTTCATTTCTTTGTCATCAGTGATTGGAGCATAGACTTGGATTGTTGTGATGTTGAATGGTTTGCCTTGGAAATGAACCAAGATCATTCTGTTGTTTTTGAGATTGCACCCAAGTACTGCGTTTTGGAGTCTTTCACTGACTTTGAGGACTACACCATTTCTTCTAAGGGATTCTTGCCCACAGTAGTGGATATATTGGTCATCTGAATTAAATTCTCCCATTCCCATCCATTTTAGTTCACTAATTCCTAAGATGTCAATGTTTACTCTTGCCATCTCCTGCTTGACCACTTCCAATTTATCTTGATTCATGGACCTAACATTACAGGTTCCTATGCAATTCTGTTCTTTACAGCATCAGACTTTACTTTTACCACCAGCCATATCCACAACTAAGCACCATTTCCACTTTGGCCCAGCCGCTTCATTCTTAATGGAGCCATTAGTAATTGCACTCTGCTCTTCCCCAGTAGCATGGTAGACACCTTCCAACCGGGGAGAGCTCAACTTCTGGTGTCATATCTTTCTGCCTTTTCATACTGTTCATGGGGTTCTCAAGGCAAGAATACTAGAGTGGTTTGCCATTCCCTCCTCCAGTGGACCACATTTTGTCAGAATTCTGCACTATGACCCATCCATCTTGGATGGCCCTGCATAGCATAGTTCATAGCTTCACTGAGTTATGCAAACCCCTTTGCCACGACAAGGCTGTGATCTGTGAAGACTAAAACTACCATATGACCCAGCAATTCCACTCCTGGCAATGTATGCCAAAACCAAACAAACAAAAACACTAATTTGAAAAAACACATTCACCTCGGTGTTCAAAGCATCATTATTCAAAACAGTCAAGATATGGAAGTAACCTGAGTGTCCATCAACAGATGAATAAAGACGATGTAGTGTATATATATGTATACGTACATATATACATATGTAGATACAATGGAATGCTACTTAGCTGTAAAAAAAGACTGAAATTTTACTATTTAAACAACATGGGTGGACTTAAGAGTATATTATGCTAAATGAAATAAGTAAAGAAGACAAATAGTGTGTGATAGCCCTTATATGTGGAATAAATCTTAAAAATACAACAAAATAGTGCATATAACAAAAAAGACACAGACTCACAGGTACAGAGAACAAACTAGTGGCTACCAATGGGGAGAGGGAAGAGGGAGGGGCAATATAAGGGTAGGAGATTAAGAGGCACAACCTATTAGGTATAAAAAACCCACAAGGATACATTGTGCAATACTGGGAATATAGACAATATTTTATAAAGACTATAGATGGAGCATGATCTTTAAAACTGTGAATCACCATATTGTACATCTATAACTTATATAATATTGTAGCTTAACTTATACTTCAACAAAAAATAATGCTGTGTTATTCAAGTATTGAACACAATATCAATTTCAACTACTGAAAGAAGGTTCACCTCTCATATCATTAATTTACTTAAGAAATTGAGCTCTAAGTATGTGCAAAGATCTGATGCATAAAGAAAAGATGGGTAGAAATTAATTTAGACAGTTTAAACCTTCACACCAGAGACTGTGGATCCAAGATAATAGCCTCAATCTTCTAATTTAACTTTTACTTTGTAGGTATTTGCATGGTATATTCCTGCTTAAAATATGATTTTGGGCAAATATAATGACCTGACCATCCAATATATGTTTTCTGTAAAACAAAGGTTATAAATGTGATCAGCACAAGTGGCTGTTCATGTGGTTTTCAATCATTTATATTAAGAGCAAACTCCACTATGGAGGCCAAAGGATGGGATTATGTAGACTGGTTATGGCCTATAAAGTGTTTGGAAAACTCTGATGAAAAAATATTGTCTGAATACTAAAGTAGCTGCATTTGCAGTTCATGTTAAAAATCTGAAATTACAGCAAAGGTGAGGCTGACCAGGCTGCCTTTCACTTAGCGTCCTAAATCAGCATCATCATTGCCAATTTCCTTCCTGAGGCCTTTGGCTCTGCTTGGCTTTATTTGAAATGCTGCCGGGACCCCCTCAGCCATCCTGATGCCACCATGGAAATGCGAGAGTTTGTTTTCATCTTGAATTTACCTTTGAGGTGTACACCAACCTAGACAGCATATTCAAAAGCAGAGACATTACTTTGCCAACAAAGGTCCGTCTAGTCAAGGCTATGGTTTTTCCTGTGGTCATGTATGGATGTGAGAGTTGGACTGTGAAGAAGGCTGAGCCCCGAAGAATTGATGCTTTTGAACTGTGGTGTTGGAGAAGACTCTTGAGAGTCCCTTGGACTGCAAGGAGATCCAACCAGTCCATTCTGAAGGAGATCAGCCCTGGGATTTCTTTGGAAGAAATGATGCTAAAGCTGAAACTCCAGTACTTTGGCCACCTCATGCGAAGAGTTGACTCATTGGAAAAGACTCTGATGCTGGTAGGGATTGGGGGCAGGAGGAGAAGGGGACGACAGAGGATGAGATGGCTGGATGGCATCACTGACTCGATGGACGTGAGTCTGGGTGAACTCCGGGAGCTGGTGATGGACAGGGAGGCCTGGCGTGCTGTGATTCATGGGGTCGCAAAGAGTCGGACACGACTGAGCAACTGAACTGAACTGATAGACTATGAGCTATAACGTCTGACATGGACATTCAACCTTTTCAATTTTTGATACACAATTGTGCCTATGAGTTATTAAGTGATAGGCAAGTCCTGTAAATATGATAAATAAGTAATAACCATCTCATTGTCTAGAAGATTTCCTGGCATCCAGGCTAAATTTTCTTTTCTGCAAATTCATCTTCACTTTCCTTGTGTCCTACTTGAAACTGTAGGTCCTTCAGAGACAGTCTGATTTTAACTTTTGGTTCATACTGTAACCGGTTTTCATACGGATACTGATACAGTTTTCATATCAAGCCAACAACAGATTCATAAGGGCAATGCGTATGGAGCAACGTAGTCTTATATAATAAAGCTACAAGACATGGTACAAGTGTGACACACACACAGACCTATCTACCATATTCAAACCATCAAACTTCCAAGTCACACTTTACTACCCCTACCCTGGTTTGGTTCTTTGTGTTTACAGTCATTCTCCTTGTTTTACTCATTCTCCAGTGAAAAAGTTAGGGAAGAAAATACTGGCATCATTATAAGTAAAGTAAGAAAAATCGAATAAATTATAGAGAAGACAAAATTGCCTAAAAACTACTTAAGTTATAAGATCTGTTGCTGTTTTTGTTGTTGGAAGCAACTGAAAACCTGGCTTAAACATTAAAGAGAAATTCATAGACTTGAAAAGTCCAGAGGAACTTCTGGCTTCAAATAGTGCTTGATGCCAGCGTTCAAACATCATCATCTCTTTGTCTTGGTTTCTCTGTTTCCATTTCTCAACTCCACCTCCTCTGGCAGCCTCACACCTTAAAGGAGCAGGATAACTTTAACAAGTCTACACTTTGCATCATTTCTGCTTTCAATTCAGCAAATGAGAGCAAGTCTTTTGCCCAGTAATTTCAGCAAAAGTCTCATTTCCAAAGTCACAAGCCAATCCCAGTGGCCAGGAAGCACCCTGCTCCAGTTTGCATAGGCTCAGGTCACATGCTCCACCCCTAAGCAAAGGGAAGCTGAAGCACCTGGGCTGGGGGGAGAGAAGTCATTTTTGAGAGAAATTTTGATTGAGTTACCAGAAAAGGGCAGATGGAAGCAGAGTGGCAAACACAATTAATGTTCACTACATGACCCTTGGAAGAAAAGCTATGACCAACCTAGATAGCATATTCAAAAGCAGAGACATTACTTTGCCAACAAAGGTCCGTCTAGTCAAGGCTATGGTTTTTCCAGTGGTCATGTATTGATGTGAGAGTTGGACTGTGAAGAAGGCTGAGCACCGAAGAATTGATGCTTTTGAACTGTGGTGTTGGAGAAGACTCTTGAGAGTCCCTTGGACTGCAAGGAGATCCAATCAGTCCATTGTAAAGGAGATCAGTCCTGGGATTTCTTTGGAAGGACTGATGCTGAAGCTGAAACTCCAATACTTTGGCCACCTCATGCAAAGAGTTGACTCATTGGAAAAGACTCTGATGCTGGGAGGGATTGGGGGCAGGAGGAAAAGGGGACATCAGAGGATGAGATGGCTGGATGGCATCACCAACTCGATGGATGTGAGTTTGAGTGAACTTTGGGAGATGGTGATGGACAGGGAGGCCTTGCGTGCTGTGATTCATGGGGTCACAAAGAGTCGGACAGGACTGAGCGACTGAAATGAACTGAACTGAACTGAACTTGACCCTTACTTCAAGACCAGGATCAAAACCCATCCTTTCCAGTTAAACTTTTCTGAACATGCTGAAGTCCTGAAGGCTTCTACAGTGAACTCCCAAATATACTGTCTCTATCACTCCTTTGGCCATATCACTCCTTCAGCCTGTGACATCCTAGCCATCATAAATCATCGTCTATACTCTGCACTCTCGGCTTTCCATGGAGGTTTTGGGTATGTGCCCAGCTTCATGTTCTCACGCCTATATTTTAGACCAGGAACTGGTGCAGCCATCAGGTATGACCAATATAACCTGGCAGGACCTCATCCATCTCAGCTAAATGGACTAACTCACTTTCTGCCTCATGGCCCCTCAGGCATGGTCACTCTGGATCCTTGCTGCAGGGACCCACTCAGCCATCTTGATGCCACCCTGGAAGTGCAAGGGTTCCTCGACCAACAGGGGACAGCAGCCAACAAATATATATTCCCTTTTACTGTCTCCTGAGCCAAAAATCCCACTGCACATCCTACATAAATTCTCAGCTGATTTTAAAGAGGATTGAGCCCCAGTTGCCCACAATAGTAACCAACTTGATCACAACTCTTGGACTGTCTTTCCCTCAGTTTCTGTTTTAACTTCTCAATGCCCCATTCCTGTTCCCTGAGATCAACTGCCCAAATAAACCACTTGTCCTCAGGTCTATGCCTCAGTTTCTACTTTCAGGGGAAATCAGGTTAAGACGAACTGTTCATCAGAGGCAAACTCCACATCTCTAGTACATGAGAGTACCCAAGATATATCTATCTTTATAATCTAAGTGAAAGGACAAAAGGAGCAGGATGAGCACCAAAGTGGGACAAGTACATGGCAGATGAATGGCGGAGTTCCAAGTAAACAGATGACTATTAAGGTGCTAATGTGGGAAGTTAGGCCCAGGAGCCAAAGTAAAAGAATATCAAGTCTGCCAACCACTGGAACATAGAATGGCTCACATCCTTGATATTATATATCCTGTGAGTCATTATTCATTCCAGATAACCAATTGCTTGTTAGTCCATTAACAGTAATTTTGTAAGTGGATACAAATTTTTACTTTTTCAGGGCAATGAATATTTTATCTTAAATCCTTAAGATTTTCCCTCTTGACTTAGGATTAGTGAGTTATGAAAATATTTGTCTCTTTGTCAAAATGAACATAAGTGCTGATGAGTCTGTAAAGTTGAGCAATATCCCTAAGTTCATAGCCAAGGGCTATGACTCTTAAATTGCTCCTAAGTGCTACTTGACCTCTGCAGTGATTATTCTTTCCCTACATTGATGAGCAAAGGAGAATGAGTAATGCTCAGAGGGAAAAAGGTCACCTTATAACTAAATTTTTACACAAAGCCCACGGCCATATCTCGCAAAATACAACATGGAAGGGAAGCCCTCTCTGAAATGTACCATCGAGTCCTCAACACAATAATCTTAAGGGTTTAACCTGCATTAATAAAATAAACAAAATTATTTCCTACGTTAACACAAAGTTATTCATCTTTGTTTAGTTTTGTTTTTACTTGTATAGTGACCAGGTTTGTCTAGACTAAGCTAATGAAACCTTGCTTAAAAATAAAAAGGTGCAAAGCAGGTGCAAAGTCTGACCATTGAGATTAAGGCCTGTCCATGGTCTAGGAGACACATAATTATGGGAGGGTAGGAATTCGCATGTATGGAGGAGCTCTGATTTGCCAATATCCTTTATGTATTGGGAGTAAGGTGAATAATAGCTCCCTAAAGATATCACATCCTAATCCCTGGAACCTGTATTACCTTCTGTGAAAAAGGAGTCTCTGCCAATGGAACTAGATTAAGGATTTTGAGATGGGAAGATTATCCTGGATTAATCCAGGTGAGCGCTAAATGCAATCTTGTGTTGTGCTATGCTTAGTTGCTCAGTTGTGTCTGACTCTTTGTGACCCCATGGACAGTAGTTTGCCAGACTCCTCTGTCCATGGGGATTCTCCAGGCAAGAATACTGGAGTCAGTTTCCATGCCCTCCTCCAGGGGATCTTCCCAGGGATCAAACCCAGGTGTCCCACATTGCAGGTGGATTCTTTATCATCTAAGCCACCAGAGAAGCTCAAGAACACTGGAGTTGGTAGCCTATCCCTTCTCCAGGTGATCTTCATAACCCAGGAATTGAACTGGGGTCTCCTGCATTGCAGGTGGATTTTTTACCAGCTGAGCTACCAGGGAAGCCCAAATGCAATCTTAAGTGTCTCCATAAGAGAGAGGCAGAGAAAGTTAAAATTGGAATTGAAGAAAAGCCAGTCCAAGAGTCATGATCAAGGTGGCTACTACTGTGGGCAAATGGGGTTCAATCCTCTTTAAAACCAGCTGAGAATTCATGCAGAATGTGCCTTGGAATTTTGGGCTCAGTAGACAATAAAGAGGAATATTAAAGATGAGGAGAAAATGTGGCTCTGGGAGTAGAAACTGGAGTAAGGTAGCCCCAAGCCAAGGAATACTGGCCTCCCCAGCAGCCAGAAGAGACAAAGGAATGGATTCCCTCCAGACCCTCCAGAGGTAGGGCCGTTCTACTGACACTCAGAATGCAGCCCAGTTGATAGTGATGTCAGACCCCTGGCCCCCCAAACTGTACGAGGTAAATTTCTGTTGTTCTAAGCCACCAAACTTGTGGTTACTTTTGATAACAGTCATAGGACACAAATACACGATGTTATTGCATTTAATCCTCATGACTTCTTGAGGGAGCTATCATCCTTATTTTCTTGATGAGCAAACTGAAAGTCAGAATAAGTGTCTGAAGTCACCTGACACATAGAAAGTGAAAGTGTTAGTCGCTCAGTCATGTCTGACTCTTTGCAACATCATGGGCTGTAGCCCAGCAGGCTCCTCTGTCCATGGAATTCTCCAGGCAAGAATACTGGAGTGGGTTGCCATTTGCTTCTCCAGGGGATCTTTCCAACCCAGGTATTAAACCCAGGTCTCCCAAATTACAGGCAGATTCTTTACCATCTGAGCCACCAGGGAAGCCCTCCTCACACATAAGTGGGTAGGAAAAGTCAAGTTCAGTTGAACTTCAAAGCTGAAGCTCTTTCTCACATTCTGTGTGCCAGCCACATAACTTAGACATCTTTGTCCATCCCCCTACTGTGTTCTGCTCCCTACACCAGATGTCCTCTCATATATGACCTCAAGGTTGGAGGTCACTTTTCTGACCGCCCCCCCCCCCCAAACACACACACACATGAAGCTTGAGGGCTCCATTTACATGCTCTTTTACTCTGGTCTCATTCATACTCTCGTCTTTTGGCTTGTCTCTCTCCTCGCTAGACTACAAGCTCTCCCATGGCAGAGTCTATGCCTTTATCTCTGATCTCAAGCTCTACCTAGTGTCTGGCGAGTGTCTGTGCTTAAGAATATTTGTAGAATGAATCAATTATGTCACATTAGCTCCTAAATAAACAAAAGCATAAATAAGCTTACATTAGTGACAGTGAGAGCCTTTGGAGTTTCATGTTCAAGTAAGGTGAGATGCAAGATGAAGAGTCATCACTTTTCCATTTCTTTATGCTACCTCAGTTTCCTCATAGGTAAGAAGGTATAATCTACTTTATAGAGTTAGTGTGACTATTAAATGAGTTCATATGTAAAAGGCTTAGAACAACAACTGATACAGTATCAGAACTCTGTATTCTCTATTTATAATTTTTCTCAACTCTTTCTTGTTAGTAAAGAGATAAGACTTTTTCCAGGAAAGTAATGAATAAATTATCTGAGAAGTTTTAGAGCTTCAACTAATTTTTATAATTTTGTGATCTGGCAGAAAACAGACCAATCTCAAATGACAAATTTAACTCAAATAAATACCTTAGCACAACATTAGCAGTAAGATAAAACTGGAAAGGTTAGTGCCTTTATAGTCTCTCACTTAAACTGAAAGGGAAAAATAGCATTTCAGAAATACTGTTATATATCATTATGGAAAATCTCAAGTGAAATGCCTACGAAAAGAAATTTACTAACTCTGAATCCTAATATTGTATTTTTCTTCCAATACTTTGATATTCCTGGATTAGCCTCTGCCAGGAACTCAGTCTACTGCTTTACTTTTCACTGATGAACAAATTGGACTAATTTGAAACATGTGGAGAAGAGAGAATAAATCTTCTGTTGGAATGTGTGAGACCTGACATTGTTTTTAATTGATTCACAAGTTTTTATATAATAAGTAAAAAACAATGCCTTTCACAAGACATACAGATGAAAGAATAAACACACTAAAAAGCTTTGAGGCTGGTTTTATCTTCATTTGTTGCTTGTCTCACAAAGTAAACATAAGATTTCTTTTGCAAAAAACACATTTCAGGGCACAAACATGCTTGGCTTAAAACAATAAGATGCAGAAACTGTTGTCTAAACTTAAGTAACCAAAACCCCCATTGTAATTCACAGACATTAGTGATTTGGAAACAAGGGATACCGATACAGTTTTGTACCTTTGTTGCTGTCCCATAATTATCATCCTTGGTTGCAGGTAAGATGCTGGTCGTAGTCGGTTGGTTCACAGTTGGTTCGCTACAGCCCATTTCTTCCCTCCACAGGTTCACTATGCACCAAAACCCCAGGACCAGGGCCTTGCAGATGCCTCTGTATTTTATTTAAGGGAATTTTTTTTGGTTGGCTGAAATATTTCCTAGCTGAAGATGCTGAGGCAGATGATCACATTAGAAAGGATTGAAATACCTGGTCTAACTTATATCCCAAAGTTGTGTCAGGCTCTGCCAAAGGGAGGAGCCCAGGAACATTTACTGACCCTCTCCCATAATGAGCCATAACTGGTATGGAAGTCTATATATTGGAAGAAGAAGAAAAATGATCAGGATCTGAATAGGGCAGAAGATAAGCAGCGGCCTAACTGGAATGGTGGGGTAGATTCTAGAGACATTTCAGAGGAAGAATCAACAAGATGCATAATCTGACTGGATGAGGTAAGTATGAAGGTTCAGCACAGAGTTCAAGATGATCCCCAAGGTTCCCAGTTGAGAAAAATGGCCATGAACTAATAGAGGAAATGCAGGAACCAGAAGACAAGGGGAAGGGAAACCCCACGGGAAGGGAAAACAACACTTGCTTCTGAAAATGTTGAATTTGAAGTGCCTGGAAGACAATGACATGGCAGTCAGTGTCTAGCAAGTAGGTAAAAATTCAGAACTGATGGTAAGGAGAGTGGTTGGGACTACAGCTTCAGATTTGTTTTCCATGGTAACATTTAGAGTGATGTTTTTAATAGTTTTGAACATTAAACACAGTATAACTTCACCATTTTCACATTTTACTCATGCTACAGGTCTGCAAGAGTAAGCAGAACAAATTTT
Organism: Bubalus bubalis; assembly: GCF_019923935.1. Lineage (NCBI taxonomy): Eukaryota > Metazoa > Chordata > Mammalia > Artiodactyla > Bovidae > Bubalus > Bubalus bubalis. The sequence continues at coordinate 25,750,403 of NC_059175.1, read as the reverse complement.
ATTTCCATTTTACATGAAAGGAAATCAATATTCAGAGACATTAAATAATCTGCCCCAAGGCCACACTGGAAGAAAATGCTAAGACCAGAACGAGACTTTCCCCTTCTGAAACTTAGGCTAATATTTCCTAGACACGACACTGGGAAACAGGAATTCTTCATTTATTGTTTGCAAATATAGATTGGGTCTATTGCAAAAAGTTGACACATAGAACCATGCAAGCTGATAAACTTCCTCTGTGCTGCTGCGTGCTCAGTCACGTCTGACTCTTTGTGACCTCATGGACTGTATCCCACTAGGTTCCTCTGTCCACGGAATTCTGCAGGCAAGAATACTGGTGTCGATTGCCATTTCCAGCTCCAGGGGATCTTCTTGAACCAGGGATCAAACTCTGGGAACTATATTAAATGTGCAGCTAGAGGAAGAGGAGCTAGGGAAGAAAAAAATAGAGAAAATAGAGAGGAGAAACAGGAAGAAGGAAGGTCACAGAAGGAAAAAGAAAAGAAAAAGAATGAAGACCAAAGGATAAAGAGCTGTCAACAGTATCAAAGATTATTTCTTCCCCAATTCTTTCCACTTCCATGACCATCCCATCCAGCCTGGGCACAGATGAGGCCCTCTCACAGTGTGATGCTCCAGAAGCCCTGCCCCCCACAAGAAATACCTCTGCCCATGTGCAAAGAACAAATTGTGCTTCTTTCTCCAGTTCTTTGCGTGAAATCTCAAAGATTCAGCTTGAGGGTTACTTGAATGGATTTTACACTCCAGCTCCCAGTGTTAAAGCCATCAGTAAATTTCACAAGATTCCATGTGTAATCTTCAGTCATACATCTATATGTAATAACATACTTTTAAATGTAGATCACATCAGAGAGGCCATGTCTACACAACAGCAAACAGATGTTTTGGCAATGAGAGGCGCCTCCATATGTTTATGAGTGGCAGTATCTCATGGTTAGAATGAACTCCCACCCTTTCCTTATTTTTGTTTTTGGTTTTAAAGCATTTGTTTCTGATATAGACAGGGTAAGTTATTCAGACATAAACCTGGCTTTCAAAAAGTCAGGTTTCCTCTTCAAGTAGGCAAATAATATACAGTGGAAAGCAGGGCAAGACAAACTACTTAACACATTTAAGATGACAAATAATTATTGACTGTTTTCCATGTATATATCACTACGCTTGGGGATACAAATATACAAAAATAGAGGCCTCAGGAATCTTCCCTTTAACAGAGAAAACAGTGTCCACCAAACATTTGATCTGCTCTGCTGCGTTTATCAGCCTCTGTGGGGTTGGGCAAGACAAGGTGGTCAGTACTGCCAAAGGTCTGTCAGTGGAAGGGAGGTCAACGCATAGAGAAGCTAGCTCATTACTTTCCCTGTTCCTCTTCCCCTTCCTTGAAAACCAAGAAGGCTGCTCTAGATGGTGCAGTTCCACAATGATAGAGCCTTTACCAGGTAGAATTCTGAGCAACTGTCCAGATGTCCACATGCTGGACAGATAGCATGATACATACTCTTTCTCTTTTTGCTAATTAAGCCACTGAAATTTTGGAATATTTTGTTACTGAAGCATCAGCCTGACGTATCTTGACCAATACACTTGCCTTTCTGAAGCTCACATAATAACAAGAGAAAATAGTCACACATCTCAAAAATTCCAGTTTGTTGATGACATGTCTCACTTTCTCAAACTTGTTACATATTAGTTAACACCTGTTAATTATCTATAGCACATCCTTTCGCTTTAAGAAGTATACTGGTTTGGATGATGAATTACATGGTTACCCTATAGAGAGAGGATATGATAAATAGTATAGGAGATATGTATGGAATTGAGGAGATTTAAAATAACCCTATTCACAGAATTTGATCATTGGAACTGAAACTAAAAGAAAATAGAGTGTTCTGCTAGGGAGATAGTGGAGCAGGTAAGGTTTTGGGGTGAAGTGCATTCGAATTCTGAGTTTGAGCAAAGATCCAAGGTACAAGTGAGTAGGACGTTTTGGAAACTAGCAGGCAGATGACAATAAACAGCCTTGATGTATTCCTTTCCTGTTTGGAACTAGTCCATTGTTCCATGTCCTGTTCTAACTGTTGCTTATTGACTTGCATACAGATTTCTCAGGAGGCAGGTAAGGTGGTCTGGTATTCCCATCTCTTGAAGAATTTTCCACAGTTTGTTGTGATCTACACAGTCAAAGGCTGTAGCATAGCCAATAAAGCAGAAATGGATGTTTTTATGGAACTCTCTTGCTTTTTCTATGGTTCAGTGGGTGTTGGCAACTTGATCTCTTGTTCCTCTGCCTTTTCTAAATCCAGCCTGAACATCTGGAAGTTCATGGTTCATGTACTGTTGAAGCCTAGCTTGGAGAATTTTGAGCATTACTTTGCTAGCTAGGGTGTGAGTGCAATTGTGCACTAATTTGAATATTCTTTGGCATTGCCTTTCTTTGTGATTGGAATGAAAACTGACCTTTTCCAGTCCTGTGGCCACTGCTGAGTTTTCCAAATTTGCTGGCATATTGAGTGCACGACTTTCACAGTATCATCTTTCAGGATTTGAAATAGCTCAGCTGGAATTCCATCATCTCCACCAGCTTTGTTCGTAGTGATGTTTTCTAAGGCCCACTTGACTTCACATTCCAGGATGTCTGGCCCTAGGTGAGTGATCACACCATTGTGGTTATCTGGGTCATGAAGATCTTTTTGTATAGTTCTTCTCTGTATTCTTGCCACCTCTTCTTAATATATTCTGCTTCTGTTAGACCCATGCCATTTTTGTCCTTTATTGAGCCCATGTTTGCATGAAATGTTCTCTTGGCATCTCTAATTTTCTTGAAGAGATCTCTTGTTTTCCCATTCTATTGTTTTCCTCTATTTCTTTGCATTGATCCCTGAGGAAGGCTTTCTTAGCTCTCCTTGCTATTCTTTGGAACTCTGCATTCAAATAGGTATATCTTTCCTTTTCTCATTTGCCTTTAGCTTTTCTTCTTTTCTCAGAATTTTGTGAGGGCTCCTCAGACAACCATTTTGTGTTTTTTGCATTTCTTCTTCTTGGGGATGGTCTTGATCACTGCCTCCTGTACAATGTCATGAACTTTAAATAAGTTAAAGCTTATTTAACTTAGATGCAGAGTACATCATGCAAAATGTCAGTCTGGATCAAGTACAAGCTGGAATCAAGATTGTCGGGAGAAATATCAATAACCTCAGATATGCAGATGACACCACCCTTATGGCAGAAAGAGAAGAACTAAAGAGCCTCTTGATGAAAGTGAAAGAGCAGAGTGAAAAGGTTGGCTTAAAACTCAGCATTCAAAAATCTAAGACCATGGCATCCAGTCCCATCACTTAATGGCTAATAGATGGGGAAACAGTGAGAGGCTATTTTTGGGCTCCAAAATCACTGCAGGTGGTTATTGCAGCCATGAAATTAAAAGACACTTGCTCCTTAGAAGGAGCACTACGACCAACTTCGACAGCATATTCAAAAGCAGAGACATTACTTTGCCAACAAAGGTCCATCTAGTCAAAGATATGGTTTTTCCAGTAGTCATGTATGGATGTGAGAGTTGGACCATAAAGAAAGCTGAGCACCAAAGAATTGATGCTTTTGAACTGTGGTGTTGGAGAAGAATCTTGAGAGTCCCTTGGACTGCAAGGAGATCCAACCAATCCATCCTAAAGGAGATCAGTCCTGGATGTTCATTGGAAGGACTGATGCTGAAGTTGAAACTCCAATACTTTGGCCACCTGATGTAAACAGCTGATTCACTGAAAAAGACCCTGATGCTGGGAAAAATTGAAGGCAGGAGGAGAAGGGGACGACAGAGGATGAGACAGCTGGATGGCATTGCTGATTCGATGGACATGAGTTTGAGCAAGCTCCGGGAGTTGGTGATGGACAGGGAGTCCTGGCGTGCTGCAGTCCATGGGGTTGCAAAAAGTTGGACATAACTGAGCAACTGAACTGAAGGCAGATGAAGGTATGTGTGGTAGGGGTGATTGAGCAGAGGAGTGGAGAGAGCAGATAAGAAGGAAGATCAACAGCATATATTATCGAAGGCTTTGAAGACCAATCTGGCAAGTACGCATTTAAGGAGTTCACTTGGGGGCATCCCACTTGACTTCCCTGATTATTTCTTCCTCTCACCTTTGACTTCCTGATCCAAATCTTGCCTAACCCAACTCATAAAATAGACTAAAGTATATATGAGTGAAGCAGAGGATTCTTGATAAACTTCAAATGGAAATATTTTCTCTTAAAAAAAAAAAAGGTTATCTCAGGAAGAATAAAATAAGTCATTCAATTGAGCCTATGGTGGTTGATGCTTAGTATATCCTAAATACAGAAATGGGTACCTGGCTAAGCTCTAAAATACTATACAAATAAAAATAACTAGAGATATGGGATATGTAAGCCTTATCTTCTAGTTTTCTGGGGACTAACATATCTCATACCTACAGTAATCCCCTTTTACCCTCAAAAAGATCTCAGCTTGGAAGATAAGTTCTGTTGTCTCCTTTCCTATGACATTTAGGATGGGGGTAATTTCACCTGCCTTCATTTTCCTTCTTCTCTCAGATTTAATTAGAACCAGTTTGAATGTGAATCTGGATCAGTCAATAGAGAGCCCCCCTCCTCCTGCCTTGGACAGTATTAGAACTTCATGGGCTTATGCCTCAGAACCCCCCTCAAGCTCTCCATGCAGGCCAGCAAGATCCTTCAGCCTGGCTCAGTATCATCTCCCACTGGCTCCTGTGCAGGTTCCCCAGCCTTCAGACTTAATACCTAGTTCTTGCCCATACCCCTACACCCATGCCTTCTTCTTGCTCAGTAATGGAGATGTGAATGGAAAATATATGTGGGGAAAGGCATAAATTAAGTCAAAAGAGTAAGTTAAATATCAACAATTAACAAGTAGGATCCAGAAAGTCTTTAAGGGCTTTGAAAATCACCTGAGCTGTTTTTATGCATGTCATTATTAGCATGTGTAGAAGACATGCTCCACATGTCATATGCATATAGGCTTATCTTATATGATATGTCATAACTACACCCAGTTTGGGAGAAGGAAATGGCAACTCACTCCAGTATTCTTGAGTGGGAAATTCCATGGACAGAGAAGCCTGGCAGGCTGAAGCCCATGGGGTCACAAAGAGTCGGACATATGGCTGAGCGCACACACACCATACCCAGTTTAGTCATATGGACCTCAAGGAATATGGATATTGGTCATGTGCTATTCCTATTTTTCCTCTAGTCACAATACCAATATTTTAACAAAAGTCCTTCAGTTTGTGCCAGGACTACTAGTTCATAAAGTTGCCTGCTGAGCCTGTCTGCATGCTCTGAAGTGTATGACTTGTGGAATCAGCCCTGGTAGAGCCAGGCAGTGTGGCCACGTAGTGATACCTTTGGGTGCTGCCCAGTTTGAATGAGGGCACTGCCATTTACCAGCTGGTGACAAGTTACTAAACTCTTTCAAGCTTCAGTTTTCTCATTGTAAAATGCAGCTGCCATGAAAAGCAGTATCCTCAAAAGAGTGTTTTGTGGATCATCTGTAAGTTCAAATGTGTGTTCAATACTTATCATAATGCCTGGCACATTTCTTGATTTTCTCAGATTTAATTAGAACCAGCTTGAACCTCCATCTGCCAAAATGTGGTGGAAAATCCAATATCAGTCATTTGGAACGTCCCTTCTTTCTTCCTTGGAAAGTACATGAACCTCAGGACCTCATACGTTTTAGAGAGGGGCCTTTGCTTCTCCACAAATGCTAGTCAGGGTAAATTTGCACCAAGCTAAGCAAGACCCAAATGAACTTCCATGTTTTGAAATGAAATCAAAATGCTTACACCGAGCAGAAACTCTTCCTCTCCACTGTTTTCATTTTCTCCATGTCTCCACTCTCAGTTCAAACCACATAATCCCACATTTAGCTACACACCACAGGGTGTTCTAGCTGCTGCCTATCTACCACTCTCCCCAACTTCAGTGAAGACTCCAGAGGGGAAGGCAGGAACAAGGCCCCGTGTCTTGCTGGTGGGGTCGTCCCACACAGGCACCCAGATAAGGCGTGAGCAGGGGCTGAAGTCTGGCCAGTGCTCTACCCTCCAGTCTTGGACCCTGGTTTGGGGCTGTGGCTGCCAGGGAAAGGGGCATCTTTTTCAAATTTACACACAGACTCTTTATAGGCTATGGGCAGCCCTGATGGGAAACACATGTTTTAATTCTACTACATTTTTCACAGCAGCTAATACAATTCCAAACACAAACTGCAGGGGAGGGGGCATCTGCAGAAGGTACTTCAAAAAATATCATAATTTATTTCCTCAAATATTTTCTGGTGAAGAGGAAAAAAAGTGGATGTATAGAAAGCTGATATAGAATAAATGTTTGTGTGTCCCCTACCCCCCAAAAGTCACATGTTGAGAATTAATCTCCAGAGTGGCATTTGGTGGTAGAACCTATGGTAGGTGATTAGGTCCTGAAATTGGAGCTCCCAAGAATGGGATTAGTGCTTTTATAGAAGAGACCTCAGAGAGCTCCCTTGTGAGGACACAGCAAGAAGACGACCATGTGCGAACCAGGAAGCAGACTCTCACCAAACAAGGAATCTGCTGGCATCTTGAACTTTCCAGCCTCCAGAATTAAGGAAAATAAATGGCTCTTTTTAAGCCACACAGTTAATGGTATTTTTGTTGTAGCAGCCTGAACAGACTAAGGCAGGAACTGAAGACACAGTACTTTAAAAGCAGGGATGGGAAGGGAGGTGGGAAGGTGGTTTAAGGGGGAGGGGACATATGTATACCTATGAAGAAGGTGATGGCACCCCACTCCAGTACTCTTGCCTGGAAAATCCCATGGATGGAGGAGACTGGTAGGCTGCAGTCCATGGGGTCGCTAAGAGTCGGACACGACTGAGTGATTTCACTTTCACTTTTCACTTTCATGCATTGGGGAAGGAAATGGCAACCCACTCCAGTGTTCTTGCCTGGAGAATCCCAGGGACAGGGGAGCCTGGTGGGCTGCCGTCTATGGGGTTGCACAGAGTTGGACACGACTGACGCGACTTAGCAAAAAATGGCTGATTCAGGTTGATGTATGGCAGAAACCATCACAATATAGTAAAGTAATTATCCTCCAATTAAAAAAAAAAGTAGTGGATATTTTTTTACTCTAATACACAGAAGACTTTGAAAAGCATTCAGGTTTTTATGAAAAGAGCAAACTAAAAATGTGTAATAATACGAAATGTGTTTTTATGCACCTCACATCTGCAACATATAAGCTGACCACTGGAATTATAAATTATTGACGGTAATTAAACGCTTTGCTACCTAGCATGACATTACCAAATTATTCACTTTAGAAAAGCCTTTGTTGGCTTTCCTGTCAACACTGAGTCATCAGCAGTACCTGAGCTTGCTCTCTCAATGTCAGTGTCCCTGGAAATGAATTCTTTCTCACTGATTAAGTCAACCTTTTCTTTCCTCTTCCCTCCACAAACATTGGTTATGGAGAGGAGGAAGTTCATTTCCCTCAACTTATCTGGAATTTCACTGCATGTGAAAAAAGGGAGTGACATGCATATGGTACCATGACATCGAGTAGAAAAATACTACTCTAACTTAGCAGATGTAATAAAAGTCACACTTTTTTAAGTGTTGCCTTTTATACATGAAAAGAAAACTTAGTAAGTGATTCCTATTTGTCATTCCATTTCTCCACTCTCAAACTAGTAGGGATGAGGAGGGAGGTGGTTTAAGAGGGAGGGGACATATATGCATTGATGTATGGCTGATTCATGTTGATATATGGCAGGAACCATCATAATATTGTAAGGTAATATTCTCCAATTAAAAATAAAATAAATTTTTTTTAAGTAGTGGATTTTTTTACTCAACTCTAATGCACAGAGGACAGAGAAAAGCATTCAGGTTTTTATGAAAAAAGCAAATTAAAAATGTGCAATAATATGAAAAGCTTTTTTATGCACCTCACATCTGCAACATATAAGCTAACCCTTATATCCCTAACAACCTTCCCATGCTTTTTAAGGTACCTGCTTCCATTACAATTCAGCCCACTAACAGATCCAAGTAAAATAATTAAGTAAAAATCCCCTTCAAGTGTCCTATGGCAAACAAGTGTTCATTGGTATTTTTGATCTGTATTTAATCAACATTATTTTCTTATTCTGTCTGTCTTGCCACATTTATGACTATCATAAGTACATGCATTGTAAGATGAATAAGTTTATAGTAGAAAAAGCTGTCTTTAAGTATACCTTGTCAGTATTTAGGAAAGTTTCAAGCACAAAGAGGAATGTACACTCAAAACTGATTTATTATTTTTAAATTCTGAAATATTTTAACTAAGAACAGACGGCTGATTAATGAAAGCTTATCAGTAGTCTGGAATGCAGTGGTAACAGCTATACAAAGGAACTAGTTGGTCTAAAATGTAAATTTTGGGGAAACAGAACAGTTTTTCCTACTGAAAATGATTTTTTCTTAAATACCAGAGGCATTTGGGCTAAAAACAAAGACACGCAAAGTCCACAGCTAAAGAAATAAAGTGAAAAAAATGATTCAGAGCAAAAACTGCTGCAAAGAAGGTGCAAAAATTCGATTATCTGGCTTAAATTTATATTCCAAGTCTATACTGTGATTTTGGCAGACTTGAATTTAATTATGTGTGTTTCAGGTGCTATTTTAAATGACTACGTGCATAATGAACTGACTAATGTCCAAAGTATGTTTGAAATAAAGTTTTAGAAAAATCTTACTAATACTTCAAAATGTTAGGTAAAGATTTTATTCATGAATACCTGTTTGCCATTTAATAAAATAAGGGAAAGCCTATGTAAAAGTCTTGATATTTGCAAAGACACTAAGCATGGTTATAAAGGAAAAGACTGTGAGACTGTTTTGAAACCAAAACAAGTATCTCCGTCTTTGAAACTTCATGAAGATTACTACAGAAGATTTTGTATAAATCATTTCAAATGAAGCACAGAAAGAAAAAAAATTATTTACCTTGACATTTCCTAAGGATTTTTTTTAAGTTATTTTACATATTAAGTTTGGCCTTGGAGTACAAAATAAAGCAGGGCAAAGATGCTTACTCTTTGGAAGAAAAGTTATGACCAACCTAGACAGCATATTAAAAAGCAGAGACATTACTTTGCCAACAAAGGTCCATCTAGTCAAAGCTATGGTTTTTCCAGTAGTCGTGTATGGATGTGAAAGTTGGACCATAAAGAAAGCTGAGTGCTGAAGAATTGATGCTTTTGAACTGTGGTGTTGGAGACGACTCTTGAGAGTCCCTTGGGTTGCAAGGAGATCCAACCAGTCCATTCTAAAAGAGATCGGTCCTGGGTGTTCATTGGAAGGACTGATGTTGAAGCTGAACTCCAATGCTTTGGCCACCTGATGCAAAGAGCTGACTCATTTGAAAAGACCCTGATGCTGGGAAAGACTGAAGGCAGGATGAGAAGGGACAACAGAGGATGAGATGATTGGATGGCATCACTGACTTGATAGACACGGGTTTGAGTAAACTCCGGAGTTGGTGATGGACAGGGAGGCCTGGAGTGCTGCAGTCCATGGGGTCACAAAGAGTCAGACACGACTCAGCAACTGAACTGAACTGAATTGACTAGACACACCTCTCTCAATAAAGTAATGTCTCTGCTTTTTAATATGCTGTCTAGGTTAGTAATAGCTTTTCTTGTAAGGAACAACCATATTTCCATTTCATGGCTACAGTCACCATCTGCAGTGATTTGGGAGCCCAAAAAATAAAATCTCTCACTGTTTCCATTGTTTCCCTATTTGCCAAGAAGTGATGGGACCAGATGCCATGATCTTAGTTTTTTGAATGTTGAGTTTTAAGCCAACTTTTTTCACTCTCCTCTTTCATCAAAAGGCTCTTTAGTTGTCTTCACTTTCTGCCATAAGGGTAGTATCATCTGTGTATCTGAGATGATTGATATTTCTCCCAGCAACCTTGATTCCAGCTTGTTCTTCATCCAGCCTAGCATTTTTCATGATGTACTCTTCATAGAAATTAAATAAGCAGGGTGACAAAATACAGCCTTGATGTACTCTTTCCCAAATTTGGAACCATGTCCAGTTATAACTGTTGGTTCTTAACCTGCATACAGATTTCTTAGGAGGCAAGTAAGGTGGTCTGGTATTCCCATCTCTTGAAGAATTTTCCACAGTTTGTTGTGATCCACATAGTCAAAGGCTTTAGAGTAGTCAATAAAGCAGAAGTAGATGTTTTTCTGGAACTCTCTTGCTTTTTCTATGATCCAGTGGATGTTGGCAATTTCATCTCTGGTTCCTCTGCCTTTTCTAAAACCAGCCTGAACATCTGGAGCTTCTTGGTTCATGTACTGCTGAAGCCTAGCTTGGAGAATTTTGAGCATTACTTTGCTAGCTAATATACAAGATAAGTGCAATTGTGTAGTAGTTTGAACATTCTTTGGCATTGCTTTTCTTTGTGATTGGAATGAAAACTGACCTTTTCCAGTCCTGTGGCCACTGTTGAGCTTTCCAAATTTACTGGCATATTTTAACACCATCATCTTTCAGGATTTGAAATAGCTCAACTGGAATTCCATCACCTCCATTAGCTTTGTTCATAGTGAATCATTCTAAGACCCACTTGACTTTGCATTCCAGGATGTCTGGCTCTATGTGAGTGATCATACCATTGTGGTTATCAGGGTCATGAAGATCTTTTTTGTATAGTTCTTCTGTGTATTCTTGCCCCCTCTTCTTAATATCTTCTGCTTCTGTTAGATCCATGCCATTTCTGTCCTTTATTGTTCCCTTGTTTGTATGAAATGTTCTCTTGGCATCTCTAATTTTCTTGGAAAGATCTCTTGTTTTCCCATTCTATTGTTTTCCCATTCTATTGTTTTCCCCTATTTCTTTGCATTGATCACTGAGGAAGGCTTTCTTATCTCTCTGTGCTACTCTTTGGAACTCTGCATTCAGATGGGTATATCTTTCCTTTTTTCATTTGCCTTCAGCTTTTCTTCTTTTCTCAGGTATTTGTGAGGCCTCCTCAGACATCCTTTTTGACTTTTTGCCTTTCTTTTTCTTGCGGATTACCACCTTCTTACAATGTCATGAACCTTTGTCCATTGTTCTTCAGATACTCTATCAGATCTAATCCCTTCAATCTATTTGTCATTTCCACTGTATAATTGTTAGGGATTTGATTTAGGTCATACCTGAATGGTCTAGTGTTTTTCCCTACTTTCTTCAATTTAAGTCTGAATTTGTAATAAGGAGTTCATGATCTGAGCCACAGTCAGCTTCCAGTCTTTTTTTAGCTGGCTGTATAGAGCTTCTCCATCTCCAGCAGCAAAGAATATAAGCAGTCTGATTTCAGTATTGACCATCTGGTGATGTCCATGTGTAGAGTCATCTTTTGTGTTGTTGGAAGAAAGTGTTTATTATGACCAGTGGGTTCTCTTGGCAAAACTCTGCTAGACTTTGCCCACCTTCATTTTGTAATCCAAGGCTAAACTTGCCTGTTACTGCAGGTATCTCTTCCTACTTTTGCATTCCAGTCCCCTGTGATAGAAAGGACATCTTTTTTTGGTGTTAATTCTAGAAGGTCTTGTAGGTCTTCATAGAACCATTGAATTTCATCTTCTTTGGCATTAGTGGTTGGGGCATAGACTTGGATTACTGTGATATTGAAAGGTTTTCCTTGGAAATATTCAGAGATCATTCTGTTGTTTTTGAGACTGCATCCAAGTACTGCATTTTGGACTCTTTTGTTGACTATGAGGGTTACTCCATTTCTTCTAAGGGAGTCTTGCCCACAGTAGTAGATATAATGGTCATCTGAATTAAATTTGCCCATTCTCGTCCATTTTAGTTCACTAATTCCTAAAATGCTGATGTTCACTCTTGTCATCTCCTGTTTCAGTTCAGTTCAGTTTAGTTCAGTCACTCAGTTGAGTCCGACTCTTTGTGACCCCATGGACTGCAGTACGCCAGGCCTTCCTGTCCAGCACCAACTTCATGAACCTAACATTCCAGATTCCTGTGCTCCATTGTTCTTTACTTCCATCCCTAGTCACATCCACAACTGGGCGTTGCTTTCGCTTTGGCTCTGTCTCTTCATTCTTTCTGGAGTTATTTCTCCACTCTTCTCCAGGAGCATACTAGGCACCTACCAACCTAGGGAGTTCATCTTTCAGTGTTATATCTTTTTGCCTTTTCATACTGTTCATGGAGTTCTCGAGGCAAGGATACTGAAGTGGTTTGCCATTCCTTCCTTCAGAGGACCACATTTTGTCAGAACTCTCCACTATGACTCTTCCATCTTGGGTGATCCTACAAGGCTATTAAGAATTAGCCTTTGCCTATCTTTGGGTACCTCATTGGTATATGACACAAATTAGCATACGCCCATTGTTTTAAAAGTAAACTTACTTAGCTCCTCTACACTGTATTATTCACAACACCTGAATTTTGTATAATAACATAGAGTTTGAATATAACTTACTGTACAGCAATGGTCCCGACATTGTGAGCTCTTCACACTATCCCAGTTGTTTACATTTGTGCTTCATTCAGAGACATCTTTTTTCAGATTTGCACATTTCTCTTGCAATGGAACCTGTTCTTCCACTTTACTGGTGCTCTGCTCATTTGGTCTGCAAGGAGATCAAACCAGTCAGTCCTGCTGCTGCTGCTGCTGCTGCTGCTAAGTTGCTTCAGTCATGTCTGACTCTGTGCAACCCCATAGACGGCAGCCCACCAGGCTCCCCCGTCTCTGGGGTTCTCCAGGCAAGAGCACTGGAGTGGGTTGCCATTTCCTCCTCCAATGCATGAAAGTGAAACGTGAAAGTGAAGTCACTCAGTTGTGTCTGACTCTTTGCGACCCTATGGACTGCAGCCCACCAGGCTCCTCCATCTATGGGATTTTCCAGTACTGGAGTGGGGTGCCATTGCCTTCTCCAAGTCAGTCCTAAAGGAAATCAATCCTGAATGTTCATTGGAAGGACTGATACCAAAGCTGAAGCTCCAATACTTTGGCTGCTTGATGAGAAGAGATGACTCATTGGAAAAGACCCTGATGATAGAAAGATTACAGCAGGAGAAGGGGGCTACAGCAAATGAAATGGTTGGATGACATCACTGACTCAATGGACATGAGTTTGAGCAATCTCCAGGAGATAGTGAAGGACAGGGAAGCCTGATGTGCTGCAGCTCATGGGATCACAAAGAGTCAAAGTCGACTTAGCAACTGAACAACAACAACAACTTCTCATTCTGGACATTCTGTTTTTGAAGGCAAATGTGCCTCCAAACTCTGGGGACTTAGAAGCTACTACCTGTTGGATCCATGGTATCACTTTCTGGTGTTACTATTTAGCAATGGTCTTTGATAAATCATACTTAGAGGGTTCTAGTCTTGAAGGGATTGAGCATATATATGAGGCTGAACCTCCTACCATGTCTCCTTGAAGTTGTCTACCATTCCCATATGCGCATATGTCATGAATGCCACAAAGGACATTAATACCAGTTACCGTATCCAGAGTTGAACACAGCAATATTCCAGAAATAAGCAAAGTACTGTCCTCAGTGTGTTGCAGCTGGAATCTCAGATACAACAACTCATAGGGTCACTGCTTTAGTGTCTATCATAAAAGAATGAGGACTTCTGGTGAATACTACAGTTTTGATTTCACCTCCCTCTACAGGGGTGTTTTAGTTTGTTCTCTAAGTTTCACTTGGGACATTCACATGCTATTGCTCATGGTGTGACAATATGCATGGTTTGCATCAGAAAAAGAAAATGGGCATTTGGGCTGTTTTAGACTAGGCTTAAAGCTTTGTAAGGGATGATCATCTTGCAGTTGCCTTGTGCACATTCAAAGGTGACACGTCACAGCGACACCAGAGAATGCAGCCCAGTTTGAATTGCTATTAATCTTCTTTTAATACAAAACCTTCTTTTGGCTCTTCTTCTTCTTTAAATAACATTTTATGTCTATTTTAGAAACACTACATATGTATTCATTATTAGAAAATCTAAATGAGAAAAAAATGAAATAATACTCAGGATTTCACATGATAAGAGAACTACCTTAAACACTTTAAAGTCTGTTCTCCTGGACACTTTCCTAGCATACTTAATAGCTGAATAGAATTCCATTTTATGAATATATAGAGTTAAGTATATTGGTTAAAAAGGGAGGCAGACTCTCTGAAATCAAATTTTGATCCTACCCTTTACCTAAACCTTTGGAAAAATCACTTATTTGTGGCAGTCTCCTTATCCACAAAATAAGAGCAATAAGAGTTCTTACCACTATTGTTAGAACTGTAGGATTGTCACAAGTATTAAATGCATTAACGTATGTAAACTACCTAGAATAATCACATCAGAGTAAATATATGATAACTCTCATTATCTTTTTTATTACTGCATTCTAAATTAAAAGATGTTTACTCCTTGGAAGGAAAGTTATGACCAACCTAGATAGCATATTGAGAAGCAGAGACATTACTTTGCCAACAAAGGTTCATCCAGTAGTCATGTATGGATGTGAGAGTTGGACTGTGAAGAAGGCTGAGTGCCGAAGAATTGATGCTTTTGAACTGTGGTGTGGGAGAAGACTCTTGAGAGTCCCTTGGACTGCAAGGAGATCCAACCAGTCCATTCTGAAGGAGATCAGCCCTGGGATTTCTTTGGAAGGAATGATGCTAAAGCTGAAACTCCAGTACTTTGGCCACCTCATGCGAAGAGTTGACTCATTGGAAAAGACTCTGATGCTGGGAGGGATTGGGGGCAGGAGGAGAAGGGGACGACAGAGGATGAGATGGCTGGATGGCATCACTGACTCAATGGACATAAGTCTGAGTGAACTCCGGGAGTTGGTGATGGACAGGGAGGCCTGGTGTGCTGCAATTCATGGGGTCTCAAAGAGTCAGACAAGACTGAGCGGCTGAACTGAACTATTAAATTTATAATTTTCCTCTCTTATAAACATTAATCAAACTCCCTAGAAGTTAAATCTTGATCACATCATTTTTAGGGGGAGGGAGCAGGGGAGTGAGTTCCAGTGGGAAATAAACATAATTGACATTGGTCTCAGAAAAAATTTAATCCAAAAATTGCAGTTTCAAAAGCCTACAGGGACCAGGTGAGTACATAAATGTTTGAACCAGACTTGTTTAAGACAATAAGGAGTCATGGAGCCAGTGTCTAAACTGGCCATCTTAAAGGAATTAAAATTTAATACAACCCACTGCCCCCCAAAATCAAACCAAAACAAAGCATGCAGCCTAAAGAAAACACATCTGTGGGCCTCAAGTGGCCCTCAGGCCCAAATATGCAATTTCTTATCTGTTCCACAGCTTCACTTTGAAAAATTTCATTGAGATATGATTGCCATACTGTACTAGCTTTATTGTATAATGATCTATGTATATATTATAAAAATGATTACCACAATAATTTTAGTTAACATCCATCACCACATATAGTTACAAATTTTTTCCCTTGTGATGAGAACTTTTAAGATCCACTCTCTTAGCAACTTCCAAATGTACAATACGTTTGAGTGCCTCCTGATGTCTATAGGATACATTCCTAGGAGTTGAACAGCTGACTCTACAGCACATTTTTAATGCCTTAGATACATATTACCAAAATTCTCTCCCCAAAGTTGGTACCTCTTTATGTTATCAAGAATGGCATATGAGTGTCCATCACTATTTTTTAAATATAACTGGAAAAATTTTGACAATCAGAAACCAAAAATGTATCTTATTGTAAATTTAACACGTTCTTCTTTTATTACTGCTTAGCACTGTGCTCTTGGTACTTAGAATAATGTTTGACAAAAGTAGATGATTGATAAGGTACAAAAATGTATGTGTGTGCCTATTGAATATATGTGTGTGTACATAATATATGCTCATGTCTACAAGAACTCACACACACACACACACACAGAAGGTGAATTATATATTTTCATGACTCTTTTTAGCAACTGGCCTGATGGAAATTTGGAGCACCAGTTGAGTAGCTCCAGCTTCAGCAGATGAAACAACCTACTCAGGATGATTTATAAATAGCTACCATTAACCTGAATAACAACAACAATCATTAACTTCAGTTCAGTTCAGTTCAGTCACTCAGTTGCATCCGACTCTTTGCGACCCCATAAATCGCAGCACGCCAGGCCTCCCTGTTCATCACCAACTCCCGGAGTTCACTCAGACTCACGTCCATCGAGTCAGTGATGCCATCCAGCCATCTCATCCTCTGTCATCCCCTTCTCCTCCTGCCCCCAATCCCTCCCAGCATCAGAGTCTTTTCCAATGAGTCAACTCTTCACATGAGGTGGCCAAAGTACTGGAGTTTCAGCTTTAGCATCATTCCTTCCAAAGAAATCCCAGGGCTGATCTCCTTCAGAATGGGCTGGTTGGATCTCCTTGCAGTCCAAGGGACTCTCAAGAGTCTTCTCCAACACCACAGTTCAAAAGCATCAATTCTTCACTGCTCAGCTTTCTTCACAGTCCAACTCTCACATCCATACATGACCACAGGAAAAACCATAGCTTTGACTAGACGGACCTTTGTTGGCAA
Source organism: Bubalus bubalis (assembly GCF_019923935.1). Classification (NCBI taxonomy): domain Eukaryota; kingdom Metazoa; phylum Chordata; class Mammalia; order Artiodactyla; family Bovidae; genus Bubalus; species Bubalus bubalis. The sequence continues at coordinate 25,733,753 of NC_059175.1, read as the reverse complement.
AGTAATGTCTCTACCTACTGTTTTTGTGTGTAGCTTGATCTAAATGTTTGTGTCTTGCCCTGCGGTTGACAACATCTGTATCCATTACCACTGGAGTCCCACAGTGAAAAATATGTTGTTGTTGTTGAGTCAGTCAGTCATGTCCAAATCTTTGTGACCCCATGAAATGCAGCACAACAGGCTTCCCTATCTTTAACCATCTCCCGGAGCTGCTCAAACTCATGCCCATCAAGCTGGTGGTGCCATCCAGCCATTTCAACCTCTGTCATCCCCTTCTCATCCTGCCTTAGATCTTTCCCAGCATCAGGGTTTTTTCCATTGAGTTGGCTCTTCACATCACATAGCCCAAGTATTGGTGCTTCAGCTTCAGCATCAGTCCTTCCAATGAATATTCAGGGTGAATTTCCTTTAGGATTGACTGGTTGGATCTCCTTGCAGTCCAAGGGACTCTAAAGAGTCTTCAACACCACAGTTCAACAGCATCAATTCTTCAGCGCTCAGCCTTCTTTATGATCCAACTCTCATATCCATACATGACTACTGGAAAAACCATAGCTTTGACTATACAGACCTTTGTTGGCAAAGTAATGTCTCTGCTTTTTAATGTGCTGTCTAGGATAGTCATAGCTTTTTGTCCAAGCAGCAAGCGTCTTTTAATTTCAAGGCTGCAGTCACCATCTGCAGTGATTTTGGAGCCAAGAAAATAAAGTCTGTCCGTTTGCATTGTTTCCCATCTATTTGCCATGAAGTGATGGGACCGGATGCCATGATCTAAGTCTTCTGAATGTTGAGTTTTAAGCCAACTTTTTCATTCTCCTCTCTCAGCTTCATTAAGAGGCCCTTTAGTTCCACTTTGCTTTTTGCCATGAGGGTGGTATCATCTGCATATCTTCGGTTTTGATATTTCTCCTGGCAATCTTGATTCCAGCTTGTGCTTCATCCAGCCCAGCATTTCGCATGATGTACTCTTCATATAAGTCAAATAAGCAGGGTGACAATATACAGCCTTGATGTACTCCTTTCCCAATTTGGAACCAGTCTGCAGTTCCATGTCCAGTTCTAACTGTTGCTTCTTGACTGGCACACAGGTTTCTCAGAAGTCAGGTAAGGTGGTCTTGTATTGTATATTTAAGTCCCATACACCACTTCTTGGATAATCTTAGGCAAGTAAAGTTTTTCCTTGGAATTTCAGTTTTCCTCTCTATAAATGAGAAAAACAATATTGGACCCGCCTATGTCACAGGGTTGGTGTGAATTGAAAGAGTCTTGGGGACGAATGAAGTGATTTAGGAATGTCATTTGCATGTTGCTTCACTCAAGGTTAGACAAAGTAGGATATCTTCTCTTCCAGACTACCTATCACTGGCCAGGCATCAAGTGTTACAAATAATAATGATGTTGAATGGAGTTAAATGATTCTAAAAGGGCTGCATTTTATATGAAAACGCCAGGACTTTGACCTAAAGTATTTCTAGAACTTTATATTTGTTACAGCCTAAACAGTAAACTTGTAGTCAGATACACACATTTCAGTCTCTCTCTCTCTCTCTTTTTTTTTTTTTTTTTTTTTTGCTTATCTGCCTTTGACCATTTCTGTGCTCCCAGTATTTCAAAAATGAAATATACAGAAACAAAAAAGACCTCACCTAAGCAGTATAGTTCTGAGGATGGAAGGATGGGGAGTTACAAGGAAAATAAGATATTGTCCAAGTTTCTACTATGAACTTAAAAAAAAAATCATGCTGTAATTTGTCACATCACCACAGAATGTTGGAAATTCATTTCTTTTTCCTCCATATATATATATATATAATATGTATTATATATATAATATGTATTATATATATATAATATTTCTCTCTAAGAAATACTCAAATCTGGGGCCATGAAAGAATAAGATGAAAATGTGAGCCACTTTCAAATTGATCGAGGTTGCCAATTCCTTATGTAATTGTATTTTGACCTTTAACTACTGAATTTAAGCCAGCTCCACAGTGAACTACAATTAAAGTTATAAAGAGTCTTCAAACTACAAAACCTAATAGTTGTGAAAGGTACATGCCAAGTAAATAGGTTTCCAGGGATCTCAAACTCCCTGGTGTGGAAACATTTTCCATCATGTCTTTGCTCTGCGGCAGGTTTTAGATAGGAAAGGGAGTTTTGTTCATGAAAGAAAAGAACAAGCATGATTTTTCATGAAGTGTTGTATTCACACACAGTTTCCTTACACAGGCAGACAAGACATATCATCTTATCATTTGTTCTCCACCTGAAGGGACTGTCCTGCCATCACTGAGCTGGACGTCAGGGGCAATGCTGACTGCTGCCATATGGCTGCACACTTCAGTGGCAACCTCAGAGCACGGGATTCCAGAAAATCTCCTTTGCCTTGTCTCCTCTGCCCCACTCCATTTTCCTATCACTAGGCTTTACTTGGAAAACCTATCTAAAGAGAGGGGAGAAAATTAGTAATACACTGCGTTCTAAGATTACATTTTCTTCAATTTGGCTGACATCCTAATACTGCAAGCTATGGGCAATTCAGAATGGATGAACTACGAAAGGTCATTTCTAGCCAATATTGAAACGAGACTCATCCAACAGCAACAGAAATGCGGTCTGGGGAATTGAGCATTCTCAAGATTTAGTTCATATAGCAGTGCTTAGAGGCACTGTATCATGGAAGGTACTATCTTTCCAATGAGAGTAAAGGCAAAGTCATGGTCACTGGAGGGCTTTAAAAATTGCAAACATCTTTTCTCAAAGATGGATAAGCCTTGGATATTTAGAAATGATACAACTTTCCTTTTTGTGCCAGATAAGTTTCTTAGTCCATCTTTCCTGAATTGCAGACTAGGTTTTTTGTTTTCTACGGTTCTTGCAGCAGAAACAGAGTTGGGGGTGGGAGAAGTCCGCTTCCCACAAGCATAATGTTGAAACTGTGATTTCATTAAGAATGACTTGTAGTAAGGCAACCCAAGAAAAGAAGTAGAAAATAATTATTAACCTATTTACAGGAGAAAATGCTGTGTTCTTCTCTGATTTTTCAGTTTTTTACGAGTACCAGGAATTCTTCAAACCTGCCAATAAAATTGAGGTTCTCGTATATCAGATCTAGTTTTTGAGCCTCCCTAGATTTTCTTGGTTCACCCTGCCCTCTGGGCATCAACTCCTTGTTCAATATAACAACTCAGTTGTTGCTGTTGCAGGTACCAACACTATGTCTCAGGACCCTCTGGGGTGAGGACTGGGTGTCAGCACCACTTTAGTCAATCTCCTGCATCAGAACTCACAGCAATGGGACTTTCCTGGTGGTACAGTGGATAAGAGCCGGCCTGCCAATGCAGAGGACACGGGTTCAACCTGGTCCAGGAGGACCCCACGCGCCGCAGAGCAGAAGAGTCTGTGGGCCACCACTGCCGAGCCTGTGCTCTAGAGCCCACGTGCCGCAACTCCTGAAGCCTGTGTGCCTAGAGCCTGGTGCTCTGCAATAAAAAAGGCCACCACAATGAGAAGCCTGCACAACGGAACTGGAAAGTAGACCCTGCTCACCCCAACCACAGAAAGCCCACATACAGCAACAAAGACCCAGCGCAGCCAAAAATAATACATAAATAAAAATTTAAAAAGAACTCACAGCAGATATCATCTAGTCATATCACCTAGTCAGACTGAACCCATGGTGGGCTCTGGCTTCTATAACTTCCAGACGTGGATCATGAAGGCGATCTGCCCACAGAGAGAGACCAGATAAATTAACCTAGAGAGGGTGAACTTTGATCAGTGAGAGTGAGAAAACAGGAAAGATCCAGCAGATGAACCCCTTTGCCTTCAGGTTTCTGACAGACTGTACTGGTAGAATGTGCAGAAGATGATGACCTGTAACCTGAGAAGTCAGCTCTGTGTGTGTGTGTGTGTGTGTTGAGCTGTGGCAAGCTCAGAAATTTACAATTATTCGCTTTTCTTTCTCCCCTGCTTCACTTCTTCTTTTCTTTATTGTTATTCTAATGTTTCACTCCCCAATAAAGCCAAAGAATTTAATCTCCAGTTCCAGCTCTATATTTCTAGAAACTCAGGCTAAGATATCCACCATAAGACAGTAGATGTATTTTTTATTTCTGAATTATAAGAAAACATACATCACTAAAATACATTAGATTTGATTATGTATATAAACAAATTAGTGCTTTATATGAGCTAATAGTTAAAATTAATTTCAGGTTGAATTCTGAAATTGCTAATATTTGCACATGCTCAATCTTGGTTCAACCTAATCATATTTATACTGGAGGTAAAGTAATATGATAGTTAAGACCTCAGGACTGATGCTGACTAGAAGCAAATTAGTTCTACCTGTTTAACATTGAACAAGTTACTGTGTGTGTGTGTTAGTCACCTAGTCATGTCTGACTCATTGCAACCCCATGAACTATAGCCCTCAAAATCCTCTGTGCATGGAATTCTCCAGGCAAAAATACTGCAGTGGGTTGACATTCCCTTCTCCAGGGGATCTTCCCAACCCAGGGATCAAACCCATGTCTCCTGCATTGCAGGCAGATTCTTCACCATCTGAGCCACCAAGGAAGCCCGAACAAGTTATTAAATCACTCCAAATCCCAGAGATCTCATTTATAACATGGGGATAATATCTAGGTTTGTGAGAATTATATAGAGTCCATGTAACTATTTAATAAGTATTAATTGTTTTTAATACAAATTAATGCATTTATCACATCTATGGATTATGTCTGGTATATATATGAACTTAAGAATCATTTTCTTTAAATCTCCCGGCATCCCCACACCCAGACCAGGCATCCTTGGGCCTCAGGTCAGAAAGCAAACACAAAATACACATTTATATGTCACAAATAAAAAGTTTTTAAAAAAGAATATTTGCTAATAATTACTATTATGCTTCCCATTTTCAATCACTAATTTCAGTTCTATCAATTGATCTTTTATATATATATGAAGATTCAGGATTGCCATTAATTCTCTTAGGTTATTATGTTACTGGATTTTTATAAGTCACTTTCAAAAATATTTAGAGGACAAAAATTATTTGCCTTAAAAATGTTAAATCAGACCATTCTTAGGCCAAATTTTTTCCATTTCTCATGTTATCACTAGACTAAAAGCAAAATTGACTAGAGGTAGTAGAGTAACACACATTTACACAGAATATTAAAGAGATTCTAACTAAGGATCCTATCTGCTCCCGAGTACTTCCTACATTGTTCTACCTCATAGTCACCCTTCTTGAATCAGGACATTTTCCAATAATAATCATATAATACTTGTAGTGTTTAAAATGGTTTACAAAGTCTTCCAAATATTATGATTTAATACTTAGCACATCTTAGGTGGTTTAGTCAGTCCTCTTAGAAGCAGATAACAGAAATCAATGTCAAATTTTAAGAAAGAAAGACATTTTATCATCATCATCATCATTTCATAAAACCCAAGGGGCAATCAGCTTAAGGAAAGGCTGGAACCAGGACCTGGAAGGCCAAAAGGAACTAAGGGTAGTCCTTTTCATCACTTACTCTGCTTCTCTCTGTGTATCTGTTTCATTGCATCCAATTTGACCATCAAGATTTCCTGTTTACTTATCCTCTGATAAGAGACCAGTCCAGTTGAATTACAGTTACCTGGTCTCACCTTCAAGTTCCCAGCAGAGTGTAGCTGGGAACTACAGCTACAGTTCAGTTTGAAAAGATACCCCTTCCTGGTCCATACATCTTTGGCCAGTGGGGGCGGTCCATGTACAGCAAATATGGCTATCAAGGCCTACCTGTAGGCCAGGGGTGATTTCAGAACAATTGGATTGTAATAAGCAGATCATTCCCAAATGTGTCCACTACACTTAAGGCAAATATAACTCTTCCTGGCTTTTTAAAATTTTTAGTTCACTGTGGTAAGAACACTTATCATGAGATTTATCCTCTTAACAGATTTTTAAGTATACGATACAGTATTACCTATAGGCACTATGTTTTACAGCAGACCTCTAAGACTTACGCATTTTTGCATAACTGAAATTTTGGACCTGTTATTAGCAACCTTCCATTTCCCCCTTCACCAGCCCCTGGCAACCACCACTCTACTCTGCTTCTAAGAGTCTGACTATTTTAGGTATCTCCTATTAGTGTAACCATGTAGTATTTATCCTTCTGTGACTGGTTCATTTCACCTAACATAATACCCTCAAGGCTCATCCATGTTTCACATATTGCAGGATTTTCTTCTGTTTCTATTTTATAGATGAAAAAACTAAATTTCTGGGTGGTTGACTCCTTAAAGCAGAAAAATCAAAATTTGACCCAAATATTCTGATTTTAAATTCTATTTTTTTTTTTCAGTTCAACCACATAACCAATCTGAAAGCAGACACAAAAAGGACCATCATTAAAATTTTGCCAACACCTTAAACTGGAAAAGGTAGTGCAATAAAATACCAATTTGATAAATGTTCATAAAGTAATCAGCTTAAGTTTTTTGAAAGAGCCTATGACTGGCATTTGAGGAAGCACACTCAGTTCTCTAAGTTTAGAAATTAGAACATAGCAGAAATATCCAATGAAACTTGATGACAGAGAGATACAAAGGGAAGAAAGCAGTCGTAAAAAATAAGGTAAAATAAAACATCATGTATTTATATCTAGTGGAACCTAGTCGGAGAAGGCAATGGCACCCCACTCCAGTACTCTTGCCTGGAAAATCCCATGGACGGAGGAGCCTGGTGGGCTGCAGTCCATGGGGTCGCTAAGAGTCGGACACGACTGAGCGACTTCACTTTCACTTCTCACTTTCATGCATTGGAGAAGGAAATGGCAACCCACTCCAGTGTTCTTGCCTGGAGAATCCCAGGGACGGGGGAGACTGGAGGGCTGCCATCTATGGGGTCGCACAGAGTCGGACACGACTGAAGTGACTTAGCAGCAGCAGCAGCAATCAAGGCAATACTAGCATCCATGGGCTTCTTCCAAACATAAAATCCCTTGTTTAGGTGATGAAGACAGGCTACTTCATGTTTCTAAGGCATGATGCCTGATTTCCATTAAGTGCACTGCCTGATTCCTTTGCATATAAAATAATCTTTTATAAACTCTGGGCAAAGTCAAGTCCACTGTGGGCCAATGCTTATTTTCGTAGTTGACATAGACCACAGCTACCTGACTTCAAACATTGGGATAGGGACTCTCTACAAAAATATCCAGCCATTTTAATGTATAATGCCAAACATCTGGGTATTTGAATATATTAGCTGATTATTTTAAATTTTTGGTTTTCAAATTTTAGAAAGTCATTAATACAGTCTGTAAGCAAGTGCCCTAATTCATTTTTAAAAATATGGAGTATGGTTTGAAACACATGAGCAACAGCCTCAGATTTGGTAAACAGGATTTTGGCTGTCAGTGCATTGTATGCCAAGAGACCACTGGACTAAATCACACCTCAGGTTTGTAAACTTATGAAGAACATATTAATTAATATCTAAAACTTAACCAGTTCTTTAAAATCACTGTGCTATGTAAATCTGTATCACTCTTCTAAAGATGCAAATCCATGCAAACAACATGCATGCATACATACATATATACACACATGAGCTGGCCAAACTCCATTGGATGCTAGAACAAGACATGAGCCCTACCTTCTTGCTAGATCTCATCTTAATCATGACGTTGGACTGTCCTCAAAACAACGAGGAAAGGTCACTGTTACTTCACAGTAGGGAAAGAAAGCTGAGTGAGCCTTCTGCCCTCATTTAGCAAGCCTGGATGATGATTTCTCCACAAGAGAGTGAATGAGAGACTCTCCAGCTGGGGATTGAAATATTGCAGGGGTACAGATTGTGAGAGCAAACTGACTTTTGGAGGCTTGTACCCTAAGACTGGTTAAAAGAGTGCAACTGAACAAAAATAAATGCTTTGACAGCAAGATGCTTCTTGGTACTATTGAACGTGTTTAAATTCAGCACACAGCATTAGTGATGAAATTTAAAAGGCCAGCATTATTCTGAGAATTCAAAAATTTCCATATTTTTAGATAAAAAAGATTTGATTGTTAAAGATTGGGTCATAAATGTGTGATATATTACAGCACATTTATTGTTGTTTAATTTGCAAATTGAATGGTTAATGATTTTATGCTTGCTTACTCCCCATACTGTTGCTTTTATAATTAAGTCTACTTCTAATAAAATATAACAAGGTGAGTGAATGCCTAAGGTTACACAACTAATTCTACTAGCAAAACTATGTACAATCTTTGCTTTTAGAATTACCTCCTGGTTATATTAATAGACAGGATGGCACATATAGACAGCAAGCACAATGTGAGTTACGAGTAAAAAAACCACAATATAAAAGAATGTTTTTCATTTAAATTGTTTTCCTTTTTAGACGGCTTGACTTACTCAAAACAATAGAAGACCCTTGACTTCATTTCTATTTCAAAGTACAATCACCACTTAACATCTGTTTTTCTGGGCAGTTGACACTGCCTTGCTGACTGCATGACTTCAGATGAATTGTTTTAAAAGCTATCCAGTAATGTGCAATTTCATCTGAGACAGGTACTATCATGTCAGTTTGAAGCAATTGTGAATAGTCCTTCCTAAATATTTCTAATGCCATTTGATAGGTGTCATTGAGTTTTATGAAAACTACTGAGCCACTTCCTTTTTTGACCGTGTTTGGAATTACTGTACAGATCTCTTTCCTGGCCTCTGGCAGAGACTTGTGATGTAAATAAGTTCATATGACTGGCTGTAAAGGAAGAAGGTGTGTATTACTAGACCAAGTACATCAAAGGGGTGTGCATGGTTTCAACAAAAATTAAGAACAGGAGTGCTTTGAGAGACACCTTTGAGAGATTTCCGCAGATCGTGGCCTGCCTTGAAGAGTGCTTTCTCTTCTGGTTAATATCCTTCTTCCTGTCTCCTCCTCCACCCTCAATCCAAAAATGTAGTGAAACCAATGCTAACGATGAAAATAGTGCTAAGAAAGTCTGAAGAACCAGGAAAGGAGATCTGAGAAAAGAGGAGGACTGCACATCCACATCACAAACACAAGTCTGACAAACTTTATTTACACAGACGCCTCCATATGTCGCCACCGTGTAAATTCTCTCATATGGACAACTTTACGCCTTAAAATTTTGCCTTTGACAGTTTGCTTCACTATGAGATATGACAGATTTTTCAGTAATTTTCAACCAATATCTTGCAGAACTGACATGGTGTGTGGTCTGATTCAGGTGTGCAAAATTGAGGTTTGATGTTCACAGAAGCAGTTATTAATTCCTAAAATCCTATGATTACAGAAATACTTAACACAGAAGATAAAAACCTCCTAATCCTTCCACCCAAAAGAGAACCACTCTCCACATTCACTGCTTATTACCATTTCCCACTCAAAATACATCACACTAACATATATTATTGTACCCACTTTCTACAAAATCACTCTTTGACTACAATTTTTATGAAAAAGCCAGAAGCACTAGACTGTTTTCACCCTTCACCATTCACTTTTCAAACAGGGAAAGAACTTACACATTCTTTCTCTTGTGCTTTTTTTCTTTCTTGATTTGATTCCTTTGTTTGAGGGAGCAGGGACTTTGGAGATGGAGTTCATAGAAATCTCTTGACATTCTCCAAAAATGCCATTCAATTTTAAACTATAGCATTCATAACTGGCATTTCTTTTCTCATTTGGGAAATGTTAATGAATATGTTCTAACAAAAGTTTGCTATAAAGAAAATTGTTGGTAAGTGAAACAAGATCTCTTTACCCTGATTTTCATTTAAAATTAAACATACATAGCAAAAGATTAGCATTTCATGAAACCTTTAAATTATATTTAAAAGAAAAAGATTGATTTTGTAATTAACAAAATTGAGTAACACTCAATAGGACATCATGAAAAATTATACATTGACTAATTTGTTTCTACTAGGATTTTTAAGTAAGAAATGCTATTGCAGTTCTCTACCTAATATTGCTTCCAAAAACATATCATAGATAGATATTTACTAAGTTTGCCCTTTAGAATACATCACCAACAAAGTAGAGAGTGAGCTGGACTAGAAGACAGGCTCTCTGGTGTTTGTCTGTGGTTCCGCTAGCAGCTATTTACACTTACATGAGAAAATAATTTAACTTCCAAGACCTTGACTTCCACCTGTAAAATTAGAAGCATAGATTCCATTTTTTTAAAGGTTACTTGAGACTTAAGTCAGTCTATTATGGATTTGGGTGAGAGTTATTAGAGTAAGCTAATTGTTATAAGGAAATTCCCCAAATTCAGAAGCTTAACATAGGAGTTTATTTTGTAGTTACTGCATGACCAGGTTCAATGCGCATGTTCCAGGCAGCTTTCTTCCATGCGCCAACTGGGGAAGTGAATTTTCCTCTGCCTGTGGCTCTGCCATTCTCTAAGTCTTGGATTCCTCTGCACTTGATCCACAAAAGTGTAAAGAATCAAGGAAAGGACACCCACTTCTTAAACATCTTTGCCTAGAAATGACATATTGTATTTTCACTTGTTTGTTTTCCAATAGCCAGAATGACCCCACCAAGATGCAAGGGGAACTGGGAAATGTAGTCTCTGGCTGGGCTGACACTTTGCAGTTATGGATGGTGGAACACAAGTTTCGGTAGACAATCCAACAAATATCATTCTAAATGGAGACAGTGACTCTATGTAAAGAAGTAAAGATCTTAGGAAAACTCAGTAAATATCAATATAAGCAAATGGCCCCTGTATTCAAGCAATGCCCTACGTTGCAACTGATGGAATTTCCCAGAAAATACGAAGTTATATAAAGACACTGTAGGAAATCATGGTTTGAGATATAACCTGCCATACAATAGAATCCTAAAGAGATCCTGAGTTCTGTAGCACATTATCCACAAAAGTAATTCCATCATTTCCAGTGGTAAAATATGTTGTGCCTATTTCTATCTTAAACCTAAATCAGTTTCAGCCCACCCTTGTTTTAGCAATGACATCTTACAAACTTCCCTCCCTGAAGCTGGCTATTTAATTTGTGAGTCCCAGTGCAAAATGAAAAACGAGGGCCCCTGGGACTTCTCTGGTGGCTCAGAGGGTAAAGCGTCTGCCTGCAATGCGGGAGACCCGCATTTGATCCCTGGGTTGGGAAGATCCCCTGGAGAAGGAAATGGCAGCCCACTCCAGTATTCTTGCCTGGAGAATCCCATAGACAGAGGAGCCTGGTAGGCTACAGTTCACGGGGTCGCAAAGAGTCGGACACGACTGAGCGACTTCACTTTCTTTCACGTTCTTGCTCTAAAAGCAAGGAGGAAATGTTATTGAAGGTACTAAAATATAAAACTTTGTCCTTTCTTCCGATGATCTCTATCAACTTGCTATGCTATTTTTTATTTGCTATTTAATGTCATCCTAACCGAAGAAAACTAAAATTTCAAATTACTGGCATGAATGTTACCATCTAGTTAAAGTGTGCAGTGCCAGTTTTACATGGAAATAGAGTATTTAACTGGTATGGGGAATCACCAGAATTATCCAATTTGTATTTAGTGGTTCCTCCCCAAAGGCCCTCTGTGTTGACCAGTAGAGACAAACACAAGTCAGACTCAGAAAGGCCGGAAGTAGGAAGACAGTATGCCCCAACACAAAGAGCTGGTCAAGGGAGTACTCCAGGCCACAAAGACACCTGCCAGAACAGAGCAGAACTCAGCCCGCTTACGCCTCTGAGATCAGGCCCTGCGACACGGAGCACAGCTTGCACTCTGAGTCCCATTCTGCCAGGTTCGCTTTCCTATCAGCTATCCAGGAGGAAGTCAGGTCAGGCATTTCTTCTTCCCACCGACCCATCTCTGGACAGACTCCAAGAATCTTTAAACGTCTGTACCAGGAATCACTCCAATTTGTGATGACCTGGAGCTTCCTAGGTAGTTCAAATGGTAAAGAATCTTCCCGCGATGTGGGAGGTCTGGGTTCGATCCCTGGGTCAGGAAGATCCCCTGGAGAAGGGCATGGCAACCCACTACAGTATTTTTGCCTGGAGAATCCCATAAACAGAGGAGCCTGGCGGGCTACAGTCCATGGAGTTGCAAAGAGTCGGACATGACTAAACGACTAACATTATGGTCCATCAGGGATCACTCAGCTCCTGGATCAAAGTGAGCAAGCGGTTAAACTCTGCTGTGCCACCTAGTGGTTCTAGATCTCAGGCACTGGGATCAAGCCACCATGCCCCACTCCCAGAGGCTGCCTGACTGCCACCAGTCCTCTTTACTCTACACACATGCTCCACAGTCCCACAAGACTTCACTCACAAGACACAGATACATACATAAATGTATCAAGAATTTCACACTACAGTGGGATCCTTTGAGCATAGGGACATATGTCACTGCGCTAACCACATGCCCATGAAGACAACTCTAATTCTACTCCAAACGAATGTCTTCAGAAACAAAGTGTTATTCTCCAACTGTGATCCAAAAATCCCCAGGGCTCCAAGTGACCCAGTCTTGCCAAGGTGTTTCACTCAAAGAAACATAACAGTGAAATAACCAAGAGTAATTAAGAATAATTCCATTCTTTGCTTGCTCATAACTCAAAGCAAGAATTTTTAAGCTTCTGGTTTCTGTTCCTAGTCCTTTTGTGTAGAAGCTGCTCTAGAGTCTTCTAGGCTCTGCTTCTCACTCGCCATTTTGCTAGAAAAAGAAGTTTCTTCCTGACACCAAGCCCATAAAGCTTTTTGCTCACTTTCCCTAGTTCTCCCCCAGATCTGGTGTAAATCAACTCAGTCTCTTGGATTTCTTTTCCTTTTTTTCCTCTGCTTTGCCCATTACTAAGGTTCCCTACCCCAAAGGGGAGCCCAGAAGCTGATGCAGAGGGTAAGAATTTTTTCCTTTCATGAGAGTAGGAGAGGGGACAGAACATGAAAACAAATTTAGCGATGTTCCGTGTCCCAATTATACATTAATAGTTGTATTCCTCTTATAATTCAAAGCCTACTCACCTGTGTTTTCATTTATCTCCTAGAATAGCTCTTGATTCTGTAGCCTCTCTTACTCAACTAAACAGTGGCTCTGCCTCTGTTGCGTAGAAGCTAAAAGCACTGGCACCTGTTATCTGAGGAATACTGCATGAGTCATGTAATCTCAGCCTTCCATTTCCTCTGTAGTATATATAAACTATGATTTGTGGGCAACTCAGAGTCTAAGGAATGAACTCTTTCTCAGTACCATGAATTAATGACCTGATTATGTATAAACTAGTAATATAAATGATCTTAAGGAAATGTGTATCAAGGAAAAGAGGGTGGCCTGCATTGGATATTATTGCCTTGTAAGAAACACTGAGGCAGTAATAGTTTATCAAGGTTTTCTGAACTTAGACAAAATATCTCCAAACAATGTTTCTTCCTATTTTCCAATTACATATTTCTGATTAATAGTTTGAGCCCAGCAGATATTTATTCCAGGAGGAAAAAATAGTTTCCCAGAATGAAATAAACAAAAGTTATGGTCATTGAGAATAGATGTGTCGTATTACAAATTGAAAATTTGGGGTTATTTATCAGCCTTTTGTGGAATTAGGTATTGTGAATTCATTACTGAAATTCTGATCATTTCAGGGTATATAAAATTGAACAGATTATTGACTAGCTAAACCGAGTTCACATCCTAAAATATAATGACCCGTTATTCAGCATCTCCAACTGCATCATACTGAGTATCTTGGCAATATATGAAATTAAATGACTAAAAACTACCTACCAGGGTGACTTAAAAATTAAATAAAAATATGTGTATGCAAATGCAAATGCATGTGAAAGTCTTAAGCACAAAGTCTGACTTACATAGTTTAAATCCTTTTTTTTTTTTTTTTAGATTCCACATATAAGTGATATCATATGATTTTTTCCTTTCTCTGATTTACTTCACTTACTGTGATGATTTCTGGGTTCATCCATGTTGCTGCAAAAGACATTATTTCATTATTTTACTGGCTGAGTAGTATTCCATTGTATATACGCATCACATCTTCTTTATCTATTCATCTGTCAATGGACATTTAGGTGGTTTCCATGTCTTAGCTTTTGTAAACAGTGCTTCAGTGAACACTGGGGTGCATGCATCTTTTCAAACCATGTTTTTCTCCAGATATATCTGTAATCCAGAAGTGGGATTACAGCATCATACGGTAGTTCTATTTTTAGTTTTTCAAGGAACCTCCATACTGTTCTCCATAGTGGCTGCACCAAATTACATCCCCACTAACAGCCTAGGAAGATCCCCTTTTCTCCACACCCTCTCCAGCATTTATTGCTTGTAGATTTTGTGATGATGCCCATTCCGACTGGTATGAGGTGATATCTCATTGTATTAATAGTTTTGCTTTGTATTTCTCTAATAATTAGTATTATTAATGTTAATATAGCTAGTGGATGCAATGAAATTACAGCAGTAACTATTCAAATCCCTAAAGGATGATGCCATTAAGGTTTTAAATTCATTATGTCAGCAAATCTAGAAGACCAGCAATGCTCACAGGACTGGAAAAGGTCAATCCTCATCCCAATTCCCATACAAGAAGTGTAGCACCAAAGAATGTGCTTACCATCGGACAATTGTACTGATCTCCCATGCTAGTAAGGTCATGCTTCAAATCTTGCATGCTAGGCTTCAGCACTATGCAAACCAAGAATTTCCAGATGCTCAAGCTGGGTTTAGAAAAGGAAGACGAACTAGAGACCTAATTGCCAACATTTGCTGGATTCTAGAGAAAGCAAGGGAATTTCAGAAAAACATCTATCTCCGTTTCATTGACTATGCTAAAGCCTTTGACTGTGTAGATCATGACAAAGTGTGGAGAGCTCTTAGAAAGATGGAAATACCAGACCATCTTCCCTGTCTGCTGAGAAACCTGTATGCAGGTCAAAAAGTAACAGTTAGAACCCTGTATATGCAAAAACTGATTGGTTCAAGATTGAGAAAGGAGTACAAAAGGGTTGTCAGCTGCCACCCTGTTTATTTAACCTATATGCTGAGCACATCATGAGAAATGCCAGGCTGGATGTTACAAGCTGGAATCAAGATAGGAAGGAGAAACATCAACAACCTCAGATATGTGGATACCACTCCAATGGCAGAAAGTGAAGAGGAACTGAAGAGCCTCTTGATGAGGGTGAAGGAGAAGAGTGAAAGAGCCAGCTTAAGACTAAATGAAAAAAACTAAGATTGTGGCACCCGGCACCATTACTGCATGACAAATAGAAGGGGAAAAGGTAGAAGTAGTGGCAGATTTCCTCTTCTTGGACTCCAAAAATCACTGCAGACAGTGACTGCAACCATGAAATCAGAAGATGATTGCTTCTTGGCAGGAAAGCTATGACAAATCTAGATAGTGTGTTGAAAAGCATAGACATTACTCTGCCAACAAAGGTCCGTATAGTCAAGGCTATGGTCTTCCCAGTGGTCATGCACGGTTGTGAGAGCTGGACTGTAAAGAAGGCAGAACGCCAAAGAATTGATGTTTTCAAACTGTGGTGCTGGAGAAGAATCTTGAAAGTCCCTTGGACAGCAAAGAGATCAAACCAGTCAATCTTAAGGGAGATCAACCTTGAATATTCACTGGAAAGACTGATGCTGAAGCTGAAGCTCCAGTATTTTCATCATCTGATGTGGACAACTCACTGGAAAAGTCTCTGATGCTGGGAAAAATTGAGGGCAGAAGGAGAAGAGGGTGTCAGAGGATGAAATGGCTGGATGGCATCACTAATGCAATGAACATGTACTTGGGCAAATTCTGGAAGGCGGTGAGGGACAGGGAGGCCTGGTATGCTGTAGTCCATGGGATCGCAAAGAGTTGGACATGACTGAGCGACTGAATAACAACAACAATTAGCAATGTTGAGTATCTTTTCATATGCCTCTTGGCCATCTTTATGTTTTCTTTGGAGAAATGTTTATTTAGATCTTATGCTCATTTTTGATTGGGTGGCTTGATTTTTGGATATTGAGCTTCATGAGCTATTTATAAATTTTTGAGACTAATCTCGTCAGTTGCATAGTTTGTGAATATTTTCTCCCATTCTGTGGGTTGTTTTTTTCATTTAGTTTATGGTTTCCTTTGCTGTGCAAAAGTTTTTGAGTTTAATTAGATCCAATTTGTTTATTTTTGTTTTCCATTAACATTTTATTTTGTTTATTTCCATTACTCTGGGAGACAGATTGAAAAAGATATTGCTGCAATTTACATCAAAGAGTGTTCTGCCTATGTTTGCCTTGAAGACTTTTATTGTATCTGGTATTACATTTAGGTCTGTAATCCATTTTGAGCTTGTTTTTGTGTATGGAGTTAAAGAATGTTCTAGATTCATTTCTTTACATGTAGCTGTCCAGTTTTCCCAGCACCACTTATCGAAGAGACTTTTCTCCATTGTATAGTGTTGCCTTCTTTTGTCACAAATTAATTTGCTATAGGTGCATGGGTTTATTTCTGGGCTTTCTATCCTATTCCATTGGTCTTTCTATCCTATTCCATTGGTCTTTATTTCTATTTCTGCACCAGGACCACATTGTTTTGATGACTGTAACTCTGTAGCATAGTCTAAAGTCAGGGAGCCTGATTCCTCTAGCTCCATTTTTCTTTCTTAAAATTGTTTTAGCTATTTGAGGTCTTTTGTGTTTCCATATAAATTTTAAGATAATCTTTATCTATGAAAAATGACATTGGTAATCTGGTAGAAATTGCACTGAATCTGTAGATTGCCTTGGATAGTGTAGTCATTTTAACAATATTGATTCTTCCAATCCAAGAATATAGTGTATCTTTCCACCTGTTTTATATTACCTTCAATTTCTTTCAACCATATCTTATAGTTTTCCTATAAGAGTACAGTATATTTTTCCAAAGATACAGGTCTTTTGTTTCCTTAAGGTAGTTTTAATTCTTTGGATGCAATTGGTAAATGGAATTGTCTCTATAATTTCTCTTTCTGATCTTTTCTTATTGTGTAATGCAACAGATTTTTGTCTATTAATGTTTTGTCTTTTGCATCCTGCAACTTTACTAAACTAATTGATGAGCTATAGTAGTTTTTGACAGCATCTTTAGGATTTTCTATATATAGTATCATGTCATCTGAAAACAGTGGTAGTTTTACTAATTTTTTCCCAATTTGGATTCCTTTTATTTCTTTTTCTTCTCTAATTGCCATGACCATGACTTCCTAAACTAGGCTGAATAAAAGTGGTGAGAGCAGACATCCTTGTCTTGTTCTTGATCTTAGAGGAAATGCTTTCAGCTTTTCACCATTGAATATGATGTTAGCTGTAGGTTTGTTACATATGGCCTTTACTATGTTGAGGTATGTTCCCTCTATGCCTACTTTCTGGAGAGTTTTTATCACAAATGGATATTGAACTTTGTCAAAAGCTTTTTCTGCATCTGTTGAGATAATCATACAGTTTTTATTCTTCAATTTGTTGATGTGGTGTATCACTCTGATTGAATTGTAGGTATTGAAAAATCCTTGCATCCCTGGGATAAATCCCACTTAATCGTGGTGTATGTCCCTTTTAATGTGTTTTTGGATTCAGAAACACATAGTATTTTGTTAAAGATTTTTGCAGCTATGTTCATCGTAATATTGACCTGTAATTTCTGTGTGTGGTATTTTTGTCTGGTTTTGGTATCAGAGAAGACTCTTGAGAGTCCCTTGAACTGCAAGGAGATCCAACCAGTCCATTCTGAAGGAGATCAGCCCTGGGATTTCTTTGGAAGGAATGATGCTAAAGCTGAAACTCCAGTACTTTGGCCACCTCATGTGAAGAGTTGACTCATTGGAAAAGACTCTGATGCTGGGAGGGATTGGGGGCAGGAGGAGAAGGGGACGACAGAGGATGAGATGGCTGGATGGCATCACTGACTCGATGGACGTGAGTCTGGGTGAACTCTGGGAGCTGGTGATGGACAGGGAGGCCTGGCGTGCTGTGATTCATGGGATCGCAAAGAGTCGGACAAGAGTGAGCGACTGAACTGAACTGAACTGAACTGACTTGGTATCAGAGTGATGGTGGCCTCATAGAAATATTTGGGGGAATTTTCCTTCCTCTGCAATTTTCTGGAATAGTTTCAGAAGCATAGGTGTTAATTCTACTCTAAATTTTTGACAGTTAAAATTGTTTTGTATAAATAGATTCTATTTATTTACTCAATTTCACTGAAAATGTCTCTTTGTAATCACTAAGACTACAAGTATCACTTGTGTTATATCTGTGCTTCTAAGGAAAGGAGAACAATATATTTCATGTCTGTGCTCTAACCAGGGAGAGGGAATCTTGCCTAGGGTTTTGATCATGTTAAAAGAAAAAAATTAAATTTCACAGCTTCTGCGTTTTTTGTTTATTTACACTGTTCAATTTTAGACAGCCACAAGACAAAGCCTTTTAGGTTAATAGCTCCTTAAAACTTTTGTGTTGTGAAATGGTGAAAAGTGAAAGTGAAGTCCCTCAGTCGCTCTTTGCGATCCCATGGACTGTAGCCTCTCAGTCTCCTCCATGGGATTTTCCAGGCCAGAATACTGGAGTGGGTTGCCATTTCCTTCTCCAGGGGATCTTCCTGACCCAGGGATTGAACCTGGGTCTCCAGCATTGTAGGCAGATGCTTTACTATCTGAGCTACCAGGGATTGCGCCTGTGAAATGGTAGTCACCCACAATAGAAAGTCTTTAATATTAAAATATGCTCAATTATTTTCCTAGCTTAGAGTATGGGCAGAAAGCAAAATCATATTTCATTTTAAAAAAAATAATGGGAATTTAGGGGCTGGAGGCTAGCAGGTAGAGTGGACCAGAGATAAAAAGATGAGTGAGAGCAGCCAAAACTTAAGGAGGGCATATAGATAGGGAAAAATGTAGAAAGGTAGGAAAGTGTTAAATGTCAGAGCACTGATGATTAATATTCTAATCCTTGCTTTGTATTTACAATTATATTGTGTAATCAACTCCATTAGTCCATTACTGTCTCATTTGGGCTTCTCTAAAAAATTACACAGACTGAGTGACTTAAACAACATTTATTTCTCATTGTTTTGGAGATCACAGTGCCAACATGGTTAGGATCCTGGTGAGGGCCCTCTCTTCCTGGTTATGTTCTTACATTGCCTTTCCTTCATGCATGCATAAGGAGGCAAACTCTCTTATGTCTCTTCTTAAAAAGGCACTAATTCTATTATGGGCTTCCCAAGTAGCTCAGTGGGTAAAGAATCTGCCTGCAAAGCAGGAGACACAAGAGACACAGGTTCGATCCCTGGGTCAGGAAGATCCCCTGGAGAAGGGCATGGCAACCCACTCCAGTATTCTTGCCTGGAGAATCCTATGGATAGAGGAGCCTTGGGTTACAGACCATAGGGTTGCAAAGAGCCAGACGCGACTGAAGCAACTGACCACAGACACACACAAGCAATCCCATCATGAGAGCTCCACCTTCATGACCTAATTACATCCACAATGCCTCATCTCTCAAAATATCATCACATGCTATGTGTGTGCTAAGTCACTTTAGTCGTATCCAACCCTTTGCAACCCACTGGACTGCAGTGGGTTCCTCTGTCCATGGGATTCTCCAGGCAAGAATACTGGAGTGGTTTGCCAGTGCCCTCCTCCAGGGGACCTTCCCAACCCAGGGATCGAACCCATGTCTCTTATGTCTCCTGCATTGACAGGAGGGTTCTTTACCACTAGTGCCACCTAGGAAGCCCCAAATACCAACACATTGGGAACTAAAATTTCAAAATATGAAAAGCATGGGACACAAACATTCAGTCCATATCAATTACCCTTAAAGCAAAAGTCTGCCACACACTCAGCTGTTTTATTGGCATTCTGGGGAAATGAAATAATCAAGGCCATGTCCAGAATAGGGCAAAATAGTACAGAGAAGACATAGAGCAGCAGACACATAAGAAAGAGATCAGAGATGGTACTAAAAAGAAGAAACAGCAACCCCCAGCATCACTAGAGATTTTGGAGATAAGGAATGTATTCCAGGATTTGGTTTCCCAGTTGACATTGAGACTGGACAGGGTAATCTCAGCACACTTGTAGGGCACAACATCCCAAAATACACAGTGTCTTTGTTACCCAGTGATGATCATGGTGATAAGGATAAAGATTGAAAAGCCACCACCCCAGATGTATGCTCTCCTTCTGGGCACCTCGGTTTTAAAACCACGAAACTATGTATGCTTATCTATGAAAAAGAGACAGATACTCCTGGCTTATTCAACCAAACATGCATTTTAATCAATCATCTTTTTGATATGCAAATCTGCAAAAATTATTCACAAGACTTTATTTTCCAAGAAGATACCTGCGTAGACACACTTTGGTGTGACATAACAACATTCTGTAGGATTTATCTATGCTGAATTTTTAGAAACTCTGTTTTTCAGGATGTTCCTTTCCTCAAAACTTTTTATCTCTGTAAAACATCTCACTTCTTAACTTGGATCTGCGAATGTTGTTTTGAAGGTGACAATGCCCATTTTATGCCTGTTACCAATGCCTGTTACCAAAACACAATAGTCCCAATGTGTCTGACTTTATCTCTTTTTTTCCTGCCTAAACCTTAGGTTTATAATCTCTTCACCATTTTTATTATATTAAATTATTATCAAGGTCTCTGCTTTTCTTTCAAAATCCATTCTTTCCTCCTTTTACCAAACATAATTCTAGATATGTAGTTACAGCTCAGGCAAAAACCAATCCTAAAATAAATGGAAACAAAAGAAAAGGCAGCGTCATTCTTTTCTTAATGAGTGCATGGAATTTGGGTTGACTGGTTTTTTTTTTGTTTTTTTTTTTAAGGAGATGAAGTGCAGGAGAGCTAGCTTTAAAGAGGAATGATGTTAGATGAAAGGGAAACTCTTACAATAATAAAAAAAAGAACTGCTCACAGAATGTAGTAAAAAACATCTTTAAAGACAATCTATATGCCAATACCTTCAAAAAACATCTTAGAAGAGAATGGAAATATTTGGTATTCTAGTGCTTAACTCTGACATTTAAATTGCTTCCTAAAAAAAAAAAAAAAATCTTCCCACTTGATGAAAAGACAAAGGGAAATTGTTGTTAACTTGCCAAAGAAACTAATTAGAATATAAAACAGTTACTATAGTACTGTACCTATGGTAATTCATTATTTTTCAGTGTCTTGTTATCTTTATCCTTATCTATACTGAATTTCTGTCACTAAATCTTTATCAGCCCCAAATCCTTACCTTCACTTACCTTTACCAGTTCTCTCTAATAATCTAGTCACTGGAGTTCATTAAAATATGGTCATTACCAACTCAAAGCAAAACAGCGAATAACCAAATGTCTCTCTGTGCCTAGCTGAAATGCTGTGTGCACATTTACACAGACACACACACACCATAAAGGAAGCTGAGTGTCGAAGAATTGATGCTTTTGAACTGTGGTGCTGGAGAAGACTCTTGAGAGTCCCTTGGACTGCAAGGAGATCAAATCAGTCAATCCTAAAGGAAATCAGTTCTGAATATTCATTGGAAGGACTGATGCTAAAGCTGAAACTCCAATACTTTGGCCACCTGATGCAAAGAACTGACTCACTGTAAGAGACCTGATGCAAGATTGGCAGGAGGAAAAGGGGATGAGATAGTTAGATGGCATCTCCAACTCCATGGACATGAGTTTGAGGAGGCTCCAGAAGCTGGTGATGGACAGGGAAGCCTGGCATGCTGCAGTCCATGGGGTCGCAAAGAGTCAGACACAACTGAGCGACTGAAATGAACTGAACTGAACCTTAAATGTAGCAACAAAAGCTGTTCTCACGACATTCATGATCTGATAGGAAACAAAGGACCAGAAATTTCATGGGAAATCATCCTTTTGTAAGATTTCCAGTCAAGATCTGCTGGATTTCAAGAGCATTTTGGGTTCAGAGAACTGGCCATCCTCTTAGGTGCTTTGATAGACCTGGGCATCAGGTCTCTTGATGTCAGTTTATCACTTGCCTAGATCACTTCCTGTACAGATTCCAAACCTCCACCCATGCTGCATGACTCAGGACAGCATCAGTGTTATCTGAGCTGTTCTGCAATAGAAAGGGAAAGCTTGCCACAAGTGAACTTCCTGAGTGATATTTTTTTGGTCAAGTTTGTGAGAAACAGTCAAGCAGGAAAGAATAACAGGGCAACCACATACAATGGAACTTGGAGGACATGTTATTAAGAAACAGGATTTCAAAGATAAGAGAGAAATTCCATCAGGCCCTTAGCGAGTAGAATCTATTAAGATCACAACCCACACTTCCTTTTTTGTGCTACAAATTTTCAACCGTCTAGAGAAAATTTCCAGACATTGCTTTCCCAGACCCCTTCTGGTAACTTCCAGAGCCTTCTGCTTCATGCTCCACACCAGCCCTTCTTTGACATTCTTTACATCTAATCTCCTCATTATAAGTCACTTGGTTGGTAAATCTCCCAAGGGATTTGAACTATCCCTGCTTTCATAGAAAAGGACCTCAGCAACTTTAATTTATTATTAGATAAAATCAACTGTCTACGTTTTTCTTTGGTATTCTTGGCATATGAGAGCTTGCTGACAAGGCCAACTTCAAAATTAAATAGTTAATGAAACTAAACCAAATGTACTAAATGTTGAGCCAGATTATGTTGACATTGATCAAATATTTCAATAACCATGCATGTGGCTTCAGTAAAGCTTCTAGCATGCAAATAATTTTTTTTTAAATTTTAGATAGCTTTCAGATTCAGATCTCCTGATCTATCTTCATTATTCGTGTTGAGATGTTGACTTTTCCAAGTCATTGGGTATCTTCTCTTAATCATAGCATTTTTAAGTATACATGCATCTGTGTCTACAGGGTACATGATCTTATAATTCTTTCACTCCAGCTATTTTAGAAAGTATTCTATTAAAGCAATATCTCTGATTCCAAAAGTCCACTTATATCCAAGTCCAAAGAATTAGACCCAGGCCTAGTTTTATAGTCATAATTATTGCCTAACATAAAATCTTCCGAAAGTACATCTGTAAATCACAACTACTTCACCTGTGCTCTAGTCAACAGACCATGTGCCTATTGGTTCTTTTCCAAGACATGCGATTGAGTCATGCATTCATCCCAGGCACTCCCATATGGGCATACAGCCTACATTCCTTTCCAAGAAGACACAAGCGCCCACAAGTCACTAAAACAGGCGTGCCCACCACTCAGGATATGAACCTTTACTTTTCTGGATGCTAAAAAGGTAAAAGTTCCCAAGTCATTTGGGTTAATAGGAGCTTCACTTATTCATCCATTGAAACATACAAAATATCTGTGATTTATACACATACACACACACACACACATCTGTGTACACATATATTTATATGCGTGTGTATATATACAACTCTTTGGGATAGTTCTTGGATTACATCTTTCCTTACTGAGAAATCCTTCTGTTATAACTGTTTGAAATTAGTAACCAGCAAGATTCTTGGAAATTGGCTTTATACCTTATCCTAGATCAGGTTCCCTAGAAAGAGAGCCTGTGATGTGGATTCTTATATGATGATTTATTGAGAAAGTGATATTTGGAGAGAGAGAATAAGGCATGCATTGTAGGGCAGAGTATCTTACCTCCCCTTTTCATTTCAATTATTCATAAACTATTATATCCATGTAATAGCTCTGATTGCAAAATTCAGGGGGTGAGGGGAGGGCTAGGTGGCTTGCTTGGTGGGTCCTCATCTGTAAGAATAGAAGTTCTTAATGACTATGTCCTTATTAGGCCAGGACTGCTGTTGTTGCATTTACACTCAAAACTGGACATGGGAAAACCCAAAGATGCCAAAACTGATACCTTAAGGGACATTAAGTAGCTTCAGTCCTACCTCCTCAGGACTACAGTCAATTATTCTACCATTATGTAACTGTTTCCTTAGCCTGATGATCTACTGGCATAAGAAGTCCCAAAATGACCACGCAACAGAGGATTATTGGGACTCCTACCAATAGTCTTCTGGAGGAAACCAGGACCTCCAGACCCACAAAGCTCACAGTTGCAGGAAAAAAAAAAGCCCAGGTTCTCCAAATGAGTCAATGAAAGTGATGGTAAGTATATCCATCAGTATATGAATTATATATAATTATATATATATATGAATTGTATATATATAGTACAAACACACACACTCAGCCTAGTATACCGAGGACAGTCACCTTGACACTTCTTAAAGATATTGGTTCTCCCTCATCAGCACATTTTCTATTGTTTTAATCATTTTATTGTTTTAATAAAGAGTCTCCTTTAAGACCTCCCAAGGAATAGAGTTATATGGTGGCTTTTCCATTCTTATGTAATAGGTCCATTCCAGCATGCCCACTTCCTGAACTTTTTAATATATTGTTTCATAGTCTCCAGAGAAGGGTTGGCACCTCTATTTCATTAGATGTAGAGCAGCAGTTGGCGAACTATGGCCCCTGAGTCAAATCCAATGTTGGCCTTTTAAAAACATTTATTTTATTTGTGTATTTATTTATTCATTGGCCATACCACGAGGCATGTGGGATCTTAGTTCCCAGACCAGGGATGTAAGCCATGCCTCTTATAGTGGAAGCGTGGAGTCTTGACCACTGGACCACCAATGAAGTCCTGCCCTTCCTTTTTTGATAAGTTTTATTGAAATACCCAATTTGTTGGCCACACTTATTTGCTTACATATTGGCCATATGATTCCCAAAGTGTACAGTATTTACTATCTGGTCCATTACAGGGAAAGTTTGCTGACATTTGGTGTAGGGCACTGCTTTCTCCAGTATTCTCAGAGCCATATGCACAGAGCACTTAAACTGCTTCTTGGGACCCTTCTCGAAGTGTCTCCATACCAATACACTGAAGCTCTTCCAGCTTTGATTACTCTTTGATAATCCCAGCTGCAGGCTCTACTCCCAGGCACTATGTCTGATCCTACCAGTACATGTTAACTAGATCCAGTAACTCTTTTGATATATTTAACACTTCTTCTCCCTTAGGAGGCTAACACTCCCCCCATCTAATTTTGCTAAAATTTGACCCAAGTTATGGGTCTGGTAGGCAGGGAGAGAACAGTTCATGAGGAAGATTTTCCTAAAGATGACTGTCTCCTTTGAGACTTCCACATGGTTTTTAAACAGGAAAGAGGAAATCTTATCTTCCAGTAAATGGTAATAGTCAAGTCTGAAGACCAAGAGAGTCCAGGAAATCTGGGGTTTCAGGTACTCAGGTGCATCTACCCAGATAGCCCCATCTCAGTCTCCCACTCCTTTCCTATCAGACCTTTGACTTTGGCTTCAACTTTCCTAGGCTGAGAATTCAACTTTCTCTAAAGTTTTCTGCTGCTTACAATTAAGTCCTATTCCAGGCCATAAGCCTGTCCACATGATATCTCCCAAGTGTGATGTTTAGTCCCTTCCCATAAATTCTACTAAAAACAACAACAAACACATCAAACCTCTATGTAGGTTTATATGATTAAAGGTATGAACTAGGTGCTTGCTATGTGAAGTGTGAGCCACAGATGAATAAAATCAATCTTGCCTGGGAGTTTACTAAAATGCAGAATCTCAGGCAGCAACTCTAGCCTATGGAATTGGAATTCAATTTATATGAACATTAAAATTTGAGATGCATGAAGGGTTGTTATTGCTGTTCAGTTGCTCAGTCGTGTCTGACTCTTTGTGACCCCATGGACTGCAGCATGCGAGATTCCGTGTCTTCCACCATCTCCCAGAGGTGCTCAAACTCATGTCCATCTAGTTAGTGATGCCATCCAACCATCTCATCCTCTGTTGCCCCCTTCTCCTCCTGCCTTCAATCTTTCCCAGCATCAAGGTCTTTTCCAATAAATGGATTCTTTGCAACTGATGGCCAAAGTAGTGAAGCTTCAGTTTCAGCATCAGTCCTTTCAGTGAATATTCAGGGCTGATTTCCTTTAGGACTGACTGGTTGGATCTCTTTGCAGTCCAAGGGAATCTCAAGAGTCTTCTCCAACAGACAGTTCAAAAATATCAGTTCTTTGGTGCTCAACCTTCTTTATGGTTCAACTCTCACACCCCTACATGACCACTGGAAAAACCATAGCTTTGACTAGACAGACCTTTGTTGGCAAAGTAATGTTTATGCTTTTTAATATGCTGTCTAGGTTGGTCATAGCTTTTCTTCCAAGGAGTGTCTTTTAATTTCATGGCTTCAGTCACCATCTGCAGTGATTTTGGAGCCCAAAAAATAAAGTCAGCCACTGTTTCCACTGTTTCCCCATCTATTTGCCATGAAGTGATGGGACAGGATGCCATGATGTTAGTTTTCTGAATGTTGAGCTTTAAGACAACTTTTTCATTCTCCTCTTTCACCTTCATCCAGAGGCTCTTTAGTTCCTCTTCGCTTTCTGCCATTAGGGTGGTGGTGTCCGCATATCTGAGGTTTTGATATTTCTCCCAGAAACCTTGATTCCAGCTTGTACTTCATCCAGCCTGGCATTTCAGATGATGTACTCTGCATATAAGTTAAATAAGCAGGGTGACAATATTCAGCCTTAACATACTCGTTTCCCAATTTTGAACCAGTCCATTGTTCCATATCCAGTTCTAATGTTGTTTCTTGACCTGCATGCAGGTCAAGGTGCTCTGGTATTTCCATCTCTTTTGAAGAATTTTCCACAGTTTTTGGTGATCCACACAGTCAAAGGCTTTAGCATAGTCAATGAAGCAGAAGTAGATTTTTTCTGGAACTCTCTTGCTTTTTCAAGGATCAAGTGAACATTGGCAATTTGATTTCTGGTTCCTCTGCCTTTTCTGAATCCAGCTTGAGCATCTGGGAATCCTCGGTTCACTTACCATTCAAACCTAGCTTGGAGAATTTTGAGCATTACTTTACTAGCATGTGAAATGACCACAACTGTGCGGTAGTTTGAACACTCTTTGACATTGCCTTTCTTTGGAATTGGAGTGAAAAATGACCTTTTCTAGTCCTGTGGCCACTGCTGAGTTTTCTAAATTTGCTGGCATACTGAATGCAGCACTTTAACAGCATCATCTTTAGGATTTGAAGTAGCTCAGCTGGAATTCCATCACCTCCACTAGCTTTGTTCATAGTGATGCTTCCTAAGGCCCACTTCACTTAGAACTCCAAGATGTCTGGCTCTAGTTGTCTTGAACTCCAAAATATCTGATGTAAGTGATCACACCATCGTGGTTATCCCAGTCATTAAGATCTTCTGTGTATAGTTCTGTGTATTGTTGCTACTTCTTCTTAATGTCTTCTGCTTCTATTAGGTCCATACCATTTCTGTCCTTTTTTGTGCCAATCTTTGCATGAAATGTTCCTTTGGTGTCTCTAATTTTCTTGAAGAGATCTCTAGTCTTTCCTATGCTATTGTCTTCCTCTATTTCTTTGCACTGTTCACTTAGGAAGGCTTTCTTATCTATCTTTGCTATTTTTTGGACTCTGTGTTCAGATGGGTATATTTTTCCTTTCTGCCTTTGCTTTTCACTTCTTTTCTTTTCTCAGCTGTTGGTAAGGTTTCCTCAAACAACCATTTTGTCATTTTGCATTTCTTTTTCTTGGAGATGGTTTTGATCACCAAATCCTGTACAGTGTTATGAACCTCCATCCATAGTTTTTCATACAGTCTATCAGATCTAATCCCTTGAATATATTTGTGACTTCCACTGTATAATCATAAGGGATTTGACTTAATCATACCTGAATGGCCTAGCGGTTTCCCCTACTTTTTAAATTTAAGTCTGACTTTTACAATAAGGAGTTCATGATCTGAGCCACGGTCAGCTCCCAGTCTTGTTTCTGCTAAATGTATAGAGCTTCTCCACCTTCAGCTGCAAAGAATATAATCAATCTGATTTCAGTATTGACCATCTGGTGATGTCCATGTGTAGAGTTGTCTCTTGTGTTGTTGGAAGAGGGTGTTTGCATGAAAGGTAAATGGCAGCAAGAATACACACACACACATAGACATATACATACACATACAGAGTGAGAAGTGTGTGTGTATGTGTGTGTTTGTGTGTGTGCCCAAAAAAGTGGGAAGATCTAGATGATATCTGGGCTACAGAGATCTTTTTGAATACTACACATGTTCTGTGTTTCTTCTTCCCCACTTTCATCATCATGCTATTTTTTTCAATCTGGAAGATCATCGTTAATCATCCATCTGCTTGGAGACTCGATTCAAATGTCCACTTTGCTCTCTAGGAACTTAAAGAAAGAAATAGCAGTTATGAGACTCTAGAAAATATCTCTAGTTCTTCCTCATCTCTATACAGCATGACTCCTTGACAAAAGAGCACCAGATGTAATGGGAGGCGAAACTGCAAGTAGACAGATCATTTCAGTTACAAGTATTTGGGAAAAGATCTGCAGTAGCATACCATAATATAGTAAAGTATTTCCACCATATAGGTATATTAAATATAAGTAATCTCAAGAATGCAGATAATAGTAAAATGTAGTAAAATAATTAGGAAATAATGATTCTTGAGTATTTTTTACCTATGTCTTCTATAAATACAATTTATTTAATTATAACCTTACAAAATTTAGTTTTTAATAATGGCTATATCTAACAACCAGTTTTCAAAATTCATGAAAGTTTAACACTGGGCTCTTGTGAACCTATACAAACTGGTCCCAGTATGCCACTGACTCGGTTTTTAAAATCATGTCAGTTACTCTATTACCAAAGGCTGAGCTAATTAGATAGTATAGTGACTGAATATCCTCCTTCAAGTTTAAAAATGTAAAACTATCTCTCATATTTGCATGTTTCTGTATTAAATAACTCGCTGATAAATTCTAATTACAAGTATACTGGAAACAATGAAACAAATAAGCCTTCAGCTCCAAGGACAATTTGAAAAGAAAACCAATAAACACACTTCCATTTCAGCCTATAAAATAAATACTTGTACAGTGTATTGATGGGTTTTCAGAGCCTCATTTGAGACTGCCTTCACTTCTGATGCTTATCCCTGTTGTGTCTGGCACCTGGATTCTCCACAGATTAAGTGGTCTGGGCTGTCAGATTTCATTGTACCTGAGCCGCTCACTAACCTTGAGGGTGACGGAACAAGTCCTGTGACCTCTTGGTGTTTTCTGAAGTGTAAAATACGATAAATAATGCAGAGTAAAACTCACATGATTGTGTAAGGATTTATTGATTGCCTAGAATTTCTGCAGTGTGACCTATATCATTTGCCCTTAAAGACAATAAAAACACATTATAATGTGGGTTTGTTTCTTTTTATTAAAAAGTAAAAATTATGATTATGCTATAAGTAGTGTTCGAGAATAGCACTGATCTATGACTGAAAATGTTCTATATCTGCACTGCTCAATATGGTAGTCTCTACATCGGGTGGCTAATGTGACCAACCACGAGCTAAATTTTTAACGGTATTTAATTTTAATTAAAGTATAGTCAACAAGCCACAGATAACTAATGGTTACTGCTTTGAACAGTATAGCACTGCAAAGCAATAGATATAGGTTCCAGCCTTAGTTGCCTGATATTTGTATTTTGGAATCTGTAGTAATTGCACAAATATCTATTTGATTAATAAAAATGTACACAAGGAAAGTGGTTTTTAATCTGTATCCATATACAAATAGGTTTTATGGACTAGAGCCAACTCCTAAACAATTCTAAGACTAATGAGTAACCAAACTATGATATGGAGAACGTGACTTATTTCCTTTGGCAAGTGAAACAGTCTTATGAAGGTTGTTCTCTGGTGATTTTCAGAGAGATCTAGAGAATGGCCTAATGCCCTAAATGTTTAGTGATTAAATTGGAAGCTTGAAAATACAAATAAGAAAAACAAAAGCATAGCAACTGTCCAAAGGAGATACACTACATGCTATGGAAAGAAATTCTAATTTCAGCTGAACAGGTTGGTAAGAAGCAATGCCTTCTCAGCAGAATCTTCATGGTAAGATTTTATTGGCAAAAGGCAGACAAATCTTTAGGACAAAGGCTGCTATTCCCTTGCTGTCTTTTGAGAGCTATCAAATGTCTGTCTAAAAAAGTTTCTGGTACAAAAATAAAGGACTTCGGGTGTTGAATTTGCATCTTTGACTTTCAGGATTCACAGTGAGCATTTCAGCTGGCCTTTGATAAATAAGTAGGTTTGCAACTTCCCAAGGTCCCTTTTATATAAAGAGTGACACGATGAACCATTGTTATCTGTTGGACCAGAAAACTAGGACAATACTTTAGGGAGACATCAAAAGCACTAAATCGTGCTATGACCAACTGAAGGGCAAATTCTTGGGACCCCACAAGCAGTGGAAGGCATAGTCTCCTATTGGAGCATTAAGCGTGTTAGTTACGTGTGCTGCTCCGTTGTGTCCGATTCTTTGCGAGATCGCCAGGCTCCTCTGTCCATTGGATTCTCTAGGCAAATATACTGGGGTGGGTTGCCATTCCCTTCTCCAGAGATCTTTCCGAACCAAGGATGGAACCTGGGTCTCCCACATTGCAGGCAGATTCTTTACCATCTGAGCCACCAGGATGCCTGGAAATAGTTTTTTCTTTATCCTCCTACCCATTTTTCTTCTGGAACATTATTAAATTGAGAGACGGAGCTATTCTACTAAGGAAAATCTATTCACAGAGCTTCAGCATGATACAAGACAAGATTCATACACAAAAGCAACATTTAAAAAGCCTTCTTTTTTTTTCTGTTTTTTTTCTCTTTTTCTATTTTTTCTATTTTTTTTTTCTTTTTTTTTCTCCAACAAGAACTACTTGTAACGACCACAATACCTTCAAATTTTCTATGCCTCTACCAAGACAGCCCTTAGATGCATTTAAAAAGCAGATGAATATTTCTTTTGCTAAGAACAATGCAGTGGATTGATAATTCTAAATTAGGATTTAGCCAATACTTTTTTATGTTTTCAATATGTTACTACTTTAAAAAATAATCTTCATTTAAGAAAGTTTCCAGTAGTTAGTACTGGCAATTGCAACACCAGTCCTGGGCAGCTACAGCCATGCTTTGGCTATTCTTTCAAATCAAGCCTCTCGAATGGGAACCCTCCAACACTGTTGGTAGAAATGTAAATTGGTGCAAGCACTCTGAGGAACAGTATGCAGGTTTCTTAAAAAACTAAAAATAGAGTTCCCACATGATCCAGCAATTCCACTCCTGGGCATATATCCAGAACAAATGAAAGCTCTAATTCAAAAAAATATATGTACCCAATGTTCATAGCAGTACTATTTACAATCACCAAGACATGGAAGCAACTTAAATGTCCATTGACTAATGAATGAAAATGTCATACACACACACACACACACACACATATACACACACACAATGGAATATTATTCAGCTGTAAAAAAGAATGAAATAATGTCATTTGCAGCAACATGGACAAAACTGGAGATTATCATACTAAGTGAAGTAAATCAGACAAAGACTAGTATCATATGATATTACCTATATATGGAATCTAAAAAATGACACAAATGAACTTATTCACAAAACAGAAATAGACTCACAGACATAGAGAACAAATTTATGGTTACCAAAGGGGGAAGGGGGTTCAATTAGGAATTTGGGATTAACAGATACATACTACATTATATAAAATAGGTAAAGAACAAGGACCTATCTGCAATTGTAAATTCATAATTTATTTATTTAAATTATAAATCAACTATTCTTAATAAAAAATAAAAAAATTTTAAAAACTAAAATAACAAATCAAGCCTCTCAGATATCATTCAATTGTTTTCTTATTTGTGTTCATCTGAATACAAAGGAATACTTTTCTTTTTGAGATCCAGTTCCTCATATTCTGGTTGTGACACTTTACAAATTCCATGGAAATATTTCTATATAAAATCAGTAGATTCAGAAAGAAGTTTTAGTTCCCAGGAACTATTAGATGTTACTTCCTATATTGGGAATTTGTACAGCTGGACACTGTATTATATCTTGCTCCATCATATTCCCAGAGATGCTGAAACTGTCTTTAAAACTGGATTCCGATCCAGCATTGGAATCATTACCCATCTAAATCAATCCTCTGACAGTCCTAAGACCAAAGTGATTGCTGAGTTGCATTCCTTAGATATCAGCAGATTACGCTACCCAATCCTGACAAGTATTGGAAGGCAATGCTTTATCATCTGGAATAATGAGACCTCAGCAAAGTTCTTAGAGAATTCCTGGCTTGCCCTAAATACTTTTCACTCATTTTGAAAACTTCAACAGAATTAAAATCCATGGTCTAGTTCAAGAGTCTAGCAGGAATGTGGAGAAGGAATTCAGGAGAGTGTGGAAAGATATCATGAAGAATGCAGTTGTAGGATCAATGCACAGAAAAAATGTGCACTAGATGTGAATCCTTTGGCAAGAACTATATGGCAATACAAGCCAAATTTTATTAGTGAATTCCAAAGACAATGGAAATGTCCCTGTTTTGTATTGAATTCTGTTTGAAATAGATGGGCCACTGGCCAGGGGTGTGGATATGCTTTTTGCTATGAACCTTTGCATTCTAAAGACAGATTTTGTAATGGGATTTGACATGTAATATGAACATAGTTCCCAAAGCATGTAATATCCAACTCAATTACTAGATACTAAAATTGGATTCATTGTTTTTCCCATTTAAATCTATGTACTGCCATACCAATAATAACCACTCATTGATTTTCTAATATGAATAATGATTTCTGTTGGATGACTAGGTATGAATATCAATTTTCAGTTTTAGCACCTGGGGATATTTTTACTGGAATGTAGGTTGCTCAGAAAAATGTAGTAAAATGTAATAAAACTAGATGTCTATTTATAAGATTTGGCAAGCTTTTCTTGAATGCACAAAACAATGCAGATGGAAATAAAAATATTCAAATTTTTATCCATTTGAGAAAAACAGCAGTTGAATGGGATACACATTAATTTAGGATTTTCATATTCTGACCTCAATTTTGAATGCTTTGATTAGGTGATATCCTTATATGTAAATAGCTGAATTCATATTCTAATCATTTTATTCAAGAACACAATCCATGCTCTTTACAAGTATATTTACACAGGAACTCACACACAAAGGGTGATGAATTATTATTGCCATTCACTAGGTTTCATGTATCCTAAAAGTCAAGCAGGCTTTTATCCTAAAAGTTAAGCAGTTCAGAACATTCTTGTGATACATCCATGAAAAATGCAATGATGTGGCATCTTGCCACCAAGATGGTGCCACTTGCTTGCCACCAGCAAATATGCATCCAAGAAGATCTGTGGTCAGGGATGGGAGTAAAGGGTATCTACTCATCTTATAGAGAAAATGAACCTATTTTACTGTTAGAATTTAAAGAGGTAAATAAATAAATACTAACTACTCACCACCAGTTCCCCACAGGTATTCAAATCTAACTGATAGACATCAGACAGAGGAAAATAAAAATGTTGAGTCTTATTACCATTAGAGCTAACATTGTAGAACATGGCTTAGATGTGTTGCAAAACTGGTTTTTGAACTGAACATTATAAAATGTTTTTCAGTCTATGACTTACCTTTTAATTTTTAAAAATTCTCTCATAAAAAGGAAAATTTTAATCGATTATATCCAATTTATAATTTTTTAAATTGGGTTATGCATTTGGTATGCCATTTAAGAAATGTGTGCCAGCCTCAAAGTCATGAAGATTCTGTATTCTTCCTGCAGCTTTATACTTTTAATTTTTATGTTTAAGCCTATTTGAGTTAATTTTTGTGTGTGGTATGCATGGTATAAAGGTTAAAATTCATTTTTCCCATATGGATATCTAGCCTTTCCTGCATTATTTTTGAAAAAAAAAGATCCTTTCCTTAATTTAATTACTTTGGCACCTTTGCTGACTATCACTTGACCAATGGGTTTTCTTCATTGTTTCACTGACATATATATGTATCCCTATGCCAGTAATAAACTGTCATGAACTGATGTTGCCTCTTGAAATGAAGTTTTGTTTGAACTTTTGTTCTCTTTTTAAAATTTAACAATCCACAATGCACAAATATACAGACATAGATATATTAGAATCCATCTGTGCACGTCTTCCAAAAGCCAGCATGGATTGGGATTGGGATCAGGTTGAATATACCAATCAACTGGGCAAGGATTAACATTTTAACAATATTAAGTCTTCCAGTAAATCAGCATGTTTCTCCAACTACTTAAGTCTTACTTGGGTTTCCTACCCATGTTTGGAACAGTATACAGATTTTCCACATATACTGTTATATTTAGTCCTAAATATTCCATGTTTTTAAGCTATTGAAAATTAAATTTTAGACATTTCATTTTCAAATTGTTTATTTATAGCATATACAAATACAATTAACTTCTGTATATTAAATTAACCCTGTATACCTTTCCAATTTTCCTTCGGGTTCTGGTGTTTGTAGATTCTGTAGTTTTTTCCACACACACCATCATGTCACCTAAAAATAAAAACAGTTTCACTTCTTCTTTTCATATATATATGTATATATATATCTATATCTTCATGCCTTTTCTTGTCTTTTTGCACTGGCTCAGTTCAGTCAGTTCAGTCACTCAGTCACTTTGCAACCCTATGGACTGCAGCACTCCAGGCCTCCCTGTCCATCACCAACACCCAGAGTTTACTCAAACTCATGGTCATTGAGTCGGTGATGCCACCCAACCATCTCATCCTCTGTTGTCCCTTTCCTGGCTAGGATCTTTAATAAAATAACAATAGGAGTGGTGAAGGTGAATAATCTTGCCTTGTTCCTCACCCTAGGAATCAGTCTTCTAAATATGATAATTAGAAAGTTTCATAGACATTCATTTCACACATTTTTCATTTCATTTCAATAGGGATTATCTCCTATTCATCATTTGCTAGATAATTTTACTATGAATAAATGTTAAACTTTGTCAAATATTTTGTCTACATCTATTGCAATCATAATTTTTCTTATATTTTATCCTGCCTACTTGGTGAATTACGTTTATTGATTTCCTAATATTAAACTAATCTTTTATTTCTGAGATAAACTCAATATGGTCATATGTATTCTTTTTAGACATAACTGGATTCATTTTTCTAATATTTTATGAAGAATTCTTACATCTTTGTCTCTGAGGAATACTTGCCTACAGTTTTTTTGGGTTTTTTGTAATGTCAAGTTAATGCTGGCTACATCAAATGAATTTGGAGATATTCCCTTCTACACTATTTTCAGTTAGTAGAACTGGCTATTATTATCTTATCCTCAAACATTTGGTAGAATACCTCAGCAAAGTGACCTGGAACTTGAGTTTTCTTTACAGAAAGGATTTAATTACTCATTTTTTTCCCCTAAATATAGGACTATTCACATTTGAAAGTTTCTTTTTAAAGTTGTTTTTTTTAATTTTATATCAAAGTAAAATTTTATAAATTTTATATCAAAGTATAGTTGATTTACAATTTGTGTGAGTTTCAGGTGTACAACAAAGTGAATCGATTATACATATAAATATATCCACTCTTTTTTAGATTATTTTCCCATATGGTCATTACAGAGTACTGAGTAGTGTCCTGTGCTATATAGTGGGTTTGTATTAGTTATCTATTTTATGTATAATACTGAATATATGTCAATCCCAATCTTCCAATTAATCCCTCCCCCCACTTACTTCCTGGTTGCTAGTTGCTAAGTCACTTCAGTCGTGTCCGACTCTGTTTGACCCCATAGACGGCAGGCCACCAGGCTCCCCTGTCCCTGGGATTCTCCAAGCAAGAACACTGGAGTGGGTTGCCATTTCCTTCTCC
This sequence comes from Bubalus bubalis, assembly GCF_019923935.1. NCBI lineage: Eukaryota > Metazoa > Chordata > Mammalia > Artiodactyla > Bovidae > Bubalus > Bubalus bubalis. Next base: position 25,697,862 of record NC_059175.1, on the reverse strand, counting down.
AATGCATGAAAGTGAAAAGTGAAAGTGAAGTTGCTCAGTCGTGTCTGACTCTGAGCGACCCATGGACTGCAGCCTATCATGCTCTTCCTTCCATGAGGTTTTCCAGGCAAGAGTACTGGAGTGGGGTGCCATTGCCTTCTCCTGCTTCCTGTTAATCATGTTTATTTTCTACATCTCTAACTCAATTTTAGTTTTGTAAATAAATTCTTCTGTATACTTTTTTTAGATTCCACATATAAGTAATGATATGATATTTGCCTTTCTCTGTCTGACTTACTTTACTCAGTATGAAAATCTCTAGGTCCATCCATATTGCTGCAAATGGCATCATTTCATTCTTTTTCTGGCTGAATAGCATTCCATTCTAGGTATGTGCCACATCTTCTTTTAACCATTCCTCTGTTTAAGCTGTTTCCAGGTCCTGACTATTGTAAAGAGTGCCAGAATGAAAACAGGGATGCATGTACCTTTTCAAATTATGGTTTTCTCCAAATATATGCCCAGAAGGGGGATTGCTGGAGCATATAGTAGCTCTATTTTTAGCTTTTTAAGGAACCTCCATACTGCTCTCCATAGTGACTGTACCAGTTTACATTCCCACCAACAGTGTAAAGGGGTTCCCTTTTCTTCAGAACCTCTCTAGCATTTACTGTTTGTAGATTTTTTGATGATGGCCATTCTGACTGGTATGAGGTGGTATTTCATTGTACTAGTACTTTTGATTTGCATTCCTCTAATTATTGGTGATGTTGAGCATCTTTTCATGTTAACCATCTGTATATCTTCTTTGGAGAAGTGTCTATTTAGATCCACTCATTTTTGGATTGGGTTGTTTGGGTTTTGTTTTGTTTTGTTTTTTTACTTTAAGCTGTTTATATATTTTCGATATTAATCCCTTGTTGGCCACTTCATTTGCAAATATTTTCTCCTGTTCTGATGGCTGTCTTTTCATTTTGTTTATGGTTTTCCTTGTTGTGCAAAAGCTTTTAAGTTTATCAAACTACCAATGGCATTTTTCACAGAACTAGAACAAAAAATTTTTACAATTTGTATGAAAATGAATAGCCAAAGCAATCTTGAAAAAGAAAAACAGAGCTGAAACAATCAGACTCTGTGACTTCAGACTACACTATAAAGCTACAGTCATCAAAACACTATGGTACTGGCACAAAAACAGAAATACATACCAGTGGAACAGGATAGAAAGTCTAGAGATAAACCCACACATCTATGGTCGCCTAATCTATGACAAAGTAGGCAAGAATGTACAATGGAGAAAAAGATAGTCTCTTCAATAAGTAATGCTGGGAAAACTGGACAGCTATGTTTAAAAGAATGAAATTAAAACACTTTCTAACACCATACACAAAAATAAATTCAAAATTGATTAAAGACCTAAATGTAAAGCCAGATACTATAAAACTCTTAGAGGAAAACATAGGCAGAAGACTCTCTGATATAAATCACACCAAGATCTTTTTAACCCACCTCCTAGAGCAATGGAAATAAAAACAAAAATAAACAACTGAGACCTAATTAAAGCTGCTTAATTATATGTTTCTTTCAAGGAGTTTATCAATTTCACTACATTGTTGAATTACTAGCATGAAGTGTTTTAATCACTATAGCATATCTATAGTACTATCCTCTCTTTTATTCCTGATATTTGTAATAGGTATCCTTTCTCCTTTTCCTGATCAACCTAGCTAGAAGTTTATCAATTTTGTTAATGGTGTTAAGCATCCAGTGCTTGGTTTAATTGATTTTTCTCTATTTGTTGTTTTCTCCATATGCTATTTCACTGATATGATTTTACCTTCATTATTTCTTTTCTTCTACATTGCCTTTAATTTATTCTTATTTGTCTAGCTTTATAAGGAGGAAATTTAGATCACTGATTTTGAAACATTTTTCATTTTAATGTGAACATTATTAAGCTATAAATTTCCCCTTGCATTGCTATAGCTTCATCCAACAAAACTTTATATACTGTGCTTTTTAAGTTTTCACTAAATTAAAATATTTTTAATTTCCCCAATGACTTCATTTTCATTTGTTTTTTTAAAAAAGTGTTTATTCATTCCCAAATATTTAAGAACTATCTAGGCAACATTTTGTTATTGATTTCTAGTTTAATTTTGTTGTGGACAGAGAACATATTCATGATTTCAATTATTTTAAATTTATTGAGACTCATTTTATGTCCCAGCACATGTTCTACCTTATGAAATGTTCCATGTGCACTTGAAAATTGTGTGTAATCTCCTAATAGTCTATAACATTATAGTATTCTATAAATTAGATCAGTGTGAAACTAGATATCAATGACAGGAGGAAAACTAGAAAGTTCCCATATATGTAGAAATTAAACAACACACTCTTGGACAACAGATAGGTCAAAGAAGAAAACAAAAGGGAAATCAAAAAGTATTCAGAAATAAGTGAAAATGGAAACACAACATACCAAAATTTATGAAATACAGAAAAGCAGTTCTAAAGGTATGCTTAATAGCAATAAATACCTATATTAAGAAAAAGGACCTCAAACAACAACCTAACATTACATTTCCAGGATCCAGAAAAAAGAGAAGAAACTACACCCAAAGTTAGCAGAAGAAGAAAACAATAAACATTAAAGTAGAAATTAGGACAATAGAAAAGATCAACAAAAGTTAAGATTTGGTTTCTTTACAAGATAAATAAAATTGACAAACCATTAGTTAAACTAATAAAAAGAGAAAGAGGATTTAAATAAATAAAATTATAAATGAAATAAAGTTATAAAGAGGAGACATTACAAGTGATACCACAGAAATACAAAGGATTATTAAAAAAGACTACTATGAAAAATTTAACACCAACAATTTGGATAACCTGGAAAAAAAAGGACAAATTCCTAGAAATGTACAGCCTATCAAGACTGAATCATGAGGGCTTCCTGAGTGGTCTAGTGGTTGAGAATCTGCTTCCCATTGCAGGGGATATGGGTTTGATCCCTAGTCTGGGAAGATCCCACATGCCTCAGAGCATTTAAGCCTGTGTGCTCAACTATTGAGCCCAAACTCCACAACTACTGCACAAAATGTGATCCACTGGAGAAGGCAACAGCAAACCATTTCAGTATTCTTCCCTTGAGAACCCCATGAACAGCATGAAAAGGCAAAAAGATATGACACTGAAAGATGAACTCCTCGGGTTGGTATGTGCCTAATATGCTAGGAGAAGAGTGGAGAAATAACACCAGAAATAGTGAAGAGACGGAGTCAAAGTGAAAACAATGCCCAGTTGTGGATGTGACTAGTGATGGAAGTAAACTCTGATGCTGTAAAGAATAATTACTGCATAGGAACCTGGAATGTTCAGTCCATGAATCAAGGTAAATTGGAAATGGTCAAAGAGGAGATGGCAAGAGTGAACTTCAACATTTTAGGAATCAGTGAACTAAAATGGACTGGAATGGGTGAGTTTAACTCAGATGACCATTATATCTACTACTGTGGGCAAGAATCCCTTAGAAAAAATGGAGGACAGTCAACAAAAGAGTCCAAAATGCAGTACTTGGGTGCAGACTCAAAAACAACGGAATGATCTCTATTCGTTTCCAAGGCAAACCATTCAATATCACAGTAATCAAAGTCTATGCCCTTACCAGTAATGCTGAAGAAGTCAAATTGAATGGTTCTATGAAGACCTACAAGACCTTCTAGAATTAACACCAAAAAAAAGATGTCCTTTTCATTATGGGGGACTGGAATGCAAAAGTAAGGAGTCAAGAGATACTTGGAGTAACAGGCAAATTTGGCCTTGGAGTACAAAATGAAGCAGGGCAAAGGCTAACAGAGTTTTGCCAAGACAACACACTGGATATAGCAAATACCCTCCTCCAACAACACAAGACTACACATGGAAATCACTAGATGGTCAGTACTGAAATCAGATTGACTATATTCTTTATAGCCAAAGATGGAGAAGCTCTAAAACAGTCAAGAAAAACAAGACCAGGAGCTAACTGTGGCTCAGATCATGAACTCCTTATTGTCATATTCAGACTTAAATTGAGGAAAGTAGGGAAAACCACTAGGACATTGAAGTATGACCTAAATCAAATCCCTTTTAATTATATAGTGGAAGTGACAAATAGATTCAAGGGATTAGATCTGATAGAGTGTCTGGAGAACTATGGATGGAGATTCATGACATTGTACAGGAGGCAGTGATCAAGACCATCCCCAAGAAAAGAGAAATGCAAAAAAGCAAAAGAGTTGTCTGAGGAGGCCTTACAAATAGCCGAGAAAAAAGAGAGGCCAAAGGCAATGGAGAAAAGGAAAATATACCCATTTGAATGCAGAGTTCCAAAGAATAGCAAGGAGAGATAAGAAAGCCTTCCTCAGTGATCAATGCAAAGAAATAGAGGAAAACAACAGAATGGGAAAGACTAGAAATCTCTTCAAGAAAATTAGAGATACCAAGGGAACATTTCATGCAAAGATGGGCTCGATAAAGGACAGAAATGGTATGGACCTAACAGAAGCAGAAGATATTAAGAAGAGGTGGCAAGAATACACAGAAGAACTATACAAAAAAGATCATCATGACCCAGATAACCACGATGGTGTGATCACTCACCTAGAGCCAGACATCCTGGAATGCAAAGTCAAGTAGGCCTTAGGAAGCATCACTAAGAACAAAGCTGGCGTAGGTGATGGACTTCCAGTTGAGCTATTTCAAATCATAAAAGATGATGCTTGAAAGTGCTGAACTTAATATGCCAGCAAATTTGGAAAACTCAGCAGGGGCCACAGGACTGGAAAAGGTTAGTTTTCATTCCTTTCCCAAAGAAAGGCAATGCCAAAGAATGTTCAAACTACCGCACAATTGCACTCATCTCACACCCTAGCTAACAAAGTAATGCTCAAAATTCTCCAAGCCAGGCTTCAACAGTAGTTGAACCGTGAACTTCCAGATGTTGAAGCTGGATTTAGAAAAGGCAGAGCAATCAGAGATCAAATTGCCAACATCCGTTGGGATCATCGAAAAGCAAGAGAGTTCCATAAAAACATCTAAGTCTGCTTTATTGCCTATGCCATAATCTCTGACTGTGTGGATCACAAGAAACTGTAGAAAATTCTTCAAGAGATGGGAATACTAGACTACCTTATCTGCCTCCTGAGAAATCTGTGTTCAGGTCAAAAAGCAACAGTTAGAACTGGACATGGAACAACAGACTGGTTCCAAATTGGGAAAGGAGTACGTCAAGGTTGTATATTATCACCCTGTTTATTTAACTTATATGCAGAGTATGTCATGTGAAATGCCAGGATGGATGAAGCACAAGCTTGAATCAAGATGCAGGGAGAAATATCAATAATCTCAGATATGCAGATGATACCACCCTTATGGTGGAAAGCAAAGAAGAACTAAAGAGCCTCATGATGAAAGTGAAAGAGGAGAGTGAAAAAGTTGACTTAAAACTCCACATTCAGAAAACTAAGATCATGGTATCTGGTCCCATGACTTAATGGCAAATAGATGGGGAAACAATGGAAACAGTGAGAGTTCAAATTCAAGCTTCAAAATCACTGCAGAACAAAGACAGAAATATAGATCAATGGAAGCCCAGAGATAAATCCACACACCCATGGACACCTTATCCTTGACAAAGGAGGCAAGAATATACAATGGAGAAAAGACAGTCTCTTTAACAAGTGGTGCTGGGAAAACTGGTCAACCACTTGTAAACAAATGAAACTAGAACACTTTCTAACACCATACACAAAAATAAACTCAAAATGGATTAAAGATCTAAATGTAAGACCAGAAACTATAAAACTCCTAGAGGAAAACAGGCAAAACCCTCTCTGACATAAATCACAGCAAGATCCTCTATGACCCACCTCCCAGAATAATGGAAATAAAAGCAAAAATAAACAAATGGGACCTAACTAAGCTTAAAAGCTTTTGTACAACGAAGGAAACTGTAAGAGTGGGAGAAAATAATAGCAAATGAAGCAACTGACAAAGAATTAATCTCCAAAATATACAAGCAGCTCATGCAGCTCAATTCTAGAAAAATAAACAACCCAATCAAAAAATGGGCCAAAGAATTAAACAGACATTTCTCCAAAGAAGACATACAGATGGCTAACAAACACATGAAAAAATGCTCAACATCACTCATTATCAGAGAAATGCAAATCAAAACCGCAATGAGGTACCATCTCACACCAGTCAGAATGGTTGCTATCAAAAAGTCTACAAACAATAAATACTGGAGAGGGTGTGGAGAAAAGGGAACCCTCTTACACCATTGGTGGGAATGCAAACTAGTACAACCACTATGGAGAACAGTGTGGAGATTCCTTAAAAAACTGGAAATAGAACTGCCATATGACCCAGCAATCCCACTGCTGGGCATACACACTGAGGAAACCAGAAGGGAAAGAGACACGTGTACCCCAGTGTTCATTGCAGTGCTATTTACAATAGATGGGACATGGAAGCAACCTAGATGTCCATCAGCAGATGAATGGCTAAGAAAGCTATGGTACATATACACAATGGAATATTACTCAGCCATTAAAAAGAATTTGAATCAATTCTAATGAGGTGGATGAAACTGGAGCCTATTATACAGAGTGAAGTAAGTCAGAAAGAAAAATACCAATACAGTATATTAATGCATATATGTGGAATTTAGAACGATGGTAATGATGACCCTATATGCGAGACAGCAAAAGAGGCACAGATGTAAAGAACAGTCTTTTGGACTCTGTGGGAGAAGGCGAGGGCGGGATGATTTGAGAGAAATGCATTGAAACGTGTATATTATCATATATGAAGAAGATTGCCAGCCCAGGTTCAATGCATGAGACAGGGCACTCAGGGCCTGTGCACTGGGATGACCCTGAGGGATGAGATGGGGAGGGAGGTGGGAGGGGGGTTCAGGATGGGGAACACATGTACACCCATGGCTGATTCATGTCAATGTATGGCAAAACTCATTACAATATTGTAAAGTAATTAGCCTCCAATTTAAATAAATAAATAAAAATTTTTTAAGGCCAAAAAAAAAAAGAGTGGCCAATAAGATAAAAAGATGTTCAGGGAATTCCCTGGCAGCCTGTTGGTTGGGACTCTCAGCTTTGACTGCTGAGGGCCTAGGTTTTATCCCTGGTCCAGGAACTAAGATCCCACATGACTTCGGCATGGCTAGAAAAAAAAAAAGTTCAACTTCATAATAAACAAATGCAAATTAAGACAAAAAAAATCACCACAGATGGTGACTGCAGCCATGAAATCAAAAGATGCTTGCTCCTTGGAAGAAAAGCTATGACCAACCTAGACAGCATATTAAAAACCAGAGACATTACTTTGCCGACAAAAGTCCATCTAATCAAAGCTATGGTTTTTCCAGGAGTCATGCATGGATGTGAGAGTTGGACCATAAAGAAGGCTGAGCGCCGAAGAATTGATGCTTTTGAACTGTGGTGTTGGAGAAGACTCTTGAGAGTCCCTTGGACTGCAAGGAGATCCAACTAGTCAATCCTAAAGGAAATCAGTCCTGAATGTTCACTGGAAGGACTGATGCCGAGGCTGAGGCTCTAATACTTTGGCCACCTGATGAGAAGAACTGACTTATTGGAAAAGATCTTGATGCTAGGAAAGATTGAAGGCAGGAGGAGAAGGGGATGACAGAGGATGAGATGGTTAGAAGGCATCACCGACTTGATGGATATTAATTTGAGCAAGTTCTGGGAATTGGTGATGGACACAGAAGCCTGGCGTGCCGCAGTCCATGGGGTCGCAAAGAGTCAGACACGACTGAGCAACTGAACTGAACTGACCTGCACCTAAAATCTGTGCTCTGTAATGAGAGGCCACCACAGTGAAGACAAGGAAGAGTAGCCCCTGCTCCCCACAACTTCAGAAAGCCCACTCTAAGCAATAAAGTTCCAGCACACCCAAAATAATAAATCTTTAGAACAAAAAATACTGAATCATGAAGAAATAGAATATTTGAACAGACCAATAATGTGTAAGGAGATTGAAGCCGCAAACAAAAATCTCTTGACAAAGAAAAGCCCAGGACCAGATAGCTTACTGAAAATTTTTAATTTAAAATTAAAGAAGAATTAATGACAATCCTTTTCAAACTATTCCCAAAAACTGAAGAGAAAGCAACACTTACACACTCATTGTACAAAGTCAGCATTATCCTCATACCAAAATCAGATAAGGACTACAAGAAAAGAAAATTATAGGTCAACATTCCTGATACCCATAATACAAAAATCTTCAAAAAAATAATAGTAAATCCAATTCACTGAAAGGATCACACACCATGATCAAGTGGGATTTATCCCTTAAACAAAAGGATGTTTGACATAAGTAAGTCAATAATGTGACACACCACAATAACAGAAAAAAGGATAAAAAACTCAAATGATCATCTTAATAGATGCAAAAAAAGAATTTGACTATGCAACAAGCTTTCATACGACAAGTGTGGGTACATTCAGGGTGGTATGGCCATGGGTGCAACAACTTTTCATGATAAAAACTCTCAACAGGTTAAGTACAGAAAAACTGTACCTCAGCATAATAAAGACCATGTATGACAAGCCCACAGATAACACCACACCTGATGACAAAAAGCTAAAAGCTTTTTCTTTAAGATCAAGAAGAGAAAGGTGCCCATTCTTACAACTTTTATTCAGCGTAGTGCTAGAAGTTCCATCCAGAGCAATTAAGCAAGAAAAAGAAGTAAAAGTTATCCAGATTAGAAAGAAAGACGTCAACTGTTTGTTTGCAGATGACATGATTTTATATACGAAAAACCCTAAAGACTCCTCAAAAATCTCTTACAATGATTAAGCAAAAGTCAACAGACTTGATACACAAAATAAACATAAAAACCAACTGCATCTCCATAGACTTGGAATAAATGATGGGCTTCCCCAGTGGCTCAGTGGTAAAGAATCTACCTGTAACGCAGGAGATGAGGGTTTGATCCCTGGGTCAGGAAGATCCTCTGGAGGAGGAAATAGCAACCTACTCCTGCATTCTTGACTGGACAATCCCATGAACAGAGGAGTCTGGCAGCATACAGCCCATGGGGTTGCAAAGAGTTGGACACAAGTAAGTGACTGAGTACACACACACATACGCACAATAAACTTTTTGAAAAAATAAATTAAAAAGATAATCCCACTAACAACAGCATCAAAGAGAATAAAATATGTAGGAATAAATTTAACCAAGGAGATGAAAGATCTATTCACTGAAAATGACATGACTGATGAAGAAACTGAAGAAGACACAAATACATGAAAAGTTATCCTATGTTTATAGACTGGAAGAATAAATACTGTTAAAATGTCTATACTGGGCTTCCCTGGTGGCTCATTGGTAAAGAATCCACCTGACAACGCACGAGACATGGGTTCAATCCCTGATCCTGGAAGATGCCACACACCATGTGCCACAACAGCTGAGCCTGTTCCCTAGAGCCCAGGAGCTGCAACTATTGAAGCTCGTGCAACCTAGAGCTTGTGCTCTGCAACAGCAGAAGTCACCGCGATGAGAAGCGTGTGCACCGCAGTTAGAGAGCAACCTCTACTCACTGCAACTAGAGAAAAGGCATGTGCAACAACAAAGACCCAGCACAGCCAAAACCAAATAAACATTTTTTAAATGCCTATACTACCCAAATCGATCTACAGGGTTAACGCAATCCCTATCAAAATTCCAAGGGCATTTTGCACAGAAATGGAAAAAAGAAACCTAAAATCTGTATGGAACCACAGAAGACTGTAAACAACTAAAGCAATCTTGAGAAAGCTGGAGGCATCATACTTCCTGTTGCTTTAACTACCATGAACTCTTATCTCTGGTTCCCCAACTCAGTGAAAGTGACATACATTCTTGGGATGTCCTTGCACAATGATCCAGAAAGTGCCATCAGGCAGAAACCACAGATATCATAGGGCTCACTTCTTTTGTTTCCCTTATCTTAGAGATCAAGCTTTGTACTAATAACAGGTATTTCACATATTTTATCAATATTCTAATAATTTACAGCAGAAAATAGTCATAAATAACTGTGAAATAACAGATATTTCACATATTTTCTCAATTTTCTAATCAGGTTACAGCAGAAAATAACTGTCATAAATGTCATGGAACCAGAGTGCAGCCTTTGGCATCTTACTCTGAAGGAGACATTCACTCTCAAGGTGGTGCAAATGCAGGGTATGACAGCCCAAGAGTGACAGCTTTCTTAAACATTTCGCCCTGGGCATCTCATCTGCTTCACGCTAGTTCCAGTAGTAAGAGATAAAATTAAAAAACAAACTAGAAATTACAGAAAATATTTGTAACATACATGACGAACCAAAGAATGCTATCTGTCATATACAAGGCTCTTGTGAGTCCAAAAGGAAAATAGGAACTTCCCTGGTGGTTCAGTGGTTAAGACTCTGAGCTTCCACTGCAAGGGTCCAGGGATCGATCCCTGGTCAGGGAAGATCCCACATGCTGTGTAGCATAGTCAAAAACAAAACAACAACAACAACAACAAAGAGGAAAATATAAAAATATCCAGATAGTGAAAAAAAGAAAGAAATGCAGTCACTACTATTCCATCATGATCAAAAGTAATAATCTGTATATTTAAAATTTTGATACTTTATGCCAATATAGTCCTCAAAAAGTATTGTACCAATTTAAAGCATCATTAGCCATACATGAAAGCATTCAGTCTTTTAATTTTTTTCCCATTTGAGAGGTGAAAAAAATCTTGTTTTAAGTTATATTTTTGAGTTACTACATGGACTGCTAATGTTTATTAGCCAAACGTATTTCTTCTTTCAAGAGTTGCCTGTTTATAACTTTGTGTCTATCATAATAATCATGGATCTGTAGGGAACAAGATTGGTTTTGGGACAAGACAGTTTAGAGAAAAACTAAGTGAATAAAGAAGGTATGGACACAAAACACTGTCTACCAGAATTCTTGCCAGGATGTTAAATGCTGTATCAAGAGAAAATGCTCCTTTATCCAATGATATTTCTACTTTCCTTCATCCAGCATCAAGTTTCATTCCAATGTATACTTTTCCAAACCTGTTGGCACATATCATCAGTTTCTTCAGCAGAATATCCCTCTTCTTCCTTTAGCAGACCAGCAGATTCCAGTCTGTCTCTGCTGGGATTTGACTTTGATTGAATGAAAGGGAATTTGACCCAGACCCTGAGGAGAACAAACTCTTACAAGCATTTAGCTCATGTGAAGCCTTTGCATTATCTTAAAGCAATAGGGAGTCACTATTTTCTAATCGGGGAGAATGAACCACTTTTGAAGCTCAAGGTTCTGAAGTGAACCTATCCAGAGGTCACCATCCCAAATCCAGTGGTCCCATTATAGGGGGGGGTGAACCACTTTTAAAAGATCTGAGGTTTCAGGAGACTCTGGGAGCTCAAGGTTCTGAAGTAAATCTACCCAGATGTCTCTATTCCAAGCATCCCATTCCTTCCCTAGTTGCACCCTGAGCTTGATGTAGAACATCTGCTGGAGATAAAAATTCTACCATCTCTGAAGCCTTGTTACTCTAATGATTAAGTCTGAGCCTGGTGCTCCACACTGTCCCTGGCTGCAAGGGACTAAAAGTTGCCTTGAATGATTACATGAAGACAATTCGGCTTTTACATTTTGACTTGATTGGTAAATAATCACTTTATGTCTGTCACATCTCTCCCATGGGTCAGTGATGTTCAGGAAAGTCAACTGATTTCATAGTTATTAGAATAACGACTTCCTTCATACCCTTCAAGTGCCAAATGTATCACATCATTCAGAATGCCCCATTCCACTTGTCTGTTCATCATTGGTGAAGGTTCTAATGATTTCACATCATCTGCATAGCAGGAATTATCCACATTCCATTTATCACCAATGATGGAGGCCTCAGGGCCAACCTATCATTGAGCAATCCATCTTCACAATTTCATTTTAGAGACTGCTTCCAGGATCATCCTGGATCCATTGGCTTGCAGCTATTTCCTGGAAACAGAGATGGAGAGTTGCATGCAGGTTAGTAGGGGAGTGCCCTCTTGTGAGATACACCTGTAAGGAAGTGAAGAAGGCAGGAATGTCAGGAAGGTGTCTAGAGGGAAGAGCTGACCCGCAAGGCAGTTTTAACTTCAAACAATCCTATGAGAAGCTCTGAAGCCAGCATGGCTCTTCAGAGTTGTCTCAAATTGAGACCAGAGTTTGGGGATTAAATGCCCAGACACTCAGTGTGGGCCATGCCATGGGAAAGAGTAACCTTGAGGAACCAATTTCCTTAGCTCAAGTATAAATCCCAAACACAATGCAACTTTGAGCCTTCAAAAGCTGAAATTCAGAGCAGCTGCTGAACAGGTATTTTGGCCTTGAAGAGAGGTTCTGAATGTAGCATCACAGAATGCTCCCCTTTTCCCTAACTCCTGCCTCCCTGCTACTCAGATAATAGCATATAAGCCTTTGTCTCAAGGTCTGCTTTTTTAAGAACCAGGCAAAGACATGAAGAAAAGGATGGACTATACTACTTGTTTGGCTATAGTCTCTTCAAATACTACCTTCTATCCTATGTTCTATGGTGCTAGCATTGAGACTCTACAACTGTATTTTCCAAATTTCTTCGCCAGTTTCTTTTGGCACTTAGCCTCGTTGCATGTCTTCAGGGGTACTGGCAGCATCTAGATCATACTCCCTCCTTGGAGGTCTAAACTCTACAGAGTTCCTCCTATAAGCTTCTAAATTCAATACCCTGATTTTTCCTTTTGTTTCCCAAGTCCAGGAGATGGCAGCTGTTTCTCGCAGTTACTAGCTCTGTAGTATTATCTCCACATTTCCTTTCTGCTTTTCCAACTTTTTAATTCCTCTGTAACCATCTCCTATATTCAACTTCCTCTGTCAAAATACCTACTGTGGTCTCTGTTATCTTGCCTGATATAGTCACTTGCTAAAAGAAAGGAAGGCAGCAGGGTCCTAGTACTTGAGAAAAAAGATAATTTGGAATAGCTCCTTTGGTGAGGTAGTACAAGAATTGACAAAGGATGAGAAATAACTTGTTGCACAAAATTGAAAATTATCTCAAATTTTAAGTAGCACTATTTTGTACAATTGCATCCCTTCTTCTGGCAGCCAAGTGATACAAACATTTGAATTGATTAAAGGTCTGCTGAATAAGATGGGTATCAAAAGGGCAAGGGGGCAATGTTTTTGAGGATTCTGCCAGAAGAGTTTTAAGTCAGAAACCACCCAGAATAAGGTACAGAGAAATTTAACTATATAAGTCATATAAATGGAGCTCAATATCAAAGCCATCTTATACCAGAGTTTAAAAATGGTAAAGACTATACTGTTCTTTCATATTTGTCTCAAGTTTCAATGATGTAATGGTAAGTGTTATCATATGATCAAATATTTCATCAAAACTTTGCAAAGAAAAACTAGTTCATTGCTATGGAGTCATCGTTTGGATTCTGTTTAGGATACACTTAGTTAATAAAGAAAGAAATAGCTAAACTCTTTTTTGCCTTTTATATCCCATTCTCTTTGCCAAATACTCAAGGCTTAGGGAGGGTCACTTCAGCACAAACTATTGCAAATTTCCAGAATAAATGCTGATTCTGTAATCTCTTGTTGTGTAATAAGACTCTGGAGAACTACCTTGTCAGAATTAAGACTGCCTCTCAGTAAAGCTTGCTGTTTGCTATTGCAAAATATGATTGACGACTACTTGTATTTTGGGGTACACAATTCAGGAAACTTTTAAAAGTGATCTTCTGAAGATGACAGACCCATGATCCACCCTTAATTACACCGCAGGTCCTTTAAGAAAGTTAAATCATTTCATAGGTAGGGAATTGTAAGACACAGCCAAGTTTTTCCTCTTCTAATACAAAACTGATTCCTGAAAGAGCTGCTCTATGCTCCATTCCAACTACACTTGGTTTTTCCTTTGACATCTTTTACCACTTATTCCCCTGATGGAACTAGAGTTGTTTCTAAGGGTTGTTCACACTCCTAAACTAACTGCTATACAGGGGGAAAATATAAGCCTTGTCTTTTATGACACTGAGAAAGCATGCCTCCTTGCTGGCAACAAACACAATTCTTCAAATCACTTGGGGACATTCTTGTTTGTCTGTGACCTCTCTCGTTGAAATGCAACAACCTGCATTTAAATAAAACCAAGGAGAAAACTGCAACTTGGAGTAGCTCTTTCATACTCCCTGAAGATCTCCTCCTACACCAGAGAGAGAATTTCCGGCCAAGGAGTGTTTGCTGAAACTGGGAAAGATAAGAAAGTAAAAGGGGGCACTAGAGAACTACACAATCTTCTTGTTCCCCAGGCATAAGCTCCCAGAGTGATGGTAAAATGACCCACCCTGTGAAAGAGAGTTTCCAGGTGAACGGTCTGGAGGACTGTGCTCCTGAAGGAACTTAGGCTTGGATGGATAATTAACCAAGATGTTTGTGTTATCTATTACTGTGGAACAAACCACCGGAAAACAGAGTGATTTAAAACAACTATCTATCTGCCCATGATTCTGCAAATCGGGGCAGAACACAGGCAGCAGTGCTCTTACTGCTTGGTTTAGCTAGAGTCTCTCAGTCTCTCAAGCATCTGTGACTGACTGGAAAACTGAAGGAGATGGGAAAATCGAAGCCCTTACTCAGGCCTCTGGAGCTTCCTTTATCAGTGAATCTCCATGGATTCTAAGTATTAAAGTTTCTTGTAATCATATCTTTTCCTCTTGTCTTTCTTCCCTAATTTCACTTAGGTGAACTACTTCAGCTGGGCTACTTTACTCTTACCCTGAACTCTCAAAGCCCCCGGTACATTGTCCCTCATCAGCCACATTAGAGCTGCACTGTAACTGCCCCCTTTAACTTCTCAGTCCTCACTGCCCACTCATCCTACTCCTGCTTCAGCCTCACCACCCACCCCCACAGCTAAACACACAGATGAGACTATCAGCTGTTTCAGAACAGAGACTTCTTGCTCATGCTTTGATTCCCAGGGTCTGGCACAGCGCCTGCAACAGAATAAGTGATCAGATGTACCTGTTGAGGAAGTATGACTAAGTAACAAAATCATGAATTGAAAGTAAAAATAAAAATTGCATTCTACCCCACTGGAATTTCCACAAATAAATGAGTCATTTAAGGGAATGTAAAGTCCAGGGTTGGAATGGCAAGCCATTACTATGAGGTAATGGCAATATTTGATAACCCATTGCTTCATAAGCATGATCTGCGACCAAAGTAGGTTTTTCTTAAGAAAAGCAGAATCAATACAGAATAAATCATTTAATAAAGAGAGATGAAGAAATAATATCAGGAAATAGGTTTTCACTACTTCTGAGTATATGAAGCACCTAAGAAAATCATTTTAGGCCAAAGAGATGTTTTTTCTCATCTTAAGTTTATTTTAACCACTATGTGATCACAAAATGGTCTCTAATTCTTATTTTCTGGACAATCAATACATAAAGCAATACATAGAAAAATATACTTATTGAAACAAGGAAACTAAGTGGCTACTGTTCAATCTTCCAGTTATCTAACTCACAAAGTTCTCCCAGAATCCCATGTTTTACACTAGGAGCTCTTGAAAATGGCAACATCTTTATCCACATAACTATTTTCCTTCTTCAAAATTAAACTATTTTGTCATAATTCCAAGAAGCATTCTGGAAATCACTCTGTGTTAGATGACATCTCATATGGTGCCCTTATATTCACTACCCCCTTCTATATAGTAACACATCATTGAAATTGTAAGGTTGCTCAACCATTAGATTATAACTTCCTTGAGTGCAAGCAAAGTAGACACTCAACCACATTAATAGAAGAAAAGACCAGGGGAGGAGGAATTGACCACCATGTGCATACTACATAGAGGCATTGATAATCATCAACAAAATTGGAAGGATGTCTAAGAATCATTCTTTTCACTCATCTAACCTGAGGCAGGACATTGCCTAAATCTAAATGTGTCACTTGCATATTTTTCTTTTTTTTTTTAATTGGAGTATAGTTGCTTTACAATGTTGTATTAGTTTCTGCTGTACAGCAAAATGAATCAGTTATACATATATCCACTCTGTTTTAGATTCTTTTTCCAAATAGGTCATTACAGAATATTGAGTAGAGTTCCCTGTGCTATACAGTAGATTCTCATTAGTTATCTATTTTATACAGAGTAGTCGTGTAGGGCTTCCCTTGTAGCTCAATCGGTAAAGAATCTGCCTGCAATGCAGGAGAACTGGGTTCGATTCCTAGATTGGGAAGGTCCCCTGGAGAAGGAAATGGCAATCCACTCCAATACTCTTGCCTGGAGAATCCCACAGACAGAGGAGCCTGGCAGGCTACAGCCCATGGGCTCGCAAGAGTCTGACATGACTTAGTGACTATACCACCACCACCACCAGTGTATAAAATAGTCAACCCCAATCTCCCAATTCGTTTCACCTCCCCCTTGCCACCGTGATAATCATAAATTTGTTCTCTACAATGGTGACTCTATTTTAGCTTTGCAAATAAGTTCATCTGTAACATTTTTTAGGTTACACATATATAAGTGACATTATATGATATTTATTTTCCTGTTCCTGACTTCACTCTGTATGACAGTATTTAGGTCCATCCACATCTCTGCAAATGGCACTATTTCATTCCTTTTATGGGTGAGTAATATTCCATTCTACATATGTACCATATCTTCTTTATCCATTCCTCTGTTGAAAGACATTTAGGTTGTTTCCATCTTCTGGCTATTGTAAATAGTGCTGCAATAAATATTATGATGCATGCATCCTTTTCTATTAATGGTTTTTCTCGAGATATATGACTAGGAGTGGGATTTCTGAGTCATATGGTAGTTCCATTTTTAGTTTTTTAAAGAACCTCCATACTGTTCTCCATAGTGGCTATACAAGTGTACATTCCCACCAACAGCATGGGAGGGTTTCCTTTTTCTCCATATCCTCTCCAGCATTTATCATTTGTAGATTTTTTTTTTTTTTGAAGATGGCTATTCTGACCAGTGTGAGGTGATATTTGTTGACCATCTGTATGTCTTCTTTACAAAATGTCTATTTTGGTACTTCATCCATTTTTTAACTGGGCTGTTTGCTTTTTTGATTTTGAGCTGCATGAGTTATTTGTGTGCTTTGGAGATTAATCCCTTGTTGGTTGCTTCATTTGTAAACATTTCTCCCATTCTGACGGTTGTCTTTTCATTGTTTGTTTGTTTTTTAATGATTTCCTTTGCTGTGCAAAAGCTTTTAAAGTTTAACTAGGTCCCATTTGTTTATTATTGTTTTTATTTTCATTACTCTAGGAGGTAAGTTGAAAAAGATCTTGCTTTGATTTATGTCAAAGAGTGTTCTGACTATGTTTTCCTCTAAGAGTTTCATATTGTCTGGCCTTATATCCATTTTGGTCTTTAATCCATTTTGAATTTATTTTTGTGTATGGTGTTAGGGAGTTTTCCAATTTCATCCCTTTACATGCGGGTGTTGAGTTTTCTCAGCATCACTTATTAAGGAGACTGTCTTTTCGTCATTGTATATTCTCACCTCCTTAGTCATAGATTAGGTGGCCATACATGCATGGATTTACCTCTGGATCTTCTATCCTGTCCACTGATTTATATTTCTGTTTCTGTGCCAGTACCATAGTGTCTTGATGACTGTAGCTTTATAGCATAGTCTGAAGTCAGGGAACCTGATTCTTCCAGATCTCAAGATTGCTTTGTCTTTTCATGACTTTTTGTGTTTCCTGACAAATTGTAAACATTTTTTGTTCTAATTCTGTGAAAAATTCTCTTGGTAATTTAATAGGGATTGCACTGAATCTGTAGATTGCTCTGAGTTTAAAGTCCTTTTTACAATACTGATTTTTTAAATCCACAAACATGATATATCTCTCCATCTGTTTGTGTCATCTTTGATTTCTTTCAACTGTATTTTAAGTTTTCTGAGTACAGGTCTTTTTCCTCCCTAGGTAGATTTATTCCTAGGTATTTTATTCTTTTTGATGTGATGGTAAATGGGATTGTCTCCTTAATCTCTCTTTCTAATGTTTCATTACTGATGTATAGGAATGCAATAGATTTCTGAGTATTAATTTTGTATCCTGCAACTTTACCAAATTCATTGAGGAGTTCTAGCAGTTTTCTGATAGCATCTTTAGGATTTTCTACTTATAGTATCCAATATACAAATTTTTTTCTTTCCTCCTGAGACCTCACTCTCACCTTGTCACAGTGCTTTTATTTGCTACTTAATGTCTTCTTAAGTAAAGAAAAACTAAAACACTAAATATCTCATAGTGATCACTACCAAAAATTATTTTGATCTATCAACTGACAACATTCAGAAATTTTGTTGAGTGCGAAGAATTGAAACACCTGATTTGCAATATAGTTGTCATTCAGTTTCTAATAAGCAAGACTTACCAAATTATTACTAATTATATCTATTACACTTTCGGCTAGAGGCCTCTTGTTAACATGATATGCTCAGAAATAATTGAAAAACTGAATAATTGTCCATTTATTACATTTTCCCCCAAAATAACTTCTAAAACAGGCTTTTATTTCATGTCTTTAAATACATTTTGTTACATGTTTGGAACTACAGATATACAATTTATATCCTATCATGTATACAAAAAGTCTCTGTCACAAAGCTAATTGGCAAAGCATGTCAAGGCATTCAGATTAGTCAGACTTACTTTCTAACAAGAAAAAGAAATAACTTTATTTTAAATTAAACATGTTAATATGAAATATATAGATTATGATGCTATGGAGAATAAATTTACAGAGACTATATTATAAGGTATATTCCTAAAAGGCATAAAGTCAAGATTATTATGATACACATCTAACAAATGTATCTACTCATAATATATTATAAAAATATTAATCAATACCCTTTCTTACTACTTAGTTTATAACAAAGGTAATGTTTTATGTGACTTAATCATGTGATTATTTGAAGAATATAAATATATGCATCAGACTTCAGTGTTTCATTTTTTTTTTTTACTTTACAATATTGTATTGGTTTTGCCATACATCAACATGCATCTGCCATGGGTGTACACATGTTCCCCATCCTGAACCCCCCTCCCATCTCCCTCCCCATACCATCCCTCTGGGTCATCCCAGTGCACCAGCCCCAAGCTTCCTGTATCCTGCATCGAACCTGAACTGGTGATTCATTTCTTATACGATATCCAGTGTTTCATTTTAAGAAATAAGAGCTGTTTATAAAAATGAGAAATAACTAGTAATTTAATCATAATAATGATCAAAATATATCTATGTGGGAATAATAGAAAAAGGTGTATGCAGTTAAAAACTATTAAGACTGGTACATAGCATTTTTTCTTTAATAAGAGATTAAAAATATAAAATATGAGTAAGATATTAAAATATGAATATCAGTTACTGTTAACATATTAAATGAATATCAGCTGTTAAGATATTAAATGATATTCATCATTCTATAAAAATGAAAGAAGACAACTGGCTAATTGGAATATATATTTTATGATAAGATTCGATGTAAAACTTAACATCAAACATAAACTTTATATTAAATAAAACACACTGAATCTGAAATAAATCATGTAAGATTTTTATATCTGAATTTTAGTGAAGATACTCTAAATATTTCTGGTAGTATTTAAAATATTTTTTTACCTTAAATGAATCAGCATCATTAACATCCTTAATTTTGCCTATTTACAGATGCCTTTCTATCAAAGCATTATCACATCTTACAGATAAAAACTGACAAGAGTTAAAAATTAATTTGCTTGAGTTTGGGGGATATCTTTCATGAAAATGTATATTCCACAAGAGTAAGGATCTCTGTTTTGTTCACTGATCTCAAGTGCATAGAAAATGACTGACATTTAGTCAGCATTCAAAAAAAAACATTTGTTGAAAGAAAGGATGTCTTTTTTTTCCTTATCTGAAATATAGCTGATTTATAACATTGTATTAGTTTTAGGTGAACAGCAAAGAGATTCAGCTATACACACACATACACTTATTCTTTTCCATTATAGGTTATTACAAGATACTGAGTATAGTTCCCTATGTTATACAGTAAATCCTTATTGTTTACCTGTTTTATATATAGTAGTGTGTACTTGTTCCAAACTCCTAATTTATCTCTCTCCCATCCCTTTGATAATTGTAAGTTTGTTTTCTATATCTGTGAGTCTATTTCTGTTCTGTAAACAAGTTCATGCATATAGTTTTCTTTAGATTCCACATATGAGACATCATATGATATTTGTCTTTCTCTGTTAGACTTACTTCACTTAATATGATAATCTCTAGGTGCATCCATTTTGCTGCAATTCACATTATTTCATTCTTCTTTAAGACTGAGCAATATTCCATTGTGTGTGTGTGTATATATATATATATACACCATCGTCTTCATCCATTCATCTGTTGATGGACATTTAGGTTACTTTCACATCTTGGCTACTGTAAATAGTGCCACCATGAACACAGGGGTGTATGTATCTCTTTGAATTAGAGGTTTTGCCTTTTCTGGGTATATGCCTAGGAATAGGATTGCTGGATCTTATGGTAATTCTATTTTTAATTTTTTAAGGAACCTCCATTCTGTTCTCCATAGTGGTTGTACCAACTTATGTTCCCACCAACAGTATAGGAGCATTCCCTTTCTCTACACTCTCTTCAGCACTTATTATTTGTCAGCTGTTTGATGATGGCCATTTTGACTGATGTGAGATAATAGCTCATTGTAGCTTTGATTTGCATTTCTTTAATAATCAGCAACACGGGGCATCTCTTCACGGGTCTGTTGGCCATCTGTATGCGTTCTTTGGAGAAATACCTATTTAGGACTCCTGCCCAATTTTTGACTGGGTTATTTCTTTCTCTGACATTGAGTTGTGTGGACTGTTTATAATTTGGGAAATTAATCCCTTGTCAGTCATATCATTTGCAAATACTTCTCCCTTTCCATAGGCTGTCTTTTCACTGTATTTATAGTTTCTTTTACTGTGCAAAAGCTTTTCACGTTAATCAAGTCTCATTTGTTTATCTTTGCTTTTATCTTGAGTGGGACATGTCTGTTACAGTTTTGGCAGAGGTTTCAAGAGGCAGAAACTAAAAGAATAGGCGCAAATACTCCCAATCTCCAAAGTGAGGCACTACCTAACCTGTGCGGATCCTGCAATATGTTTCCTATCTGCAACCTACCACTCAAGAAAGGCTACAGAGGGGTTCACGTTGTTGGAAATTAAAGGGTGTTGGCTCACAGGCAGTTCCTCCTCTCCCTGAGGAGGCAAGTGTGTCCCTGGCAGTCTAGGACACACACAGACTGCTACCCAACTCATCTGGAATGCAAAGGCTGGAAGTCACTGCTTTCTTAACAATGGCAAACTAAAGATGTATAATTGCTAGAGGCAAACTGGGAAACCTGCAGTGGGAAAGTCGTGATGGAGTTAGCTCAAAAGAGATTCTATCTGTGTTTGTTTCCTAGAGGTGCTATAACAAAATAGGACAAATGAAGTTCTTAATATAGAAATTTATTCTCTCCCATTTCTGGGGGATGAAGTCAATTGGCAGGACTGAGCTCTTTCTGAGTCTATGGGTAGAATCCTTCTTTGATTCTTCCTGGCTTCAGTCCCAGTGTCAGTCTCTGGCATTCCTTAAGCTGCAGTTGTTTAGTCACTAAGTCATGTCTGACTCTGCAACCCCATGGACTGCAGCACGCCACGCTCCTCTGTCCATGGGATTTCCCAGGCAAGAATACTGGAGTGGGTTGCCATTTCCTTCTCCAGGGGATCTTCCTGACTCAGGGATCTCACCCGCATCTCCTGCCTTGGCAGGGGGATTCTTTACCACTGAGCCACATGGGAAGCCCAAGTTGCTGTTGCATCACTCCAACTTCTGCCTCTGCATCACATGGTGTTTTTTCTGTGTCTCAGTTTTCTCCTCGTATAAAATACCAGTCACACTGGATAAGGGTCCACGCTAAAGAACTCATCGTAGGTGAATTACATTTGTAAAGATCTTATTCCCAAATAAGGTCATATTCACAAGTGTCAGAGGCTGGGATTTCAACATACTTTCAGGGCAGCAGTCCCCAACCTTTTTATTACCAGGGACTGGTTTCATGGAAGACAATTTTTCCACAGATGAGGAGGGGGTGAGAGATGGTTTCAGGATGATTTGAGATCATTTCATTACTGCTGATTTGACAGGAGGCAGAGCTCAGGTAGTAATGTGAGCAACAGGCAACGGCTGTAAATACAAATGAAGCTTCACTCAACTTGCCTGCCACTCACCTCCTAATGCAGGGTTCAGTTGCTAACAAGTCACAGACTGGTACAGGTCTGTGGCCCGGGGTTTGGGGTTCTCTCTTTTAGGGGAACACAACTCAACCCGTAACAAACACCTCCTAAGATATTACTTGCCATGAGAAGAAAGAGATTTAAGAGGTCACATGACCAGCTGAAGGCAAGCTTCTGCCTGAGTCAAGGGAGGTATACCAGATGCAATGGTATCACTGGAAAACCCACAGAGCACCCCTAGGGCAAAGAGCTTGATTTAAACAATTCCCTCAGCCAGAGGAATTCAGTGTCAAGTTGTTGCTGTATCCTACAAGAATGACTCTCCTGGCCCCTTCTCCTCCACTTTGCAGGAGCCAAACCACATGGGGAGTTGGGAGCAGAGGAAGATACGAAGAAGGCAGGGAAACTAGAAAAGCCATCAGCCTCTCTCTTGGTCCTGCAGGCTGACTGAAGCAGGCCTAAGCTAGGGAGAAACCAAGCTTTAATTTGGACTGAGGCCCAGCATTTGTCTTTTAATTATTATAACAGGCATGACATATTCATTCCAAAATGAAACTCTTCTTATAACTGAAAGGGAAAGGATTTCTAAGAGTGAGTGGGAAAAATATGGGGCCAGGGGCAGGGAAAAACTAGATCCACAGATTGGGTTTGGATGGGAGCATGTGGAACAATAATATTGGTTTTGATTAAAACCTATGAGTCCCAATTTTCAATAATCTGGCAATATAAGTTATCTTACCAAATTGGTTCAAGTTGAAATTCTACAGAGCTTTATAATCCCAGAAGAAACTGAAAATGTTTCCAAAGAACTGGCTCATGTATTACAGTTTTAAAAGAAAAAATAAAAGCAAATTCTCTTTAACTATGAAAAATGAAAGTACTGAGATATTACTGGTGAGTAATACCATAAAAGATGTGGAGTGCCTTGAAACTTGAGGTTGACTCAATGAGTTACTGCCCCAGGCTGTAAGGAAAACATCATGACACTTTAACATCAATGGAAATTACACAGCCTTTTATTTCACACCAGTAAAACACCCACTCTAGAGTCTTCCAATAATCCATTCAGTTATTCAATCGGCATATTTCTCTCTCAGTGAGCCCAAAATGCTTCAACTCTTTCACTAGTTTGTTTACGAAAACAAACATAACCTATGTTAAGATGGTTAGATAGGAAGATTAAAGATTTTTGGCCTAAGAGAGTTTGACAACCAAGTTCTACATCTAGAAGCAAACCACAGAAGTTCAGTCCCTAATGACATGCAAATGAATCTGGAGCAGGAAAAGAAAGCCAGTTTGATATCCACTGTGAAGTTGCATAAAAACTCATTTCTTACTTATATCCTATACTTATACACATTACCCTTTAATTATAAAAAGTATAAAGGGGTTGAAATAAATTTAAAGAGCAGTATATTTACACTCACACAACAGCCCTGAGACACTGTGCCATATTCATAACCATTCTTGTACTTCTTCATTCCCTACAGGAATACTGAAGATTGATTTCATGCTTTCTCCAGATGAAGCTTATCAAAAGAGCCTCATGACACCGACATGTTTCCTAGAAGTGCTCTCACTTCCTAGTGGATGTATTTCATTATAACCCCAGATTCATCATGATTCAGAGTACTGTGGTTTTGAAATGATTAATATGTTAGGGTTGTAATAATGTGAGTCATATAAAGGGGGAAAGATGTGAGGAAGTCAAAACACTATAGGAAAGTATACCACAAAACTCTGAACACAGTTAGTCATGAATAAGAGAGTATACAGAGTGCATAACCCTGGTCATTCACCTTTTCTCTTCATTTGACAAATGCAGACACCCCAACTCAGAGGATATTTGTAATGAATCACAAATGAAAATCATCATGGATTCTATTTTTCATTATTCACTCAACAGACATTTGTTGAATTCCAAATGTGTGCCAGGATACGTGTACAATTGAATAGAGAGATGATTAGGTGACAGGTAGGTTCAGTTCAGTTCAGTTCAGTTCAGTCACACAGTTGTGTCCGACTATTTGCGACCCCATGGACTGCAGCACACCAGGCCTCCCTGTCCATCACCAACTCCCGGAGTTTACGCAAACTCATGTCCACTGAGTCCGTGATGCCATCCAACCATCTCATCCTCAGTTGTCTCCTTCTCCTTCCATCTTCAATCTTTCCCAGCATCAGGTAGGTAAGTAGGTAGATAGATAGGCTGGCAGACAGACAGACAGATAGTTCTGACTCCCAGAGAACTTCCAATTCAGGAAAAGCATTAGACAAGTAAAGATATTTTACTGACTCAAAGCCCAAAGACATAATCATGTGTTCTGGGCCAGAACATGGATTTTTAAACTCCTCCAGGGAATTTATGTGCCCACACCATTGAACTGAATTAGTTCTTGATATATTTATAGCACTCAGTGTCAATTTTTTCCCCTGAAACACAAAATATTATTAAGTTCTTAAGTTCCTCAGGGATAACTTACTGCAAATCAGTAATGTGAATGTAAAATATTCCCTCATTTTATTTGCCTTTAAAATAACAGGGTATGATAAAAAAAAGCCACATCTTTTATAAAAGTTGTTTGGCATAGTTAAAATGGCAAATTTCTAGGCAAATACATTTAACTCTTTATGTGTGCAAGATTCTAGATTACTGAATAGCATGATGAGTTATGTTTCCTTTTTCAAAGTTGGTACCTAGATCATGATGATTTATCCCAGCTTAGGGGTCTCTGCAACTAAGGTCACTTACAGCAAGGTAAGTGTATCTTTATTCAACATGGTAGATTCTGCATCACTTAGTACATGTTTTACTTAGAATAGTACCGGGTTGCAGTAAATAGTACTGGTTGCAATAAATAATGGTTGACTATGTCTATTAAAATGATATTTCACAGATTTTTTTAAGAACTGGCTGTTTAGAACTTCTATTTCTTTTATTCATTTGTTTACATGTTTCCTTGTCAACATATTAATTCAACCCACTGAGTGAGCATCTATTACATGTAAAGCTGAAGTACTGCACACTGTGAAGGAAATAAAGGCAAATCATACAGGGATCATGTCCTTAAGAAGTCCATAGTTAAGTAACACATCTGTTACGTTTACATAAATACTTCAAACACAAGACACACCTCGATGCCACATGAAAGGTAGACCCTTTCTACCATGCTGACTGCATGGTAGCTAGTGGCTACACATGGCCACTGTTTGAACACTTGAAATTTGGTTTGCCTCAGTTGAGATGTGCAGTAAGTGTAAAGTATACAGACTATGAAGACTTAATACAAAAAAGCAATGTAAAATAACTCATTAAATTGTTTTATATTGATTACATGTTGAAATTACATTGGCATTAATAAAATATTTTAAATATTAAAATTAAATAATTAAATAAAATATTTAAATTACTCAGGCATGTTTATTTTTAACACTTTAATGTGGCTACCAGAAAATGTAAAATTACTTATGTGGCTCATATCATATTCTTATTGGACAGTGCTAATGTGGATAAGGGAGTATAGATGTTTAGAAATCTTAGCAATTATTTCCAGCATTGATGTGGTGGAGGCAGGGGATCAAAGGAGATGGCATTGAATTAATGAAGGAGATGGCATTTGAGCTGAGCTACCTTCATGAGCTTAGACCTATATAAAAAGTACAGGTAAATGTTTCAGGAGGAACAAACCTGAGCTCAATGTTATCCACAACCACTTCCAACAACGTGATCAAGATCTGGCTTGTGAAAAGGAGTCCTACTTGAAGGGCTCCAGGTTGATTCCAACATACCTACTTCCCACCTTCCATTTATGTGTATGTACTCATCTCCAAAGCATTCTTACTAAGTCACATCTTCACCTTTATTTTTTATACTATCACCTTAGACCCTATGGCCTAGAGTATTCCCTCCATTTTAATGATGAAAAAACAACATCTAGGAGATTATTGGTAAAACAGTCAAGTCATCAGGTAGTGGAGCTAGGATTAGAACACAACACTTCACACTCATTTTCCTTAAACTCTTCTCATATACCATACTGCCTTCCTCTCAGAGGATCCTTCTCTCTTGTAACCAATCAGTGTCCTAGGAGGCCTCCAGGGGGAGTGCATTTTGGGCCCAGACACCTGCTGTGAGGCCTGAGATAGAGTCATATACTACAGTGGCCCCCGTTACCCTGAGACAATCCCAACCTTCAGATCCAAAGCAACTACTCCCAAGAAATAAGAGAAGAAGGGAAATGCTGTCTTTAAGTGCCTGCTGAATACCAAGCACTGTGCTTGGCACTTTCTGTATCCTCTCTCATTTACATTTTGCAACAATCTTTGGGAATAAATATTATTAAATTGTTTCAGGATTGGAGATTTCCTACAACAACTTATATTATTGACATTAGCTGATCATCCGCCATCTTCAAAATTTCACTCTGTTTTCCTATGCTCATGGAATCCTCCTGGCAGATAATCCTCAGAATCTACTTGGGATTAATAACTACGAAGTCTGCGTTATAATGGTAGCTACCTCGTCCACTTAAATGCATAACAATATCATCACTTCACAAATATTCACAGTTAACTGTAAGCAATATACCAAGGATTTTCTATATCCACATAAGCACACCATGAGGAAGATTCAATTATTTTTCCTATTTTATAGATGAGAAGACAGTTGAAAAAGGTTAAGTGATTTGCCCAAGGTTAGGCAATGGTAAATGGCAGCACTGGGATTCAAACGCTTGACCATCTAACTCCAAAGCCCGAGTCTTTCCCATTGTATAATGCTGATTTCCATGATTCTGTAATATCCCGAGCAAACTGAGAGCCACTTAAAAGAACCACAGAATCTAAACCAAGTAGATAAACCTGCAGGAATGCCACTCCATAGTACAAAGAGAGTTAAATAGCTGGTTTATATTGCCATCATCTCACAATATTTTGGTAGGCAAAGTGAGACTGAATACCCTTTGCTCCTCACTGGAATGGTTTGTTGATCTGTCCCTTACAGCCCAAGGACTATGAAATGAGGCTTCCTAGTCAAGGCTATGGTTTTTCCAGTGGTCATGTATGGATGTGAGAGTTGGACTGTGAAGAAAGCTGAGTGCCGAAGAATTGATGCTTTTGAACTGTGATGTTGGAGAAGACTCTTGAGAGTCCCTTGGACTGCAAGGAGATCCAAACAGTCCATGCTAAAGGAGGTAAGTCCTGGGTGTTCTTCGGAAGGAATGATGCTAAAGCTGAAACTCCAGTACTTTGGCCACCTCATGCGAGGAGTTGACTTATTGGAAAAGACTCTGATGCTGGGAGGGATTGGGGGCAGGAGGAGAAGGGGACGACAGAGGATGAGATGGCTGGATGGCATCACCGACTCAATGGATGTGAGTTTGAGTGAACTCCGGGAGTTGGTGATGGACAGGGAGGCCTGGCGTGCTGCGATTCATGGGGTTGCAAAGAGTCGGACACAAGTGAGCGACTGAACTGAACTGAACTGAACTGAATTTTGCTTTAAATTTTGAAAAAACTATTTGCAACAATAGAGTGAGGACTCTCAGTGTATGCTTATCTACATATAAAGAAACCAAGTTGCAGATCACACCACAGATTAATGACAAAAGAATGATTAGAATTTTCAGCCCCCAAGTGAGTGGCCTGTTGCCCAGCCTACAATACAATATTACTTCCCCAGAGATCAGAAGGCAATACCTCTGTTTCTGATCCACCATATGCTAGACAATCCTGACAATCTACTGTGGTTTCATGCCCCAACTGTTCTTATATTCCTATCGACCCTGATGATTGCATAGGGAATGAATTTTGTGGTAATGACATGTTCCAGACCTAGAAGAGGATAAGTAATTCACACCACCCCCATATGTGGGTTCTGACTTCAGAGGATAGCAGGGGAGTTATCAGACTTTATATGATTTTACGCATGTTTCTGCTGACTCAGAAATGGACATAAAATATAGAATAGCACACTGGGACATAGCAGAGTTTTTGAAACTCCCTCGGGGAGTCTTTGTTCCTAAATCAATGACTGGATGTTACATGCTCACGTGCAAGTGTATGCTTGTGTATGTGTGTACAAAATGCACTGGTCTGGGTTACAGAATAAGTCATTTGGAAATCACTCTAGGATAATCCCATGTAATTGCTAATGTGATATTAAAATAGTGCTGATTTCATAATGCTCTTTATTTGACTTAGCTTTCTCATACCATTATGCTTTAAAAAAAATAAATAAAGCCCTAGTGAAATTTATAGCCATGCTTGGCTTCTTTCCCTGTGTCTGTGATACACATAACACTGCAATTTACATTTACCTGATTCCATGAAGCCAGACATTTACCAGTACCTCAGCAGACCTTTCTCTAAGAGTAAATAGATGATAGATATTGCTTAAGCCCTTCTTGTAGTAGAACTACAATAATAATTATTTTCATAAGAATAGCTTATGGTTACTGAGTGCTTACTGGATACCAAGCACTGTGAGAGGCACTTTATAGGCTCCTCAAAACAACCTTATAATTTAGATGTCATTAATAGCCACATATTATTAATAAGGAAATAGAGATCTTGTAAGTAGTAGTACCAGCTCACAAAAATTAAGCTAACTCCAGAGAACATGCTTTCAGTCACCAAGCAAAATTTTCAAGATGGTCAAGATCATGTTATTTAATCTCTTAGAAACAGATAAAAGAGCATCTGGATTGCTGACCTAAAATGTTTTAAAATATAATTGAAAGAATAATTTCTATTTGAGCATGAACTATGCTCCATCTTGAAGATCCATAATTACAAATGCACTCTGATGTGATGAGCACAACTGTAAGGCTCCCAGTCAAGACACAATGAGAACCATCATTGAGACCTCTCAATTGAAGCCTCAGATCTTACATCATATAGTAAAAAGGCCACGACTGCTCTATAAATCATGTCTGAAGAGGTCTATCAGCTGTACATGTCCCACACAATCTGACACAATCCTGCACAATCTGACTTGTTCGCACACAGAAATAGAATATAGCAAACCAAAACACATATACCTAAAGTTAGGGTCATCAAATAAAAATAGACTCTGTCCTGAAAGCTTCTGAGTTTATGGTTCTAGCTATAACTTGTTTACAAACTACTTTTAAATTTCAGTCACTTGTTGGAGGAAAAAACAAATATATAAATAGCAACAAACAAGATCTAGCTCACGTTATAATTGTAGCACCATTTATGAAGAGGTATATGTGAGGGTATCTATACTTGTGTTTGAACACACATGTGTGCATTTTCATAGGCTGTATTTATAATAATTCATAATAACTCATGACCATGTTTTCTCAGATCTAAGACTAGGAAATGCAACCACTTCACTGACAGCCAAATCTGCAGCACAGATGTGACCCATAAAGTGGGCAGATTAGTGTTCATTCTTTTGTCCTCTTAACATGCAAGACTGTTCCTTTCCTGAAAAATAAAGTCTGAGTCCATAGTTTGTAGTCCTTGCCAAGGTTCTCTCAGTACAAACAGCTCCCAAACTAAATTACACAAAATTCTGAACATCCCTGTTTACCTCCAATAAATATTCTCCCAAGAGTCCATTGTTAATATGCGTAAAGCAATGTTCTGCTTCCTTTTCTCTCTTCCAAATAGTTTCATATACATGAGTCTTCGTATGTTGCTGCTGTGATGTTAACCCTGGAAACTGTGAATAGATGTTGATGACCTTGTAAAATAAACAAACTTCCTATGGACTGCATCAAAAGTCAGTGGGCTACTGCTCATTCCTAAGGGTAACTTCCAATATATTTAAATTAGACAGACTATTGGTCTCGAGGGTTCTGTCAAAGCATTCTACTTGGACTCCAGCAAAAAAAAAGTGGAGATAGCAAAGACTCTTCGGCACTGATTTCCTGGCCCCACTGGCGTCAAACTGAAGAGGTCTAAATGAACAGGCCTGAATTCTCAAAGGATCTACATCACTGCCATGTTTCCAATCTCTTTTTGTACATTTTCATATCATGACTTGGTCTCATATGTTAAAGAATTTAACCACTTCAAACCACTTCTCCTTCAGTTCCTACTAGCTCTTTCAATTTTTTTCACCAGAAAACATCCTCAAAAGGCAACTACTAACTTCTCCAAGCATTCTGACTATATTGAAAGATATTTCCAAAGATTACAGGCTTATTTATCAAATCTACTCTGCTGTAATTTTCATATTGTCTTCACAAAAACAAACTGACTATGCATATTACAAAATCATGCTGATAACGCAAAAATCCAAACACTTTGAACAGTAATAACCACATACATACATCCTTGATTAATATCAGGATTTAGGCAGCAGCACCAAAATAATTACACAAGACTTCATTCATTCATTAAATTCCATCAAAAATACTTCTTAGAAGATTATGTCTCATGCATTATGCAATGCTCAGAAACAAAAATAAATTACTGATTTTGTCTTCTAAAAATATATAGAATAAAAAGTGATGTGTAAATAAATAAATGTAGTGAAATGTGACAGGTGTTTTGATTGATTTTCAGGATACAATGAGATCTCAAAGGAGAAAATAATCAGTCTCATCTTTAAGAGAAGAGGAATGATTACATAAGTACAATTGAAAATGAAAAACACACACACAGTCATATCTCCTCTGATTAGTAACACATTAAAAACTTGATGTGGCCCAATTTAAGAAAAAAAACATAATTTCAAAATTGCCAATTATTTGTATAAGCAACAGAGGATGTCAAAAGATAACCCTGCTAGTCCATTCATACTATTAACCTAATATCTTGTGCCAGGCAAGACATGCAGAGTATGGAATCCAAACATTAGAAAGGGGGAACTGAATGTCCTCTGCATGATTACATAAAGTCCTACAGGCAGTAACATTGACTTGAGGAAAATTTTTCTCTGCTTCAATAATGAATTAGATTATACCAT
Source organism: Bubalus bubalis (assembly GCF_019923935.1). Lineage (NCBI taxonomy): Eukaryota > Metazoa > Chordata > Mammalia > Artiodactyla > Bovidae > Bubalus > Bubalus bubalis. The sequence goes on along the minus strand of NC_059175.1, from coordinate 25,666,511 downwards.
CTCTGAGAACTATGATTTGATCAAGGAAATGTGTGCATGTGTGTGTGTGTGTGTGTGTGTGTGTGTGTATTCTATCCCAAGTTACCAGTAGGAAACAAGAAGAACAGGAATTGGGGGAGGAGGACATATCTTTATCACAAACTAGCAGAGAGACCCTGAAGTAAGCCTGGATTGGGACATGGGATTGCCACATATGGTGATGCAGGCTGTGTAACACAAAACTCCAGGACTTGCTTTTCATGATATGACATCTTTAAAGTGATGAAAGAAAACAACTGTCAACGTAGAATTTTACATCCAATGAAAATATTTTTCAAAAATGAAGGCAAAATAAAGATTGTTGGGACAAACAAAAGCTGAGAGAATTCATCACCAACAGAGCTGCACTACAGGAAGTTCTTCAGGCAGAAGGAAAATGATGCCAGATGGAAATGTGGATTTACACAAAAGAATAAAGAGCACCAGGAATAGTAAATGTGAGAGCAAATGCAAAGAACTTTTTATCTTTAAAAAAATAAAAGTCAAATCAATAATAATAACACTATATTGTGAGTCTTATGTATAAAATACTACAAAGGATAGGAGGTGAAAATGAACAAATATTGTTGTAAGACTCTTCCACTAAAAAGGAAGCAGTATAATATTACTCAAAAGTAAACTGTGCTAAGTTAAAAATGTGTACTATAGATTCTACTGCAACTGCCAAAAATATGAAACAAAGAGTTATTATCAATAAACCAATGGTAGGGAAAATGCAGTCATACAAAGTAGTCCATTCATCCAAAAGAAGGCAAGAAAAAAGGGGAAAGGGGACAAAGGAGATATAGGATAAACAAAAATATCAAATAACAAGGTGATAAATGTAAATAGAACTACCAGAACCAGATTAAATGTAAATGGCCTAAACATTCCAATTAAAAAGCAGAGATCATCAAATTGAGTAATAAGGCAAAACCCAATGATACACTGTCTCCAAAAAAATTCACTTTAAATAAAAGACTCAGATAGTTTAAAAAGAAAAGGATGAAAAATATATACTACATAAACACTCAGCATAAGAAAGCTGAAATGGCTGTATTAATATCAGAGAAAGTAAACTTCAGAACAGGCAGTATCAGTGATAAATAGGAACATTTAATAATGATAAAGGACTTAAGTAAGTATAAGTAAGTAAGTGTTAGTCACTCAGTCGTGTCCTACTCTTTCATGGACTGCAGCCCACCAGACTCCTCTGTCCATGAGATTTTCCAGGCAAGGATACTGGAGTCGGTTGCCATTTCCTTCTCCAGGGGATCTTCCCAACCCAGGGATCAAACCCGGGTCTCCTGCACTGCAGGCAGATTCTTTACCTGCCTTAAGGACTTAAGAGGCCATATTAATCATAAATATATTGGCATCTTAAAAACAGTGTTTGAAAGTATGTTAAACAAAACCAACAGAACTTGAAGAAACAGACAATCCAGAACTATAGTCAGATGTTTCAACATACCTTCTGTCAATAACTGAAAGAACAGGTAGACAAAAACCCAGTAAGGATGAAAATAAGGGGAAGTAAAATATGAAATTCAAGAGGGTGAATTTATTTCATATTGGTTGGCCAAAAAGTTTTGTTACTAAGATATTACAGAAAAACCCAAATGAATTTTTTGGCCAACCCAATAAAATACATGGGAAGAAAGATTATTTAAACAGGAGACTAATAGGTTTAGTTACCAGATGAAAGGTAATCCTTGGAGCTTTGTAGTACACGGCCTACACAGCCACATGTGATAGACCCATTTCCCACTCTAGGCACACTTCAGGGCCTCACTGCTAGTGAATAATAAAGATATGTCCTCTTCCTTAGGTCCTTCTTGAATCCGCTTTGAATTCTTATTTCTCTTTGGTAACTCTGAATAGACAAACACACACATACACACAGGTTTCCTTGAGCAAACAGTAATTTTTGGAGACAGTGAAGACTCTAACCAGGGTAAGCCATAGTACATAACAACCCACAGAGTGATTTCCCAAAGTCTGAGTTTTAGTGGAGCAAAACACCACAGGAGTTTCAGCAAAAAGGCCCAAGGTGAATATGGATTTCTAGTCACTGCTTGATACAAGGGTAAAAAGCGTAGACACCTTGCCTCGATTTGGGACAGTTTTGAAGAGCTGTTCAAATTCCAGGGCTCTGTTTGGAGTTAGCTGTGCCCTGTATTAATGGAATTCTGATTCCATTGGAAATAATGGAATATTTGGAAATTATTGGAAATAATAATGGAAAGCTGATTCTGTAATAATGGAATCCTGCTTCCTTCACTTTGTGTTGTTCCTAAGAGCACTCCTCAACCAACTTCCTACACACAAATCTCCATCTTATAATATGTTCCATAGGGAACAATAGAGATATGAGAGAATAGCCAAGTCAGAGAGAACAAACACACCAATGTTGAAGGAGTGGGTAGAAGAAAAAGGGACAGAAAATATATTAAAAAGGAAATGCCAAAGAGTGAAAGAAGAAACAGTGGTAAGCAAAAACTTATAAGAAGAATCTCATATCTGACTGATTATCAGATAATTGGATACCAGTGTAGGAAATGGTTAAGCCTGAATTTGGGGGTTTCAACACAGATATCATGCCAAATTACAGTCAGGAAAGAAGAATATTAACAAGAACACATTCAACTCTAGTGAATGAAATGTACTGTTAGAAGTGAAGTATACTGAAGCTCACAACTGACTTTGAATTGGATGGATTGATGGATGGATAGAAGTACAGAAAGATTTTTAAAATGCAGTAAATATTATTTGTAGAATTTAGGGGTTAGGTACATGGTTATAATTATGCCCTATGTAGTTTTTTTAACTTTTCTAAATGAATGAAAATTTTATAAAAAATATTGGAGAAGGAAGGATCCATTGAATTTGATATTGTAAATTGATGACCTTTCCAGAAAAGTATTAGTGCAGTGTGGAGATGTGTGTAGGAGAAAGACTGCAGGTTTAAGAATGAACATGACGCCAAAAAAATGGAAACTGTAACTGTTAATATTTTTTCCAAGAAACTTGACTGCTAAGAGAAAAGGACAGGACTATATAGAGAGGAGGAAGCAGGATTGAGAGAGGTGATTGTGTTTGCTTTCTTGTTTTATTTTGTTTTGTTTTTAGATGAGAGATTGGCATATCTATGGTTTGTGGGGAAGGAGTCAGTTGAGACGCAAGTTACACACGTTTGAATGTGATTTTAGCAGACTTTCCTAATCCTTAAGTCAGAGCCTTTCTAGAAACAATACCTTGATAGTGACATTATTATTAGGAAAAGGAACAGATTTAAACAGCAGAGAGAGGAGCAGTTCTGCATTCAGCTCTAAACAAACCTATAGTTCTGGGCGAAACCTCTAAGTTAGGTGTGGGTACAAAATCAGACACAGTAAAGCCTACCCTCTAATTCATAGGAATGTTAAGAGAAGAAATATTTATTTAGACAGGACTTTATATAAATCTTGAGTCTTTCAATCTGGCAGGCTTGATTTGAGGCACCAGTTCCACAATATTTTGTCATGTGATTTGGGGCATGATATTCTTTAAGCTTCAGTTTTCTCAACTACTAAGTGGAAGCAATAATATCACCTTCAAAGGGATGTTATCAAGATTAAAAGACAGGAAGCATGTAGAGCTATTTAATCAGCTTTGGCACATACGAAGTTCTTAGTAAACAGTGACAATTACATAGAAGTTTCTAAACTCAGAGTTCCCATTGTCTGATGTGAAACCAGGAAGGGACTTTATGAAGATACATGTGAATGGCTCGATAGAATACTTGGCACTGGGAAAATGAGGTACCAAATTGAAAATTGCAGGTGCCCAGACACTATTCTTCTCCTCAGACATAATTAACTTGGGCTGGGTTGTGGCTTCTGCCAAGAAAAATGACTACAAGTTTCTCCCTGTCTGTTCATCCTGAAGGTGTCAACTAAAGCGTAGCCTGCTCAGACTAGTTACCTGCCCAGACTAGCACCCAGAGGCTGAGCTGGGACACCCTGAAGGCAAAAGTATCCTTCTAACCTCCTTCGGCCTCACAGCTCTGACGAGGATCTTTGTTTCTAAGAAGAATTATACGTTCTCTGAACACCCTGCTCCTTGCGGAATGTTACAGCTGATCAGATTCCTTCAAAGCAGCCTCTACTTCACAGGCAGTTTACATGAAGCCTTCAAATCAGACATGCTTTCACAGCCATGAAGTAGCAAGAAAAGACTTTTATTCCCCAAGACTCCCAGAATATGAACACCAGATGAGATCAAAGGTAGCTCGCTGGGTGGGAATTGCAAATATGAGACTGCATCTTCAGCATTATGTTGTTAATACTCCAGGAGCAATGAAAAGCCACATGTAAAAACAAATACTCCCATTAAAATAAAAGACCCTAACGGGTTGCCCTGTTTGTATAGCCCACTGATGCCTTCTCCCAGCAACTCACATGAATCTTAGTGAAAAGATGGTTAGATATGTCCATCTTAATTTGATCCTTAGGAGGGAACAGATTGTTGCACAGTATTAATTATGCATTATTGTTTCTGGTTATTGAGGTAACTGAAACTGCACCCCGCCCCCACACACACACACACACATGGTTTTACAAAAGCCAGGATTTCAGTTTTTTTCCCTTTATGGTGAGAAAAGGGACAAGAGACTAAGCTGGTTGGGAGAGAAGTGAAATATAATCTACAGTCTGTGGCTTACAACAAAAAGGGCCCACTAGCTTGAAAAATATTGAAGTCTTCCCCAGTTCCTGGGGAGATTTTACACATATTTCTTCTGACTGAGGTCAAGGTATTAGAAAGACTTTCTGAAGGAGTGGAACTGATTAATTCAAGCTCTTACCCAGACTGCTCCAGGACAAAGGATAATGATACAAAAGAACAGGTTGCAATGTTGAGTAAGAAGCGAGGGCAAAGCTTATGGTTTCATGGTACCAATAAGCTTAAGGCTTTTATTTTCAGCTAAATCCTTGAATTTCTAGTTTAGACGTTCACCAGCTTGCTGGTCCTGGCCAACGAGAATTTGTTAACATTTCCCCCCAATTCTGCAAAATCAGACAAGTTGTTTTTGTTTTTTTTTTTTTTTGGTAAAATTTTATAGTCAAACTCACAATAAAGTTGCAAGTAAAACTGCTTTATCAATTACTATCCTATTTGTGTGTATATTATTTTCATGAGTTATCTAACAGCAAGTCGTCTACATCATGCCCCTTTCCTCCTAAATACTTTTGTGTATACTTCCTAAGAACAAAAGCATTCTCTGGCATAACTGCAGTTTAATAACTAAAATCAAGATATTCATACTTTTATTTTCTACTTAGGAGTCAACAATCCAATTTGCCATTTGTCCCAGTGATATTCTCTATACAAATTTTTTCAGTCCAAAATTCAATCTAAGACCATGTTATCTAAGACCATTTAGTTATCATGTCTCTTCAGTCTTATCATAATTGTCTTTAATTAGGGTATCTTCAGTGGACCTTCTTTTCAACTGAGAATCTGACATGTCTCAGTGTAAGAAAAGAGTTTTCCAAATGAGATCTGATTTTGCCAAGCCATGGTATCTATAGCTAGCATTTGTGTTGATGGCTAGAGATTCCTGACAGCTCTCAAAAGCCAGAATTATTACCCTCTCTAGCTGCTCACTGAATGAACCTCTGCTTCCTTCAAGTCAGCCAATAACCATTTGTCTTAATCAGTCACAGTCTGTTATAGTCACAAAAGTGCTGACCCATAAAAAAAAAAATCTGTTCAAAAATCAGATTGTTTTCGTTTCAAAGACCATCAATACCCTTTCTATGTAAAACAACGTGTCTGCTCATTTGGCCAAAAAGGAAAGAAGAAGAGAACAAAGACATGATTACAATTCCAACACTAAAATATTATGAAATAAAACTTTGGTTCCTAAATAAAATTAAAGTTACTCCCACTTTCCCACAACCCATGTAATTCTTTGTGTTGAGTTAAACAGCATAACAGACAAGTTCATCATTTGATTCTTTATTAAATACTTGGAACTACATACTCTTCCCCTTGAATAAAAATGCATGTAAGATTCTATTTCCTGAGTTCTTTCCAATGACTAATAAATTCATATTATAGCATTCCAGAAAACAATTAAAATGGAATTGTTAATAGTAATCACAAACATGATATATTATAATTCTATAGGCAAACCATTAGTTTAGGGTGGTGTTTTTTAAACCAGAAACCAAATGATATGCCATAAGACCGCAGAATGTAGACCTGGCAGAGATCTGATATGATCTCAGAGACTCCAAAGTCCTCACTGATAAATAATGACCATGAAACTCAGAAAGGTTAGGAGACTTGTGCAAGGACAATAGAGGTAACTATTGGGATAGCCAAGACAAAAACAGAAATCCTCCGGCAGACACATAGGACCCCGGCCACTGTGAGATACTGCAGAAGACAAGTATGGCCCATTAAAACCAGGTGAAAAACAAGTTTTTGAAAATTAAATTGCATTTTGGATGTACCAGAAAACATACCAAGTAAAGTGAAAAAGAGAAATTATGCTTTTATTCAGAGAAGCCAACTTATACAGTGACTTCTCTGATTTTTTTTTAATAAAGTTTATATTTTCAGGTCATACAGCTCTTCAAAGATGAAATTTTAAATCTTCAGAGTACTTTACCCTAGCTCTCAGAACACTCAATAGTTTAGAAAACCTTAAAAGGGATCACCGGCAGTTCTTTAATTAGCCAATACATTAAACCACGGTTTTAGTCCAATGAGACAGGCCTGGAAATTCTCTAAAGGCTTTAGAAAGACAGAACCCTTAGAACTACACCCAATCACTAAACATGGGAGTTTAGAAGACAAAATACAAGGGCCACATGGGCAGTTACCTAAACACTCACTTTCACAGAGTGTCCTCTGTGTCAAACCTCTTCATCTCTGTCTTCTGCAACTGAATATGACTACTTTGAGTTTTCCTTGACATCCTTGGGTCTCTCACTGTGGCTGAAACTTCAGTACCAGAACTATCAATAGACTCCTCACAAATTTATCTGTGGAATAAAATGAGAGCAAGCAGTGTACAGATGAAGACAGAAAATGGAAAGAATAAAACTTCATAAATCCACACACTTGGTTGTGAAGCCAAGTCAAAAACTATCATCTTTGAACTCATCTATTTCCCCAACTTCCTGTTACGAGTCATGCTGCTTGGGTTCTGAAACTAGGCAGACATAGATAGATTCAAGCCCCACCACTGCCTCTTGATAACTGTGTGATCTTAGAAAATTATTTAGCTTCTCTCAGGTTTAGTTTTTGTGGTAAAATGGCAGTGAAAATATCTTTCCTGCAGAGGTGTGGTGCTGGTTTAGTAGCTAAGTCGTGTCCGACTCTTGTGACCCCATGAACTGTACCCCACTGGGCTCCTCTGCCCGTGGATTTTCCAGGCAAGAATACTGGAGCGGGTTACCATTTCCTCCTCCAGGGGATCTTCCCAACCCAGACATCAAACCCAGGTCTATTATATTTCAGGCAGAGTCTCCTTCATTGCAGGCAGATTCTTAACTGACGAGCCACCATAAATTTCTTGCTCTTAGGAGATACTTAGCAAATGTAGCTTCGCTGGACTCCATAACAGGTTTTTTCCTAAGGTTTATTAGAGACCAGGGAAAGGAGTAAAAGAGCTAGTGCAACATCACATAATGAATCAAAAATGACAGACAGGATTGTCACTGCTACAAGCAGCATTTGACTTTACCTTTGTACTGAAAATGAGACTTTTCATTTTCCATTTTAGAACAATCCTCTTCAATGATTATGTCATAAGATTTTTGTTTCTGGAGGGAAAATTATAAACTCTCTTAAAAAGTTAATTCTCACTCCATAAACCACAGCCTTAATAAGGGATCAACAAGTTCTATTCAAATACTGAGTAAGATTTACCTCTGGGGGGAGGCAAGAGCTGTGGAGAAGAAAACGAACCATCTCCGTAGTATTCGTCACTCCATAAAGCATTTATCATCCATGGGGTTCAAAGATCCTGGAAGTAACCTGCACACACTGGGTTTCCATAAGCACCTTATATTGCTTACAGCACCCATTGGCTATAAGCCAACTGGGAAAATTTCAAGTTACTACAGAGATTGGCAAATACTGGGAACTTGTTAGATAGCTGAATACCTATGACTCATACCTGTCTTCTCAGAATATGCAAAAGTCAAATCAAATGAAGAGAAATTTGATGTAATATTATCTGATGCTAGCTGGTATCAGTTACTAACCAACAGTATAGAAATACATGCTTTGTCAGGAAGAATCTCAGTGCTTGATTACTGTCTATGGAAATTTATCTTGACTAAGACATATTCTTCCACTTATGTGTTCCAAGAAGCAATGGGATGAATAACCTCAGGAATTTTTCTCCTAGGATCTAGAGCTCAATGGCGGGGTGGGGGACTTCTCAGAGGATTAACCTTCAGTTAGCCTTGCCGAGACACGTTGACTGATTAGACCTTTGAGGATATAAAGTATTCCCTCTACAGGATGTGGTCTGGTGACTGGGTTTTAGGTCAAAGTTCAGTTCTATCCATGGTTGTGTCAACCATTTGGTGACCTCAGGGAAATCTCTTCAGCATGCCAGTCTTCAATTTCACTTTCTACCAGTTGTCAGTTCTGACTTGTTGGATCAGATTTTTCCTGTCCTCCCATCTAAGATTCAGGTCAGTCTATCACAATCGTCTACCATAGACAGCATCCTCTTTGCCAAGACACTCCTCCCTTGGCCTGCCCCAGCCCTGTTTCACCCCTCCAGGTAAGGTAACACCTAGTTATAAACTAAGTGTCAAACTATTGCCTGTCTGAAGGGAGATGCCTTTGCTTGTTGGGACACACCTTTTTCAGGCACCCTGAGGCCCAGCAGCCAGGTGGAAGAATCATTGCCACTAAATTCTTGGTGGTCCAATCAACTAGACTCATGTGTAAGGCATCTGTAAGACAGCGTACACACCTAAAGAGGGATGAATAGATTGTACTTGCTGAATAATGTCTGAAGAAATATTTCAGTTCTGAGAGAAAGATATTACATAAACACAAGTTATAATATTATTAATACCAATCTACGCCCAGGTCTAAAGACACTTACTTGCTACAAAAAGATCCTCTGGCTGAAGGCCAAAAGAAATGAGTAATATCCTGCTGGGTAATTAATTTCTATTCAGACTGATGCTATTGATCAAGATGAAAGATGGCTCAAGGGTGCTAAGACTTGGTGGCAGAGAGGAGTGTTCACATCATGTGGGATGAAGAGATGAAAAGCATCAAGAGATGAAAAGCACAGGCAGCAATGCAGTTAGAAGTACAGGAAGAAGTGAGGACTTCCAGAAAGGCTTTTTGTGGAGATGTTCACTGTTCAGTTTAGCAAACAGTTATTGAGTGCCTCTTCTGTGATCAGCACCGTGCCAAGCACAAAACACCAAGGTAAACAAGACATGGTCCCTGCCCAGGCAGAGTTGATACTTACATGATGTAGTTTATACTTTGCTATACATCCAACTCACTCAGCTCCTTGTTAAAACCAGATTCCCATCCCCACTGGCCAGGTCCTGGATTAAAGATTCAAGGATGAAGGCTAGAAATTGGTATGTTTTACAAGATGTCTCTGATGATTTAATGATTAGCCAAGTTCAGGGAAACATTGGTCTAGTGAAACAATTAAACATCTGATGATTTGAGAACAATTTTCTCTTTGATCACAGGTATTATGCAATTTTTCAGCTCGTGAAGACCACTTTTCTCCCACATACAATAGCTGAAGGCCCACCTCAACCTTACACTTTCTTTGATCCCCAGTGCTTCAAACTGTACAAAGAACATAATAAATATTTGTTAAATAAACACCAAAGTAGATAGAAAGATAAATAGGTAGAAAGAAATTTTGCTTCAAATGATCCTAGTAAAAAAAAGTTCACATTTCAGAACCACAAATGCTATGTCACATACTTTGATATTTCCTGTAACAATCTTCTGAATCTGTCAAGCATATTCTTTTGATAACCTTATATATTTGGGGGGGGGTGCGAAATGTGAGCTATAAATCAACACAAAAACAAACAAACAAAAAAATTCCTGAGGCTTTCTAGCATCACCACCTTCCACCATAAAGAACTTTTACTTAAAGATTTTTTTTTTAGAGACAGAGGATTTTGCTTGCCTTTTGCAGGAAGTAAAGATTCCTTCCCTCTCTAAATTACCAAATAAGAGATACAGTTCTTTCTATCACTTCTATCCCTTAATCTAAACCTTATTTCTTCCAGAAATAAGCAGATACCTCTGCCAGTAATTTTTTAATGTTTCCTCATGACTTATTTCCTTCAAAATATCATAATTACTTTACAAGGAAATTATAATCAAAGGATCCAAAGTCTGTTCAGGAGAAAAATCAATAACCTGGCAAGTTAATGATACAATGCAAGAAATGTACTTTATTTACATGGAACTTGTAGGATGGGAAGAGATATTCATGATATAAACATATGTCTATATGATTATATATTTGAAATCCTTGCAATATTTTTAACAAGTGATGTTTTGAGCTCTAGTTTGGTTCAGCTTTTAATTGGGTGAATCCATGATAAACATATAAGACAAAAATAAAGTTCCGAAAGCATTCTTAGCCATATCTATTCTTGAATTTAATGCTGAAGCAATCCATTTACCATTCCCAAGAAATGGGGTCAGTAACATCATTTCATCTTTCTTGGGGCAATTAAGATGCAGCCTTTTCAGGAGCCAAGAGAGATAGCTGTCTCATGAGTTTCATTTTTTCAAGTCCCTTGTTGCTACAATTTTAGAAAAAAATGTGTTTGAGGTCACTTAGTGTTCATGGCAAAACAAGAGCATGTGTCAAAGGAAATGAGTGAGCTGTCCTACAGTGAGCAACGGTTTCACCCCAGCGTGATCCAAGACTCAACAGAAATGAAATTTAACTGACCCTGAGTCAGGTGAGAAGTAGTGCTCTCAGAATCCTTTAAGCATTTTTGCCTAGAGCACTCAAAGAACTACTTTGTTCCTTTGCATCAGCGAGGTTGCTTTCTTACTGATTTCACAATCTTCCTTCTAAGGCACTAATCCTGTTTCTGGATATTACCCAGAACCATGTCTCAGGAGGCCAACAAACTGCCAATGAAGAAGCAAAAAGCTATGTATATTGGGAAAAAAAAGAAATGAGTGTATTTCCATACTGTTTGTTTGTGTGTTTGTATTCGTTTTTATGTAAGAAAATAAGAGACAATCAAGGAATGCCCTGTAGACTAGAGAGTGCTTTGGAGACTCAAAAGTGGCATTGAGGCATCTTATTATCAGATGAGGTCCATTTCAGTGGCACACCCATATTTAACCCCAATCCTTGCCTGAGTAAGCTGACTAAATAAATTGACCTTTTCTAATAATTTCTGACGGCCATTGTCTCCAAACTAGAGTGAGAATATAAACATTAGCTATACGTAGCCCTATAGAAAAAGAACAGCCTAAAAAAAAAAAAAAAAATATATATATATATATGTGGCACTACATTACTGAAGTCTGAATGTGAGAATTTGAAAAAAATAGCAAAACATCATTTAGCACATTCTTCATCTGACCTTCTCCCTGAATACCTCATTATCTCTGATTTACATCTTGTTGCCATTTTTTAAATTAGGAATGTCATTCTTTGAGGTATCCCACGAAAGATCTCTTTAAAATGTTACCCTTTGTCCATCTGACATTACTTTGTAATTATGTCTTAACTTTACTGATTGTATTATTAATGATAAATAGTCAATCAAAACTAAACATATCTTTGTGAACATACTCTACCTCTGTTTCAATGCCAAATTGTAGTCATGTCCCTGCTAACCAATGAAGCTCATATTGGTGCTGTATCCTAGTTGATGATAAGCTTCAATTGCCTCAATATCTATGTTCCTCAGCCACTTTCCTCATTTTTCTTCTTACTTTACTTTGCACACTCTCCTTTGGTGACTTCATCCACACTCACTTTGGTATATGTAGATTATTTCTAGTATATGTTCTCTACCCAGATTATTATTCCATAAAATCAAATTCCCACTACTAGGCTCTCCCATTGGGAGTTCTACCAAGATTCAAGTCATCAAATTGTAGTAAAAAGGCAATCGAATTGCAAAAAAAAAAAACAAAAAAAAACAAAAAAAAAAAAACTGTGCAGAGTACGGAGAAGATCCTGTGACTAATCGAATGTGTCAAAAGTGTTTTGTGAAGTTTTACACTGGAGATTTCTCACTGGATGATGCTCCATGGTTGGCTAGACTAGTTGAGGTTGATAGCAATAAATAGTGACATTAATTGAGACCGATCAACCTTATACCACTCAGGAGATAGCTGACACACTCAAAATATCCATATAAAGTGTTGAAAATCATTTACACCAGTTTGGTTATGTTAATCACTTTTGATATTTGGAGTCCATTCAAGTTATGCATGGAGAAGGCAATGGCACCCCACTCCAGTACTTTTGCCTGGAAAATCCCATGGGTGGAGGAGCCTGGTGGGCTGCCATCTATGGGGTCGCACAGAGTCGGACACGACTGAAGCGACTTAGCAGCAGCAGCAGCAGCAGCAAGTTATGCAAAAAAAAAACCCTTTCTTGACCTTATTTCCACATGTGATTCTCTACTTAAATGTAATGAAACTGTTCCATTTTTAAAACAAATTGTGACAGGTGATGAAAAGTGGATATTGTACAATAATGAGGACTGGAAGAGATCATAAGGCAAGCAAAATGAACCACCACCAACCACACCAAAGGCCAGTATTCATCCAAAGAAACTGACGTGTGTATGGTAGGACTGGAAGATGCGCTATTGTGCGCTCCTTCCAGAAAGCCACGCGATTAATTCCAACAAGTACTGCTCCCAATTAGACCATCTTAAAGCAGCACTTGGCAAAATGAGTCCAGAACTAGTCAACAGAAAACATATAAACTTTCAACAGGATAATGCAAGACTGCCTGTTTCTTAGATGGCCATACAAAAACTGTTAGAGCTTAGCTGGTAAGTTCTGATTCACTGGCCATATGCACCAGACATTGCACCTTCAGATGTCCATTTATTTCATTCTTCAGAAAATTCTCTTAATGGAAAAAAATTCAATTCCCTGGAAAATTGCAAAAGGCAACTGGAACAGTTCTTCCCTCAAAAAGGTAAAAAGTTTTGGGGAGATGGAATTATGAAGTTGTCTGAAAAATGGCAGAAGGTAGTGGAACAAAATGGTAAATACGCTGTTCAAATAAAATTCTTGATAAAAACGAAAAATGTCTTATTTTTACTTAAAAACCAAAGGAACTTTTTGGCCAACCCAATACTGCTCTTGAAATAATGAAGTATAATATACATAAAATGTTGCTTTTTTCCTTTCACCTTCAATATTAAAGTGGCTATACAAAACTTCACCTATTTTCACAAGTTTTTTAAATGTGTGCTGATATGACACAATACAGCTGTCACAATACGATCTAACAAAATTGTTTCAAATGAAGTTAAAAGACAGCTAAGCGCTACCATAGCCATCATATGGAAAAAATCGAATGACCATTTTGGCCAACCCAATATCATCCAAATACGGCCTTATAGGTTCTGAGACAAGGGAGGATTTGAAAACAAGACAGAGGGTTCAAAAGTCAGAAAAGCCAAAAACCAGTCAGTAGCAGACGTGTCCTAGAAGTTACCCAGAGTTAAAATTATCAAAGTTGCCACCAAGTTCAAAGGCGACTGCCTTTGTCAGTCACATAGAGATAAATTTAAAAAGATCAGAGCAAGGAGGATACAGTGTGCAGTGCTGAAACAGGCCATGAAGAGCAAAACAGCAAACAGCTGGGCCAAGATGGCTCCTCCAAAGGGCGTGGAAAACTCTGCACTTCTTGTTACTGAGTATGGGCTTCATGGATGGCTGTATATAAAGACACAGTGTCAAAACACATTCTGTCCATTATTTATATCTTTATGCGCCTGTCTCAGGGCAGGGACAGTGAACAGTAAAGTCAATACACTCCTTAAGAAAGAGACTTTTCTTTATGTTTTCTCCATAACTCCAATGAGAGAAATACAATGTGAATGAGTCCAGTCACACCACATTACACTGACTGTGAATGGATACCATTCAATTATAACCTAGAGGGGTCCCTAAAGATAGTCTATATTGACTCTTTTTATAATACAAAAGATACGACTGGTCTTCTTCCCCCTTTGTCCTTATCACTGTCTGGTAATTCATTATACCTCATCTATAAGAGTCTTACATTAACTTTAAGCTTGCTTTTTAAGTCTTTATCAATAACCCAAATGTAATTTTCTTGTGGGTAGTGCTTATATATGAGCTTATATTTTGGTCTGTAGTTCATTTCAAGTGACCAGAAAATCTGGTATTGATTTGCAGGAGAGTTTTTGTTCAAAATATATTTTGGAGATAGAAATAGAAGAAGCAAAGCATGAAAGTTTTATTTTTTAAACTATGAATTCAACTTAGGTTAGGAAAGCCTCAAAAAATTTTATGAATTCCATTTGCTTCTTCTAGAATTGGTTGTTTTTATGAATGAGAAATAGTCAAATATAGTTGACTGTTGTCACAGTTGAATGTAGAGCAAAAGTTCTTGATGTGCTAAAATGCTCCAGGAGATTTTCATATACGTTTTCCCAAACTTTACTGAAAAACTGATTTTTGAAACTATATCTGTGACAATATGCCATTGTTCATGGCATTACTAATATGATATGTGTGTGTGTGTGTGTGTGTGTGTGTGTGTGTACTTATAACTACCTTAACTGGCCTTTATCCCATCAGATCATTTTGACTAATTTCATCAGTGGTACAAATTAATTCTATGAGAAACCTAATCACTCAGTGTCTGGTATCTCTTTTCTGTTCTGCAACAAACACTGAGACAAAGTTCCTGTGACTAAAACAAAAGTAAACACAAGTAAGTAAGTAAGTGAGAAAGAGGGTGTTTTCTTGTTAAAAAAAATAAAAATAAAACAACAAAAACACTATTTTAAAAGAAGCAAGACCACCGGTGTGTATTTATGGTTCTGCCTTGAGCTGTAAAATGAACTAAGTAACCTCTTTCCATCATTCCCAGCCCTATGACTCTACCAGCAAAAGGCTTTCAGAGTCATGTGACAGCATAAGCCAAGACTGCTGGTAATTCCAAAGACTTTCAACTATTTTCCCAGGAGTTTTATCCTCTCTGGGCTATCAGCTTTACTTCAGAAATATGGGAGGTGGGCATGACAAAGCAAAGAGGCATCCCTTTGGATCAACTTGGAAGGCCACGTGCACATGTGCAGTGACACAGCAGAGTCACACCCTGTAAGTGCTGTTGAACATTCACTTCATGACTCAGTCCAGGTGCTCACTTATTAATCCAGTTCAGACTCAGGAAACACAACCAAATATCAACCAACTCAGTTTTCTCACCTTTGGCAGTACTTGACATGTTTGGCTGACTGTGTCTTACAAAGCCTCAAACAGGTAAGTTTTTACTGGATTCTAGTTTCATTGTGTAATCTCCTTTTGTTTACACAAGCAACGGGCAATGCAAGGGGGAGAAAAAAAGCTAACTACATTTTGACTGAAAAGAACTTTGACCTTATCCACATAAGGCAAGAACTTTCAAATATAATGTACTTATAACCCTCCCACCCACTACTCCTGGCCTTAATGCAGTTTGGGTTCTACAAACAGAAATAAAAGGGAAAAATCTGGAAGTGAATAACATTATGGTTAGATTTGGATTTCTGGCAATCCAAAAAAAACAGTTCACAGATACAATTCATATGCTCTTCTGACAAATAGAAGGCTCAGACTAATGTTTGTGGAGAAATATGCCTCATTATTTCCTAAGATGCCCGAGTAGGTCCCCCAGGAAATCCATGAATTATTATCTCCTGAGAGACATTTTGACAACTCTTGATCATTTTGTTTGGCTCGATCGAAGTCAAAGACCATTTTTCTCCAGAAACTTTTCTTCAATATAATTAAGCAAGAATCTAAGTTGTTTCCTCTGCCTATCCAGTCCTTCTATCAAATTGCTAACAAAATGAACAATTCATTTACTACGAAATGTTTCCACTTTTGCCATAGCAAGCAGTCTAAAGGGGGATTCATTTCACAAATATGAAATGTTCACTAAAAAGTTGAGGAATGATCAGGCTTATTAATTGAGGGATAAAAAAAGCAAGTCATACATCATGTACCATACAATCCCATCCTGGCAAAATATACCTTTGTATGTATAAATATAGAAATACACTGTAAGGCTATAAACTACTAACTTAATGCTGATTATCCCTGGATGGTGAGATTATGAATATTTATGTTATTTTCCTTATATGTCACTGTCTTTTCTGAAATGTTTGCAGTAGAATTCATGACTGGCTTTTCCCCTGCCTGTAAATATAATTGAAGAATATAAACAATTACATAAACAAATATTAACAATCATAAAGAAACAATAAGTTATTTTTATGTTTTAATAAAATGAAAAAATACTAGTCAAAATACGTCTGCACTAATATGGCAATTTATTCCTTTCCCTCAATATGAACGGTACCTGGAACCTAGAGTTCAATCTTAAACTAGGGAGTTATACCGACAGCCCCTAAGATTTACTTGCTGAAACATTTCTATACATTTCTTCAACATCCTGTAGGTGTGGCAAATGAATGAATAAAATTCACACCATTTTCAGCATCTCTCAGCCTCTCACCATTTGCATTACCTTTCACAACCAAAAAGTATACTCTTGACCAAATCTTAAGCTATAACTCTATCCCAAAAAAGGAGATGAGTCACAAGTCACTTTTAAGAAATACAATAGGACTTTTTTTTCTTTAATGAATGCTGAAAGGGAAATGTTTTACTTGTCCTGACAACTCTAGCAAGCTATAGCTCAAAAATATGAGTAGGACACTGAGCCAAAAGCTTTTCTAAGGCTAGACAAATACCTGCGGCATTAATAAAGAACCAGAGATACCTATTGCAGCATTCTTGGGGGTTTACAATGTGATTATTGTTTTATGAGAAGAGAAGGTGTCTTGATTGCTATGACAGCTTTGTTTCCTAGGAGCTAGAAAAACTAGAAGGTGGAAGGGGTGAGTGGGACAGTAACCGATAAGGGAAAAGTACAGTGGCCAAAAGCCTTCTCAAGAAAGTGTTTATGAGATCTTTTCCCCTTGTATGAGAATTTTAATCTCCAGAGTCAGAATTTTGTTTGAAGATGTATGTAAGCCCTGGAGGCATTTTTGAGGTACTGTCTTCCAGTAGATATGCTAATAGACACTCTGCTCTGCTTACGATGAGAAGACTGTAGTCCAAGTTTGGTCATTCAAAATGCAGCCATAATGTGCCAGCATCTCTCTTTATCTCATGAAACACTTTTCCTCTATTTCAAATTCATTTAATGGCAATGCACACTCTACTTAACTATGCGGAACCAGCCAATCTCAAGCTCTGATATAAGTGATACTCTGTTCCTTTATCAAGCTTATAACTAGTGGTTAGAAATCATTCTCCAACACTCCCCACCACCACCACCATCACGCCTGCTCTTATTCAGCTTGGGCCACAGAAGATGAAGGGCCTACTGCCTGACATGCCGATGCTGAGAATCTCTTCCTTCCCAGATGCATTCAGCTTGCTGCTGGTCTTCCAAGTTCACAAGTGCCAGAACAAGGTAGCCAAGAGTGATCAACTGTGGAGAAACCTGTGTCTGAGAAAATGGAGCTTCTGCGTCTTCTCCAGTCAGTGCCTGGGTGCACAGACACCCAGCAGTGTTCCTCAGACAAAGAGGGAGTGCTGGATGAGGCTGGCACAATCAGACTCTTCTGTCTACAAAGAAGCAGCTGGGAACCTCAGGACAGGCAGAGAGTACCCTAGAGGTACCCTCTTATCCTTTTCTCTTTAAGACTCGTTGTTTGAGGAAGAATAAAAAAAAGGAGGAGCAGTAAGGAAAAGGGGGCCTGAGAAGTTCAGCCTGTCTCTCCGACTCAATACTAGAGTTTTGAGCTCTCTGCTGTTCCTCTGAAAGTCTGGCCTCTTCTGACCTTACTACCCTGAACGGGACAGGTAGGCCAATAGAGAGAGAGAGCCTGCCTATCCCCCATAACCTTGGATATTCTATCCAATGCCCAAAGAATCTGATTTTTTTTTTAAACAAAGAAATAGAGTTCTTTTGAAAGTTGATTTCTTGCCAATCATTCCCTTTCCCCAGGTTTATGCCAATGAGGAAGAATAATTAGCAGGCTACTCCCAGAACCAGTGGTGCCCTGCCCATGCATGGTACACATGATTTGTATGTCTGAAAGGAGATTCTGCTAAAAATGGTGGAGAAATCCAGAAAGCATCTGGGAAAACCCCTGACAAGGCATGCCTTCCTTTCAGCCTCTACACCAGGTGTCACACATACACAACCACGTATCATCTTTCAGGGCCCAGTATAAACTTGTACCTTGGGACCTAGGCCAAACATGATCCCCTTGGGCTTACCCAGTTTAAACTTGTAAAGTGTGTCCCTTCCACTCTACCCTCAACCAATATATGCACACACATGCATACAAACACATTCACATGCCATCTCAGCCCAGCCTCGTGTAATCTCATCAATCATAAGGGGAAGTATTTAATTTTTAACATCAGACAGTTTTGTAAGGTCTGGGCTGTGGACCCTAATATTTGTCTTATGCAGTGCTATATCTGAGTTGTTTCCTAGTGTAATAGAGCTACAAGGGTAACACTTTTAGTAAAAGTATCCTAGCTTCCACATTCCTCTGAAAGTCAAGACTCTGGATAGAATAGGCTTTAAGCCTGGAAAAAAAAAAAAAAGAGGGAAGGAGCGAATTGTTTTTAAGTGCTGACTTTCTTGTACTAAAACTGACATCGGCCTGATTTTAATGATCATAGTTAAACCACCGAAGTTAAGTATGTGGTGAATCTCACAGCAGCATTCTTCTTGTCTGCTCTGCATTGTCTGGACCTTTTAAAAACTGGAAGAGTGAGAGAGGACCTTTGCTTCTTTGGGATTCTGTTGATGTCCTCCTGTGTAGGGCTGTTATGCAGGCCTTGTTCAGTGACACTATTCTGTGCAGCCCACAACCCCTTCAGGAGTCTCTCACCCCCTGCTGCTGTAAGGGTCAGCTGCTGGGGCCCACAGCTAACCCCTTCTCCAGGAACGGCCCTCAGCTGAGAGAGAATGATCCCCACTGGGTGCAGTCTGCACCCAATGCCTGAGCAATGTGAGAGGACAAAGGGCCAGGCCCCTTGACTCAGCTGGAACAACTCCGGAAGTCCATCCCAGTTCTAGAACTTCCTGTAAGATCATGTGAAGTCCCCATCAAAACTGTGTTATTACGCAACTCCCCCCTCTGCCTCCCTGCTTCCCCCTACACAGATACTCCTGAAATCACAACTGGCTGTACCCATGAGCAAGTCCCCATCTCGGAGCTTTTTCCCAAACCTAAGACAGTTCCCAGATGCTGTCCTGGGAACTAGACTCTGAAACGAGATTTTGGAGCTGGATCCCTCTCTGACTGGCCAGCAATGAAGACTAGTGGTAGGTGGTGACTGATTGCCCTTAACATGCAATGTACTTGCGAAAACACTTCACGGCGGTAGAAGGATCACCTAGAGAATTTGCAGGACTCACTGCAGAATTAAAATGTGGGCCTCCTGGTTTTTTTTTTTAAAAAAGGAAAAAAATGGTGCCAGAGATTCTTAAAGTTTTTTTCTTTCTTCTGCAGTCTCTGACTTATGGGATTTTAATT
Source organism: Bubalus bubalis (assembly GCF_019923935.1). Classification (NCBI taxonomy): domain Eukaryota; kingdom Metazoa; phylum Chordata; class Mammalia; order Artiodactyla; family Bovidae; genus Bubalus; species Bubalus bubalis. The sequence continues at coordinate 25,646,682 of NC_059175.1, read as the reverse complement.
TCCTAACTATTGTTATCAATGAAAAATTTTAATTATTAGCTTGAGTCTTGCCACTTATCTTTACATTGTGCAGTATTAGTTTTAAAGGCAGGTATAAGATTATTTAACTCACACGCAGAATCACAGAAATGACACAACTCATAGTTCCTAGCTTACACGAGAATATGTACTTCGTTATTAGCAGGACAGTGGGAAAAAAGCACAAAAATAACCCAACTGTTTCAGTTTCATTTCTTGATACATATATTCTATCAACACTATCTTTGGCTTATTGATGAGTAAAGAAAGACTGAAAAGAAAAGAAACTAGTAATATGTTCTATCTTTCTCTTTCCTTCTATCATCCCAGTCCCCATCTCTTACTCAGTTACAAACTTAAAATCCTTATATTTTCCTTCTTTGCACCTCCCTGAACTCCCATGTATGCTGGAGAATTCTGTGTTCATGGAGCACAGCAAATGCTCTGCACCAATGGACTGGCACAGAGTTGTAGACACATACAGTGCAGCTCTCTCTGCTATTTATGCACGGGCTCCACTGCCCCCTTGGACTTCACTTACAAAAACAGTCCACGATTTTAAGAATTTCCAGATGGTGACAGCACAGTATTAAACCAAGTGTGGGATGTTTCTCAGTGCAAGGCCCTGGGCAACACGGTGTGCTGCAAAGCCATGAAGAAAGTCCTGAGTGTGAACTGGGTCACGATATTGGGAGAAGAAAATGCGCCAGCAAATATAACATCTAAAACATTTGAGAAGTTCATAAGGACTATGAAATTGGAAGGTTGTTGCTCAAAACCACTGATGCACTGGAGAAAGACCATGGAAGACTGAGGGTGATTAATCACCAATGTAACACGAAATGTGAAAGAAAAGGGGCATTTTAACTTATAAAAAAATTCTCATCTCCTACAGCTGAAAGGCAGAAAAGACTGAAGATCAAACCCAGTACCTAATGAATGCAGGAGCACAGCTACTGAAAAAGCTGAAGTCTCAGCTTTAGCAGGTCTGTTTTACCAAGGTTAAGGTCCTAATAGGGAAAGAATGGAACCCTGAAAATTGAGATGAGAACATTTGAGTAGATTTGGTCAAAAATGTGGAATCTCTGAAAAGAGACATGCACCCCAATGTTCACAGCAGCATTATTACAGTTTCCAAGATGTGTCAGTTTTCATTCCAATCCCAAAGAAAGGCAATGCCAAAGAATGCTCAAACTACCGCACAATTGCACTCATCTCACACGCTAGTAAAGTAATGCTCAAAATTCTCCAAGCCAGGCTTCAGCAATACATGAACCGTGAACTTCCTGATGTTCAAGCTGGTTTTAGAAAAGGCAGAGGAACCAGAGATCAAATTGCCAACATCCGCTGGATCATCGAAAAAGCAAGAGAGTTCCAGAGAAACATCTATTTCTGCTTTATTGACTATGCCAAAGCTTTTGACTGTGTGGGTCATAAGAAACTGTGGAAAATTCTGAAAGAGATGGGAATACCAGACCACTTGACCTGCCTCTTGAGAAATTTGTATGCAGGTCAAGAAGCAACAGTTAGAACTGGACATGGAACAACAGACTGGTTCCAAATAGGAAAAGGAGTACGAAAAGGCTGGATATTGTCACCCTGCTTATTTAACTTCTATGCAGAGTACATCATGAGAAACGCTGGGCTGGAAGAAGCACAAGCTGGAATCAAGATTGCCGGGAGAAATGTCAATAACCTCAGATATGCATATGACACCACCCTTATGGCAGAAAGTGAAGAGGAACTAAAAAGCCTCTTGATGAAAGGGAAAGAGGAGAGTGAAAAGGTTGGCTTAAAGCTCAACATTCAGAAAACAAAGATCATGGCATCTGGTCCCAACAATTCATGGGAAATAGATGGGAAAACAGTGGAAACAGTAGCAGACTTTATTTTGGGGGGCTCCAAAATCACCGCAGATGGTGACTGCAGCCATGAAATTAAAAGACTCTTACTCCTTGGAAGGAAAATTATGACCAACCTAGATAGCATATTGAAAGGCAGAGACATTACTTTGCCAACAAAGGTTCGTCTAGTCAAGGCTATGGTTTTTCCAGTGGTCATGTATGGATGTGAGAGTTGGACTGTGAAGAAAGCTGAGCACCAAAGAATTGATGATTTTGAACTGTGGTGCTGGAGAAGACTCTTGAGAGCCCCTTGGACTGCAAGGAGATCCAACCAGTCTATTCTAAAGGAGATCAGCCCTGCGTGTTCTTCGGAAGGAATGATGCTAAAGCTGAAACTCCAGTACTTTGGCCACCTCATGCGAAGAGTTGACTCATTGGAAAAGACTCTGATGCTGGGAGGGATTGGGGGCAGGAGGAAAAGGGGACGACAGAGGATGAGATGGCTGGATGGCATCACCGACTCGATGGACGTGAGTTTGAGTGAACTCCGGGAGTTGGTGATGGACAGGGAGGCCTGGTGTGCTGCGATTCATGGGGTCGCAGAGTCGGACACGACTGAGCAACTGAACTGAACTGAACTGAGTGTGCCAGTCACAGTAGTAAATGATGAGATTACAAAGGTAAATTAAACTAGGTTTTATCCTCAAGGAACTCACTGTCTAAATGAGGAAAATAAGCATGAATACGGTGGGATCAATGACACTATATTTAAAATAAAGGAATCCAGAGAAAACAATGAGAGTAAAGAGAACTTTGTGGAAGATGGAATATTTGACCTTAATAACACATGAAATATAATGTTTAAAAAAAAAAAAGGTACATCCTTTCCTTCCAATGGGCAATAATCCTATTTCTAATTTTCTCTTCCCACCCAATATCTATTCTATCCTTTTTACTTACTAACAAAAGTCAAAATTCAGGGTGGCTATATTACCAATTTAAAATAATTCCTCCAACTCCCTTGTAGCTAGGAGCAGTTATGTGATCCAGTTCTGGCCAATGAGATATAAAAGCTACTCTATTACATAAGCTTCTGGAAAATATTTTTAAATTTTTCGTTAAAAAGAGACAGAGTAAGCTCATATGTGCCTTCTGTTTTTTTATTTTTTCCTTAGTCTTAAATTTGAACATTATACCTAGAGGCGGAACTTAAGCCCATGAGGATGAAAGCCATATACTAAGGACTGCAGAACAAGAAAAGGATCCTGATTTCTCATCGACATCCTTGAACAAGGAAGGTAGAATGATTACCTCCAAGTCCCTGCTAAGTCTGAAAACTCAAACCCTGTTTGGCAAACCACTGTAGTTCAGGTGTAGTTAAGTTACATGTGGCCAATAAACTACGCAAAGGATAAACCAAGAGGTCTACCATACTGATTGTTTTCAGTCTGTTTATCTTCCAGGAGCAACACCATGAATTCCATTGGTCTTTCTTGACGTGACATCAGTTGTGTGTATTTTTATGCTACTTCTCTCCATGCATGAGGAATCCAGGCATTTCAAGTTGAGAAAACATTTCACAGCAGAAGCTAAATATTCTGAACTTGCAAGCAACAAGATGAGAAACGTGATCTCTCTGTTTCAGATTCACAGATACTTTACAGGTAATTCAGAACTTTTCATAAACATCCTCCAACTAGATTGACAGTTTTAACTTCACTTTGTTCGTTGTGATGAAAAAGGTTATAGTGTGGGGCAGGACTCTTACATCCTAACATTCTCTTCCCTCTCAGCAGATCTCTGAATTCTGAAAGGAATACCATTTCCACCTCTGAGTCTAGATTGGAACTAAATGAATGATGTCAGAAACCAGGTCTTTAACAACACTACACAAAGAAATATGCTAATATAGATCTACTCTTATCATGTTTCTGACTGTGATTAAACCCAACAATAACCACAAGAACAAGGGAAGGCAAGAAACCAACGCTGTGAGAAGTAGCCCTATAGAGAGAAACATAAGGAAACATAAGAGGCTCAGGAAGAGATTGCTAATTTGATAGCTGACGAGCCTCACCACAGTTTCTAATTTTGTGAGGGCTTTCCAAGGTTTGACTTCAGTATCCCCTCCTGTGAAACGGAGATCAGATCATGCCTCACAGACCATGCTTTGATGTTTTGAAGATAAAAATATTTTTTTGCATGGTTATCCAGATTTATTTTCCCTGACTTTATTTCCCAAAAGAAGCACAGAGATATCTTTTTCTTCAGGTTGGTAGCTCTAATTTGAGTTTCAAATATATTCTCATGTAAAGCAACTATCCTCCAATTAAAAAGAAATAAAATTTTTAAATATATTAAAAAATAAAGTTCACATGAAAAATAAACCAAAAAAATTATCATATTATGCAAAAATTTGATATGAAGCAACTTTTTTTTTATCTGCAGTAACTTTTATTTTCAGTTTACTAAATCCTGCCTAGATTCACTGTGTCTTAAAAACATGATTTACTACACCTCTGAAAGATCCCAATAGGGGACAGGATTTTTGTTTACTCTGACACAGAAGGCTGACTTATTTTTTACTACACGATGTATTTTTAGGGGCCATCTCAGAGTAATACTCTTCTTGAGGTATACACAGCATAGAAAAACCTGCATATGATTTTATCACACAACATGGTAAGTTCTGCTATATATGTACACTCATAAAGCCATCATAATTGAGAAAATGAATATATCCATCATTTCCAAAAATTTCTTCCCGCTTGAAGATAAAAATCATAATAAATGTTAATATTCATTAAATTTCAAAAGGATCAGATGCACGTGCGCACACACACACACACACACACACAGTAATAGTATCACTGGCCTTTAATCAGAAGACACAGGTAGAGAGAGAGAGACCATTTGATCTCATGTCTTTGCAAAGTATTTTTAAAAGTTATATAAAACAGCTGTGAGAAGAGACTGCGAGTTCCTAATGTGCTTTGGATTGCTGTGAAACATTTCTAGGATTTTAAAAAATTTCAAGGGAAGCTAATGACTCTGGAAACAGCATGGGACCTGGAGGGGGAAGTACAGAAACAAAACCAAACCCTCCACAGCCTCAGAGTCTGGAAAAACATCTTGACTTTTTACTTCAGGTACACCTGAGTCTTCTGGGGCAACAAATGGGAAATCACAGCTCTACCAACAAGCACCAACTTGATATTTTAGAGTCTTGCTTTTTTTCTTCCTACAACTCAGACAGGTTTTTTTAAGTCTTAGCAGAATGGCTAGACTAGGTAATCCACATAAGCAGCTGCTGCAATGTGATCTTTTTCTAACATTTTAATGTAGAGCTGTGAACTTTCCTGGCTTTGGGCTATGTTGGGAACATTTGGAGTAAACTTACTTGATTTAAAGGTTATTGCTATTAGAACTCTGTCTGATCTGCCTCAGATGGAGGGTCTGCACCAATCACTCATGATATCAAACTACACTGGAAATGGAAAGCAGCTGATATATGAATTATCTTCAAGTACTGATTCTATGCACTTAAAAAAAACCCTTAAGATTATTTCCTTATTTTTAATTTCCTTAAGTGTAATAGAATTTTATTTTCCAGATCTCAAATATTTACTCATCTCCTGCTCATCAGCCTCTAGGACTGAGTGATCATCCATGTGTTGTAGAAGGAAAATTCTCAAGCTTTGACATTCAACTACCTGGGTTCCAAACTCACCTGTACCACTTAGTAGCTCTGTGCTCAGTCATGTCAACTCTTTGCAGCCCCATGGACTATAGTCCGCCAGGCTCCTCTGCCCATGGAATTTTCCAGGCGAGAATACTAGAGTGGGTTGCCATTTCCTTTTCCAGGGGATCTTCCCGACACAGTGATCAAACCCACATCTCCTGTGTTTCCTGCATTGGCAGGCAGGTTCTTTACCATTAGTGCAACCTAGGAAGCCCAGTAGCTTATGAGCCTGGGCAAATCACCTCATCGCGTGTGAAATCATCATCATGTGTGAAATCATCATCATGTGTGAAATGGAGATATAACTGTATCTAACTGATAAAGCTGGTACCTGGATTAAAAAACAAAATACAGAGAAAGTGTTTACTAGAGGACACATAGTAGTCATTCACTAAATGCTTATCTCAGTGTCAAAATAAAGTTAGTATCAGTCTTAGAGACCAACTGAACCATATGTTGCATTTATGGATTATTATTATAACAGCTAGAAGACAGGGAAAGAATTTGACCTGAGACTTTTAAATACTTGCTTTTTTAAGATAATGTACTAAAATGTGGGGCATTTTGTAAATGTGCCTCAAGATCACATAAAGATGAAATCTCCTTAATAAGGAATCTATTAAGAAGTAGGAATAAATTTTCTCTGCTCATAAGTAAGGCAAGGTTGACTATCCCCCCATACCTGACTGATATTGACAGACATGCAGCTCTAAAGGAGAGCTCTGGGTATGGGAACGACTGTTATTGTAGCACACTTGCCTTAGAGATTGTCTTGTTTTTCCTTTCTCTAGGAGCCAGCTGGGGGTGGGTAGACCCTCAGGACCAGATCTGGGGCAGAATCCTTTCCTAAGACAGTAAGAGATACAAGTTACAGACAGGCCAAGTACTCAGAAACTTGCAAACAAAAACAATGTGAGCATTTTTTAAATTGATAATCATATACAAATTTTTCATGGCTTAAGACAGCTGCTGCTGCTAAGTCGCTTCAGTCGTGTCCGACTCTGTGCGACCCCATAGACAGCAGCCCACCAGGCTCCTCTGTCCCTGGGATTCTCCAGGCAAGAACACTGGAGTGGGTTGCCATTTCCTTCTCTGGCTTAAGACAGACTGGGCTTCAAAGAGTTATGAAGCCCTCAGATTGGGTCACATTGTTTAGCCATCTTCCTGAAGCCTTATCCGCACTAGTTCCAAACACCACCTCAGTCCCACCTACCACTCTTATCATCAACTGGAGCTGGCTTCTGGCCCTTGAGTTTGCACTTAGGATGGAGACTTTGCCAGACATGCCGGGTTTAGCTTATCTTCTTGCTTAAAGACTCCAATTTTGCCTGTCGGAAGAACTCTGTCCTCCTTCACCAGCCTTTTGGAAACCAATCCCAGACCAGGCACTTTGCTGACATCTTAAAAAGGCTAGTTTGGACATAATCTTGAGACAGGATTCAGAGACATTATCTTGCTTAATTTTTCCTTTAATCCTTGTCACAGTCTTGCTAGGTCAGCACAACTGCATTTGAGAGATGTAGAAACTTAGCTCAGAAGAGGAAGACTTGCCCCAAATCAAAGAGGCCTATCTGAGGATCTTAATACCTGTGTTCTTTTCACTTCGCCACCTTGTTTTCCCCACATTAGGCTGTCCCTGATATTCAGGCCCAGAGATGGAGAAGGTGCTCAATAAATATTTGCTGACAGGAAGTGACTCTGGAAGGTAGAGGTCAGAGTCTCAGGATTCCTATCAGTGCTACTGATCTGGCAGCACAGTTTAGTCGATTTTAACTCTTGCAGTCTTCTTTTACTTACTTTTAAATCCATCTGAAAAAGTTGAGTATTAATCCCTTTCTTTCATCCGGTAATAATCACTATATCAATTAGTATGCTTTGGCTGCAAGTAAAATACTCAACCATCAGTAACAAAACAATAAAGATGTTTAACTTTCTCACATAACAAGAATCCTAGAAGTAGCATTCTTGAGGTTAGTTCAGTGGCTTAGCCAGGATCTTCTGCCAAGCTCACCTCTCCACTTTTCTCAGTGAAATGGCCTTTGTCTTTGGGTTTATCACCTGTGGGTCATAAAGATGACTTGACTGCCTTAGCTCTAGGTATCATGTCCTCACTTAACAGCATCAAAACTAAGAAAAAGAAGAAAGAAGTTCAAAGGAAAAGACTTCATCTTGTATATCTCTCTTTGCAACACCTAACAGACTTCATCTTACATGTGATTAGCCAGAACTAGGTCATAAGGTGCTGAAGAAAAATCACTGGCAAAGAGGAATGGGACCGTGAAAATGAGCTTGAACCTCACACATGGTATGTTTCATTAGTTCTGTTGCAGAGCTGATTGTGTAAGCACCAGGCAGAAGAATTAAGTGGTAAATCTGTGAGTTAAAACCTGGCCCATTTGACCTCAAAGCTGCCCTAGTCGTTACTGTTTGCTCAGAAGTTAGAGGGGCTCACTTTGAAAATCTTTTTCAAATAAGTACAAGAAAATATTAAAATAAAGTTTGGGTGAAGGCACCAAAATACAGTCAATACTACACTTTAAAGGAGGTATGAGACCACATAAGTAATTTACAATGAAGTCATCCACTAACATGTTACTTGATGCTTATCCGTGCTGATGGCATAAAAGAATAAGGGCATCAGGAAGTCAGTAAGATGTTTATAAGGAGGATTTCTTTGGAATGGACTGTTCAGCGTGTCCTATACCTTGTTTTGCCTGCCCTCAAGTCCAGGATGAGGAAGTTTCTTCAATGGAACCACTCAGAGAGCTTGATATATGTTCTCTGCAGTAATGGAGACAGTGAACTGATTTTTGACATAAAATGAAAAACTAAAAAGTCAGTGGGGTAGATTGCAAAATACGACCACACATTCTTTTCATCATGGCATTTAAGCTCTGTTGTATTGTGATTTTGTCACTTGCTCCATCATGACATGGTGTCTACTTCTTTAATCCTTTGAATCTGGGCTGGCCTTGGACTTGCTCTGACGCATAAAATATAAAACAATGGAGTAACATGACTTATAAGCCAAGCCTTAAGAGGCTTTGTAACTTCTACTGTTGCCTCCAGAAGCACTGTACTGAGCCTACCACTTAGGAAGTCAGTTTCACTTGCTGAAAGACACTGGCAGCGGGGTGAGATAGACTGAGAGAGAGACACCCTGGCAGCAACCAGCATCAACTGTGAGATGTATGAATGAAGCCATCTTGGGTCTTTCAGCCCAGCCAGCCCTCCAGCTGAACACAGCTCATGAGCAAAGCCAGGCAAAACAGGCAAAGACACCACCCAATCAACACAAAAACCACTATAAATAATAAAGCATGGTTATTTGGGGCCACTGTGTGAGTTGCGTGTTACACAGCAATAGATAACTGAAACAGCTGGCTAGCTAGTCCAAGGCAAGGAGAGGGTGCGGCTGTACTATGTAATCTGCCCGCCTTCTCAGGGTTTGCTGAAGAAAAGAGGCACACATGTTAACATAAAAGGAAGGGAGCCTTTGATTTGATTTGAAACTGCTTAAATACTGCTTAAGAGAATCACACCCTAATCTGTGTGGAGTGATCCAGCAAAGGAAAAAAAAGTATAAAAAGAAAAAGAAAGGGAAGAAAAGATGGAAAAAGATAAAAAAGGAGGGAGGGAAAAGAGGAGGGGAGAAATGCATCTCCTGTGCCACAAAGATATGCCATCATATGGCCCAGTGGCAGTTTCCGAAGAACTGACTGAAGAATGTCAAAACCATCCTAAGTAGTACCAATCGAATAAAAACTTTCCTGTCCCTCTAGCCCATCTGTGTCTCCTTGGTTCAATCCAAGAAAGATAAGAAATGGGAGAAATCAAGACAGAAGAGGAAGAGAAATGCCAGATGGGGGAAAAGAGGAGAAAGGCTACTGTGAGAAGACAGTCCAAAGATGGGGAAAAGGGAAGACTGAGTTTTAATTGAGTTCAAAGTTTTGATTATTTCATAAAACTGGACACTGTGAATAACTCCATTGAGAATGCATTTTTTTACTTTAAAGGACCAAAATGTCATGGAACTGTATGTTTTCATCTGGGGAAGGAAAAGAATTTTCACTACTTAAATGCTTTTAAAGGGACAGTGGGAAACGAAAGACTGCAGTTGGTTTTGCCTGATCCCAACTCGGACTTGCTTTTGGGGACCTTGCATGAAGTGACTTTAAAAGGGTCACCTGGTAAATAGGTGAATGGCTATCTGTGGCATTAGTGATGTGATAGGTCCTGAGGAGGCATACTTTCCCTGCAAACAACTCCTTTGTTCCAATGCTAAAAGTCCACCATTAGAGAGCCAGTCACTTTTAGGCCTATCATACTATCCTCATCAGTCCTGTTTCTAAAATACACAATCTAGTGAAAGTGAAAGTGAAGTCGCTCAGTCATGCCTCTTTGCGACCCCATGGACAGTAGCCTGCACCAAGCTCCTCCATCCATGGAATTTTCCAGGCAAGAGTACTGGAGTGGGTTGCTATTTCCTTCTCCAGGGAATCTTCCCGACCCAGGGATCAAACTCAGGTCTCCCGCACTGTAGACAGACGCTTTACTGTCTGAGCCACCAGGGAACACAATCTAGAGTGGGCAACAAATCGAGTCATTGACGTCTTAGTGTGAAATTCATTATAACTGGAGGACTGAAATCACCACCACAGGTGCTGAAGGCAGGAGAGGAACATCCGAACACTCCTGAAGACAAAACCTACTGTGCGATTGTGCTTGAGGTACACACTACACTTTAGGCCAGTGGTTCTCAACTTTCACAAGAATTACTTGGGAGCTTGGAAAAAATGAAGATTTCAGAGCTGAGGCCCTAAAATTCTATTTCATTGGTTTATAAATTCAGGAACCTGAATTTACAAGCATTCAAAGTGATTCTGAGGCAGTGGGTTCAAAGACCATATTTTAGAAATATTACCTTAAATACAAATGGATAGGTATATAAGACCATAGCTGGTCACAAAATTCTGAAACAAATGTCTCCACAAAATACATTCTTGTAAAAAAAGGAGATAATATGAGAAAATTCCCAAAACGCTTTTTTTTTTTGAATTTTTTTAAATTTTATTTTATTTTTAAACTTTACATAACTGTATTAGTTTTGCCAAATATCAAAATGAATCCGCCACAGGTATACATGTGTTCCCCATCCTGAACCCTCCTTCCTCCTCCCTCCCCATTATACAGAGTGAAGTAAGCCAGAAAGAAAAACACCAATACAGTATACTAATGCATATATATGGAATTTAGAAAGATGGTAACAATAACCCTGTGTACGAGACAGCAAAAGAGACACTGATGTATAGAACAGTCTTATGGACTCTGTGAGAGAGGGAGAGGGTGGGAAGATTTGGGAGAATGGCATTGAAACATGTAAAATATCATGTATGAAATGAGTTGCCAGTCCAGGTTCGATGCACGATACTGGATGCTTGGGGCTGGTGCACTGGGACGACCCAAAATGCTTTTAAAGAAACATTTATCTACTTCCTCATTGCCAAACTGATTACTACACATACTATCAATTTGGAGAAAAATTGAAAAACTAACCCATGAGAAGATACATCTATTAGAAAGTGAATTGGTAGAATTTTGAAAATGTAAAGACTAAGAGTGAGAAAGATGTTTGCTAGACTGGACTTCAGTTAATAATAAAAGACTTCTTATATTCTCAGATGAAAATGTCATTTTGTTGCAGGAAGAGGGACCCCTTCCAGGGCCCGAAACTGGGCTCTTGTCTAACACTTGGAAATGAATTGTCTGAGGAGATACATGTGCTGACAAAGCAAGAGATTTTATTGGGAAAGGCACCCGGGTGGAGAGCAGTAGGGTAAGGGAACCCAAGAGAACTGCTCTGCTGCGAGGCTTGCAGTTTCGGGTTTTATGGTAAAAGGATTAGTTTCCGGGTGGTCTTTGGCCAATCATTCTAACTCAGAGTCTTTCCTGGTGGCGCACGCATTGCTCTGCCAAGATGGATGCTGGCGAGAGGGATTCTGGGAAGTGGACGGACACGCGGTGTCTCCTTTAGACCTTTACCGAACTCTTCCAGTTGGTGGTGGCTTATTAGTTCCGTATTCCTTATCAGGATCTCCTGTCATAGAACAACTCATGCAAATGGTTACTATGGCGCCTGGCCAGGGTGGGCGGTTTCAATCAGTGTGCTTCCCCTAACAGTTTTATTAGCATAACCACCCAAGAACCTCATTTTCGGACTATTTTATCCCTTCATATATGCAATCGGCACTGAATGAGCATTTGTGGAGAATACAGTATTTTCCTACAAACAACAAGGGTTTCTAGAAGTTGTCTAAGCTTCAACTTCCATGAACACAAGCTTCAGGTAAACCATTCCAGGAATACAGACAGAATCAGACTGTCCTTAAAAGATTTCAGGTTCTTAAAAGCTTTCCATAACTTCCATGGAGTAAGCTCTCACTGTAGAGACTCTGGATGCTATTGTTACAGGATCTAATTCTCAGGATCATTAACAATATAAAAATCAGGAAGAAGTAAAGAGACACCAAGAGAGCTACTTGCCATCATGCCCCAGAATTCCATCAACCTCCCGCAATGAGCCAACTCTGGTCAATTGCTAAGAAGCACCTCTAACATCCAGATATAGAAAGAGCCACGTTTCAGCAGGAGTTACAAAAAATTCCTAAAACTCAAAACACATTTTATCATACATCTTGTGGAATGTTTTCAGAAAACTGAAAACTGAGGCTTTTATAACAGATTGATTCACATCTCAGAAAGTGGAAAAGAAAGGAAGTCATTTTGTCAACTAGTATAAGAAGAAGAAGAAAAAAAAAAACCCAGCAGATAAATCTCTCCAGGCAGAGAAATTGTTGATCCTATGAATTTAAATTCATAGACTAAAAATCTGTCAGCCTTTTCCAGACTCTTTCACAGCATCATGCCTCCTCTATATCGCTTAAGCACTAATTGATTCACTTTATGTTTTATTGGATTTAAAGTCATTTTAGCCACTATTTTTAACTGTTTTCTCATTTATGTTCCTCCTCCCGCCATTTGCTTCAAGCTTCACATTAAATTATACATTCTCTCACATGTCTCATTATCTTACATTTTTTCTGTCACTCTGCAGCTGCTCTCTTACGTTCCTGCCTCAGCTTTGTTTAGTGCCAAAGAGCTGTTTTTTCTAACACTTCAAAAACACATGGCATTTTTTATGGGCACAAGTACCTTCACTTCTGTCAAATTAAAAATTGATTCATAAGGAAAACATTTTAAGTATGTAGGTGTTTTGAAAAAAAATGAGTAACTCATTAAAAAAATAATAAGTATCTCTGAGGAGAGAATAAAACCATTGCCTGAAAACTGAACATAAATATCTTTGCTTTTAAGAATATTTAAATATGCATAATTTCCCTCAGTTACCTTTTCTCAGTTCATTTTCACCCTTCATCTGGTTACTCTATTTAAAGTATTCTCATTTATAAGATCCTGGATACCACATACACAGAGCAGACAACTTTTGCTCTCAGGTTATCTCTGCCTTATATGTTAATTAAAAATAGTGTTATACTGACCTCAGAGGAAATCTAAGTTCTACATCATATTAGATCATCTTGGAGGCTTTCCCATATCTCCTGAAACTTTGTTAGCAATCATATTTGAGGATAAGAATTGGTTTGGTTTAACAATGACATTTGGCCTCACCGGTGAGCCCTGGAAAGAGAGTGGTTGCTTTCCAATTTACCATCTTTTTTCTCCCCATGTAAATTTAAGTTGACAGTAATTTAGCCATGTCACAAACTTAGTCATTTTCCCAAAGCATAGCAGGCTGGAGCAGAATGGTGCCACATCCAGCTCACCTCAAATTTCTTTCCACCATGCTTGTGCACCATTCCCTTATGGGTGTGTTTTCACTGCCAGTGGCCAGCACCCACTCTTCTTAGGAGAACTGCCTTTGGTCCACTAGAGGCTTTTGCATTCATGCCTGGGAGAAAACAGAAGTTCAAGGAACTGGGGAGAAAAGAAGCAGGGGAGACAAGATGGCCCTTAACAAGTCACAGAGGTAGAAAACCCAGCTCCCTTACCTCATGCAATGAAACCTTTGAGACACAATTAACACTCCAGAACCCCCTTGTGGATAAGGCTGAGAGACATTCTGCAGGACTTTGCCTAAGATGAATTCTTTGTTTTGCTTTCTACTCTTCTTGTCCTGCTTCCATTTCATTTACTGGTCTTCCCTGACACGTCTTTTAAGAATCACTTGCATAGACCTAGATGTCCATCGGCAGATGAATGGATAAGAAAGCTGCGGTACATATACACAATGGACTATTACTCAGCTATTAAAAAGAATGCATTTGAATCAGTTCTAATGAGGTGGATGAAACTGGAGCCTATTATACAGAGTGAAGTAAGTCAGAAAGAAAAACACCAATACAGTATACTAACGCATATATATGGAATTTAGAAAGATGGTAACAATGACCCTATATGCGAGACAGCAAAAGAGACACAGAGATAAAGAACAGACTTTTTCTTTGGGAGAGGGTGAGGGTGGGATGATTTGAGAGAATAGCATTGAAACATGTATATTATCATATGTGAAACAGATCACCAGTCCAGGTTTGATGCATGAGACAGGGTGCTCAGGGCTGGTGCACTGGGATGACCCTGAGGGACGGGATGGGGAAGGAGGTGGGAGGGGGGTTCAGGATGGGGAACAAATGTACATCCATGACGGATTCATGTGAATGTATGGCAAAAACCACCACAATATTATACAATAATTAGCCTCCAATTAAAAAAAAAAAAAGAATCACTTGCATAGGAATCTTTGTCTCAGGGTCTACTTCTTGGGAAGTCAACCTGAGACACTAGGTGAGGTCTGTGAAGTAAAGGTTTACACATGGGAAAGATTTGAATCACTGAATCATAGAGTTATAACATGTCCAAATCAAGAGGGTGTCCTGAGTATCAAAAAGGACAGTTAATTTCACCAAGTTAACTCACAGCTAAGATACAGCAGAGTGAGTTCACGAACCCAGGCTTCCAAGTCAAAGACCATTGCTAATTCCACATTTGTGCTTTTTTCTGAGCTTCCTCTCATGACTATCGGACTATATATTTAGTCAGAGTTGAAATCAGTTAATTCAAGATCAAAATTTTGATTTCCCATATATCTCATAGAAAGGCACAAATTTAAACTTAATTACAAAGTTAATTCAGGGTTTTATTCATAGTCTCTCTTTGTCTCTCTCTTCATCTCTCTCCCTTTCTCTCTCATTTTCTCTATCCACATACATACACCACAACAAACAATATCACTAAGGGAAGAGTTTTGAATTGATTTAGAACATACCCACCCACAGAGAAGTTGGTTTGCTTGCTGCATCAGCACAAATGTCAGTCAAAAAGAGCAATGCAATCTCTCTTTGCCAGCATCAAACTGCCCTCTTTCCCAAGAACCCCCAAAGGATGCACGCAAACTTCCCTGGGTGGTCTCATAGCCAAAAAGGGAAATGAGTACCTACATATGAATGAAACTGACTAGAATTATTTATAAATAATAAAGGAACATGCAACATTTTCTCCCTCATCACATCTTCCAAGAACATATGCCAAAAAGGCAGCTGCTTTTTTAATATGATCTGAAGGGCCCTGAAGCTGAAACTCCAATACTTTGGCCACCTGATGCGAAGAACTGACTCATTTGAAAAGACCCTGCCACTGGGAAAGATTGAAGGCGGGAGGAGAAGGGGATGACAGAGGATGAGATCACCGACTAAATGGACATGAGTTTGGGTAAACTCTGGGAGTTGGTGATGGACAGGGAGGTCTGGCTTGCTGCAGTCCACGGGGTCGCAAAGAGTCAGACATGACTGAGCAACTGAACTGAACTGAGCTGAAGGGCGCTAAAAGTCAGCCCAGACCAAACGAGTGCCCCTCGCCCAAAGATCTACCAACTGTCTGAACTTCTCAATATTGTAGTCATTGCTTTGGGTGAAGTACAATCTTCAAGGAGCCTCTGTTAAATATATAAATGAATTTCCTTGGAATAACAACAAATAGACTGATAATCAGCCCTTAATCTATTAGCAAGGATTTATCTCTCTGAGGAAGGCTCTAAAGAACACACAACAAACAAGTTTTGAAGGAATGAGATTAGGAAATCCCACCTAGATAACACTGTAGGATCTTTGAGGCTTCACAGGCAGACTGAGTGCTCTCATGAGGGTTGAGGGCACCGGAAGGATGCATTGAAGACACTAAGTACCCAGCAAGAGGGTGTGGGGAAAGGTTGCCTGGCAGATCTGCTATATATGTGCTGTGTGACCTTGGGCAAAACAACTTAACTCCTTTAAACCTCCTCATCACCATCTCCGTGTCTGGAGAATGCAAGAAATCATGGCATCTACTTTATAGGGTAGTCATGAGAATTCCATACTGTTCTGCTTATAGCACCCTCAGCCTAATGCCTAGCACAGAATAAGGCTTCACAATGTGTGAGCTACCCCCTAAAAACCATATAGATGGCCAATATGCACATGGAAAGATGCTCACTGTTTCTGATTATTAGAGAAATGCAAATCAAAAATACAATGAGGTACCACTTCACATCAATTAGAATGGCCATCATTAAAAAGTCTACAAATAACAAATGCTGGAAAGGATATGGAAAAAAGGGAAACTTCCTACCCTGTAGGTAGGAATGTAAGTGGTGCAGCCACTATGGAAAATAGTATGGAGGTTCCTCAGAAAACTAAAAGTAGAGTTGCTATATGATCCAGCAATCCCACTCCTGGCATATATCTGGACAAAACTATAATTCAAAAAGATACACGCACCCCTATGTTCATAACAGCACTATTCACAATAACCAAGACATGGAAACAACATAGAAGTCCATTGACAGATGATGGGTAAAGAAGGTGTGCTACATATACATGTAACGAAATACTATTCAGCCATTAAAAGGAATGAGACAATGCCATTTGCAACAACATGGATGAACCTAGAGATTATCATACTAAGTGAAGTAAGTCAGAAAGCCAAAAATACAGTATGATATCACTTATGTGTGGAATCTAAAATATGACACCAATGAATTTATCCATGAAACAGAGACAGACTCACAGACATAGAGAACAGATTTGTGGTCGCCAAGGCAGAGGGGGTAGGGGACGGATGGATTGGGAGTTTGGGGTTAGCAGACACAAATTATTATATATAGAATAGATAGACAACAAGGTCCTATTATACAGCACAGGGAACTATATTCAACACCCTGTGATAAACCATAATGGAAACGCATATTAAGAATGTATATGCAGGTATAACTGAATCACTTTGCTATACAGCAGAAATTAACACAACACTGTAAATCAACTACTCTTCAATTTAAAAAATGAAAAAAAGAAATAAAAGTATCTGGGTAAAACTAATGTTAACAACAATGGCAAAAAAAAAAGTGTAACACTGAAGTCAGTAGAAAGGGAAAAAATGGAATAATAAAAAATAATCAAAAAGAAGGCAGAGAGAGGAAACAGAATAGAAAAGCAAATAAAGCACAAATTATGCAAACCCAAAAACATTAATAAGTACATTAAATTTTTTAATGCAGGTGCTATTTTTATTGCTGTTGATGTTACTAATCTATTTGGGAATAAAATGATGAAAGGAATGAAGACACTTTTAGAATAAATTTCAGTGACCACAATTTTACTTGTCTGCCCAGTACTAAACCACAAAACAGTCAATGGGGTCACAAAGAGTCGGACACGACTGAGTGTCTAAGCACAGACCACAAAACAGGAAGAAACGGCCCAAACAAGACAATTAGACAGAAAATTAAGCAACTAGCATACTAAAATATTCAATCACATTATCAGAATAAAGTGCTATAGTCTTGCTTCTTCTCTCTATTCCTCTTTGCCTCTCTTTTTTTCAATATTCCTCTATTTTATTTTCTTTTATTCATAAAATATCCCTTTGTTTTGCTTTGAAGTATAGGTCATGCATGTGTAAGTCAGAAATTTAAGTTAAATTTAAATTAAATTTAAATTTAATTTCTTAAATAGGGTTTTCTACAAGCTTTTGAAAATTGTATTTATTCATTCACGGACTCAACAAATGATGTGTGAGTCCTCCTTTGTGCTGGAGCACTGTGTTAGGGGCTGGAATGCAGTGCTAAATATAGCAATATGAAGCAGGTACATTTTAGGTTATAGCTCCTGAGGAGTAACCCCCTCTCAAGCTCATTCTTTTCTTCCCAAAGGAAATCTGGTAGATTTTATAAGAGATAAAATTCCCTCTTGAACTAGAGCTTCTAAAGTTACACCTGGAATAAGTGGAGCAATAGGCCTGCTTCCTCCTAGATGGAATTCCAAAGCTGGACCTGGCTCCTGAAAGGTCCATTAAAGATTCGAGAATTCCAAGTTTCATTCTTCTTCAATTATGCCTCTGGGTCTAAGAGGTATTAATAGAGTAGCTTTTGGAAGTCAATCAAGGGAATTCTGAAATACAGAAATAAGTCAGGCCAAAGAGGAAGACATAAGAATACTGAAGCTTGTAAAAGAAGCCTGCTGAATTTTAATCATCTTCACTAGAATGTTTGTAATTGTTTATCTTGTATGGAATCTAATAGTTCTAATGAAAAATGTGTTAGGTCTTGGGTCCAAGGATATCATCATTATAAGTACATAAGTGCCTAGGACAATATAATTCTCTCTACGGTGCTGCTGCTGTGGCCTTTGATCCATGATGTATTACTTACTTATTTATTGATTTATAAAAATGAGCTGTCAAGCTTTCCCTAAGAAGTCCAAGGGCACATGAACAAAACGTAGCAAATATACAACCACAAAAAATAAACCAAAAAATATAAACCAGATCTTCTAATGTCCAAAGGCACTAGGTAAGTAGGATAAATCAAAAATACACTTTTTAGACACACCCTGAATGTCAACAAATAAGAACTCTGTAAAACCCAAAGAAGGAAGTTATATAATAAGGGCTTATATGAGACATAATATACATTGGCAAAACCCTGATCTAAAGACTATGAATTTATTTACATTTGGCCCTTCTTCAGAGACGAGTCTGAGACTCTCACCAGAAAGTATGAAGACTATGATATCTTAGACACCAGCAAGGCCAGAGGTCGTGTACTTGGCTTTCAGCATTTAGTATTATTTTAAGCCAATTAAAATAATTCGGTTTCACAGTGGAAAGATTCCATTAAATAATAGCTTTGTTCACTATGAGTATGGGTTGTGTGGTTCTTTATTGAGTAGGATAGAACTGGAGAAACATAGAAGGTAGAGATTTAATTCAAGACAAAGACAGGTTCGTCTGAAATCATCTCTGCTCAATAAACACAGAACAGAAATCTGATGAACTGAGTCTGAATCATCAGCTATTTTTATTGATATAGGTCAAAAGATGAATATTTACTGTTATTAAGTATTCTCTACAACCTAAAATTTTAGAACATGGAACTCTTTTTAACACTAATTTTAAATGTTTTTAAGCGTTCAGTGCCCCCAAAAGTTACAAGTATATTGCTCTTCACCCTTCCTTTTTAACTCCAACTGAAACAGAAGGGATTTCATGATTTCCTTAATTATGACTCCATTTCATTCTGTTAACGACAGTCCCTTGTCTAAAAGCCCATGATCTGTTAAATTTGGTCTGTCATAGACAGCCAATTCAGATTGGCTGAATAGGCCAAAAAAAATCAACTTGGGTCCAGAATAATCCCATTTAGCTGTTGGCACAGAATAATTTACCAGATAATTCCTACACTCTCCATTTAAATTTGGCTCTGTAGTTCAATGTTTTTGAGAAAAATACCAGTCTGCAAGCAGTGACTGAATGCCCCAAATTTTCTGCAATCTGACACTTTAAAGGTAAAGAAATATGTTGGGATTGTAGCCTAGTGGATTAAGGCGGTCTGGTAACCCACATATTGGGTTGAATTGAACTTTGAATGTAGAACCATTGCTATGTCTCTAAGGAGGCCTCCCTAGAAAGGACACACAAGGATGATTTAGCTTCTTACTAGTCCCATTTTTTTCCTATTGTTCCTATAGCCTCACAGCTCTTGAAGAAAGTCCCAGCAGTTTTGTCATTACTCTTCACTAGATGCATGCCCATGAGTACTTCTTCCTGCTTAGCTTATAAAGCACAGAGCCACTGAAGTCTGTAGCACCTTCAGGAATGATTCTGTAGTAGCCTCTATGTGTGATTCAGCTAACACGTTCCTACCCACTCCCCACTTGGGGTGTTGATGGACCTTTGCCCACTGCTTTTCTTTCTGCCTCAGTAGAGGAAAAAGCTAATACCCAAAGTTATGCAGTTTTACACTTAATTCATGAGTCAACTCCAGTATGGTAGACATTCATCACCGCCAAAGAAGGAAAGCAATCCAAGTCCTCTCTGGGTGGACTGGTTGATTCATACACATATACTTGGCTTTCGTTCTGTCCTTCTCTATGGCTATTCTATTGCTTGTCATTGTGCCTATTCCATAAATTACTAACTTAACAGAAACACAGAAGGCTATCCAAGTGTACCCATCTTAATATTTCATCCCCTCAGAGAGAAAATCCTAACTATATTCCTCAAACAATCCTCTCCTCACAGTTCCTGTTTTCCATCTGCCTCAATGGCACCCCACTCCAGTACTCCTGCCTGGAAAATCCCATGGACCGAGGAGCCTGGTAGGCTGCAGTCCATGGGGTCGCTAAGAGTCGGAAACGATTGCGCGACTTCACTTTCACTTTTCACTTTCATGCATTGGAGAAGGAAATGGCAACCCACTCCAGTGCTCTTGCTGGAGAATCACAGGGATGGGTGGGCTGCCGTCTCTGGGATCGCACAGAGTCGGACATGACTGAAGCGACTTAGCAGCAGCAGCAGCATGACTTATGTACACATTAACTCTGAGACACATATTATGACCTTCACATTGCTAGCCCTCAAAGGACAGTCACATTCACAAAGATGTATTACCATCAAGACACTTTGTGTCTTCTCAGCACCCATGTATCAGTCAGGGATCCCACAAGAAACAGATGGTACAATCAAATAACTAACTGAAAAAAGTATAATAATGCAACAATTTACAAAAGTGTAGGTCACATTAAGTTACCAATGAAGGATGGTGAAACATGCAAGAACTAGCTACTATATAAAGCTTTTACCCCTTCTATACTAAATGAGACAAAAAGATAATTGTATTACCCAGTGAGAACCAGAGCCGTAAGAGCAATGCCAACTGGTTAAAGTAGCTGTGACTACAGGTAAAGGAAGATGTGTGTGCATGTTCAGTAGTGCCCAACTCTTTGAGACCCCACAGACTAGCCTGCTAGGCTCCTCTGTCCATGGAATTTTCCAGGCAAGAATACTAGCATAGGTTATCTACTCCAGGGGATCTTCCTGACCCAGGAATCAAACCCATGTCCCCTGCATTTTCTGCTTTGGCAGGTGCATTCTTTATCACTGGGCCACCTGGGAAACCCCCACAGGTAAAGGAAGATGACCACTGCCCAAATTAGGTAAGAAGAAGCAGAGAAAATAAAACTCCATCTTTCCTTATTCTCCTGTCTGCTCATCTCCAGCACTGCTGAAGGCAAAGAATGAATCTGGAGGGGTAAGTGGAGAGTTATCAGCATCTCATGTTGGAAGCCCCTTACTGGAGAACCAGTATCCTCTGGGCCAGAAAAGTAAGACTTATCAAGTGTTAGCACCTCAAGAGTTGGGGGAAAGGCAAGAGGAAATCTACCCCATATTACCGAAATGGAAAAGAGCCAGAGGAATAAGCTTCAACCACAAAGGGAGACAGAGCTGGGAAAAGTATAACTAGCTGATATGTCCAAGAAGAGCAGATGGGTCAAAACTCAGAGATAAGTCAAGGATCTAGGGTCAAGCTGGAGTTGGGAAAATTCAAAAGCAAAATGACTTTGGCAATTTGTGCCTAAAGGACTGAAGCAAATGGCTTTCCTGGTATCAATAGATACCAGAAGGAAAAAGCAAAGATTAGTATGAAACTATGAGCAGAGCAGAATACTTAGCACAGAAAAGAGAAGAGCAAGACAAAGAGCCAAAGATCAAGACGTCACTTACTGTACAACATGTTTCCTTCAGTGATCAATCAGAAAACACAAAAATAAGGGAGGCAAGGCCATGGGATGAGTGGTAATAGAATATTGATATGTTATGAGTTGACTTTGACTCTTCAGGATGGATTTGCCAGAACATAAAAAAGCTAGTGCACTAAAAGATGTCATGTGCTTAGTCATTCAGTCGTGTCCGACTCTTTGAGACCCCACGGACTGTAGCCCACCAGGCTCCTTGATCCATGGGATTTTCCCAGGCAAGAATACTGGAGTGGGTTGCCATTTCCTTCTCCAAAAGATGTGATATAACCTGGCAGATTCTTCTAATCTATCTAGAAACCCATTCATCCATTCTGATAATTCACCAGATAAAAAAGCATTCTTTAATACAATTGAGAGACCAGTTTGCATTTATAAAAATATAATCAGTGAGTATCTCTGAAAAGAGTATAAGCATTGTACATAGAAGACAAATTACTAGAACAATTCCCTTGGTGACTGATACCTAAGTATCAAGATGAATCATTCTTCCATAATTTTCAGTGTTGATTGTCAAAGAAAACTCAAGTCCCGTATTGTAAAGTTCTGGTTGTTTAAAACTGATGCAGAGCAAAAGGAGACAAAATATAAATGAAGAGTGAAAACCAGGGATAGAGGCCAGGGTAGAACATGAAAGAACAATCATTCCTACCTGCCAAACTGGGAGTAAAAAAATCAGGCGCTTTTGGTTTAGTTGCTGAGTCACTTGAAGAATTTGGTGGGAGGCAGTGGCGCAGGTAGTAAAATACAACGGGTATAGAGCCGCTCAGCAGTGATGGTTCAACTGGAAGCCCAATGGACAGTGAATTGATCCCAAGAGGGGTTTTATCTGTTGAGCCCATCCTCTCTCAGCTTGTTCACAGCTTGTCAACTTGTTCCCAGCTTAAGCCTTCTATTCTTGTGGCCAGTCACCTGAGCTTGCACTTTTCATCTAGGAGGGAGACTATAGCTGATTTTTACAGTGTAAGGTGCTAAAAGTTGACATACGGCAGTGGTTATGGGAATATTAAAAAATAAATGAGTATGAAAAATACAGCAAAGTATCATAAGATACAGTGGTATACCAGAACATAGCCAGAAACAACTTTTAGCAATAAATCAATCCATAATTACATCTGTTCAATGCATTCCAAACAAACAGGGAGAGAACCAAGTGCCATCCCTTAACCAAATTTAATAAACTCTGTTTCTCTACGTAGTTCCTTCTTTGTGTTATTTCATGTAATTGTATATGCTAAGGTGATATGAAAGTACTGGCTGTTAACCAAAGCTTGCCTTTCTTCACATACTCCCACATTCAAGCATAAAGATGAAGTAAGGTTACAAGAAAAGGAAGGATATTTTTGAAAAACAGTGCTAAGTGAAACCCAGAGTACTAGTGAATTTTGTAATACATTTGTAAAGTTGATAGATTCTTTTGTGTTACATATAATAGGTATAAGATAATGAGTTGAATAATATCATCAAAAGACATAAAAAGTAACTAAATTCATAATATGAGAAAGTCATGCTTTGGTGTTTGTTTTTATTCCCTTGAATTGAGTACTTAAATTCAAAGAGAAAGATTGAAATTTTTACAGAAGCCATGTGTCAAAGCAAAACAAAACACTATACTAACAAAAATATGATATTGCTCTTTAGGGAAAAAAGTAGTTAAACACTTCTTCCATATTTCTTTACCCAACTTGTCGCTCAAAACACAAATGATAAGTGCTCTGAGAATAAACTAATGTGAAAGTATAGAAGAAAAATCCCAAATATTTTCCAGTTCTTCCTCTGGGAATGCTTAGGAGCCATTGTGGTAAAGAGAGGCTGGCCTCATCCCAGAACACTACTGGGAAGAACAGTGCAAAATCAGAGCTAAAATGGGGCACAGGGTGACCCCAGAGAGGTCAAGAGCTTTTGTTGATCCAGGTATCTATGTAGCAGAGATGATATAAACTGACAATGAATCTCTTTGTCCTGGAAATTAAACCGGAAATCTCAAGACTATGTTTTCAGTGTTTCTTGGCTTTCATTCTGTTAGAAATCCTGCCACATTTCAGTATTTTCATTCTTGTCATGGATGAAACCAGAAAGCAGAGAGGCACTTGAGAATTCTGTTTTTAAATAAAAGTAAACATTTCCAAGTGACTTTAGGTCTCTGTTTAGTATTTCTGCGACCCAATTACTGAGCTTAAATATTCCACAGATGTCATATTTCTTTTGGGGCACAAGTTTATTGAACCAAGATGAGGTTAATGTCAATAAGAATGCTAAAATGTGTCTGTAAGGTGTCTAATAAGCATTTCATATCATATTTTTCAATGCTTGGTCAAGAATTGTGCAAAAAGTGGTCTTTGCTTTTTTATTTTCCATGGTGACTGCTAAGAACTTGCATGAAAAACGTATATGTTTGGGCACATAGGGTGATGGTTATTCTGTTTCATTTCTTGTCATTTGAGTGAAGGCTATATGGATGGCAATCCCAGACTTTTCTGAACTAACTTGATCATTCAGCAAGTGAATTATTCAATAGGAAGTTAGGCATTTTCTAAAATACATTGATCCTTTCACAACAAAAATACCCAACTAGTTCTAAGAAAACAAGTTTAAAATAGAACCAAATAGTTCTTGGATTTATTTTGCTACTGATACCTTACTAGAGTATATTTTTGAGGTGGACTCTGACTTATAACATCACCACTTAAAAAATATTGGCCACTCTGTCACCTGTATCCATGCTGCAGAGGAACTACTACTTAGCAGTTCCAACTGACACCCAAACGAAGGTCTCAGTCTATTACAGAGCAGACAGAGGACGACAGAATCCAACAAATCATCTACATGAATTTAGGCATATTTTGAAAATTTTCCTGTGCTTGCTTTTTATCCCTTCTGTGCTTCTTCAAGGGTTAATGCTTGCAGGGTAATTTACTTACCAGAGTGAAATTTGCCTTTTAGAATTCTGGCCATTATTGTATCTTTGTTTTATGGTATGATAAGCAGGAGTTAATACCTCCATTGTTATAATGTGCTCTTCAGTAGCCAGAGAAGAACAAGGTGACTGTAATGGGTCATTATTATAATACTTTTCTCCTGAGCCTCTTTCATTGAGATGGCAGAAACTCCCCAATTTTTAAACCAATCAACTGGAGTCAGGAAAAGGCACAAAATGTAATTTGTCCACGGCTTTTGCAATGCTGTTACCAGCAAACTGACTAGAACAACAGCATAGGTTCCCACGGTATAGAAATGGGTATGTTATCATCAAGATCACCTAAAAATTAACACAAACAAAAAATAGTCTTTGGATTGTGTTTGTTGCCTGCCCACAACTCTACCCACTGATATCAACAGAGATATTTCTATATAATATTTTATCAACTTGGTGCTGAAAGGACAAATTAGGCAGAAACAGAAAGAAATACACAAACTATACCTAGGAAGATAACAGCTATTGACTCGGACACCTATCTGGGCAGTCCATATTCCAGCCCACAGAAATCTCAAATGTACTACACATGTTCCATATCTGTTCTAGGCAAAGTAGTAACTCCTCCTTAACAGCAACTGTGAACTCCCTCCAAGTCCACATAAACAGCTATAAATGTGCTCTGCTTAATCATGTCTAAGAAACTGGGAGAAGTCATAGAGAGTTACTCCAACTAAAATCTAGAAAAGAATTGTATTTATGGCTAAACGTAACAGAGAAATTATCTTTAAAAAAAGAATCATCTTTAACTAAAGTCAGTAAAATCAGAGAGGAAGGAAAAGAGAATTTGAGTTAAAATTTTGCCTTTGAAAACACTGCTATAAAAAGCAGCACAGCACTCTCTCCAAAATGTCACCTAATACCATATTGGTCAAAAGATTGAGCACACTTCCTTGCAAAACTCAACAAGGGAATACTAATTGAAAGTAATTCAATGACAAGCCATGTATAAGAGTTTCAGAACATAAAAAGAATCATGAGCTGTAACTAAACATTGAAGACTTAAGCAGAAATGTTGAGTTTCATTGTAGTAGAGGATTTCCGGATGTTAATTCAACCCTACATATCTGCTGAAATGATTGGAGAGGATGGTAGTGGTAGAATTCTGAATTCCATAGCACTGACTGTACAACGTCAATTCCATTCCGGCAAAACCAAACTGCTTTTATCTGCCTAATTTCTTTCCTATTACTTTTGACTCTTGATGACAAATATGCAAGGAACGGTGCCAGAATCCAATTGGCGCTTCATTATCTGAACTTGTTCCACGATGCCTAAGTTTTAAAGTATTTGATTTTGTTATAGTAAAAAACAAAAATTGTGACTAAAACTCATGGGAATGTTAGGATAACATGAAGATTGGTAAACTGAAGGCTAAAAATATCACTAACAGAGTCTCATTTTCTGCTTATGCTACTAACTCAATGAATGTTAGAAAAGTTATTCATCTTTCTTAAAACTTTTTTCAGTGATTAAATAAAAATAGTGATGTTTACCTGCAAATCTGCTGATGAATAGCTAGTAAATGAGAATTAAAGATAATTTCACATCTCAAGTGCTATTATATAGCTACTGCACATAACCAATAAAAGGAACAAGAAGTGTAATTCAATACATTAGTCTAAAAACAGTGCATATACACTGCCAAGCTGTGATATATATTTTAAATTTTTCACTTAATCAATGATCTATATACACATATAACTAAACACATGGCTACACACACACACACACACACACACACACAATCACACAATTACACCCTCCAATAACCAGCCTGATCTTATTCCTCTCTCTGTTCGGGTCCAAGACCTGATTTGATAGCATAGCAGGGAGAAGAAAATCACGTGTTATCTATGGAGCATTTTAAAACTCTGACTTTATTTTTTTAGTTTTTTATTACATAAAGTTTTAAAAGTTAACAAAAGTAGATAGAATTAATAAGGAACTCTAATATACTCAGGAGTCAGCTTCAACAAGTATCAATCACTGATTAAATCTTAGCTCACCCATACACCCATCTACTCCTCCCTTCCACATTACTTCAAAGCAAATCTCAAATATCATATTATTTCATCCACAAATATTTCAGCATATATCTCTAATAATCACACTTTAAAAATAGCCATGATATCATTATGCCAACTAAAACAATTAATGACAACTCCATAATATCAAATGTTCAAATGACATCTGTGTCTATTTTTTAACAGTTGATTTGAGTCATTTTTGCAAAAGTGCTAGGACATTTTAGCCTTCTTCCTTCCTTAAATTCCTTTCCTAGCATTCATATGAAAACCAACATCAACAGAATATGACTTGTATCACAAAAGAAAGCTCAACGTGACTATATGGTATCCTTCCATTTTAAATGATGTAGCTCTTCATTTAATAGGACTTTCTTATAGCTCAAATGGTAAAGAATCTGCCTGCAACACAGGAGACCCTGGTTCAATCCCTGGGTCGGGAAGATCCTCTGGAGAATGGAATGGCAACCCACTCCAGTATTCTTGCCTGGAGAATCCCATGGACAGAGGGCCCTGGCAGGCTACAGTCCATGAGGTCGCAAACAGTCAGACACGACTAGTGACTAACACTGCTACTACTACTTCATTTAAGGCTTGCCTACTGTGTATACCACTAGTTTCTTCTGGGAAAAAGAAATAACATATGATATACATCTTTTTCTATGACCTGGCAAGAAAGAAAAATTCCACAAGCCTTGTGGGAAAGAGAATCTGCAAGCCAAAACTCATGGATGTTTGAGAATGCAGACATCCACTGAGGCTATCTGTCACCAAAAGAGAGTGAGGGACCAAGAAAGGAAGAAGTGCTGATCGATGGCACACTCTCTTCCTAGACCTTGCACTCCACTGCCACCTTTCTTCTTCAGATTTCATCCAACAGCATACTAACAGCCTTCCTCCAACAGTATACTATAGTTTTCAAGGTGAATTTCAACCAACATGTTAGAATTTGAAATTGACTTTAAGCACATCAGTTTGGACTTCGCTGGTGGCTCAGATGGTAAAGCATCTGCCTACAATGCGGGAGACCCAGATTTGATCTCTGGGTTGGGAAGATCCTCTGGAGAAGGAAATGGCAACCCGCTCCAGTACTCTTGCCTGGAAAATCCCATGGACGGAGGAACGTGGTAGGCTACAGTCCATGGGGTCACAAAGAGTCTGACACGACTGAGTGACTTCACTTCACTTCACTTTGGAAGTACTGAGTAGATGGTTGATAGGCTAACCGAAATCCAAGAAATAAGATTTAAAAGCCCAACTCTAAGATTCTTTGGGGGACTTGGTTTTCTTCCTAAGTAGGGATATATAAACTGGTTCGGTGGTTTAGTCATTAAGTCATGACCGATGCTTGCGACACTATGAACTGTAGTCTGCCAAGCTCCACTGTCCATGGAATTTCTTCAGGCAAGAACCATTCCTTCTCCAGGGGATGTTCCTGATCCAGGGATCGAACAACATGTCTCTTACATCTAATGCACTGGTAGGTGGATTCTTTACCACTAGTGCCATTCCCGTGTAAATTTCCACCCCAGTGGTAAAATGAAGATAGACTACATTGTACATTGTTCCACTATCTCATTATGACTTTTTATTAACTTAAAACACTTTATCACATATAATCTTTGGGCTTCCCTGACACTGACAAATTCTTTAAGTATGCCTGCATTCACCAAATAGCTCCTACTGGAGTAAATCACCACATACAGCTATATAGGGGAAAGAGTCCCAATGTGGCACACACACAGCTCTTCCAGGCCTCTGTAACCTTGAATGTTTCTTGGTGCGGCCCCTCAGCACTAGCTTTCTTATTGGTAAAAAGGGGAAGAAGATATATTACTCTTTGATTCTATGATAAATGTCCACTGAAACCTGAGATTCAAAATGGCATATGTCTTGATGTTGCATGTGAGCAAAAGCCAAGCTCTTGCCTTAAATTGTGTCTGCAGAAAAGTTCATCCAAGTATCCACCCAGAGGTTTACCTTAAGTTCTGAAAAGCTACAAACACGTCAGAAGCCAAACCACAATAACAACAACAAATAAAGTTCTCCTAAAAGCCAGTGTGCTCATGCTTCCTTTTTAGTCAAAAGTAATTAGGCAGAATTACTTTGTCCTTTCCCTTCTCTTTGACTTTATTTATAGCTCCCTCTTTTGTATTTTCTCGTTTTGAATAGATAATACACAAGCATTGCACAAAGTCCAAAAGTGTGTTCAGTGAAGTATGTTTCCGTCTTCCTCCCTCCTTTACCCTAGACACTCAGTTTGTCTGCCTAAGGCAGCCGCCGTAGTTCCTTGCCAGAATTACTTTTGCTATTAGATATCATCAGAAATACCTTTTTCATTAATGCAGAAAGAATTCCTAGTTGCATTAACAGTGCCTCCATTTAAGCAGGTGATTATAGTAAACATATAAGGCAAGTGGGCCTATTTGTTTGCTCTCACTGCTGCTTAACTACTTCCTCTCGCTTGAGTGTTTTGAGGTGAATCTAAGGTCAGAGTCTCGCTGAGTGAAGGCACAACAATGACACAGCAATACCTTTAAGCCATCTGGTAAGTAAGGCAGCCAGGAAGGAAGAGTTAAAAATGGATATTTCAAAATCATTCTTTAGCCACTATTGGTTAGAATGAGAGGCACCTGCTTGAAATACACAGAGTTTAACAAGAGCCATCAACTCAAAAAGGTTTTATCTCCTCAAAGAACATAGGGGACCCAGGTTTAAGTCTACAGAAATCACTTGAAACCTCCAGTGAGAAAATCGGTTTTAAGAGAAGCTCAGTTGGTTTTTACTAGACTGTGGACTACAATCTAATGTTAAAACAGCAGTAAAATGGACTATTTCCCATCTTGAAAAGTGAAAGTGTTAGTCGTTCAGTGGTGTCTGACTCTTTGCAACCCCATGTACTGTAGTCTGCCAGAATCCTCTGTCCATGGAATTCTCAAGGAGAGAGTACTGGAGTGGGTTACCATTTCCTCCTCCAGAGGACCTTCCCAACCCAGGGACTGAACCCAGGTCTCACTGTATTGCAGGCAGATTCTTTACCATCTGAGCCACCAGGGAAGCCCATTCCTCATCTTAGTGGAGACCAATTAAGAATCAAAGCTCATCAAGGACCAATCAACACCAGAGGAAGTCAGGAATTTCAGCAGAAAGGACACTCAGTTCAGTCACTCAGTCATATCCGACTCTTTGTGACCCCATGGACTGCAGCACACCAGGCTTCCCTGTCCATTGCCAACTCCAGGAGCTTGCTCAAACTCATGTCTATTGAGTCGGTGATGCCATCCAACCATCTCATCCTCTGTCGTCCCCTTCTCCTCCTGTCTTCAATCTTTCCCAGCATCAGGGTCTTTTCCAATGAGTCAGTACTTCACAACAGGTGGCCAAAGTATTGGAGCTTCAGCTTCAGCTTCAGCATCAGTCCTTCCAATGAATATGCTGGATTGATTTCCTTTAGGATGGACTGTTTGGATCTCCTTGCTGTCCAAGGAACTCTCAAGAGTCTTCTCCAACACCAGAGTTCAAAAGCATCAATTCTTTGGTGCTCAGCTTTCTTTATGGTCCAACTCTCACATCCATATATGACTACTGGGAAAACCGTAACTTTGACTAGACGGACCTTTGTTGGTAAAGTAATGTCTCTGCTTTTTAATATGCTGTCTAGGTTTGTCACAGCTTTTCTTCCAAGGAACAAGCATCTTTTAATTTCATGGCTGCAGTCACCAACTGGCTAATAAAATTTAGGGAGAGTCTAAGAATGCTCAAACTACTGCACAATTGCACTCATCTCACATGCTAGTAAAGTAATGCTCAAAATTCTCCAAGCCAGGCTTCAGCAACATGTGAACCATGAACTTCCTGATGTTCAAGCTGGTTTTAGAAAAGGCAGAGGAACCAGAGATCAAATTGCCAACATCCACTGGATCATGGAAAAAGCAAGAGAGTTTCAGAAAAACATCTATTTCTGCTTTATTGACTACGCCAAAGCTTTTGACTGTGTGGACCACAATAAACTGTGGAAAATTCGAAAGAGATGGGAATACCAGACCACCTGATCTGCCTCTTGAGAAATTTGTATGCAGGTCAGGAAGCAACAGTTAGAACTGGACATGGAACAACAGACTGGTTCCAAATAGGAAAAGGAGTATGTCAAGGCTGTATACTGTCACCCTGTTTATTTAACTTATATGCAGGGTACACCATGAGAAACGCTGGACTGGAAGAAACACAAGCTGGAATCAAGATTGCCAGGAGAAATAGCAATAACCTCAGATATGTAGATGACACCACCCTTATGGCAGAAAGTGAAGAGGAACTCAAAGCCTCTTGATGAAAGTGAAAGTGAAGAGTGAAAAAGTTGGCTTAAAGCTCAACATTCAGAAAACGAAGATCATGGCATCTGGTCCCATCACTTCATGGGAAATAGATGGGGAAACAGTGGAAACAGTGTCAGACTTTATTTTGGGGGGCTCCAAAATCACTGCAGATGGTGACTGCAGCCATGAAATTAAAATATGCTTACTCCTTGGAAGGAAAGTTATGACCAACCTAGATAGCATATTCAAAAGCAGAGACATTACTTTGCCAACAAAGGTTCGTCTAGTCAAGGCTATGGTTTTTCCAGTGGTCATGTATGGATGTAAGAGTTGGACCGTGAAGAAGGCTGAGCGCCGAAGAATTGATGCTTTTGAACCATGGTGTTGGAGAAGACTCTTGAGAGTCCCTTGGACTGCAAGGAGATCCAACCAGTCCATTCTAAAGGAGATCAGCTCTGGGATTTCTTTGGAAGGAATGCTGCTAAAGCTGAAGCTCCAGTACTTTGGCAACCTCATGCGAAGAGCTGACTCATTGGAAAAGACTCTGATGCTGGGAGGGATTGGGGGCAAGAGGAGAAGGGGACGACAGAGGATGAGATGGCTGTATGGCATCACTGACTAGATGGACATGAGTCTCAATGAACTCCAGGAGTTGGTGAGGGACAGGGAGGCCTGGCGTGCTGCGATTCATGGGGTCGTAAAGACTCGGACACGACTGAGCGACTGATCTGATCTGATCTGATCTGACTGTATCCCTTCACACCTACTCACTGATGGTGTAAATGACAACCGCTCAGGGAAAGAATTTTCTACCTAAGAAGAAAAATAAAAACTAAAGTTTAAAGATGAAGCCAAAGATGATACAATGTAATACAATGAAGCAAGTCTTCAAAAGCTTGCATTATTAATATTTTGGCATTATTTTTTCTGATGAGCTGAAACACATTATAAGTAAAGCAAATTGAGGTGATGTAAGAGGATGTAACTGATCACATACAAATTTCAAGTCATTTCTGTTTCCATTATATTCACAGTGCCAGTTTTAGAGATTATTTTTCAGTCTTTATTTAGGCAATCTAAAGATATTAGGCTTTCTATTGCAGTAGTTTACAACAAACTCTCTTTTAACAGCTATTAGTATTGGACATTAAAGAGGAGATAATAAGGAAACGAGATTCAATGATGAGATCCAAAGAATGTTTGCATAATTTAAGTTTTATTGACTCCAAGTGTTGAAATGAATAACATTTGATATGCTCCAAACACACTAACAACCTCACCAGAACACTGCCAATTATCAACATCAAGCAGACTATTCTTATATGAGTAACATCAAGTAGCTCATATAATCTTCCCCTTTTCTTTTCCTTGATTGTGTTTTTCCAGGGTTGTATTCTTGCATAAGAAATCAAGTGGAAAAACTCTTTGTAGCTCCTCTCAGGAGAACTATATGTCCCTTTAACTTGGAGCACTACAGACCTGCAGTGAAATCCTGGTGTGATCCTGACTTTAGAAATTTAGAAGTTTTAAGATGTATCAGCCTGAGATGCTACAGAACCCAGAGAAATTTAGCTGAATTGAGGACAGTTTACAGATTTAATCATTTTTCTAGAGGTCTTAAAAAAGGAGCTATTATTTATATAAAATTATTTGGAATTTTGCAATGTATTGATATATATTTTTTGTTAAATAATTTATACAAATCAACATAGGTGACCTCTAGTTTCATCAGTGTACACAATAAATCCAAACTTAAATTCTATCACTCAAAATCATCACAGACCATTGGCTTGAAATATTCTTCCATGAGCAAGAGTAAGAAATCTATTTTACATAATTTTTGAATAGTTTTACATAATTTCTCAGACCACATAGACATACATATTCACATTTATACATATATATCTGAAATAAAACATCACATAATAGAACTTTTACCCACAATATGAAACATATTCTGGTATTTTCTATTATAAAGTATATAGTCAGTTCTATAAAGTGTTCTCCAATGTCACTGGGAACACTGAATTAACAAACACTAAACCACTGCTTCCAGGGAAAATAAAACATTAATTTCTCTTGGTCACTATTTTTTCATCAACCAATCAAAACACAACCTTATTTTATGTATATTTATGTTCAAAATCATCCAATTTAACAGGTATTATTGATTCATTACCACTGAACTCAGGCAGAAAGCACTGACTCATGCCTGGACAGATCTTATTTCTACACAGGAGATCTATTTTCTCCACATGGCATACCACAGCCTTGTTGCCTCGGGAACTATATGCTTGGGGGCCATCTGAAACATTGAAATCACCAATGAAAATGCAAAAAAGAAAAAAAAAATGTGGTGCTAAACAGAGTGCAAAAAGAATACTTGTTTGTAGTATGAGAGCTGAAACAAAAATGTAGATGATTAAAGGTAGGGTATTGCCTTGTTTGATCTCAGTCAGGAGCATGTTCCACTGGCAAATTAAAAAATTTGTATGTTCTCTGCATGACTCCAAATGACTGTAAAAGCAGCATTAGCATTGGTTTTGGGGTTACAGATCAATTTTAGGGAAGAGGCAAGTTCACAAATATGAAATCCACAAATAATGAGGACCAACTGTAAATATGCGTGTGCATGTATATGTGTGTGTGTGTGTGCACGTGCATGGGTGTATGTGTATCCCACTAATAGGATTTAATTACAAATGATTTTTGATTGCCAGCTTGAAAATTCCTACCATAAGGTAAGTGATTTAAATGTCAAGATTATGACTGGACCACCATATTATCTCCATATCTGAATGAATAAAAATATTGCCAATATCAAGGATCTCATTAAACAAGACTATGTACATCAGAGTAATGTAGAAATCATGAAATTATTATCAATGCATTATCAACATTACATATATGCTTAATGACAGCAACAATGAGGAAATACTTCGGTATGTTAATTCCAAATAAGAATTTTTCCCGAAGGTTGTCCACTACACCAGTGTTTGTATTAATTAAAAAAATTAGAAATATCCTTAATGAGCACCATCAACAAGAGAATGAATGAAAAAATTAGCCTATTTTCATACAATTAAATTATAGCCATGAAAATGAATAAACTAATACAATATAGAAAATATCAAAAATATATAGTTAAGTAGAAAAAAGGGTGAAACTGTAGATGTTATGTGAACATTGATATAAAGTTAAAATACACAAAACAACACTACATATTTTTTTAAGGACACATGTGTAAAAACTCAAGACACAGTTATGTCAATGTCTTGAGTTTTAAATGCATAAAACCATGATCTTGAGTTCTACTCATGTATAAAAGTTCAAGATCATGGGTACATTCATCAAGGGGAGAAGACAGTAATATCTGAAAAGTTTTATTTCTTAAGCTGGGTTGGGATAGATAGAAGTCTATTTCATTACTTTCTTTATTTTTCTTAACCTGAAATGTATTGTTGAAATAGTTAAAGCACCTATTTATATATATGCAAAAAATTATACCATCTCCTCATCCCAGAAAGATAATTCATTAGTGACATCAGTATAATTTAATACAGGTATTAACTGATGAGAGGGAATTTATCAAAATAAATATGTTACATCAACCAAAAAAGTACACACTACCATCAGTCCGGAGAAGGCAATGGCACCCCACTCCAGTACTCTTGCCCAGAAAATCCCATGGAAGAAGGAGCCTGGTAGGCTGTAGTCAGCAAATTCACTTTCACTTTTCACTTTCATGCATTGGAGAAGGAAATGGCAACCCACTCCAGTGTTCTTGCCTGGAGAATCCCAGGGACAGGGGAGCCTGGTGGGCTGCCGTCTATGGGGTCACACAGAGTCAGACACGACTGAAGCGACTTAGCAGCAGCAGCAGCAGCCAGCAGTCAGATAGGACGTGTGGCATATAACCGCTGTGGATTTTTTAATGGAGGCACTTTCCTCCCTGAATATTGCTTTAACTTTTTTACCAAAAGATTCAAAATAGACATTGGAATCCAGTTATTCAAGAGTAAAAATTATATGAGATGATGTGTTTCAGTACTACCACGTCAGAGTCCTTCTAGGTCAGCTTCTAAAATAAAATGTCAAACTATTCCCCGCCAGTCAGCACCCAGCATGGCAGTTTCTATTGCCATCCTAAAAAGAACCAAAACCCTTTGGAGAAAAAGCTGATCCTAGAGTTGAAGCAGGGAATAAAAGATAAGTCTGGAGCACCTTGCAGCCTCAGAAAGTAAGGAAGTACCCCAAAACACAAACCTGTATCCTGGGATTATGTCAACAGAACATAAAAGCCAACTGGAAGAACCAAATTAGAACAACTTGAGTAATAAAGTGGTACTGGATTTAAACCCAAAGTATAAAACAAGCATTCTGAGTCCATAATGATATTAAATAAATAACAGTAAAAGAATAGGCAACTCTCTCATTCAAAGTTCCTAATAATTTACGTAGATACTGCACCCTCAAAGTGGAGCATAACTCCCTATCTTTTAAGTGTTGGATGTATACACAGTGGCTCTCAAAAGAGTACAGTATCACAAGGGTGAATAAATAGTACTTTTCCATAGAGAAACTTGACAAATGCTACCTTAGCCAGGTGATAAGAGTTTGCATCATCAGCGATAAGTGATTTTAATGGAATGTACATGATATGAGGTACTGAAAATAGCACTTTCTGTTTCTGGTTTTCCTCCTAACAACCCATACCTCCAACCTCGTCAGGAGGAAATCATTGGACAAACCCAAAGTGAAGCATATGCTACAAAATATCTGACTAATAATATTCCTCAAAACTGCCAAGATCATAAAAAAACGAAAAGTCTGAGAAATTGTCACAGCCTAGAGAATCCAAAGGAGATCTAAGGACTAAATGTAATGTGGAATCCTGGATGGGACCCTAGAACAGAAAAAGAACATTATCAAAAACCTAAGGAAATCCAAATAAAATATGGACTTTAGTTAATAATAATGTCTCAATATTGGTTCATTAGTTGTGATTATTATACCGTAGTAATGCTAATAGGGGAAGGTGGGTGCCAAGTATAGAGGAACTCTCTATAGTATTTTTGCAACTCTTTCATAAATCTAAAACTATTAATAGTCTAAGATTAAAAGTTTATTTTTTTTAAAAAGTGCCCTCCTCAAGTCTGACTAGGACTTCAAGCAACAGGTTACAGGGAGAAAGCTGGAAATATTCAGAAAAAAGAATTTGGTGTTTATTTCTGAAATATTAAATCCACCACAAAACCAGACCTATTAGCAGCAGTTATTGGGGGCTTCCCTTATGGCTCAGCTGGTAAAGAATCCACCTACAATGCGGGAGACCTGGGTTCCATCCCTGGACTGGGAAGATTCCCTGGAGAAAGAAAAAGCTACCCACCTCAGTACTCTGGACTGGACAATTCCATGGATTGTATAGTCCATAGGGTCACAAAGAGTTGGACATGACTGAGTGACTTTCACTCACTTCGCTCACTCACTCACTATGGATCAATGTCATTTTAAGGCATTAATTCAGCAGTTTCCTTAAGTTATCTGCATGAGAAATATTTCAAGAGGCATGTCAGCTGCCAAGGAAAGGGGACCAGATGCTTTACCAGGCAACTTTTTCCCCAGATCTTTGGCTCCAAAGGAAGTGAAACGGGGACAGAGGAGGATAGGGGTTAAGGAGCATGTAAGCAAAAGAGAAAAAAAAGTCAGAAGGGAAATTATAACTGACTTCTAAGAAGATGTATTTATTTTGCTTTCCTTTTTGCAGAACTGCTAGCTGGTTATTTTAGGGAATCATGTTTAAGTCTTAAGATCTCTTAGAAACAATTCCTTGGGTGAAACAAGAAAGAAGATAAATCTTGGTCCATTCATTTCAGTCATTTGTACATGGATTTTGTTTCATTTATAAAGTGGTTTTATTTAATAATGAAATCACCCCCCAAAAAAGAAGTAAAGAAAAGAAAAACCAAGAGGATCAATTTCATTTTATTCTTTGGTCTGAAAATAAAGTTCTAGTTCATCTTTAAGTCAACAATTTTATTCTTTTTTTTAATAAATCAAGAAGGTTCAGATGCTGGCTCAAATCTACAATATAGTTGTTGCATGTGTTGTACTAGAAGAGAGAGTACAGTTTGGCTTCTGCATAGCCTAGCAATGAGGACTCATCCCATCAGGATTTGGGCAAAGATGAAAAAAGAAAAGGAGAGGAAAAACTCAAGGGAAAATTTCCAAGGAAGACGGTGTGCACCGCAGACCTGTTCTGTGACAAGTGTCTTCACTTGTCATATGGCAAGGAGAATGGCTGGCATTACCAAGGGTAATTTTTAAGGTCATTCATGGAGGTGACATGAAGATAAAAGAATATTTATAACGAAACTTCAGTGCTGGCTTGTTTTTCCCATTTTTTGTCTTTTGAGTAAACTGAGGCATGTAGGTGGGGCAGAGATGTCAGAAAGAGAACGTGGTGGTGACTCGAGTGTTCCAGAGCCTCTGCCCATTACACCTCACAGCTGCATTCATGCCTCTAAAATATGAGAGAATTAAGCTAAATGTTGATGGAGTGAGGCATGATCCAGGATCTTGCATCCATATCATATTACCTCATCTGAAGGTTTTTTTCAGTAAAACATTCCAAATATTCAATAAAATTGTTTTCAACCACTGAATACATTCAGATTATGAACTCATAAAGAACAGCAAAATATTATAAACTTTAATACATAAGTAAAAGGGAACACCCTCTTATCAATTTGAACTCAATTAGTCATGTATGGATGTGAGAGTTGGACTGTGAAGAAGGCTGAGCACCAAAGAATTGATGCTTTTGAACTGTGGTGCTAGAGAAGACTCTTGAGAGTCCCTTGGACTGCAAGGAGATCCAACCAGTCCATTCTGAAGGAGATCAGCCCTGGGATTTCTTTGGAAGGAATGATGCTAAAGCGGAAACTCCAGTACTTTGGCCACCTCACGCGAAGAGTTGACTCATTGGAAAAGACTCTGATGTTGGGAGGGATTGGGGGCAGGAGGAAAAGGGGACGACAGAGGATGAGATGGCTGGATGGCATCACCGACTCAATGGACGTGAGTTTGAGTAAACTCCGGGAGTTGGTGATGGACAGGGAAGCCTGGCGTGCTGCAATTTATGGGGTCGCAAAGAGTCGGACACGACTCAGTGACTGAACTGAACTGAACTTGGAATCTGTGATATCTGACTTCAGCTTTCTTTGCCATATTTGTAAAGAAAGCAAATTATGTCAGTTAAATCTCTCTGATGTAAACAAGGATTCAGGGGGGAATGCTTGACCTACTTACAAGAACAAACTGTTTTCAAGCACATGTCACAGCATTCATTTGCATATAAACAATTAATGTATTATTTCAAATGTCATCTTATCTATTCACCAAAACACAGCAGCC
The DNA here is from genome assembly GCF_019923935.1 of Bubalus bubalis. Classification (NCBI taxonomy): domain Eukaryota; kingdom Metazoa; phylum Chordata; class Mammalia; order Artiodactyla; family Bovidae; genus Bubalus; species Bubalus bubalis. Next base: position 25,608,206 of record NC_059175.1, on the reverse strand, counting down.
CTTCTCTCACCTTGACAAAGCTTTGTTTACAGGTAATTCAAAGTATTCTGTGCTTTTGAAAAATAATGCTTTTCTTTAGATCTAGCGTTTGAACTTTTCAACAATTCAGACTTGCCCCCCCTCCACTCCAAGTAATTGAGCTCTGTATAATTTTTTCGTGTAAATGATGGTACAAGTTGTAATTATAGAAAGTCAGGACTTTTATATTTTTTCAGTCCAAGATTGGACAGTAAATAATATATGCAGGGAGCTGAAAGCAACTAAGTAAGGGGTTGAGATTCAAATCCCAGGAAGGTAGTGGAGTTGTACATGACTTTTTTCTCAAAAGAGTTCAGAATTGTCTTCCAAAGGTTAGCAATTTCCGTGACTTCACTAGCTTTTACTTTCAAACAGTTTTCATGTTCTATATTTTTTAAAAATCTCTCCTTTGGAACTTCTCTGTCAATTGTAGCCTTACCTTTTAGTAAGTATCCCTCTCATAATAATGTCAAACTTAATCAAACAGTTGTATAAGATTCAACCCCACTCACTTTCTAAATAAATTGCTTAAATCAAGATACTTTGAGCATTTGCTTTAGAACAAGATGTTCCCAAAGCCAACTGTTTATGTTGCTGAGAAACTAGTTCTCAAGTGTGACAGTCTCACATTTTCTATCAGAAGAATTGAAGCCACTCAAAATTTAATCCATTGCTAAGACTATTCTGGGCTTACTCAGATCTCCTTACAAATCATCACAGGTTTAACAGATACATTATAGACTGTAAACGGCAAAAAATTATTTTTTAAAAATAAAAAGAAAACTTTAAAATTCATTATACAACTAGAGAAAAACAAATTTTAAAACATTAGCGTGAAAGATCAGAAAAAAATATACTTAAAACTATCATTTAATATATACCTGTCGCATTGATTTGTAATAGAAATGTCATCCACAATTCACTCTCCATTTTGCTTTTCTTGTGTTCCACATAGCCTCAGATGACATTCTTACTCTGTCTTCTAATGCTTATGGCACCTTTATCTTCTCTTCTTGTACTAATTACTTTCTATAATTGCAACTACATTGTATATTTACAATGTAATATACATATCTTAGAGAAGGCAATGGCACCCCACTCCAGTACTCTTGCCTGGAAAATCCCATGGATGGAGGAACCTGGGTGGGCTGCAGTTCATGGGGTCGCTAAGAGTTGGACATGACTGAGCGACTTCCCTTTCACTTTCCACTTTCATGCATTGGAGAAGGAAATGACAACCCACTCCAGTGTTCTTGCCTGGAGAGTCCCAGGGATGGGGGAGCCTGGTGGGCTGCCGTCTCTGGGGTCGCACATAGTCGGACACGACTGAAGTGACTTAGCAAGTAGCAATACATATCTTACTTTCTCTATTAGATTATATTTCTTTTATCTGTGAGTCATGATTACTTAGTAAGGTACTTTACAAAAACTGGCACTCAATATATGTTTGTATAATGATAAACGCAAAGATTGTTATCTCAAAACCCCTGGCTATATTCCAAGTATATAGCTTTTCTAAAAGTGGTGGTGGTGGAGTTCAGTCGCTAAGTCATGTCCAACTTTTTTGCGACCCCATGGACTGTAGCCTGCCAGGCTCCTCTGTCCACAGGATTTCCCAGGCAAAAATACCGGAGTGGGTTGCCATTTCCTTCTCCAGGGGATATTCCCAACCCAGGGGATCAAACCTGCATCTCCTGCATTGGCAGGCAGATTCTTTACCGCTAAGCCAACAGGACAGTCCTTCTAAAGGTGAACAGACCTTAAGTGTTGATCTAGCATTCATAACTTTTCAACAACCTTAACAAATCCTCTAGGTACCAGGAGAAATTAATTTTATTTCATTTTCACACACACACACATTGAAGCATATATTTGCATGTTATGAATGTAGAAACATACTCAAACAAGTTAGATCATTTCCTCAGGTTGTTTATCTTAAGGACTAGAGGACAAGTTTAGTGTTCTTTCCAATATATCTTTTTTTTCTTATGACTGTGTTTGATGTGGACCATTTTTAAAGTCTTTACTGAACTTGTTACAATATTGTTTCTGTTTTACATTTTGGTTTTTTGGTCTCAAAGCATGTGGGATCTTAGCCCCCTGACCAGGGATCAAACCCGCATCCCCTGCATTGGAAGATGAAGGCTTAACCACAGGACAGCCAGAGAAATCTCTCAATCTATCTGTCTCTATGCCTCACTCAAATCTGTTCCTTTACACAGTTCAATCTTCTCCTGCATCATAAGCTTAGTGGACAAAAGCAATGAGTCACAGACTCTTATAACAATTTTCCTGAGCCACCTTATTCAGTTCCTGGCCTTGGTTTTATTTCCTATTATTATTCAATTGTTTAACCAATACATTATACTATCATCTTATTCTTGAAGCTCATATTTATCCTTTACACTAAAAAACATTCTACATCTTGATACTGGCATGACTTGTCCTAATCCACAGGACATCAGCCCAACTCTAGTTACACTAACCAGGAACACAGTTCAACTCTATCTAGCTTTCTGCAGTGAGAAATCAGAAAAAGGAGAGAAGGAATACTTTGCCAGCCTTGAGAATCACTAGATTTCATGTCTCTGAATGCTACGCTTATAAGTTGACTGTCATTTTTAGATGTATATTGTTAAGAGGTAAGCATCTGAAACAATCATGGTAGTTTTTGAGACACTGCTAGAGGGCAGTACTTTCATTATTCACTCTGGGTTTGTTTGTTTGTATAAAATTCCCTGTGCTGTATATCTGTATAGCTTATTTATTTTATACATAGTACTTTGTACCTCCTGGGCTTACCTGATAGCTCAGTTGGAAAAGAACCCGTACGCAATGCAAGAGACCCGGGTTGGATTCCCGGGTTGGGAAGGTCCACTGGAGAAGGGATAGGCTACCCACTCCAGTATTCTTGGGCTTCCCTTGTGGCTCAGCTGGTAGAGAATCCGCCTGCAATGTGAGAGACCTGGGTTCGATCCCTGGGTTGGGAAGATCCCCTGGAGAAGGGAACAAGCCATCCACTCCAATATTCTGGCCTGGAGAATTCCGTGGACTGTATATTCCATGGGGTCGCAAAAAGTCAGACATGACTGAGTGACTTTCACTTGTACCTCCTAATCCCTTACCCTTACCTTGCCCCTACCTCTTTCACTTTCCCACTGGTAACCACTAGTTTGTTCTCTATATCTGAGTCTATTTCTGTTTTGTGATATTCACTAATTTGTTTTATTTTTAGATTACACATACAAGTGATAACATACAGTATTTGTCTTTCTCTAACTTACTTTACTTGGAGAAGGAAATGGCAACCCACTCCAGTGCTCTTGCCTGGAGAATCCCAGGGACGGGGGAGCCTGGTGGGCTGCCGTCCATGGGATCGCACAGAGTCAGACACGACTGAAGCGACTTAGCAGCAGCAGCAACTTGCTTTACTTAGCATAATGCCCTCCAAGTCCATCCATGTTGCTACAAATGACAAAATTTTTATTCTTTTTTATGACCGAGTAGTATTCCAGTGTGTGTGTGTGTACACATACCACATACTCTTTATCCATTCATCTGTTTGTGGTCACTGAGGTTGCTTCCATATCTTGGCTAGTGTAAACAACACTGGCATGAACATTTGGGTATGTATATTTTTCTGAATTATATTTTATTTTCATTGTCTACATATATAAGAGTGGAATTGCTAGATCAAATGGTAGTTCTATTTTCAGTTTTTTGAGGATCACTCCCAGCTTTAAAGTCTTTAAGTTAAAATCTAAACACATGACATTAAAAATGTATACTGGATATTTGAAATGTCTGAGATAGAGTTAACCAACAGTGAAACTGACATTACCACCCAGTGCAAATACTTGTAATTTTCCTGCACTTTGATTCTGATCTATTCATTCACACATTAATTCATTTATTCAACAAATATTTATTAAGTGCCTTCTTGCACAAGCAGTTTAGTGAAGGTACAAGGTCACTTCCTGCTTGGAGTCTACATGGGGTAGGGCATGATGACAGACTGGAAATAAACATTTAACATAGTTTTAAGTATCATGAAAAAAGTGTTGTGATGAAAATAAAACAAAGGAAGGTTCAGGAGGAAAAAAAAGGATGGTAATATTTAAACTGACACCTGAACAAAAAGAGCTAGCCATTAAATATTTGAAGAAAGAAACCTGAGAGTGTCATCAGGAAAACAGTAAAAGATCAAGACGTTTACAGCTCTCTAGTCCAAGAAAAGAAAAAAGAAAACCAAGAAAAGTGAAAATATATATGTCAACCAAGAGCAATGGTGATTTAAGTTAGGGTCCCAAAGATGTGTCAATACAATGCTCAGAGGTTTAAATAGCAATTGTTGCTACAATGGAACTTACCTTCCTGCGCCCATTTTAAAACACCCGCCCACAGGTAATGCCCAATTACCCATCTGTAATTGTGATAAAACAGTGGGAAAATGGGGTTTTCTGGGCCATTTGCATGTGCATCAAAGTACAGTCCTAGAGAATATATTCCTTATATTTTTTAATGTTAATTCCATGACTGTGTTATGTTGAAAAATTTGTTCTTACCATCCTTCTTCAATCCTGCCACCAAATACCACCACCTCTTCAACATGATAACTATGATTCTTGATTGATGACTTTTATATTAATAGTATGGTTCCTGGCCTACCAGATAATTCTAATGTGTCAAGAATAAAACATAAAAATGAAAATTCTGCATTAAGAGTGAGAAGGTAAATTCTTTTGGCTTCCGTTTTTACATACCTTATGACCAAGAGGCGCTGCCTTGTATTTAGTAAAAGGACTAATCAAAGATACTACAACGATATATTCACAGTTAACATTAACCCATTCTTACAGCTTTCTGAGGACCTATTTTTCTATCAAGTCTATCATTCAATTTTTTAAAATGTTGATACTTTTATACTTTGCATGCAAATGTGCAGAAAGTTTGAATTCCTGCAGTTTTGGTAATCAACGTATGTTATTGACAAGTAGGTTGTGGTTTTGAAAATGCTGCTTTTCTTGCCATTTAAATATGAATTAATGATGGCTTGGTTTCACTATGTTTGAATTTAATTTGTAGTGAGTTAGGTAATTCAATAGTAAATATACTTCCAAATAATTGCTTTTATGGAATATAATTTTCCAATATAAAATATACGACATCAATATGTTCTAAAGCATTTTTCCATACTATAACCCCTCACCCAAAACTTTTAGGGCAAGATGTGTTTCAGAATTCATAAATTTTCAGGTTTTAGATAGGTAATACAGGTATGGTACTATATAATATGAATACCCCATAACTGAGCACATCAATATTTCTGTAGCAACATGCATGAATATTTATACTAAACTGATAATGAAAGATACACATTAGTTGCAGCTAGGTGTTGCATTCAAATGCATCTGTACCAAACTTGCAGGAAAACTTTCAGTTCTCAGACCTTATTGGATATCAGAAGTACAAAGAAGATTTTGTAAAGCAGTATACATCATTCTCACTCCCTTACTAGAATGAATGTAATGGGAATTAAGAAAAAAAAAGCAACAAAAATCCTTGCTTAAGAGTTGGTCACAGTAGTCTTCATTGGGGTAGAGATATGTTCAATTAACCCAACATTTGATGGCCATTTTATTTGTGGGGGGAGAAAAAGAAACTTTTGGAGTATTAACTGGGAATGAGACAAGATTATAACTAAACTCCTTTGCATATGAAATGAATAATACCAAAGGAAGGTCAGTGAACTAGCTAGAGAAAATCTGAATTTAAAAAAAAGGGAGAAGAGCAATACAGAGGAGTTCTGATAGGAGGAATGATCTACTAAAACTGCCTAATATTGGGAGAGTGGTGGGAATACCTAAAAGATTTATAAGAAAAGAGATGTTGGGGCTTCCTTGGTGGTTCAGTGGTAAAGAATCCGCCTGCAAACGCACAAGACATGGGTTCAATCAGGTCCAAGAAGATCCCACATGCTGTGGAGCAACTAAGCCCAGGAACCACAACAACTGAGCCTGTGCTCTAGAGCCTGCAAGCCGCAACTACTGAGCCCGTGTGCCTGGAGCCCGTGCTCAACAAGAGAAATCACTGCAATGAGAAGTCCATGCAGCACAGCTAGAGAGTAGCCCCTGCTCACCACAACTAGAGAAAAGCCCATGAAGCAATGAAGACTAAGCACAACCAAAAATAAATAAATTTTTGAAAAGAGATGTTTGCTGTTCAATTTTAAGCTACTGTCTTAAGATAACTTCCTCCTGTCTTACTTATTCCTACTATCTGAAGATGTTGGGAGAGGTGTCACCTAAATAGAATAGAATAAAAAAAGTTAATAGTCTCTACTCTAGAGATGCTGCCAGAAATAATGGTTCCAGGCTGGATTTTGAACATGGATAATCCAGGATTAGAGACTGAACCTGATTAGAGACTGAACCTCACTATGAAAGAGAAGAAGGAGATACTGGAAAAATAAAATCAATATTTTTGCTGCCTAATATTTTACACATCTCAGTTCATTTAAGACTCAATTTTACTGGTAAGGCAATGGAATTTCAGAAATTAAGCATGGTTTTTTGGAAGTCATTGAGCTGTGGTACAAATTAGAGACTAGCAATAGAAGTCAGAGGCTGAAAAGTGTTCTGTTTTCAGTATGGCGGATTACAATCCTTATGTACAAAACTACCTGAAAATAAATATAAATGATGAATGAAAACAGGAGAACAACAACCTCAAAATTCTACAGTTAAGATCAGGCAGATACTGGAAGGACGTTAGAATATGAAAGAGACGGACAGTACAGCCTGAGTCTTCTATTTGTGTGATTTTACTCTGACAACAGGCTGCTGTCATTGCAAGTTACAGAATGGCTAAAACTTACTTAGAAAACCCTCTTTCTTATCTGAAGAACCGGAGGACAGAGCCAAAGCAACCTAAGATATGGAAAAAAAGGGGGAGGGGAGTGGAATTCTAAAAAAAATTTAAAAGACAGAAAGAAGGTATACACTAAAGTCTGTATACAAACTTGCCCTAGTCTTTTTTTTTTTTTTTTTTTTTTTTTTTTTGCTATGGTGGGTCTTTGACTGTGAGCAGGGGCTACTTTCTAGTTGCGGCAAGTGGGACTACTCTGTAGTCACAGTGTGAAGGCTTCTCGTTGCAGTGGCTTCTCCTGCTGCAGAGCATGGACTCTAAGATGCATGGGCTCAGTAGCTGCAGCTCATGGACTCTAGAGTACAGGCTCAGAACTGGTGGTACACAAGCTTAGTTATCCCATGACATATACAATCCTCCTGGAACAGGGAGTGAACCCACAAGCCTTGCACTGGCAAGTGAATTCTTAACCACTGGACCCAAGTGAAGTCCAGCTGGCCCTAGTCTTTTGCTGACCTCTAAACTATGAATGTGCATGGCAAACTCAGAGCAACTTGCAGCTGAACCTAAAAAAATAAAACTCAATCTGCCTCATACCACAGGAAAGATGAAGTTATTCTCAAAGTTTATTGAAAACATCAATAATATAGAGTCTTAAATTAATTGATTATTTGCAGCTAAACAAGTAAACCATCTGCTAACACAGAAACATGAATAATATTTGGAGAAGTATAACAGAATTCAGAGTATACACAATATAATGTTCACAGTATTCAGGATATAAACCAAAATTACCTATTATATAAAAAGAACTAGAGAAATTTGACTATTATCAAGGGAGAAAATGATAAACAGAAGCCAATCTTGAGCTAAACCAAATGATGGAATTATCAAATGAGTAATATTAAGACTGCTGTGCTGTGCTTAAGTCACTCAGTCGTGTCCAACTCTTTGCGACCCCATGGACTGTAGCCCACCAGGCTCCTCTGTCCATGGGGATTCTCCAGGCAAGAATACTGAAGTGGGTTGCCATGCCCTCCTTCAGGGGAACTTCCCAACCCAGGGATCGAACCCAGGTATCCTGTATTGCATCAGATTCTTTACAGTCTGAGCTACTAGGAAAGCCCAAAATAAAGACTAACAAGGCTCAATAAGGCAAAGGCAAATATACTTCAAATCAACCAAAGGGTAACAATCTCAGGAAAGAAACATAAAATACAAAAGAAATAGAAATTCTTAGACTGAAAAACACAATATCTAAAGTAAAAATACACAAGATTGGCTTGTAATAAAATTGATAAAGAATTGTGTTAGTCACTCTCTGACATAAATCACAGCAGGATCCTCTATGACCCACCTCCCAGAGTAATGGAAATAAAAACAAAAATAAACAAATGGAACCTAATTAAACTTAAAAGCTTTTGCACAATGAAGGAAACTATAAGCAAGGTGAAAAGACAGCCTTCAGAATGAGAGAAAATAATAGCAAACAAAGCAACTGACAAAAAATTAATCTCAAAAATATACAAGCAGCTCATGCAGCTCAATTCCAGAAAAATAAACAACCCAATCAAAAAATGGGCCAAAGAACTAACCAGACATTTCTCCAAAGAAGACATACAGATGGCTAACACACATGAAAAGATGCTCAACATCACTTATTATCAGAGAAATGCAAATTAAAACCACAATGAGATACTATCTCACGCCAGTCAGAATGGCTGCTATCAAAAAGTCTACAAACAATAAATGCTGAAGAGGGTGCAGAGAAAAGGGAACCCTCTTACACTGTTGGTGGGAATGCAAACTAGCACAGCCACTATGGAGAACAGTGTGGAGATTCCTTTAAAAACTGCAAATACAACTGCCATACGACCCAGTAATCCCACTGCTGGGCATACACACCGAGAAAACCAGAACTGAAAAAGACACGTGTACTCCAATGTTCATCGCAGCACTGTTTACAATAGCCAGGACATGGAAGCAACCTAGATGTCCACTGGCAGACGAATGGCTAAGAAAGTTGTGGTACATATACACAATGGAGTATTATTCAGCCATTGAAAAGAATGCATTTGAATCAGTTCTAATGAGGTGGATGAAGCTGGGGCCTATTATACAGAGTGAGGTAAGGTCAGAAAGAAAAACACCAATACAGTGTACTAAAGCATATATATGGAATTTAGAAAGATGGCAACGATGACCCTGTATGTGAGACAGCAAAAGAGACACAGATGTAAAGAACAGACTTTTGGACTCTATGGGAGAAGGCGAGGGTGGGATGATTTGAGAGGATAGCATTGAAACATGTATATTATCATATGTGAAACAGATAGCCAGCCCAGGTTCGGTGCATGAGACAGGGTGCTCAGGGCTGGTGCACTGGAATGACCCTGAGGGATGGGATGGGGAGGGAGATGGGAGGGGGTTTCAAGATGGGGAACACGTACACCCATGGCTGATTCATGTCAATGTGTGGCAAAAACCGTTACAATATTGTAAAGTAATTAGCCTCCAATTAAAATAAATAAATTAATTAAAAAACAGAAACATTAAAAATAAATAAATAAAAGAATGAAAGAATGCTCCTTCACAGTACTCCTGCTGCTGCTGCTGCTGCTAAGTCGCTTTAGTCGTGTCCGACTCGGTGCGACCCCATAGACGGCAGCCCACCAGGCCCCGCCATCCCTGGGATTCTCTAGGCAAGAACACTGGAGTGGGGACCATATAAATCAGTTTCTGGGCCTCTGCAATCTAAATACTATAAAATCAAATGTAACATTTATTTATTGGTACCAGAATAAATGTTAGAAAATTGAAAAAAAAAAAGAATTGTGTTAGTGAAACTGAAAAGAGTGAACTTGAAGCACTATAAACCACAATCAGGTATGCAAAGTTGGTCCAACATTTAAAATCAATTAATGTAATCCTCAATACAGCAAGTTAAAGAAAAAAATAACAAGCTCATATTAACAGAAGCAGAAGAAAGAAATGAAGAGAATGGAGAAGTAAAAAAACTGAAAAAATAATAGCTGAAAACGTCTCAAATTTGATGAGAGATGTAAATCTACAGATTTAAGAGACCAGTTCAGGACGAATGCAAAGAAAACCAAGAAGCAACACATCAAAATGCTGAAAATCAAATACAAAGGAAAAATATTGAAAGCAACCTTAGAAAACCTAAGTTCTTCTGACTTCTCATCCAAAACTGTGAAAGGCAAAAGACAATGGGGCAAGATCTCTGAAATACCAAAAGCAAAAGAACTCTCAACCAAGAATTCTATATATAGCAAAGTATCCTTCTAGAATGAGGTGATATAAAGACACTGCAGACAAAAGACAACTAAGAGGATCGACTGCCAACAATTATGAGGCGGCAGTAAAAGGATCTATATCATTATAAGGGATCTGCATTATTACACGAAGCTACACAGTACCAAGTCAAAGAAGATGGTAAAAAGTTTAACGTGTATACTGTAATACCCTATAATAACCACAAAAAAGGAAAGCACAGCTAAAAGTCAATATAATAAATTAAAAATAGAACTCTAAAAATAGTTAAGTAATCAAATTGAAGGTAAAATAAATGGTGGGGAAGGGAATTGAAAAACAAAAAGCAGTAAAGCACAGAGGAATTATTGGACTATTAAACTATTCTATATGACATTATTAATATCATGAGAACTACATATCATTATACCCTTGTCAAAACACCAAGAGTGAGTGAACCCTAACAAAAAATATGAACTTTGGGTGATAATGTATCCATGTAAGTTCAGCAGTTTTAACAAATGTACCACTCTGGTTGAGGATGTTGATAATAGAAGAGGCTATGCTTGTGCGAGGATAAGGGATATATGAGAAATCTCTGTACAGTCTGTTCAGTTTGGTTGTGAACCTGAAAATGCTCTAAAAGATAAAATCTTAAAAAAAAAAAAAAAAAACAGAGGGGCAAGATAAAACAATAGACTGGTAGGCCCAAATCCAATCATATCAATAATTAAATGCCATAAGACATCTTACAGTATCAGCACCAGCATATGAAGAGCTTGAAAGTCAACACAGCTGCCATCACATCAAGAAAAAGTTGAACAACTTGAAAACCAATAACTTTTCTTGGATCCATCAGAGAACCAAAGCTTTAAGGCAAACCACCACCACCCCAAGATCTGGAAGGACAGAAGAATCCTGGAAGTCGCAGCTGAGATCTGACCAACTGGAGCGGAAGTCACTGGGGCCATAAACTTGTAGAAACACTTAAAAGGAAATTTTGATGAGCTACTGGAAGCTGAGTGCAGACTTCCATAATAGTAAGTCTCCTGAAACCCTCAGTCTTAGAGGTGCCTCCAAATTTTCAGGGGCTTTACATCTAGGACCGCTGTATAGTCAAAGCTATGGTTTTTCCAGTAGTCACATATGAATGTGAGAGTTGGACCATAAATAAAGCTGAGCACTGAAGAATTGATGTTTTTAACTGTGGTGTTGGAGAAGACTCTTGAGAGTCCCTTGGACTGCAAGGAGATAAACTAGTCAATACTAAAGGAAATTAGCCCTGGATATTCATTGAAAGGACTAATGCTGAAACTGAAGCTCCAATACTTTGGCCACTTGATATAGAGGAACTGACTCCTTAGAAAAGACCCTGATGCTGGGAAAGATTGAAGGGAGGAGGAGAAGGGGACCACAGAGGACGAGATGGTTGGACGATATCACCGACTCGATGGACATGAGTTTGAGCAAGCTCCGGGAGTTGGTGATAGACAGGGAAGTCTGGCGTGCTGCAGTCCATTGGGTCGCAAAGAGTCGGACATAACTGAGCAAATGAACTGAACTGAATTTACATCTAGGAACCCTACTAAGTTATCACAGTGAGGATCCCCAAAAGTTCCCTTCATGGCTATGGCAGGTGGGGTAATCGTTATGAAATATGTTCAGAGACTTCTCTATAACAAAGGTTTACTTACACTGGAAAAGACTTTTCTAGATCTTTATCCCATCTGCAGTAATAGCATTCCTCCTAACATAGTCCCTGAGTCCATCTTGTCTCCACTTAGGTGGGGAAAAAAACAGTCAAAACCAGTCATGACTTCAAATAAATAGATGCTACAGCTAGAGAAAGTAATCCAAGGAGGGCTATACCACTGGAGAACAATTTGTGAAGGTCACAGCCCAATGACATAGATGCACTAAAGGAAGAAGATTTAATTTCAAGATTATAAAATGCTACTTCACATCTTTCTACTACACCATCAGACTCCAGGATATCAGTGAACTCAGCTCAAAGAACTACAAAATTGAGACTCTATCTAAGGAGTCTCAGGGAAGTTGTTAATGCCCCAAAAGACAACAGGAAAGACAAAATCAAAGACATCAGGGGAATTAAAAGCCTTTGGCACCTACAACTACAGTAAATATTAAACAGAACCTAACTGTAAGACAGATTAATTTTTTTTTAATCACATTAAAAGGCTCAATTCCTATTACCTGAGTGGTCTAGATTTTCAGAATAAAACTGCAAGTCATGCTTAAAAGGCAAGAAAAAAAATTATAGTCTATAAAGACAAACCAGGAATCAGATTCAGATATGACACAGATTTTGGAATTATCAGACAAGGAATTTAAAATAACTATGAGTAATACTTTGGTCAACTGATGCAAAGAGCCGACTCATTGAAAAGACCCTTATGCTGGGAAAGACTGAAGGCAGGAGGAGAAGGAAATAGCAGAGAATGAGATGGCTGGATGGCATCACCAACTCAATGGACATAAGTCTGAGCAAACTCCAGGAGATACTCAAGGACAAAGAAGCCTGGAGTGCTGCAGTCCATGGGATCACAAATACGTGGGCATCACTTAGCTGCTGAACAACAATAAATGAGTACTACATTAAAGACTTTAAGTGGAAAAAGCCGAAAGATGGAAACTCTAAGAAAGAATAAAAAGAGAAATGTTAGAAAAAAAAATCTAACAGAAACAAAGATTCCCTTGGATGCCATCAGTGGACTCAACATGGCCATGGAAAAGCATCTGTAAACTTGAAGATCTATCAATATAAATTTCACAAACTGAAGCACAAATAGAGAAAAGAACAAAAAATCCAAGAACTGTGGGATAACTGCAAAAGGTGTCACAGATGCATAACTGGAAACAGAAAATAGAAGAAGAAATATCTGAAGTAATAATGACCGAAAATTACCAAAACTATAACAGACACAGTACCACAAATCTAGGAAGCTCAGACAACTTCAAGCAGAATAACTATCAACACATGCACACACACATACTCACACACACATACACACACACGCACACACATGCCCACACACACACACACACACACCTAGGCTATCATATTCAAATGACAAAAGACAAAAAACTAAAGACAAAGAGGAAATTTGAAAGAAGCCAGAGAAGAGAAAAAAACCCACCTTCTCTCGACAGGAACGAGGACAGGAATTACAGTAGGAACTGGACATGGAACAACAGACTGGTTCCAAATAGGAAAAGGAGTATGTCAAGGCTGTATATTGTCACCCTGTTTATTTAACTTATATGCAGAGTACACCATGAGAAACGCTGGACTGGAAGAAACACAAGCTGGAATCAAGATTGCCGGGAGAAATATCAATAACCTCAGATATGCAGATGACACCACCCTTATGGCAGAAAGTGAAGAGGAACTAAAAAGCCTCTTGATGAAAGTGAAAGTGGAGAGTGAAAAAGTTGGCTTAAAGCTCAACATTCAGAAAACGAAGATCATGGCATCCGGTCCCATCACTTCATGGGAAATAGATGGGGAAACAGTGGAAACAGTGGCAGACTTTATTTTGGGGGGCTCCAAAATCACTGCAGATGGTGACTGCAGCCATGAAATTAAAATATGCTTACTCCTTGGAAGCAAAGTTATGACCAACCTAGATAGCATATTCAAAAGCAGAGACATTACTTTGCCAACAAAGGTTCGTCTAGTCAAGGCTATGGTTTTTCCAGTGGTCATGTATGGATGTGAGAGTTGGACTGTGAAGAAGGCTGAATGCTGAAGAATTGATGCTTTTGAACCGTGGTGTTGGAGAAAACTCTTGAGAGTCCCTTGGACTGCAAGGAGATCCAACCAGTCCATTCTAAAGGAGATCAGCCCTGGGATTTCTTTGGAAGGAATGATGCTAAAGCTGAAGCTCCAGTACTTTGGCCACCTCATGCAAAGAGTTGACTCATTGGAAAAGACTCTGATGCTGGGAGGGATTGGGGGCAGGATGAGAAGGGGACAACAGAGGATGAGATGGCTGGATGGCATCACTGACTTGATGGACGTGAGTCTGAGTGAACTCCGGGAGTTGGTGATAGACAGGGAGGCCTGGCGTGCTGCGATTCATGGGGTCACAAAGAGTCGGACACAACTGAGCGACTGATCTGATCTGATCTGAAAGAAACTCTAATAAAGGAGTTATCAGTTTTTTTACTTTTAAAAAACTTTTTGTTTTTAGAAGAGTTTTATATATACATAAAAACTGTAAAGACAGTACAGCAAGTTCTCATATACTCCACAACCAGTTCTCCCTATTATTAGCATCTTAAAACTGCTACTGTGCTGTGCTTAGTCGCTCAGTCATGTCCGACTCTTTGTGACACCATAGACTGTAGCCCACCAGGCTCCTCTGTCCATGGGGATTCCCCAGGCAAGAATACTGGAGTGGGTTGCCCTGCCGTCCTGACCCAGGAATTGAACCCAGGTCTCCCACATTGTAGGCAGACAATCATCTGAGCCACCAGGGAAGCCTAAAACTGCTACAGCTGTAGTAATTACTGAACCATATTGATATATTATTATTAGTTAAAGACCATACTATTCAGATGTCCTTAGTTTTTACCTACATCTCTTTTTTCTGTTCCAGAATGATATATTATATTTAGTTATCAGGTCTCCCAAGACTCCTCGCAGCTGTAACACTTTCTGAAACTTTTAGCTTTGGTTACTTTGACAGTTTTGAGGATTACTGGTAAGTAGTGTCAGTCACTAGTCATGTCCGACTCTTTGCACCCCACAGACTGTAGCCTGCCAGGGTCCTCTGTCCATGGGACTCTCCAGGCAAGAATCCTGGAGAAGGTTGCCATTCCCTTCTGCAGAGGATCTTCCCAACCCAGGGATCGAACCCAGGTCTCCTGTGTTGCAGGTAGATTCTTTATCATCAGAGCTACAGGGAAGTCCTTGAGTACTGGTAAGGTATTCTGAAAAATGTTTTATCAGTGGAGATTGTCTGATGTTTCTCAAACTGGGGTTTGAGGGAGTAAAACCATAGTTGAAGTGCCATTCTCATCACATCATATTGATGGTACATACTACCAACATGACTTTCACTATTGATGTTAACCTTGATCACTTACCTGAGATAGTGTTTGTCAAGATTCTCCACTAAAGATATTCTTTTCCTCCTTTGTATATTGTACTTTTAGAAGGAAGGCATTATACGCAGCCCAAACCTAAAGATGAAGGCATTATCCTCCACCTCCTTGATAGTGAAGTACCTACATAAATTATTTGGAATTTTTCTGCAGAGATTTGTCTCTTCTCCCAGTTATCTACTTATTTAATTATTTGTTTATATCAGTATGGACTCATGGGGGTTTTTTTTATACTTGGTGTTATAATGCATTATTACTTTATTGTGCTGCCCAAATTATTCTAGTTTTGGCCACTGAGCTCTTTCAGTTTGTTCTTATGTCCCTTTGACATACCTTTATCGTTGTAGGTTTTTTAATACTCTGAGAACTTTCTCACTTTCTAGCACTGTAACATACTCCAAGCTTATCTTATGTATTTCTTGCTCCCGCCCTAGAGTCAGCCATTTCTGCAAGGCACCCTGGTTGCTTTTACTGGAAAATTATATACCAACACCTGAATGATAGATGTGCTCATGGCTACTGAGAGGCCTTTGCTTCTAGGGCCCCTCAACCAACAGAGCAAATAAATTTTCATTCATAGTAACCTGTACATACATACACTTATCTATAAATATTTCTATATGCAACCATCTGTGTATATATATTAAGGTAAATATGAATTCACACCAATGTCTCCACTTCTAGGTTACTACCCATGAATCATTCCAGCCTCTTCCCCTTTGCTTATCTGTAAGCAACAGTAACACACCTTGCTCATTGCTAAATTCTAATATACACATATAGTAGTTTCAGAATAATGAAGCTGTACAGATCTTTGGCAGTGCCTTGAAACTGAATTCATAGCTTTTCATACCTTTGTAAAGTCAAAAAATCATAAGTCTTGGATTCATATCTGTAGTTGTTAAAACAGATAAAAAGATGGCGGAGAAGGACATGAGCTCATCACTCCTGCGAGAACTCCAAAATTACAACTTGCTGCTAAACAACTGTCAATAGAAGCATGTGGATCCCACCAAAAAAGATACCCCACGTCCAAGGGCAAAAGAGAAGCCCCAGCAAGATGGTAGGAGTGGTGAATCAAACCCCATACCCACCAGAGATGCTCATGGGGCTCAGACAAACTTTGTGCACACCAGGATCCAGACACCCCACAGAGACTGAGCCAGAACTGTGTCTGAGTGTCTCCTGCAGAGGTATGGGTCAGCAGTGGCCTGCCACAGGGGCAAGGGCTCTGGATGCAGCACACCTGGGTATGGCATAAGCCCTCTTGGAGGAGGTAACCATTAACCCCACCATAGAGCCACCAGAACTTACATAGGACTGGGGAAACAGACTCTTGGAGGGCACAAACAAACCCTCGTGTGCACCAGGACCCAGGAGAAAGGAGCAGTGACCCCACAAGAGACTGACACAGATTTGTGTGTCCACTGAGTGTCCATGAGTGTCCAGGAGTCTCCAGTGGAAGCATGGGTCAGCAGTGGCCTGCTGCAGGGTCAGGGGCACTGAGTTCAGCAGTGCATGCATGGGACCTTCATTTCCTCCACCATAGTTTGGCCTTAGATCAAACAACAGGGAGGGAACACAGCCCCGCCCATCAACAGAAATTGTATTAAAGATTTACTGAGCATTAAAGATTATTCTGCCCATCAGAACAAGACCCAGTTTCCCCCTCAGCAAGTCTCTCCCATCAGGAAGCTTCCATAAGACTCTTATCCTTATCCATCAGAGGACAAACAGAATGAAAACCACAATCACAGAAAACTAACCAATCTGATCACATGGACCACAGCCTTATCTAACTCAATGAAACTATGAGCCATGCCGTGTAGGTCCACCCAAGACAAACAGGTCATGGTGGAGAGTTCTGACAAAACGTAGTCCACTGGAGAAGGGAATGGCAAACTACTTCAGTATTCTTGCCTTGAGAACCCCATGAACAATATGAAAAGGCAAAAAGATAGGACACAAAAGATGAACTCCCCAGGTGAGTAGATGCCCAATATGCTACTGGAGATGAGTGGAGAAATAATTCCAGAAAGAATGAAGAGACAGAGCCAAAGCAAAAGCAACACCCAGTTGTGGATGTGACTGGTGATGGAAGTAAAGTTCAATGCTATAAAGAACAATACTGCATAGGAACCTGGAATGTTAGGTCCATGAATCAAGGTAAATTGGAAGTCATCAAACAGGAGATGGCAAGAGTGAACAGCGACATTTTAGGAATCAGTGAACTAAAATGGACTGGAATGGGTGAATTTAACTCAGATGTCCATTATATCTACTACTGTGGGCAAGAATCCCTTAGAAGAAAGGGAGTAGCCATCATAGTCAGCAAAAGAGTCCAAAATGCAGTACTTGGATGCAAGCTCAAAAACAACAGAATGATCTCTGTTCATTTCCAAGTCAAACCATTCAATATCACAGTAATCCAGTCTGTGCCCCCAACAAGTAATGCTGAAGAAGCTGAAGTTGAATGGCTCTATGAAGACCTACAAGACCTTGTAGAACTAACACCCAAAAAAGATGTTATTTTCATCATAGGGGACTGGAATGCAAAAGTAGGAAGTCAAGAGATACCTGGAGTAACAGGCAAATTTGGCCTTGGGATACAAAATGATGCAGGTCAAAGGCTAACAGAGTTTTGCTAAGAGAACTCACTGGTCATAGCAAACACCCTCTTCCAACAACATAAGAGAAGACACTACACACGGACATCACCAGATGGTCAATACTGAAATCAGGTTGATAACATTCTTTGCAGCCAAAGATGGAGAAGCTCTAAAACAGTCAGCAAAAACAAGACCAGGAACTGACTGTGGCTCAGATCATGAACTCTTATTGCCAACCTCAAACTTAAATTGAAGAAAGTAGGGAAAACCATTCAGGTATGAACTAAATCAAATCCCTTATGATTTTATAGTGGAAGTAACAAATAGATTCAAGGGATTAGATCTGATAGACAGAGTGCCTGAAGAACTATGGATGGAGGCTCGTGACACTGTACAGGAGGCAGTGATCAAGACCATCCCCAAGAAAAAGAAAGGCAAAATGGTTGTCTGAGGAGGCTTAACAAATAGCTGAGAAAAGAAGAGAAGCTAAAGGCAAAGAAGAAAAGGAAAGATATACCTATTTGAATGCAGAGTTCCAAAGAATAGCAAGGAGAGATAAGAAAGCCTTTCTCAGTGACCAATCCAAAGAAATAGAGGAAAACAATAGAATGGGAAAGACTAGAGATCGCTTCAAGAAAATTAGAGATACCAAGGGAACATTTCATGCAAAAATGGGCTCAATAAAGGACAGAAATGGCATGGACCTAACAGAAGCAGAAGATATTAAGAAGAGATGGCAAGAATACACAGAAGAACTAAACAAAGAAGCTCTTCATGATCCAGATAACCACAATGGTGCGATCACTTACCTAGAGCCAGATATCCTGGAATGTGAAGTCAAGTCGGCCTTAGGAAGCATCACTAAGAACAAAGCTAGTGGAGGTGATGGAATTCCAGTTGAGCGCTTTCAAATCCTGAAAGATGATGCTGTGAAAGTGATGCACTCAATATACCAGCAAATCTGGAAAACTCAGCAGTGGCCACAGGACTGGAAAAGGTCAGTTTTCATTCCAATCCCAAAGAAAGGCAATTCCAAAGAATGTTCAAACTACCATTTGAACATTCTTTACTAGCATGTGAGATGATTACAATTGCAATCATCTCACACACTAATAAAGTAATGCTCAAAATTCTTCAAGCCAGGCTCATCAGTACGTGAACCGTGAACTTCCAGATGTTCAAGCTGGTTTTAGAAAAGGCAGAGGAATCAGAGATCAAATTGCCAACATCTGCTGGATCATCGAAAAAGCAAGAGAGTTCCAGAAAAACATCTACTTCTGCTTTATTGACTATGCCAAAGCCTTTGACTGTGTGGATCACAACAAACTGTGGAAAATTCTTAAACAGATAGGAATATCAGACCACCTGACCTGCCTCCTGAGAAACCTGTATATGCAGGTCAAGAAGTAACAGTTAGAACTGGACATAGAACAACAGACTGATTTCAAATCAGGAAAGGAGCACGTCAAGGCTATAAATGGTCACCCTGCTTATTTACTTATATGCAGGCTACATTATGCAAAATGCCAGGCTGGATGAAGCACAAGCTGGAATCAAGATTGCCAGGAGAAATATCAATAACCTCAGATAGGCAGATGGAACCACCCTTATGACAGCGAAAAAGAGCTAAAGAGCCTCTTGATGAAAGTGAAAGAGGAGAGTGAAAAGTTGGCTTAAAACTCAATATTCAGAAAACTAAGACCATGGCATCTGGTCCCATCACTTCATGGCAAATAGATGGGGAAACAACGGAAACAGTGAGAGACTTTATTTGGTGGGGGGGGTGGGGGGGGGCTCCAAAATCACTGCAGATGGTGATTGCAGCCATGAAATTAAAAGACACTTGCTCCTTGGAAGGAAAGCTATGACCAACCTAGACAGCATATTAAAAAGCAGAGACATTAATTTGACGACAACGGTCCATCTAGTCAAAGCCATAGTTTTTCCAGTAGACATGTATGGATGTGAGAGTTTTACTATAAAGAAAGCTGAGCACCAAAGAATTGATGCTTTTGAACTGTGGTGTTGGAGAAGACTCTTATGAGTCCCTTGGACTATAAGGAGATCAAAGCTGTCAATCCTAAAGGAAATCAGTCCTGAATACTCATCGGAAGGACTGATGCTGAAGCTGAAACTCCAATACTTTGGCCACCTGATGCAAACAACTGAGACATCTGAAAAGACCCTGATGCTGGGAAAGATTGAGGGGAGGAGAAGAAGGGGATGACAGAGGATGAGATGGTTGGTTGGCATCACTGACTCAGTGGACTTGAGTTTGAGTAAGCTCCAGGAGTTGGGGCTGGACAGGGAAGTTGGCATGCTGCAGTCATGGGGTCACAAAAAGTCAGACACAACTGAGCAACAGAACTAACTAATCCTTGTGAGAAATAATTTTATCAACTAGAGTAAGCAGCCTAGTATAATTCTTTTGGCAAACTACACTCATTTCCAAAGTTAGTAAAGTAACCACTTCACCACCTCCTCCCCCCACTTTGGTGAGACTGTTTCATATATTTGCAAAGCAATTAGATTGGTTTGTTACATTCTGTATTACAGCTGGGATCTTCCAAAGTTCTAAATGATTTTTTAATTGTGTACACTGTTTCACTGTTTGTGCTATAATGTTCCACAGATTGGACAAGCTTGCAGTGTCATGTATTCATCACTACAGTATTATAGAAAACAGTTTCACCATGTAAAAAAGTCCTTTATATTAATACTTTACCTATACAACCCCAAAGCTAAACTCCTGGCAACCACTGATCTGTTTATTATCTCCATGCTGCTGCTGCTGCTGCTGCTGCTAAGTCACTTCAGTCGTGTCCAACTCTGTGCGACCCCATAGACAGCAGCCCACGAGGCTCCCTCATCCCTGGGATTCTCCGGGCAAGAACACTGAAGTGGGTTGCCATTTTCTTCTCAAATGCATGAAAGTGAAAAGTGAAAGTGAAGTCACTCAGTCGTGTCCGATTCCCAGCGACCTGCCCATGGGATTTTCCAGGCGAGTACTGGAGTGGGTTGCCATTGCCTTCTCCATAGTTTTACCTTTTTCAAGATGGCATGCCATTGGAACCATACAGGGTGAAGCCTTTTCACACTCCCTTCTTTCACTTAGCTATATGCATCTAAGTTACATTTATGTCTTTTCATAGTTTGATAGCATATTCCTCTTTATCACTGCATAGGTATGTTGTACCACAGCTTGTTCATCTATACACCTACTGACCCTGGAGAAGGGAAGGGCAACCTACTCCAGTATTCTTGCCTGGAGAACTCCATGGACAGAGGGGCGTGGTGGGCTACAGTCAAGGACATCTTGGTGGCTCAGTTTTGAGAAATTATGAATAAAGATGTGCAGGTTTTTGTGTGGGCATAAGTTTTCAACTCATTTGTAAGTATTTCAAAGTGCAATAACTGGATCATATGCCAAGACTATGTTTAGCTTTATAAAAAGCTGTCAAACTGTCTTCCATAAAGGTTGTACCATTTTTCACTCTCATCAACAAGGAGCAAGAGTTTCTGCCGTTCCACACATCCTTGCCAGTATTTGGTGTTGTCAGTGTTTTGGATTCTCACTATTTTAATAGATAACTAGTAACGTGGTGGTATCTCTGTTTAATTTGTGAAAATTTAGTGACATATGATGTTGAGCATTTTTTTCATATGCTTATTTGTATATTGACTCTGGTGAGAGATCTTTCAAATCTTAGGCTCTTTTTTTTTTTTTTTTAACTTTTATTTGCATTTATTTTTTGCAGCATTTATTCCCGGGCCATAAGTTTTTGTTTCTTCAGTTTCTTCCGGGATATCTTTTTCTTCTCTGCGCTCTCCTCTTCTGGTTTAGGAACAATCCATTCTTTTTCAGTAAGGATCATCTCAATGTGGCAGGGAGAGCTCATGTAGGGGTTGATCCGACCGTGAACTCTGTAAGTCCTGTGCTGCATCTTGGGGGCTTTGTTCACCTGGATGTGCTCAATGACCAGAGAATCTACATGTAAGCCCTTAAGTCCAGCATTACTCTCTGCATTTTTGAGCATGTGTAGTAAAAATTCAGCACTCTTGTTGGGCCACCGACCCTGCATCCAGCCCTGCTGTTTGGCCTGTGAACACCTACCAACTCCACTGTTGTAATGATGGAATGGCACACACTGCTTCTTTAAAGTGACATCCTTCAAATACTTGGTGGCTTTTCAGATATGCATACCCTTTATGGCCTGAGGAGTTTCACAAGTGTTCCTAGAGTGAACACAAAGATTTGAACCTCTTGATTTGCATGATTTTGTGGGGTTTTGAGTTGAGTGAATAGCACACCATTTTTAGGGGTCACCTCAGGCCGGTTACCAGAAAAGCTTAGGCCCATTTTTAAATTGAGCTGTTTTTGTTTTCTTATTGTTGCGTTTTAAATGTTCTTCTTGTATTTTGGATGGGCTTCCCTGGTGGTTCAGTGGTAAAGAATCCACCTGTAATGCAGGAGACACAGGAAACACAGGTTCAGTCCCTGGGTTGGGAAGATCCCATGGAAAAGGAAATGGCAACCCATTCCAGTATTCTTGCTGGGAAATTCCATGAACAGAGGAGCCTGGTGGGCTACAGGCAATGGGATCTCAAAGAGTCAAACACAACTGAACACACATGCATATATATTGGATACAAGTCTTTTATCAGAGATGTGTTTTTAAAATATTTTCTCACAGTCTTGTCTTTTCACTCTCTTTACAATCTCTTTGATACAGAAGCCTTTTGTTTTAGTGTAGTCCAACTATTTTTTTCTCTCATGTACCATGCTTTTGGTTACACATATAAAAAAGTAGCACTAAATCCAAGGTCACCTAGATTTTTTCCTATATTATGCTCCAGAAGTTTTGCAGTTTAACATTTATTTTTTAATTTTATTTTATTTTTAAACTTTACATAACTGTATTAGTTTTGCCAAATATCAAAATGAATCCGCCACAGGTATACATGTGTTCCCCATCCTGAACCCTCCTCCCTCCTCCCTCCCCATTCCACCCTCTGGGTCGTCCCAGTGCACCAGCCCCAAGCATCCAGTATCGTGCATCGAACCTGGACTGGCACCTCGTTTCATACATGATATTTTACATGTTTCAATGCCATTCTCCCAAATCTTCCCACCCTCTCCCTCTCTCACAGAGTCCATAAGACTGTTCTATACATCAATGTCTCTTTTGCTGTCTCATACACAGGGTTATTGTTACCATCTTTCTAAATTCCATATATATGTGTTAGTATACTGTATTGGTGTTTTTCTTTCTGGCTTACTTCACTCTGTATAATAGGCTCCAGTTTCATCCACCTCATTAGAACTGATTCAAATGTATTCTTTTTAATGGCTGAATAATACTCCATTGTGTATATGTACCACAGCTTTCTTATCCATTCATCTGCTGATGGACATCTAGGTTGCTTCCATGTCCTGGCTATTATAAACAGTGCTGCGATAAACATTGGGGTACACGTGTCTCTTTCCCTTCTGGTTTCCTCAGTGTGTATGCCCAGCAGTGGGATTGCTGGATCATAAGGCAGGTCTATTTCCAGTTTTTTAAGGAATCTCCACACTGTTCTCCATAGTGGCTGTACTAGTTTGCATTCCCACCAACAGTGTAAGAGGGTTCCCTTTTCTCCACACCCTCTCCAGCATTTATTACTTGTAGACTTTTGGATCGCAGCCATTCTGACTGGTGTGAAATGGTACCTCATAGTGGTTTTGATTTGCATTTCTCTGATAATGAGTGATGTTGAGCATCTTTTCATGTGTTTGTTAGCCATCTGTATGTCTTCTTTGGAGAAATGTCTATTTAGTTCTTTGGCCCATTTTTTGATTGGGTCATTTATTTTTCTGGAGTTGAGCTGTAGGAGTTGCTTGTATATTCTTGAGATTAGTTGTTTGTCAGTTGCTT
This sequence comes from Bubalus bubalis, assembly GCF_019923935.1. Taxonomy (NCBI): domain Eukaryota; kingdom Metazoa; phylum Chordata; class Mammalia; order Artiodactyla; family Bovidae; genus Bubalus; species Bubalus bubalis. Next base: position 25,584,394 of record NC_059175.1, on the reverse strand, counting down.
CATTTGCTATTATCTTCTCCCATTCTGAAGGCTGTCTTTTCACCTTGCTGATAGTTTCCTTTGATGTGCAGAAGCTTTTAAGGTTAATTAGGTCCCATTTGTTTATTTTTGCTTTTATTTCCAATATTCTGGGAGGTGGGTCATAGAGGATCCTGCTGTGATGTATGTCAGAGAGTGTTTTGCCTATGTTCTCCTCTAGGAGTTTTATAGTTTCTGGTCTTACGTTTAGATCTTTAATCCATTTTGAGTTTATTTTTGTGTATGGTGTTAGAAAGTGTTCTAGTTTCATTCTTTTACAAGTGGTTGACCAGAGTTCCCAGCACCACTTGTTAAAGAGATTGTCTTTAATCCATTGTATATTCTTGCCTCCTTTGTCAAAGATAAGGTGTCCATATGTGCGTGGATTTATCTCTGGGCTTTCTATTTTGTTCCATTGATCTATATTTCTGTCTTTGTGCCAGTACCATACTGTCTTGATAACTGTGGCTTTGTAGTAGAGCCTGAAGTCAGGTAGGTTGATTCCTCCAGTTCCATTCTTCTTTCTCAAGATTGCTTTGGCTATTCGAGGTTTTTTGTATTTCCATACAAATTGTGAAATTATTTGTTCTAGCTCTGTGAAGAATGCTGTTGGTAGCTTGATAGGGATTGCATTGAATCTATAAATTGCTTTGGGTAGTATACTCATTTTCACTATATTGATTCTTCCAATCCATGAACATGGTATATTTCTCCATCTGTTAGTGTCCTCTTTGATTTCTTTCACCAGTGTTTTATAGTTTTCTATATATAGGTCTTTAGTTTCTTTAGGTAGATATATTCCTAAGTTTTTTATTCTTTCCGTTGCAATGGTGAATGGAATTGTTTCCTTAATTTCTCTTTCTGTTTTCTCATTATTAGTGTATAGGAATGCAAGGGATTTCTGTGTGTTGATTTTATATCCTGCAACTTTACTATAGTCATTGATTAGTTCTAGTAATTTTCTGGTGGAGTCTTTAGGGTTTTCTATGTAGAGGATCATGTCATCTGCAAACAGTGAGAGTTTTACTTCTTCTTTTCCAATTTGGATTCCTTTTATTTCTTTTTCTGCTCAGATTGCTGTGGCCAAAACTTCCAAAACTATGTTGAATAGTAATGGTGAAAGTGGGCACCCTTGTCTTGTTCCTGACTTTAGAGGAAATGCTTTCAATTTTTCACCATTGAGGATAATGTTTGCTGTGGGTTTGTCATATATAGCTTTGATTATGTTGAGGTATGTTCCTTCTATTCCTGCTTTCTGGAGAGTTTTGATCATAAATGGATGTTGAATTTTGTCAAAGGCTTTCTCTGCATCTATTGAGATAATCATATGGTTTTTATTTTTCAATTTGTTAATGTGGTGTATTACATTGATTGATTTGCGGATATTGAAGAATCCTTGCATCCCTGGGATAAAGCCCACTTGGTCATGGTGTATGATCTTTTTAATGTGTTGTTGGATTCTGATTGCTAGAATTTTGTTAAGGATTTTTGCGTCTATGTTCATCAGTGATATTGGCCTGTAGTTTTCTTTTTTTGTGGGATCTTTGTCAGGTTTTGGTATTAGGGTGATGGTGGCCTCATAGAATGAGTTTGGAAGTTTACCATCCTCCGAAATTTTCTGGAAGAGTTTGAGCAGGATAGGTGTTAGCTCTTCTCTAAATTTTTGGTAGAATTCAGCTGTGAAGCCGTCTGGACCTGGGCTTTTGTTTGCTGGAAGATTTCTGATTACAGTTTCAATTTCTGTGCTTGTGATGGGTCTGTTAAGATTTTCTATTTCTTCCTGGTCGAGTTTTGGAAAGTTGTACTTTTCTAAGAATTTGTCCATCTCTTCCTCGTTGTCCATTTTATTGGCATATAATTGTTGCTAGTAGTCTCTTATGATCCTTTGTATTTCTGTGTTGTCTGTTGTGATCTCTCCATTTTCATTTCTAATTTTATTGATTTGATTTTTCTCCCTTTGTTTCTTGATTAGTCTGGCTAATGGTTTGTCAATTTTATTTATCCTTTCAAAGAACCAGATTTTGGTTTTGTTGATTTTTGCTATGGTCTCTTTTGTTTCTTTTGCATTTATTTCTGCTCTAATTTTTAAGATTTCTTTCCTTCTACTAACCCTGGGGTTCTTCATTTCTTCCTTTTCTAATTGCTTTAGATGTAGAGTTAGGTTATTTATTTGACTTTTTTCTTGTTTCTTGAGGTGTGCCTGTATTGCTATGAACTTTCCCCTTAGGACTGCTTTTACCGTGTCCCACAGGTTTTGGGTTGTTGTGTTTTCATTTTCATTTGTTTCTATGCAAATTTTGATTTCTTTTTTGATTTCTTCTGTGATTTGTTGGTTATTCAGCAGCGTGTTGTTCAGCCTCCATATGTTGGATTTTTTAATAGTTTTTCTCCTGTAATTGAGATCTAATCTTACTGCATTGTGGTCAGAAAAGATGCTTGGAATGATTTCTATCTTTTTGAATTTACCAAGGCTAGCTTTATGGCCCAGGATGTGATCTATCCTGGAGAAGGTTCCATGTGTGCTTGAGAAGAAGGTGAAATTCATTGTTTTGGGATGAAATGTCCTATAGATATCAATTAGGTCTAACTGGTCTATTGTATCGTTTAAAGTTTGTGTTTCCTTGTTAATTTTCTGTTTAGTTGATCTATCCATAGGTGTGAGTGGGGTATTAAAGTCTCCCACTATTATTGTGTTATTGTTAATTTCTTCTTTCATACTTGTTAGCATTTGTCTTACATACTGCGGTGCTCCCGTGTTGGGTGCATATATATTTATAATTGTTATATCTTCTTCTTGGATTGATCCTTTGATCATTATGTAGTGACCATCTTTGTCTCTTTTCACAGCCTTTGTTTTAAAGTCTATTTTATCTGATATGAGTATTGCTACTCCTGCTTTCTTTTGGTCCCTATTTGCATGGAAAATCTTTTTCCAGCCCTTCACTTTCAGTCTGCATGTGTCCCCTGTTTTGAGGTGGGTCTCTTGTAGACAACATATGTAGGGGTCTTGTTTTTGTATCCATTCAGCCAGTCTTTGTCTTTTGGTTGGGGCATTCAACCCATTTATGTTTAAGGTAATTACTGATAAGTATGACCCCGTTGCCATTTACTTCATTGTTTTGGGTTCGAATTTATACACCATATTTGTGTTTCCTGTCTAGAGAATATCCTTTAGTATTTGTTGGAGAGCTGGTTTGGTGGTGCAGAATTCTCTCAGCTTTTGCTTGTCTGAAAAGCTTTTGATTTCTCCTTCATACTTGAATGAGATCCTTGCTGGGTACAATAATCTGGGCTGTAGGTTATTTTCTTTCATCACTTTAAGTATGTCTTGCCATTCCCTCCTGGCTTGAAGAGTTTCTATTGAAAGATCAGCTGTTATCCTTATGGGTATTCCCTTGTGTGATATTTGTTGTTTTTCCCTTGCTGCTTTTAATATTTGTTCTTTGTGTTTGATCTTTGTTAAATTGATTAATATGTGTCTTGGGGTGTTTCACCTTGGGTTTATCCTGTTTGGGACTCTCTGGGTTTCTTGGACTTGGGTGATTATTTCCTTCCCCATTTTAGGGAAGTTTTCAACTATTATCTCCTCAAGTATTTTCTCATGGTCTTTCTTTTTGTCTTCTTCTTCTGGGATCCCTATGATTCGAATGTTGTAGCGTTTAATATTGTCCTGGAGGTCTCTGAGATTGTCCTCATTTCTTTTAATTCGTTTTTCTTTTGTCCTCTCTGATTCATTTATTTCTACCATTCTATCTTCTAATTCACTAATCCTATCTTCTGCCTCTGTTATTCTACTATTTGTTGCCTCCAGAGTGTTTTTAATTTCACTTATTGCATTATTCATTATATATTGACTCTTTTTTATTTCTTCTAAGTCCTTGTTAAACCTTTCTTGCATCTTCTCAATCCTTGCCTCCAAGCTATTTATCTGTGATTCCATTTTAATTTCAAGATTTTGGATCAATTTCACTATCATTATTAGGAATTCTTTATCAGGTAGATTCCCTATCTCTTCCTCTTTTGTTTGGTTTGGTGGGCATTTATCCTGTTCCTTTATCTGCTGGCTATTCCTCTGTCTCTTCATCTTGTTTAAATTGCTGAGTTTGGGGTGTCCTTTCTGTATTCTGGCAGCTTGTGGAGTTCTCTTTATTGTGGCGTTTCCTCGCTGTGTGTAGGTTTGTACAGGTGGCTTGTCAAGGTTTCCCGGTTAGGGAAGCTTGTGTCGATGTTCTGGTGGATGCAGCTGTATTTCTTCTCTCTGGAGTGTAATGAAATGTCCAGTTATGAGTTATGAGATGTCTATGGTTTTGGGGTGACTTTGGGCAGCCTGTATCTTGAAGCTCAGGGCTGTGTTCCTTTGTTGCTGGAGAATTTGCTTGGTATGCCTTTCCCTGGAACTTGTTGGCCCTTGTGTGGTACTCGGTTTCAGTGTCGGTATGGAGGTGTTTGATGAGCTCCTGTCAATTAATGTTCCTTGGAGTCAGGAGTTCCCTGGAGTCAGGGTTTGGACTTAAGCCTCCTACTTCCAGTTATCAGTCTTATTTTTACAGTAGTTTCAAAACTTCTCCTTCTATACAGCACCATTGATAAAACATCTATGTTAAAGATGAAAAGTTTCTCTACTGTGAGGGTCACTCAGAGAGGTTCACAGCGTTACATGGAGAAGAGAAGAGGGAGGAGGGAGTTAGAGGTGACCCAAATGAGATGAGGTGGAATCAATAGTGGAGAGAGTGGGCTAGCCAGTAGCCACTTCCTTATGTGCACTCCACAACTGGACCGCTCAGAGATGTTCACGGAGTTATACAGAGAAGAGAAGAAGGAGGCAGGAGACAGAGGTGGCCAGAAGGATAAAAGGGGGAAATGAAAAGGAGGGAGACAGATCCAACCAGTAATCAGTTCCTTAAGTGTTCTCCACCGTCTGGAACACACAGAAATTCACAGAGTTGGGTAGAGTAGAGAGGGGTTAGGGAGGAGATACAGGTGACCTGGTGTAGAAAATGGAGCGTCCAAAGGGAGAGAGAGCAGTCAAGCCAGTAATCTCGTACCCTAGTGAAAAATGGGTCCTGAAGATTGGGTTCTTAAAGGTATAAAATTGGTAACAAATACATAAAAGCAAAAATTAAAAATCTAGAGTAGAGTTTGGAATTTCAAAAATGCGATGTTAATGAAAAGAAGAAGGAAAAGAAAGAGAGAAAAAACGAACAAATAAAAACAAACAAGGTCGCGAAAATTATAAAGAAACTACAGGTACAAAATTGATAACTAATACCAAAAAGCAAAAATTAAAAATCTAGAGTAGAGTTTGGAATTTCAAAAATACAACGTTAAAAAAAAAAAAAAAAGAAGAAAAATAAAGAGAGAAAACAAACAAACCAACAAAAACAATGTCGCAAAAATTATAAAGAAAATACAGGTACAAAATTGATATCAAATACCAAAAAGCATAAATTAAAAATCTTTAGTAGAGTTTGGAATTGCAGATATACGATGTTATATAAAAGAAGAAGAGAAAGAAACAGAGGGAAAAAAAAGTCACAGAAATTATGAAAAAAACTATAGGTACAAAATTGATAACATATACCAAAAGGCTAAAATTAAAAATCTAGAGTAGAGTTTGGAATTTCAAAAATACAATGTTAAAAAAAGAAGAAAGAAAAAAAAAAAACACGGTCAAAAAATTACAAAATATATGTATGAAGTTTGCTGAAGAAGAAAAAAAAAAAATAGGGTCTTTTTTTTTTTTTTTGCAAAGTAATAGTTATAAAAGTGAAAATTAAAGGACAATAGAGGACTTAAAAAAATTTTTTTTAATTAAAAAAAAAAGAAAGAAAGATTGATCGTAAAAATAGTAAAAATATATCTAGGTCTTTCTCTGGTTTGTTGTGAGTATTGTGGGTTCAGTTCATTTTTGGCTAGTTCCTTAGTCCGACTTATATTTCTCAAGATCTATAGGCCCCTTCCTATGTAATCTGTAGTAACCACAGGGTTTTAATCTATGGCCTGTAGCTTCCAAGGCTTTTCCCTCTGTTATAGCTTCTTCTGTTTGCTGGTCTCTTCAGTGTCTGGTTCCCGCCCCGACACAATGGGGACGGTTGAGGACACTATTTTATTTATTTATTTATTTTTTAGGCTCACTTGTTCAGCCGCGCTGTGGGGAGGGAGGGAGGGATGCTGCAAACAGATAACACTGGCGTGCGCTCGCAGTGCCTCAGCCACACTGGGTCTGCCCCTGCTCACGGCGCGTGTAGCCTCCCTGCCCACACTGCTCGGGCTCTAGGTTGTTCCGCCGGGAACAATCAGAGGCCGGCCCTGGGCTGAGCTCCCAGGTCCAAGCCGCTCAGGTTCAGGCACTCCGGTAGTCCTCAGAGGCGCAGACTCGGTTGGGCCTGAGTTTTGTGGTCTTCCCAGACCCGAACAGCTCAGGTGATGTGTTTGGCGGGCGCCAATGCTGCGACTTATCGCCTCCTCGCCACTCGGTTATCTGGGTGTAAAACCGGCGCACCTTCTCAGGCAGATGTTGACCGTCCAGACCCCCAAGAAGTTTTAGTTAGCAAAGAAGCCTGCTTACAGTTTTATAGATAGTGTCTCTCTGGGGCTGCGATTGCCCCCTTCCGGCTCTGGCTGCCTGTCACCAGAGGGGGAAGGTCTGCAGCCGGCTATCTCTGTTCAAGTCCTTTGTTCTGTGCGCGGGCCTGGCGGTGTCTTAGGTTAGGGCTGGCTTTTCGCGTGGTAGATATCCCACAGTCTGGTTTGCTAGCCCAAATTATTTCGCTCAGATAGCGCTCAGGACATTCGGCCCGATTCTTACTCTAAGGGACACAGCCCGCGCCGCACTTCCCTGCCCAGCCCCCGCTTGCTAACGCCGTGTGCAGGCGTCTGCGCTGCTTCTCCGCTGGGGGAGTTACCGTAGGGCTCACAATCTGCGATTTTTAATTGTTTATTTATTTATTTATTTTCCTCCCTTTTATGTTGCCCTCTGTGCTTCCAAATCGCGGCACAGATTCGGCAGTGAGAAGGTTTCCTGGTGTTTGGAAACTTCTCTCTTTTTAAGACTCCCTTCCCGGGACGGAACTCCGTCCCTCCCTCTTTTGTCTCTTTTTTTTTTGTCTTTTATATTTTTTCCTACCTCCTTTCGAAGAGTTGGGCTGCTTTTCTGGGTGCCTGATGTCCTCTGCCGGCATTCAGAAGTTGTTTTGTGGAATTTACTCGACGTTTAAATGCTCTTTTGATGAATTTGTGGGGGAGAAAGTGTTCTCCCCGTCCTACTCCTCCGCCATCTTGGCTCCTCCTTCCAGTTTAACATTTTAATTTAGACCTGTAACCCATTTTGAGTTGATTTTTGTGAAAGATGAAATGACTATACCTAGAGTTTTTTGTTGTTTTTTTTTTGCATTTGGATGTCCAGTTGTTCCAGCACCATTTGTTGAAAAAACTGTATTTTATCCTTCAAATTGCCTTTGATCCTTCATCAAAGATCAGGTGACTATATTCCTTGGCTCTCTATTCTGTTCCATTGATCTATTTGTTTATTCTTTTTGGTAATACCACACTGTCTTAATTATTATAGCTTTATCATGTTTTTAAGTCAGGCACCCCACTCCAGTACTCTTGCCTGGAAAATCCCATGGATGGAGGAGCCTGGTGGGCTACAGTCCATGGGGTCACTAAAAGTCGGACACGACTGAGCGACTTCACTTTCACTTTTCACTTTCATGCATTGGAGAAGGAAATGGCAACCTACTCCAGTGTTCTTGCCTGGAGAATCCCAGGGACAGGGAAGCCTGGTGGGCTGCTGTCTATAGGGTCGCAGAGTCGGACACGACTGAAGCGACTTAGCAGCAGCAGCAGCAGTGTCAGTCTTGAAACTTTGTTCTTCCTCAATATTGTACTGGTTATTCTTAGTCTCTTGCCTGTCCATAAAAACTTTATAATCAGTTTTTCAATATCCACAAAATAACTTGCTGAGATCTTGATTGAGAATGTGTTGAATCTATAGATCAAGTTTAGAAGAACTAACAATACTGAGGAGAAGGCAATGGCACCCCACTCCAGTACTCTTGCCTAGAAAATCCCATGGACAGAGGAGCCTGGTAGGCTGCAGTCCATGGGGTCGCTAAGAGTCAGACACGACTGAGTGACTTCGCTTTCACTTTTCACTTTCATGCATTGGAGAAGGAAATGGCAACCCACTCCAGTGTTCTTGCCTGGAGAATCCCAGGGATGGGGGAGCCTGGTGGGCTGCTGTCTACGGGGTCGCACAGAGTTGGACACGACTGAAGCAACTTAGCAGCAGCAGCAGCAATACTGAGTCTTCCTATCAATGGATGTAGAATATCTCTACATTTATTGAGATCTTCTTTGATTTCTTTTATCAGAGTTTTATAGCTTTCCTCCAATAGGTCTTGTATATATATAGATTTATACCTAAGCATTAAATTTTTGTTATACTGTAAATGGTGTTATGGTTTTATTTTCAAATTTCAACTGTCCATTGTTGATATATAGGAAAGCAATTGATTCTTGTATATTAACCTTGTATTCTATGATCTTGTTTTAATCACTTGCTAGTTCCAAGAGTATTTGTAATCAGTTCTTTGGGATTTTCTGCACAGACTATCATATCATCTGTGAAGAAAGATAGTTTTACTTCTGCCCTCCCAATATATAAATTAGTTATTCATTTGTTTGTCTGTTAATTATTTATTTGTCTTACTACATTAGCCAGGACTTCCAATACAATACTAAGTAGGAGTGAGAGGGGAGATATCCCTGCTTTGTTCCCAATTTTAAGAAAAAAAGTATATAGTTTATCATCATTAACTATTAGCTGTAGGTTTTTGTAGATGTTCTTTATCAAGTTGAGGAAATATCCCTCTATTTCTAGTCTGCCAGGAGTTTTTATCATGAATGGCTCTTGGATTTTTAGCCAAATGATTTTTCTGCATCTACTGATATGACCATATAATTTTTCTTCTTTAACCTGCTGAAGTGATTAATTGATGGATTGATTGTGAAATGCTGAACCAGCCTTGCATACCTATAATAAATCTCACTTGGCCACGGTGATATAGAGGGAAGCTGCTCTATAACACAAGGAGTTCAGCCCAGTGCTCTGTGATGACCTAGAGGGGTGGGGCAGTGGGGAGGGAGAGGCTCAAGATGCAGGGAATATATGTATTGTTGTTGTTTAGCCACTAAGTTGTGTCCAACTCTTTTATGACCCCATGGACTACCGCCTGTCACATTCCTCTATCCATGGGATTTCCCAGGCAAGAATACTGGAGTGGGTTACCATTTCCTTCTCCAGGGGCTCTTCCCAACCCAGAGGTCAAACCTGAGTCTCCTGCATTGGCAAGTGGATTCTTTACCAATGAGCCAGCCAGGAAGCCTGGAGATATATATGTATATATATTTATAGCTGCTTCACACTATACTTCACACACACTTCAAACTATGGTTTCTGTATGGCAGAAACCAACACAACATTGTAAAGCAATTATTTTCCAGTTAAAAATAAATTTAAAAAAATAATAATAAAATTCTTGAATTAATCTGCTAATACAGTATCGAGGGTTTTCCATCTCCATTCACAAGAGACATTGGTCTGTAGCTTTATCTTCTTTATCTTTCTATTTTTTAAATATTTATTTAATTGACTGTACCAGGTCTTAATTGCAGCACGCAGGATCTTTTAGTCGTGGCTTGCAAGCTCTTGGTTGTGGTATGTGGAATCTAGTTCCCCAACCAGGAATCAAACCTGGGATCTCTGCATTGGGAGTATGAAGTCTTAGCCACTGAACCACCAGGGAACTCCCTGTAGCTTTCTTTTTTTATAATGTCTTTGCTTGGTTTGGGTATTAGGTAATGACAGCCTCATAGAAGGTGTTAGAAAATGCTCTCTGTGCTCCAGGTTTTCTGAAAGACTAATATTATTTATTCCCTAGATAACTGATAGACTTCAATGAAATCACCTGGTCTGGTGCTTTCTCTTTTGTACGATTATTAATTGTCAATTCAATTTCTTTATGAGAAATTAGCTTATTCGGATTAGCTATTTTTCCTTGTGTAAAATTTGATAGATTGTGTCTGTTACGAAATTAGTCAATTGCACTACGTTTAAATCTGTCAGTATAGAGTCTTTGAACTTTTTTATCTATTCCTCCCCTGTCTGCCATGGCAGTTTTAACGTGGGCCATAACTTTCCATATGTTCCAAGACCAATCCAGCACTTGACTACAATTATCTCTGACGTATCTAGGATATCTGGATGTCTAACATATTAGAATTTGTATGTTAAATTCTACATCATGGGACCACAGCCTCATGTTGAAAAATCGCCCTTCACACCCCTCCATATATTACTCCTTCACCCTTGATCCAATATCCCCAGGATCTGTTCCAAGGAACACTCTGCTAATTCCTGTCAGAAATCAATGGTTGGGTCCTGACACCCTTTTAACATATAATCATTGCTTTCATTATGTTTCCCAGCACATGCCTATCTGGTTCATGATTAAATTTAATACTGGCAGTCATGAAGCAAATTGAGGGCAGAACCTGAGGAAAACCAACATAATATTGCTACTTTTCTCATAGTCTTCAAGAAAGGGAGACTGTATTTTTCTAGAGTGGAGAGTTGGTGTCACTTTTGTAAACCTGGAGAGTGCAAGGGAATCAGAGAGCACAAGGGAATCAGGTTGCTTGAGTTCATCAACTTCGTATCAAGTCTTAGAGTCTCACTCCTTCTCTACAAGGGATCTATCTTTAGCACAGAACACTGGGCTAGGCTGAGAATTCAGCCTTTTCCAAAGTTCTGTCACACTTAAAAAATTAGGTCCTGTGCCTGATCTTCATCTCTCTCTCCTTCACTAACAAGAAATGAGGTCACTTTGACAGTTCAGATGCCCTCTAACTCTCACATTTTGCTTTAAATTTGTGATTGATTGTCCTAAGCCTGGGGCTTCCCTGATGGTACTAACAGTAAAGAACCCAACTGCCAATGCAGGAGATGTAAGAGATGTAGGTTCAATCCCTGGGTCTGGAAGATCCCCTGGTGAAGGGCATGACAACCCACTCCAGCATTCTTGCCTAGAGAATCCTGTGAACAGAGGAGCTTGGTGAGCTACAGTCCATAGGCTTGCAAAGCATTGGACATGACTGAAGCAACTTAGCACGCAGGCAAGTCCTGAACCTATGACTTTCTATTTTCAGTGGAAATAAACAATAGCCACCCAATTTATAGTCCTCTGCTACCTTCAAAATGTCAGAAATAATGCACAAAGTAATACATATTCTTTCACTATATCAATGCCAGTTCACCATAGATGAAAGCCTTAGCATGTGCACTTCTATTACATATGGTAACAGACTATCAGAAGTGATGAAGACATGGTCTGTTACACTGCTAGAAAGTGATACAACCTGGGATCACGTTCTTGGAGTCTGCTGCCTACAAGCACTTCTAGGAACAATGGTATTAGGTTGGGTTCCCTAGAAGCAAAACCTGAGAGAGGTTTTTTAGTGTACATGATTTATTGAGAGCATGCACTTCAGAAAAAAATCTATATAGGAAGAGAATGAAGCAGAATTGTAAAGGAGAAAGAGTTAAACAAAGACTCAGTCTTGGGTAAAGCTAGCTACAGATTAATCCTTAGGACTCAGAAGCTTAAACCACACAATAGGTTGACCTTTCTTGAGCCAAGGAGGCCAGTCTTTTGCTCCCTTGCATTACTCATCCACTAGGTGAATGACTAATAGTCACATGCCTGGAGGATATGGAACTGCCCAGGGAAGACAGCCCCATTAGAAAAAGACCAATTCCCTGGAGTAGGTGGGCAACACGAACAGTTGACAGTTGCCACTCACAGCCACTCACTTGGGGCATGGGTGGCCTGGCTTGGTAAGTGGAAATCTGGGCAAATCACCACTGTTCTACCATAATGATTGAAAAAAGGGCCTTTTCAATATATTTGAATATATTGAATATATTCAGGTTAATTGCATATCCAATAACTAATAAACACATGAAAAGTCTCTCACGTTCACTAATTATCAGGAAATTTGAAACCACTACAGAGTGACTAAAAGTAAGACCAACAGTACTAAGTGCTGGCTAGGATGTGGAAGAACTGGAACTCTCCAAAACACTGCTACTGAGAAAGTGAGTTGTTCCAGTCATTTTTAAAATGGTTTAACTGTATCCACTGAAAGAGGGGGCTTCCCAGGTGGTGCTAGTGGTAAAGAACCCACCTGCCAATGCAGGAGACACAAGAGACACAGGTTCAATCCCTGGGTTGGGAAGATCCCCTGGAAGGGGGCATGGCAACCCACTCCAGTATTCTTGCCTGAAAAATCCCATGGACAGAGGAGCCGGGCGGGCTACAGTCTATAGGGTCATAAAGAGTTGGACAGGACTGAAGCAACTTAGTACAGCACAGCACTAAAAGAGAATGCATATTTACTCAATAACATAGAAATTTCATTTGTAGGTAAATACTGAAGAAAATGTGCACGTATGCAGACAAAAGGACATGGACGAGACTGTCATAGCTATATTATTCATAATAGCTGAAAACTGCAAACAATCAAAATGTCCTTGAAGAGTAAATCTATTGTTGCATATTCATACAATGGAATCCTATACAGTAATAAAAATGAACACATTGCTGCCACACATGACAATATAAATCAATGTCACAGAAAAAAAATTCATACTATATAATTCCATTTCTATAAATTTTAAGTTATCTCTAGGGGAAAGGAAGGGGTTAATGGTTAGGAACAGGCACAAGAGGATTATCTGAATGTGGGTTATATTTCTTGATGTTTATTTTTGTGAAAATCCATCAAGCTATACAAGGAAGATTTATGCCTTTATCTATATGTATTTTATATATCAATATATATTATTTAGTAAAATGGAATTACAATCAATAAATTGTGATTAATTTTTTTTTTATTTAGTCCAGCACTACAACCTTTAAAAAATGTTTCAGGTCTTATGTTAATACTCATCATAATTACAATCAGATAATTCTTTGTAGTTTACAAGCTGGTATGCATTATATTTCAATAGTGCCATGGCAAAAGTAAGCCAGAATTAGGATAGATGTGCAGCGAAATGGAGCCAGAACCCAGCTATGCCCACATAAATTTGAATAAAGCTGACCTATGGCCTGAGAGGGAAAATGAAAGAGATGCAAAATCTGTTAATTCTCTTTAACCCCTAAGCATGTCCAATATCTCATCATGTTTTTCACTGTCCTCCTTGCCATCTTTCCCCATCTCTTTTCCTCTCCTCTTTATTTCTCTTCTTCTTTCCTCCCGTTTCTTTTTTCTTCAGTTTCCTCTATACAGGTTTCATGGAGACAGTGGTGAAGGTATCATCATTAAGGCCATTCCTAGGGGAAATTATCTGTTCTCTTATTTTTAAATTTTAAACACGAGTTTTAATTTTTTTAATAAGTTTTCTTAAAAGGAAAAGAACAGAGCATTTGATATAGGTAGCTAAGTACACACCAAAAATTCATAGGCTCCCATCTATAGTGTAGAGATTATTTTAAAAGTGATTGCCCAATCAGGGACTACCTTTCCCAGCATCCCTGATAGTTATGTGAGACCACATAAATGAATCCTAGCCTATGACAAGTAAGTGGAAATGTTACATGCCGTGTCCAGTTCCAGTCTGTAAAATTCTCCTATGTATCTTCCTCTCTGTTCTTTTCCCCTAACAGAGGCACCTTGGGGCATCCACATGCTGAAGCTGGCAAAGCCTCCAACAACCTGAATTCCTGAAGGAGGGATGTTTAGGAGGGATACTGCCCACCTACTCCCTTGCCCAGCACTCGTATATGGGCAAGAAATAAACTCATATTATATTTGAATAATTATACATCTATAGATCTATTTGTTAAAGCAACTGACCAACCCTAATTGATATAAAGTACTTCCAGAGTTTTTAGTAAACAAGACTCAATAAATTATCTTTGCCACATCTTAGTCTTGATAGGTTATAAGCTGTTTGTAACTATATTTGCACAGAGGGGAGACTAACTTTTCCACTTCATGGAATGTTATTGTGTTCTTCCTCACAGGGTCTGCTCTCTGAAATGAAACAGAGCAGTTGTGTGGCATGTCTACTGTTCCATCAAGTTAAAGAAAGAAAGAAAGAAAGCCTGGAAAATGCCAATTAATTCTTGAAGCCCAAATAAAGAAGAGGTGCAGTATCCTTCTCCTTAATTCTACATCAGTCACTTCACTAAGTGAATGGTTTTACCAACAGACCATCAGAGTTCTCTGCAGAGAGTGCAAGAGTTGAAAACGATGATGAGACTTACTGACATTTCATTCAGAAATACTGTGGATTCCTCAAAGTCCCTGCTTCAGAATTTCTTGGTTTGGAAACCAGAGATGAGGCTTGTTTTGTAAGAATTTCTATTTTTAAAACAAAAGCAGAGAAGTATTTAGTGGTTTAGTGAGTGCCCCACTACCCAAGCCTCCTTCTCAGGAAAACAAAGCCAAGGAATTCCAGTGATCTGGTGCGCATGTGGCTTGGCAGGTGCTTTACACTTAAAGGCACATGAGGTTTTTGTCAGATTGGCTCAAACTGCTCAAATCAGAACTTTGAGGAACCAGTTCATGTTTACTTCACTTCCATCCCAGGTACATTTTGGAATCTCCTGAAAATTAATAATAAACTGTGGAGAGAAATCTGATAGAGTACTTATAACACTGACATTAAGACCAAATGAGTTTATCATGATTAATTTTAATAAAAGTCAAAGGAATTAGACATGATGTAGTCTAGTATTCTAGACCATCATTGACTTAGGCCAAGGTACCCAAGGGCAAAGTTTTAATGAATACAATGTTTGTTATGAGGCCACTAGGATGATAGCATGTAAAGTGTCACTGATCTCCATATGACTCCATTTGGCATTCTAATAGTTCCATTGTTTATAGTTCAGGGCTTTCTGATCATGTGGTAGGGTACATTCCATAGCTCCCTCTGACTGAATAATTCCAGTGTGTCATTTCAGAAGAATATTGAACTAGACCCTAACTTGGCTAATATTTGAGTACTCCAAATTCCCAAGAGGTTGCTTTTGATGGGAATCTGGCCCTAACTGCTCTGAAATGTTCATGCTTAACCTCTACAATGCAACCCAAGAACTATCTAGCTCGGATTTTGTGTTTAGTCCAGCAGGTCATCCTGGGCTAAGAAATGGGAGGATATTCTGGTGAAGAAAAACAGATTAACTTGAGACTAAGGACTGTAACTTCAGGTTAATAATCCTCACTGAAAGACTATGATGCTCATGCCTCAGGGTCACCATGTGTCTATGAGTATGCGTATTTCCAGTGTCCACAGAAAGCCCATTATACACCATCTCCATTCATGTATGCACACACATATACACATACATACCTGGATGCACACACATGTATGTACATATACACACATGCATACACACAGTCCTTTAACTGCCTGCGGTACTGATGTGAGTTTCCATTTATAAACTTCAGTTGTCTTGAACACTGACTACATCTTCCACTACAAGAGGATGTCTTAGAGGTATGAGCCAATAGGAGTTTCATCACAGGATCTACAGTCTTTCTATGAAACATTTTAATTAAACATAGATTGTTTTAACTTCTTATAAAAGCAATAGATGTCTATCATAAAGACATCTATCTTATTTATTGTATAAAATGAGCAAACAAAAAGATGAATCCATAATTCTACCATCTATAGATAACCCTATTAATATTTTGATGCATACCTTTCTTGCTCTGCATTATTCAATATGGTAGCCATAAGCACATGAGACAATGTAGCAGGTGAAAAAGATCTGGTCTGAAATGAAATATGCTTTAATGATAAAATACTCACTGTATTTCAAAAATAGTATACAAACATAAAATATCAAGAATTTGTTACTTATATTAATATTTAGTAATATCTTGGCTGTATTTGGGCTTTTCTAGTGGCTCAAATGATAAAGAATCTGCCTGCAATGTGGGAGACCCAGGTTTGATCCCTAGGTCAGGAAGATCCCCTGGAGAAGGGAACGACTATCCACTCTAATATTCTTGCCTGGAGAATTTCATGAACAGAGGACCCTGGCAGGCTACAGTCCATGGGGTGGCAAAAAGTCAGACACAACTGAGTGACTAACACTTTTACTTTTCATTGTTAGCTATATCTGCTTAAATATACATTATTAAATTTAATTTCACTTACGCCTACTTGTTTTAATGTAGTTACTATAACATTTTAAATGATATATATGGTTTGTTTTTGTGGCTTATGCTATATTTCTATAGAATAATGTTATTATAGAACTTCTAATACATAAATGTTTATCTCATTATGAGTGTTACATGCTTTTTAAGTGGCTTTTTTTTTTAGTTTTTGTTGCGCTGGATCGCACTGCAGCTCACAGACTTCCTCTAGTTGTGGTGAGAGGTGGCTACTCTTCACTGTGCAGTGCACAGTCTTCTCACTGCACTCCTCTTGTTGCAGAACACAGGATTCCAGGCACATGGGCTTCAACAGCTGCAGCACGTGGGCCTAGCAGTTGTGGCACACGTGCTTATCTGCTCCACGGCTTGTGGAACATTTCCGGACTAGGGATCGAACCCATGTCCCTTGCATTGCAAGGAGAATTCTTATCCACTGAGCCACCAGGGAAGTCCCTGAAGTGACTTTTTAACTTTAGTCATATATTATGAAGATAATTCTATATCAGTAAATATCTATTTACAATGCATTTTGCATAATGTTCATTGCACAGTTAAATATTATATTGATAATCTTTATTAACCAATATGCTAATGTTGAACTTTTAGGTTGTTTCAACTGGATATGTTTCCAACAAACATATAAAGAATTCCTAAAATCACAATCAACTGTGTCTTCTTCACTGTCCCATACTTAACCTTTTCAGAATAGGAATAAAAACAAACCAATGAATATGACAAGGATGAGGGTTCAAGATTCAGGAATTTTGTTTATATCTTATATGCTGCATTAGGGTTCTCCAAAAACAGAACCAATAGGATATTCCCGAGAGAACCTTAATATAGCATATATTAGCATACAGAGAGGTAAACACATATATAGAGAGATAATACAGAGTATACAGGAACAGGCAACATACAATTGCTTCCTACTCTGAGGAAACACTGGAGAAACATTACTCCAGGCCCTTAGCCCTGGGTTTAGTTCCCCAGGCCTGAGATAAGCAACAGACCATGGGTCAACAATATCACTATCTCCCTCTACTCAAGCGTACCTGATCACTGGCCTAAGGAATACAGCCTACATCCTTAAAGTGTTGCATTATTAGAAGGAAAAGAAATCTCCTTCTTCCTCATTTTCCTAAAAAGCTTTCAAAGTATCTGATAATATCTGTCCTCCACACAAAACAGAAAGATAAGGGATAATAAATATCATTTACTACAAGCAGCTACCACTGAACCAAAGAGTGAGGTTTCAGTAGAGTTAATGGAACTGACTGAATAAAAAAGCACAGAAGAAAAGGACCCACTGTCCAGTCCTGCTCAGATTACATTCTACTCCAGTAATACACATACTATTTTGAGGTTAACCCTAGACATTGAATGCTGTTTAACTGTGCTCTGTAAACACTGTGAAAGTAAACCACATGCGTTTATTCAGAACATTTTAAATGTGGGCTGAAATAAAATCCTAGAACCTTCATTGGTACTACATCCATTTTAAGATGGTAAACAGAAAGAAGTACCTATAAACACCCCCTTCTCCTGAATATTGCTAGTTTTAAATCCAGCATTCTTGGCTTCTATCTTTCACTGAAATTTTTTGTTGTACCACATGAAATGTAGGTCAAGTTGTTGGTAAAAGTGCCAGATAAAACCTGCTTATATCAAAAAGTAAATGGTGAAATCCTTCCAGCCTGACATAATTTTTAAAAAACTATTCCTGCCAATGTGCTATTCAGGGTATCCCCAATAAATATGAGGAATGTTTAACCTAGGCCTCTCTGGATGTCAGATTTTAATCATAATTCTTTAACTTTCCCTTGAGTGCAAATTCATAAGAACTGAAATTCACAAGACTCTTTACTCTTCGGGACAAATAATAAGGAGCACAAATGAAATCTTATTCAGTTCTTATGCTTTATATCCAGTGAAGCCACTGGAAGACTCCCATG
Source organism: Bubalus bubalis (assembly GCF_019923935.1). Taxonomy (NCBI): domain Eukaryota; kingdom Metazoa; phylum Chordata; class Mammalia; order Artiodactyla; family Bovidae; genus Bubalus; species Bubalus bubalis. The sequence goes on along the minus strand of NC_059175.1, from coordinate 25,566,179 downwards.
CAACTCAGGGCAAAAGGTGTGCTTGGACTAAATGTGGGCTTACCCCTAAAATCCATATGCTGAGGTCCCAGCCCCAGTGTGATGGCATTTGGAGGTGGGGTCTTTGGGGTAATTAAATTTATATGAAGTCATGAGGATAGAGCCCCTGTGATGGGATTAGTACCCTAAAAAGCCTCTTGATGAAAGTGAAAGAGGAGAGTGAAAAGGTTGGCTTAAAGCTCAACATTCAGAAAACGAAGATCATGGCATCTGGTCCCATCACTTCATGGGAAATAGATGGGGGAAACAGTGGAAACAGTGTCAGACTTTATTTATTTTGGGCTCCCAAATCACTGCAGATGGTGACTGCAGCCATGAAATTAAAAGACGCTTACTCCTTGGAAGGAAAGTTATGACCAACCTAGATAGCATATTCAAAAGCAGAGACATTACTTTGGCAACAAAGGTCCATCTAGCCAAGGCTATGGTTTTTCCTGTGGTCACGTATGGATGTGAGAGTTGGACTGTGAAGAAAGCTGAGTGCTGAAGAATTGATGCTTTTGAACTGTGGTGTTGGAGAAGACTCTTGAGAGTCCTTTGGACTGCAAGGAGATCCGACCAGTCCATTCTGAAGGAGATCAGCCCTGGGATTTCTTTGGAGGGAATGATGCTGAAGCTGAAACTCCAGTACTTTGGCCACCTCATGCAAAGAGTTGACTCATTGGAAAAGACTCTAATGCTGGGAGGGATTGGGGGCAGGAGAAGGGGACGACAGAGGATGAGATGGCTGGATGGCATCACTGACTCGATGGACGTGAGTCTGAGTGAACTCCGGGAGTTGGTGATAGACAGGGAGGCCTGGTGTGCTGCGATTCATGGGGTTGCAAAGAGTCGGACACGACTGAGTGACTGAACTGAACTGAAAGAGAAGAAGAGACCAGAACCTTCTTTCTTTCTCTATCATATGAGAGTTCAACAAGAAGATAGCCATCTGCAATCCAGGAAAAGGATCTTTACCAAAAACCAAATATGCTGGTACATTGATTTTGGACTTCCAGCCTTCAGAACTGTGAGAAATAAGTGTCTGTTGTTTAAGTCATCCAGTCTATGGTACTTTTCTGGCAGACCAAGCAGACTAAGATAAAGTGAAACCCCAATATTGAAGACAAGCCAAGCACACAGAAGCCACCAGCAACTTCAGGTGGCATTCTCCTAGGTCATGCTAGAGCCTATCAACACCCATTGCTTTCTAAGCAGTGATTTTTCAAAAACGGCATACACGAATGCCTCCGTGCTGCCGCAGTAGCAGAGAACCTGGTTGAAGTCCAACTCTTAGTTCTCTGAAATCTACAGAAGAAAATGCTCATCGACTCTTGGTGAATAGAGAAGACATTTCAGGCCTTCTGCTTGACTTTTTGTTCATTTACTTTACTTAGGATAAAGGAAAATAAATATCAACCACACTATTAGGAAACCTGTTGGTGAAAAGCAGTAAAATGAGATGTTACAAAATATATTGACATCATTGTGCCTGAAATAAAAAGCTAGCTCTTCTTTCAGACACTCAGAAATTTATAGAAAACCATAAACTCCCATAGTATATACAGAACTTCCTTCAGCTGTTGTCTGTATTACCATGCCTCAGACTAGAGCCAGCTTATTCTTAAATCATCTAGAGCAGCAGGTAGTGAGGGAAGGCAAAAATAGTCAGAAGCAAAACAGTTTTACAAACTCAAAGTCTCTGTAAAGAAATTTTATACACATTCACACACAGAACCCTCCAGCCTGAAGATAATTTTTTGCTAACTCCCTAAATAAAATGTTTTTATACAATGTCTAAGCAGATACATGCAGTAAATTTGAAGAAAGGAGGGACTAAATTGCTTAGTTACCAAGGACTCCTTAAATATAACAATATAAGGCTCTTGCTTAAGTAACTGTCATATAAGAGATAAGCATTAAGACACATTTGTTGTTCAGTTCCTCAGTTGTGTCCGACTCTTTGCGAACCCGTGGACTTCAGCACACCAGGCTTCCCTGTCCTTTACCATCTCCCAGAGCTTGCTCAAACTCATGTCCATTGAGTCAATGATGCCATCGAACCATCTCATCCTCTGGCATCCCCTTCTCCTCCTGCCTTCAATCTTTCCCAGCATCAGGGTCTTTTCCAACGAGTCAGCTCTTTGCATCAGGTGGCCAAAGCATTGGCGCTTCAGCCTCAGCATCAGTCCCTCCAATGAATATTCAGGATTGATTTCCTTTAGGATTGACTGGTTGGATCTCCTTGCAGTCCAAGGGACTCTCAAGAGTCTTCTCCAACACCACAGTTCAAACACATCAGTTCTTCTGTGCTCAGCTTTCTTTATGGTCCAACTCTAAAATTCATACATAACTACTGGAAAAACCATAGTTTTGAGTAGACAGACTTTTGTCGGCAAAGTAATGTCTCTGCTTTTTAATACACTGTCTAGGTTTGCTATAGCTTTTCTTCCAAGGAGCAAGCATCCTTTAATTTCATGGCTACAGTCACCAACTACAGTGATTCTGGAGCCCAAGAAAATAAAGTCTGTCACTGTTTCCATTGTTTCCCCATCTATTTGCCATGAAGTGATAGGACCAGATGCCATGATCTTCATTTTTTGAATGTTGAGTTTTAAGACAGCTTTTCACTATCCTCTTTCACCTTCATCAAGAGGCTCTTTAGTTCCCAGACTTTAGTTTCTAAATGACAACAGCTCTCCACAAGGATTCAGATTTTGTGCTGACTCTGCTGTGGACTACATGAGCTAAAGTTTTGTTTTGCTTTTCCAGCTTTATTGAGATATAACTGACATAAGCACTATATAAGTTTAAAATGTACAACATAATGATTTGACTTATATACATCATGAAATGATTATCACAATAGGTTTAGTGAACATCCATCAACTCATACAGAAACACTGAAGAAACAGAAAATACTTTTTCCTTGTGATGAGAACTCAGGATTTACTCTCTTAATTTTCATTTATAAGGTACAGCAGTGTTAATTATTTTTATCAAGTACATTACATCCCTAGTACTTACTTATAACTGGAAGTTTGTACCTTTTGACTATCTTCATTTAATTCCCTTCCCTCCACCCCCATCTCTGATAGCCGCAAATCTGGTCTCTTTTTTTATGAGTTCATTCACATGTTTGTGTGTTTTTTGAAGTATAACTGATCTTCAATACTATGTTAGTTTATGGTATATAACACAGAAATCTGATATTTATATATATTTCAAAATTATCAACATAAGTCTAGTTGTCATCTGTCACCATACAAAGATACTACATAATTATCGACTGTATTTCCCACACTGTACATTTCACACCTGTATGAATGTACACACTGTACATTTCATTTACTCTGAAACTGAAAGTTTGGACCTCTTAATCCCTCTCACCTATTTCTCTCCTTCTCCTTCCCTTCTATTCTCTAGCAACAATCCATTTGCTTCTCTGCAGGTATGACTGGTTCTGTTTTGTTATGTTTGTTTATTTGTTTTGGTTTTTAGATTCCAAATATAAGTGTGATCAAACAGTATTTGTCTTTCTGTCTGACTTATTTCACTTTTAGCATAATATCATCTACGTTCATCCATATTGTCACAAATAGCAAGATTTTATTCTTTACATTCCCACCAACAGTACATAAGAGTTCCCTTTTCTTGACATCCTTACAAATACTTATTTGTTGTCTTTTTGATAACAGCATTCTGACAGGCATGAGGTGAAACTTCATTGTAATATTGATTTGCATCTGCCTGATGATTAGTGATGTTGAGCAATATGAGCGAGCAATATTCCATTGTGTGTGTATATGTATGTATCCATAATACACCTTTCATATACATATATATATATGTTGTTGCTGTTCATTCGCTAAGCTGTGTCCAACTCTTTGGCCCCATGAACTGCAGCATGCCAGGCTTCCCTGTCCCTCACTATCGCCCAGAGTTAGCCCAAGTTCATGTCCATTGAATCAACAATGCCATCCAACCATCCCATCCTCTGTTGCCCTCTTCTCCTTCTGCCTTCAATCTTTCTCAGCATCAGGGTCCTTTCCAATGAGTTAGCTATTTGTGTGTGTGTGTGTGTGTGTATATATGTATGTATTATATAATAATATAATTATATAATATTATATATTATTATTTGTATGTATATATTACATATATACCTTACAAATTGTGGTGCTAGAGAAGAAGGCTCTTTAGAGGCCCTTGGACTGCAGGAAGATCAAACCAGTCAATCCTAAAGGAAGTCAACTCAGAATATTCACTGGAAGGACTGATGCTGAAGCTGAAGCTCCAATACTTTTACCACCTTATACGAAGATCTGACTCACTGGAAAAGACCCATGGTGGGAAAGATTAAAGGCAAAAGGAGAAGGGGGCAGTAGTGGATGAGACAGTTAGATAGCATCACTGACTCAATAGACATGAATTTGAACAAACTCTAGGAGATAGTGGAAGACAGAGGAGCCTGGTGTGCTACAGTCCATGGGGTTGCAAAGGGTCAGACACTACTTAGTGACTGAACAACAACAAATACACACACACACACATATATATATACACACACCCCACATCTTCTTTATCCATTCATCTACTGATGGGCACTTAGGCTGTTTCCATATCTTGGCTATTGTAAATAATGTTGCAATAAACATAGAGGTGTGCATACCTTTTTCAGTTAATATTTTTGTTTTCTTTGGATACGCAGAAGTGGAACTGCTGGATCATATGGTAGTTCTATTTTCACTTTTTTTGAGGAATTTCCATACTGCTTTCCATAGTGGCTGTACCAATTTACATTCCCACCAACAGTGCGTAAGAGTTCCCTTTTCTTGACATCCTTACAAATATTTCTTATTTGTCGTTTTTTTGATAGCAGTCATTCTGACAGGCATGAGGTGATACTTCACTGTAATATTGATTTGCATTTGCCTGTGATTATTGATGTTAAGCCAATCTTTTCAGATGCCTATTGGCAATCTGTATGTTTTCTTCGGAAAAATGTCTATTCGGGTCCTCTCCCTATTTTTCAATCAGATTGCTTTCCTGATGTTGAGTTGTATGTGTTCTTTATATGTTTTGGATACTAATCCTTAGTCAGATATATGGTTTCCAATGCAAATAGCTTCTCACATTCAGTAGGCAGCTTTTCCATTTTGTTGATAACTTCCTTCATTTTACAAAAGCTTTAGAGTTTAATGAGGTCCCATTGGTTTGTTTGTTTGTTTGTTTGTTTTGCTTTTGTTTCCTTGCTTGAAGAGTCACATCCAAAAAATTATTGCTAAGACTAGTGTCAAAGAGCCTACTGCCTCTGTTTTCTTTCAGATGTGTTACGGTTTCAAGTCTTACATTTAAGTCTTCAATTTTTTTTTTAATTTATGTGGTATGAGAAAGTAATCTAGTTTGATTCCTTTGCATGTAGCTGCACAGTTTTCACAATACCATTTATTGAAGAAGCTATCTTTCCTCCATTATATATTCTAACCTCCTTTGTAACAGGTTAATTGTCCATGGAAGTGTGTGTTCATTTATGAGCTCTCTATTCAGTTCCATCAATCTACGTGTCTGTTTTTGTGCCAGTAACATACTATTTTGATTACTGTAGCTTTGTAGTATAATTTCAAATAAGGGAGTATGATATGTCCTGTTTTGTTCTTCTTTCTTAAAATCATTTAGGCTATTCAGGACATTTTGTGTTTCCATACAAATTTTAGAATTATTTCTTCTAGTTCCATGAAAAAGGCCATTGGTAATTTGAAAGGGACTGCACCAAACATACAGATTGCCTTGGGCAGTATGGTCATTTCCACAATATTGCTGTTCGAATCCATGAGCATGGTGTATCTTTCCACCTATTTGTATCATCCTTAATTTCTTTCATCAGTGCTTTATAGTTTTCCAAGTACAAGTCTTTTATCTCCTTAGTTAGATTTATTCCCAGATGTTTTATTTGTTTTCATGTGATTATGAATAGGGTGGTTTTCTTAATTTCTCTGTTACTTTGCTGTTAGTATATAGAAACATAAGATTCCTGTATATTAATTTCATAACCTGAAACTTTACTGAATGGATTGATGAGTTCTAGTACTTTTTGGTGGCATATTTAGCATTTTTTATGTATAGTGTCTGCAGACAGCAACAGTTTTACTTCTTCCTTTCAAACTGGATTCCTTTTATTTCCTTTTCTTGTCTGATTGCTTGGCTAGAACTTCCATTACTATGTTGAATAAAAGTGACAAGAGTAAGCATCCTTGTTTTATTCCTGTTCTTAGAGGAAGTGCTTTCAGCTTTTCACCACCAAGTAGGATATTAGCTATGGGTCTGTCATATATGGCCTGTATTATATGGAGGTATATTCCCTCTATACTCACTTTGTTGAGAGTGTTTATCATAAATGGATGTTGAACTGTGTCAATCACTTTTCCAGCATCTATTAAGATGGTCACATGATTTTCATTCTTCCATTTGTTATTGTGGTGTGTCATGTTGATTGGTTTGTGGATACCGAACCATCCTTGCATTCCTGTGATAAATTTCACTTGATCAGGTTGTATGATATTTTTAAGGCATTGTTGGATATGATTTGCTAATATTTTGCAGAGGATCTTTGCATCTATGTTCACCAGTGACGCTGATCTATAATTTCCCCCTTTTGTACTATCTTTGTCTGGTTTTGCTATCAAGTTAATGCTGGCCCCAAAGAATGTGCTTGGATGCATTTCTTCCTCTGCAATATTCTGGAATAATTTGAGAAATACAGATGTTGATTTTTCTGTAAATGTTTGTTAGAATTCACCTGTGAAGCCATATAGTTCTGGACTTTTGTCTGTTGGTAGTTTCTTTAATTACTGGTAATTGATTTGTTCATAATTTATATTTTTTCCTGATTCAGTCTTGGGAGATTTTACATTTCTAGAAATTTGCCCATTTCTTCTAGGTTGTCCTTTTTATTGGCATAAAATTGTTCATTAATAATACCTTATGGCCTTTTATTGGCTTCCCAGGTGGCACTAGTGGTAAAGAACCTGCCTGCCAATACAGAAGACAAGAAATGTGGGTTTGATTCCTGGGTCAGAAAGATCCCCTGGAGGAGGAAACGGTAAACCACTCCAGCATTCTTGCCTGGAGAATCCCATGGACAGAGGAGCCTGGCAGTCTACAATCCATAAGGTCACAAAGAGTGGGAGACAACTGAAGCAACTTAGCATGCAAAGTCCTTCATATTTCTCTGGTGGCAGTTGTAACTTCTTTTTCATTTCTGATTTTACTGATTTGGGCTCTCTTTTTTCTTGATGAGCCTGGTTAAAGGATCATCAATTTTGTTTATCTTTTCAGAAAACTGGCTCTTTTACATTGATCTTTTCTATTGTGTTTTTAGTCTCTATGTTATTTATTTCTGTAAATCACAGGAATAAATTCCAGACTATGCATTCCATGGAATTCTCCAAGCCAGAATAATGGAGTGGGTCACCTTTGCCTTATCCAGGGGATCTTTCCCACCCAGGGATTGAACCCCGGTCTCCCACACTGCAGGCAGATTCTTTACCAGCTGAGCCACAAGGGAAGCCCAAGAATACTGGAGTGGGTGGCCTGTCCCTTCTCCAGGGGATCTTCCCAACCCAGGAATCAAACCAGGGTCAACTGCATTGCAGGCAGATTCTTTTTACCAACTGAGCTATCAGGAAAGCCCTAAAGGATCATCAATTTTGTTTCTCTTTTCAAAACACTAGCTCTTTTAAATTGATCTTTTCTATCATGTTTTCAGTCTCTATGTGATTTATTTCTGCTCTCATTTTTGTGATTTCTTTCCTTCTACTTAATTTGGTCTTTGTGCTTTCTCTAGTTCCTTTAGGAGCAAGGTTAGGTCGTTTATTTCAGATTTTTGCTGTTTCTTGAGGTAGGGTTATATTGCCTTAAACTTCCCCCTTAAAATTGCTTCTGCTGCATCCCATAGATTTGGGATCATTGTGTTTTCATTTTCATTTGTCTCCAGGTATTTTTTTAAATTTCTTCTTTAATTTCTTCAGTGACTCATTGGTTGTTTAGTAGCATATTATTCAGCCTCCAAGTTGTGTTTTTACAGTATTTTTCTTATAGTTAATGTCTATTCTCATAGCACTGTGGTCAGAAAAGATGACTAATGTTATTTCAATCTTGAATTTACTGCCTATTTGGTGTCCTAGCATGCAATCTATTCTGGAGCATGCTCCATGGGCACTTGAAAAGAATGCGGATTCTGCTGCTTTGTGATGGAATGTCCTATCTATCAAGTTCACCTAGTCTAATGTGTCATTTAAGGCCAGTGTTTCCTCATTGTTCTTCTATCTCGATGACCCATCCACTGATGTAAATGGGATATTGAAGTCCCCCACTATTATTTTGTTGCTATCAATTTCTTTGATAGCAATGTCTATTAAAATTTGCTTTATGTACTTAGGTGCTCCTATGTTGGGTGCATACATATTTTAAATTATTATATCTTCTTGTTTAATTGATCCATTTATCATTATGTAGTGTCTCTCTTTGTTTCTTGCTTTATTATTTGTTTTAAAGTCTATTTTTCTGGTATAGTATTGCTACCCCAGCTTTCTTTTTGTTTCTGTTTCCATAGAATATCTTTTTCCATGCCCTGACTTTCAGTCTGTATGTGTCTTTAGATAAAAAATTAGTCTTTTAGAGGCAGTATGTGTGTGTCTTATTTCTGTACCCATTCAGTTCACTTCAGTTGAGTCGCTCAGTCGTGTCCAACTCTTTGCGACCCCATGAATCACAGCAGGCCAGGCCTCCCTGTCCATCACCATCTCCCAGAGTTCACTCAGACTCATGTCCAACAAGTCAGTGATGCCATCCAGCCATCTCATCCTCTGTCGTCCCCTTCTTCTCTTGCCCCCAATCCCTCCCAGCATCAGAGTCTTTTCCAATGAGTCAACTCTTCGCATGAGGTGGCCAAAGTACTGGAGTTTCAGCTTTAGCATCATTCCTTCCAAAGAAATCCCAGGGCTGATCTCCTTCAGAATGGACTGCTTGGATCTCCTTGCAGTCCCAGGGACTCTCAAGAGTCTTCTCCAACACCACAGTTCAAAAGCATCAATTCTTCAGCACTCAGCTTTCTTCACAGTCCAACTCTCACATCCATACATGACTACTGGAAAAACCATAGCCTTGACTAGATGGACCTTTGTTGGCAAAGTCATGTCTCTACTTTTCAATATGCTATCTAGGTTGGTCATAACTTTCCTTCCAAGGAGTAAGCATCTTTTAATTTCATGGCTGCAGTCACCATCTGCAGTGATTTGGGAGCCCAAAATAAATAAAGTCTGACACTGTTTCCACTGTTTCCTCATCTATTTCCCATGAAGTGATGGGACCAGATGCCATGATCTTCGTTTTCTGAATGTTGAGCTTTAAGCCAACTTTTTCACTCTCCACTTTCACTTTCATCAAGAGGCTTTTGAGTTCCTCTTCACTTTCTGCCATAAGGGTGGTGTCATCCACATATCTGAGGTTATTGATATTTCTCCTGGCAATCTTGATTCCAGCTTGTGCTTCTTCCAGCCCAGCGTTTCTCATGATATACTCTGCATATAAGTTAAATAAGCAGGGTGACAATATCCAGCCTTGACGTACTCCTTTTCCTATTTGGAACCAGTCTGTTGTTCCATGTCCAGGTCTAACTGTTGCTTCCTGACCTGTATATAGGTTTCTCAAGAGGTGGCTCAGGTGGTCTGGTATTCCCATCTCTTTCAGAATTTTCCACAGTTTTATTGTGATCCACACATAGGTATGTACTTATTACTATTTTGATCATTCTTTGGGGGTTGTTTTCTGGTTATTTTGATTTTTTCATCATCATTTTAGATTAACTAAAGTTTTAAGTGAATATGTCTACAGTAATTTAAAAACACACACACACACACCATGGTGAGACTTTAAAAAAGGAAAGACAAAAATGTTCTCAGTTGCAGTATTTCTTACTAGGGTTTGTCTAGACTATGAGCAAAGTAAATTGGAGACCTCAAATTCAAAGAACAGGAAAAAAAGAAATTCTGCACTGCTTATAAAAATAGCATCACATCCTTCCTTGGTATACTTTAAAAACACATGTTTTACTTGTTTATGGTGATTTAAGTACCCCTTCCTATATTCCTTTGGAATAACTCTTACCCTGGGATAAGTCACGCTCTCACTGATAAACCTCAGCACTCTGACTCTCTGTGTTTTCTCAGGACCTCAGCCTGGGTGGCCAGGGAACAGCACAACCACTAGATCCAATCTAGAGTAGGAGCTGAGGCAATACCAAACTATGAGTGAAAATTTAAGAGTCCCATTATTTCAGTTCAGAAGTGCTTTGAGAAAATCCCAAGAAAAGGCGTATTAGTGAACTTCCCATTGGGGTTGATGCTACGGAGCTCCACATTTTCCACCAGTACAGTATGAAAGGAGTGAAGCTCAGTCCTGAGAGAATGCACCAGAGATGTGACATACAAGAGAAAAAATCTAGATCTCAGTTCCAGTAGCCCTTGGATATCTTCTGTAACCAGGCTCTGTGCTAGGTGCTGACAAGAGATAGAAAAATTATGAATGGTGGTATGGGTTCCCAGAGCCTCAAGTTTACCATCTGAAATGTTTCATAAGATTTTCTTATATGTTTGCACTTAGAGATTTTACAGTATTAGCTCTTATATTTAGGTCTATGACCCATTTTGAGCTAATTTGTGTACATGATGTGAGATAATGGTAGAGGTTTATATCTCTGTACACATCTATCCAATTGCTCCAGCACCATTTGTTGAAATGATCATTCTTTCCCCCACTGTATTATTTTGATACCTTTTCTGAAAATTAATTGGCCACATATGCATGGGTCTTTTTGTGGACTTTTTATTCTGTTCCATTGATTTATTGGTCTGTTTTTACACCAGTAATATATTGTATTGTCCTGGTTACTAGTGCTTTATCATAAGTCTCAAAATTAGATAGTGCTAGTCTTCCAACTTTGTTCCTTTTTAAAATATTTTTGATTTTTCTAGATTCTTTGAATTTCCACATAAAGTGTAGAATCAATGTAGAATCAATCAATCAAAGTGTAGAATCTCTCCAAAACAAAACAAAAAGACTACAGATATTTTGACTGGGTTTGTATTAACTTTATAAATCAATTTGGGGCAAATTAACATCTTAATTGGAGAAGGCAATGGCACCCCACTCCAGTACTCTTGCCTGGAAAATCCCATGGACGGAGGAGCCTGGAAGGTTGCAGTCCATGGGGTTGCTAAGAGTCGGACACGACTGAGCAACTTCACTTTCACTTTTCACTTTCCTGCATTGGAGAAGGAAATGGCAACTCACTCCACTGTTCTTGCCTGGAGAATCCCAGGGACGGGGGAGCCTGGTGGGCTGCCATCTATGGGGTCACACAGAGTTGGACACGACTAAAGTGACTTAGCATAGCATAACATCTTAATAATATTTACTATTCCCATTGATGAATATACAAAATTCCTTTTTTCCCTCATGCCTGTGTTATCAATCTTTCTAAGTATTTTTCTTGGAATTTTTTAGAATCAGTATCTCTGAAAGACTCTGTTTATCAGTATTCAGTATTGAGTATATAAATGATGTCTAATAAACATCAAAAGTTAATAATACTACCCAGTAAATTACATGAATACATATAATTACAACAAATAATAGAAACCTAAGTTTTCCATCTAATTCTGCTAATATGCTTTTTTACTAATAGACTTTCTTCAATCATTATGCTCTTTGGTCTCTATAGTTTCACTTTTACTTAAAGGACATTAACCTTCACTTTCAGTCTTTCAGTTCCTGAACGGGTAGATCCTCAACTATGATGCAAATTGTTTACAAAGTTTAATTCTTGAGTAGCATAAAATTGTGAAATCTCAAGACTTCATTCTAGATTCTTTCTAATAGAAATAAGAAAGGACTACATGTCTTTAAATGTGCAAGTATGACATATGAGTAGGATTAAACTTCAACAAACCCAAACAGAAAAGACCTAACAATCAGAAAGGATGCCCTCCAAAAACAAACCATAGAGTAATTTTTTTTGCAAACCAACTGAATCTAAGCCCTGTTCAAGACATAAAAACAAATTTATCTGTGTAACTTTAAGTGTCTCATAGGAAGACGGCTAAAATTCAGTGAAATTTTAATGTAGACACAAGTTGCCTTCAAATGCCCACTTCTATGTCCTGAATCCTGAGTAGCCTCAGGCAGTTCCTCCTGTTTCCTAGAGAAGCAGTGTATTTTCCTCACACCTAGAACCATTCCATGCTTCTGATAGTTCTCTCTAATAAAATTTTAGAATTATAGGTTATTAGTGCTGCTGCTGCGGCTGCTGCTAAGTCGCTTCAGTTGTGTCCGACTCTGTGCAATCCCATAGACGGCAGCCCACCAGGCTCCGCCGTCCCTGGGATTCTCCAGGCAAGAACACTGGAGTGGGTTGCCATTTCCTTCTCCAATGCATGAAACTGAAAAGTGAAAGTGAAGTCGCTCAGTCGTGTCCGACTCTTAGTGACCCCATGGACTGCAGCCCACCAGGCTCCTCCATCCATGGGGTTTTCCAGGCAAGAGCACTGGAGTGGGGTGCCATCGCCTTCTCCTTATTAGTGCTAGAGAGATCTTAAAAATCATGTAACCCAATCCCCTTGTTTCACAACTGGGAAAACAGAGGCCTAGGAATATAAAATTACCTATATAGTTATATAATTTTCTGCTAATGCAGAAACAACTAGAATTCAAGCTTTCTACCACTTAACTTCAGGGCTGTCATACAATACTATGTCACAGAAATTAGTTTAAACTGCTATGTTAGGGTACTAATTATCCCAAGATAGTTCCATTTATGTTCTTCTTTTTAATTAAGGAAGTAATATACAAAAATTAGGGTTTTTTTTAATTGCAGATAATGTACAAGTCTCACTTGCTCCTACAAAATCCCACTCCCACTTCCTAATGCACTTCTCTGTTTCTTCCTGATGTACTTTTAATTCTCAAATTGATCTATATCTTATTTTCCTTTGTATTTACATACAAATATTTCTACATATAATTTTATCTTTAAGGTGATTTTTAAGCAAATATTAGAATTACCTCTTGCTGGCAATTTGGTTTGTCTATATCTTGACTTACCATAAAGGAGATCTAACACATAATATTCCACATTGTGCCAAATGTTCTGTTATCCACTCAACATCATAGCTTCCTCCTCTAAATTCTTATCATCACAAGGGAAAAGCTCAAAAATACATTTCCCAAAATCCCTTTAAATTATGGTTATGGGTTAAATACTATTAGCAAGAGTTACTAAGAAGGGAACAGAGGAGAGCCAATATTTTCTAGCAATCATTGCAGACAGGTATGTGGACAAATGGAAAAAGATGGATGTTCACAGCAGTTTCTAAAAAGCTCCTGAAAATCACCTGCTATGTGTGGGGGAAGGAAAGGGTGGGCTGAATTGAGAGAGTAGCATTGAAACATGTACATCACCGTGTGTGAAATAGATAGGCTAGTGGGAAGTTGCTGTGTAACACAGGGAGCTCAGTCCAGTGCTCTGTAACAACCTAGAGAAGTGAGATGGGGGTAGGGGAGGCAGGTTCCAGAGCGAGGGGATATATGTGTATACTTAAGACTTATTCATGTTGTTGTACAGCAGAAACCAACACAACGTTGTAAAGCAATTTGTTGTTCAATCGCTAAGTCATGTCCAACTCTTTGTGAATCCATGGTCACACCAAGCTTCCCTGTCCTTCACTCTCTCCCGGAATTTGCTCAAACTCATGTCCATTGAGTCAGTGATGCCAGCCAACAATCTCATTCTCTGTCACCCCCTTTTCCTGCCCTCAATCTTTCCCAGCATCAGAGTCTTTTCCAAAAGAGTCGGTTCTTCTTATCAGGTGGCCAAAGTACTGGAGCTTCAGCAAAGCAATTATCCTCCAATTAAAAATATTATCTTCCAATTAAAAATAGTTTTTTAAAAAAGAGGAATGGGGGAAAAAATCACCTGCTGTCCAACTTTAAAAAGCCTCACAAAATGGCTTCACTGGGGAAGTCTACCAAACACACAAAGAAGAACCTATACCAATCCTTCTCAAACTCTTCCAAAAGACTGAAGAGGAAAGAACAATCCCAAAGCCATTTTATTAATTAATCTTCAACAAAGGAGGCAAGACTATACAATGGAGAAAAGATAGTCTCCAAGTGGTAATGGGAAAGTTGGACAGCTGCATATAAATCAAAGAAGTTATAACACTCTCTCATACCATACACAAAATGACTTAAAGATTTAAATATAAGACAGGACATTTTTGCTCTTGGACTGGAAGAATTAATATTGCTAAAATGGCCATACTACCCAAAGTAACCTACAGACTTAATGCTGCTGCTGCTGCTAAGTCGCTTCAGTCGTGTCCAACTCTGTGCGACCCCATAGACAGCAGCCCACTAGGCTCCTCTGTCCCTGGGATTCTCCAGGCAAGAATACTGGAGTGGGTTGCCATTTCCTTCTCCAATGCATGAAAGTGAAAAGTGAAAGTAAAGTCGCTCAGTCATGCCTGACTCTTAGCGACCCCATGGACTGCAGCCTACCAGGCTCCTCCACCCATGGGATTTTCCAGGCAAGAGTACTGGAGTGGGTTGCCATTGCCTTCTCCAACAGACTTAATGCAATCTCTATCAAATTATTAATGGTATTTTTCACAGAACTAGAACAAATAATCCTAAAACTTATATGGACCCACACCAGACTCAGAATTGCCAAAGCTGGAGCCATAGCCCTCCCAGATTTTAGACAACACTATAAGCTACATCACTCTGATATCAAAACCAGACAAAGGCACTAACAAAAAAGAAAATAGCAGGCAAATATCTGATGAATATACATGCAAAAATTCTCAACAAAATATTAGCAAATTGAATCCAACAACATGTAAAAAAGATCATACACCATAACAAAGTTGAATTCATCCCAGGATCACAAGGATGTGTCAGCATAAACAAAGCAATCAATGTGATACACCACATGAACAAAAGAAAAAACAAAAACCGCATGATCATCTCAACAGATGCAGAAAAAACATTTGATAAAATTCAACATCCATTCATCATCTAAACAAACAAACAAAAAACTCTTACCAAAGTGGGAATAGAGGGAACATACCTCAACACAATAAAAGATATTTCTGGCAAGCCTACAGCCAACATAACACTTAATAGTGAAAAGATGAAAGCCTTCCTGCTAAAATCTGCAACAAGATAAGAATGCCCATTCTCACAACTTCTATTCAACATAGTATTGAAAGTCTAGTCACAGCAGTCAGACAAGAAAAAGAAATAAAATGTATCCAAATTGGAAGGGAAGAGTTAAAACTGTCATTTTATATGCAGATGACATGATACTACATATAGAAAATCCTGAAGACTCCACATAAAAATTACTAGAACTGATAAATCCAGCAAGGTAGCAAGATACAAGATTAACATACATATCAGCTGCATTTCTTTATACTAACAAAATAATCATAAAGGAAAGGTAAAAAACTCCATTTTAAAATAAAATAAAAAATAAAATACTTAGGAATAAATCTGACCAAAGAGGTAAAAAATTTATCTCCTGAGAACTATAAAACATTGACAGAGGAAATTGAAGATGATACAAAGAAATGGAAAGATATCCCATGCTCCTGGACTGGAAGAATTAATATTGCTAAAATGGCCATACTACCCAAAGTAACCTACAGATTTAATGCAATCTCTATCAAATTACTAATGGCATTTTTCACAGAACTAGAACAAATAATCCTAAAATTTATATGGGCCCATATCAGACCCAGAATTACCAAAGCTGGAAACATAGCCCTTCGTGACTTTAGACAATACTACAGTAATCAAAACAGAGTGGTGCTGGCACAAAAACAGACATATTGATCAGTGGAACAGAATAGAGAATCCAGGGGAGAAAAAAACACCCACATACCTAGAGTCAAATAATCTTCAACAAAGGAGGCAAGACTACACAATGGAGAAAAGATAGTCTCCAAGTGGTAATGGAAACGTTGGACAGCTGCATGTAAATCATTGAAGTTATAATACTCTCTCATACTATACACAAAAATAAACTCAAAACGACTTAAAGATTCCTTTTAATTATTTACTTATTTATTTCATTTTAATTGGAGGCTAATTACTTTAC
Organism: Bubalus bubalis; assembly: GCF_019923935.1. Classification (NCBI taxonomy): domain Eukaryota; kingdom Metazoa; phylum Chordata; class Mammalia; order Artiodactyla; family Bovidae; genus Bubalus; species Bubalus bubalis. The sequence continues at coordinate 25,549,942 of NC_059175.1, read as the reverse complement.
AATATTGTAGTGGTTTTTGCCATACATTCACATGAATCAGCCACAGGTGTACATGTGTTCCTCATCCTGAACCCCCCTCCCACCTCCCTCCCCATCCCATCCCTCAGGGTCATCCCAGTGAACCAGCCCTGAGCACCCTGTCTCATGCCTTGAACCTGGCTGCTGCTGCTGCTAAGTCGCTTCAGTCGTGTCCGACTCTGTGTGACTCCATAGACGGCAGCCTACCAGGCTCCTCCATCCCTGGGATTCTCCAGGCAAGAACACTGGAGTGGGTTGCCATTTGGGCTTCCCTGGTGGCTCAGAGGTTAAAGCGTCTGCCGGGTTCGATCCTTGGGTGGGGAAGACCCCTGGAGAAGAGTCTGACTTGACTGAGTGACTTCACTTTCACTTTTCACTTTCATGCATTGGAGAAAATTCATCCCTCCACGGGATTCTCCAGGCAAGAGTACTGGAGTGGGTCACCATTGCCTTCTCCCATCAAACCTGGATTGGCCATCTATTTCACATATGATAACATACATGTTTCTTTTTTTTTTTTTTTAATTTTATTTTATTTTTAAACTTAACATAACTGTATTAGATTTGCCAAATATCAAAATGAATCCGCCACAGGTATACATGTGTTCCCCATCCTGAACCCTCCTCCCTCCTCCCTCCCCATTCCATCCCTCTGGGTCGTCCCAGTGCACCAGCCCCAAGCATCCAGTATCGTGCATCAAACCTGGACTGGCACCTCGTTTCATACATGATATTTTACATGTTTCAATGCCATTCTCCCAAATCTTCCCACCCTCTCCCTCTCCCACAGAGTCCATAAGACTGTTCTATACATCAGTGTCTCTTCTGCTGTCTCGTACACAGGGTTATTGTTACCATCTTTCTAAATTCCATATATATGCGTTAGTATACTGTATTGGTGTTTTTCTTTCTGGCTTACTTCACTCTGTATAATAGGCTCCAGTTTCATCCACCTCATTAGAACTGATTCAAATGTATTCTTTTTAATGGCTGAATAATACTCCATTGTGTATATGTACCACAGCTTTCTTATCCATTCATCTGCTGATGGACATCTAGGTTGCTTCCATGTCCTGGCTATTATAAACAGTGCTGCGATGAACATTGGGGTACTCGTGTCTCTTTCCCTTCTGGTTTTCTCAGTGTGTATGCCCAGCAGTGGGATTGCTGGATCATAAGGCAGGTCTATTTCCAGTTTTTTAAGGAATCTCCACACTGTTCTCCATAGTGGCTGTACTAGTTTGCATTCCCACCAACAGTGTAAGAGGGTTCCCTTTTCTCCACACCCTCTCCAGCATTTATTACTTGTAGACTTTTGGATTGCAGCCATTCTGACTGGTGTGAAATGGTACCTCATAGTGGTTTTGATTTGCATTTCTCTGATAATGAGTGATGTTGAGCATCTTTTCATGTGTTTGTTAGCCATCTGTATGTCTTCTTTGGAGAATTGTCTATTTAGTTCTTTGGCCCATTTTTTGATTGGGTCATTTATTTTTCTGGAGTTGAGCTGTAGGAGTTGCTTGTATATCCTCGAGATTAGTTGTTTGTCAGTTGCTTCATTTGCTATTATCTTCTTCCATTCTGAAGGCTGTCTTTTCACCTTGCTAATAGTTTCCTTTGATGTGCAGAAGCTTTTAAGGTTAATTAGGTCCCATTTGTTTATTTTTGCTTTTATTTCCAATATTCTGGGAGGTGGGTCATAGAGGATCCTGCTGTGATGTATGTCAGAGAGTGTTTTGCCTATGTTCTCCTCTAGGAGTTTTATAGTTTCTAGTCTTACGTTTAGATCTTTAATCCATTTTGAGTTTATTTTTGTGTATGGTGTTAGAAAGTGTTCTAGTTTCATTCTTTTACAAGTGGTTGACCAGAGTTCCCAGCACCACTTGTTAAAGAGATTGTCTTTAATCCATTGTATATTCTTGCCTCCTTTGTCGAAGATAAGGTGTCCATATGTGCGTGGATTTATCTCTGGGCTTTCTATTTTGTTCCATTGATCTATATTTCTGTCTTTGTGCCAGTACCATACTGTCTTGATAACTGTGGCTTTGTAGTAGAGCCTGAAGTCAGGTAGGTTGATTCCTCCAGTTCCATTCTTCTTTCTCAAGATCGCTTCGGCTATTCGAGGTTTTTTGTTTTTCCATACAAATTGTGAAATTATTTGTTCTAGCTCTGTGAAGAATGCTGTTGGTAGCTTGATAGGGATTGCATTGAATCTATAGATTGCTTTGGGTAGTATATTCATTTTCACTACATTGATTCTTCCAATCCATGAACATGGTATATTTCTCCATCTGTTAGTGTCCTCTTTGATTTCTTTCACCAGTGTTTTATAGTTTTCTATATATAGGTCTTTAGTTTCTTTAGGTAGATATATTCCTAAGTTTTTTATTCTTTCCGTTGCAATGGTGAATGGAATTGTTTCCTTAATTTCTCTTTCTGTTTTCTCATTATTAGTGTATAGGAATGCAAGGGATTTCTGTGTGTTGATTTTATATCCTGCAACTTTACTATAGTCATTGATTAGTTCTAGTAATTTTCTGGTGGAGTCTTTAGGGTTTTCTATGTAGAGGATCATGTCATCTGCAAACAGTGAGAGCTTTACTTCTTCTTTTCCAATTTGGATTCCTTTTATTTCTTTTTCTGTTCTGATTGCTGTGGCCAAAACTTCCAAAACTATGTTGAATAGTAATGGTGAAAGTGGGCACCCTTGTCTTGTTCCTGACTTTAGAGGAAATGCTTTCAGTTTTTCACCATTGAGGATAATGTTTGCTGTGGGTTTGTCATATATAGCTTTGATTATGTTGAGGTATGTTCCTTCTATTCCTGCTTTCTGGAGAGTTTTGATCATAAATGGATGTTGAATTTTGTCAAAGGCTTTCTCTGCATCTATTGAGATAATCATATGGTTTTTATTTTTCAATTTGTTAATGTGGTGTATTACATTGATTGATTTGCGGATATTGAAGAATCCTTGCATCCCTGGGATAAAGCCCACTTGGTCATGGTGTATGATCTTTTTAATGTGTTGCTGGATTCTGATTGCTAGAATTTTGTTAAGGATTTTTGCGTCTATGTTCATCAGTGATATTGGCCTGTAGTTTTCTTTTTTTGTGGGATCTTTGTCAGGTTTTGGTATTAGGGTGATGGTGGCCTCATAGAATGAGTTTGGAAGTTTACTATCCTCTGCAATTTTCTGGAAGAGTTTGAGCAGGATAGGTGTTAGCTCTTCTCTAAATTTTTGGTAGAATTCAGCTGTGAAGCCGTCTGGACCTGGGCTTTTGTTTGCTGGAAGATTTTTTATTACAGTTTCAATTTCCGTGCTTGTGATGGGTCTGTTAAGATTTTCTATTTCTTCCTGATCGAGTTTTGGAAAGTTGTACTTTTCTAAGAATTTGTCCATTTCTTCCTCGTTGTCCATTTTATTGGCATATAATTGTTGCTAGTAGTCTCTTATGATCCTTTGTATTTCTGTGTTGTCTGTTGTGATCTCTCCATTTTCATTTCTAATTTTATTGATTTGATTTTTCTCCCTTTGTTTCTTGATGAGTCTGGCTAATGGTTTGTCAATTTTATTTATCGTTTCAAAGAACCAGCTTTTGGTTTTGTTGATTTTTGCTATGGTCTCTTTTGTTTCTTTTGCATTTATTTCTGCTCTAATTTTTAAGATTTCTTTCCTTCTACTAACCCTGGGGTTCTTCATTTCTTCCTTTTCTAGTTGCTTTAGGTGTAGAGTTAGGTTACTTATTTGACTTTTTTCTTGTTTCTTGAGGTGTGCCTGTATTGCTATGAACTTTCCCCTTAGGACTGCTTTTACCGTGTCCCACAGGTTTTGGGTTGTTGTGTTTTCATTTTCATCCGTTTCTATGCAAATTTTGATTTCTTTTTTGATTTCTTCTGTGATTTGTTGGTTATTCAGCAGCGTGTTGTTTAGCCTCCATATGTTGGATTTTTTAATAGTTTTTCTCCTGTAATTGAGATCTAATCTTACTGCATTGTGGTCAGAAAAGATACTTGGAATGATTTCTATTTTTTTGAATTTACCAAGGCTAGCTTTATGGCCCAGGATGTGATCTATCCTGGAGAAGGTTCCATGTGTGCTTGAGAAGAAGGTGAAATTCATTGTTTTGGGATGAAATGTCCTATAGATATCAATTAGGTCTAACTGGTCTATTGTATCGTTTAAAGTTTGTGTTTCCTTGTTAATTTTCTGTTTAGTTGATCTATCCATAGGTGTGAGTGGGGTATTAAAGTCTCCCACTATTATTGTGTTATTGTTAATTTCTTCTTTCATACTTGTTAGCATTTGTCTTACATACTGCGGTGCTCCCGTGTTGGGTGCATATATATTTATAATTGTTATATCTTCTTCTTGGATTGATCCTTTGATCATTATGTAGTGACCATCTTTGTCTCTTTTCACAGCCTTTGTTTTAAAGTCTATTTTATCTGATATGAGTATTGCTACTCCTGCTTTCTTTTGGTCCCTATTTGCATGGAAAATCTTTTTCCAGCCCTTCACTTTCAGTCTGTATGTGTCCCCTGTTTTGAGGTGGGTCTCTTGTAGACAACATATGCAGGGGTCTTGTTTTTGTATCCATTCAGCCAGTCTTTGTCTTTTGGTTGGGGCATTCAACCCATTTATGTTTAAGGTAATTACTGATAAGTATGACCCCGTTGCCATTTACTTTATTGTTTTGGGTTCGAATTTATACACCATATTTGTGTTTCCTGTCTAGAGAATATCCTTTAGTATTTGTTGGAGAGCTGGTTTGGTGGTGCAGAATTCTCTCAGCTTTTGCTTGTCTGAAAAGCTTTTGATTTCTCCTTCATACTTGAATGAGATCCTTGCTGGGTACAATAATCTGGGCTGTAGGTTATTTTCTTTCATCATTTTAAGTATGTCTTGCCATTCCCTCCTGGTTTGAAGAGTTTCTATTGAAAGATCAGCTGTTATCCTTATGGGAATTCCCTTGTGTGTTATTTGTTGTTTTTCCCTTGCTGCTTTTAATATTTGTTCTTTGTGTTTGATCTTTGTTAATTTGATTACTATGTGTCTTGGGGTGTTTCACCTTGGGTTTATCCTGTTTGGGACTCTCTGGGTTTCTTGGACTTGGGTGATTATTTCCTTCCCCATTTTAGGGAAGTTTTCAACTATTATCTCCTCAAGTATTTTCTCATGGTCTTTCTTTTTGTCTTCTTCTTCTGGGATCCCTATGATTCGAATGTTGTAGCGTTTAATATTGTCCTGGAGGTCTCTGAGATTGTCCTCATTTCTTTTAATTCGTTTTTCTTTTGTCCTCTCTGATTCATTTATTTCTACCATTCTATCTTCTAATTCACTAATCCTATCTTCTGCCTCTGTTATTCTACTATTTGTTGCCTCCAGAGTGTTTTTAATTTCACTTATTGCATTATTCATTATATATTGACTCTTTTTTATTTCTTCTAAGTCCTTGTTAAACCTTTCTTGCATCTTCTCAATCCTTGCCTCCAAGCTATTTATCTGTGATTCCATTTTAATTTCAAGATTTTGGATCAATTTCACTATCATTATTCGGAATTCTTTATCAGGTAGATTCCCTATCTCTTCCTCTTTTGTTTGGTTTGGTGGGCATTTATCCTGTTCCTTTATCTGCTGGCTATTCCTCTGTCTCTTCATCTTGTTTAAATTGCTGAGTTTGGGGTGTCCTTTCTGTATTCCGGCAGTTTGTGGAGTTCTCTTTATTGTGGCATTTCCTTGCTGTGTGTGGGTTTGTACAGGTGGCTTGTCAAGGTTTCCTGGTTAGGGAAACTTGTGTCGATGTTCTGGTGGATGGAGCTGTATTTCTTCTCTCTGGAGTGTAATGAAATGTCCAGTAATGAGTTATGAGATGTCTATGGTTTTGGGGTGACTTTGGGCAGCCTGTATCTTGAAGCTCAGGGCTGTGTTCCTTTGTTGCTGGAGAATTTGCTTGGTATGTCTTGCCCTGGAACTTGTTGGCCCTTGTGTGGTGCTTGGTTTCAGTGTCGGTATGGAGGCGTTTGATGAGCTCCTGTCAATTAATGTTCCTTGGAGTCAGGAGTTCCCTGGAGTCAGGGTTTGGACTTAAGCCTCCTACTTCCAGTTATCGGTCTTAATTTTACAGTAGTTTCAAAACTTCTCCTTCTATACAGCACCACTGATAAAACATCTACGTTAAAGATGAAAAGTTTCTCTACTGTGAGGGTCACTCAGAGAGGTTCACAGCGTTACATGGAGAAGAGAAGAGGGAGGAGGGAGTTAGAGGTGACCCAAATGAGATGAGGTGGAATCAATAGTGGAGAGAGTGGGCTAGCCAGTAGTCACTTCCTTATGTGCACTCCACAACTGGACCGCTCAGAGATGTTCACGGAGTTATACAGGGAAGAGAAGAAGGAGGCAGGAGACAGAGGTGGCCAGAAGGATAAAAGGGGGAAATGAAAAGGAGGGAGACAGATCCAGCCAGTAATCAGTTCCTTAAGTGTTCTCCACCGTCTGGAACACACAGAAATTCACAGAGTTGGGTAGAGTAGAGAGGGGTTAGGGAGGAGATACAGGTGACCTGGTGGAGAAAATGGAGAGTCCAAAGGGAGAGAGAGCAGTCAAGCCAGTAATCTCGTACCCTAGTGAAAAATGGGTCCTGAAGATTGGGTTCTTAAAGGTATAAAATTGGTAACAAATACATAAAAACAAAAATTAGAAATCTAGAGTAGAGTTTGGAATTTCAAAAATGCGATGTTAATGAGAAGAAGAAGGAAAAGAAAGAGAGGAAAAACGAACAAAGAAAAACAAACAAGGTCGTGAAAGTAATAAAGAAACTACAGGTACACAATTGATAACTAATACCAAAAAGCAAAAATTAAAAATCTAGAGTAGAGTTTGGAATTTCAAAAATACAACGTTAAAAAAAAAAAAAAAAGAAGAAGAAGAAGAAGAAAAATAAAGAGAGAAAACAAACAAACCAACAAAAACAATGTCGCAAAAATTATAAAGAAAATACAGGTACAAAATTGATATCAAATACCAAAAAGCATAAATTAAAAATCTTTAGTAGAGTTTGGAATTGCAGATATACGATGTTATATAAAAGAAGAAGAGAAAGAAACAGAGGGAAAAAAAAGTCACAGAAATTATGAAAAAAAACTATAGGTACAAAATTGATAACATATATCAAAAGGCTAAAATTAAAAATCTAGAGTAGAGTTTGGAATTTCAAAAATACAATGTTAAAGAAAAGAAGAAAAAGAAAAAAGAAAAAAAAAAAAAAAAAACCACGGTCAAAAAATTATAAAATATATATATGAAGTTTGCTGAAGAAGAAAAAGAAAAAAAAAATAGGGTCTTTTTTTTTTTTTTTGCAAAGTAATAGTTATAAAAGTGAAAATTAAAGGACAATAGAGGACTTTAAAAAAATTTTTTTTTAATTAAAAAAAAAAAAAGAAAGAAAGATTGATCGTAAAAATAGTAAAAATATATCTAGGTCTTTCTCTGGTTTTGTTGTGAGTATTGTGGGTTCAGTTCATTTTTGGCAGTTCCTTAGTCCGACTTATATTTCTCAAGGTCTATAGGCCCCTTCCTATGTAATCCGTAGTAACCACAGGGTTTTAATCTATGGCCTGTAGCTTCCAAGGCGTTTCCCTCTGTTATAGCTTCTTCTGTTTGCTGGTCTCTTCAGTGTCTGGTTCCCGCCCCGACACAATGGGGACGGTTGAGGACACTATTTTTTTTATTTTTATTTTTTTTTATTTAGGCTCACTTGTTCAGCCGCGCTGTGGGGAGGGAGGGAGGGATGCTGCAAACAGATAACACTGGCGTGCGCTCGCAGTGCCTCAGCCACACTGGGTCTGCCCCCCGCTCACGGCGCGTGTAGCCTCCCTGCCCACACTGCTCGGGCTCTAGGTTGTTCCGCCGGGAACAATCAGAGGCCGGCCCTGGGCTGAGCTCCCAGGTCCAAGCCGCTCAGGTTCAGGCACTCCGGTAGTCCTCAGAGGCGCAGACTCGGTTGGGCCTGCGTTTTGTGTTCTTCCCAGACCCGAGCAGCTCAGGTGATGAGGTGTTTGGCGGGCGCCAATGCTGCGACTTATCGCCTCCCCGCCACTCGGTTATCTGGGTGTAAAACCGGCACACCTTCTCAGGCAGATGTTGACCGTCCAGACCCCCAAGAAGTTTTAGTTAGCAAAGAAGCCTGCTTACAGTTTTATAGATAGTGTCTCTCTGGGGCTGCGATGTCCCCCTTCCGGCTCTGGCTGCCTGTCACCGGAGGGGGAAGGTCTGCAGCCAGCTATCTCTGTTCAGTCCTTTGTTCTGTGCGCGGGCCTGGCGGTGTCTTAGGTTAGGGCTGGCTTTTCGCGTGGTAGATATCCCACAGTCTGGTTTGCTAGCCCAAATTATTTCGCTCAGATAGCGCTCAGGACATTCGGCCCGATTCTTACTCTAAGGGACACAGCCCGCGCCGCACTTCCCTGCCCAGCCCCCGCTTGCTAATGCCGTGTGCAGGCGTCTGCGCTGCTTCTCCGCTGGGGGAGTTACCGTAGGGCTCACAATCCGCGATTTTTAATTGTTTATTTTTTTTTCCCCTCCCTTTTATGTTGCCCTCTGTGCTTCCAAAGCTCGGCACAGATTCGGCAGTGAGAGGGTTTCCTGGTGTTTGGAAACTTCTCTCTTTTTAAGACTCCCTTCCCGGGACGGAACTCCGTCCCTCCCTCTTTTGTCTCTTTTTTTGTCTTCTATATTTTTTCCTACCTCCTTTCGAAGAGTCGGGCTGCTTTTCTGGGTGCTTGATGTCCTCTGCCGGCATTCAGAAGTTGTTTTGTGGAATTTACTCGACGTTTAAATGCTCTTTTGATGAATTTGTGGGGGAGAAAGTGTTCTCCCCGTCCTACTCCTCCGCCATCTTGGCTCCTCCTCCAACATACATGTTTCAATGCTATTCTCTCAGATCATCCCACCCTCGCCTTCTCCCACAGAGTCCAAAAGACTGTTCTTTACATCTGTGTCTCTTGCTGTATCACATATAGGGTCATCGTTCCCATCTTTCTAAATTCCATATATATGCGTTAATATACTGTATTGGTGTTTTTCTTTCTGACTTACTTCATGACTTAAAGATTTAAATATAAGACAGGACACCATAAAACTCCTAGAAGAGAACACAGGCAACATGTTCTCTGACATAAATTATAATAATGTTTTCTTAGCTCAGTCTCCCAAGGCAATAGAAAAAAAAGTAAAATGAACAAATGGGACCTGATCGAACTTACAAGCTTATGCACAGCAAAGGAAACCATAAAAAATGAAAAGACAACCTACAGACTAGGAGCAAATATTCACAAACAATGCAACTGACATGGGCTTAACTTCCAAAATACACAAACAATTTATAAAACTCAATAATAAAACAATAAACAACCCAATCAAAAAATAGACAGAAGACCTAAATAGATATTTCCCCAAAGAAGATATAAAGATGGAAAATAATAACATGAAAAGATGCACAACATTATTTATTATTAGAGAAATGTAAATCAAATCTATAATGAGGTATCACCTCACACCAGTCAAAAGAACTATCATCAAAAAATCTTCAAACAATAAATACTGGAGAGGATGTGGAGAAAAGGCAACCCTCTTGCACTGTTAGTGGGAATATAATATACAGCCACTTTGGAGAACAACATAAAAATTCCTTTAAAAAGACATACAGATGGCTAACAAATACATGAAAAGATGCTCAACATCACTTATTATCAGAGAAATGCAAATCAAAACCACATTGATGTACCATCTCACGCCAGTCAGAATGGCTGCTATCAAAAAGTCTACAAACAATAAATGCTGGAGAGGGAGTGGAGAAAAGGGAACCCTCTTACACTGTTGCTGGGAATGCAAACTAGTACAGCCACTATGGAGAACAGTGTGGAGATTCCTTAAAAAACTGGAAATAGAACTGCCATATGACCCAGCAATCCCACTGCTAGGCATACACACTGAGGAAACCAGAATTGAAAGAGACACGTGTACCCCAATGTTCATCGCAGCACTGTTTACAACAGCTAGAACAAGGAAGCAACCTAGACGTCCACTGGCAGACATCAGTGGATAAGAAAACTGTGGCACATATACACAATGGAATATTACTCAGTTATTAAAAAGAATGCATTTGAATCAGTTCTAATGAAGTGGATGAAACTGGAGCCTATTATACAGAGTGAAGTTAAGTTGGAAAGAAAAACACCAAAACAGTGCATTAATGCATATATATGGAATTTAGAAAGATGGTAACGATGACCCTATATGCGAGACAGCAAAAGAGAGAGCAAGAGAGACAGTCAAAAGAGACTTTTGGACTCTATGGGAGAAAGCAAGGGTGGGATGATCTGAGAGAATAGCACTGAAACATGTATATTACCATATGTGAAATAGATCACCAGTCCAGGTTTGATGCATGAGACGGGGCACTCAGAGCCAGTGCACTGGGAAGACCCTGAGGGATGGGATGGGGAAGGAGGTGGGTGGGGGGTTCAGGATGGAGGACACATGTACACCCATGGCTGATTTGTGTCAATGTATGGCAAAAGCCACTACAATATTGTAAAGTAATTAGCCTCCAATTATAATAAATTAATTTTTAAAAAGACAAATTAAAAAAATTAGGAACAAACTATCATTGACACAGCAATCCTACTAATGGGCATATACCTTGAGAAAACCATAATTCAGAAAGACATATGTACCGCAATGTTCTTTCCAGCACTATTTACATTAGATAGCTACTGGTAAGTTGCTATACAACACAGGGGGTTCAACCTGGTGCTCTGTGACAAACTAGAGGAGTAGGGTGAGGTGGAGTGGGGAAAGGAGGTTCAAGAGGGAGGGGACATATGTATACTTAATGTCTTATTTACATAGTTGTATGGCAGAAACCAATATCACACTGTAAAGCAATTATCCTACAACTAAAAATAAATTTAAAAATGGACAATTAATAAAACACAGTCTACAAATACCAAAGGCTAGAGAGGTTGTGGAGAAAAAGGAACCCTCCGGGTGGGAATGTAAATTCCTGAGGTCAGGATGGAAAACAGCATGCTGCTGCTGCTGCTGCTGCGTCTCTTCAGTCGTGTCCAACTCTGTGCGACCCCATAGACTGCAGCCCACCAGGCTCCCCCATCCCTGGGATTCTCCAGGCAAGAACACTGGAGTGGTTGCCATTTCCTTCTCCAATGCATGAAAGTAAAAAGTGAAAGTGAAGTCACTCAGTCATGTCCGACTCCTAGCAACCCCATGGACCACAGCCTACCAGGCTCCTCCATCCATGGGATTTGCCAGGCAAGAGTACTGGAGTAGGGTGCCATTGCCTTCTCCGATAATGGAATACTACTTAGCCACAAAAAAGAATAAAATAATGCCATTTAAACAACAAGGATGGATCTAAATATTATTATACTGAGTGAAGTATTCAGAGAGAGAAAGATAAATACCATATGATATCAGTTACATCTGGAATCTAAATGATACAAATAAACTTATTTACAAAACAGAAACAGACTCACAGACATAAAAAGTGAATTTGCAGTCACCAAACGGGAAAAATGTAGGAGACGGATAAGTCAAGAATTTGCAATTAGCAGATACAAACTATTATATATAAAATAGATAAACAACAAGGTCTTATTGTAGAGCACAGGAAATTATATTCAATACTCTGTTATAAACTATGATAGAAAAAAAACATGAAAAAGAACATATATACGTATAACTGAATCACTTTGCTGTACACCGGAAACTAATACAACATTGTAAACCAACTACACTTCAAAGATTTTTCAAACTACCTTATATTGGGGCGTTAAAATCTAACGTTAAAGAAAAAAAAAGGCTCATGAAGATCAAGGATATTAATGAAGGCTTATTTGAAGGACAGAATTTCCTAGGATTTCTCTAGACACAGGTTTCCTTCCTGGATCAGTAGGGCCATCATCTCCCATGTCTTTTGTCAAGCTGTACATCTCGCTTTTTATTTTCTTTCAAACAAACAAACAAATGAAAAGTTTGTTTTCATTCAGAGTCCTTTTAGTTAATCCAGAAGCAGCACTATAAACTGCATTCTGATATTTTCTTAGGGATACTGCTGAGGACATTGCTAATTTCTTTCAGAGCTAATTGTCAAAAGAAACATCTGTCCATATAAGAAAATGATGTATTAATCATTTAACTAATCACTTTGGTTGACAAGAAAGTCAGAGTCAACTTACACTCAATTTTCAAAAACTGTGTAGGACATAATGGCTTATATGTTGCATGTTTTTAAAGACAATATATTTTTCACCTCATATATAGCATAATGTATTTACCTATTCTCTTGTTGGATATTTAGTTCAGTTCAGTTCAGTCACATCCTAATCTTTGCAATCCCACGACTGCAGCACTCCAGGCCTCCCTGTACATCACCGACTCCTGGGGTTTACTCAAACTCATGTCCATGGAGTGGGTGATGCCATCCAACCATTTCACCCTCTGTTGTCCCCTTCTCCTCCTCCCTTCAATCTTTCCCAGCATCAGGGTTTCCAATGAGTCAGTTCTTCGCAGCAGGTAGCCAAAGTATCGGAGCTTCAGCTTTAGCATCAGTCCTTCCAATGAATATTCAGGACTGATTTCCTTTAGGATAGACTGGTTGGATCTCCTTGCAGTCCAAGGGACTCTCAAGAGTCTTCTCCAACACCACAGTTCAAAAGCATCAATTCTACGGTACTTTGGATATTTAACTTCTTTCCAATTTCCATTTAATAAATTATACTGAAATTCAAACATAATTTATAAATTTTTACAAGCTACTCTAAAATTTTTCTTAGGATAGCTCACTGCAAGAGGCATTATTAAAGGACATACACATATATAGAGAGGCTGTTTTATTTCCGTTACATTTGGTAGGGGATGGAGGGGTTGAGTTAGTCCTGTTTAGTCACACCCCAGTATAGATGCAGATTCCCCCTTGTCCCACCATCACCCCTCAGGTGCTGAGGGCCCACCTTCTTTCTCAGGGCATCTAAGAGTATTCCAAGTCACTGAAAAGAGGGGTCTCTTTGCTTATAGTCAAATAGGAATTGAGCATAATCTTTCTGAATGATCACTGGGAGATAATTAGCTACTGAATCTGGAAGGCTTCCACCAATGTCCATATGAAGGGCATCTAAGTAGGTCCTCAGAGCAGGCTATGTGTAATATTCAGTGACAGGGAAACAAAATGGTCCACAGACACTGGTTTTGCTCCCAAGTTACTCCCTGGTGCTAGCAATGTATGCATTCAATCTAGGGTAAACAGGAGCTGACTCTATTCCTACCCACAAAACCTCAGCAGGTCCTAGTGACCCTCTAACTTGCTATATGCATCTAGTGTTGTATAAATTCTTTTTAAATAGAATTTACCTATTCAGTTTTGGCTGTGCTGGGTCTCTCTTGCTGCACGGGCTTTTCTCTAGTTGTGGCCAGCAGGGGCTACCCTCTAGCTGTGGTACGTGGGCACTGTGGTGGCTTCTCGTGTTGCAGAGCACAAGCCCTGGGGCACACGGGGTTTCAGTAGTTACAGCTCCCAGGCTCTAGAACACAGGCTCCACAGTTATGGCACACTGGATTAGCTGCTCTGCAGCATGTGGGATCTTTCCAGATCAGGAAGTCTGAACCCTTGTCTCCTGCATTGGTCGGTGGATTCTTTACCACTGAGCCACCAGGGAAGCCCTACAAATTTTTACAAGGCCTCAAACCTTATGCAATGCTTTGAGCTACAAACAAGTAAATAAGAAAAATTACGTACTGTAGAGTAGAAATTGGCAAACTACAGCTCACGGGCCAAATCTGGTCTGCAGCTTATTTTTGTAAATAAAATCTTATTGGAACACAGTTATGTTCATCCATTTATGTGCTATGACAGCTTTCTGCTGCAACTGCAGAGTTGAGCAGTTGTGATTGAAACCTTAAAAACATTTACTATCTGGCCCTTTACAGAAAAAGGTCTCTAAGTCCTGCTCTAGAATCTACAACTGAGCTAGCTACTGTATTTACATATGCCCCTACTCATCTGTTGAGCCTCCTCAGCACAACATAACTTTCTCACTCCACTTATGAATGTCCTGCACCATATTACTGCATTGTTAATACTGCAGCTGGCCTCCTTAACTTCAGTCCATCTCATCTACTTGTCCTAATTTTTAAATTTCACTCATCTCCTCCCACTCAATTTTGGTTCATAACTTAATATGTACATACTATGACTGAGCTACTGAACTGAACTGATGTTTCAGTCACTTAATAATGAATATGCTAAGTGGCATTTTTCTCTTTGCAAATGATGGACTTGAGTATTTTCAAATGCTTCGTGAGCAGCACTATTGATATTTCTTTTTCTCTTATTCCTGGTAAATATTATGCTGTGTCTGTGTGGTCACAATCATTTCCATCACAAAAGACTCCAAACCCAGGATTACCTCATCCCAGTAGAAACAAAAGGGAAAAGGAAGGAGGCTGAAGGGAAAACTAAAGTAAAACCATTTTCAGTGATATCAAAGGGACTTAGAGATAATAAAGTATACTTCTTACAAATAAATGTGCCCTTGTTTCAAAAAGCTTTTGTGGCATAGAAAACTATCTTTAGAGTATTAGAAATTGGCATTAGATAGAAAGGAAGATAGAAAGGATCATTAAAATTAAAAATCAATTAAAACTTAAAATATTTGCCTAAATCAAATTAAATGACACACAAGAAAACACACGGCTATTTCAGAACTATATATACAATTCCAAGATACTCTAGACTCCTAGTTAAATAGCTAGTTAGTTAATCACTGTTTCCAACTGACGTAACAAGGACGTACTTGCGTGTATTATTTACAAGACCAAATACATGATTAAGAAAAAGACACAGTTTAAAACACCCACTTTTAATGTTTTTGTTATACAAGTGGACCCAGATTTGTGATTAAAACTCGTCAGAGAAGAATGTGAAAAAGTGGTATGAATCATTACTGATTTCCTGCCTTGCCCCTCTCCAAAGAACCTCATCCTTTTCCTCAACTAAAAATACAGAAAACACTGACAGTTCTAAAACCACTTAGAAAGAAAGCAATTTGTTTAAAAAAAAAAATTTTTTTTTAATCTCTAATACAAAACCTTCTTACCTAACTGATCATATGTCACTTAAGTCCTTCCTGGAGTTACAAAAGTGATTCATAGCTTAATATAGTTGTAGATAATTTTAGAAAGAGCGTCTTTTGTTTAAATGAATGTGAAACCTTCTGCCAAGCTTCGGAAACTGCTGCTTTCATTGGCATGCTGACTATTAAAAGGTGAGATAGCCTTTGGTAGTTTTACCTAGTGTCTTCCACGGGAAAAGAAAAAAGAAGGCCTAAATGGTTTCCAGAGAATTATTTTTACCTCTAATCCTATGATTACACTGTTTGATGAAATCCAAGCAAAAGTCAATTTTTAAAACTTCACATAGTGTTGAAAGATAGATCCATTTTCAAGTTTTCGAATTTAGGAGTCCTTCCCAAACTAATGTCCGTCATTTAGCCTTTCTTTTTTTTTCCTTCCATGTACTGTGGGAATTGAGTGTTAAATTCATTTTCTCCTCCCCCACCACCATTCCCAGCACCAGCTCTACAAAGTGTAAAACTGTGTCTGACCTGTCTGATGTTCCCTTTCAATATCTCCCTCCTTAACTTTGCTCAGAATTTTCTTCCAGGAATCCAGCACCATACACTGGGCTCTGTATTAGTTACAAATTACCCCACAATTTAGTGGTTTAAAACAGTAAGTATTTATTATCATGTAGTTTCTGTATCCCAGGAATTTTAATGTGTATTAACCAGGTAGTTCTGTCTTCAGGTCTCTCGTGACACTGGAGTCAAATAGTCAAAGGCTTCATTCGGGCTGGAGAATTTACTTCCAACATACCTCAGGCATATACCCACTAATTTGTGCTGATTGTTAGCAGAAGGCCTGAGATCTTCACCAAAAGAAATTCTCTATAAAGCTGCTTGAGTGTCTTCAAACCATGACAGCTGATTTTCCCCAGAATGACTGATTTAAGAGTGAGTAATGTATTGATGCTTTTGAACTGTGGTGTTGGAGAAGACTCTTGAGAGTCCCTTGGACTGCAAGGAGATCCAACCAGTCCATTCTGAAGGAGATCAGCCCTGGGTGTTCTTTGGAAGGAATGATGCTAAAGCGGAAACTCCAGTACTTTGGCCACCTCATGCGAAGAGTTGACTCTTTGGAAAAGACTCTGATGCTGGGAGGGATTGGGGGCAGGAGGAGAAGAGGACGACAGAGGATGAGATGGCTGGATGGCATTACTGACTCGATGGACGTGAGTCTAAGTGAACTCCGGGAGTTGGTGATAGACAGGGAGGCCTGGCATGCTGTGATTCATGGGGTCGCAAAGAGTCAGACATGACTGAGCGGCTGAACTGAACTGAACTGAATGCAGGTCTGATGGTTAAAATACTGCACTCCCAATGCAGGGGGCCCAGGTTTGATTCCTAGTCAAGGAACTAGATTCCTGCATGCTGCAACTTAAGATGGAAGATCCCGTGTTCCACAACCAGTGCAGCCAAATAAAAACAGTTTTTAAAGAAGTGAGTAATGCAGAAGTCTCAGTGGGACCAGACTTTGAGAATTATTTTCATAATGTCCTATTAGTTACAAATTAATCCTCACTCAAAGTGCTACAAGGGCTTCCCAGGTGGCTCAGCGGTAAAGAATCTACCCGTCAAGCAAGAGACAAGGGTTCAATCCATAGGTCAGGAAAATCCCCTGAGAAGGAAAAGGAAATAGCAATAGAAGGAGAAGGAAATAGCAACCCACTCCAGTATCTTGCCTGGGAAATCCCATGAACAGAGGAGCCTGGTGGGCTGCAGTCCGTGGGGTCGTAAAGAGCTGGACACAACCTAATCACTAACCAGCAGCAGCAGTAGCAGTAAAGTGGTAGAAACCACACAACTGCAACTACCAGGAAGCAAGAATCACTGGGGGCCTCTTGGAGGTTCCCACATACCCTAACTGCCCAAGGCCTCCCATCTTGGCCTGCCTGCCTGTCTGCATTTATCCCAGCCATTCTCTCCAGATGGCTTCCCAACCAGAGCAAATTTTTAGTATGTTTATGATCTTACTTCTCTATTCTTTGCTAAGTATAGCTTTGCTGATCTGCTAAGTTAATTTTATTAATCTGTTCAGAGAATACTACAGGGGGGAAAGTATTATTTCCAGTTCACACTCTCCTTCAGCAGAGGATAAAAGAGCCAAGTCCCTGATAAGCACTAACTCTAGTGATGGAAACATCAGGTATACTACAAACAGATGGGGGAATGCTTTGTATTAAGTCCTGGAAAATCTCACCACGTAGGTATATACTTGATTCCTAAATCCAGTTCATAGGAAAAATCTGCACAATAGGACAATTCTAGTCATAAATTTTCACTTCTGCTTTCTATTGGCTGAAATTAAATAGACCATGCTCTAATCCCTATGCACAGTTGTGTATCCTCAGAGCCTGCCACAGAGTAAGCATTCAATAAATACTAGTTCAATAAAAGAAGGAAGGTCCAGTTAGATTTGATTTCTGAATAAATGATATAGCACTGATTAGGTACCCACCTCGGAGAAGGCAATGGCATCCCAGTCAAGTACTCTTGCCTGGAAAATCCCATGGATGGAGGAGCCTGGTGGGCTGCAGTCCATGGGGTAGCTGAGGATTGGACACGACTGAGCGACTTCACTTTCATTTTTCACTTTCATGCATTGGAGAAGGAAATGGCAACCCACTCCAGTGTTCTTGCCTGGAGAATCCCAGGGATGGGGGAGCCTGGTGGGCTGCCGTCTATGGGATCGCACAGAGTCAGACACGACTGAAGCGACTTAGCAGCAGCAGCAGGTACCCACCTGCTTTCTAGAAATTCAATAGGTACAACTTTAGTGAAGAAGATCAGACAAAAAGAAAAAAACTTGTTCAACACACTTTATGTCAATGTAACACAGTCACTGTTAGAGGAGAACAATTAGAAACAGCTCTCTGAAGCAAAAAAGCCAGATAGGGGATGACTTCATTGGAGTTATACATTTAAGACTCAAAATTAAAAACAGTAATTATGAGAGACTAACAATAGTAACTCCCACTTACTGAACATCCAACTTGAGCCATGTACTTTGCATACATAAGCCATACCTCCTTCAACAACCCTAAAGGACTGATACTAGGAACCTTATTCCAAAAGGAAAAAATAATGGCTAGAGACAGAGCTGAATTTCAAACCCAGGTCCACCCAACTCCAAAGCACAAATGTTTTCTTCAGTGCCATGATAATTAACTGGGTTGCTGCCTCTAATCAAAAGCCAGGCTCACAGGTTGTTACCAATGGAAACTGAAGTAGACCTTGGCTCCTCTGTCATTTGCCTGGGCTCATGTGTACCAGTGTTGTCGAACTGGCTCACTGCAATTGTGGGCTTGCCCAATAGGTAGGCCTGCAAGACACAGGCACTTTATAGGGTTCATCCCTGACTCTAAAACTTTATTGAGGAGTACAGAAAAAATATGACTGGGTTAAGGCTCGCCACAGCAGCGAAGCTTATAAACTGTGGTGCTGTGTATAAATTGGAGGAGGACAGAGAAGAGAAGAATACAATATTTACACTTCTTGAGAAACAGTAAGTTATTTATTCCTTGGTGGTATACAGATATACACAAATGATCGATTTTTCTGTATATCATTACTTTTTTATTATGTCTCAACATTCACCTCTGCATAAGTGTTCTAAGCTATAAGAAAGGATTTTAAGGAAAAACAGAAGAAAAGGAAATTATTTTCTAGGCTCACATATGGCCATCAAGCAAACAACCTCCAAAGAAAAAAATCATCTATAAACTACAGGTTTACAGTTTCAAAAATGTTGGGAACATAATGTGCTAAATTCTATCATCTGATTACTCAGTGCTAAATAATACTAAAGTTCTTAAAAAAGGAAAAAAGAAAAGTGAAGAAATTCTCATTAAAAGGATTATTCATAAACTTGTGAGCTATTTAATCCTCCATGACCAGCAGTAAGAAAGAGTAGCTTTTATTTCTTAAAATTTCATTTAAAAAACCTTGTGTTCTCATTCTCTTCTTTGCATGTCATTGAGAACTTGTTTTAAAATCCAAGTTCTCTGGAATTTTAATAATTTCTGTATTTTCAGCTTTGTCCTGGCATTGTGCAGGATACAAAGAAGTATAAAACTAGTCTTTTCCTTTACAATAGCAGTTCTCAACTTTGAGCATGCAATCGAATCACCTGGAAGGCTTGTTAAAATATAACATCCTGGGACCCACACCTAGAATTTCCAATTCAACAGTCTTGGGGTGGGGCCTAAGAAATTAGAGGTCTGACAAATTCTCAGATGATATTGATACTACAGTCCAGGAACTATAGTTGGAGAATCACCACTATAGAACCAAGTCTCTCTTCTAGATAAGGAGGCAAGGCATAGACACGTATGAAGCGAAGTAATTCTATGCAGTAGCATCAGATCAGACACCAACACAAAATAACAAGTGGCACAAGAAAGTGTGATGAACTCTAAGGAAGGAGTAATAGCAGAGACAGGAGTCATCAGAAAGGAGGTGAGACTAGGGTTGATTCTCATTAAATGAGCAGGAGGAAGGGGAGGAAGGACATCTCAGACCTACCTACAGATCTTGTGTTTCACAAAGCAACCAAGTCACTCTGAGAAGAGATTCTCTACTGGTCAATACAGGCCGATAGGTTTGAAAAATACGCTGGGCCAATGAATGCAGAGAAGTGTTGGAGTGGTTAAGTTGCTCGGTCGTGTTCGACTCTTGAGACCCCATGGACTATGGCCTGCTAGGCT
The DNA here is from genome assembly GCF_019923935.1 of Bubalus bubalis. Lineage (NCBI taxonomy): Eukaryota > Metazoa > Chordata > Mammalia > Artiodactyla > Bovidae > Bubalus > Bubalus bubalis. The sequence goes on along the minus strand of NC_059175.1, from coordinate 25,530,029 downwards.
CCTCTGTCCATGGGATTCTCCAGGGTTGCCATTTCCTTCTCCAGGGGATCTTCCTGACCCAGGAATTGAAGCTGGGTCTTCTGCTTTGCAGGCAGATTGTTTATCGACTGAGCTACAAGGGAAGAGAAGTACTAAAGGATTCACTGGCCTTAGGAACCACTGACAGTTTTCCAGCAGGAAAGTAAGGATTTTACTCAAGATTTAATGAGGATGTTGGTAAGGATTAAAAGGCAACAACATATACATCTGATTGGTGCCAGGAGAGACTAGACATAGGGAGGCACCAGCTAGATGGTAAATGCTGTGATCTAGGTCTGAGGTGATAAAAGCCTGAAAGGGTTGAAGCAACAGAAATCTAAGAGAAAGAGACAGATTGAAAGGGGTAGAGAATTTAGTAGCTTACCTGATACAAAGGCCAATGCAAATGAGAGAAGAGAGTCAAAGTTTACTGAGGTTATGAATCCTATGACTTTAAAGAAAACTATAACAAAATACTTCACCCTGTTGGGCAATACCCAAGTATTTCTGATGACAATATAATATCAGAAGGTACTGACATTTAGGGAGGAATGGGAGAGTCTATTTTGGCAAGTTTCAAACTTTCCCTCATCTTACAGGGTCAGGATTTCAAGTCTGAATCTCATTTGTGTCCAAACTCATTTAAACTCTTTAAAAAGTGATTTCCTGTTTTAAAGAGAAAAAATAAAATAAAATAAAAATATATATCTATTTCTTTTAAATTATTCAAAGGGTTTAAATACTTCTTAGACATCAAACAACCCTTAAGAAATAATATTTTGATGATTAATCAAAAACATATGGGTTAAATTTCCTTTCAAATACACATTGTGTTTGGAAAGTAAGGATAAGACTACTTCATGAAATGAGTTTGCTCTTTTATCAAACCCAAAATGGCTAAAAAACTCTTCAAACATTCGAATTCCAGCCAGATTTATCCTAGCCTTGTTTCTGTGTTATTGAATATCAGAACATTTTAGGCCATTTTACTTTTCTTAGTCAATGAAGCATGACATTGGTTTCCACAAGCCATAATATTTATGGACTGCTTTGACATGTACATCTGTAAGATAGGTAATGCAGTCAAATCAGTTGAATGCTCCACTGAGAGCTTCCATACACATCCAAGAGTGCCCAATGCTGTCAGCAATCTATGATGGTGGTTTTCATATTTGGCAAGAGAGACTGTTCTTCCAAGTTAAATCCTCCTCCCTAAGGAGTCATGTGGAAACTGACGAGCTTGCTAGCTGTGGCCCACTCAGCACCCCCACCATCAACCTACACACACACACACACATACACACACACACACAGGCAAAATTGTATGGCTCTTGCATCTTTCTTATACATTATTACTTCCATTTAGCACAAACTCCATTACCCTCATCTCCCAAGACCCTATTACTTATCTTCCTATACTTCTAATTAATATTTCCCTGATTCCTACATTGTATTCCTTCAAAGCCCTACTCCTCTTCTGCAAAAACAGGTAATAACAGCCTATTCACTGGATAAATTAATTCACAATTTCTTCACACCTGAGGGGTAGGAAGAACCTCAGAGGTCACTAAGTTCAGCCCTCTTGTTATAAGCCAAGTGTAAGAGAGTTTCCCTATGAGACACAGCTGGTCAGTAGCCAAGTCAGGATTAGAGTACAAGTCTCCTGATTTCCTTTCCATTTCCACCCCCCCACCCAATACACCACATTATCTCTTGGACACCTGCTTTTTACAAGTGACTGCATGACTCCTCAGTGACTGTCTATCTCTTTAAATCAAAAAAGAACCATTTCCCTGGCTGACTGCCTAGTCATTTGCTCTCAATTTTCTGTAACTATCCCAGCTAACATGGTCAGCCTTCCTAGAAGATGCTATCATCAGGGGAGATCCTATTGGTAAAAAGGGCATTTCCAGGGTGCTTATATCATATTTCATTATTTAGTCGTGCTAACTCAACTCATGCCTAAAACCAGATCTGTTCCACACAACTACACTGAAGTTCAGGGCAGCAACTCCCACTTTTGCCCCCCTGGGAAATTTTGTCAATGTTTGAAGACATTTTCGGTTTTCCCAACTGTGGAATGCGAATGGCACCTAACAGGTGGAGGGCAAGGATGCTGCTAAATCTCCTACAAGACATAGGACAGCCCCCTACAACAAAGAATTGTTCAGCCCCAAATGGTAATAGAGCCAAATTTGGGACCATTGTTTGAGGCTCTTGTAGAAATCATTACAAGAATTTCAGTACATTTCTAGGTTGTGAGTGATAACTCAACCCTCTTATCTCAGGGCATTCATTCGGCACCTACTCTGAGCCAGATATTGCACTATGTACTGCTGCCAAATTTACATTAGAAACATAGAATGCTGCAGTCCTGTAAGGTTCTAGACTCAGTGAAAAACAGAGTCTTCACCCAGATATGTTCCTGAGCATGCCACATTACAGGCAAATAAAATGTCACACCCTTCAGGAGGCATGACGTGCCCCACCTATTCCTGGGATCAAACACTTGGACCCGGTGGAGAACTTCCAAAAGATAAATATGGTGTCTGTGCCCTGAAGCCATCCGAGAGCAACCAGACAGGCATCTGTAAAGAATGCTTTGCTAACTGAAAAATGGTCACGTGGTTCCTGTTGTTGTTGTCCTGTCAAGGGAAAAGCAAACTATGCTTTAAATACTTCAATTTAAAAAAAAAAAAACCTCCCTTTAATAACGTATCTTAGTCATTTTCACCAAAATGTCATCCTGTCAGGCTGGGTGCTATCCGGGACATACCGAAAGTCTCTTTTATCAGTGTTATTCCTACGTTGAACACATTTCTTTAACTTAAGTCTCTAAAACTGGTTTGTATTAAAATATTGGAAAGGTTTTTGGATTTTAGACTGATAGTAAATCCATAAAAAAGCAAATGCTTTCCATTTCTGGAAAATCTAATTAAGTACTGTGAAAACAAATGTGCTCTAGTGTAGTATGTAATAGAGTAATATGGAAGAATAAATATTGACTGTCTGTTTTTCAGTAAGCTCTTTGAACTCAGAAGAATGTGAGAAAAATGCCTCAGGGATCTGGGAACAAGAAGATAAGAATGACAAATGCTCCCTCATAGCTATCCAGATCCGCCATCCTATAGAAACCTAAAGCAAACTAAGGGAAGAGCTCCTCTACAGGTTCAGCTAATATAGCTTTCCTGTCAGGTGACATATTTTGTATCTGTGGGGTTTTATCTCTCCTATAATCTCTACAAGAATCCTCAGGTGAGAGAAACATTTGCCCATGAGTTTTATCTCCCTCTCAGTCCCGCCTCCCCTATCACCACCTCACACTCAGTGTGACTTGGTAATGGCAGACCCCTCCACAAGATGGCGGTCAGAGTTTATCTCTATCTTGACAAAACATTTGTGAGGTTCAGTGGTGCTGCCAAGGGGATAAGGGTACATGTGGTGGTGTACTGACTCACAATCTACATTGCTGCCTTTCCTACCACTCCACATAAACAAAAATAAGATATCTGTTATACAAACACAGCTTCAAGGTAAGTTTTTTTCCAGTCAGATTGCTGTTTATAAACCCATTCTATAACTGAACATCAAAGCCCGTGGTTGGGGTTTACATTTCGATAGAAAATAGTATCACTGTGACTAATAACACACAATTTACAAGCTATTGCATGCACTATCATATTTCATGGTTTATCATATTTCTGACACCCTCCCCCAAACACACACAGTTAGAGAGTCCAGAAGGATGCATTGTGCATTTCTCTGTACTGACCTGATCAATAATCCTGCCCACTCTCCTATCTCCCTTCTGGTCAATTTAACTGTGAGAGTACTTAAAAAGAAATAAAACTACTCTTCTGCCTTCCTAAATCCACAGAGAAAATACCAAAAGCTCAGCCTCTCTGCCCTAGAGCCAAATCGAATCTCGGAGACAGAATGTGGGGTAATGGCACCCCACTCCATTACTCTTGCCTGGAAAATCCCATGGGCGGAGGAGCCTGGTGGGCTGTAGTCCATGGGGTCGCTAAGAGTCGGGCACAACTGAGCGACTTCACTTCCACTTTTCACTTTTGTGCATTGGAGAAGGAAATGGCAACCCACTCCAGTATTCTTGCCTGGAGAATCCCAGGGATGGGGGAGCCTGGTGGGCTGCCGTTTATGGGGTTGCACAGAGTCGGACACGACTGAAGTAACTTAGTATCAGTAGTAATAGTAGTAGTAGTAGTAGTAGGAAAGAATAGCTTTTTTGCTTTGTCAGGCAAAACAGGACCCAGCGGGCTCCTGCTCTTGAAAACCGTGTCCTAACCTGGGAGGATCCGATAAAGAGTATTATAGCAACAGTTCAGGGGTGGGATTGCTGACAAGATGAGAGTGTGAGCAGGGCTTGCACTCTCTTAATCTCAAGTAATGGTCTCCTCATATTGATGAGATTCTCTGGTCCCCCTAATCTTGCCTCAGGTGGTTTCTTGGCTGCTTCTCCCTTTTTTTTTTTTTTTAATTTTATTTTATTTTTAAACTTTACAAAATTGTATTAGTTTCTCCCTTAATTAGCAGCTGTGCGAATCTGCCCTTTGGAACTAAGGTGATGGAAGTTAAAAGAGTCTTGCCTATCAGAAACAGGTGACAAAAAAGGCTTCCACGCCCAAGAGCCCCACAAGGTCCTTCTGGGTTTCAAGCTCACTCTCAGTAAATTTGAAACACCACTCCAGCTTTCACCTGAAGAAAAAAATTAATTGCTGGCAACTTTTGTACGAAAATAATGAATTTTATAATTTTCCATAAAGATATACAAACATTAACCGTTTCTCTGGACAAAAGTAAGGCACTCCCTATCTTACTAACTCAGGTCTCTATGGTTCTTTATAAACTGTAGTACTGATGTATTAAATAAGGTTTGCTTTAACTCACAAACAGAGATCTCATGAATATGGGCCTCTCCAGCTGGACAGTCTTTTTCATCAGCGTGGCAGTCACCAGCATCAGACAGATTACCAGACAGAAAGTGCCTGCCTGGTACCTTCTCATAACGCCACTTGGTTCAGCTACGTCTGGGTGACTTGCTTGTATGTCCGCTTAGTGTGTACAATGAAAGGTCACGGAAGCTGTCAAAGGACTCTGATCTAGTTGGGTGAGAACATCATTGCACTTCGAGACAGGAAAACAAAACTCAAAATTAGAACATTAAATTACTTCAAAGAGTCCTTATTCTTAATATTCTGGCCTTCAGAACTAGTATACTGTAAGCAATAATTGCTGAGCTAAATATGTAAAAAGTCTCATTTAAGCATAGAACAGTAAGCTAAAAAAAATAGCAAGCAATTTTCAATATATTGTGAATTTGTTACTAGAGAGATGAACTGTTAGGCCAGTTTCAATTTTTCTCCCTCTGATATGACTTATAAGCAACTGTCCACAACCCAGTTATTCTTAAGCAAGCACTTTGTCTAACACACAGTTTTAATGCATTATTGCATTTATTAATATTTTCTTTGCAAGCCTGTATTTCCTCTAACCAGTCTACCCTTAAGAGAGCCGGTACTGAATGTTATATATTGTGTTGTATTATCCAAAATTCCAACACCTAGCATTATGCCTATACAGTGCAAGTGACATAAATTCTTGCTGACAAGATGAAACAGATGACTATGAAAAGCTCTTCTAAATAAAAAGACCATATAAAAATGGGCAAAAGATATAGTTGATATATATATGCATACATCCACAAATTAAACATAAACATAAACAAATTAAAAGATTCCCATCTACATTATATATCAAGGAAATGCAAACCAAAACAACAATGAACTATTTTTCATGCATCAGATGACATTATTTTTTAAATTATATATTTATTTATTTTACTTTTATTTTTCGTTTCAGTGGGTCTTTGTTGCTGCAGGTGGGTTTTCTCTAGTTGCAGAGGACAAGGGTTACTCTCTAGTTGTAGTGTGTGGGCTTCTCATTGCAGTGGTTTCTCTTGTTGTGAAACACCAGCTCTGAGTGCACAGGCTTCGGTAGTTGTGAAACATGGGCTGTGGTTGTGGCTTGCAGGCCCTAGAGCATGCAGGGGTTAGTAGTTGTGGCTTTCAGGCACTAAAGCATGGGCTCAGCAGTTGTGACACATGGGCTTAGTTGCTCCACAGCCAATGGAATATTCTGGGACCAGGGATTGAACCCGTGTCCCCTGCATTGGCAGGCAGATTCATATCCAGGGAAGTCCCTATTTATTTTAAATAATTATTTAACTACTATGTCTTGACAAGTGGAGACAAGCACACTCAAATAGTGTGCTTGATTCAATTTAACAATATTTATCAAAATGTAAAATGTGCTCTTTGATGTAGCAATTCCACTTTGTATAACCCACACAGAAGAAGATGTAATATATGCACAAAAGTAGGAGGTTTAACAAAGCATAGTTTGTAATTGAAAAAAATGGAGACGCCATATTTCCATTAATAGAGGAATGGTAAATTAATAATAGTACATCCATCTTATGAAGCACTGTGAAAAATAAGGTAAACTTATGTCTATCATGTTGAGAGAATTCTGAGTCTCATTAAGAAGAGCAGTTACAAAATAGTAAGAAAAACACTGGGAGAGCAGAATTGTGCCAAAATATGCCCCTATGGCATAAGAAATTTTTTGAATTGGTTATTTTTTTTTTTTTTTTTAAGAAAATAGCAGATATTGAAGAAGCTGTGAAAACCCAGTAGAAGTTACCCTTTGGTAAGAAAATTTGCATTTATAAAAGATATCTTCATTTGTTAAGGGTGTTACCCTCTCTGCACCAGGAAGAGGGAAGTGAAAGTGTTAGTCACTCAGTCATGTCTCTCTCTTTGTGATTCCATGGATTGTAAGCCACCAGGCTCCTCTGTCCATGAAACTCTCCAGGCAAGAATACTGGAGTGGGTAGCTATTCCCTTCTCCAGGGCATCTTCCTGACCCAGGAATTGAACCCGGGTCTCCTGCATTGCAGGCAGATCCTTTACTGTCTGAGCCACCAAGGAAGCCCCAGGAAGATGAGGTTGCCTCTAAGTCTCTAAATAGCCACACTCTTGCTTTTACTGTGATTTTCCTGGTAACCTCCCCTAACTGGCCTCCCCTACCACCACCACCCTACGTCTTTCTTCTTTAGTTGGACATGGTATTTAAGGTAGTGGCTTTCAGAGAGTTACTCAGCTTTCCTGGATAGCTCCCACATATTCAGGAGATGTACACATTATTAAACTTGTATATGTTTTTCTCTTAATAGTCTATCATTTTATTACAGGATGGTCTCAGCCAAAAACCTAGATGACTAAAGGGGAAATTTTTTCTCCCCTACAACATAATCCCATTTTATTTATTTTTCTTTTGGGTTTTTGGTGCTCTTTGTTTTGTTTGTATGTCCTCATATATGTGTGAAGTAGACTTTATTGAAGCATGCTTCAGGTTGGGCACAGAGAAGGGGGAAACTATACCATATCAATTTGGGGCTAAATACGTTATTTCTCCTCTCCTTAACAGTCTTACCAGGGTGTTTTCATGGACTCTTTGCCTCACATGGTGGCCCCCACCATGTGGCCCTCATGCCTTCAAGTAGTTCTTCCATTTTTTTTAATGTGTCTGCATGTACATATATAGGGCTTCCCAAGTGGCGTTAGTGGTAAAGAACCCGCCTGCCAAGGCAGGAGACATAAGAGACATGAGTTCAATCCCTGGATTGGGAAGATCCCCTGAAGGAGGGCATGGCAACCCACTCCAGTATTCATGCCTGGAAAATCCCAGGGACAGAGGAGCCTGGCAGGCTGGCATCCATAGGGTCACAATGAGTCGGACACGACTAAAGCAACTTAGCATGCATTCATGTACATACATATAATTGTGAAATGCATAGGGGGGAAGTAGAGAAAATGTACATTTAATTTGATAATGGTTTCTTCTGGCAGAAAAATGGAAGTGATGGTAGAAAGAGTTTGTCATCTTTTATTCTTCATTTTTTCAAACATCTGTATGATCTGAATCTAAAAGAAGACCATATCCATATAATACTTGAGTAACAATAGAAAAGAAGGGAGCAAGATGGAGTATGAGTGATTTTTTTAAACTTTCTTTTATACATCATCCTGCATTGTTCAAATAATTCTTCTTAACATATTGGAAAGATTCAGTTTCCCTACATAGGTCATTCATATCAATTCCAGCACCATAGATTCATCATCCATTCAATGAATATTTGCTGAGAGTATGTTGTAAACTAAACTCCACACTAAAATTTCTTTCTTTGTGTCTTTCTTAGTTTTCCAAGAAATAAATGGGCCCTGCTTTTGTTAATTTATCCATTCATTCAGCCTTTATTAACTGAGAATTCCCAGTCACTGTTAGAAGCTAGAGATAGTATAACCTCACTGCCCTTTAATGCAATGAACAAACAAGGCAGACAACAATAAGCCAATTTATAGGACGAAAGAAGAAAGGGAGGGAGGGACACAGGAAAGGTAGGCGGAAAGAGAGAATTACAAACTATGATAAGTGCCATAAAAAAAATAATAATACAGGGTGTTGCAAGTGCCTTTAAGACGTTCTTAAATCTCCAAGGGGAAAACTTTTCTAAGGAAGTGACTAAATGGAAATCTAAAATTTGTACTGTATTGCTGAAAGACTGGTATTGGAGGACTGGTGTTATTTAACTAAATCACGCTAACTCAAATTCATACATATAAGGAACCATGCACAGCAAGGACTACTTGTATATATGACCCACCTCTACTGTCTTGGGAAATTGAGTCTTACTACTTTCATCCTCATATTAAAAAGCAGAGACATCACTTTGCCGACAAAGGTCCGTGTGGTCAAGGCTATGGTTTTCTCAGTAGTCATGTATGGATGTGAGAGTTGAACTATAAAAAAAGCTGAGCACCGAAGAATTGATGCTTTTGAACTGCGGTGTTGGAGAAGACTCTTGAGAGTCCCTTGACTGCAAAGAGATCCAACCAGTCCATCCTAAAGGAGATCAGTCCTGGGTGTTCATTGGGAGGACTGATGCCGAAGCTGAAACTCCAATACTTTGGCCACCTGATGCGAAGAGCTGACTCATTTGAAAAGACCCTGATGCTAAGAAAGATTGAAGGCAGGAGGAGAAAGGGACAACAGAGGATGAGATGGTTGGATGCCATCGCCGACTCAATGGACATGAGTTTGGGTGGGCTCCTGGAGCTGGTGTTGGACAGGGAGGCCTGGCATGCTGCAGCTCTTGGGGTCGCAAAGAGTCAGACACTACTGAGCGACTGAACTGAACTGAACTGAACCTTCCTCCTCAGTGTACTCGCTTTCTGCATGTTTGAGAAATAGCATTTCATAATGGGTAAAAATATGAAAGTGTGGGGATAGAAATGAAGATTGAAAGGTCTAGAGTTGGCAGAAGGAAAAGCAGAGGATAAGAGAGAAATATGGAAGAAGGGATAAAGGCAAGACTAGAGCTAGGAGACTAAATAGGTGGCTAATAGCCAAATAAAAGAAAGTTGTTAGCTAGGAGTGGAGACATACAAAAGTAGATAGACCTTGAGAGACATTTGGCAAGTAAAATGGAGAGGCTCTGATGAGGAATTATGAGGGAAAGGGAGCATCAGGAATGAAGCCTAAGTTCCAAGGCTTGTATAAGCAAATAGACAGGGGTGACTTTCCCTGAGCCAAGGGGCACAGGAAGAGAATTAGGGGTAGATAACAGTCAGGAGAGTTCTTGGGGTCAACCTTCATCATATTGAGATTCAATGGTCTTTAAAACAGCCAACTAAAAATGCTGAATAAGAGTTCAGGAGAACAATCTAGGCTGGATGCAAGTGTGGGAATAACTGACATATATTAGTAGCGTGGGTGATGATAAGTAGGACAGACAGGTGCTGAAAAGAAACAGAAATGAGTGGTGGTTAATGGCAAAAATTACTCAATTTGACAGGAACAGATCTGATAACCATAAAGTCCACTGAGATAAGGCCCAACTGCCCTCTAGTGGAATCCAAGCCATTTTAACAGTCTGCACAAAGAAATATATCGAGCTGATTTTCAAATGACTGTGAACAGAAACTGTGTAGGCTTTCTGTGGAGGACAATGAACCCTAAGGCAAGCCACCTGCCTCCCTCCAAAAGGCTCTGGATAAAATGAGGTTTCTTAGAAAAAGATTCAAAGACTTATAAAACAAACTTATGGTTGCCATGAAGAAGGGACAGGGAGTTTGGGATGGTTGTGTACACACTGCTATATTTAAAATGGATAAGCAACAAGGCCCTACTGTATAACACATGGAACTCTGCTCAGTGTTATATGGCAGCTTGGATGGGAGTAGGGTTTGGGGGAGAATGGATATCTGTGTGTGTATGACTGAGTTCCTTTGCTGTTCACCTGAAACTATCACAACACCGTTAATCAGTTAGACCCCAGTACAAAATTAAAAGTTAAAAAGGAAAAAAATACACAAAATGATCTGTCTTCTTAAAAAACTCAAAAAAATAGAATAATTGTATTTTTGAAATATCCGTCTACAATTATTTTTCCATTAACTCAAATAACCAAAATTTTCTAAAAAGCAAAAGTTTTTTTTTTCCCCCTCAGCTCTTTTGATGGCAAACTCGACTTGATCTGAAAACTCATTTGGTGGCAAAAATCTGACCTAAATTTCCACGAGGCTATTTAGAGTCTTGATTTGTCCCTCTTGTATACAAATCGGGCATTTCATTGTAAAACTTGATTGACTATGGATGTTGGTCCAGACCCTGGTGAGAGTGTTACATAACATAGTAAACACACCTCACTGTCTTTCAAAAATGTGGGGTATAAAGTCTGAAAACTCTAAAACTCTCTAAATCTCTAAAACTCTAAAACTCTCTAAAAACTCAAATCTAAAAATTCCAAGTTTCAAGTGGCCCTGAGGTTTCTAGCTGAAGGATCAGACAGACTGCCAATGGTAGAAAATGTCCTAACATTTCAAATTTTAATCACAGAGAAGTTCAAAGGAGGAAAAACACCACTGAGTAATTTACACAGAGACATATGTAAACTCTAGTTACCGAAGATTCAACATGAGTGCAGTAAGGAATCTTAAAAAAAGGCATAAGCAAACACCCAAATTTGACTTTTCTGACAACAAGTTTCATCATATGAGCTGCCACTGTCCTGATAACGTGTGCATACATGTGTGTATACATGTGTGGGTATATCACACCTATGAATCGAAAGACAGGCATAGCCTGTAGATATCTTCACTCTCCCTAAGCTGCAAGCTAACGTCAATGGTCTTTGAAGACTCTGCACAATATGCAGTGCAGTGGACTAAGAAAGACCATACATCCTGTATTTTCTTCATATAAATCTTAAAAACTGAGATGCAAATAATCTAGATTAAGGTTCTATACAATTGTTTTCCCTTTAAAAGTACATAATAAATTTTCCACTAAAATCATGCTTAGTAAAAAAAAAAAAAAACAAAAAAACACTGTGTACTCTGAAAGGCCCCTACTTACTAACACGGAAAAATATGATAATCTCATTCCTTGTGCTCATCTGCTAGTTCTATGGCACAGGGCCAGAAATAAGACAGAAATATCAAAAATTTTTATTTTATCTTATGTCTAATAAAAATAGATTAAAATTCAACCTCCTCTCTGAGAAAGCAGTATCTTAAATTTATTTAGAATTGGAAAACTTTATGTTTATTCATTTATTCAACATGTATTTATTAAGTAGTTACAAAGCACCAAGCATTATCCTAGATATAGTGAACAAGGCAAAGTCCTAATTCAGGTATAGTATGAAGATGCCAGAGTGTTATTCCTATTTTACAGATAACAGAAATAAGATTGAGAGAGGTCTCAACAACAAAAGTAATATAAAAGCACACACTTGTATATTTCCATCCATTACAAAATGCTCTTTTTCAAGCATGCAAAAGCAAGTCCACTGAGGATAAAGGTAGTAAGACTCAATTTCCCAAGAGAGTAGAGGGGGGATCATACATACAAGCAGTCCTTACTTTACACCAGTCTCCCAACAAAACAGAACACTAAGAGCTGAACTTTCCCGCAGACCCTCTGACATAAATCTCTGTGTACTAACTCATGACCTTCCACCTGCCCCACTGCCCTGCATATCAGAGGCTAAGGCAGACAACAGAGATAAAGCCTAGAGCACTAGCAAAGGTGAGCTAGGCAGGAAGTCACAGAGCCAGCCAGAACACATACACCCAAGCCCCAAAGTGAGTGGAACAACACAATGACCTTGACGAAGTCAAAGAGGATGACCCCAAAGCCAAACACACCAAAAATCCAAATCTATATAATGTTGAGGTCTTTCCCTAAAATGATAGAGTGGAAGAACTCATTGATGGCTAGTTTATTTACTATGATTTTTCTCCAGTGCAGCCTTAAAATGAACATTCAAAAAGAGTCTTCTACTAAAAAATAGGAAATAATCCCAAGAACAACATACCTTGATTTTAGAGGGATTTTTTCCCCTGCTGAGCACCTCAGAGCACTTTGTGGGGGTACCAGATTTCTAATCAGCAGTAGCTAAGTAAGAGGTGTTTCCACAGCCTCTTGGAATTCCCTAAAGAAATACAAAGGCAAAGAAGGGGTCACTGAAGGCCACAGACATATTGTCTAAAGTCTGTATTCATGCATATTTTATAGACAGGTAAGGTAAAAGCTAGAGATGTTTCAGTTCTGTAAGCTTTTGGCTCCCAAGTGAGTGAGACTAGCCAAAAATGCAGGTAAACAAAATACCAGCTGAAAACTCCTCTACAAGAATGCTTTGGAATATCACACCTGGATTTTGGCTCCAAGCCACCACAAACAGAGTATGTGGGCTTACTGGCATTGGAACAAGAATATCCGTGGGAGAAACCAGGGGAGTAGATGGCTTAGGGGGCCTGATAATGGGTATGTTTTGCCTCTTATCTACTGGCTCAGATTCAGTCCAGGTGGAGAGTGACTAAAAATGGCTGCCTTATTGTGGCCTCTGGGCTTAGATGTTTCCACTTGGGTCCTGGTAAACAGGGATCCACCTCCCTCAAACAAAAGGCTAAAAAGAAAAACTTGGAACAAATATTTAAAAGATCTGCCAAGAACTCAATGGGCCACAAAGAAGAAATAAATCAATAATAATAATAAGAGAAGAAAAAAGAAAGGGAAAACGTAGGAGAAAAGCCTCTTCACCTTAATAAGAGGTCAGAAACTAACTGTTCTTGTGGTAAGCCATGCAGGGTCTTGAAGAAGGGGTCCTGTAAAAAAGGAGTCAGTTAAGGCATGAGGTTGGTTACTAGATTACAGTGAGCAATGTCTCAGCCTCAAGCAACTCTCAGGTGGAAGGAGATGAGACAGCTAGATTTAACTGAACACTAAAGTAACACATGATGTTTGAAGACACTTCATCATCTTACCCATAAACTTGTCTTTCATTGCCAACTTCCTGAGCTTCAGCCATCCTCAAGGTTTCTCAATCTTAACACTATTGCCACTTTGAGTTGGCTGTTCTATGCATTATCGATGAACATATCTGTCCTCGTCCTACTAGACAGAGGTAGAAGCCACACTGACCCCACAATTATGACAACCCAAAATGTCTCCAGACATTGTAAAATGTCCCTGGGGGCAAAATTGTCCTCAATAAAGAACCACTGCTCTCAGATAAGGGGCTTAATGAGGCACTAAAAAGCATGATAAGCTGTGGAGCCAGATGACCTAGGTGTGGTCTGAACCTCATTTCCTAGCTGTGCAGCATCAGACGTTATTGATCACTCTGAGCCTCAGTACCCTTGCGGGCACCACTGCTACCCTGCTGGGATACTGGGAAAATTAAATGATAATAGAGTCTGACACATGGTGGGTATTCAATTTTCTTCCCTCCTGCTCTCTAAGATCCTCTAAAGGTATAGACACCTTCCATTAGTATTTTAACCTCTCACCCACTCCTGTACTCCAACAAATTCCCTAATTCTTTCTCTGGTTTGCTCATGTGTGAGATTAAAAGACTTGGGAAGCATACCTTAGCTTTGCACTTACTAGCTAGGTGAACTTGGACAAGTAATTTAATCTCTTGAGAACTAAAATGTGAAAGTCGCTCAGTTGTGGCCAACTCTTCTGTGACCCCACGGGCTGTAGCCCACCAGGCTCCTCTGTCCATGGGATTCTCCAGGCAAGAATACTGGAGTGGGTAGCCATTCCCTCCTCCAGGGGATTCTCAACCAAGGGATACAACCCAGGCAGATTCTTTACCATCTGAGCCACCAGGGAAGCCCCAGTGAATCTTCAGGATTCTCTGGTAGTACACCAGTATCACTGTCTTGGTATATACAAAACTACATGAGGTTCTTATTGTCCTTCTAAAAAGCCTGTTCTGGCCCACTATTACTTTGTAAGCATGGAAAATATGGATTGCAGGCTCCCTTTACTCAACCAAGTACATGTCTTATTAAACTGATGCTCAGACATGTATATGCATTAAGATATGTTGTGAAGATTTTCCAAACAAAACACAGAGACTCAAGACACCACCAAAGCAGTATCTTATTTATAGTCCAGTATCCCCTGGAGTAGGATATGGCAACCCACTCCAGTATTCTTGCCTGGCAAACTCCCTGGACAGAAAAGCCTGGCAGACTACAGTCCACGGGGTCACAGAGTCAAACACGACTGAGCAACTGAGCACACAGTTGGGACTCAACTCAACACACAGATGGGACTCAAGCACTATCACTTTTTATAAACTTCTCTGGTGACACTGATAATGTGAGCAGGATTAAGACTACAGTCCTTGACTCACACTCTCCAATCTAGTTAAGTGCACCTGCTCACCATCCCTAATTCACGACTAATTCCCTCCTACCTCCAAGCTTTGCACAATTACTGCCCCTACCTGAATTGCTTCCCCAACTTTCCTCAGCCAGTCCTTGGCTTTTCCTTCTTTAAAGATTAACCTCCTTTAGGAACCTTTCCCAGTTCCTCTAGTACTAGGACTTGCTTACCCATGAAAATTCTTAGTACATGCATGATATATGATGTTTAGAAAATGAAATTTGTTTTCAAACAAAAGTGAGCATTATAGAGCACTGCCCTGCAGAGAAGTTCTGGAACAACTTCTATGAAGAGCATCACTAATCAGAACATTCGTTTGAATTCTTGTTTGATGGCTATCAGTTAATGAGCCACACAAGAAAGACCACGTTGTTAGAGTTACAAAAAACAGTTTTCGTCTTTATCAACACACCCTACTCACCAGACTTGGCTCTAAATATCTTTCAGAGATTTCTAAATATTAAACTCACCATGCAAAGGATGATTTATTATGCTGGATAGTATTTTTCAGTTGTACTACAAGATCTGAAGACAATTTTTTAAATGTTTCCAACAACAGCAGCATTGTTGGAATGAGTGTCATCTTCCCAGTTGATTACTTGGATAGAAACACTTTCATTTGAATAAATAAATTATGATATGCTTGTTTTGAAATAAGTTGTCACCATCAATCAAAACATCTTATTACTCCAAGTTTAATTACTATTATTAGCTTGAAAGCTGTTTGATTAGAGTGGTGGTTCTCACAAGAGGACATTTGGCAATGTCTGAAACAGTTCTGATTGTCACAACTGAAGGGGACATGCAACTGCTCAACAGCACCACAGTTGAAAACATCAGATTAGATGTCTCTACGGCTCTGCAGCATGTTTTTGTGTATATTGGGGTCTGCCTGGTCCCTCTTTAGAAGAAATCTCTTCCTCATCATACCCCTCAGGGCAGAGCTGAGTAGATGAAGGCCAAAAGGAAATACTATGTGACTGGCTAACAATTTGTTTCTAGTAATTAGAAATCCCCATTAATCAGGAGTCATTATCCCAAGAAGGTGTAACAGACAACAGCATAATGTGATTGGGAGTGTGGACTTTTGAGGTTAACTTGCCTAGATACAAATCTCAGCTCTGTCATTTACTAAATGTGTGACTTGGGAATTTATTTAACTTCCCTATGTCTAAATTTCCTCATCTATAAAATGGGAATAATCCTGTTTCTTATCTCATTGTTTTTGTAAGATAAAATAAACTATAAAGTGTTTAGTGCCTGCCAAGAAGTGCTCAATAACTGTTATTATTATTGTTAGTAATCATTATTACCATCAATCATTTTAAATAAATATCACTGCAAAGATTAAAGTGCTAGACATTTGCATAGAGTGCAAACCCAAGTAAGCTCAAATTCATGATTGGAATTGACAGGGCGCAAGAGCAGCAGCTCTCAACCTTGGCTGGATATTAGGATCACCTAGGGAGGTTTAACAAAACCCCAAAGCCCAGGACACATTGCAGACCAATTCAACCAGAATTCTTGGAAATGGGACCCAAGTATCAATATTTTTTAAGGCTCTCCACATGAGCCCAATATGTAGTTAAGGACCATGGCATTAAAGTTATTATTAACAAAATACTCTCTCAGTGGGATGATACAAAGAAGGCATAATAAGAAAAAAGACAAAGGTATATGAAAGAAGTAAGATATGGGGAATAATCTTTGTGTTAATAAATACATTAAGAATAACAGAGATTAAGAGATAAATATACAGCAGTTCCTAACCTTTGAAGAATTTACAATCCTTTTACCAATAAAATATATAAGGTGCTATGAGAATGGGAGGAAAAAAGCACTGAAATGTAGCTATATGGGAAGGTAACTGTAAAGCACTTTCTATAGATTTGAGAGACAAAAGAAAAGCTGTATAGAAAGTTGGGGAGGTAAGAACACCCAAGATAGTTGGGTAACAACATTTTCAAAATTTAAAAGAAGTCGTACTGATAGTTCAACAAGGAGTTCTGAATAACCAAGGAAAAGTTATTTGTTGTTGATAGTTTTTAAAAGGTTAATTTCACAGAGATGAAATATCTTACTGCCTTATCCCATAAAGTACAGCAAATCAAACGTACTATCTTAAAAACTGGTCTACTCTCCTGGGCCCATGTTTTATAATATTGTGCCAATTATATTTGGGACAACAACCCTCAAAGAAAATCATATCCACCAATTTAAAAGCACACTTCTAAATGACTCACACTCAAGTAAATCCAGTAATAAAAAGGAATGAATACTTTCTATTCTTACTCCAAGAGTCAAATATATATATACATATTATATATATATATATATATATATATATACACACACACACATTTTTTTTTATATATCCAGAAGACTAACATTCAGGACCAAAGCAACTTTTATGAGCAATGACACTAAAAAACCCTACTAACAGAAACTCATATCCTGAAAAGAAGAGGGGTTTCTTTACTTTAATTTTGGGCTCAACTATAACTTAAAAGCATGTGCAATCTTCACTTGTAATTACTAAAACAAGTGGTTCTATATGCTAGAAGTTTTCAGTTTGTACATTTGCCTCTCCAAAGACCTATTAGACAGATCAAAACCCAACTGTGGGAGCAAAACTACCCCCATTCACTGGAACCAAGCACAAGCCTTGATGTCTTGTGTTAGTTTTCTATGTGCACCCCGTTAAGGACCTATGAAACACTGCAAGACCACCATGCAGCGTGGGGAGAGTTGAGTTATAACAGCTGTGGTCTCAACACAGGAATCGCAGCACTCTGTGAAACCCTCCATAGCTCTGGATCACAATCAGAGTAACACCTGTGCAAAACAGGTTTTTTCTGATCCCCTAGAAAGCCCTCTATTTTATGCAGGCCCAAACTATGTTTGTTGTTCTTAAGCCAGTTCTCTGCCTTGGAATTTAGACAATCATTCAACTGCTCGTTTCATCCCTCTAAAGCAATCCAGAGTTCATGGGAGATACATCAATGAGTCAGTTCATTCCTGCCTCACCCAGTTCTTCTCTATGTGACTCCCTGGGCAAGATCACTTTTTATAAGGATGAAAAAGAATATCCTTTGTCTATGATACATAAAGGCTTTTCATGAAGTCAAATCTTCCACAGTATTGATGGCGTGGAGGAAGTCTGGGGGAAGGACATGACTCCTCCACTCTGTAGGACCTACTCCACAAGTGAAAGAGGCAAACTGTATGCCCCCCAAGAAATGACTACCAAAAACTGAGGCAATCACTTACCCTAGAAATTTCTGCAGTCTCTGCTTAAAAAGAGTCAGAAGAATGTCATTCTTGGACACTACTAAAAATGTGATTAAGACAGCTCTTCAGAGATCCACAACAGACAGGAAATGTCAGAATCAAATTTTCAGGCTCAATTATTCATCTCATAAATAAATTTTGAAGATGGCCTTGTCTTATGAAAGTTGAGAAGTACAGTGTTTAGCAATTATGCAAACCCTGAAGACTTGGCTCCCTGAAATCATTTCTGTTGGTCTTGGAATGCTCTCTGGATCCAAGTAGCTGACAAAGTTTCTTCTTCTTATTATTATTAATAACACAAGGCTTTAAGAAAGGTATGAGCTCTTTGAGCAAGTAAAGAGACTCTGGCTTAATTCCATTTTTCCAGTCTTATTATCAACGAATGGTTACTGATTTTCTACTTATTCTTTGCTCTTATGTCTTAGTAATAATAATTCATTATTCAATTCAGGATGAATTCAAAGTCAAGATGTTGGGCTTTTTAGCCTTACAGCAATATTTGCACAAACGGAAATCAGTTAAATCTCAGTAGGTAATAACTGTTAGAATTGTTCTCCTGGCATGCCTGGCCACTGGGAGGACACTTATAGAACAGCTCATTGCTGTCTCACATCCATCATAAAGTAACAGAGCTAAGCATGCATCCCATGGAAACTTTTAATGAGGTTCTAGTATTCTCATGGCCTTCATTGTTCAATACAGCCAAACAGCCTAAAACATGTGAAGCTCTGTTTAAAAACAAAAACAAACAAACAAAAACACCTGCAAACCCTAGGCTCTGCCTCCAGGGGCTTACATCTTAGAGCAGTAGACAACATTCACAAATAGCTAGTAAAAAAATGTGTTTAAATGAAACGCTTGCTGTGCATTCAGCACTGTACTGTGGAAGTTTTAGAAGTATAAAACATGCCTCATCCTGAAAGAGGATTCAGTGAAGTCAGAGACAAGATAAATGCTAGAAAAGAGATCAGCAAGGACTAGAAAGATCGGAAAGAAGTTCAGGAGGACATGAGCCTTTAGCTAGGTCTTGAAGGACAGATAACATTTGGGTGGAAGGAAGGCATTTAGGCAAGAGGCTAAAATAAACAAAGATGTGAAAGCAGGAGTATGACAGTCACATAGGATTCACGAAAGCATTTCTTTCCCTCCCTTTTTCTTTCGATTGTCTTAGATACATCTGATGGGACAAGGTTAAAATTATATGAAAGAATTTTGCCTGATCTACACGGACTTCCTATGGAAACAGAGAGACAAGGAAGCCTTTGAATGAGGGAACTGTGATAACTCAGTGGATTGGAAATGTCTGTGTGGAAAAAAAAAGTAGTCAGAAGGATTATAATTACAATACAGTGTATAAAATGGTGCCATGGGAATATAAGTCCTGGGGCAGGAGGATTCCCAGGAAGACATGACTCCTTTCATTTAGTTAGGTGACATCACACATACACATATACACACACATACATACATCACAAATCTGGTTAAACTTGCCTGCCAATTATACAGACTGTGAGAATGCAAAATATTACAGGTAATGTCCAACTTTCTCATCCTTCTCTCTGGCTTCATGCTCTCCCATCCAAGTTTTCCAATAATTCCACACAGAGTCTCCTCATTGGCTGCCACTAAAAATCCACTCCTGTTCAAGTACTTCTTGAATTTGTTACCTTGGTACACAGTCATGAAGAGAGCTGCATTATAAAGCGTGTGACTTTCTGTCATTCGGGTGGATCCACCAGTACTAGTCTCTCCTTTCTTCTCCTCCAAGAACTAAGAAAGCTCTTTGCTTGTCTAGCTCAAAAGGGTTCCATGCATATCCTTGGAATCCTGTTCTAAACCCCACACACTTTTCTAAACAGAATGTTGTCTAAGTGAATCCTAATGAATGCAGTTTTTCTGAATCTAATTAAAACTTGCCCTAAGTGAAGGGAAAAGGAGGAACATTAGCAGTCTCAGTTTTTATCAAGTTCTCTGCCAAAGTAAAAGCATGATGACTACTTAGCACTCCGTTTCCCTCCACACCACACCTACTTCACTCCACAGCCCTAACTTCCCCCATCGCTTTCCTTGGAGACATCCAGCATCTGCAGGTCTTATTGGAATCCTCTTCCAGCTTTGCCTCTTTATTCATTTGAGGGGTCTCCGCCATTCAGTTCAACCAGACAAGGTCTTCTCTGGCGGTAGAGGTCACCGAGGAACCTGGAGAGAAGTCTGTGGATACAGCACTACAACAACACAAACAACAGCACTAGGCTTCAGGAAGCCCCAAGTACAGGATGAAACTCCCAACCTAAACCTGGTGCCATGTTTTCTTCATCCTCAGAGTGAGAGACCACCCTGGATATTGTTAAGTGGGCACCCTGCCCTCTGCAGCACCTCCCTCTAGAGCCTCACCCACACACAAAAAAAGGTTAGGTGTTTCCATGAGCACCTTTGCTCATGGTGCTGGAGTAGTTCACCTCTTTGAACTTCTTTCTCATTTCCTGACCTTAATTTCTGGAAGTAATGGTTTTTCTTGCTAGCAGGCATCTGCCACAAAACATCTCTTCTCTCCATTAACAAAACCACACTGCATACCAGGAAGTCCTATGTATGTTCTTATACTGACAGATACTACCACCAATCTTGTTTGTTATTCAGCACATACCAAGCTTCTTTCTGAAATACCCAATATTAAACAGTGTATTTCCCCAAAGACTGCATTGTCTATCTCAGAATGGTTTCTATAACTATTCTCTAAATTTAAATAGAGTTTCCAAAATCAACATTTTTAGCCATTTCAACAAACCCCTAATCTCCCTGCACAGTGTATTCCACAGTTTGGAAGTCATTATACTGTACTCCTGGTTCAGCTCTGCCCCTTAATTCAAACGATACTGGACAGGACCCCAAATGAAACACAGATGCCAAACAGGGAACTTGGAGATTTGTTTAAACTTGGACAAACCCAAATTCTATGGATGTGAACACCAGAATCTTCTTTGTGATTCTGTGAGTGCTCAGGACTGGCTTCCAGGCGCTTCTGCCTCTATGCTCCCATTCATCAATTCAGGCAGGAAGCCCAGTCTGTTTACCAGTTTCTACAAAAATCTACTCATAACCAAATGTTTTTTTGAGTTTAGAATCTTTATGAGGGTTTGGGGACAGTTTCATAGAGAAGAACCATACCTTGTTGTTCTCCATCTTTCTTTATTCTTCCTCTTTCTCTCTGCAGACATAATATAAGAAAGGAAAAGGAACAAGGCAGAGAAAATGGATCCCTGAAGGAGGAAACACCGGATACAGCAAGTTAGTGGGAGAAAGCTGAGTCCCTCCAATGGAAGTGCTAGGGGCGGAAATTCCTGATCCTAATATTTTCAGCTGTAACCAACAAAGGGATATATATAATTTATGACTGAACTTGAATCTATTAGGCTGAATCACTTGCTATTGCTAATATTCAATTGTTTTTCTCCTATGGAAATAACAATGCCATATGATTCAACCAAACCTAAATAACCAGACAATTCAGTAGGTGATTACTCAATTTAAGGAGGGCAGTGGAAAATCAACTGTTTGTACATGATTCATTTATTTTTTGCCTAGTAGTTTTAAGTTAAGGAAAATACAAGTAGAGATTTAAATTACAACTAAAACATGACAAGATCAACTTTATTTATTGCTTTATATCTTTAGTATTTATATGCATATATTAAAATATATGCTATATATTTTATGCATATTTTAATTATGAAATCAAATGTACTAGCTGACAATCCCAAGTGTCTATTAGGAGGGCCAGGTAACTTTCAGTAATTTGTATATATGTATCCCACAAAATGTCCAAGTTCTATGGAGATCGGAGTGGAAAGATATCACAACTGTCATTCCGCCAAGGCCACGGAATAAAATGACAAATGAGTCCCATGTCAGACCTTTCTCTTTGCCCTAAAATGAAAATAAGAGTGGTGGAAATTGCCAGAATTCAGTGCAGGAAAACTGTGCAGGTATATGGAATCTGTTATCAACTGGAAACACAACTCTTATCAGAGGAAAATATTGCTCATGAAAGCATAGACATTGTTATTCTTTAATACAGCTCACTAATGGGATGGGATTATGTGCCAACGAGTATAAAGTATTGTAAAACCATAACTATATACATGGTTAGCATGAGAATTTCTATTTTGCAACTTCACTTGCTCCAAGAAATGACAAATTGAAGTTTATCAAATACAATAATTTTTGGTCTTTGTTTATTTCTTCTTAAAAGAAAAAGAAAGAGCAAAACTTCACAGTTGGGGATAGAAAATACTTTGTGGATACGGATTTTACTGCAAGCTATGCATCTGAGTTAAAGATGTTAATACCGAATTCGCCCACCAAGATCAAAACTCCTACAAAACTCTTCCAGCTGCAGCATTTATGGGTCCAGGTTTTGTTTCAGAAAGTGAGGAATACGTTCCAGCATTATGATCTTATTTCTCTTTCTTGCCTGTTGTAAGTATTACCATAGTCTGTTGTTTTAATGCTATGGAAATGTTCAGTTGGCATTGTTTTTCCCACAACCATGGAAACACCTGCTTCCAAATTAATTTATAATCTATTTTGCACCTATGGCTACCAGCCA
Source organism: Bubalus bubalis (assembly GCF_019923935.1). Classification (NCBI taxonomy): domain Eukaryota; kingdom Metazoa; phylum Chordata; class Mammalia; order Artiodactyla; family Bovidae; genus Bubalus; species Bubalus bubalis. Next base: position 25,507,285 of record NC_059175.1, on the reverse strand, counting down.
CATTCCAGTTTATTTTTTTAAGGATTTTGGTATAAAGCATGTAAGGAAGTTTATAATGTCTGCTTCTTCTCTTTTCTGCTCCTCATGACATAATGTTGGCTTTTACACAATTTATTTTACGTCCAGCTTTTTTAAGACATTAATAATATGTAAAGATATGTGATATGTTGAAATATATGTAAGTTTTTCTCAGTCTTTCAAAGCATATCCCAATACAGATATTGTATGCTACACATACTTTTCTTGCATCTTGGTCCCAATTTCTCTTTTTATTTGGCCAGACTAAACCATGCAGTAAGGTATCTTTGGAGTTATTTTAATGAAGAAAGAAACATGAGTGTGTCCTCCATTTCACTAACTTCAAATGTGATTAATTCACTTCTGTAAAAAAATATTTATTTCCCCTTAGATTTTATGGTAAGGTAAAGAGAAGATATGTTTAATACATTCCAGATGATCCTATGGAAGAAGGATTATGAAAATCAATTTAACTACTGTTTCCTTGGCTTTGCTTTGCTCTATTTATCAATTACAGGGGCACAGAATTCAATAGTTAAAACAACATTTAAGCTATGTTGAATATTGTATCGAGACTTGTATTGGGTTAATGTATGTTAATTTTTAAATATTTTTAAATACTTTATGAAATAAACATTCCTTTTTCACAACACAGAAACCAATAAAGAACACAAAACCAAACCAACTTCAGTAACAGAAATATCTAGTATGACAAAAAACAGGCAACTAAAACAATGACATCATATTGCCTTCAAACACCTGTCATTTTTAGTTCAAGAATGATGATAGTACGCTTACTATCTATAGAAAAATCAAAAGGAAAAATGTTCAAGGGGAAAAATATTTACTTTCTTTCAGTCTTGAACTGTTATAGGAAAAAAGAGCAGAGAGGAAGGTGGGAATGGAAGCATTTGTTTCCAATAGCAAAACCTGAGCTTGCACAACAAGGATAATGCTATTCAACCATTCCAGGTTCCCAAACTGGGAATGGGGTCATCATTTGTGAGCATCGAAACTAAAGCTGATCCCTTGCTTCTTTCCATTACTGAAAGATGGTATGTGTAACAAAAGGATAGAAACAAGTACGTTCAGCCTCTAAGAATTTCATGTGGCATTATTAGACAATAAGGAACTTTTGCTGCAATCCCTGCTGTCATTTGTAATTATTTTAATTCCCCTACAAGTTAATGAATAGGACAAAAAGGTGGTAAATTAATTTTTAAAATTTGGGTCTCAGGGGCTTTTGATCAATATTAAATATTACTCATTTCTAAGTTATCAGGTTCTATTACCAAGGACCATAAAGGCTTCTCTGGTACTGGCAAAACTCTATTTTTTAATTTGAGTGGTGGTTACGTAGGATATTATTATTAGTGTTTAAATTGTACTTATATATAATATTTCTTATATGTGCTATATTTCCCAATACAATAAAAATAGAAAAATTAAAAATAAATAAATAAATGTTATTCACTTCCTTCCGATTAAATGTCCATGCAGTTGAAAAGTACTGATTTTAAAAGATCATTAATATTTCAGTTTTTTGTAATGTGAGATGTAGATCACAATCATTTGAAGTCTCCAGAGCTATGTTGTTCTTGCATCACTGTTATTTATCATACCAACCTACAAGTTCTCACAGGAGTGTCAGCACGGGATGCCTTCAGAGTTTACAGACAAAGACTTACAACTCAATCCTTCAGAGTTAGAGCACTCTTTGCTGCATTTGTCTATCTTAGTAATCTTTTAAATTAAAAAGAAAAAGATTTTAATTTGGAAAAAACAACTAACAGGTACACTAACAGCCTTAACTTCACAGGAAGGAATTGGTAATAGCACCTCGTAAAATGCTGAGAAGCCACTGCCTAATTGGTAGGCCATTCCCTTCAGACCTCTGTATTAGTCACCTGTTTGTTTACTTTTTGTTTCATGGAATATTTGGTTACTGGTTTTCCCCTGTCTAAAAAGGCTTTCATGTCCTACCACACTGGTGTTCTTCATGCTAGACTGTCAAATCTCAAGGTCAGGGGATACGGCATCAAGAGACATACAACAGTTTTACAGAGGATGAGAGGATGGGTTGGTTGTGAAACAAACACATCAACAAAGTCTTCAGTACTCATAGGGTACTCATTAGTCAGGGCTTTGTCATTTTAATGGTGTGTTCTGGTGTTAAGATAAAAGTGAACTTACTTTGGCTATCCACTTCTGGGCAACAGAGTGGTTCATTGCCCTTTGAGTCAATAGTCTTCCAGATATTTGCAGAAACTGTCTTAAGACATTACCAGAGGATGATGAATACTGTATTGAAATGTACTTTTGATAAGCTTGTACCTTTCAATTATCATCCACATAAAACAATCAAACCTTGAGAAGCAAGTTCCCTTCCTTTCCAGCCTCTCTTCCTAATCCTGGCAACATGTGAATACTGTTCCTCCCTCCCTGAGTCTTTCTCCTCAAGAAATTCTCCTAATAAAGGGGCAGCGCCCAGGGTTGGGACCTCGGGCTTTCATCAAATTCTGCTTTTTTAAGAGTTCTCCCAAGATAAAGGCCTCAATTACTGCAGCCATGCTCAGTTCAGTTCAGTTCAGTTCAGTCGCTCAGTCGTGTCCAAGTCTGCGACCCAATGAATCGCAGCATGCCAGGCCTCCTTGTCCATCACCAACTCCCGGAGTTCACTCAGACTCACGTCCATTGAGTCAGTGATGCCATCCAGCCATCTCATCCTCTGTCGTCCCCTTCTCCTCCTGCCCCCAATCCCTCCCAGCATCAGAGTCTTTTCCAATGAGTCCACTCTTCGCATGAGGTGGCCAAAGTCCTGGAGTTTCAGCTTTAGCATCATTCCCTCCAAAGAAATCCCAGGACTGATCTCCTTCAGAATGGACTGGTTGGATCTCCTTGCAGTCCAAGGGACTCTCAAGAGTCTTCTCCAACACCACAGTTCAAAAGCATCAATTCTTCGGCGCTCAGCCTTCTTCACAGTCCAACTCTCACATCCATACATGACCACAGGAAAAACCATAGCCTTGACTAGATGGACCTTTGTTGGCAAAGTAATTTCTCTGCTTTTGAATATGCTATCTAGGTTGGTCATAACTTTCCTTCCAAGGAGTAAGTGTCTTTTAATTTCATGGCTGCAGTCACCATCTGCAGTGATTTGGGAGCCCAGAAAAATAAAGTCTGACACTGTTTCCACTGTTTCCCCATCTATTTCCCATGAAGTGATGGGACCAGATGCCATGATCTTTGTTTTCTGAATGTTGAGCTTTAAGCCAATTATTTCACTCTCCTCTTTCACTTTCATCAAGAGGCTCTTCAGTTCTTCTTCGCTTTCTGCCATAAGGGTGGTGTCATCTGCATATCTGAGGTTATTGATATTTCTCCCAGCAATCTTGATTCCAGCTTGTGTTTCTTCTAGTCCAGCATTTCTCATGACGTGCTCTGCATATAAGTTAAATAAACAGGGTGACAATATACAGCCTTGACGAACTCCTTTTCCTATTTGGAACCAGTCTGTTGTTCCATGTCCAGTTCTAACTGTTGCTTCCTGACCTGCATACAGATTTCTCAAGAGGCAGATCAGGTGGTCTGGTATTCCCATCTCTTTCACAATTTTCCACAGTTTATTATGATCCACACAGTCAAAGGCTTTGGCATAGTCAATAAAGCAGAAATAGATATTTTTCTGGAACTCTCTTGCTTTTTCCATGATCCAGCAGATGTTGCTAGTGGCTCCCAAATCTACATTTGCAATCACAACATCTCATAAGAATTACTAACCTGCATTTCTCAGAAAATAATGCCACTAATATGTCCTTTCCCTGACAACTAGCTGCTTTTCTAACACCTCCACTTCAATTATTTATCAATGTAACCTCTTTGCTGCTGCTGCTGCTAAGTCGCTTCAGTCGTGTCCGACTCTGTGCGACCCCCATAGACAGCAGCCCACGAGGCTCCCCCATCCCTGGGATTCTCCAGGCAAGAACACTGGAGTGGGTTGCCATTTCCTTCTCCAGTGCATGAAAGTGAAAAGTGAAAGTGAAGTCGCTCAGTTGTGTCCGACTCTTAGCGACCCCATGGACTGCAGCCTACCAGGCTCCTCCATCCATGGGATTTTCCAGGCAAGAGTACTGGAGTGGGGTGCCATTGCCTTCTCCGGTAACCTCTTTACCTACCCCTAATTCATTATTCTCCTTCTCTTCCTTATTTTTCTTCAAAGAACTTAGCAGCTAATATGCTATATATTTTACTTGTTGATATTTTAAATTACCAGTTTCTCCCTCTCTTGAATGTAAGCTCCATGAGGTCAGGGAGTTTTCAATGTTTCTGCTCAGTGTATCCCAGTATGGACAACACAGTAGGTACTCAATAAATATATCTTGAATAAGTGAAAAGATAAATGGGAAAATGAATGAAGCCATAAATCTCCAAAACCTCTAGACAAGAAAAATTAGAATTATATTTGATTCTGATCTCATGTCTGCCCTGAACATCTAATCAGTTTCAAGTCCTATGATTCGTCCTTTCAACATTTCCTTTCTAAGTCCAAACCTAAATGCTTCACACATGGATTTAAGAAAAAAGTCTCCAGGCTTTCTCCATTTCAATCATTTCCTCCAGATGAGGCTTTTTAAAACTCTAGTTTTCATCACTCTACAGAATATATCTGTTGTCCCTTATAAATTAAAAACAACCTCCTTTGTGTAATCTCTAAAACCCTCCATAAACTGATCCCCATTTACTGATACATTCTAATTCCCAGTTGCTACTCATCACTCTTCTTTTTCTTTCCCTTGGGCTGAACTCCTGACTAGCCCTCGTTTGATACTGTACAATGCTCATTCCTACCTCATGCCTTTACTTAGGTTTATTTATACTGGCTAAAATGTCCTTCCTTCTCTCCATCTATTCATGTGCAATTGCAGTTTATATTTTTAAGACCTGAGTCCCAGATATGTTCTATTAAGCATTTTGAGACCTTCATCAACAACCGCAGCCCACAGTGATTTTTGATTTTTCTGACCTCTGGAAACACACACTGTCTGCACCTTACAATCCATCACTCTGTTTGCCAATGGCTTCATGGCTTCATTTTGGCTCTCTAAGAAGATACTAACACAAAGCTGAACCACTCTCATGGCCAGTCTTGGATCACTGCTGTATCCAACAGAAACATAAGTCTAAAACCCAACATATACTTAAAAATATCTTAAATTTTTACTGTGTTTTCTTTCTTTGGCTGTACCACATGGCTTATGGGATCTTAATTCCTTACCAGGGATTGAACCCAAGCCACAGCAGTGAAAATGCTGAATCCTAACCAATGGACCACCACGGAATTTTCAGAGATTTTTCAAAGAGACAGAAAATATCATAAAGATCCTCTTTTTCCATCATTATCTCTGAGGCCTTTTAACAGCTCCTTAGTAATCTGTCTTCTCTCTCCCTGTCACTTAGATTCTCTACCCTTAAAACTCTAGTCCATACTTCTGTTTTATTTCTCTCATATTCCCTTATCTCTCAATCTGTTATTCTTCCTAAATAGTGCTCTACCCTGTCACTTGGATATCAATTTAGACTTTGGGGGCTCCTTCCAATAGTATACCCCAGACATTAATCAGAACAAAATCCAGTCCCTGGGACTACTGGACCAAAAAAAAGAGGACTACTTCCTCTTTCAAAGGCAGAAAAAGAAGAAAAGGTTAATAGTATTTACCAAGTTATTTTTGTTCTTGTCATAGCTTCTTCTAATTAAACCTTGGTAGGTCTCTACAAAGAGGTGTGTGCTAACTTGTTCCTCAGAGGCAATTCCCATCAGATCCCAAACCTCTGCTCCTTCTTTCCTTCTCCTTTAGGGTTGGAAGATTTGTCGTAATAGAAAACATTATTATGGGTGGACTGAGCCAGACAGTGAACTCTCTAGCCTGAAGCTCTATCTACAATGCCTCCAGTGATCTCCATGCCCCTGATGGCCATAGTACATGTAAGAGCACATCAGATGAGTGCCTTGCCCATGCCAGCCCTTCCCTCCAGAGGCTTTGTCCTCTGCTAGAAAAAGATCGTCTTGTCACCAGGCTGTTTTTCTTACAAATCCGGGACACTGCTACATCTGTGCACAAAATGGGTTATGATGTGACACTGAAACAGACTCAGTGCCACAAGGGCTTGCCCAGCTCAGTCCCTGGAGACAGCAGCAGGCAGAAACACCCACAGCAGCAGACCAGGGGAGGGAGAAAGTAGCAGACACCATGCGACAAATGGAAGGGCAGTAGTAAATGCAAAGCTATTTTCATGAGTACACAGAGGACACCCCCAGACATTTTTCATAATAACTGAGGGGGCTTTCAAAGAGCTAAGGTCTGTCAACAGAGACAGCTTAAGTACAAATTTAGGAACACAATGATGTTATTTATGTGATTCCTAATTTACTCCTTAGCTCTGCAATTGGGAAAACAAGGAATGCATGGAAAATGAAATAAGCCCTTCTACCTCAAAGGGCTTTTGTAAAACTTGCAAGGTGTGAGAAGTGTGAACGTAGTGCCTGGCACACAGTAGGAGCATAATGGATACTTGTCTCTCTACTCTTCTCAACTCCTCTAAGAACAGGCTCATATTTTCCAAAAATTTATTTATTTAAAAGAAATTCATCAAGTATTTATTAGGCATCGGAAATACAGTGGTGAATAGAAGTAATTATACCTTATTGAAGAGCTGGGCACAGAACAGGTGCTTAATAAATATCTGTGCACTGTCAAGACCAATCCCTAGTAGTCTCAGGTTGGAAAACCCTCCACTGGAATCCTCATTCCCCAGAGAGCCCTAACCAGGGTCTGCTGTCAAAGGAAGTAGTTAATATTAACTTTATGCTTAAGAATAACAAAGAGGTATTGTCATACTGAGTGAAGTCAGTCAAAGAAACACAAATATCATATGATATTGCTTATATGTGGAACCTAAAAAAAAAAAAAAATGGAACAAATGAACATATTTACAAAACAGAAACAGAGTCACAGACAGAGAACAAACTTAAAGCTACCAGGGAGGAAAGCAGGGTGGGGATAAATTGTGAGATTGGGACTGACATATACACACTATTATATATAAAATAGATAACTAATAAGGATCTACAGTATAGCTCAGAGAACTTTACTCAATACTCTGTAATGACCTATATGGGAAAAGAACATAAAAAAGAGTGGATATATTCACTTTACTGAACACCTAAAACTAACACAACACTATAAATCAACTATATTCCAGTAAATTATTTTTAAAAAGAGGAGAACCACTAACATATGGAAATAAAAATAGGTATCCTGAGGAAAAAGAAATGGCTGGGAAATCTAGCTTGAAAATAAATTGCTAAAATATCTATCCTCATCAATAGGAAGAAAATTTAGCAAATTCCAGGAGAGAATTTGCATTCAATGCTTATATTAGCAGACTATGCCAAAGTCCATCATAAATTGAAGCAAGAAAGAATCAATGAAATTTTTCACTGCTTAGATTTGCAATAGCTGTGTGTATATCATTCAAGGTATACAATTTAATTATCATAGATGATAACAAGCTTTGTAAGAGGTCAGTTCACAATTGGATCCCATTTAAACAAAGGATATTGAATAAAATTTAAATAAATTTTAAAATATAACAAAAATTAATATATTATGATTTCTTAAGATCTCAAAATTTTTGACAAGATTAAATACATACCATATTTTCTTGGATCTCACACTCCAAGAAAACATTTTCTTAGTCAACAAACATTATGGAATGCCTGCTTACCACTTAACATATACCCTTCTATTCTCTGGACAGACAATGATGACTAAGACAAATGTCATGTGATGTCAAATTTACAGACTAGCTGGAGAAAGATAAGGAAATATAAATAATGTAATTAGTAATATGGTAGAAGACAGAAATGAAAGAACTATAAATTCTTCTAGGGGATGGAAAGTGATCAAAGTGTCCTCCCCCTCCTTCCCCCCCGCAAAAAAAAATGGGCCTTAAATTAAGTCCTAAAAAACAAATAGGAGTTTGTCTGGTGGATATGAGTAGAGGTGAGCAATAGAAGAGGAACCCCAGCCATGGTAAAGAAATATGAGAGTGTGGTAGGTTCTGGGATACACAAATAGTAGCTATGTTTGATTGTTCCAAGGAGTGAATCCACCAATAGACACTAGAGTTTTACAGTTTCCCCTAGCAGCTCTGCAAAAGATGGACCGAAGGAGAGTAAGAAAGAAAGTAGAGAAACCAGGTTAGAAGCAACTACAAGAAATGATGAGACATGGACCAAGGCATAGCCAGGAGCTGGAGAGGCAAGATCACTTGGGAGAATCATTTGGAAAACAGAACTATAGTGCCACATGACTATTTAGACAGTGGGTAGGAGGAGGCAGGGTAAAGAGGGCAGTCTCATATCCAATAGCTCCCAGATGCCTGATGTCCACCATTAGGAGAATGCTGATGCTGTTCAACAATTTAAGAAAAATGAACGAGTACCTTCTATGAAACTGTTTATTAAAAACACATTCACATATATATACAATAAAAATCCTGGACTAGATATGAAGATACACTTTGGAAAACTTGGAGTTGTTATTTATTTAAAGAATATTTAATGAGCTCCCATACTCTCAGACACTATACCAAGTAGTCACTGGGGGAAAAGCTGCAGGGAAAAGATAAATATAGTCCCTACTCTCACTGAGCTTACAGTTGTGTAAGAAACAGGCTATCAGGCTAACCCTAGGGTTAGGGTTAGGGTTATATTACAGAGAGATAGGGGACAAATTATGTAAGGCTTAAAAGGCCAAGTGAAAGGCCAAGTTATATTACAGAGAGATAGGGGACAAATTATGTGAGGCTTAAAAGGCCAAGTGAAAGGCCAAGTTATATTACAGAGAGATAGGGGACAAATTATGTGAGGCTTAAAAGGCCAAGTGAAAGGAGTTCTCTTTAAGAGCCATGGAGTGCCATAAGGGTTTTAAGAAATGGAGGGAGGAAGGAGAACAAATACAGTTTGCACTTGAAAAACATCACTCTGGCTATTGCACAGTGGATTAGGGTATACCAGAGGGTCCACCTAGAAGGCCTTTACAGGGCCCAGGCCAGAGGCAACTGGATCTTAGATTTCAAAGAAGGGCCAGTATGACTATTTTGCTTATTCATAACCAGCCAGCCTCCATCCTCATAGGTCAGTACCCTGTACCATACTAGTTATAAAGTATTTTGACTATAAACCCTGCTATGGAGGTGATGGTGGAGATGCAAAGAGATGCAAGAAGTTTCTAGAAGGTAGAAATAATAACCTTTCAGCACGCCAACAGTCTTTACCACAGGTCACCAATTTCTTCTGGCTATTGACCCTTGAGAAGTAGGAAGTATTGAGGGTACAGGAGGGAGGAGAAAGAGCCCCCTATTTGGCAGCAGTAGAAAAACATACTGTAAGTTCCCATCCCCTTTTTCATCTCTATCCCCCTCCACTGACACTTGGCTAACTCCATCCGGAGGGACAGCACCACTTAGTCTTTTGTTTTATGAATAAGTGAAATTGACATCAGAAAGTATCATTCCCAGACTAGTTCTAGTTCATCATGAAACAAGTTGTCAGATGCTTATTTCCCCACACAGAAACGTCAAACACTTGTTCAGTGACGCACTTAACATATGTTGCTCTTTGGCCAACATAATCAGACAAAAGGTGCCTGTTCTGTGCAGATCCTCTGCTTCCCCTTCACTCTGACTTGTGCTTCTTATGCTATTTGCAGTAGCCAAAGCAAGCAGAGTGAATGAAACTCACTAATTTGTTGCTTGTGGCAACTCAGCTCAGATAAAAGGCTCAGTTGATAGGGGAATAATTAAACCCTTTGTTCTAAGTGAGCTTATATGATCATCTCTAGATTTTAGTTATCCATGCCATCTTTGTCTTCAGGTGCCACACGTAATCCCATGTTGGCTAGAAGCAGGACTTGGCAAGCAGGAAAATTGTGAAATATAATTAAAGAAAAAAATCAATAACCAGTCAATAAATTTTTATCAAGCAGCTGTTTTTTGGAAATCATTGAGCCTCTATAGAGGGTACAAGGGACTGTGCCTTCAAGAAGCATACAATCTTACTAACAACAACAACAAAAGCCCAACAATAAACAGTATGTGATCTGCATTAACAAAGCAAAAACAATAAGTTTTTGAGGGTCCTAAGGAGAAGCAGAGTTTGAAACAGCAGCTAGAAACACAGGGACAGAAATGCCAGTGATGGCCAAGATGACGTAAAAGGAAGATTTAAGGGAAGCATAGTCCAAGAATGGATGAATAGAATCTGGCAGAGCAAAAAAAGGTGAGGGGAGCTTTGTGGCAAGATAAGTATAGAGGATTAAGAGATATAAACTAATATGTATAACATAAATAAGCATAAAGTATATATAGTACAGAACAGGAAAATAAAGTCATTGTTTTTAATAACTTTAAATGGAGTATAAGCTATAAAAAATATTGAATCACTATGTTGTACACCTGAAACTAACATGATAAGTCAACTACATTTCAACTTTAAATAACATTTTCTGATTAGCAAAAGAAACAGTCAATAAAATGAAAAGACAGACTACAGAAGGGGAGAAATTATGTGCAAGTCATCTATCTGATAAGTTACTGTCTAAAATATATAAATAATCCACACAATTCAACAGCAAAAAAAAAAATCTGATTAAAAAATGGGCAGAGATCTGAATAGACATTTTTCCAAATAAGATATACAAATGGCCAACAGGTATATAAAAAATGCTCAATATCATTCATCATCAGGGAACTGCAAATCAAAACCGTAAAGAAGTATCACCTCACACCGGTGAGAATGGCTATTGCCAAAAACATTCTTGCAGTAAGTATTGGCAAGGATGTGGAAAATAGAGAAACTCTGGTCACAGCATGGTGACTGTAGTTAACAATACTGTACAGCTGACTCTTGAACAATATTAGTTTGAATTGCACAGATCCCCACTTACTTAGACGTAGATTTTTTTCCATAAATATAGTGCTACATGACCCATGGTTAAATGAATCCAAGAATGAAGAACCTTGAAAACAGAGAGCCAACTATGAGACTTGTGCATTCCACGGATTTTGGTATCCATAGAGGGTCCTGGAATCAATCCCCCACAGATATCAAAGGATGACCATATTATATACCTGAAAGTTGCTAAGAAAATAGATCTTGAACGTTCTTACCACACATGCATTTAAAAAAAAAAAAAAGGTACTATGGGAGGCAATGGGGATGTTAACTAACAGTATTTGGCAATCATTTCACAATATATATGTGTATCAAATCATCATAGTACACCTTGACCTAGTAAATGTTGTATGTCAATTTTATCTCAATAAAGCTGGGGGTGGGGGGGGATTTTTTTCTGTTCTATTTAAGAATTTTAATGAATCTGTGCTCCTTCTCAATATTTTTAAAAGCTATTAGAGGTTCTCCACAGTATATCTTAACAGAGAGAGTGTAAGTAGACATCCTCCTCCCCAGTACACAGAGTAGGACACAAAATTTCAAGGAAAAATCTCCCCCGTATGGTAACACATTGAGAACCTCTAGGTTAGAACATATGCAAAAGAGTATGGGTTGTAGGGTGAAACCAACCAGAGATTTCTAAGTATAAGGTATTCACATTCATTTAATAGTTTGTAAATTCAGAAGGGAAGGATGAGTTGACTGTACCAGAAGCTCCTTCCTGGGGGTCTCAGAGATTAAGGAGCCAGGAACATGGTTGTCTGTAGGCTCCCTCAATCTAGAGAGCTCTTATGCAGAATAAAAGAAATTAACAGCAATGGGAAAGCATATTAGGAGGCTGAGAATTATGTTGGCACCAGAGCCAGGATACAACAAAAACCCATAACATGGTGGGGACTCCATGACCCCACTGGACAGGTCCAGTTGGAACTCGAAAGCTTTGAGTTAAAGCCTGTTAGTTAATGGGAAGAAAACATGTGCCTCCAGCAAGCACTTCTGGGAATGGCTTGTGCTTAATTAAAGAAAGAACAACTTGAACTCGCAGGCAAAGAAAACCTGGGCCAGGTTCTAAGAGAAAACTCTGCCTATAAGTAGGCAAATGATAGCTTCCTACTGCTCAAGAACCCTTTTATTCTTGGGTCATGGTTAAAGGCTGTATATCCTACTCTCCTACTTCTCCTGGAACCCCAAATCCAAGAAAATCTATACAAACATCAAGGAAGAAAAAGCACTGCGGGCTACCGTAGTATGAAAAGCTTTCATACAAAAATAATATGAATATGTAAGCTACTTGTACAGCACAGGGAACATATTCAATATTTTATAAAAACCCACTTGGAAAAGAATCTGAAAAAGAATATATATGTGTATGTACAGGTACATATATATAACTGAATCACTTTGCTGTACACCTGAAATACTGTAAATCAACTACACTTCAGTTTAAAAAAATTTAATAGAGAATAATAATAGCTATCATAAATTGAACATTTGTTGTTATGGCTGCTGTGCTTGGCATATTTCTACATTATCTAATTAAATTTTCAGAATTCTATGAGAAAATTATTGTTTTCAGAGCTACCAATAAGTAGCAAAGAGAGGATTCCAATCCTAGTCTGAGTCTGAAACCCATTCTCTTTCTACTGAACCCTAATATTTCTGTTCAAGGAAGCAACTGAAGAACTTAGTATGACTTGATATAGAAAATAATGGGAAGAAGAAATACGGATAGGCCAAAATGACCCAGAGGAAAAGCACAAGGCAAGTCTAGATGAAGCAAAACTACAGAAAAGGTGAGACTACAAGGTTAACTGGCAGTTTCTGAGGCCGCACAATAAAGAGAATAGGACATACAGGTGAGCATGTGAAGGGACTGATGGGCTTTATGAAGATAAGAAGAAGTGGAAACATAGTCAAGGGAGATACTAACACAAAGAGAAGTTGGTGAGTGTCCCAGGGCTGGGTTCCAACATGACAGGCATACTTGGCTTGACAAACCGGAAAGTGTCTGAAAGAAGAAAGCCTGGATGGAGATGAAAGGAAAGAAACAGACACACCCACCTGCTGGAAAATAGAAATGGACCTACAGCAACAGCAGCTGATACCCAGTATTTTCAAACAGACTGAGCTCTAACACAAAGGAGTGACAGATTGTCAGCAACTGTTTTCAAAAGAAGACTGTGATCACAAGACTCAGGACATATCTGGATCTGTACCACATGTCACTGGGACCAGCACTAATGAAAAGCCCGTATCCTGAGTGGCTCAGTTAAGTTGAGGGAGTTGATCTCTGAGAATTCTCTGTATTTCAGGCTTTCTTGTGGGCTAGTACTGCCTTTTCCAAAAGGTTTTCATGTCTCCCATTTTCCTGACGAACGAGATTAGTCACAGAACCACTGACCACTGCAACTCTAACTCTTCTGGGGAGTGGCTCTGCACAGAATCATGAAGAGGCCAAAGCTCAGATTTGGTGTCTCCCATAGGCCCATCTCTGCTCTCTCCTTTGCTTTGGCATATTCTTTCCTCCTCCTCAGATGCCTACCCTGTATTCTAAAGAGTTTTGATCTCTGAGGACTTTCAACTTATTTTCTTGATTCTAGAACTTCACTGGGTATAAGATTTACCCTGGCTCACCCATCTTCCCCACCCAGTGATTCTGTCCAAACTGGTCTAGAGTGAGGTCCTTAAATCAGTGTTTTTAAAAGACCCTCAAGGTGATACTGATGCAGATGGCCCAATGGAGAAATACTGCTTTATGGTGTTTATTGGTAAAGTATTCATTAATAACAGCCTAGGTTTTAACAAAGAACTCCTGACTGGAAGCATTTAGAAATGAAGATATGTAACTCCAGTGGCAGAATGCTGGCTAGATAATGGATATTTGAAATGCAGAGGTTCATCTTTGGTGCTTTTTCTCTCAACATTATTCATCCTATAAACAGGACTCAAATCAAACCCTGAAAGTGAAAGTGAAGTCGCTCAGTCATGTCCAACTCTTTGCGACCCCATGGACTGTAGCTACCAGGCTCCTCTGTCCATGGGATTTTCCAGGCGAGAGTACTGGAGTGCATTGCCATTTCCTTCTCCAGGGGATCTTCCCTACCCAGGGGTCGAACCCGGGTCTCCTGCATTGCAAGCAGACGCTTTACCGTCTGAGCCACCAGGGAAGTGTAAGAGATAACTATTCCCCTACACACAAGGTGGGGATCCTTGGAACTTCCCTCTTAAGACCAGTACATACTTGCCTTGAACACCAGGATAAATTCATAGAACATCTGACTATTTCCAAGCTACCTACACAGAAACATAATTTATACAGAATACTGAATTTTTAAAACTTAAAGATGGTGACTTTTCCCTCAAAGTCACAGTCAAAATCAAACATCAGAACCAGTCACCACAAAGTAAATGACCACACCTCTATTTTTCATAGGTTTTATTCTGCCTATACTCTTTTTTATTTTTTCACTTTATTTTGGCTTATAAGATCTTTTTAATGCATTTATAATTACCTTGAAAACACAGGTCTTACTGACATAACCAAATAACCAAAAAGAAAGATTAATATTTCTCTGATAATGAGTGATGTTGAGCATCTTTTCATGTGTTTTTTAGCCATCTGTATGTCTTCTTTGGAGAAATGTCTGTTTAGTTCTTTGGCCCATTTTTTTATTGGGTCATTTATTTTTCTGGAATTGAGCTGCAGGAGTTGCTTGTATATTTTTGAGATTAGTCCTTTGTCAGTTGCTTCATTTGCTATTATTTTCTCCCATGCTGAAGGCTGTTTTTTCACCTTGCTTATAGTTTCCTTTGTTGTGCAGAAGCATTTAATTTTAATTAGGTCCCATTTGTTTATTTTTGCTTTTATTTCCAATATTCTGGGAGATGGGTCATAGAGGATCCTGCTGTGATGTATGTCAGAGAGTGTTTTGCCTATGTTCTCCTCTAGGAGTTTTATATTTTCTGGTCTTACGTTTAGATCTTTAATCCATTTTGAGTTTATTTTTGTGTATGGGGTTAGAAAGTGTTCTAGTTTCATTCTTTTACAAGTGGTTGACCAGTTTTCCCAGCACCACTTGTTAAAGAGATTTTCTTTTCTCCATTGTATATTCTTGCCTCCTTTGTCAAAGATAAGGTGTCCATAGGTGCGTGGATTTATCTCTGGGCTTTCTATTTTGTTCCATTGGTCTATATTTCTGTCTTTGTGCCAGTACCATACTGTCTTGGTGACTGTGGCTTTGTAGTAGAGCCTGAAGTCAGGCAGGTTGATTCCTCCAGTTCCATTCTTCTTTCTCAAGATTGCTTTGGCTATTCGAGGTTTTTTGTATTTCCATACAAATTGTGAAATTATTTGTTCTAGCTCTGTGAAAAATACCGTTGGTAGCTTGATAGGGATTGCATTGAATCTATAGATTGCTTTGGGTAGTATACTCATTTTCACTATATTGATTCTTCCAATCCATGAACATGGTATATTTCTCCATCTATTAGTGTCCTCTTTGATTTCTTTCACCAGTGTTTTATAGTTTTCTATATATAGGTCTTTAGTTTCTTTAGGTAGATATATTCCTAAGTATTTTATTCTTTTCGTTGCAATGGTGAATGGAATTGTTTCCTTAATTTCCCTTTCTATTTTCTCATTATTAGTGTATAGGAATGCAAGGGACTTGAGGTACCATTTCATGCCAGTCAGAATGGCTGCTATCAAAAAGTCTACAAGCAATAAATGCTGGAGAGGGTGTGGAGAAAAGGGAACCCTCTTAACACTGTTGGTGGGAATGCAAACTAGTACAGCCATTATGGAGAACAGTGTGGAGATTCCTCAAGAAACTGGAAATAGAACTGCCATATGACCCAGCAATTCCACTGCTGGGCATCACACCAAGGAAACCAGAATTGAAAAAGACACTTGTACCCCAATGTTCATCTCAGCACTGTTTATAATAGCCAGGACATGGAAGCAACCTAGATGTCCATCAGCAGATGAATGGATAAGAAAGCTGTGGTACATATACACAATGGATACTCAGCCATTAAAAAGAATACATTTGAATCAGTTCTAATGAGGTGGATGAAACTGGAGCCTATTATACAGAGTGAAGTAAGCCAGAAAGAAAAACACCAATACAGTATACTAACGCATATATATGGAATTTAGAAAGATGGTAACGATAACCCTGTATGTGAGACAGCAAAAGAGACACAGATGTATAGAACAGTCTTTTGGACTCTGTGTGAGAGAGAGAGGGTGGGATGATTTGGGAGAATGGCATTGAAACATGTATAATATCATATATGAAACGAATTGCCAGTCCAGGTTCGATGCAGGATACTGGATGCTTGGGGCTGGTGCACTGGGATGACCCGGAGGGATGGTATGGGGAGGGAGGTGGGAGGGGGGTTCAGGATGGGGAACACGTGTATACCCATGGTGGATTCATGTTGATGTATGGCAAAACCAATACAATATTGTAAAGTAATTAACCTCCAATTAAAATAAATATATATTTTTAAATGATTAATAAAATAATAAATGCATATTTGATAGGTCACATTTAACCTTTAGTCTTTCCATTCTAAACTGCCATTCCCATCAATGCTTTTGAGAAATTTGAGAAACAATATGGAATTTCATATCACCCTTGACCCTAAGACACTTGTCTATTGGAACCCTCCAGTTCTAAATTTCAATAAGCTCCACTAGAGGGCAGTTTTCCAGGTTCCTGCAAGGTTGGACTTACTCTGCCAGAACTGTTTCTAATTGGCTAGTTTCCTCTTCATAAACATTTCCCATTAGTTGGGAGAAAAGAGAGAGTAGCAGGAATGGGGTTATAATTCCAAAGGATGCACTTTCAGTCTTACCATCGTTGACATAAGTACCATGTCCCAAATTTGAAAGTTCTCCAAAAATCAAATATATGACATACATATCACATTCTCCTCTAAAGCAGAATGCACTTCTTTTTTTTAAAAAAAGTCAATTCTTTATAAAACTAGTCACAAATCCCTTAATCATTGTCCCATGTGAACGCAGTTAATTAATACAAAGGAAAGCTACAGGTTGTCATTTTAAAACAATTTCTCAACAGAGTTGATTTCAAATAAATAAACTTGATGCTCTAAGACCTACTCTTTACTTTTTAGAAAAGCTGTAAACACTAATAAAACCTACTCCTAGAACACTCTGAAAATTATATTTTTATAAATTCAGAGAGTTACAGTTCTGGTTATGGGAGCTGATGGGAGGAGCCAGGACTCTCTGGGACATCTCTGTTCCCTCTTTTTACAGACTCCAGGGAGTTTGAACATGTACAAGTCTTAAAAGACACTAAGATTCTCTAATTAATAGTGTTTTCATTTGATAAGGGAAACCCTGTGTAGCCTCTACCTGTCAACATAAAAACCAAGCAATCTTTAATATCTCTTTGAATTGAATCAGGGTTCATTCACTCATTCAACAAATATTTATTCATTATTTCCTATATGCCAGAATGCTGTAAAAGAATCCACAATGCATCAAATAAAATTGACTCTATCCTTGTCTTCAGTTGGTTGAGAAAGAGTTTGGAAATGTGATCAAACTAACTCTGAGACTAAACGTTCACAGGTTAAAAAATACCATATTTTTAAAATGTTTTGTCCTTTTGGAAGTAAAATGAAATTCTACAATATGACTGGTTAAACATTGAAAGTTTAAATCATGACTCCAAACTTCTTGTCCCCAAGTCATTTACTCCAGGGCAAAACCATTCATCTATCCTTGGAGATGTTATAAAAATGATCTGGGACAGGGATTCTAATATATTTGAAAAAAGAACTATAAAGTATTATACAATTATTTCTCCAAGTTCTCAGGGCCTAGCTCAATCTTCATCTCGTTGTTGAAATCTTATACAAATTTCACTAAACTCCTACAAATAACCTTTACCAAGGTCAGTTTTCATTCCAATCCCAAAGAAAGGTAATGCCAAAGAATGCTCAAACTACAGCACAATTGCACTCATCTCACACACTAGTAAAGTAATGCTCAAAATTCTCCAAGCCAGGCTTCAGCAATACGTGAACTGTGAACTTCCCGATGTTCAAGCTGGTTTTAGAAAAGGCAGAGGAACCAGAAATCAAATTGCCAACATTAGCTGGATCATCAAAAAAAGCAAGAGCGTTCCAGAAAAACATCTATTTCTGCTTTATTGACTATGCCAAAGCCTTTCACTGTGTGGATCACAAGAAACTGTGGAAAATTATGAAAGAGATGGGAATACCAGACCACCTGATCTGCCTCTTGAGAAACCTGTATACATGTCAGGAAGCAACAGTTAGAACTGGACATGGAACAACAGACTGGTTCCAAATAGGAAAAGGAGTACGTCAAGGCTGTATATAGTCACCCTGCTTATTTAACTTCTATGCAGAGTACATTATGAGAAACGCTGGGCTGGAGGAAGCACAAGCTGGAATCAAGATTGCCAGGAGAAATATCAATAACCTCAGATATGCAGATGACACCACCCTTACGGCAGAAAGTGAAGAGGAACTAAAAAGCCTCTTGATGAAAGTGAAAGTGGAGAGTGAAAAAGTTGGCTTAAAGCTCAACGTTCAGAAAACTAAGATCATGGCATCTGGTCCCATTACTTCATGGCAAATAGATGGGGAAACAGTGGCTGACTTTATTTTTCTGGGCTCCAAAATCACTGCAGATGGTGATTGCAGCCATGAAATTAAAAGACGCTTGCTCCTTGGAAGGAAAGTTATGACCAACCTAGACAGCATATTAAAAAGCAGAGACATTACTTTGCTAACAAAGGTCCGTCTAGTCAAGGCTATGGTTTTTCCGGTAGTCATGTATGGATGTAAGAGTTGGACTATAAAGAAAGCTGAGTGCAGAAGAACTGATGCTTTTGAACTGTGGTATTGGAGAAGACTCTTGAGAGTCCCTTGGACTGCAAGGAGATCCAACTGGTCCATCCTAAAGGAGATCAGTCCTGGGTGTTCATTGGAGGGACTGATGTTGAAGCTGAAACTCCAGTACTTTGGCCACCTGATGCAGAGAGCTGACTCATTTGAAAAGGCCCTGATGCTTTGAAAGATTGAAGGCAGGAGGAGAAGGGGATGACAGAGGATGAGATGGTTGGATGGCATCACTGACACAATGGACATGGGTTTGGGTGGACTCTGGGAGTTGGTGATGGACAGGAGGCCTGGTGTGCTGCAGTTCATGGGGTCGCAAAGAGTCAGACACGACTGAGCGACTGAACTGAACTGAACTGAATATGGGCTCTAGAGCATTTACCACAGGCTGCCTCAGACCATAATCCAAGCACACAGTTGTGCATTTGTTTACCTTTCACTGAGTAGCCAGTATGTTAGAAGCAATGCAGTACAGTGGTTGAGAGTAAGGACTGTGACCCAGATTTCCAGAGTTGAGTCCAATTTCTGTGTGACCCTAGCTTTATTTTTCTCATCTTTAAAAATAAATGATAATAGACCTACCACATAGAATTATTGTGATAAATAAGAACACTACTATAAACTGTCACAGCAAAAAGTAGTCTACTGGTAATGCAGAATACTGGATTAATTCTAGAACAAGCAAACAAACAAAAAAAATTATGTAGAAACTAAGGAAGTTCAAACAAAGTATGGACTTTTTAAAAATAATAATGTATAACACAGGTTCAATAAACAATACTAATGGAAGATATTAATAACAGGAAAAATTGAGTGTAGAGTATATGGAACTTTCTATATTATCTTTTAAACTTTTCTGTTAATCTAAATGTGCTCTAAAATAAAGTTTATTTAAGAGGTTAAAAACTAGAATTAGAAAAGTTTTAAATGTTACTATATGTAAAGCATTAAGAATAATATATACACTTAACACTGTCAAAGTGTCCATACTATTCAAAGTGGTCTACAGATTCAATGCAATCTTCATCCAAATCTCAATGGCATGTTTTAAAGAAATAGAAAATTTTTCTACAATTCACATGGAACCCCAAAAGACTACAAATTGCCAAATCAATCTTGAGAAAGAACAAGAAAACTAGAAGTACCAAACTTCCTAATTTCAAAATATATTATAAAGTACAGTAATGGTACTGGCATAAAGACAGACATATAACCAATGGAACAGAATAGAGAGAGCTCAGAAATACATTCACATACACATTGTCAACTGATATTCAATAAGGAAGTCAAGAATAGACAATGGCAAAAGAACAATCTCTTCAACAAATGGTGTTGGGAAAACGGAATATCCACATGCAAAAGACTGAAATTGGATGCTTATCTTACACCATACACCAAAAAATCAACTCAAAATAGACTTAAATGTAAACCCAAAACTGTAAATCTCCTGAAAGAAAAATTAGGAGAAAAGTTTCATGACATTGGTCTTGGCAAAGATGTGACACCAAGAGCACAGGCAACAGAAATAAATAAATAAATGAACGAGTGGGAGTACATTAGCTAAAAAGAGTCTACACAGTAAACAATCAACAAAGAGAAAAGGTAACCTACAGGGCAGGAAAAAAATATTTGCAAATCATCTATCTGATAAGAGGTTAATACCCAAAGTATACAAGGAACTTCTACAAACACAATAATTTAAAACACTAAAAATGAAATTAAAAATGCGCTAAGAGGGACTTCACTGGTGATCCAATGGTTAAGACTCCACACTTTCACTGTAAGAGGCACAGGTTTAATCTCTCATCAGGAAACTAAAGATCCCATATGCGAAGCTGGTGCAGCCAAAAAAAAAGGGGGGGCCTAAAATCTTGCATAGATATTTCTCCAAAAAAGATACACAGATAACCCATAGGTATATGATGATGTTCAGTATCACTTCTCATCTGGGAATTGCAAATCAAAACCATAAGGAGATATCACCTCACACCTGTTAGGATGACTATTACATAATTAAATAAATAACATACATACATATAAGTGTTGGTAATCATGTGGAGAAATTGGAGCCCTTGCACCATATTCATAGTAACATAAAATGGTGCAGCTGCCATGGAAAACAGTACAGAAGTTCCTCAAAAAATTAATATGATTTCAACTATACGAGGTATTTCAAAATAGCAAAATTCATAAAACCAAAGGGCAGAATAGTGATTATCAGGGGTAAGGGTGAGGGGGATACAGGGAGTTGACTAATCAATGGGCATAGAGTTTCAGTCAGGCAAGATGAACAAGCTCTAGAGATCTACTCTACAACACTATACCTATAGTCAGCAGTAATATAGTAAACACTTTCAGTTCAGTTCAGTTGCTCAGTTGTGCCCAACTCTTTGCAACCCCATGGACTGCAGTACACCAGGCTTCCCTGTCCATCACCAACTCCCACAGCTTGCTCAAATTCATGTCCATCACGTCGGTGATGCCATCCAACCATCTCATCCTCTGTCATCCCCTTCTCCTCCTGCCTTCAATCCTTCCCAGCATCAGGGTCTTTTCAAATGAGTCAGTTCTTTGCATCAAGTGGCCAAAGTACTGGAGTTTCAGCTTCAACATCAGTCCCTCCAATGAACACCCAGGACTGATCTCCTTTAGGATGGACTGGCTTCATCTTCTTGCTGTCCAAGGGACTCTCAACAGTCTTCTTCAATACCACAGTTCAAAAGCATCAATTCTTCAGCACTCAGCTTTCTTTATGGTCCAACTCATACATGACTACTGGAAAAACCATATCTTTGACTAGACAGACTTTTGTCAGCAAAGTAGTATCTCTGCTTTTTACTACGCTGTCTAGGTTTGTCACAGCTTTTCTTCCAAGGAGTAAGCGTCTTTTAATTTCATGGCTGCAGTCACCATCTGCAGTGATTTTGGAGCGCAAGAAGATAAAGACTATCACTGTTTCCATTGTTTCCCCATCTATTTGCCATGAAGTGATGGGACCAGATGCCATGATCTTCGTTTTTTGAATGCTGAGTTTTAAGCCAACTTTTTCCCTCTCCTCTTTTACCCTCATCAAGAGGATCTTTAGTTCCTCTTCACTTTCTGCCATAAGGGTGGTGTCATATGCATATCTAAGGTTATTGATATTTCTCCCAGCAATCTTGATTCGAGCTTGTGCTTCATCCAGCCCAGCAATTCATATGATGCACTCTGCATAGCAGTTAAATAAGTAAGGTGACAACATACAGCCTTGACATACTCCTTTCCCAATTTGGGACTAGTCCATTGTTCCATGTCCGGTTCTAACTGTTCTTGACCAGCATACAGATTTCTCAGGAGGCAGGTAAGGTGGTATGGTATTCTCATCTCTTTAAAAATTTTCCAGTTTGTTGTGATCCACAGAGTCAAAAGCTTTAGTGTAGTCAATGAAGCAGAAGTACATGTTCTTCTGGAATTCTCTTGCTTTTTCTATGATCCAATAGATGTTGGCAATTTGATCTCTGGTTCCTCTGCCTTTTCTAAATCCAGCTTGAACATCTAGACAGTATTAGTTCACATAATGTTGAAGCCTAGCTTGGAGAATTTTGAGCATTACTTTGCTAGAGTGTGAGATGCGTGCAATTGTGTGGTAGTTTGAACATTGTTCGGCATTGCCTTTCTTTGGGAATGGAATGAAAACTGAACTTTTCTGGTCCTGTGGCCACTGCTGAGTTTTCCAAATTTGCCATCACACTGAGTGCATCACTTTCACAGCATCATATTTTAGGATTTGAAATAGCTCAGCTGGAATTCCATCACCTCCACCAGCTTTGTTTGTAGTCATGCTTCCTAAGGCCCACTTGACTTCACCCTCCAGGATGTCTGGCTCTAGGTAAGTGATCACACCATTGTGGTTATTTGGGTCATTAAGATATTTTCTGTATAGTTTTTTTCTGTGTATTCTTGCCACCTCCTCTTAAATACACTTTAAAATTCATTAAAAGGGTAAATCTCATGTTAAGTGTTCTTTCCAGAATAAAAAATTTCTAATAACTTCTAAAACAGAACAAAACAATCTGGCCCATAGCAGGCACTCAATACAAGGTAGGTAGCAATTGCTTGTAGCAGTAGTAATAATAGTAGTGGGAAGCCAACAAAAGCTTTTAAGTAAAATTGGTGGATGTCTTGGGCTTCGCAGGTGGTGTTGTTGTTGTTGTTACTGCTGTGGGAGTTTTCTTTTTTATACAACATTTAGCAAAAGGTTGTAACTGCAAACAAAACTATTATTTAAATTTTCAATTTTATTGTTTTAGCACTATATAGGAGAAGGAAATGGCAACCCACTCCAGTGTTCTTGCCTGGAGAATCCCAAGGATGGGGGAGCCTGGTGGGCTGCCGTCTATGGGGTCGCACAGAGTCGGACACGACTGAAGAGACTTAGCAGCAGCAGCAGCAGTAAAGGGTTTGGTGTGTCAAAGGCTGTATGCATTATAATGTCTTCTGGTCATAATCATATGTTGTGTTATTAAATAGACATGCCTGAAATGTTAACAGCACCTACTGAGAAGCTATGAACTTATTCCATACGCTTTCTATTTGAACTGTTAGAGGTTTTTTATTTTTATTGTATGATTCCATTTATATGAAATGTTTAGAACTGGCCAATGGAGACAGAAAGTAGATTAGTGGTTGCCCAGGGCTAGGGAGAAAGGGCAATAGGAAATAACCGCTAGAAGTCACTGGGCTTCTTTTTAAGATGATGGGAATGTTCTGGAATTAGATAGTGGTGACAGTTGCACAAAACTGAATGATTGAAAACTCACTGAATTAGGTACTTTAAAACAGTGCACTTCATGGTATATGAATTTTATCTCAATTGAAAAATTGCTAAAAAATAAAACACTTAGAACAGGCCTTGGACTTGAGTAAGCACTCAATAAATGTTAGGTATGACTAATACTAAAACTTCCAGCACAGTTATTATTTTCTTCATTGTAATTAAGTGATTTTTTTATGTCTAACTACAGATAGCTTTTAAGCCTGGCCCTTGCTTTTCCCCACCCACCCATATGGGCAAGCCGATAAGAAAGCCTGAGTGCTCCTTCCTTTGGTGCCTGTGGAAGATTCAAACTAGGTGAGGCCCTAGCCCGTGTGCAGGAACCCTTTCCTCAGCCCCAGCCCTTAACCACAATAAAAACTAAGCCAGGCTCTTTCCCTTGTTTCAAGGCATTTCAGACCTGCTCTCCAGAGAGAGACCTCAATTACATAAGCAATAAAAATTTCATAACTTCTTGGTGTGTGTGTGTGTGTGTGACATCACCAGTCTTGACATTCAAACCAAATTTGGAGTTGGGTGGGGGAATCCAACTGCCAGGGCAGGACAGATGGGTTTCATCCCTGGGTCAGGAAGATCCCCTGAAGAAAAAAGGGGCAACCCATTCCAGTATTCCTGCCCAGAGAATCCCATGGACAGAGAAGCCTGGCAGGCTACAGGCCATGAGGTCCCAGTGAGTCTGACACCCACACAGGGGTCCATCCTATCTCTGCAGGGTGGCTACAACAAGCCACCGTATCAGTCAGCCACACTGGGGCCTGCATTCCCACATGACAGCAGTAAGCAGAACAGAAAAGTGCCCTCTTTACACAGGCACATGCTCTCCATTTGGCCACAGTTCCCCTCACTCCAGCTTCCCAGGTGGTGCTAGTGGTAAAGAACCCACCTGACAATGCAGGAAACATAATGAGAGGTGGGTTCAATCCCTGGGTCGGGAAGATTCCCTGGAGGAGGGTATGGCAAGCCACTCCAGTATTTTTGCCTGGAGAATCCCATGGACAGAGGAGCCTGGCGGGGTGTAGTCCATAGTATCACAAAGAATCAAACACGACTGAAGCGACTTACCTTGCAGGCTCCAGCACTCATTTACTCTACCTGCCTAGTCCCCGTAGGTAGGTTTGCAGCTAATAGGCTGCCGAGAGCCGAGTCTGCAACTGGACCTGGCTTTCATCCTCATTCTCAGAAAGGGGTCCGCCTCCCCTTGCCCTGGCTCGAAGATGGCCCCACCCAGCGCAGCGCCTGCCGTGTGTGTACAGGGTACCTTTATAGAAAATGCCCTGGTCATCTGTGGTCTAGAGGGATCCCAGTTTCCAGTGATGCCCACTTTTGTGTGTCAGCATCGTCCCGATGGGCCAGGCCTCAAGCACGGCGGTGCCGTGCTCCACTTCAGTGCCCGAGGGCTGCGCTGGGTCCTATGCAAGCGGCTTTGGAAGACAGGTGCGCACCAGGACCCTTTGAGTTTCTCATAAGGATTTGAGGTATTTTCAGACCTGAATTGTCACTGTTTGAGAAGATAGTTGACGGAGGAGAGGTGACAGAGTTGGTACATTTCACTTTCTTGGAAGAAGTTTACAGAAATGGCGTTCAGTTCTCTCATTGAGCTTCGGAAGCACGCTTCAAGTGGTCAAAGGTCCAGGACCGCTCACGGTCCTCAGTAGGCGTGTTCTCTTACAGTTGGGGTGAAATTTGAACAATGCTTGAAAACTTCTGTCACAGTCTTTAGAGAAGGTGAGTATGCTTTCCAGGGTCACAAGTCTGGCCCTCAGATCCCAGGGACTTGAAACTCCACCTTAGAGTCCTTCCCAGTGGCCCCTGCGGAAGGCTAAAGTGGGTACACCCTCATCCTCTGCCCTGAAGCGGGACTGCACCTGCGCCGGAGGGACTGGTTGTTTTAATTTATGAATTAATTTATGAATTTATGAATTTAGTTGTGTTTTCGTATATTTCATAGTAACAATTACAGAGCTAGTCATGCCTTATGGCCTTAATGTCTCTACGTTGTTTACAGGATCAAGTTTGAATGCTTTAATAGAATGCTATTCTAGCGTGTGTTAGTCGCTCAATCATGTACGATTCTTTGTGACCCCATGAACTGTGGCCTGCCAGGCTCCTCTGCCCGTGGGGTTCTCCAGGCAAGAATATTGGAGTGCGTTGCCATTTCCCTTTCTAGGGGATCTTCCCAACTCAGGGATCAAACCCGGGGTCTCCTGCTTTGCAGGCAGATTGTTACTGCCTGAGCCACCAGGGAGCATATGTCATTCTAGGACCTGCACAATTCAATTTTTCCAGACTCATGGGTTACAGTAGCTGCCTCAAAATCCTGTTGTCATTGTTGTTGTTATTAAGTCCTGTCAGACTCTTTTGTGACCCCATGGACTACCGCTTGCCAGGCTCCTCTGTCCATGAGATTTCCCAGGCAAGAATACTGGAATGGGTTGTCACTTCCTTCTCCAGGGGATCTTCCCATCCCAGGGACAGAACCGGCAATCTCCTGCATTGGCAGGTGGATTCTTTACTGCTGAACCACCAGAGAAGCCCTTCTCAATCCTATATGTTTCTCTATATTTGTGCTATTTCTTCTGCTTTTACTTGGAATGTCTATCTATCCAGCTCTTCTTGTAATGAAATAATTCTCTTTTAAGGTCTTTTCCATATACTATGACCACAACTCTGACATCTTCAGAAAATTTTAATTACTGATTACTCCATCCTCCTGTAGCATTTTATCTATAAAGATTATAAATATTATTATCTTCTAAGGAAAACTATATGTGTTATATTCACCTTTATACTTATTTTTTGAATTGGATTTATTCATTTCAGATGATTCTTTCTTGAAAACATAGCTACTGTAATCAGCTAAACAGATCCACACAAAATATTTTCCTGTCTCAAATTCCTTTAGAAATTATGTATACCTGGTGTACTATATGACCATTAACTTGGTTTTTAGGTTGCTTTGGGATAGTCCATTGCTGTTCAGGTCTCCACACTCTACCTTAATTAGACAATCTTTAAGAAATGAGGTCACATCTATCTCTTCTTTTGTTCCCTTGTGTGTCAAAAACATCAGCCACAATAGCTATGAATATAATAAAGTGAATAGCCCCATATATATGAATATGGGAAACCTTCATTCGTTATTCAAATAATTAAACTCTTAATGTTTATTCTCTTCAATTTTATCTCTGAGGATTGCTGAAGCCCAATACTCAGAATCCTCACATCTGACTACGAGTCTATCTGAATACATTTTTTATCCTAAGGCACCAAAACAGTCATAAAAATGCTATTTCTTTTTAGAGAGGGCTGGGGTTCTCAAAGTATCCAAACTTGACCGATAAACAGATGTATTTTTTTCTTGGCAAAATTAATATATTAATTACAAAAATTTAAATACCTTAAAGTAAAAAGGCAAATCCCTGTTTAATCTCCCAATATTTCAATTTACTTCATAATGCATAAGACATTTCTACACACAGTAAATGCTTTGTATATTAAATGTATACTTTCTCTAATTTTTTGCACCCATGAATCATTTTGTATCGACCACTTCACTCAGTAAATAACAGAAATCTTCCTGTATCTATATAGGACGTATATATCTATACTTCATCTCTTTTATTTTGACTAAGCCATATAAACCTATTTGGAAAAGAGTAGTCTTGATAAGCAGAATGTGGAATATGGAAATGAAAACAAGTGTCCAAATGTCACATCTGTCTACAGACAGTCTTTTTTCCACAGTGAAGCAACAGGGTCAAATTCTGTGGTAACAGAGATGATCCTCAAAAAGCGCAGAACTTAATCCCTGAATTTGAACTTAATCCTGACTCACTTCATTTCCACATCTTTGATATTATTGGTTCAATATAGTTAGCCTAACTCAGATTCTTACACCAGAGTCTTAACAAGTAGGTATCTTGACAAGAAAATTTCTCTGAACTCCTAAAATAATGATGAAGCCAGCCTGTTAGATTTGGTGGCAGACTTTACTAAAGTTATGAAATCTGCTCTTCACCACCAGTTGAATTTTGGGTACATCTATTTGTGCAGTGTGCTAGACAAAACCGTGATTCTTAAAGCCAGAATCAGACTATGCCCAGCATCCTCTTAAAAATCAAGCCAGCACAGAAGGCAGGATCACACAACATTGGTGCAATCATTCAGGAGTTTCTATATATTCATTGACTGTACTTCTAAACCCAAAGCATTAAAAAATACACATGATTCCATGGAATTCTGTCCTAGATGATGCAAAATCACATCAATGCAAAAATGTAATCCAAAGCCTGTGGTGGTGTGGCCATCCTCATAGAAATCCATTGGGAAGAACTAAATGCAAATGCCACCTCCTAGGCAACTTGTTGTTCAGGGATGCATGGGCAGCCTTTTAAAAAAATCAATTCACAAAGGCTCTCTTCTAGTGGATATTACCCCAAAAGGACCAAGACAAGGCATCAGGCAGTCAGCCAAAGTAAACCTCTGCAATGCAAGCATCTCTCCCAAGGAAGAACACCAGTAGCTTGGACTTCCACCTGCTTCCTTTAGAGACCCCACAGAATCACCCATGCACCATAATTAACATCAGTGGAAACTCAAGAGTGCCAAAAACAAAGATTCAAAGCATAGTCACTCCATCAGCATCTAAGTTCTACTCATAGAATCTCTGCCCCTAGACATGTGCACTAAACCATAGCAGCTGCACCCACCCAAGCTAAAGGGTCCTGATTAGAAGCGGGGTCAACAAGAGAAAAATGGGAAGAATGTGTTAAAACTCAACAGTTAGCCATGTGGCATATCCTCTGACTCTGCGAAATCATAACAGTCAATGGATCGCTGCTGTATTCTTTAAACCTGGAGAAGCTCTTAGTTAACTGAGGTTTCGTGCAGCCCCAGAGGTGAAGAGGGAAAGCCACCAATGGTGACAGACAGCCTATCTACCTGTGTACTTAGACAAAATTGAACTGTGCATCATTAATTGGTAAGCCTTGAGCCCCACTCACACACATGAATAGGAATGCTATCAGCAGCTGCTGCTGCTGCTAAGTCGCTTCAGTTGTTTCTGACACTGTGCGACCCCATAGACGGCAGCCCACCAGGCTCCCCCGTCCCTGGGATTCTCCAGGCAAGAACACTGGAGTGGGTTGCCATTTCCTTCTCCAATGCATGAAAGTGAAAAGTGAAAGTGAAGTCACTCAGTCGTGTCCGACTCTTAGCGACCCCATGGACTGCAGCTTACCAGGCTCCTCCGTCCATGGGATTTTCCAAGCAAGAGTACTGGAGTGGGGTGCCATTGCTATCAGCAGCAGCTTCTCCTAATACCAACGACAAAAATAAATACTGAATGTGAAGTATAGACACAGTCCAAGACAGGCCTCTCTTGAGTTTTGAATTCTCATCATAGGCTAAAGATGATTGATGGTGATGGTGCTGCGGGTAATGGACATATTACTGTATGCCACCTCACTTTTCCAGTATATGGTTCTGATTCCCTTGATTCTATTCAGCCTGCACAAATGTTATTCTTCCTTAAATCCCTACTCTGCTTTCTCATTTCCTCCACTCACCAGTGAGTAGTTTCACTGAGCCATCTGTGTTCTTTTCCTTTCTGTCTGTGTAGCATGTAAGCTTTCATTGTTCAGCTACCTGGGCATTCCTCCTTTCCCCAGATCCTCCCCCGTCACTTCACCCAGATTGTGCTAGTCTATCAAAATGAAAACTACACTATGACACACAGAACAAACTTCTCATGTCAGATGCACACAGCGGCCCTCTGTTGCAAAATCTGTACTCGTCCCTCATACAGTAGAGATTCGGCTCACAGATTTGAGATCCAGACTGCAGATCAGAGGGGAGACTGACTTCTGCCCTTCATTTGAACCAAAGAATACTTAACTCCTTATTCCCAGCTTCTTCTCAAGTTGCAGCTAGACCTGGGGAGATGTAAATATGGAAGTAAAACCCAAGACCATACTCACAGGTTATCCTTTTCAAAATGCCAGCACTTCTCAGTTGCCTTATCACAGGCTGATTCAACTCCTTATTCATAAAGGGCCAAGAGCAAGAAAAGGCAGCTCAGTATGCTGGGAGGACCACAGCAGTTACCACCATATACTGATCTTTTTGTTCTGACACATTTATGTGTGGGATTAGGCTGTGGGCAAAGTTTCTGTGTCTCTCTTTCTTTCAGTCCCAGGCTGTCCTTAATCTGTGGCTCTGCTGAAGCAGCCCTTTCTGAGACAAACATAGCATAGGAAACTTCACAACTGCTGTTAGTGTTTAATATTTATTGAACACCTACGATTGGACCAGACATTCTACCAATGTATAGCTTGTATCTTACTAAATTTTCTAGTGGAAAAAAAAATCCCACTTTGGCTGAAAGCTAAAAGCTGTCTAGCTACTGTAAGGGCAATAAGAATATACATTCCTAAAATATCTCTAATTGCTTCCCATAACACAATACAATTTTCCACTTCTTCTATTAAAAATTACATTAACATAATATACTCTATGAGCAGGCTCTATGGTTCTTTAAATATTCAACCAAGCCCACTAGTAGCTTGAGCCAAGGAAAAAGCCACGTTAAAACATATTTTTAAAGACTTCTTTCAGAAAATGTGTTATATAATTAGAAATAAGACTCATTTCCAACCTGTACAAAGTTAGTCCTTGCCTTGGTTGCCTGCCTTTCTCTTCCTCAGAACCCAATGTGAAAGCCTCTGATGAACTCCATCAATAGAGGCCAAGCCTATCCCCTTTCCTGAGGTAGTCCTAACAGGAAAACGAGGTATAGAGGAGCCATAACCCTACCATTCTTACAGAGCTTGGCAACAGGTCAGTTTCCCCAGGTCCAGGAGCTTTTCGATCCGGTCCCCTGTATCTTCTTCAGTAACAAACATACTGGAACCCAGCTTGAAACTCAATCTGCAGGCTGAGAACCCTGAACTCCTTCCTACTAGCCTTCCTTCCCAGAGTTAGACTCCGAGTGTTGGCTGAAATCCTAAAAAGTGAGAAATATTTCCAGAATACCTACATTTTTATTGGTGAGGTTCTGCCTGCCCAAATGGACTGGTATTGGTGATCCTTTGAATCATTGCTTTTATAAATAGAAGAAAAAAAAAAATCTCGATGAATATACACCAAAGCATTAATAATTGTTATCTCTGGGTGGTAAGGAAACACATGATTTCAATTTTCTCCTTTACTATATTTTCCAAATGTTCTTTATTACTTTTGTACTCAGGGAAAGAAAAAATGTTTTGTGTTTTGCTAAGTTACCAAGACATACCATTACCCTTCCACTGTGTTTCTGCTTCAGTAAATTCTCTCCTCTTTTTTCCAAATCCAGCCTGGTGAAAGAGAACTTTTCTCCACATAGAAGGCCAAAATCTAAAGAACAAATTCTATGATAAAACATTTTTTAAAAAGGTTTTTAAATCTTTTATAACATAGAAAAGCAAGGTTTTGAAACCATATCCTTTAAAACATAGAAAAGGGAAGATAAATGATTTATTAATGATATAAGAAATCAAGATTTTCATGGTACCATGAAAATTGTTTTAATTTAAGTTAAAAATCACAAAATAAAAAATTAATGTAATGTAAAAACTGAATTGCAAAATGACTCAAAGCCACAAATAGAAGGAAGCAGGACATAAGGAATTATGTCATAGACAAAAATCAAATGACCAGCTTTGGAAATTTACTCTTCCCCTTCCTCCTTCAACTCCACATAGTGCTTTACCAGCAAGACTTTTGGGTCTTTCTGGGAAACTGCTTTCTTTTATAAAATCTTACAGTTTTTCACTCTACCTGGGAAATGTGTTTTATTCCTGTTGCTGCTGCTGCTAAGTCACTTCAGTCGTGTCCGACTCTGTGCGACCCCATAGACGGAAACCCACCAGGCTCCCCCATCCCTGGGATTCTCCAGGCAAGAACACTGGAGTGGGTTGCCATTTCCTTCTCCAATGCATGAAAGTGAAAAGTGAAAATGAAGTCGCTCAGTCGTGTCCGACTCCTAGCGACCCCACGGACTGCAGCCTACCAGGCTCCTCCATCCATGGGATTTTCCAGGCAAGAGTACTGGAGTGGGGTGCCATAGCCTTCTCCGTTTTATTCCTAGATCATTTATATTGTGCTGCAGGTTATATAGGGCTTCCCAGGAGCCCAGTGATAAAGAATCCTCCTGCCAATGCAGGAAGATGCATTTTTGATCCCTGGGTCCAGGAGATTCCCCTGGAGTAGGAAATAGTAACCCTCTCCAGTATTCTTGCCAAGAAAATTCAATGGACAGAGAAGCCTGCGGGTCTCTAGTCCATGGGGGTCCCAAAAGGTCAGACAAGACTGAGCACGCATGCTCACAGATCATATACTTTCTTCATCTGTATGTACAAGTACCAAAGTTCTCTGTTGTGCATGTGTATTTCTTTACTTGAAATGTACAGCTTGCTGTGACTTGTTTCCTCATTACAGAATCTCTTTAAATGACTTTAGCTTGGAGTGGAATTTATTACTTTTGAAAAACAATGAACATGAGCTACCACTTCACACCTACTAAGATGGTTATAAGCAAAAAGTCAGTTAATAATAAGAATTGGCAAAAAATGTGGAGAAATTGGAACACTCATACTTTGCTAATGGAGTATAAAATGCCAGAAACAATTTCCAAAGTAATGTTTGGAAAACAATTTGGTAATATCTCAAAAAGTTTAACATACAATTATGATCCAGTAATTTCACTTCTATGTAAATTTATATGTAGTATTCCTAAGTATTAAATATAAATGAAAATGTATAACACACAAAAACTTGTATGAGTATGTTCACAGCAGTATTATTCATTATAGCTCAAGACTGGAAACACAAACATTAGTGAGAATATATACATCTTGATATAAATGTCAATTCTCCATCAATCATTCATCTAATGGTTTTGCTATCAATTATTACTCAGTTGTACTCAATTCTGTTCACAAAATAAATGCTGTTTAGTGTATGAATAAGTATCCTTAGTAGCTGAAGATGGATAACATGAACTGCCATGTTATCATTGCAAGTTTTATATATCGAGATGCTGCTACCCTTTAAAGTTAGTGCTTAGAAAGTGCAAAGGGGAGCATGTATTTTCTTGGAATTGATTTGTGAAACTACCACCCATTCTCATTCATTTGTTTGTTAGTTCATCTCAAAGTGCTTTGTATTCTTGGTTGTAATTGGTCATATCTAAGTAGATTTGCCTGTTTTCAGGGTCAGAAAGGAAGACAGTCTTGTGTTACCCATAAGAGATTTGTTCATAAAGATGACCTTGACAATTCAGAGCATTCAAAATTTCTTGAATCCCACAGGCTCCTCTAAGACTAGTCCCAAACAGAAACCTGCTCTTCCTCCATTGCTGTTTATCTCAAGAAATGATACCACCACCCACTCACTTATTGATACCAGAAACCCTCACCACCCCCCATTCAGTCGATCAACAGAACCTATCAATTCCACCTCTTAATTGTCTCTAAATCGATCCTCTCGTCAACCCAAGTGTCAGCCCCTGATAGAGTTCTGCTACTGGGATGACATCCTAAGACAGCCTTTCACCAGTGCAGTTGTTGCTGTTCAGTCGCTAAGTCGTATCCAACTCTTTGCGACCCCATGAACTGCAGCACTCCAGACTTCTCTGTGCATCACTAACTCCCTGAGTTTTCTCAAACTCATGTCCATTGAGTCAGTAATGCCATCCAACCATCTCATCCTCTGTTGCCCCCTTCTCCTCCTGCCCTCAATTTTTCCCAGCATCAGAGTCTTTTCCAATGAGTCAGCTCTTCACATCAGGTGGCCAAAGTACTGGAGCTTCAGCTTCAGCATTAGTTCTTCCAATAAATATTCAGAGTTGTTTTCCTTTAGGATGGACTTGTTTGATCTCCTTGTGTCCAAGGGACTCTCAAGAATCTTCTCCAGTACCACAGTTTGAAAGCATCGATTCTTTGGCACTCAGCCTTCTTTATGCTCCAACTCTCACATCCATACATGACTACTGGAAAAACCATAGCTTTGACTAGACGGACCTTTGTCGGCAAAGTGACGTCTCTGCTTTTTAAAACACTATCTAGGTTTGACATAGCTATTCTTCCAAAGAGCAAGCATCTTTTAATTTTGTAACTGCAGTTACCATTCACAGTGATTTTGGAGCCCAAGAACATTTTCTTGGGCTGACACTGTTTCCACATTCACCAGGGCTAGTGCCTTTCAAATCTATCTCCACAGTTCAGGCAGGGAGAGCATTTCTAAGTGAAAAATGACTCATGCCTCCCCCTACTTACAATATTCCAGTGGGTTTCTTCTGGAAAACCAGTGAACCCATGGTTTTTATAAGAGCCTATATAATCTACACCATCAACTTCTCCCATTCTTCAATTTTCACTTTTCCTCGCAAACATTTGCTTTGGCCATTACTAACATCTTTTGGTTCTTCAAATGATTTCTCTCTTGCTGCATGGGCTTTACAAGCACTCTTTCACCATCTCCTCCAAGTACCACCTTCTCCTGACTAACTCTTCCTCAAAAGTAAGGTCTCAGCTGCATGTCACTTGGTTAGGAGGGCTTTCCCTGGCCATCCTCATCACAGTTATTATGTGCACTTATTTAATAACTATCTTCTCTGCTATCTCAAAAGTTCAAAGAAAGCTGCAACCAACTAGATTTGCCTTGCTTGCTGCTCTGTCTCTGTCACAGAATCTGAAGATTGACTGGATATTTGTTGAAATTATGTTGAAAACTAAGCCACAGAAAGACTTCAGGCTATTTGTGCTAGTGTATTTTGTGTGCCTCAACTGCAAATATCTTTTTCTTTTTTTTTCGGCTGAATGGGGTCTTCATTATAGTGCACAGTCTTCTCATTGTGGTGGCTTCTCTTGCTATGGAGCATGGGCTCCAGAAAGAGAGGCTCAGTAGTTATGGCGCATGGGCTTAGTTGCCCTGATACCTTCTGAAATTGGGTATCACACCATATCCCCTGGATTGGCTGGCAGATTCTTAACCACTGAACCACCAGGGAAGTCCTCAACAGCAGGTTATATGCATAATGGTAGAAAAACACTATCTGTCAAAGTATGTTAAATTGTTTAGAATATAGTAGTAATTATGGAGCTGTTTCTTTTGCTCATTACTCCCTGGAATACCTAAAATACAATCCCTTCCTAAATGCTGAGCTATAAAGTTTTCCTGGCTCAGCTTTGTCCAATTTTGTGGAGAGATCTTGGAAATGGTGATAATAATATCTGTCTGGAAAGGTAGTTTAGAAAACAGAAATGATATATTTCAAGTTCCTGGCATGTTCAGTTCAGTTCAGTCACTCAGCCGTGTCCGACTCTTTGCGACCCCATGAATCGCAGCACGCCAGGCTTCCCTGTCCATCACCAACTCCCAGAGTTCACTCAGACTCACGTCCATCGAGTCAGTGATGCCATCCAGCCATCTCATCCTCTGTCGTCCCCTTCTCCTCCTGCCCCCAATCCCTCCCAGCATCAGAGTTTTTTCAAATGAGTCAACTCTTCGCGTGAGGTGGCCAAAGTACTGGAGTTTCCGCTTTAGCATCATTCCTTCCAAAGAAATCCCAGGGCTGATCTCCTTCAGAATGGACTGGTTGGATCTCCTTGCAGTCCAAGGGACTCTCAAGAGTCTTCTCCAACACCACAGTTCAAAAGCATCAATTCTTCAGTGCTCAGCTTTCTTCACAGTCCAACTCTCACATCCATACATGACCACTGGAAAAACCATAGCCTTGACTAGACGAACCTTTGTTGGCAAAGTAATGTCTCTGCTTTTGAATATGCTATCTAGGTTGGTCATAACTTTTCTTCCAAGGAGTAAGCGTCTTTTAATTTCATGGCTGCAGTCACCATCTGCAGTGATTTTGGAGCCCAAAAAATAAAGTCTGACACTGTTTCCCCATCTATTTGCCATGAAGTGATGGGACCAGACACCATGATCTTAGTTTTCTGAATGTTGAGTTTTAAGCCAACTTTTTCACTCTCCTCTTTCACCTTCATCAAGAGGCTTTTTAGTTCCTCTTCACTTTCTTCCATGTAATAGATACTATTAGATATCTATTACTAATAGATACTTCACTTTCTGGCATGTAATAGATACTAATACATGGTGGGGGTGGGGGTTCAGTCACTAAGTTGTGTCCGACTCTTGTGACCCCATGGACTGTAGCCTGCCAGGCTCCTCTGTCCATTGGATTCTCCAGGCAAGAAATACTGGGAGTAGATTGCCATTTCCTTTTCCAGAGGATCTTCCCGACCCAGGGATCAAACCCAGATTTCCTGCATTGCAGGCAGATTCTTTACCAACTTAGCTACGAGGGAAGCCCACTAATACATGGTAGCTATTATTAAAGGAAAAATCATAGATAGATGCATTATCAGTGTGTGGGTGTGTGTTGAACCCTCTCAAAACAGTTGTTTTAATGGTGACATGGGTTCCTTTTGTAAAACACACTAATACAGGAAATTATTCCAGGGAGGATACATTGACTGTAGTCTGAATGATTCTTAAAAAGGAAGTAGACACATTGGATTATACTGGCAGAATAATCAGACCATCTACCAATTGGATCTTTCAAAATTAGACATCTCGATCTGGGGTCCATGGAACCCTACAAGGTTCCATGCATGGATTTCAAAATGCTTAGGGCCTCCCTAAAAATGAATGCAAAATTTTATGTAGGTATATATGTGTTTGTGTCTATGCACTATTCTGGGGAGATGGTTCATATCTTTCAACAGCTTCTCAGATGGACTGTGATTAAGAAAAAGTTAGGAATCACTGCCTAAAGATTTCTTCAGGAAATCTGGTACTCTGGCAAAGATGAAAATGTTGACAGTGTGATGGTTGTGTCATCTGGCTGGCCAAATCAATGTTTTCTATTAAAGCAAAGAAGTCTTGGGGCCAAAATGATCTCAACTGAATAATTCTTCTACACTGTGTTTCCATCTGCCCAGCATGTGAGCCATTAACACATGGTTCCTGTTGATGATTTTCATATTCTTATTTGCAGGGAAATCACACTAGGACTAGTTCAGAAGAATCATTTAACTAATGTATTGGAAAACCAAATAAATGAGCCTCTTATATATACTAACAATTTTATATTGCTAAAAGAATGACTATTTTTGGGAGATTAAGCACACACTGACCAAAACTGCCTCTAAGCCATTCATCTACTAGTCTTCATAATATACATATTCCTATTCTAGTCCAAAAAAATAGCAAGGCTCACCACGTGTTGAAATAATTTATTTCAACACCTAATGCATCATCTGTTCTGTATTTCTACGTGTTGTGTCATCACCATTTGACCTCAACCCATTGTTAAATATTTAATAGTATGGTTGGATAAACAATACAAAGTATAGTTTACTTTTGAATGTAGCATTTACATGAGAAAATAAGCCAATATATGCTGCAAAGGTACAATTTGGGGTTACAGTGCTAATCCTTCTGGTGGATGGAAAATGAGATATAAGAGGAAAGGAAACCACAGGGAGGATGAATGAATTGGGAAAAGCAAAAACAAATGAAAAGATGATGTAGCTCTCCAATAAGGAATACAGCAGAAAGTAACTGTCACCCAAATGTTGGCACAATGGGAACTGCATGTTTCCACCACTCAAAATTCAAGCACTATGATGGATTGATTTGTTTTGTTTTGTTTTGGCTGCACAGCACGTGGGATCCCAGCTTCCCAACCAGAAATTGAACCTGTGCCTCCTGCATTGGAACCATGGAGTCTTAACCACTGAACCACCAGGAAAGTCCCAATGATGGATTGTTTTGAGTAGCAACCTATTCATATTAAAAGTATGAAATAATATTCAATAGAACACTCACCAATAAAAGATCATTTTTAATATTCAGTGGGTATAAATCTCACAGTGACAAAAATTACTCATTTAAAGGACTGACTGTGGTTTAAAATGAACACCCAAAAAATGCATGCAAGGGGTTTTGATGAATTAGTACACCACTCCTGAAAAGTGTGTTCAATACATTCTTTTTAACTGACCATAGGTAATCAGCCTTAAAAAGTATTGAAGACATGTATAAGCCTGCACCAGGAATTCTTTATAACTCATCGAGATCCTTTGAGGTGAAGAGATGGAAACTGTATTTATTATTCTATTTCTGCATGGTTTTTCAATAACTGTTAAAATACAAAATCGATCTTCAAACCATCAGTTCAGTTCAGTTCAGTCGCTCATTCATGTCCGACTCTTTGCTACCCCATGAATCGCAGCACATCAGGCCTCCCTGTCCATCAGCAACTCCTGGGGTTCACTCAGACTCACGTCCATCGAGTCGGTGATGCCATCCAGCCATCCATAGTTGAGAACAATTAAAACCTAAGATAAAGATATACCATGTTCATGGTTTTGAAGACTCTTTTCTTTCTTTTAGTTCTACCTCTGTTTATTGCTACCAACCCATCTTCCTCCACCTCCATCGTGTGTGTGCTCTGTCATGTAACCCGATGGACTGCAGCCCTCCAGGCTCTTCTGTTCAAGGAGTTTTCCAGGCAAGAATACTGGAGTGGGTTGCCATTCCCATCTCCTGAAGACTTTTTTCAATTTTGCTTTTATGTTAAAGGATCAGTCAATCATGGACAGCCCTTTCTTTTTGATACTACTTGTTTCTAATATTTGATTCCTTATAATCCCCTTCAATTTCAGAAATATTTTGTGTTTCTTTAACTTATCTATATGTGGCACATAGTTACTTTAAAATTTCAATTCTCCCTAAACTGATCTATCCCAATCATAATCCCATCAAACATTTTGTGTGTACATATAGAATTGAACAAATGTATTCTAAAATTTATATGAAAACACAACTACAATATTCAATTGTATATAATGTACTTGCAATCTTGAAAAAGAAAGAAGTTGAAGGAATTACATTACCTGACTTCTTCATAGTAGTCAAGATTCTGAGACCAACATAGGATCAACAAATAGATGAATAGAACAAAGCAGAAAACCCAAAGACAGATCCAAACTTAGGAGATGCAGAGGCAAAGTGCAAAATAGGTTTGGAATGAATTCTTCTTCAAAGAAAGATGATTAATTAAAAGTCTATAAAGGATGTAATAGGGTATATAAAGTCACGTCTAAGTGTCTTGTGAACTTTCAGTTCAGTTCAGTTCAGTTGCTCAGTCATGTCCTACTCCTTGCGACCCCATGGACTGCAGCACGCCAGGCCTCCCTGCCATCACCAACTCCGAGTCCACTCAAATTCATGTCCATCAAGTCAGCGATGCCATCCAACCATCTTATCCTCTGTCGTCCCCTTCTCCTCCTGCCTTCAATCATCCCCAGAATCAGGGTCTTTTCAAATGGGTCAGCTCTTTGTATCAGGTGGCCAAAGTATTGGAGTTTCAGCTTCAACGTCAGTCCTTCCAATGAATATTCAAGACTTATTTCCTTTAGGATGGACTGGTTGTGAACTTTAGATCTGTCAAAAACAATATTTCACATTTGGGGCAAAATAGACATCAGAAATGAAACAAGATTCATTTAAAAAAAAAATACAGATAACAACATCAATGATCAGTGATCATATCAACTACTAACTGCAATATTGATTAGCAAAACACTCAGAAAAGAACTAATTAGTAAATGTGCAAACCACTGCTACTCTATGGAAAGCTAAAAGGAGGTAATTAAAACCAAAATACACAGAAGTAACTATAGCAAATCAGTTCACATTCAACCAGTGAATAATCCAAAGGTGGCTCTTACTTTGATTGACACATTGTTTTAGTCACAAAGTCCGGATACAGAACAACAAGTACTGATTTGCTCTCCTCACACTTTCCATTCAGGAGAAATCATAAATAGAATTAGGGTTAAAAGTGCTAAATGTCACACGCTGATATTTTCAGTCATATACAATATATGAATCATTTGTATTGTCAAAGTGAACTAAAATACATAAACTGTTTAGTTTGTATTAATCCCATATAACATTCCTACCCTAAGGCATAATTTTAATCCTTTACTAAGGTCTGTTTTAAAGACTTGGTTGTGTTAAACTTGAACATGCTTCTGTGACTGGTTTACGTGACTATGTGCCACATGGCATAGGTGACTTGTAGAAACACAAAATATTTCTGAAATTGAAGGAGATTAGTATTCTTGCCTGGAGAATCCCAGGGACGGGGGAGCCTGGTGGGCTGCTGTCTATGGGGTCGCGCAGAGTCGGACACGACTGAAGCAACTTAGCAGCAGCAGTAGCAGCAGTAGCATAAGGAATAAAATATTAGAAACAAGTATTATCAAAAAGAAAAGGCTGTTATAAAACGCTGACTTTATAACATAAAAGCAACATTGGAAAGAGAAAAATTCAGGTAACAATTGTTTGTTTTCTCAATACCGTATTTTAAAAGTATATATTCTAATGACATTTTTAAAAAGTTAACTGATGGTTTGGACATCTTGAATAAACATTGCTTTTATGTACTCACATTTCTTAACTTTTTAGTTCTGCAACAATTCAGCCAATACAGAACTATTACCACTACCCCCAATCCTCATCTAGCCTATGATGTTACACAACACCAAAGACTAGGACACATTAAGTAACCAGTTTTGTACCCAGAAGAATAAAATCTGATTTTAATATCACTTTAGTCTATTTCTCAAGTGCTTAAATTCTCCTGTTTAATCAAGATTGATTATTTGCATCTGAAATCTTAATATCATTTGGGAAAATACCTAACTTCAAAAAAGTGCAACGTTTAATTTTAAGGCAAAGAGCAAAAGCTACTCCATGACTTCCAAATTTTCCCTATGTAACCTCACATACCCCTTCCATATTCCCTTTTTAGGGACTAAAATTTAACCAGGTCAGTTCTGGTTCAAACAACCATTTCATAGGATTTAAAATAGGTATCTTGGGAGCTAGATTGAATTATTTGCTAAACTCTAATATTTTAAATTTATAAACTTCAGAAGGAAGATAGCTTTTGAAGCTGACAAAAAACAATCGGAGAACAGCAGTCTTTTTGTGCACTGCCCAGAAAGTCAGTTACAAAGTGGTCCTATTGTATTTCTCATAATTTACATTTACTTTTTTGGCAGAGAAGAAAGGGAAAAAAATAAGAAGTCAAACTTGGAAGCATACAACACAAATGAAAGAAGGCACTTTTATTTTAAAATGTCCCCTTGACATTTAGACATCTACAAACCCAAAATTTAACATTTATAGGAGATAAAAACAGTAAAAGAAATAGCAGCTGTTTTTCTGTGATGTCACCAAACAGGTGTGATACCATTTCATACCCCAGAAATTGGATGACTCTTTTGCTGATGCTCACAGGAGGCCCGGATGAGACCATATTGACCTGTGTCTCATTTCCTACAATTGGCTAGAAAATTATGCCAGGCCAACAAGAATCTTGATGACTGATCTGTGCCGATTCGGGGCAGACATTCTCCCAAACAGATCAATACTATCCAAGGTGCAGCTGAAAAACAGGATGAGCTTGTATCACTAAACAAACACCAAACTGCTTATTCACAAAGGCAAGCAACACAGCACTTACGTTTTCCACAGTGTTTGCCTATGACCTCAACCCTGACCGGCAGAGCTACCTTCTTTTTGGCAAGAAGTAATCCTGTATTGGGTCTGCCTCTGGTACTCCTCTGGTACGCTTGGTCACCCCTGTGAGTGGTGGCATTTTTTACAATAAAAGCAACTGTGTCTGCTTTGGCCTAGACAATCACATGATGCCAAAGCAACTAGTCAATGTGGTGAGTTTAGTCAAATGACCGGTCTGAGCACTTGGCACTATGTAGACAAAGAATAAAATAGGGGACTTCCCTGGTGGTCCAGTGGTTAAGGATCTGCCTGCCAGCGCAAGGGACACAGATTTGACCCCTGGTTGGGGAAGATCCCACATGCCATGGGACAGCTAAGCCCATGTACCACAACTACTGAGCCTATGTGCCACACACAACTACTGAAGTCCACTCACCTAGAGCCTATGCTCTGAAACAACAGAAGCGGCTGCAATGAGCAAACTAGACACTCGAGAAAGCCCGAACACAGCAACGAAGATCCAGCACAGCCAGAAATGAATAAATAATTGTTTTTAAAAAAAAGAATAAAATAGGGACAGAATTTTTTCTTTTTACCCATCATACTGGAATTGTGTGGTCATACCTTGGATTAAGTTAATTCAGAAAGGTCTTGAGATATGAGTTGTTTCTAAATACACAAACCATCTGAATAAACCAAAAATTCAAAAATCCAAATATCTTTAAACCCTCAAAATTACTTTTATTCTAATTTTAATTTAGCCACATAGACTACCCCCAAAAGTCATACTGGGTATGCTCTTTTTATGTCAATATATTCTGGGTGCACATGTATAGTGAATGAATAAGTTAAATTATAATGAGAACATTCAAGTTACATCACTATTTTCACTGCTATATGGTTATAAAATAAGAGGAAATTGTGGTCTTTAAACCGATCTTCCCAAAAGTATTGAGAAAATAAACAATGCATTAAAATATGATCCCACAGACCTCTAGGCAAGATGACTTCACAAGCGGGAGAGAATTTAAATGGTTTGCATGGCCCAAAAGTGAAAAATTTCAGCTTCCAGAGGCTACAGAAGATTCAGGACCAAGAAATATACTTAAACAGGAGACAATATAAAATCATGTAATTACATTTGGGTCTTAAAATGTTTAATGGCTATTCGTAGCACTACCATGAGATCCAACTATCTAAGATCATTTATATATTTAGAATATCGAATTTATTTTCCAACCCTAGACACACATTTGATAAACTTTGATAAAACAGAAGCTGTATCTCTTGCTGCTATTAAAAGACAAATCTATACCCATACCCCTCCCTGATTAAAAAAAATAGTTGCGTAAAAATAATTGTTAGGTTTCCCCTTTCTTTCAACCAAGTTTTCCCTGGGAAAGAGGACTCGAAAGGGAGAAAACAAACTTTCCCTCCAGCACATTACTATATAAGCACTATATCCATCTGCCTGAATAAAGAAGAAATAAATTCAACTTTGGAACTCTGCCATGGAGTGTCGGCTCCTGCAAAGGGGACAGTTTGCTATTAATTGTTAATGTCGTCTGCCATTAGAGGGCACTAAACAACTCTACATTAATGCT
The DNA here is from genome assembly GCF_019923935.1 of Bubalus bubalis. Classification (NCBI taxonomy): domain Eukaryota; kingdom Metazoa; phylum Chordata; class Mammalia; order Artiodactyla; family Bovidae; genus Bubalus; species Bubalus bubalis. Next base: position 25,464,330 of record NC_059175.1, on the reverse strand, counting down.
GCATTGGAGGGAAGAGAGAAAGGAAGACGGGAAAAGAAAGAGGGGAGGGAAAAGCGGGGAGACTAGGAGCAGAGTCGGGGGAGAGGGAGGGAAAGAGAAAAGAGAAGGGGTGGGCGGACGGGAGGGAAAGAGAGAAGAGCGAAGAGAGAGAGGAAGAATAAATCTGGAAAGATTAAGAAGGATGTGGAGCCCCCAGAGCCGTCTGAAGTGAGCAAAAGCCAGCGCCCCCACCCCACCCCGCCCGGACCGCCCGCGCCCCTCCTCTCTCGTCCTCGGGACGGTAATTATAAAGCGAAAAGCAGCGGCGAGGTCACCCGTTTTTACCAGCCTGCTGCACCGAATGCGCGCAGTGCAGGTGCGGCGGCCGCGGGGCTTTGTGATTCATGCCCACTTTCAAAGGGGGGCTTGGGCCCGTCTGAGAGGCACCCAAACAACTGTCTTCTAATATTAGCACGGCTGTATTTCGGGATCTATTATAGTCTGTCCAGACAGATCCCATTGTAATGGGATCTTTTATTAAAAGATTAGCACTATCTCCTGCAGTTGGTGGAAAAAAATCTGTTATCACTGAGTTATTTGCAGTTGTGGAGAGGGTGGGAGGCGGGTGGTGGAAGTTGGGGGGTGGGAGGGCGAGAGGAGGCGTGGGGGGGGGGGGGCGTCTGGCGGGGAGAGGGGAGGTAGGCGGGTGGGGGGCGAAGAGGGGCGGATTTGAAATCCGTAGAACAAAATCCCAGGGACCTGCGAATGTCCAAGAATTTTGTCTGCATACTTCACTGTCTGTTGTTCTTCGGGCTCCAGAAGCGAAAAGAATAGAAATTTAAAAGGCAGCTTTGGAATAAACAATATAGCATTTTCCGTGAAGTAATCGTTTTATATAAAAGGAAATATCGCCTCCTCTGTTTCATTCAGCGGTGCCAAAAATGTTATAAATGAGAGACCCGCCAACTTTCAGCGAAGAATGCCAGGCACTGTACTTAATAAACTGAGGCTACAGAAGTTCATTATCGATGTTGCAATCTTTTTTATTCCGCGAACCGAGAGAGAGACTGAGAAGGAGACTGGGAGTGAGAGAGACAGACACAGGACAGAAACTGGGGAGTCTCCGAGCCGCGGAAGGGGGGTAGACCGCCTACGTCGGCGCCCCCGCTCCGGGCTCCGACTCCTCCAGAAGCTGCGAAGTGAAAGGGGAGAAAAGAAAAGGAGAGGGCGAGACTGTGACGGTGGGGGGAGGCCCGGGCCGAGGTGTTAAACATTTTTGTTCGCTTCTAACTCGTCGAGACGGAGGGCCGCGTCTCCGCCAGGTTCTGCCCCGGGTGGAAGGTGCCGGGGCCCGGGGTTCCCAGCCACAACCCTGGGCTCGGGGGTGGCCGCGGCGCTCGGCACGCGCAGACCCAGACAGACAACGTCGCGGGGTCCCCCAGCCAGGCTGCGGGGGCCTAACACGGCAGCGACCGGACCTCCGGCTGGGTATTAAGGCAGCTCGGGGCTCTCCGGGCGTTTGCGAAGTCTTCCTGGAGCGGAGGAGCGGCTTTGCGAAGACCAACTCCCGCCCCGCCGCCCCGCTCCGCTCCGCCCTGCCCGCCGCCGCCTCCAGCGCCCTCACCGCGCCAGACACACACACACTCACACACACACACACACACACACACACACACACACACACACACGCCACCCCGGGCCCGCCGGCGCTGCCAGCGAGCGGCGGCGTGCAGGACTTGAAGTGGGTGTTCTTCCCCACTCCCCACCCCCGAAGCGTCCCCCCCACCCCCCCGCGCCCGGGTCTCCTGCCCCCTCCCTCTCGCTCCTACGCAAATAAGAACTCGGCGATTCCCCTCCTGCCGCTTTGATTTCGGGCACCTCCACCAGATAATTGGGAAGGGTTTCAGAAGGTGGGAAATGTCACCTGATTCACACTGAACTTTTAAAAGCTCCCCACCCCCAAGGAACCGCGCACACCCTCGCTCGCGGCCGCCCTCCCACTGCCCCACACACTGGGAGACCGCCCACCGCAAACCGTGGAGACCCCCGTCTAGATTTAAAGCGCGGCTGCGCCTGGCTTCTGACGTCCATTGAATCGCGAGGGCGGCCGGCGGCAAGCGCTGGGCTACGCCGGGATAGCTGCGCCCTCCGCCGCTCGCCTCTGCGACGCGCACCGCTTGCCAGAGCCACCCGCCGCCGCGCCCGCTCCCCGCGCCACCGCGCCCGCTCCCCGTGCCGCCGCGCTCCTCACCCCGCGCCTGCCCTCAGGATGGCCCGTCCTAGGCACCAGCCCGGCGGGCTTTGCCTCCTGCTGCTGCTTCTCTGCCAGTTCATGGAGGACCGCAGCGCCCAGGGTAAGCGAGGCGGGATGCGCAGGGAGGCTCGGCGGAGGGCAGGGGTTTGTAGTTTTCGGGCGTCTCCACCGGGTCTGTTCTGAGCAACTCTGCTTTCGGAAGATGTTGGACCAACTTAGCGAATCCGGGATGGAGAGGAGTGGGAGAACTAAAGGCAGTGACACTTTAGGACTGGGAACCGAGTTTGGAGCGCGGTTATCCTTTAAAAGGAAAGGGAGTGAGCTGGAGTCTCTCTCAGTAGTTAGGGTTAGATGCTCCAAGTACTGGACCTAATGAGTTTAGATGTTATCTCCCCTGTTTGGCTCTGAAGAAGGGGATAAGCATCGGTAGCCTGAAGATTGCAATCCACCCATTTGCAATCTAACCTCTCTCCCTCCTGCATCTTTTGGATACTTTAAAAAATGACTGAGTGGGGAGGGGGGGAATACTGAAATTTCCTCGGTGACTGCGGGACGTGGTTTCAGAAACTTTGCCCAAACTTGGAAATGAGGGTGCCGAAAATTTTAGAGGGAAGTAGCTTTCTGCCTAGTGGATGCTTCTTCTAACCCCCTCCCCCCAACCCCGCAAAAAAAAAAAAAAAAAAAAATTACTCCGGACTGTTTTGAAAAGTTTACAATTTTTTTCCCTTTTGCCTCATTCCTGATTGTTAACTTTCTGTAGAACAGTGAGGAACCCACAATTGATTTAAATTCTGAGATGCAATAAGAGCAAATTTCTAGTTTTTTTTTTTTTATTAGATTTATCTCCATTAGTCTTTGGGCAGAATTTTTTAAAATAATAATAGCAGCTTGCGGTCCAATTATTGTTAAAGTTATATGGATAATTCATAAGACGTCTTCCTGACCAAAATCTGAACATTAAAAAGGAAGAAGGTGGGGGGAGGGGCGGGGGCTACTTGCAAAGATAATCTCGGTGGGTATGATACAGGGATGCGTGTGTGTGTATGTGTGTGTGTGTGTGTATATATATATATATATGTATATATAACCATGAAACGATAGTAAGTCCCCCTCCCACCTTGTTTCCCCCCTCCCCCGCCCCCAACCCCAGTACTTTTCTTGAGGCCGACTTGGAACTTAACTGACTTTAGCGTTATTTTATGCGTGTTGTATACGGCCCCCTGGGCACAGCCCCTAGCCGCCTGCGACGCACTACTGCTCTGAGTTGCCCACCTTTCGGAGCGAGGCGCTGCCTGACTGCCCGGGACGTGGGCGCCGTGGAAAATAGCCCTCGGAGATTTCGAAAGATCGCGGTGGCCGCGGGCGTCCTTTGGGTCTGGCGGATTGCAAAACGGCCCGTCGGGCGGGCTGCGCCTCGAGGCCGCGAGGGGCAGCGCCGGGCAGGGCCCGGTTGCTTTTTTGCTTTCATTTTTCAGAAGTGCCTTTTGCGTGATCTGTTGCTGTATGTGTGTGTGTGAGTGTGTGTGTGTGTGTCTGTCTGTCTGTCTGGGTCTCTCTCGCTCTCGCTCTCTCTCTCTCTCTCTCTCATTTCTTTCTCTCTCTTAAGTTCTACTTTTTTAACCCCTGTCACAAATAATCCCCGTACCGCCTACATGAAACCGACATGTAAAAACATCCGTCGCATCCTGTTTTTGTCAGGTTCTTTAATCTGCTCTTCGAGTCGCTGCAGGTTATGAAATGGGACGAATAAAAGTAAACAGTCTAGTAAAAGTCAATGCAAGCTGCACGTGTTGTGTCTGGGTCACTGGTAACTGACATTGATATGGCTGGAGCGCTCGGGCTTCTCGCTCTCGCCCTCCCTCCCCATCGCCCACCTCCCACCTCTTCAATCTGGTCCCCCCCCTCCACCCCTCGCCTTTCTCCACCCCTTCACTCCCTCTGATTTATTTTCTGCTTTTTCTCTGCCGTCTCTCCTCCACGCTCACTCCCTCCCCATCCCCGCCGGGTCTCCTTCCCCTGCCGGCTCACTGCCTCCCTCCCCCTACCCAGCCGGCGCCGCCGGCTCACTTGCCCACCTCCCCACCCCTGTCTCCCCGCAGCTGGGAATTGCTGGCTCCGCCAAGCAAAGAACGGCCGCTGTCAGGTCCTGTACAAGACAGAACTGAGCAAGGAGGAGTGCTGCAGCACTGGCCGCCTGAGCACCTCGTGGACCGAGGAGGACGTAAATGACAACACGCTGTTCAAGTGGATGATTTTCAACGGGGGCGCCCCCAACTGCATCCCTTGTAAAGGTAGGGCTCTTCCTCCCCAGTCTGCAGGCCCTCAGTAGAGGGCGTCTTACCCTCAGCTTCCCCAGTGCCCAGCCGGGGTTTGGGACTGGAAGAGCTTTGTTCGTGGGTTCCCCCTAACCACCCCCAGCCCTGGTAAGTCATTCGGGCTGAATCTCCTGTCACACACTACAGGCAAAACAAGGGTCGCCAGAGGTTCTCGGACTTCTTAGCCAAATGTGGCGGTGAAGCCAGCCAACCCTTGCTCTTTGAGGGAGATTTGGGTACGGAATGCAGCCCACTGTCCCCCACCCTTCCCTCTTCTCAACTTCCGGGCAACAGCCTAGCCTCTTGGGCTCAGACTCTTGGCTGCAGGATTGCGCAAGGCACCCACAGCCCTCCTGGCTAACCTGCATGGTGCCTGACCCTGGTTTTAATCCCTGCCTCTTTCCAACTCCTAGAAACGTGTGAGAACGTGGACTGTGGCCCCGGGAAAAAATGCCGAATGAACAAGAAGAACAAACCCCGCTGCGTCTGTGCCCCAGATTGTTCTAACATCACCTGGAAAGGCCCGGTGTGTGGGCTGGACGGAAAAACCTACCGCAACGAATGTGCACTCCTCAAGGCCAGATGTAAAGAGCAGCCAGAGCTGCAAGTCCAGTACCAGGGCAAATGTAAAAGTAGGTCCTACCCGACCCCTCCCTCCAGCCTTCTGCTTGAGGTAGACCCGCTGCAAGACCCCTGGGATGGGCGTAATAGCCTAATAATAATAATATCAAATAAAGGAACCCTTTCTAACTTTATATTCTAAAGATTCCTTAATACACTAAAGGTTCAACCTAGAGTCTCAGTTTTCTTTTAAAAACTGCAGAGCTACCCAAGTGCGTTCCTAAAGCTGAATGCTTCTGTTTCATGATTTCCTTGAAACTGTCCAGTGGCTCAGTCCGGAAGAAGGTACCTATTAACGTGTTTAATATTAATGTATTTCCCTCTTTGTTGCAGAGACCTGTCGGGATGTTTTCTGTCCAGGCAGCTCTACATGCGTGGTGGACCAGACTAATAATGCCTACTGTGTGACTTGTAACAGAATTTGCCCAGAGCCCACCTCCTCTGAACAGTATCTCTGTGGGAATGATGGAGTGACCTACCCCAGTGCCTGTCACCTGAGAAAAGCTACCTGCCTACTGGGCAGATCTATTGGATTGGCCTATGAGGGAAAGTGTATCAGTAGGTATTCTGGATTGAGGAAGGAAAAGAGAAAAAGGCTATAATTGTGATAAAACTGTGAGCTTAACCAATAAATAAACCCCAAACTTCCCGAAACTAGCTCCATCAAAGTCGAAACTAGCTTCATCAAAGTCGGTAAACTGTCATGACCACCTTAAGGAAACCATTGTCTTCTGGATGCATTGGCATACATATTGAAATGCCAGCAAGACACAGGAAACAATTTTCCTTCTTAGAAATCTAAGAACTCACTCAATTTTACACATTTTTTAAAGTGCTAGACTTGCTGGAAGCAAGAAATAATTACTTAACAGTTCCTAAAATCTGTTATCAGATTCTGATAACTGATAGAATTGTTTCTTTTTTTTTAAAGATCCCACTTGTGGGAAGTAATCAAATACATATTTAATTGAAGGATACTATGAAATCCTGTTTTAAGAAAATACTACAGTATTTTCATGCATTAAGCTAGTATAGAGGAAACTAGGAGTTTTGAGTATGTGTGTGTGTGTTTCAGTTTTATAGAGCGTTTTTGCACAGTATTTCCATGAGCCCCATTAATGAATAATAAAATATGTTTTATATGTTTACATTTATTCATTTATTGATAGAAGCCTAGAGAAAGGGGACAAGGTGAGGAGAATGGATTTACTTATCACAGGTGTATTATATCCTAGAAGCAAAGTCCTGTGACGATATCCAGTGCACTGGTGGAAAAAAGTGTTTATGGGACTTCAAGGTTGGCAGAGGCCGGTGTTCGCTCTGCGGTGAGCTGTGCCCTGAGAGTAAGTCTGAGGAGCCTGTCTGTGCCAGTGACAATGCCACGTATGCTAGCGAGTGTGCCATGAAGGAAGCGGCCTGCTCCTCGGGCGTGCTGCTGGAAGTGAAGCACTCCGGATCTTGCAACTGTAAGTGTGATTTCTAACCTTGCCGCAGTTTAAGGATTTCCCAGGCAAGTCCTAGGGAATGGAGACTTAGAAAGCACGAAAACATCCCCCAGATAAGCCCACTTCTATTTAAGTTAGGTAGCTGCTAAAGTGCACCAGCAATTCAGCAATCCGCAAAAAAAATCACCTGAAATGTTTCGGGGTCTTTAGGACTTGTTTGATGATCATCAACAAGATCACCTCTAAAATAGCCCGTTCCAGTCATCTACCCCTAATTCCTTTTGTTTTAGTAGTGTGCTTTGCTGTTTGCTTTTATTAACACTTGAATCTGAACTAACTACTTCAAAGGTTTTTTTTTTTTTTTTTTTTCTTTTTCAAAGACAGCTTTCTGTTATCACACATAGGCTGCTGCTTTGCGCAGTTGCCCCTACTAACTAAATTAAGGACCCAAAGCAGTTATACCTAGAACACAAGAGCGCTTTTTATCTAATTTCAGGAATCTGCCCGTAAAACCTGAGCCATTGATTCTTCAGAACTTTCTGCAGTTTTTGACTTCATAGATAATGTTTTTAAAAAAAAAAAAAAAGTTTTTTTAAAACTTGTTACATAACAGCAGATGCCAAAAACAAAACAGCATCTTACTGCAAGTCACATAAAAATGCAACGCTGTAATATGGCTGTTACAGAGGGCTTTGAAAACATACACTGAGCTGCTTCTGCGCTGTTGTTGTCCGTATTTAAACAGCAGCTCCCCTGTATTCCCCCATCTAGCCATTTCGGAAGACACCGAAGACGAGGAGGAAGATGAAGACCAGGACTACAGCTTCCCTATATCTTCCATTCTAGAGTGGTAAACCCTCCACCAATGTTCAATGTTGACATAGCCTTTAGGCAAAAAAAAAAAAAAAAAAAAAAGGAAAGAAAAAAAGTAAAAGAAAAAAAATACATTGTCCATACTGTAAATAAGTGTATGCCTATTTATTTGGGGGGAAAACTATACATAAAGGACCTTTGTCCTAAAGCTCTCTCCCAGGCCACCTTGTTACTCACTGGACCCGGAGAGGCAGTCATTGTGAGGTCTACTGGATGAGGCCCATAGTTGAGACTTGTAGACATTTATTTATACTGTGTCATGTTTTATAATTTATACATAAAATGTCTGGTTGACTGTACACCTTGTTTTTGAAGAAATTTATTCGTGAAAGGAAGAGCAGTTGTTATTTATTGTGAGGTCTCTTGCTTGTAAAGTAAAAGCTTTTTTTTTTCCTTGTAAACCATTTAAGTCCATTCCTTACTATTCACTCACTCATCTGTCTCCCTTCATTTACCTGTCGTTAGACTCTTTTCCACTTTAACCATCTTGCATGTCAGTTTCTGTCCTGTTTATTTATTGGATTCTCTGCTGCCTGTTCTGTACATACCTGATCCCTCGGGTTTTGTTTACAAGGAATCTTGACTGACCAAAAGGCATTATAACTCTGACTCAGATAGCAGGTACAGAGGATACACCTTTGAGGAAACTCCTATTTCTGTTCTCTGGTTGTGATGAAGACATCAGTGAGGCAGGTGGTGATAGCAGTGTTGGGTTTCTAATCATGTACTTCTAAGATGTTACAGATCCAAAGAATTGAGTGATATGGGTGTCAGGAGCCTGAAAGAAGGAGAATGCTGTACATTCAACCTTATGTTAGGTGTTTCCTTTAAAAGCTAGTCTGCTGTACCTTTTCAACTAGTTCTTTTCACCCAATGTGTCATGAAAAGTATATCAAAGCTTTATCAGTTCAGGTTTCTTGCTTTTCATAATACTTTTTTCTGATGCAATTTTATATTTTCAAACATGGCAAGTTAAATATAAATTCATTTAAATATATAGTTTTATACTTTTCTACCATGTAAATGTGCAATGTATATAAAAGTTATAATGTGTATTTGTAAATAAATGATGAGTGAAAAAATAAAAAAATTTTAAAAAGCCAATGGTCTCAATTGCTGATGATGTAAAAGAAGCTGTTAGGACTTTTGAGTAAAAATGTATATGATACATTCGTTGAGAAATACAGTTATCACTGAAATTAAGTGACCAGGGTAGTAAGAACTCCAAGGTAAATTACAGATCACCTCAAAAGGAAAAAGGAATCTGAGGTCCATCCACGCCTTTGTAGTAATGATGGCATACTTTCCACTCAGCACCAGAGGAAACTGTAGATGTCCCTCCTTGCAATGTGCCAAGCCTAAAGTTTCCTCTTTAATAACATCATATTCTTAGCTATCTTTGTCCCAAGCTCATCTCCAGAACCAGAGGCACCCTTTCTCTTTCCTCATCTAAATAAAGTAGATCTTAAATCTTTAAACAAAGCACATTACAAGGAAAAGTAAAAATAGACACATACAGCAGCACAACCTAGGTCAGAATGTCAACTACAGAAATAAAGGCAGTATAATATTGAAATTCTAGAGACTTTTTCAGGTAAAGATGGAGCAGGGGTGCATTTCCACAATGGTCATGGTTCATGGAGAGTAAATCATGACACTTTCAAGGTAAGAGGACATGTATTAATGTTTTGCAGTTTGTTTTAGTCAAGTCACACTACTAGGGCCTCAGATTGGCATGTAGGGCCTCAACTGGTTGTCCCAGTAATACACTGTAATACATAGTGATACATAACTAGATAGTCACAAGTTTCCAACTGCTGTGCTACTTCATTGCCTAAGCATATCAAAAATATCAAGTACAAGATGCAAAGAAGTGAGGATTAGAACCATAGGAGGAAAGAGCAAAGAACAGTCACTATTACAAACATAGCTGAACAAATATATTCTTTCACAGACTGTGACCCTAGTTCTTTCCAAAAGTTTATTCCTTTTGTGAAAACCCTCTGTAATATAAATAATTAGAGAATTATAGGAGACCGTTGGCTCTCAACTGTGGTCACCAAATGCAAAATTTGATGGACGCAGAGGGGCCTCTTAGGTGGGCAGAGTTCATATAATAATTAGGGGCCTGTCAGTGCTGTTAGCCTTAAGCCACCAGTTCCCAGAGAAAGGAGAAGAAGTGCAGAAGACCAATGCTGCCAAAAACCGAGGGAAAGACAAAGATGGGAACTAATGTAGTGTCTGGGAGCTACCGGCTTGCCACTAGGGTTGAACACTCAGGGAAGGAAACAGCAGGCAGGCTGGTTTCACATCCCTTCCTGGAATTGATTTGTTACCTCATCCTGGGATGCTACAGATGCTTTAAAGTTGCCATTGACATCAGAGTGAAAACGTCAAATTTAACAGGCACCAATGTGTGTCTTGGCAAGGGTGAGTGATAAAATCAACAGCTTGCCCTTTAAACAACATCCGGATTATTTATTTAAAATTTTTTTATTTCATAGTTGTCAGCATCAATCATTCATCTCCAACATCAGACAGTTTCTCATTTTCCTTCTTGGAGTTTCTGACTTTTCCAGTAATCCTGTATTAGGCTGCTGCTGCTGCTGCTGCTAAGTTGCTTCAGTCGTGTCCGACTCTGTGCGACCCCATGGACTGCAGCCTATCGGGTTCCTCTGACCATGGGCTAATTAGTACTAAAAAATAGAATTCTCCTTTAAAATTAAAATTAGGTTAATACCATTAGGCTACTGTTAGAATTTCAGTTAGGACTCATTGATGCATATAAAGTAATTAATATAAACAGTTACTAGTAACTAGTTTTAATTGGTATGAGTACATCCTAATCATCATTAGGAATTGCAAAATAACAAGTAAAAATAGCAAAAAATCTATCAGGGATCTAATTTTCATCAGATGTCCACTTCAATTAAGATTTTTATCTGCTATATGGGTATGTGTGCTGTGTGCTTAATCGCTCTGTTGTGTCCAACTCTTTGCGACCCCATGGACTGTAGCCCACCAGGCTCCTCTGTCCATGGGATCCTCCAGGCAAGAATACTGGAGTGGGTTGCCATGCCCTCCTCCAGAGGATCTTCCCAACCCAAGGATCGAACCCAGGTCTCCCGCACTGCAGGCAGATTCTTGCATTGAAAAAATTGAAATTGGCAATGAGAGAATTTTTGACACCTAAACCATACCTCCAGGGAAGCCCATATGGGTATAACAAAATAAAATCTGGCATAATTGGAATCATTCTCAAACAATGCAGCTCAACTACTCTTGACCTTAGAGTAGATCCTGTACCCAAGGGGGATAGTGCACTTTATAATATTATTGCCACTGGACAAAATTAGAATAGTGTCCATAAATTAAAGCATTGTATCAATATCAAATTTACTGAAATTAATCACTGTAATATGCATGCAAGAGAATATTTCTGAACTTAGGAAAGACACACTAAAGTATTTAGGGGGAAAAACCAAAATGTATGTAATTCACTCTCAAGTGATTTACAAAGAAAAAATACAGTTTTAAGTAGGGTTTTTTCCCCCTTATATGTATTCAGAGAGAGCATACAAATGACAAAAGAAGTAGAGTAAAATGTTAATTTGAGTAAAATGTATATGGATATCTTTAATACTATATTTTTGCAACTTTTCTATAATTTGGAATCATATCGATTAAATGTTTAGAAATTTAAAAAATCATTCTCAGGAAGAGATGCACAGTAGACTATTTTTCTCAGTCTCTAGAAAAGCAACTGAAATAGAGTCATTTAAAAAATTACTTTACATGACCAAAAGATTGGAAAATAATTCCAGTGACTGCAAAAGCTAGAGAATCGAAATAGGCAATGAGAGAATTTCTGACACCTAAACCATACCAAGAAACAGCTTTTTCTTTTCCATAGCCATCTTAAAATTTAGAGTAATTAGTAGTTTGCTAAAGCACTGCCAACACCCAAAACCTCAGTTCCCCCCCACTGCTGGCTATATATTAATTAGACAAGGAATTTAACTTCTCTGGGCCTCAGTTTCCCCATGTATGTACCCAGGACAATAAAAGTGTCTCCCTCATAATAGTGTTCTGAAGATTAAAAGAAATAAGTTGCATAAAGTGCTTAGATCTGTGCCTGGCATGTAAAAAGACAGCCAGTGAATACGTCCTGTAGGACTGTACTACTTGTTATTAAAGAAGAAAAGGGACTTCCCTCGTGGTCAAGTGGTTAAGACTCTGCTCTTCCACTGCAGGCCAGCAGCACAGCCAAAAAGAAAAGGGGTGGAATTGTGGTTCATCAACCTCTCTACCTTGGAAATACAATGAATGAGGAATGGCACCAATCAAGACCAGAAGCACAAGTGTAAACAATTTATTTTAAATTTTAAACTATTTTAGCCATGTTAATATTTAACAAAATATCACGAAGTTCTAGCTGCTATAGCAAAAGTTCACGGTTCAAATAACAGATGGAGATACATTATTTTTCATGGAAATTTAGAAAAAATTCAATGGCACAACATTCTCAAAACCACAAAACATGCCTTTTTGTCTTTTCATACATGCGCCCAATACAATCCGTGGTAAGTAAATTAAATTAAATCTGTCTTTAACTTTGATACGATCTCCTACATGAGGACTACAGATTCCTAAAGATAGCAATAAATTATTTCCAAGCTAGCAAAACCCTAATATAATCTGAATTTTGTACAATTATCTTGATATAAAAGATGATATATTATTTAATTAATAAACTCATTTATTAAAAAAACATTTTTCAAAACCTGGGTCCTAAGACAGACACATTTCTGTTCTTCCCATCCCACTTTCCATTCAGATCAGCAAACAATCCTTCTCCAGCCAAAAGTTGTCATGTAAATAGACTCCAGGCATGCCTGCCCTGCGTATTCAGCAGACCTGCCCAGACATGTCCAAATCCCAGCTTCAATTTAGCTGGAATCCCCCCATGAGTACTGGATGGTCCCTGGGTTTTGCCATCCTTGGACCTCAGATATCTTGGCTGGTACCATCAAGATTCCTGTGGCTGAGTCCTTCAGACACTTAGAAACATATTCTCCGGATTACACCAAATGTAGTCCTGGCAGAGCTATAATTTGTCATTTTTCTATTTTAAGAATATGGCCCAGGAACCAACTGGTACAGTCAGGAGCCAGATTACTCCCACCAAAAGTCTCTTGTATTAATCCCCTAAGGACAAAGATCTCTGGCTAAAGGACGAGTATAAGCTTTTTTCAAGAAGTTGGAGCAGGCAAGAAATCAGCAGCAAAGTCAGAAGCCTGGGAAGACAGTGGGCTATATATCCATTCAGGTTTTAAGAGATCTCTATCTTTTCCAGCACCATGAAAAAAAAAAAAAATTATGGGATGATTTCCTGGTCATGATGCATCCCATAAACAGTGGTGACAGCGAAAGACCAAGGCAAAGGCCAGTCTCTATAGTTTCTTGAGACTGCTGTGGGCTTTATGGGTCAATGACAAGGGAAGAACCGGATTACTCAAAAGGCAACCAATGCCTGAAATGCCTTACAGTCTTTTATGGACTTAGTGTCCCAGGAAAAGATATCAAAATAGATTGAGGGCAATATATTTACTAGGTATATGGAACCAGGACCCAGTCAATAAAATTCACAAATATAAACAGAGCCGATACTCAAGGTGGTGTGCCTGAACCAGCAGCATCAGCATTACCTGGGAACTTGTTAGAAATACAACATTTTGAGCACTACCCCAGAGCCATTGAACAAAATTCACCTGGGGTCCAAGAATCTATGTTTTAACAAGCTTTCTGGGTGATTCTTGTGCATGCTTAAATTTGAGAACAGCTGCCCTAGAATCATTTCAAGTTCTGAGTGAGCATCGGCTGCCTAATGTTCCAAAGGCAGCCAGAATACTCTTGCATGGGTCTCTGGTAGGGCTACAGCAGAGCTGTGTTCAATCCTGTTCCCCTCAGCCTGACCTGGGCCAGGATTCCCACACTTAATTGGCCTTCATTGCAGGAGTGTACCTGCTGGTGGTAAAAGCACTTGGCCATAGATATCACAAGGCACATTTTCCCTAAGAATATTCTCAGCCTCCACTTCCTTATGGGACATCCCAATGAGATTTAAGCTGGACTGGCTAGGAGTTGTGAACTTGCCTTTACCATCCCTTCCAGGCATATGCATTGCATGGCAAGTTTATTAATAAGAGACATGAATTTTGAATGAAGAGTAGCAACATTCCAACCCTGGTCCTCCCTTCAGTTGACATTTGATCCACTTTCCTTCCCTTCACTTGCCTAGAGCTCCTTCTAGGAGTTCTACATCACCTTTTTAGAAGAGCGCTTCAGCTTCATCCATGGGTCAGGAAGCCAAGACTACTACTCAACTGATCCTAAGTTCTTTTAAGAACAGGGAGATCTAAGCAATCAAATGAAATGGAAACAACATTAAGTGACATCCTCTTCGGAATGCATCCAGATGCAACCATACCCCAAGATCTATAGCCTGAACCAAGAGTGGAAGGCCCTTTCAAAATTTTTTGACATTCTATCCATCCTGGCCTCTTATCTTTCCCTACCTCAATGATTCTCTCACTAGAACATTGGTTCTATGAATTTGTGTCCATTTCCCCACATTCTCTGGCCAAAATCCTAACTATGGATCAGTGAAATCAACCTCTCCACATCTATGCTTATGCTGCTAAGCAAGGATGAAATCCTCCAAAAATACCACTAGGTGCCCTTATACAATTATTGGATCTAATCTCAGTTAGGTTCTTTAAAAGTCCTATTTTACGCAACTCTCTATACCCATTTCCCTTCCTTTCACTTCCATACCATCACCGCTCTCCTCAAGCAGCATGTCCACCACTCTTCTTACTTGCAGTGAACTTTATCTTATCTACTCAACTAGAAAATTGCTGCCATCAGGAAAGAGTTATGTCAGCTTCCTCCACTGCCAGCATTACCATAAGTTTCCCCAATTCCATATCATTTGTAACAACCTTCCCTCTGATCTCAAAGAATCTCATTTTCATATCTGTGTTTTCCACCACATCCCCCATCTCTTCCAGAAATTTACTCTATTAATCGAGCTCTCTCTCCATAATTTTAAATTTCTTCCTCTATGGTGGTTTTACTAATCTGAGCCTATAAATATGTTTCATAAAGAACTTTTAAAGTAAGGATAAAAAATAGAAATAATTAGTAAAACTTGCCTAATTCAACACACAAACACACATGCCAGCCTTGGCTAGCCCTTAAAAAAAATAGAAAGCCTTCTTATCTCTCCTATGCCTCCTTCTAGACGCAACCTATGGAGTAATCTCCATTCTGTCTCTACTAGCTCACCTCTCCCTCATTCCTCAACCCTCTGCAATGTGGTCTTTCCTCCTATTATGCATCTAAAGATGTTTGGCAAAGGTTATCAATGACTTCTAAGCTCCCAATACAATGGACACAATGGACATGACTCCCGCCTTAACTAATGAATCACTCTTTGATTTGTATACTGTCAACCCAACTCTGCTCTTCTCAAATCCTCTTTTGTATTCCCACCTGCTGTTATCTCACCATTCTTTATGTGCTGCTTTCTTCTCACCAGTAAAGCAAGATCAAAAGCTGGCAACTTATGGACTGTATCCAGTTTATATTTTATTTGGTTACACACACCTGTAAAACAATTTTGTACTAGTTAACAGTATTTTAAAACTAGGAAATCCCACACAGAAATCCGGATTTCTCTTTCTCTTGAAAAATCTGAGAGCCAGTGATCACTGGGTCTGTGAGCCCACACAGGCATAACCACCAGGATCAGAGAAGAGAGTGGCAGTTCTCTCTTTGAGATGAATACCTGCATCTCTCATGTCACCTGTTCTCCTTAATTCATATGGTTTGTTTCACTCTTCTACCTGATCTTTGTTAGCCAAGAGTTCCATACTCCACTCCCTCACTTTTCAATTTATACGGCCTTCTGTGTATTCCGATATCAACATATCATCATGATTTTCATTGCAATCCAAAAGCTGGTGACTGAAGATTGCTATGATGAACTCTGACATTTGGTTAGCTGCCACTCATACCTTCTCTTACATGATCAGGAAATTGCACCTCCACAATCGATCTGCAAAGCCTACCCCTAACAAAGGATGTCCCTCACTAGGCTTTTCCTCACATGTTATGTTTTCAGTCACTAAGTCATGTCTGACTCTTTGTGATCCCATGGACTCCAGCCTGCCAGGCTCCTCTGTCCATGGGAATTTCCAGACAAAATTACTGGAGTGGGATGCCATTTCTTCTTCCAGAAGATCTTACCCACTCTGGGATCGAACCCATATCTCCTGCTTGGCAGGCAGATTCTTTTACCATTGAGCCACCTGAGAAGCCCATTTCCTCACTCAGATTCCTTCCAAATCAAATCTTATAGGAATAAATCTGATTGGTGAAACTAAGTCCCCAAGAAGGGAAGCTGGGAAAAGCAGGGTTAAATTCTAAATTGAGAAGTTGAATTCAGCATGCCGCTGCTGCTAAGTCACGTCAGTCGTGTCCAACTCTGTGCGACTCCATAGAGGGCAGCCCACCAGGCTCCCCTGTCCCTGGGATTCTCCAGGCAAGAACACTGGAGTGGGTTGCCATTTCCTCCTCCAATGCATGAAAGTAAAAAGTGAAAGTGAAGTCGCTCAGTCTTGTCCGACTCTTAGAGACCCCATGGACTGCAGCCCACCAGGCTCCTCCATCCATGGGACTTTCCAGGCAAGAGTACTGGAGAGAGTTCAGCCTAGAGAAGTACAAAGTACAGAAAACGTCTCAAAGACTTTGGCAGCCACAATGACAGGTAAATACCACTAGATAATCTCAACAAAGACAGGTATAAAGTTGTTAAAAGTAGAACTGTAAGTGGCTGTAGCCAGAGGGAGAGTATAGAATTCATCAACTTCAGGAAGTTTCAAGAATATTTTCTCAGAAGCACTAAACAACCAGGAAAATGTTGCCAATCTACTACCAGCTAAATTCTCCACCCAGTAAAATGACGATCGCCAAACACTGCGTTGTCCTAACACAATTCAGAGGCACATGGAGAGGACAGAGAAATAGAACAGAGAATGACAATAACAGGCAAAGAAGCATTTTCCCAAATAATAGACTGTTTTGTAAGCGAAAGCTTTCTGACCTCCAGCCTCTAATAGATGAGTGCAGGAGCTCATACTTAGAAATAAATGACTGCGGAGTCTGAACTCAACCTCAAGCAAACACTGATAGAAAACTAAGAATTCTCTATTAGCAAAGATCATCCTATGGAAAAGTCAGATCTCCAATCCTGATGACATTGTATCCAAATCAAGATACACACTTTTCTTCACCAAATTCAGGGGCAGAGGGAATGAATATAAATGAAATCAACATTTTGAAAGTTGTTTTGTTTGATTTATTGATTTTTTAAAAATCCGTTTAAAATTCTCCTGAAGTGCTTTACATTTTACAGATCAAAATTACACCTCAACAAAAACCCACAGGTGTCATTTATTCATATTTTATGACAGCAGTTTGAGAATCAACTGTAATTTTTTTCAAAAATCTTATACCTGAACTCAGTATTAAATTAACACAAAATTTCGGGACTTCTCTAGTGGTCCAGTGGTTAAGAATCTGCCTTCCAATGCAAGGGACATGGGTTCCATCCCTGGTTAGGGAACCTAAGATCCCACATACCACAGGGCAACTGAGACCACACACCACAACTACTGAGTCCATTCCCTAGAACCCTTGTGCTGCAACTAGAGAAAGCCCACATGCCCCAGCGAAGACCCAGCGCAGCTAAAATTTTTTTTTATTTAAAAAAATTAGAAATAAAAAAATTAATACAAAGTTTCAATAGTTAATTAGAAAACAGAAACAAATTTTTATCTATATATAATAGATCAATATAAAATTCAGAATTTGTCAGAGAAATAGTGTACCTTTAAAAATTAGCCAATATATTCAGAATAGACAAATCTATAGAGACAGAAAGATTAGTGGTTGGTCAGGGGTGGGGCAATGAAAAATAAATGTGTTTTTTTTTAATATTCTAAAATTGATTGTGGTGATGATTGCTTAACTCTGTGAATATATAAACACCATTAAACTGTACACTTTAAATAAATTGTAATGCATATGAATTTCATCTTAATGAAGTTGTTTTAAAAAATAATTTCCAAGATAATTTAAATGGAAGAATTTAATATTTTCACCTACTTTTACAACTGTTTTAGCTTTACAAGAATGGATTTTTTTAAATACACATTATTACAACTCAAAACATCTCTTCTAGTTGTGTACTCATATTTACTGTAGATTTCTATGCCATTAAATATCAGCTTTGATGGTAGTAAATACAAACCAAAAATTGAAATTATAGCTCTGGAAAATGTAGTCATTTTAGCTTCAGTAGGATTCTTTTCATGAATTAAAAATACTCCATGCTTTCTTTTAAAATATATTTATTATATTTTTAATTATCTCTTTGGGAGAGGGGCGTGCTGTATGTTATGTGGGATCTTACTTCCCTAACCAGGGATTAAACCTATGCCCCCTGTATTGGAAATGTGAAATATTAACCACTGGACCACCAGGGAAGTCCGAAATACTCCATATGTTCATCCCAGTTTTATTACCATGGAGATGGTGAGAAAAGGGAAAAAAAGAGTTTACCACTGTCTTTCTTTTAACATTACTAAGAAAATTCTCAGATGAAATAAAAATCCCAATCTTATTATATCCTACTTTTCACTGAAGACATTTATCATAAAATTAAAAGAATGACAATAAGTAAATTTATATAAAAAATTTACCGAAAGAAAGAATGATTTTGGCTCCACCTGGCTATTAATACTAACAGTCTTTAGGCAATTAATTATGTTATCACATGTTTTTATTGGTGTGCTGCCAATTTCTATCAGCACAGAAGTTAATTTTTTGCTCCCCTTTTGGGTGTAAAGTGATGTGGAAAGGAGAATTATTAGCATAGAACAGTTTAATCTGTGGTACTATTTTAGTGTTGCTTGCTGTCTTTCATCTTGGAAATGAAAAGTTTGCAACCTTTTTGGCAAATATATTTATGCACACTCACTCTTTCTGATTGGAGCAAATAATTCCTTCTTTAAGAAGAATTTTCACTCCTCAAATAAATATGCTTTATTTTCCACTTAGAAACTCAGCGGAAAACTAGGCCCTAACCATCTGAATGCTAGTTTTCTTTAGTTCAATTAAATTGTTTTTCACAAATTACAGTTTTAAAACTGCAGCTTTCCCTTTCAGAATGTGGAAGAAGGAAAGAGCTAACTATGTCCTTCCTCCTTGACAGATCTTGATCTTTCATAAAATCCTCCAATCCTAACTCAGTTTCTTATTCTTTTGTTTAAGTTGGATGTGCCTTTTTAAAAAAAGATTTTAATTTGATCATTCAATTCCTTTAATGGGGGAGGGCAGACTTGAGAATTTATGTGAGTAGTTTCTTGTTTATCTAGGATATTAATTATATGTCTCAAAATATGATATACAACATTTCTCTGACAGGTAAGCAATTAGTAATCCTAGTCTGTGACAAACCCCAACTACCTTTGGGAGATTATGGAAACCCTATGTGAATTGAAGTAGAATTTTAAGGGAAGATACAACAGACTATGACAATGATGCATATGCCTATATAATGAGCAGATATCCAGAGAGAATCTTCCCTTAAAACTCTACGTTCATTCAGGGTTTCCATAATCGCCCAAGGCAGTTTAGGGTTTGCACAGGCCAGGATTACTAATCGCTTACTTGTCAGAGAAATGCATACACCATTTGCTCCATCTGGGAATTTGCCCCAAGGATTTTAATGCATGCAACGAGTGCTGAGTGTGCCGATTATCCTGTTTGCATTTCCACTCCCATCCATTCTCCATCGTTCTCTCTCGTGCTCTGCGTCCTCAAAGGCCAAGCCCTGCAGATGTCCCCATGGGGAGTGGTTTGTCTCTAGGTTTGACCAGGACAGTGAGAAGAGAGTAGAGGATGGGAAGAGAGAGATGTGGGATACACGCTCCTGCCCCCTCCCTTTCAGCACAGACTCTCTAGCAGCAGCTTCTTCCCTCTGCAACCATCAAGCAGAAGCAGGAAGGCCCAGTCCACACATTTCCAGTTCCCTTTGAGTCCAGAAACTCTATATCCTGCCCTTGTTCCTTTTCTCTAAGGAAAGTAAGGTCTTTCTACTGTTACTTGTCTAGGTGCCCTAGCTTCCTCACTCTCTTACCCTCTGACAACACCACTGCAAGTAGTTCTGTCCTGTGTGAAAGTGAAAGTTGCTCGGTTATGTCCGACTCTGACCTTATAGGCTGTAGTCTGCCAGGTTCCTCTGTCCACAAAATTCTCCAGGCCAAAATACTGGAGCGGGTAGCCATTACCTTCTTCAGGGGATCTTCTCGACCCAGGGATGGAACCCAGGTCTCCTGCATTGCAGGCAGATTCTTTAGCATCTGAGCTACCAGGGAAATCCTGTGTGAAAGTTCTGCAAACCCTTGGGGTCAGGGGCAAGAGGTGAATTGGCTTTTCCTGCATGAACCCTGAGAGACACAGGAATCTTCTAAGATTTCCTATTCAGACCTGATTTTTGATTGGTCAGTCCCTAATTCATATAAGAAAATGGAAGGTGAAAATACTCAGGGAGAGAGTAGTTTCTCTACCATGTGACTGCTTCTCGGTTTGATTGACCTCATTTCATTGAAAAACACTGCTTTTGCTGACACTGCTTCTGAAATTTGGATTCTTACACAATACACCTGAACGAGTGCATTTTTTTGAGACTTAATATAGTGAAGACAGCAGTTTCACACTCTCAAATGGGAATAGGCAGCAAAGACAGGCAGCTTCCACTGAAAACCAAAACAGAGGTTTCCTAAGTCCATCCTGAGTCCTCTACCTGTGGCATCAGCACACTCCAGTTTTAGGGCTAAAGCAATCTATTCCACTATCCTCTGTTCAGACTTGTCACCAGAACCTTGGCACCATCTGTTTGAAAGCACAACTTTTTCAACCGTGGTTTTTGATAATGAGCCTGCCGTAAGCATTGTTTTATGTCCTTGCTCAACTGAGGAGAAAAGTCCTGACTCAGAATCTGCTACATTTTTGGATTAACAAAGGAACTTATCCTGTTTGTGTGATGGAAAGTATCAATATAATAAAACCAGTAAGGTCATAGTCAATGGGTTAATTATCACAAATACGTTAAATAAATTCAAATTCCTAAGACAAACGTATGTATTAAAGTAAATAAATGTAATTTTGTATAACAAATATTCTAACACATACTGTTCCTTAAACATGCCTGGAGATTAACATAACCTGAAGTTTATAGGTTATAATTTTTTATCTTTTCATTATATGTATCTTTTATTAAGTAATATATGTTAAATATCTGTTCAGAGAAATCCTTTATTACAAGAAGCTAAAGAACTTACCATATTAGTTCACACATAGTTTTTCATATTTTGACTTATTTTCTGTATTGTGTGTCTCTCAAAAATTTTTATTGGACAATTTATAGTTGATTTGCATATTTTGTTAGTGTCTGCTTTATAACAAAGTGAATAAGTTATACATATACATATATCCACTCTTTTTTAGATTCTTTTCCCATATAGGTAGTTACAGAGTACTGAGAAGAGTTCCCTGTGCTATACAGATTAGTTATTTATTTTATATATAGCAGTGTTTATATGTCAATCCCAATCTCTCAATTCATCGCCCCCCCACTGCCTTTCCCCCCTAGTAACCATAAGTTTGCTTCCTACATCTGTGACTCTAGTTCTGTTTTGTAAATAGGTTCACTTGTGTTATCATTTTTAGATTCCACAAAAAGTGGTATCATATGATATTTGTCTTTCTCTGTCTGATTTACTTCATTCAGTATGACAGTCTCTAGGTCCATCTACATCTCTGCAAATGACACAATTTCAATCCGTTTTAGAGCTGAGTAATATTCCATTGTATATAGGTACCACATTTTCTTTATCCATTCCTCTGTTGATGGACACTTAGACTGTTTTCCATGTCCTGGCTATTATAAATAGTACTGCAATGAAACTGAGGTGTATGTATCATTTTGAATTATGGTTTTCTCTGGGTATATGCCCAGGAGTGGGATTTTTGGGTTATATGATAGTTCTATTTTTAGTTTTTTAAGGCGTCTCCATATTGTTGTTCATAGTAGCTGTACCAATTTACATTCCCACTGACTGTGTAGGAGGTTTCCCTTTTCTCCACACCCTCTCCAGCACTTATTGTTTGTAAAATTTTTTGATGGTGGTCATTCTGACTAGTTTGAGATAATACCTCATTGTAGCTTTTTTTTTTTGTAGTTTTGATTTGCATTTCTCTAATAATGCATGCACACACATAATAATTAGTGATGTTGAACATCTCTTTTTATGTGCTTTTTGGCTATCTGTATGTCTTATTTGGAGAAATGTATATTTAGATCTTCTACCCATGTGTTGATTGGGTTGATTTTTTTCTTTTCATATTGAGCTGCATGAGCTATTTGTATATAGGTTACAACTGTTAATTTAAAAAATCCTTTCTATTTGGAAGCTGCTTATCATAGATTTTCTTATAAATGTTAGTGGATATTCATAAAGAAATATAATTGTGTTCAAAAGAGACAAAATGAGGGGATTCCTTGGCAGTCCAATGGTTAAGACTTAGTGCTTTCACTGTCTTGGGCCCAGGTCTGATCCCTGCTCGGGGAATTAAGACCCTGCAAGCCATTCATCATGGCCAAAAAAAAAGAGAGAGAGTCAAAACTGGTACAAATTTAAAGTGAAGGAGCTTTGCTCCTCCTTTCCCCCAACACTATGCTGAGGATTACTTGTATATCATGTTCTTAAAACCACATAAACACTTAAAAAAAAAAAAAGCCATCTTTGTTGATTTGAATAAGAAATGCATACATGTGTTATGAAATTCAAAGGAAACAAAAGGATATCTAGGGAATAGAATGTTTCTCTTCTACCCCTAAACCCCAGCCACCACGTTCCCCTCCTCTGAAGCAATGAATGGAACCAGTTTCCTGTATACTTCAGTGCATAAGCAAGCGTATACCTCATCATCATAGACAATAGTACAGTGATTAGGAAATGATGCATTTTGAAATAGGTATTACTTTTACTTAGTTGTAATTTAACTAATACACCTGTACCTACATAGCTTAATTTTTAATAACATCTTGTTAACTTCTAACAGTTGGTTTACAAAATCCCTGAAAATGTTACAATCAGCTCTCATGAGCTGGCGTAGGCCCGCTCTAACACACGTCTTATTGTGTTTATTCTCATTGATCAAGTACCCACATTAGCATATGTCTAAAGACATCTTCTCTTGATTCATCATTATCTCAAGTTTAGTATGTCCAAAACCAAATTCCTTATTAACACCCCTATCCTCAGACCCCCTTCTTCTGATTGCTCCAGTCAGAAGCTTCAGATTCATCCCTGACTCTTCCTCCATACACACTACATCTAAGTGACCCCTAAATCCTGTTGGCCCTACTTTCACAACACATCCAGGATCCAACCACTTCTCATCACCTGCACTGAACCTGGTCCCTCTTCAGCGCCTAGGATGTTGTCTAGCATGTAAGTGGTACAGAATAAGTAATCACTGAATGAATAAAGCTATGAATGCAAGGCAGAATATTTTGAAAAAAATTAATCTCATTTTTACATGGTTTAAAATTTCTTTGTCATTATCCAATCAACAACTGGCAATTGGTCCTTATTTTCTAGAAAACTGTTGCAGTTTGCAAGCCACTGAGTTTTCCCAAATTCATGTACACACCAAATATTATAATATGTCTGGGAACAGATGAACATCCACTTTTTTTCCTATGTCTGCTGATTCTTTGGTAGTAAATAGAACACAAACTTATTTTAAAATACCATTAAGTTTATATTAGCTTTTTTGTCACCATACAGTTTTTCAGGGAAAAAAAAAAAGCCCCAAAAGTATGATTACAAAGGAGTCCTTGTACTAGAAAGAAAGGAAGGAAGGAAGAAAGAAAGATCTAGCCTAGGAGAACAAGTCCAAGATCAATTAATTAATTTTAAAACACTAATTAAAATTGTGCTGGGTGATACTATAATACAAAGAAATGTGCCTGGCTTTGTGAGTGATAACAACATGAATAGGACATATCCTTGGTCCTAAAATAATTCTAATTTACTTGGAAGATAGATGCAACTCAGAATAATTCTACTACTCATTCTATTGTGAAAAGTACACAAAGTGCTATGAGGCTATCTGAAAAAGAGATTAATTTTACCTAGAAGCAAAAGACATATCATCAGAAGAGGTAGGGACAGTCTGACCTGGGCCTTAAAGGCTGGCTAACTAGGAAGTGGGCTTCCCCAGGGACTCAGTGGAGAAGAATCTTCCTACCAAGCAGGAGATAAGGGTTAGATCTGTGGGTCAGGAAGATCCCCTAGAGAAGGAAATGGCAACCCACTCCAATATTCTTGTCTGGGAAATCCCATGGACAGGAGAGGCTACCAGGCTATGGTCCATGGGATCACAAAAGAGTTGAATACAACTTAGCTACTAAACTACAACTGCAAGTGATTAGCAGCCATTAAAGTTCTTCAGTTGCATTCAAGCATCTATAAGAACCATCACAATATTACAATTATTCTTCAATTTAAAATAAATAAATTAAAAACAAACAAATATCTATAAGTACCTACTATGTAACTGGCTCTAAGTCAGGCACTAGAGATGTAATGGTCACCAAGGAGATAAGATGTTGTCTACTCTCAGCGGTAGACTAAAAGAATGATGTCACCTGATCTATATTTTTGGAGGATAAACCTATAGAAAAAATTGACTAATTTCTTAGTTTTTCAGTCACTTGTAAGAGGAAATTATTTTGGACAGATAAAATATATTCACTATAAATAATTCCCCTCATCTGTAATTCCCTCCAAACCCTTCTCTACAGAGAAGATAGAGTAAAAAAAAAAAAAAAAAAGAATTTTTTCCTTATAGAGAGGGATGAGGAGCAGGAGAATTGCTGTAAGTTGAATCATGTCCTCTGAAAATTAGTATATTAAAGTCCTAGTCTCAAGATCTCAGAATGTGACCTTATTTGGAAATAGCGTCACTGCAAATGGAACTAGTTGAGTCCATTTAGGGTGGACCCTAAACTATTATGACTAGTGTCCTTATAAAAAGGGAAATTTGGAAGCAAATGCCCACTGGGAGAATGTCATGTGAAGATGAAAGTTGAGATCATGGTAACGCTTCTACAAGCCAAGGAATGCCAAAGATCACCGACAAACCACCAGAAGTTAAATGCAAGGGACAGAGTTCTTGCTACAGCCCTGAGGAAGAACAAGTCCTACCCGCACCGTGATCTTGGAGTTCCAGCCTCTAGACCCGTGAGACAATAAATTTCTGTTCTTTAAACCACCCAGTTTGTGGTACTTCGTTATGGCAGTTCTTGCAAACTCATAGAAGGATAAAAGCTAAAATGTTTCACACTAGAAAAGCAATAGAAGAAGATCTCTGTTGACACGATGAAATCAGAGTGGTGAAGGCTGAGTCTGTAAAGCTGGACAGGATTTTCGGAAAGTCAAGGAGACGACAACACACTAAAAAGCAACTTTGAGGGAAAGAAGAGAAATGTCTAATAGGAATTTTCAATTAAACTTTGCTGTGTAATATGTGATGCCATTCTCTTCTTCACCTTCCCCGAAAGTAGTCAGTAAAATCTATATTATTCGCTTTCTTAGGTGATTCAGATTTGAAATTTTTAGATGGAACAAAAAGTTAAATCTTAGTTCAAGACGAACAAGGAGGCAATGACAAGGTTTCCCACTGAGCCCTGTCATCACTCCAATGCATCTCAGAAGGAATGATTAACCTCTGACTGTGAGTCAGGCATGGGCTTCCCAGCTGCAGCAATGGTATGGAATCCTCATGCCAATGCAGGAGATGCAGGAAATGCAGGTTGGATCCCTCAGTCGGGAAGATCCTGAAAGGTTGTTGTTGAACCATGAAAGACGCCGTGATTCTTGGCTTCCGGAGGAGAAGAATTCAACTGAGGGCCAGAGAGGAGGCTTGATCACTCAGAGCTTTTGTGTAATAAAAGTTTTACTAACGTATAAGAGAGAAAGCTTCTGATATAGACACCAGCAAGGGGCAGCAAGAGTGCCCCCTCACTAGTGTTAGCAATGGAGTTATATACTTTTAATTACTTATTACAGCGAATCAAAAGAACGGAGGTTGTAAAGACCTTACTAGACCCACTCCCATAATTTACATTTTAAGATAACAGGATTAGCTAGAAGGTTTTTTCCAGAAACTGTCCTCAAGCAAGATACATTATTGTTATATAATCCTAAGGAATGTAGAGGAAAAAAATGTTTGTCCTTTCCTCCTCCTTGAGAATTCCAGACACCTCTCTCCTTGGGGAACCCCAGACTTCTTATCAACCTGCCTAGGAATTAACTCTCTCAATCCCTTGGAGGAGAAAATGGCAACTCACTCCAGTATTCTTGCCTGGAATATTCCATGGACAAAGGAGCCTGAGGACTATAGTCCATGGAGTTGCAAAGAGTCAGACATGACTGAGCACTCATGCTTCCACTGAGTCAGGCACCGTACCAGGTATGTATAATTCAGTAATAAACAAGCAGTAATAAATAAGATAAGATATCAGTCCCTGCCTTCATGGAGCTGAAAATCCAGTGAGAAAGACAATAAATCAAGTGAGAAAGACAATGAATAATTCATCATATTTTTTAAAAATTTATTTTGTCAAGTATTTATTTTTATTTATTTTTGGCTGAGCTGAGCAGGGATTGAACCTAGGCCTCCTGCATTGGGAGTGTGGAGTCTTAACCACCAGACCACCAGGGAAGCCCCAATTCATTATATTCCTATTATTATTACTATTTATTTGAGAAGTTTTACTTATAGAAGTAATATGTGTAAAGACAAAGTCTAGGATACTGTCAAAATATGTAGCCTAACCTAGGGTGGGGGGCCACTATAGCTGAGACCTGGAGGTTGAGGAGGAACCAGCTGGCAGTGGTAGCCTGGGGTGGGCTGGAGGTGGTAATGAAGATTTTTCCCAGATAGTAACAGTGATATTCTGAAGGATCACAGAGCTTGGTTTCTTTGAGAAACAGCAAGCAGGTCACTGAGTATGATTTTCAGTGAGGCAGGCAGAGAAAGTTAGAAAATGAAATTGGAGAGATGAACAAGTGCCACATCATGCAGAAATCTGTAGGATTTTAAATTTTATCCGAAGAGCAATTGCAAGTCATTGAGGAATTCAAACAGGTCAAGAAAATCATCAAATTTCAATTTTTAAAATTCTACTGTCTGCAGAATTGGGGGAAAGAGGAATTGAGAAAAAGAGGAGAGGAGGGACATGACTAGACGGGGAGGAGGCCAGTTAGAAGCCCCTTGCTCTGGTCCCGGTTAATGATGACTTAGTCTGCTGTTGCTGCTGGCTAGTCGCTCAGTTGTGTCCGACTCTTTTGAGACTCCATGGACTGCAGCCCGCCAGGCTCCTCTGTCCATGGGATTTCCCAGGCAAGAGTACTGGAGTGGGTTGCCATTTCCTTCTCCTGTGCATTTTCCTGACCCAGGGATCGAGCCCACATCTCCTGCTTGGCAGGTGGATTCTTTACCACTGAGCCACCAGGGAAGCCAAAGGAGGCAAATTCTGGGAGTTGGCTTCAATCCATATCCAGCCACTGTTGGCTGTGCTTTAGGTTATGTGGGGAACACTCACAGCCTCTGGGTGGCATCACTGACTCAATGGACAAGAGTTCGAGCAAGCTCCAGGATATGGTGAAGGACAGGGAAGCCTAGCGTGGTGCAGTCCATGGGGTCGCAAAGAGTCAGACACGACTGAGCAACTGAACAACAACACAGCCTTGTGTTCTGCCTACATGAGGATTGTTGCTTCCCATGTCAACCATGGGACTTCCCTGGTGGCTCAGACAGTAAAGCTTCTGCCTACAATGCAGGAGACCTGGGTTCAATCCCTGGGTCAGAAAGATCTCCTGGAGAAGGAAATAGCAACCCACTCCAGTATTCTTGCCTGGACAATCCCATGGACGAAGGAGCCTGGTAGACTACAGAGTCAGACATGACTGAGCAACTTCACTTTCACTTTCACTTTCATGCCAACTATGCTCTAAGACACTAAAGAAACTTCTTGGTTGTTCTCTTTGGAGAAAGTAGAAGCAAAGTAAATATATTAAAGGATGAGATCTTTCTTGTAAAGTCTCCTTATTCTCCTTTGTGTTTTCTTTCCACACCTTGTCATGACTTACACCATTTCATTTTCAATGACCGGAGAGCATTGTTTATTAGACTCAGATCCCCTTGCCTTTGACAAAGACAAACAGTGGATGTTCATTTATTTTTTATTATATGCTAACTGATGTTCCTTCCATTTGGCTTTTTTATTTTTTTTTTCAAGATTTGATTGCACATAGAGCACTATTTTGGAGAAGGCAATGGCACCCCACTCCAGTACTCTTGCCTGAAGTATCCCCTGGATGGAGGAGCCTGGAAGGCTGCAGTCCATGGGGTCGCTGAGGGTCGGACACGACTGAGTGACTTCACTTTCACTTTTCACTTTCATGCATTGGAGAAGGAAATGGCAACCCACTCCAGCGTTCTTGCCTGGAGAATCCCAGGGACAGGGGAGCCTGGTGGGCTGCCGTCTATGGGATCTCACAGAGTCGGACACGACTGAATTGACTTAGCAGCAGCAGCAGCAGCAGCAGAGCATTATTTAAAAAGCAAACAAACTTCAAAACAATGACTCTTGCAGATGTAGCAATTTTTCTTTAAAAAATTCTAAATGTTTACATTTGTGTGAGTTTCTTTGTGCTGACTTGCAACATGCTTCAGATTCAAATGAAGGTCATAGCCACAGTTTTATCTGGACTATAAAGAAGATTAAAAAAACTAGCAACACTTTTAAGAGATACTTGCACTGTATGGACATAACATGCTCCCTAAATGTCTTATTTGACCTTAGTCAGTATGTTAGTTATCTGAGGGTATCAAAGAATCAAGACTTAAAAAAAGAATCTCATATTTTCTCAATACTTAAAAGTTTATCTAATGTTTCTAGAACTATGTGAAGGATGAGATATGAAAAAGAGTATGCACTTTCCCCAAGCCTAATTTTGAAGGCTTTAAAAAAGAAAAGCATCTCTTATAAAACATTATTTAGACTGAAAAGAAATCCAAACAAACCTTCAAGCCATCAGTCTAAACTGTAAACCCCTAAACTAGCCAAGGACTTGAGATTTTATGCTTCCTTTATTGTGAAGCTAAATATTATGGGATGTAATATCCCATAATGACCAAACCTTGATTTCCATTTACATGGAGTTTGAGAAAGGAAACTAAATTGCTGTTTTATTTGCTGCACTCTGGACAGGGAGGTCTGGCGTGCTGCAATTCGTGGGGTCACAAATAGTCAGACATGACTGAGTGACTGAACTGGACTGAACTGAACTGAAGGAACATTACGCAAACCAGCAAATCTCCTGTCAGCTAAGATAAAGAACTTTATTTCTCATTCAGTTCAGTTCAGTTGCTCAGTCGTGTCTGACTCTTTGCAACCCCATGGACTGCCTCATGCCAGGCTTCCCTGTCCATCACCAACTACCAGAGCTTACTCAAACTCATGTCCATCGAGTCGGTGATGCCATCCTACCAACCCTCATCCCCTCATCCCCTGTCATCCCCTTCTCCTCCTGCTTTCAATCTTTCCCAGCATCAGGGTCTTTTCCAGTGAGTCAGCTCTTCACATCAGGTGGCAAAAGTATTGGAGTTTCAGCTTCAGCATCAGTCCTTTCAATGAATATTTTTCATTCAATTATCAATATATTAGTTTCTGTTAGATTCTCAACTCCCAAGTTTAGGAACAATGTCTGTTTCTTTTTTTGGCCTTGCTTCATGACATGTGAGGGATCTTAGCTCCCTGACCAGAGATCAAACCCATGCCCCCTGCAGTAGGAGTGTAGAGTCTACTCACTGGACTGCCAGGGAATTCCCTAGGAATAATGTGTGTCTTGTTCATCACAGCTTACCTACCATCTAAGAAAGTGCCCGGCACATAGTGAACCCTCAATAGATGTTTGTGAAATGAATAGCTGTACTTAGTTTTAACATAATCCATTATTATATAGATTTTTTTTGTATGTAATTCTTCACTCCAAAAAATTACCATTTTCTGCCTAATCTATTAGCCTATATTATTCCCCATTGTTGAAACCACATAAATACATTACTCAGGTTTTAAATCACTTCTTTAGGAATCTGAGAAGTTCTAAATTTGTGGATCTATAGATATCACAATTGCTAAAGTATCTGTTTCTTTGACCAAGTACAGTCCCATTTGAACTGAATTCCTCATATAAGTATTAATGTACAAGTCTTTCTGGTCAAAGAATTATTATTTCAGCACACACACAAAAATGAACAGCATAAAGATGATTTAAATAACAGAATATCAACATCACAATTATCAAGATTGAGACAAGAGAAAAAGCCATGTGCCTGACAAATGTTAAAGGGCTGTGATTAAAAACAAATGATAAATTCAAGGTTTTGTGAAGTCATCCAAAATCAGAACTGAGGCTATAAACTTATTTAGTTATCTTTATTATCTTACAATGTGCCAGAAGGCCTCAAATGACTCCCTGGAGTATTAGAAGCATACTTCCTTGAGCACTGCTTTGAGTAGCACTGATGTATTATAGAGCTGTTGTCTCTGAAGTATTTCATATTAAAACATGTGTGTGTGTGTGTAAAACACATGAAATCTGACTTTGTAGGTATTTTTCTCTTGATAAGTCAATTGTAATACATTATCATTTGCCCTGCTTACTTTGCCTGCATTTGCATGGGCATGCCAAACTCTTTCTTTTCTTGAGATTGGTAAAAGTTCCCTGGCGGTTAGGTCTTGGTGCTTTCACTGCTCTGGCTCATGTTCATTCTCTGGTTGGGGAATTAAAATCCCGCAAGCTGTGTGGTACAGCCACCAAAAAAAGTGAAGGTGAAAAAGTGGGAGTGAACTTCTATTTCATGTTTTGGTAACTAATTTCAGCCCATGGTCATTGATAAAAGATGTGCACATTATAGTACTGCAAGTGATTCCATTGACTCTTTAGAAGAAACATAACTATCCATGCTGTACTCATTTGGATGTTAAAGTGCTTGAGGAGGAAGAGCACCTTTTAGAAACTAGTGGAAAAAATAAATGGCAAAGAGCAGGACCATTTACAGATGGTGATTATTTTTTTCTCATGGCAGCTAAGAAGTGATCAACAGTTTTATGAACAATGGTTGATTGCAAGAATATAAGCCAGGAGCATTTCTCAACTCAGGTTATTCAAGTAGGATAGAATCAAAATCGTTTCTTCAATGCCCAAAATGATAATTCCTTACAATTTTCTGTTTGAATTTAGCACTCCCCGTTGGGTATTCTGAAAATGCATCCCTGTGCTTAGCGGGTATTACTACATTTGGCTACTTTAATTTTCAAATTGAATCATCACAGACTGTTTTGTTGCTTCAGTTCAACCAATAAGTATTTTTTGAGAATTAATTTCAAGCCCAGCACTTTCTGAATGCATCAGATATATTAATAAAAAAGGAAGAAAAGTTTCTTCCCATAGTAGAGCATGAATTCACTGGTGAGATAAGAAATTCACAAGGAAAACAACTAGGGGATAATATAAAAGTTTAGGAGTTTAGCCACTTAATGTGAGCCACACAATAAATTTTATTGAACAAGTCTTGGCATGATTCATGGCAAGGAGAAGACTTACACTGGTTTGTGAAGTATAGATAGAATCAGCTCTCAGAGCTGAGGGTAGAGGTATTTTAGATAGGGAACATCGAAAGTGAAGGCAGAGAAGAGAGAGCAAGACTGGTGGGTATACAGCTTAGAGAAGAGCTTTTCTAAAGCAATGCATTAATGCTGTTTGAAATGAAATTAGCTGTGGAACTCCTGTCCCCCAAGAACCCCCATTTCCAATGATCATGACTTGCTTAAAATGATTAGTATTATGTAGTCTTGGCTTTAGGTTACAAGCATCTGGAGGGTTCAAGCAACTTCCTTACCTTCTGTAGAACTATGCCTAAACTCAGTGAGCTCAATACTGATTTACTTTGTCAACATGCTTAACAAGGTTTGCACAGTAAAAACAACTCTCAAACTTTTGTTACATGGGTTGAAATGTACCCAATACTACTTAGATGTGCAGAAAATTATACATTTCTTTATTTCAAATAATCTCATCCTTGGGTCCTCACTGCCACTGAAAATTGAAAAAAAACTTGATCTCTGTTTAAAAGTAACTGTTCAGTTCAGTTCAGTTCAGTCGCTCAGTCGTGTCCGACTCCTTGCGACCCCATGAATTGCAGCACGCCAGGCCTCCCTGTCCATCACAAACTCCCAGAGTTCACTCAAATTCACATCCATCAAGTCGGTGATGTCATCTCATCCTCTGTTGTCCCCTTCTCCTCCTGCCCCCAGTCCCTCCCAGCATCAGAGTCTTTTCCAATGAGTCAGCTCTTCCCATGAGGTAACCAAAGTACTGGAGTTTCAGCTTCAGCATCATTCCTTCCAAAGAAATCCCAGGGCTGATCTCCTTCAGAATGGACTGGTTGGATCTCCTTGCAGTCCAAGGGACTCTCAAGAGTCTTCTCCAACACCACAATTCAAAAGCATCAATTCTTTGGTGCTCAGCCTTCTTCACAGTCCAACTCTCACATCCATACATGACCACAGGAAAAACCATAGCCGTGACTAGACGGACCTTTGTTGGCAAAGTAATGTCTCTGCTTTTGAATATGCTATCTAGGTTGGTCATAACTTTCCTTCCAAGGAGTAAGCGTCTTTTAATTTCATGGCTGCAGTAACCATCTGCAGTGATTTGGGAGCCCAGAAAAATAAAGTCTGACACTGTTTCCACCGTTTCCCCATCTATTTCCCATGAAGTGATGGGACCGGATGCCATCATCTTCGTTTTCTGAATGTTGAGCTTTAAACCAACTTTTTCACTCTCCTCTTTCATTTTCATCAAAGGCTTTTTAGTTCCTCTTCACTTTCTGCCATAAGGGTGGTATCATCTGCATATCTGAAGTTATTGATATTTCTCCCGGCAATCTTGATTCCAGCTTGTGTTTCTTCCAGTCCAGTGTTTCTCATGATGTACTCTGCATAGAAGTTAAATAAGCAGGGTGACAATATACAGCCTTGACATACTCCTTTTCCTATTTGGAACCAGTCTGTTGTTCCATGTCCAGTTCTAACTGTTGCTTCCTGACCTGCACATAGGTTTCTCAAAAGATGGGTCAGGTGGTCTGGTATTCCCATCTCTTTCAGAATTTCCCACAGTTTATTGTGATCCACACAGTCAAAGGCTTTGGCATAGTTACTTCTAGCTAAAAGTTGATTTAAAAAACAAATGTATTTAATTATTTCGCTATGCCAGGTCTTGGGTGCCACATGCAGAATCTTTGTTTTTCACTGTAGCATGTGTGATCTTTAGTTGCCATATCCAGACTCTTGTTTGCAGCATGTGGGGTCTAGTTCCCAGACCAGGGGTTGAACGCAGACCCCTTGCATTGGGAGCATAGTCTTAACCATTGGACTACCAGGGAAGTCCCTTAAAGTCTCTTAATCAATCCATAATTTTAACTTCCTATTATAGACATTTCTTACAGCTAGCAGGGCCTCATCTCCCATCCCCTCCTCTTTGCCAAGGTTGTTTCTCAGCAGAGAAAGAAGCTTCTATGTATCAGTGATGGTGGAAGGAGAAGAGCCTTTAGTCTACTTCCTATTCTCTTTATCTGTATCATCCAAAAGAAGTCACTGACCATGTGTGGCTATTGAGCACTGGAAATGTGGCCAAGCCAAATTGAGATGTGCTATAAAACTAATAATACATATTGACTTTCAAAGGCTTAGTACAAAAAAAAAAAGGAATATAAAATATCTCACTAATATTTTATATTGATTTCAGGTTGAAATGCAAATATTTTTACTTACACTGGGTTAAATATGTTAACTATTACCCTTAATTTCACCTTTTTTAAACCTTTTTAATGTGGCTACTGCTCCTGCTAAGTCACTTCAGTCGTGTCCAACTCTGTGCAACCCCATAGATGGCAGCCCAGCAGGCTCCCCCATCCCTGGGACTCTCCAGGCAAGAACACTGGAGTGGGTTGCCATTTTCTTCTCCAGTGCATGAAAGTGAAAAGTGAAAGTGAAGTCGCTCAGTCATGTCCGACCCTAAACGACCCCATGGACTGCAGCCTACCAGGCTCCTCCGTCCATGGGATTTTCCAGGCAAGAGTACTGGAGTGGGGTGCCATTGTTTTCTCCGAATGTGGCTAATCATAAATTACATGTGTAACTTGCATTATATTTCCATTGCACTAGGCTGCTCTGGGTCTTCTACCTCTGGTGCAGTGTGGCTAGTCTGTGTGTTTCCTCAGCAGTCTGCACTTGCATCTGCTGAGGAGTATCCAGTCCGGCATGATAACCACTAAGGATGGCTACTGTCATGGGGACCATCCTCCAGGTATAAATTCTTCACCAATTTCAGCTTTTTTTCCCCAGCCCAATCCATTTTTATCTTTCGGTCTGTGATACTGTGATTGATGATAAGAAATATGTATTTGTTCTTTGCCCTGGTTTTGGCACAGAGCTCCTAAAACCTTTGGAATTTCCTGGGATAAGAGCAGATACAAGTGCATCTTGTTATGTTAGTGAGGTGACTTTGGGAAAGCACTCCACAGGGTGGGGCTGGTTGCTGGCCAACCAGCCATGTGGTTAGAGGGTTGGAATTCTCAGTCCCACTCTCCTGACCTTCCGGGAGGGGATACACTGGAGTGAGTGAGTGATGGTGCCTCAGTCATGCTGGACTCTTTGTGACCCCATGGATTATAGCCTGACAGGCTCTTCTGTCCATGGAATTCTCTGGGCAAGAATACTGGAGTGGGTTGCCATTTCCTTCTCCAAGAAAATGGCAGAGGCTGGAGGTTGGCAGAGGATAAATATAGAGAGAAAATGGCAGAGGCTGGATTGAAGCTGGAAGTTGAATCAATAACCAGTGACTAAGACTTTATTTTTGGGGGCTCCAAAATCACTGCAGATGGTGACTGCAGCCATGAAATTAAAAGACACTTACTCCTTGGAAGGAAAGTTATGACCAACCTAGATAGCATATTCAAAAGCAGAGACATTACTTTGCCAACAAAGGTTCATCTAGTCAAGGCTATGGTTTTTCCTGTAGTCATGTATGGATGGGAGAGTTGGACTGTGAAGAAGGCTGAGCACCAAAGAATTGATGCTTTTGAATTGTGGTGTTGGAGAAGACTCTTGAGAGTCCCTTGGACTGCAAGGAGATCCAACCAGTCCATTCTGAAGGAGATCAGCCCTGGGATTTCTTTGGAAGGAATGATGCTAAAGCTGAAACTCCAGTACTTTGGCCACCTCATGCGAAGAGTCGACTCATTGGAAAAGACTCTGATGCTCGGAGGGATTGGGGGCAGGAGGAGAAGGGGACGACAGAGGATGAGATGGCTGGATGGCATGACCGACTCGTTGGACGTGAGTCTCAGTGAACTCCAGGAGTTGGTGATGGACAGGGAGGCCTGGCGTGCTGCAATTCATGGGGTCGCAAAGAGTCGGACACGACTGAGTGACTGAACTGAACTGAACTGAATGATTTAATCAATCATGACTGTGTAATGAAGCATCCATTAAAGCCCCAAAGCTTAATCTTCTGGGTTGGTGAGAGATGGAGATTTGGGAAGAGTAGTGGCCTCAGAAAGGGCATGGATGCTCTGAGACATTTCCCCATACCTTTCCCTATGCATTTCTTCCATCTGGCTATTGGTGGCTCAGACAGTAAAGAATCTGCCTGCAATGCAGGAGACCCAGGTTCATTCCCTGGGTCGGGAAGACACCCTGGAGAAGGAGATGGCAACCCACTGCAGTATTCTTGCCTGGACAATTCTATAGACAGTGGAGCCTGGTTGGCTACAGTCTGTGGGGTGACAAAGAGTAGAACAGAACTGAGTGACTCACACTTTCACTTTTCATTCTTAAGTTACATGCTGTTATAATAAGCCAGTGATCTACTGAGTAAAATGCTTTTCTGAGTTCTGTGTGTTGCTCTAGCAAATTTATTGAACCTAAGGAGGGGGTCATGGGAACCTCTGATTTATAGTCAGAAGTACAGATGACAACCTGGGTTTGTGATTAGTCATCTGCATTTAAATAGAAGGTTGATATAAAGGGCAGTCTTGTCAGAATTGAACCCTGAAACTGTGGACTCTGACTCTATCTCCAGGTAGTTAGTGTCAGAATGGAGCTGAACTGTAGGACACATAGCCAGGGTCCAAGAATTATTTGCTTATGGTAGAGAAAACTGCCCTAGCACACACCCACATTGGAATTGGGTATAGAATGTTTACAGACTTTGCAGTATCTCTGATTCCTACCATTTAGTAGCATATAAAAGTCATTTGTCATTGTTCAGTCACTCAGTCATGTCCAACTCTTTGCAACCCCATGAACTGCACCTCGCCAGGCTGCCCTGTCTTTCACCATCTCCCGGAGCTTACTCAAACTCATGTCCATTGAACTGATGATGCCTTCCAGGCATCTTATCTTCTGTTGTCCCCTTCTCCTCCTGCCTCTGTAGAGGTCATAGGCTTTTAAAAAGCCTATAAAGTCTTTGTATAATACTATATCCCAGGCCTATTGTTCTAGAATCCTCCAACTGGCTTTGTTAACTTACCATTCCAGAGCAGTGATCAACTAGTCAATCCTGAAGAAAACCAACCCAGAATATACATTGGAAGGACTGATGCTGAATGCTTTGGCCACCTGATACGAAGCTCCAATAATTTGGCCACCTAATGTGAAGAGTCAAGTCATTGGTAAAACCCTGAGGCTGGAAAAGATTGAGAGCAAGAGGAGAAGGGGACAACAGAGGTGAGATGGTTTGGATGGCATTACTGACTCAATGGACATAGGTTTGAGCAAACTCCAGGAGACAGTGAAGGACAGGGAAGCCTGGAGTGCTGCAGTTCATGGGGTCTCAAAGAGTCAGACACAACTTATCGACCGAACAACAGAGCTATGATAGATAAAACCGAGAGGCTGATTACACGCCTGGATGCCTTCAAATTCTCCCTCAAGCTATCTGGAGTTACTGTCATCTTGCTAAACCCTCCTTTGCCCAAGGCCAGGAATGATGGTTCACCAAATTCCTATTTCAGGATTCAACTATGCTTATCTTCTTTCTGTCTGGCTGCAGCCCTCCTAATCTGTCTCTTTTTCTCCTATCATGTAAAACTTTCTCTTTCTTTTTCCTGTCTGAAAGATCTTTCCTATTCATTGTGTTCTGCCTGCTCTTCATACGATGGATTATGATACGTGCCTGCTCAGCCACTTCAGTCATATCTGATTCTTTGTGACCCTATGAGAGGAGACTGCCAGACTCCTCTGTCCAAGGGATTCTCCAGGCAAGAATACTGGAGTGGCCTCCTCCAGAGGGGTCTGAGTTCATTTGCCTCTTGATAATCAAAGGAGAGCTGGAGATCACTTAATGTTGAGGATGTAAATGAATAATTTCCAGTTTTACCTGGATTGTCAAGGATTTGCTGAAATTCTCTATGTAATAATTGCTTCTAATCCTCAAACTATTTCATTTCTTCATTTTACTTACATCTGTAAAATTATACATGTTCATTTTAAAAACTCAAAAATAAAATTAATAAAAATAAAAATCTCAAAACAGCACAGAAGAAGCCATATAAAGAAAAAAGCACTCAAAATGCCCCCAAAATGATAACTGCTGCTAACAATTCTGTGACTAGCTTTCAAGACATGGTGATACCAGATTACTATGCTTTCTAATCATGGAGAAGGCATGTGTTCTCCATGTTCTTGCCTGGAGAATCCCAGGGACAGCAGAGCCTGGTGGGCTGCCGTCTATGGGGTCGCACAGAGTTGGACACGACTGAAGCGACTTAGCAGCAGCAGCAGCAGCAGCAGCATGCTTTCTAATCAATCTTAAATAAGTGAGATTACGCACTTGTTGTTGTTGTTGTTGTTGTTGTTGTTCAGTCGCTTAGTCATATCTGACTTTATGAGACCCCATGGACTGTAGCATGCCGGACTTCCCTGTCCTTCGCCATCTCCCACAGCTTGCTCAAACTTAATTCCATTGAGTCGGTGATGTCATCCAGCCATCTCATCCTCTGTCGTCCCCTTCTCCTCCTGCCTTCAGCATCAGGGTCTTTTCTAATGAGTTGGCTCTTTGTATTAGGTGGCTTCAAAGTACTGGAGTTTCAGCTTCAGCATCAGTCCTTCCAATGAATATTCAGGACTGATTTCCTTTAGGTGGACTGGTTGGATCTCCTTGCAGTCCAAGGGACTCTCAAGAGTTTTCTCCAACACCACGGTTGTTGTTTGTATCTCCAAACTTACGTGCACATCCTGTTTTCCTTCCCTCCTCTCTCAATGGGAGAGGGTTTGTCCTTTCGTCTCAGCTTAATTCCTCTGACTATTAAGTTCAGGACTCCATCTTTTCATTTTTCTCAGGGATCTTGGTCTATCACCCTTTCTACTCAATCCAAGTCACCAGATTGAAATATTTCATGCCTGTCCATTCCTAAAGTGAAGCCTCCATGGGCTCAAGTTCCATTCCAGTTTCTACCCTCACTATACCTCTTCACCACTGAGTCTTGAACTTTCAGTTCAGTTCAGTTCATTCACTCAGTAGTGTCAGACTCTTTGCAACCCCATGGACTGCAGCATGCCAGGCTTCCCCGACCGTCACCAACTCCTGGAGCTTGCTCAAACTCATGTCCATCGAGTTGGTGATGGCATCCAACCATCTCGTCCTCTGTCTTGAACTTTACTGGGCATTTATTCCTCAACATCTTCTAATTCCTCTAATTCCATGGAAACTTTTCTTGCAAGATCACTGTGTCAGAAGTGGACAGAGTGAACAGTGCAAGAGTCTTCTTTGGGAATAGCACCTGTGAAATACGAAAAGGGTGTATGTTAAGTTGTTTCAGTCGTATCTGACTCTTTGCAACCCAATGGACTGTAGCCTGCCAGGCTCCTCTGTCCGTGGGATTCTCCAGGCAAAAATACTGGAGTGGGTTGCCATTTCTTTCTCCAGGGGATCTTCCCAACCCAGGATTGAACCTGTGTTTCTTACGTCTCCTGCACTGGCAGGCAGGTTCTTCACCACTAGCGCCACCTGGGAAGAGACATGAAAGGAGCAGGAAGCAGGATTTGAACATGGAAGGCCTTCAGATGGTTATGCAAATCTGAAAAGTTCTCGGTCAATCCAACAAGAAGTCCTGGGGCAAAAATTGTTCCTTAAAGGATTCCTGGGCTGGGCAGAAACATCTGTAACTCAATGTGCTTGTTTAGCTCCCATTATCGGCTGTGGGCTGTCTAGAAAGAGCTTGGCCTTGGCCTGAAAGCGGAGGCAGATTCAAGAGGTACTAAAAGTGATACCTTTAAACTCAGCTTCTCTGAATCAAATCTCAGAGACAGAGTTTTGGGTGAAGTAGAAAAGGATAGCTTTATGACTTTGCCAGACAAAGGGGGCCACAGTGGGCTAATGTCCTTAAAACCCTGTGTCCCAAATTGGGGAAGCTAGGGAGATGTTTCGGAGAAGGCAATGGCACTCCACTCCAGTACTCTTGCCTGGAAAATCCCATGGACGGAGGAGCCTAGTAGGCTGCAGTCCATGGGGTTGCTAAGAGTCAGACACGACTGAGAGGCTTCACTTTCACTTTTCACTTTCATGTGTTGGAGAAGGAAATGGCAACCCACTCTAGTATTCTTGCCTGGAGAATCCCGGGGACGGTGGAGCCTGGTGGGCTGCCGTCTCTGGGGTCGCACAGAGTTGGACATGACTGAGGCGACTTAGCAGCAGCAGCAGGGAGACATTTTAACTAATTGTTCAAAGAGAGCATAATCAGCTTGTGGACTTTCTTCTGATGGGTTGATGGTGAGGTTAAGTAGGAGTCAGCATCATCAAGCTTCAGGTCTGGGGTCTACATGCTTGTGGGCAGCATTCCATTGTTAATCCTTAACTTCTCCCACCTGGAGAAGGTTTCAATGTCAGCAAAATAGCTCAAAGATACTGTATGTATCCATTGATGAGGAAAAAGACCTTGTCCCAAGGCTGTTATTGACTGTTGGTTTCTCCCTGGTCTCCTTGCCCCTCCCTTCCCTAATTAACAGCTGTTTTATTTATTTATTTTTTTAACAGCTGTTTTAATATGCCCACTGGAACTCAAGAAAGGTCATGTAGGCTGAATGAAGATGATTCCCTGTAGTCAAAGAAATGGGGGTGGCACAGAAAGACTTTTGTTCCTGGGAGCCCCACAGGGCCCTGAATAATTGCTGCATCGCTTCAGTCATGTCTGACTCTTTGCAAACCTGTGGACAGGAGACTGCCAGGCTCCTCTGTCCATGGGATTCTCCAGGCAAGAATACTGGAGTGGGTTGCCATGCCCTTCTCCAGGGGTCTTTCTGACCCATGGATCAAATCCACATCTCTTAGTCTCCTGCATTGGCAGGCAGGTTCTTTATCCCTAGCACCACCTGGGCCCTGCTGGTATCAAAAGCTGGACTCTCTCAGCTCAATGCTGCTAACTATCCTGTTCTTTTAAAAAAAAAAATCCTCTTATTTTTTTCCTGTTACTCTCCCAACTTTTTCCCAATCATATTTGAAAGCCTCTCTTTCTCTGACCTGGCGGCTTTCTAAAAAATCTGCATATCAATGCAAGGAATTGCAGGAGACACCAGGTTCGATCCCTAGGTCAGAAAGATCTCCTGGAGGAGAAAAAGACAAGCCACTGAAGTATTCTTGCTTGGGAAAGCCCATGGACAAAGGAGCCTGGCAAACTACAGTCCGTGGGGTCGCAAAGATTTGAGTATGACAGAGCAACTGAAAAAGAAGAGAAGCGAAAAGCAAAGGAGAAAAGGAAAGATATAAACATTTGAATGCAGAGTTCCAAAGAATAGCAAGAAGAGATAAGAAAGCCTTCTTCAGCAATCAATGCAAAGAAATAGAGGAAAACAACAGAATAGGAAAGACTAGAGATCTCTTCAAGAAAATCAGAGATACAAAAGGAACATTTCATGCAAAGATGGGCTTGATAAAGGACAGAAATGGTATGGACCTAACAGAAGCAGAAGATATTAAGAAGAGATGGCAAGAATACACAGAAGAACTGTACAAAAAAGAACTTCACGACCCAGATAATCACGATGGTGTGATCACTGACCTAGAGCCAGACATCCTGGAATGTGAAGTCAAGTGGGCCTTAGAAAGCATCACTATGAACAAAGCTAGTGGAGGTGATGGAATTCCAGTTAAGCTATTTCAAATCCTGAAAGATGATGCTATGAAAGTGCTGCACTCAATATGCCAGCAAATTTGGAAAACTCAGCAGTGGCCACAGGACTGGAAAAGGTCAGTTTTCATTCCAATCCCAAAGAAAGGCAATGCCAAAGAATGCTCAAATTACCACACAATTGCACTCATCTCACATGCTAGTAAAGTAATGCTCAAAATTCTCCAAGCCGGGCTTCAGCAATATGTGAACCGTGAACTTCCTGATGTTCAAGCTGGTTTTAGAAAAGGCAGAGGAACCAGAGATCAAATTGCCAACATCCGCTGGATCATGGAAAAAGCAAGAGAGTTCCAGAAAAACATCTATTTCTGCTTTATTGACTATGCCAAAGCCTTTGACTATGTGGATCACAATAAACTGTGGAAAATCCTGAAAGAGATGGGAATACCAGACCACCTGATCTGCCTCTTGAGAAATTTGTATGCAGGTCAGGAAGCAACAGTTAGAACTGGACATGGAACAACAGACTGGTTCCAAATAGGACAAGGAGTATGTCAAGGCTGTATATTGTCACCCTGCTTATTTAACTTATATGCAGAGTACATCATGAGAAACGCTGGACTGGAAGAAGCACAAGCTGGAATCAAGATTGCTGGGAGAAATATCAATAACCTCAGATATGCAGATGACACCACCCTTATGGCAGAAAGTGAAGAGGAACTCAAAAGCCTCTTGATGAAAGTGAAAGTGGAGAGTGAAAAAGTTGGCTTAAAGCGCAACATTCAGAAAACGAAGATCATGGCGTCTGGTCCCATCACTTCATGGCAAATAGATGGGGAAACAGTGGAAACAATGTCAGACTTTATTTTTTTGGGCTCCAAAATCACTGCAGATGGTGATTGCAGCCATGAAATTAAAAGACGCTTACTCCTTAGAAGGAAAGTTATGACCAACCTAGATAGCATATTCAAAAGCAGAGACATTACTTTGCCAACAATGGTTCGTCTAGTCAAGGCTATGGTTTTTCCTGTGGTCATGTATGGATGTGAGAGTTGGACTGTGAAGAAAGCTGAGCACTGAAGAATTGATGCTTTTGAACTGTGGTGTTGGAGAAGACTCTTGAGAGTCCCTTGGACTGCAAGGAGATCCAACCAGTCCATTCTGAAGGAGATCAGCCCTGGGTGTTCTTTGGAAGGAAAGATGCTAAAGCTGAAACTCCAGTACTTTGGCCACCTCATGGGAAGAGTTGACTCATTGGAAAAGACTCTGATGCTGGGAGGGATTGGGGGCAGGAGTAGAAGGGGACGACAGAGGATGAGATGGCTGGATGGCATGACTGACTCGATGGACGTGAGTCTGGGTGAACTGCAGGAGTTGGTGATGGACAGGGAGGCCTGGCGTGCTGCGATTCATGGGGTCGCAAAGAGTCGGACACGACTGAGCTACTGATGTGATCTGATCTGATCTGAGCAACTGAGCATTCACCAAAGCTTTCTTTGACCATCCACTTATGTTGTTCCTCAGGATTTGGTCCCAGTTCTTGTTTGTTTTATACCCTGAATACTCTATCTAGAAAAATCTCACACACGTCACTAGTTTCCAGATCAAGCTGCCTCAGTCATATCCGACTCTTTGCAATCCTATGGACTGTAGCCCACCAGGTTCCTCTGTCCAAGGGATTCTCCAGGC
The DNA here is from genome assembly GCF_019923935.1 of Bubalus bubalis. NCBI lineage: Eukaryota > Metazoa > Chordata > Mammalia > Artiodactyla > Bovidae > Bubalus > Bubalus bubalis. Next base: position 25,421,692 of record NC_059175.1, on the reverse strand, counting down.
AAGAATACTGGAGTGGGTTGCCATGCCCTTCACTCAAGATGCTGGTGACTTACGAATGTTTGCCTCTAGTCATGATCTCTGTCCTCAACTCTAGGCCTCTGTAGCCACCAGCCCCGGAGACATTTTCACACACAGGTCTCACAAACACTTTAAGTCATCCTTGCTGAATTCTTTACTTTTCCTCCAAATCTGCATCTTCCCCTCCAGCATTTTTTATCTCAGTCAACCACCCAGCTGTCCATTATCTTCATCTCCTCTCCCTCTGCAATCTTTTGTCTTTTTAAACTTTAACCCCCTCTCTAATCTGGTCTGTTTATCCTCAATCCACTATCTTATCTCAAGTTAGGCTAGTTTTCTCTCTAAAATATTGCAGTAGCCTCCAAGTTGTTTTATTATTTTTTTTTTTTTTCACTTTCTGTCTTAGCTTTGTCCGACCTTATTATTGATTAAATAAATACGATTTAAAATAACTGTGTGTCTGGTGGCTTCTCACGTGGCAGTGGTAAAGAATCCACCTGTCAATTCAGGAGATGCAGTTTTGATCCCTGGGTCAAGAAGATACCGTGGAGAAGGAAATGACAACCCACTCCAGTATTTTTGCCTGGAAAGTTCCATGGAAAGAGGAGCCTGATGGGCTAGTCCATGGGGTCTCAAAGAGTCAGGCATGACTGAGCATTCATGCACGCAGGATGTCTCTGGTGAGAGAACTGCAGATTAAAGCAACATTGAAATATAACTTTGACCTGCTGTATTCACTATCTGCACGTGTTCTAACAAATCACTGCAACTTGGTGGCTTAAAACAACAGCCATTGGTTCTCTCGAAGTTCTGGAGCCCATAAATCTGAAAGCCAGGTATGGCAGGTGACTTGAGAGAAAATCTGTTCCTTCCCTCTTCCCTCTTTTGGGGACTGCTGGCATGGTAGTCCCGGACTTGTGTCCACATGATTCCCATCTCTGCCCCTGTCTGTACTTTGTTTTCTTCTCTGTGTGTCTGCCTCAAAACTTCTTCTGCAGCTCTTTTTAAAAAATACATTTTGGACTTCCCTAGTGTTCCCATGGCTAAGACTCCATGCTTCCAGTGCAGGGGACTGGAGTTTGAGCCCTGGTCAAGGAACTGGATCCCACATGCTGCAGCTGAGAGTCCGTATTTTGCAACTAAAAGATCCTGCATGCCACAGCTAAGACCTGGCACAGCCAAACACACAAACAAATAAAACACACATGTTTGCTTTTAGGCCACCCTGCATAATCCAAGATAAAACCTCCTCTCAAAACATTTAACGTAATCACCACCTTTGCCATGTAAGGTAATATTCAGACTCTACATATTAGGATATAGATTTATCTTTTGGGGAGGCTACCATTCAGTCCTACTACACCTATCAAACTAGCAAAGCTTTAAATAGAATGAACATTCATTGCAGGGAAAAGAGACAGGATATATACACATCCACAGCTGGTGAGGCTGTAAATTGGTACTGCTGCTGCTGCTGCTGCTAAGTCACTTCAGTCATGTCCGACTCTGTATGACCCCATAGACGGCAGCCCACCAGGCTTCCCCGTCCCTGGGATTCTCCAGGCAAGAACACTGGAGTGGGTTGCCATTTCCTTTTCAATGCATGAAAGTGAAAAGTGAAAGTGTGTACAACTCTGTTCAAAACGATATAGCAGTATGAATTAAAGCCATTAAAAAGATTCATACTCTTATCTAATAATCCAGCATCTAAGAATTTGTTCTAGACAAATTTATTTAAATATGGACAAACAGAAGATTCAAATGTATATATGTATAAACATTATGTACATATGCAAAATAGAAAAAAATGCATCAAATGCCTGTCATAGTTATCTCTGGATAGTAACATTATAGACATTTTTATTTAAACTTGTCTTGGATTTTTAAATATTTTATAATGAACATGTATTACTTTAATAATCATTTACGTCTATTTTCCAGTTTAATCATATGAAATGTGGATTGATTCACAATGAAGGAATGAATGACTAGCCATAGAAGACTTGTGAATTACTTTCTAAAGTATTTAAAACCTTATTTGGCTATACCTCAGGAGCAAAAAGCAAGGCAACAAAAAATGGATTCTGGAAGTCAAACTTACAAGATTTGTGATTATACACCCAAATATGCCAGGGTTCGTTTATCTCTGGAGAAAAAACTGAGAGAAATAAGTGAAGCTGGTATGGCTTGCTAGGATCACCTCGTTATGAGACTAAAGGGAATCCAGGAAGTCACCTTGTTCATTTTCTCACCTAACAGCAAACTGCTACTCTAGGGAAATATAAAGATCTCTCTTAAAAAAATACTTATTTTTTATTTTATTTATTATTTATTTGGCTAAGCCAGTCTTAGTTGTGTGGGATCTAGTTCTCTGAACAGAGATTGAAATAGGGCCCCCTGAATTGGGAGCATGGAGTCTTAGTCACTGGACCACCAGGAAAGTCCCTAAAGTTCTCTTTTTTAAAAAGTATTCTAGAAAGAGAAATCCTATATCTCCATCGGGTTTCCATTTGTTGTTTTTGTTTTTAATTCATTTATTTTTCATTGAAAGATAATTACAATATTGTGTTGGTTTCTGCCATAATATACCAACTATGTTTGACAAAGTTCTGCAGGTTAAGTAACTGGAGGAGAGATGTGAGTCTATTTTCTTTTGGAAACAAAGAAACAAAGGAGAAACTGATTCTATATTAAACCTTTGATTCTATATTAAATCTAGGTATATATAACATAAAATTAATTTATGATTTTTAAGTAACAATTTCCTGTTATTTAAGATAGATGGTTGTTAATACTGATAACAAAATAATTATTAAGCAAAAGGCTATCTATATGTAAAATATCATGAAAATTCCCTCTACAATAAAACAATTTTTAATATGCCAAATCCAGTTAGAAGTAATGTGTCCAACTCACCTCACCAACGGAAGAAATCATTTAGTTCAATAAGACAAATGTCTTTTTCATTATGACATGTTATCACATATCATTAGATATAACCTGAGGGCACCAAATAATCTTAAAATATGGTTACAGAGAATTTATTTAACACATGCTTATTTAGTAATAATTAACTTTGTCTATTCAACGAGTTACTCAGTAAAATCACCAAGAAGCAAAATCTTGCAGATCCTGCCTCAGGAAGCCTTAGAAGAAATGATGGCTTCCCCATTCAGGACACACAAAACATCTTAAGGATTAAGACAATTGTAGTCAAAGGACTCTCCTCTTCCATTATGTACAAAGATCCTCAAAGCTTTTAACCTCAAGAGATTATGCAGAACATGTGCTTACAGTTTCCCCAGAGGAAATTCAGTTTGGGTGACTAACTCCAAGAGAAGATGCAGCACAAAGAAAAGGACAAGAATAACCAAGAAAGACTTGCTGAAGTTGTGCAAATATACCGAAAATTAAGATCCAGTTAGGTGTATTCATTCTCAGGACAGTGGTTACAATTCTAAAAGACATCTTCCAAAGGAAATGACTCTGTTACCAGCAGGGAACTTATGTAGGCTCAATTTGCAAATAATCTATTATTTAATGGAACTGGTAAAGATATGTCTGTTTTCTTAGCATAACCTGTGGAGGAAATAATTTTAAATGCAGAGACTTAAAAATAAATAAGGCAAAAATAAACCCATATATAGATAGAGCATACAAGCATATTTCAAACAGACATACATATATGGATATTATATATTCATAAATGTGTACAAGGACTGCCTTCTGCATTCTTCAGTTGAAAAAATCACTAAATGACAGAAACATTCATTTTTGAAGTAAACTTGAGAAAGTTTCAGCCTCAAGAGATTGGTCCAGGTATAAGAAACTGAGAAAGGCCATACCAACAGTGATCAAGTAACAGTCTAGCCCTGCATAGAGAAGTGCTAGATGACTATCAACAATGGTGATATAGACATTTGTCATCTACAATGTATTTTTTTATTATAAAGAAGCAAATAATAGAATAGCGTATATGATGTGTCCTTATTTATGTGAAATATTGTGTGTGTGTGTGAGAGAGAGAGGGTAGAAAGTTGTCTCTGCCATACAGTGAGCATTGAATAAATATTTTGTTAAATGAACAATTAGTCTCAAGGTGATAAGACCTAAGGTAAATTTTGGTTACATCTTTTTCTTTTTCTATATTTTTTCCAAACAAACAGATATATTTAGAAGTAGAAAAATATCTTCATTTTTATAAAAGGAAAAAAACAAGAAAAAAACCCCCATAATTACTGCCCTATACATTCATCACTCAATTTGGATTTCAGTAGATTTTATTCTGCTATTCCAGGTCTTCTCTAGTTCAAAAAGCCCTGACTTTAGAGTCCTGAGGTTTTCAGAGCTTGAAGAATTTGGTTGAGGAAAACTCATCGTATATAACAATATATATGTATATACATACACACACTACCATAAAGTTGGAAAAAGACAAAAAGGTTGCACATTTTAGGGTGTTAATTCAGTGTTTTTCACACTTTTCCACTTGGACACCCTAACTGTGGAGATAAAAATCTGGAAAGCCTTCATAATCTTGAAACTTCTTTATTAAAGTCTTATGTTTGAATCAAAAAATCATGAGAATTTTGCATTGCATCCATAATATAACTTTAATGCAAAATGAGGTTTAAATGTATTTATCCTAGAGTAAAAATGATGCTCCATGAAAAAACTGGTCAGGTTTTTCTTGCAGTTTTAGTGCCTGGTGGGCTGAGGGGGTGGGGTAACTCACCCCAGTAGAGAAGAAAGTCAGTCTAGAAAGTGTGCAGTTGCTAAAATCAGTATCACTGACCGACCAGCTGCCCTTGTGAAATAAGGCTTCCACTTTGCCCAGGTTGTCTCAGCGCTTGATGGAAATCACAGAACAGGAAAGAAAACACGTGATGAGAATGGCATAGAATACATTAGCTTCTACCGTTACTTCAAAAATTGTGTTCATTTTACCAGTTGTCTTTAACATTCAAGTCCTAAAAACGAAAACAGTATTTAAAAAACTAAAATATGAACTAGTAATAAAGTAAGACATATTTACTGAGTACTCATTTTAGCACATCAAAAAATCAGGTAAGGCTGAAATAAAGTTTTTATTTCAAAAGACTTCATATATGTAATAATCTTTCTGATATTCTGACAATATTATACCTTTACTGCAAATGCTTCGTAAAATTTAAAATATTTACAAAGGATTATTAGAAAATGAATAAGCCCCAGCTATTCATAAATCACTCACGATGTCAAATTTAATTTTAAATTAAAGTGTTTCTTTTTTTGCCTCCTCTTTCAGGACAACAAAACAAAATTTATAATACATATTTATCCTCTGGATAATAATGTTATCCATTAAAGCATGATATTTTTCTCTTTTAAGAAAACTGTTCTGACAATCCTTGAACTTAAGAAAAACTTTTAGTAAGCACTTAATAGTTCCAAATTTATTTATCACTCTGCTTTTTACAAAGAAAAATATAATTATCCAGTGTAAGAGAGAAGCATGGAGTAATAAAGATACCAACTGATGAAATGAAATTAAAACCATGTGGAAACTTGGCAAGAAGGTCAGGACAACCAAATTACAATTTAACAATTAATCTGGGTAACTGAGAGATCCAGAAAAATAAATTCTGTTGTAAACCAGTTACCGTTCAAAACTCTAAAATAATATCTTTTTTTGCAAGAGAATGTTGCTGACAAAGTCTGGGAAGGTTTTCAGTGTTAAATGAAACCTTAGAAGGCTTCTTTTTCTTTTGCAATTATTCATTTCTTGGGTTCAGTGAAATGTGTTAGATCACAAAGAATGATCTTATTTTATTTTCCTTTTCCCCTCAAAACATTTAGTGTTATAAAATAAAAAATTATAGGAAAAAAACTAACCTACTTCTAACCAAAGTGGCATTTTTAAAAGAACAAGTAGTTTTTTTACATTACAAAGTAACACAGTGTAGTAAATTACTGTATCTGAATATCTTATTTTTGTATTACATTTAAATTATTGGAGCCAGGAAAAGTAAAAGCCGATGCTTGATTCAAAGAGATATTTATCACATTCTCTAAACTGATGGGAAGAATACACAGAAACAATAGGGATTACAACTCTCTTTGATGCAGTCTCCCTGATTTGAACCTGTTTTTACCTCTTTGATAGAACAAGAGATAATCTCTCTGAAATAAATATTTCCCCGATTTAAACAAAAGATAATTGGGCAAAATAAGGTACTAAACACATAGTTAATGTGGTAAATAATAAATAAATATAAACAGATAAAGCACTAAGATTATATCTCTCTTTTTTTTTTTCCAAAGAAAAAAGGTAATGAGCAGACAACCACTTGTAGTTTCGCAGCTGAAGTCTTCCTTTGACAGCCCACGGATCAATTAAATCCTCTTCAAATTAGTTTTGATGTGTTAATGTGTGAGTTCCCCATCCCCAAGTTTCCATGGACCATTACTGGGGTTTTACGCTGGCTTTCCACTGAATCGTTTCTAGTGTTTTGTTGCATGTTAATGCAAGGTCATTTAAAGCTATATCATTTAAAGCTATGTAAATACAGAAAAAAAACAACTCTAAAGCAGAGCATTCCCTACTTGGCTTATTTTCTCACACCGCCTTCTGTCTTCTGCTAGCTAAGAAAAGATAGAAAATATTTGAGTCTTGCTTAATTGTTCTCTTTGATGGCTGGATGTGTAATCTTTAGCAATACTTAGATTATCAAAATATAGCAGGTGGTCATATCCTGATTTCCATAACCTGTTCAAAAACACCTAGATTCTCAAAATTGTTAATCTGTCATAGATCCTTAACTCTAATACGGAGTGACTAACAGGTAAAGAAAGAATATTTTAAATTTATGACTGGGTAATTCCTTTCACATATGATGGAATCCAAAACAATACCTCAGTTTTATCTGACAGGGAATTACTGTCACGTCTGCCTCCCCAGTGCTTCCTGTTGGGGGTGAGTGGTCTATTCTTGAGCATGACAAAGTCTGATTTCTGAATGGCTGGTAGTGTCAAAGGGCCATTAGTATGCTAAGCCTTTTAGTGGCATGGGATAGCTCCATCCTGCTTTCCTCAATTGTTGCAATTGGGCCACGTGACAAGCTGATGATTTCAAGGCAAGCTTTGGAATCTTTGCTGTCTTCCAGAAATTAATATTCCTTCTGGTAATATCATCTATTGACACTTCTTGCCTAATTCTTTAGTGCCTGCATGGACATACAGTCCTGGCGAAACTCTAGAGCAATGAGAAAAAAATTAAAAAAGACTCAACAAACAAAATTGGTAAATTCCCTTATGATTAGATTTTAAGAGTTTTCCTAACAGTGTTTGGAAAAACTGTTGACAGTTTTTATCATCTCTATTTTAAAAAATTCTACAAATACTGGTGACATATGTTGAAAACAATTTTTCAAAACCAAATTTAATACAAAAATGTTTATAGGTCTTTTTATTTTGTTTAGTCAACTCAATTGCTCAGCACTGATATATTTTTTGCATTTCTTGAGAATATTCTTTTCATGCTTACTAACTGCTAGTACCCATAGCAGTAGAATAAACATAAAATAATCATTTGAAAATTAAAGGAAGTGGACCAGATGATATCTGTTTTCATACTGACTAGTTACTTATTATGTCTAATTCTGCAGTTAGCCAGCAGACCAATAAGAAAGTGTATTGAAATATTACCTTTAACTTCAAAGAAGATTTGAAAGATAGAACACTAGATTCGTCTTTCAGTTGTTCCAAAGGAAGAGCTGAGCAGAGGAGACTGGATAACAAAATTGATCAGTTTCTTGGCCTTGCAAGAATGAAATCTATATAACGCATTTTATTTGGTTAGAGGATTTTTCCAAGAATATCAGCCACATACATATTCAAATACAAAGAGAAAATACCTACCAAACTGCAATGCACAATGTGTTTTAGCTAATCCACAAATCTGCCTTTATTCCTAAAGGGTGAAAAACTGAAAATTATGAATATCTTGTCACTCTGAGACCCGGGATAGCAGAGACTGGCTGGCTTTTCAAAACAACTTATTTCTGGGAACTCCCCTCGTGGTCCAGTGATTAAGAATCCACCTTCCAATGAAGAAGTCGTGGGTTTGATCCTTGGTCGGGGAACTAAAGATCCCACATCCTGAAAGGCAACTGAACCCATGTGCCACAAATAATAAACAGCCAAAAATAAACAAGTAAAAGCAAACAAAACACCTTTTTTGTTTGTTTGTTTCCTCTAGGGCACATAGATAGGCCACACATTCCTGCCTTCCTTGCAGTTAGCTGTAATTATTTGACTGTGTTTCAGCTGTAGGGTGTATTTACTTAATAGGTTGTGCTTTACCACCAGACCTGGCCCATAAAAGTCTCCCATGTGTACTCTTTCATGCCCTTTCTCCCTCTGCCAGCCTGACTCAGAGCATGCTGACTTTGAAAACTTATGATAAAGAGGGCAGACCCACAAGAATTCCAGAAACGCTACTTACAGTACTGCTTTACGTACAGTAAAACTCCCCACCAATCAAGAACACTTTCATTGGACTTTTGACTGAGAAATAAACTTGTATTATTTTTTAAGCCATTGTGCATTCCATACTGGAAGTGGAGTGCAGCTGAAAATGGCAAGTCCACACTTGTGACGCTGGTTTAGTGGTTGGGCACCAAGCAGTGAGGAAACTGATATTGGAAGCTGGAAAGATAGACAACCATGATGCCTAGAAGCAAAACAAACACCTAATGTGTTTGGAGACAAACAAGCATATTGTGTGTCTCCAGTGATAGCTTATTTTTTCTTTTTTAGGAGCTAGGGGAAGGATAAAGAGCAGTGCTGAGGCCAGGGAGTAGAAAACTCAGGGGAAACCTACCATTCCAATGATAGCTTAAAATGTTACTCAATCCAAGTTCCTACAACTCCCCACATGCACGATAGGCCAGTAAATTGAGACAACTGTTGGAAGAGTGACTTTTCCAAAAGAGAGCAAATGGAGAAGATGGTGGACTTGTGCCCCAAAGAAACATCTTGTCTGAGTTAGAATTCAGGCTTAGTCAGGCTTCTTACTGTTTGTTTAATATTTATTTGTTTGGCTGAGCTAGGTCTTAGTTGAGGCACACAGGCTCTTCAAATTTTGCTGCAGCACGTGGGATCTTCAGTTGCAGCATGCGAACTCTGAGTTGCAGCTTGTGGGATCTAGCTGCCTGACCTGGGATTGAACCTGGGCCCCCTACATTGGAAGTGCCGAGTCCTAGGCCCTGGACCACCAGGGAAGTCCTCAGCCTGATTTTATACTAAAAAGGTAAGAAGCAAAGTCAAACATTTTCTAGTTCTGGGCCTGGTCAGCCTCTGGAGGGGATGTGGTGACTTCTTCCTCCCTGTAGTCATTCTCAGGTAGGGCTGGGCAGGATGTTTCCTGGGAATTAAACAAAGGTGGGTGGGTGTGTGCTACGTCGCTTCAGTCCTGTCCGACTCTTTGTGACCCTGTGGACTGTAGCCCGCCGGGCTTTTATGTCCATGGGATTCTCCAGGCAAGAATACTGGAGTGGGTTGCCTTGTCTTTCTCCAGGGGATCTTCTTGACCCAGTGATCTCCTATGTCTCCTGCATTAGCAGGCAGATTCTTTACTATTAGCACTACCTGGGAAATCCTAAACAAACATATTTTAGCTTAATGCTCATTACGTGGGAAGCAGAGTTCCCAGACATAGGTTATTAGGTATAATTCAAGTTTATAGGCAACATCCCTTTAGTGATTAACTTGTAATAGGATACAAAACGTTCTTCCCTATTACATGAGAAAGACTGCATAACCTTGAATCTGTAGTACTAGTGGAAGTGACTGGAAAAAGTAAGCATAAGTGCTTTCAGCAAGCTATCGCAAGGAAACTGATGAACTCGGAAAAAAAGAATATCACAGTTTCCAAACAGAGATGAAAGGGAATGAAGAAAGTCCAGATATTTAGTTCCTCAAAGGACTGGAAAATTCAACTATTTCTAAACCCATTGGAATAGGAAAAAAAGACTGAAAAAAAGGGCTATATGGTAACTATATGTTTTCGTTTGCCTGGGATATTCATGGTTCATGCCTCTTATTTCTGCTTAAGTATTAACAGTATTAATATGACTCATTCTGGTAAATATCAGATTATAGATGTAGTTTCCTAAACTGGACTTTGAAGGTAGCTGTCTAGATGAGTGAGTTCTAAGTCACTTCAATCATATTCAACTCTTTGCAACCCTATAGACTTGTAGCCCACCAGGTTCCTCTGTCCATGGGATTCTCCAGGTAAGAATACTGAAGTGGGTTGCTGTGTCCTCCTTCAGGGGATCTTCCCAACCCAGGGATCAAACCTGTGTCTCTTATGTCTCCTGCATTGGCAGGCAGATTCTTTACCTCTAGCAGCATTTGGGAAGCTGGCTAGTTAAGGGGGATGTGGGGGGAAGTCATTGCATTATGTAGTTATCTATTGCTGTGTAACAATCCCAAATTTAGTAGATTAAAACACAACCATTTATCTACTCGTGATTGTGCAACTGTGAAATAGCTCAGAGGGATGAATGTCTTAACTCAGCTCCACAAGAAATCAGTTTGCGTCACTGAGTAGCTGCATTCAACTGCATGGTATCTTTTCTCATCCACTTATTGAAGACAAAGTTCTTCAGGAACCTTGAGAAGGGTGGAGCCTGGGTCCCTAATCTGATGGAGAGCAGTTGATTTTACTGTTATGTGATAAATAAATTTTTATTTTGATGAGCCACTGAGAATTTACGGTTTATTTGTTAAAGGAGTCAGCATTATTTTAACTAACACAAGGAAATTAAAGGTACCAGAGATAAATGTTATCTGATTCACAAATTGCTAGAGTCAGTCTTATTTATGATTAATAAACCCAGTTGTGTTCATTGTCAAATAACATTTTTAAGATTTTATTTTCTTTTATTGGTTCAGGAGAAAAATACAGTTTCTATTTCATAGGTAAAAGTTGAAATATCTACCTGCTCACACACTTTCCTTAGGATTTGTCTCTTCTGAAGGGATGGTCATAGTCTGAAGGGATGGTCATAGTCAGCCATATCTAGTCCATGTAGTAGGATGACCCAATCTAGCTGACTGGCAGGGGTAGAGATCTGACCCAATATGGACCACTATGATTCTTCTCTCATAGGAAGTTAAAACTAGCAGAACTACTAAGTAGGAACTGACCATAATTGAATTATTTTAATGGTGGGATTCTAGTGTGAACTCCATAAACTTCTATTGATTAATAAGTAAAATCAAACTGTGATGCTAGAGAAGACTCTTGACATTACCTTGGACTGCAAGATTAAACCAGTCAATCTTAAAGGTAATCAACCCTGAATATGCTTTGGAAGGGCTGAAGCTGAAGCTCCAATACTTTGGCCACCCAATGCAAAGAGCCAACTCCTTGGAAAAGCCCCTGATGCTGAGTAATGCTGGGAAACATTGAAGGCAGGAGAAGGGGACGACAGAGGATGAAATGGTTGGATAGCATCACCAATTCAATGCACATGAGCTTGAGCAAACTCTGGGAGATAGTGAAGGACAGGGAAGCCTGGTGTGCTGCAGTTCATGGGACCATAAAGAGTTGGACACAACTTAGCCACTGAACAACAACAACTACAAAAGGTACGATGCAATATCTAAGATTTGTTTTAAAATACTCCAGAAAAATGTCTTCCCTGGTGGTCCAGTGGTTAGGAATCCACCTTGCAATGCAGGGGAAAAGGGTTTGATCCCTGATCAGGGAACTAGGTCAGGGAACATCCACCTTCTGGGGCAACAAAGCTCACTTGTTGCAACTGCTGAACACACATGCCGCAACTAGAGAGTCTGTGCGATGCAATGGAAGGTCCTACACGATGAACTAAGAAGCGGGCCGACACAGCCAAATGAGGAAGTAAAAAAAAAAATAGAATACTCCAGAAAAAAATATTGAGTAGGACATGTATGTTTGCAGGTTTTACATTTTTTTAATATGAGAAAAGTATAATAAATTCCCACTGAAGCCAGCTTCAACAATTACCAGCATTTTGCCACTCTTGGTTCTATGTGCACACACACACACACACACACACACACACACACTTTTTAAAAGCAGCGTATCTCCTAAACAGTTAAAAATTTAGATTCTGGTATTGTAAAGACTCTGCCTGCAATGCAGGAGACTGCCTGGAATGCCAGAGACCAGGGTTAGATCCCTGGGTCAGGAAGATCCCCTGGAGACGGAAATGGCAACCCACTTCAGATTCTCTATGCTGGAGAATCCCATGGACAGAGGAGCCTGACAGGTTGTACTCCACGGGGTTGCAAGAGTCAGACACAACTTAGTGACTAAAATACTGGGCTTCATATCTTGTTTTTGTCACTTTCTAGCAGTATCCATGTTTTGCAAATTACTTTGTCCTCTGTAAATTGCAATATTCTCACGTGCAACACAGCAAATACATTAGTACATCCTAGGGATGTTTAAATGAAACTATAAAACATATTATCCAGCACATAGTAGGTATGTAAGTTTTACTTTTTTATTTTTAATAGTGTCATAGTAGGGGCTTCCTCTGGAGAAGGAAATGGCAACCCACTCCAGTGTTCTTGCCTGGAGAATCCCAGGGACGGGGGAACCTGGTGGGCTGCCATCTATGGGGTCACACAGAGTCGGACACGACTGAAGTGACTTAGCAGCAGCAGCAGGGGCTTCCTCTGTGCTCAGTGATAATGAATCTACCTGCTAATGCAGGAAACACAGGAGACATGGGTTTGATCCCTGATTTGGGAAGATCCCCTGGAGGAGGAAATGGCAACGCACTTCAGTATTCTTGCCTGGAGAACTGCATGGACAGAGGAGACTGGCAGGCTGTATGTAGTTCAGGGGGTCACAAAGAGTTGGACACAACTGAGTGTCTGAATACGAATCCGGACATTTGTACAAGTGGTGGTATAAAGAAAGCTTGATGGATACCCTTTGCAGGGTAGGGGAGGGGTGGCATAAAATGAAGAAAAAGAAACTGAAGTTGGATCCTGAAGGTGTATTAGACTTTTCTGAAAGAATAAAAGAGTGTAAAGGGAGTCCAAGATAGAAAAGTTACAGTTTGTTTGAATACATGCAAAGATGTTGTAAATGTTTGTAATTTTCTGGCCCAGCATGTAAGTCTCCTTTGTGTGTTTGTGAGATTATCACTTTCTGAATATTGATGAGTTGTGCAGACTGCCTCCCATCAAGAAATCTGAGAATATCACCCATTCCCAGCCCTCCTTTGCAGCTAGGATATAAGTATGTGACTCAGACTCAGACATTCAGACACATTTGCCCTGGATTCCAGATAGGAAGTCATTAATACCAAGGGCCCAGGGTAGTGGAGAAACCATTATGGAGACAGGTGGCAGGCAGTAGTAACGGCAGTGACACCCAGTTTTCACAAATAGCAATAGCCGTGGTTCCAGCAGTGGGATCTAGTCTCCACTGATACACAAAACTGCTGTGCATCTGTTTTTAACATGGCCATAATAGGGTCCTCGGTGGGCTAGTTTCTGTGGCATGTTTTGCTTTGGTCCCGCTTTCTGCCTAGCTTCCTGTGCTATTGCCCCCTTTTTAATTGAGCTCAGTTCTCCAGACCTCCTGTAATTCTATTTGCTACTCAATACATTTTCAACACAGCTTCCCTCGTGGCTCAGACGGTAAAGAATCTGCCTGCAAAGCAGGAGATCTGAGTTTGATCACTGGGCCGGGAAGATCCCTTGGAGAAAATGGCTACTTACTCCTGTATTCTTGCCTGGAGAATCCCATGGACAGAGGAGTCTGGCAGGCTACAGTCCACGAGGTTGCAAAGAATCCAACATGACTGATGGACTAAGCACACACACTCTTCAACAACTTTGCTTTTCAAAAGTCACAATAGGTTTCTGGTCCTTCCAACTAGTAATCCTGATAGATAAGAACACAGAGCAGGGTAAGAGGGACTGTATGGTAGACGTGGCATTTTGGATCTTGCAATTTTAGGTAGGGTGGTAGGCTGAATTTTTGCCAGTTTCTCTTAGATTCTTTCCTTAAGTTCCCTGCTCTGCCATTTCATAAAGAACAACCTCTCCCAGGTTCTCTTGACTTCAAACTTTCAGGTGGGTTCAATTAATGGGAGGTACTGGCAGACTGGAAGACAAGTTGAGTATTTGTCAGCTTCCCCTCTCCCCTTGTGGGGTGATGTCTGACACTTTTCCCATCATCCTATTCCAGTTCCTATTGGATTATCTCTCCCTCCCTGATCCCAGCTCTGGCTCAGCCTCCTTTGCTAGGACTTCAGAGCCCATGGATCACTCCAGCTTTGGAATTCTATTCACACCACTCACTCCCTGTGGTGCTTAGCCCTAAGGGTGACAGCAACTCCTGCTGATTCTGATATCTGAGTTGCCTCTTAATCCTCCTTGTTTGGCTCCTCAGCAACTCCATCACCTGTGTAAACAATTCCCTGAATTAAATTTCCTCTGTAGGAAACAGTGGTTTCTGTTTTCCTGGCGGGACATTGACTGATATGTGTGTCGAGGAAAGCCTCCTTGAAAGGTGACATTTGATCAAAGACTTAAGAGAGGAGGGAGTTACCCCTGTTGATATGTGTGCGGAAGTGTATTCCAGGCAGCAGGAACAGCGCAAAGACCCTATGGTGAGAAAATGCCTGGTATGTTGAAGAAAACAGCAGAGTGAAAGAAAGAATAATAGCAGGTGAGATAGGAGAGGTCATGGAGCCTGATCATCTGATGGAGGGTTTTGATCAAGGGGGTATCATGAATTGTCTTATATTTTAAAAGGACCATTGTGGCAACTGTGTTGAGAATATATGATAGGGGACAAAGGCAAAAGAAGGAAGTCATGTTCAAAGACTCTAGCAGCATTCTAGGCAAGAGATGATGGTAGCTTGGACCTATGAGCTAGCAATAGAGGTAGTAAGTAGTGATTCTATTATAGCTATAATTTGAAGGCAGAACCTAAGGAATTTACTGGGGTGGGAAAGAGTGGACTGAAGGAGGATTGTAGTGAGGTTGTCGATGTCTAACTAGGGATACACAAAATGACCAGAAGTCTTCAGGCACGGCAGTGAGAAGCCATGGGCATGTGCTTCTCTAATAGCTACACAGTTTTTTCCCTTATGTTCTTCTGGACCTCTTCCAGGGCCAATGGTTGAAAATCATTAACGCAGTTCTGGGAACTGTTTTTAGGTCTTTAACTGATTGTTCTTGAATCTCATGTACAGGGACTTTGTGGTCACTCCTTAGTATAGAATCATTTTTCAGAAATATTCCAAGATGTTTCAGAACTAGTGTCCCAAAGAGAGAGAAGGGATTTAAGGATAACTCAAAAGTTTTTAGCTTGAACAACTGAAAGGGTAAGTTGCCATTGGTTAAGATGGGGAAGGCTGTAATTAAACAGATTTGGGGGAGATCAAGAATTCAGTTTTGGACATTTTTAAGTTGGTGGTATCTATTAAATACCCAAGTAAGAAAAATCAAGTACTAAGTGGAAATATAAATCTTTAATTCATGATAAAAGACTAAGCTGGAGATAAAGTTTTGGGAGCTCTGGGTAAATAGATGATATTTAAAAGCTATATGTCTGAATGAGGTGGTCGAGGGAGAAAAAGGAAGGCCAAGGATTGAGTCCCAGAACACTCCAGCATTAACAAGTTTGGGAGAGAAAGAGGAATCAGGAAGTGGAGTTTGAGAAGGAGTATTTACATGAAATGGTAGGTGTTCACTATGGTGTCCTGGAAACCAAGTGAAGCAAGTATATTGAGGACTTAGTAATCAATTTTGTCAAATGACATAAAGTCTTAGAATTGATCATTGGCTTTAGCAACATAGAGGATATTCAGTTCAGTTCAGTCACTCAGTCATGTCTGACTCTTTGCAACCCCATGGACTGCCTCATGCCAGGCTTCCCTGTCTATCACCAACTCCCGGAGCTTACTCAAACTTATGTCCATTGAGTTGGCGATGCCATCCAACCATGTCATTCTCTGTTGTTCCCTTCTCCTGCCTTCAATCTTTCCCAGCATCAGGGTCTTTTCAAATGAATCTCTTCTCGCATCAAGTGGCCAAAGGATTGGAGTTTCAGCTTCAGCATCAGTCCTTCCAATGAATATTCAGGACTGATTTCTTTTAGAATTGACTGGTTGGATCTCCTTGCTGTCCAAGAGGATATTGATGATCTTGAAAGAACAGTTTAAGTGGAATCAAAGCATGACTGGGGTGGGTGGAAATGAGAATAAAATTGGAGACTATGTATGGAGACAACTATTTAGAAAATTGTTATTGCAAAGAGATATGGCAGTAGTTCGGAGAAGGCAATGGCACCCCACTCCAGAACTCTTGCCTGGAAAATCCCATGGATGGAGGAGCCTGGTAGGATGCAGTCCATGGGGTCGCTAAGAGTTGGATACGACTGAGCGACTTCACTTTCACTTTTCACTTTCATGCATTGGAGAAGAAAATGGCAACCCACTCCAGTTTTCTTGCCTGGAGAATCCCAGGGATGGGGGAGCCTGGTGGGCTGCCATCTATGGGGTCGCACAGAGTCAGACACGACTGAAGTGACTTAGCAGCAGCATGTCCGTAGTTGGTGGGATACATTGAGTCAAGATAAGTGTTTTTTTTTTTAATTAATCAATTTTGGCTGTGCTGGGTCTTCGTTGCTGTCTGGGCTTTTCTCTAGTTGCAGTAAGTGGGGC
Source organism: Bubalus bubalis (assembly GCF_019923935.1). Taxonomy (NCBI): domain Eukaryota; kingdom Metazoa; phylum Chordata; class Mammalia; order Artiodactyla; family Bovidae; genus Bubalus; species Bubalus bubalis. The sequence goes on along the minus strand of NC_059175.1, from coordinate 25,404,947 downwards.
CTACTCTGTAGTTTCAGTGAGTAGGCTTCTCATTGCAGTGGCTTCTTCTGTTGAGGAACATGATCTAGGGCATGCGGGCTTCAGTAGCTGGGGCACCCGGGCTCCAGAGCGCAGGCTCAATAGCTGTGGCGCACAGACTTAGCTGCTGTGTGGCATGTGGGGTCTTCCCTGTCCCGGGATGGAGCCCGTGTCTCCTGCATTGGCAGGAGGATTCTTTACCGTTGAGTCACCATGGAACCATCCAGTGTTGTTTTTCAAAATGGGAAAAACGGCAGCATGCTTGTGAACTGAGGAGAATGTTCCAGAAAATAGTGAAAGATTTATGGTGCAGATGAGACAGAATTAATGGGGCAATGTTCTCAGGAAGGTGGTTCAGGATGGGATGGGATCTGGTGCACAAGTTGAGGGATCAGGTTTAGATAGGAGCGGGAATAGTTCGTCCATGATAACCAAGGGAAGGCGGAGTATGTAGGTGCAGTTTCTGGTCAGTGAAATGCTGATGGGTGTCTGGAAAAGAGTTCTTCTTCTTTTTATTTTTTCCCCAAAACTGGTAAATTTTATTTTATTTATTTTTTATTAATCATCACATTTATCCATCCAAGGTGGACAAAAAACAAATTATTTCAATAGGTGTTTGAAAACAGTTTAGAAATAATTCAATAACAAGGGTGATTACATAATTAGTATATGAAAATCCCTATGTTTCCAATATCATTGGGAAGGGTTCTTTAAGCAGGATATAAACACAGATGATAAAAGAAAAACATAATAAACTTGATGACACAAAATATTTTTAAAAATTTTCTGCACTGAAAAAGAATTTAAACCAGTTCAAAAGACAATTTAAAACTGTTACAAAATGTTTGTGACATACAAAAATTCATTATCTTATTTTCAATAAATGTTGTATAAAAAAAGATAATATATTACTTTCATGCAAATTAGAAAGAGAATTTCCTTCCTCAAGATATTTTAAACTATCACACTATTCTAATTTTTGTTAGGACAAGACACTTCACTGCCATCTGAAAGAACATATCATAATAAATATTGAAATTAACAATTTATTTTTAATTAAAAAAATTTTATTGGCATATAGTTGATTTGCAATGTGTTAGTTTCAGGTGTATAGCAAAGTGAATCAGTTATACATATATGTCTCTTTTTTTCTTTTAAGATTGTTTTCCTATATAGGCCATTACAGAGTACTGAGTAGAGTTCCCTGTGCTATACAGCAGGATCTCATTAGAATTGTTACCTATTTTATCTATAGTAGTGTGTATATGTCAATTCAGATCTCATAGTTTATCCCCCTTGCCCTTTACCCACTTTTAACTATAAATTTGTTTTCTACATCCATGACTACTTCTTTTTGTAAATAAGTTCATTGGAACTCTTCTTTTTTAGATTCTACATATAAGCAATATCATGTATTTCTGTGTCTGACTTACTTCATTCAGTATGACAATCTCTAGGTACATCTGTGCTACTGCAAATGGCAGTATTTTGTTCTTTTTTATTGAGTAATACTCCATTGTATATATGTGGGCTTCTGTGGTGGCTCAGTGGTAAAGAATCCACCTGCCAATGCAGGACATGTGGGTTTGATCCCTGGGTTGAGAAGATCCCTTTGAGAAGGACATGGCAACCCACACCAGTGTTATTGTCTGGAAAATCCCATGGATAGTGGAGCCTAGCAGGCTACAGTCCATGGGGTTGCGAGAGTCAGACACAACTTAGTGACTAAACAACAATATTCAATTATATATATAAACATCTTTTAAAATCTATTCCTCTGTTGATGGACATTTAACTTACTTCCATGTCTTGGCTATTGAAAACAGTGCTGCAATGAACATTGGGGTGCATATATTTTTTTAAATTATTCTTTCCTCTGGGTATAAGCCCAGTAGTGGGATTTCTGGGTCATATGGTAATTCTATTTTTAGTTTTTTAAGAAACCTCCATTCAAATGGGTATCTTTCCTTTTCTCCTTTGCCTTTAGCTTCTCTTCTTTTCTCAGCTATTTGTAAGGCCTCCTCAGATAACCATTTTGAATTTTGGGGCATTTCTTTTTCTTGGGGATGGTCTTGATCCCTGTCTCCTGTACAATGTCATGAACCTCCATCCATAGTTCTTCAGGCACTCTATCAAATCTAATCCCTTGAATCTATTTATTATCTCCACTGTATAATCATAAGGGATTTGATTTAGGTCATACCTGAATGGTCCAGTGGTTTTCCCTACTTTCTTCAATTTCAGTCTGAATTTGGCAATAAGGAGTTCATGATCTGAGCCACAGTTAGCTGCCAGTCTTGTTTTTGCTGACTGTACAGAGCTTCTTCATCTTTGGCTGCAAAGAATATAATCAGTCTGGTTTCAGTATTCACCATCTGGTGATGTCTATGTGTAGAGTCTTCTCTTGTGTTGTTGGAAGAGGGTATTTGCTATGACCAGTGCCTAGAGAAGTTTGCATTCTCTTGGCAAAACTCTGTTAGCCTTTGACCTGCTTAGTTTTGTACTTCAAGGCCAAATTTGCATCTTAATCCAGTTATGTATTGAATTCCTACTTTCGCATTCCAGTCCCCTATAATGAAAAGGATATCTTTTTTGGGTGTTAGTTCTAGAAGGTCTTGTAGGTCTTCATAGACTGTTCAACTTCAGCTTCTTCAGCATTACTGGTTGGGGCATAGACTTGTATTACTATAATATTGAATGGTTTGCCTTGGAAACAAACAGAGATCATCCTATGGATGCGAGAGTTGGACTACAAAGAAAACTGAGCGCCAAAGAATTGATGCTTTTGAACTGTGGTGTTGGAGAAGACTCTTGAGAGTCCCTTGGACTGCAAGGAGATCCAACCAGTCCATCCTAAAGGAAATCAGTCCTGAATATTCATTGGAAGGACTGATGCTGAAGCTGCAACTATAATACTTTGGGCACTGATGCAAAGTAGTGACTCATTTGAAAAAACCCTGATCCTGGGAAAGACTGAAGGCAGGAGGAGAAGGGGATGACAGAGGATGAGATGGTTGGATGGCATCACTGACTCAATGGACATGAGTTTGAGTAAGCTCCAGGAATTGGTAATGGACAGGGAAGCCTGGCCTGAGGCAGTCCGTGGAGCCGCAAAGAGTCAGACATAACTGAACAACTGAACTGAACTGAAAGAAACCTCCATTCTGTTCTCCATAGTGGCTATACCAATTTACCGTCTCACCAATAGTGTAGGAGGATTTGAGAAAAATTCTTCTGATTAATGAAATTTCTCAATGAAGTAGAAGAGTTACCACAAGGAGTAAGGATAGGAGAAGAGGAAACAGAAGTTTGAGGAGAAAGAAGAATGTGTAAAAAGGTAAATGGGTTAAGAATATATGAATATAGAACATAGGAAAGTTGGGCTTCCTAGATGGCACTAGTGGTAAAGAACCTGCCTGCCAATGCTGGAGACGCAACAGACATGGGTCCATTCCCTGGGCCAGGAAGATGCCCTAGAAGAGAGCAAGGCAACCCACTCCAGCATTCTTGCCTGGAGAATCCCACGGACAGAGGAGCCTGGCAGGCTACAGTCCATGGGATCGCAAAGAGTCGGACATTACTGAAGCAACTAAGCATGCACACAATATGTTTGGCAAGTAGCATTAAGGGCCAACTTGAGGGTTGTGGTAAAGTGAGACAAGTCAGTATAATTTGCTGCTTTTCCCCAGTTGTGTTTAGCTGCATAGGTGAAGATGCAGGATAGAAAGACAGGTGAATTTAACCTAGGTGGCAATTTCACCGAATACGAGAGAGAGAGAAGGACGAGGGAATCGCAAGTGTAAGCAAGAAAATGATCATAATAACCAGCCATGGAATTTAATCTGGATCAGTGGGGAGTGACGGAGCGCACACACACACACACACACAGAGGCATCATCAAGAAAGTGAAGAACAGGGAAACTGTGGTAGGATCAATACAGTGCTTATGGAATCAAAAGATGGTTGGAGTATCCAGTCTCCTTCACCTCATTATTTGCTCATCACAGAGCTCACGTTTTCATGGTCTGAGCCTTCACATTTGCATCTTCATAGCAGGATGATAGAAGAAATAAAGAAAAAGCAGGGGGCAGGGCAAAGAGGTGCAATTACTGTCTATGTTTACAGGAGGTTTCCCAGAAAGTGTCACATGATACTTTTTTCTTATATTTCTTTGGTCAGAACTTGTTACATGGTTATTCCTAGCAATAAAATATTTATTCCAGAGACCAGTAAATAATGACTTCTATTCCTTACTATAAAGGGGAGAACATAGGTTAGGTAATTACTATGTTTCTTTGCTTCTAAAATGTGAATTTCTCCCACATTTTACCTTTCTGAAAGCAGGATATATAATAGAGTTGGTATTGTGTCATGGTTTAATTGCTGCATTTTTTATACTTATTAGTAAGAAAAACAATACATTTTACAGTTGATGACATCTTATATTGGAGGAAAGATGACAGCATTTTGCCAAGCCAGAGAGAGTGAATGTGAGGGACAGATTTGCTCTAGGTAAGAGAAAGGGAAAAAATATAATTAATTTGGTTTTTCACTTGTCAAGTTTGAGAATGGCCCATAAACATGAAAATTTAGGACTAGAACTCCAGTTTGTGATGGGGCATGTGATCAAATTTATGTGGGAAAATTCTTTGAGCTTTTAGGAATTTTGATTGTTTGCACACTTTGATTTCCAAAAATAATTTCAAGTGGTATTTCTTCACTATCAGTAAAAATTATTTCGTTTGTTGCCAAAGCCTCAGCAACCCTGCCAGATGTCATAATAATTTTATAAGATGATAAGGTATTAATTCAAGGTTTTCAATTAAATTAACTGTGAAAAATAAGATGCGATTTAAAATATTAGTTTGTAGCCAATAAGTGATGGTGGAATTTTTTCATGTCTATAGCAATTGCATGTGAAACTTCTGATAGAAATGTCTGGTTTTAATTTATTTTCTTCTGGATGCTTTATTGAAGACCCATGTGCAAAGGGAAAAAATTAAAACCAGACAACTTCAAATCCACTGTAAATTTCACATGGCATTAGAAAAACTAAACTAAATGTTTCTTTTGGCCACCATGCTTGAAATGCAAGCAAGAAGCAAAAAAAAATTCATATTTTAATACTCGTATCTGAAATAAAATAGTATTTGGACCTAAACATTTATTAAACCTAGTGGTAGAAACTATAGTTTGGGTGAAATTGTTAAAAAAATAAATGTACACAGCAAATTATTTGCATTCCATTTTCAGGCTTATATCCTACATTTGAAATGTGAGAAATAAGGAAATGAAAGTGGTTATTAAATTTTTTAAAAAATGCAGGCCTAGTAAAAGGTAGATTTATGGTTTCAGGTCTTTTGCTGGTAACATTGACCCCTATCCCCAGTATCTCACCAAGGTCTTCATGAAATGGCACTTGATCAAAGATGAAATATTAGAAACCAATAATATCTGTAGACCTGGGGCAAAAATCACCTTAAAAACAATGTGTATCAACTTTTTATGAGCAAAAGTAGCAAAAAGAAAAGGCTCTTTCTCCTTATTTTTGATATTTTTAAAGTTCTAATTAGCTTCATTCATTCATTCACTCATGGATTCTACACTTTCTTTGGGTCTTGCTATGTGTCAGATACAGGCAAAATGATCTGCAAAAACGGATATGATCCCTGTCCTCAGAGAACTTACTTTACATTCTGAAGAAAGAGATGACTACATTGCATTATTGAAACTGCAGCATAGGAGGTGCTCTGAAAGGAAACATATGCTAGATGGGTCTATGAAAAGAGGAATTGACATGGTCAGGGAGGTCAGAGAAGTAATTCTTGCATGTGAAACCTCTGATAAAAAGAACATCAATAAAAACATTTCCTGATAGCTCAGTTGGTAAAGAATGCGCCTGCAATGCAGGAGACCCTGGTTTGATTCCTGGATTGGGAAGATCTGCTGGAGACGAGATAGGCTGGCCACTTCAGTATTCTTGGGCTTCCCTGGTGGCTCAGCTGGTAAAGAATCTGCCTGCAGTGCAGGAGACCTGGGTTAGATCCCTGGGTTGGGAAGATCCTCTGGAGAAGGGAAAGGCTACCCAGTCTAGTATTCTGGTCTGGAGAATTCCATGGACTGTGTAGTCCATGGGGTCTCAAAGAGTCAGACATGACTTAGCGACTTTCACTTTCAACAATCTTTTCAGCTACAGGGTATCTAACAAATGGAGGCTTCAACACTTAAGCCACTTATAACAAGTGTAGAGGTGTTTTGATCAGGGTTGATTCAGAAGCTCAACAATGCCATTAAAGCCCTAGGCTCTTACCCTCTCTCTGCTCTTCCAACCTTTCTTGTTGGCTAGGTTCTTCTATTTGTCTCTCTTGCTGAGAAGATGTGACAGCTCTAGGCATTATTTCTTCACACAACTGTATCAGAAGGCAGAAAAAGAGACCTGCTTACTTGTGTCTCTTTTTTTCAGAAGCCTGTTTTCTCAGAAGGAACGTCAGATCTCTTGGCCTTGCCCATGTCCATGTGCTAGCTGCAAGCTGATGGAAAAGCAAGAATACAACATTTTTTAAATCCTCTATAGTAGGATTCAGGCTCTGTCATCAAGGAAGCGGGGAGGTGGGAAATACTAATAAGATACCTACATTTTCTACCACAGGGAGGGACTCTCATGCTGTGATCTGAAAGGCAAGGAAGGTGACTAGAGAAGAGGCAAAGAAGAGCACTGCAGTAGGTGACCATTTGTGAAGGGTTCAGTGTAGGACAGTCAGTAGGTAGACAGGAAAGAAGGTGGAGACAGACCCTGTGGAGCCTGTCAGATCAGGTGAAGGGATTTTTGTCTTTATCCTGAGGACACTGGTAAGCCAGTGGAGGGATTTATACAGGTGACATGATTACGTGTTCCATTTATATCCAAAGTGGATATAAATGGGAGGCCAGAATAAGGGTGGTAATTGAATAGAGGCCACGGCAGATTTCCAGGTACAGGGAGAGTAGAATTATATAGTTCACTAATTGTTGTAACTAAGTAAAATATCTTCATTTGGTTCATTGCAGAAATAGAATAATTATTCCTGGCAACATTCCTGGTTAGAAAAAGTTTACATTCATAAGTAGAAAAAGATTGATCTTAACTACTGGACAATTTTCTCCCTTCTTTTATAATTCACATTTATTATAGAAAGTTCATAAAGTGCTAAAACTTACAAAAATGCTAAGGGGGGGAATAAAGCAGGGAAGATGAATAGAAAGTGTTGTAGTGGGGTCAAAAGTTTAGACAGGGTAATCAGAAAGGACCTCATTGAAAATGTGATTTGTGAGAGAGAGAGACAGAAAGGTGAGACATTAGTCCAGACACAAGGAATAGCATTCTAGCCACAGAGAACAGCTAGCACAAAGGTCCTGATCAGATAAAGTTAGATAGTGAGTAATTGTTGGTAGTAAAATAAGTATTTTAGGTTGCTATTTTATTTAGCCATCATGAGTGGCTCAGGAGGAGTATTCTGGGAACCTTGCAATAAATGCAAGCAAAAGTTAAAGTCAACTCATATTTTAATACTCCTACTGAGATAATAGAATGGTATTTGGACCTAGACATTCTATTAAGCTTAGTGGTAGAATCTATAGTTTAGGTGAAATTGCTGGGGGGAAAAAAAAAGCAGACAGCAAGTTATTTCTGTTTCATTCTTAGGCTTATATTGTGTATGTGAAGTCAGAAAGGAACTCATGTATGGCTGGGTGAGGAAATCCAGCAAAAGGTCAGGAGAACCACAGATTCCACAGGAGTGTATTACTGGCAATGCTTGTTTGGGGTCATGAGCTGTGGGTATGGAGAAAAGGAAACCTTTGTGCACTGTTTGTGGGAGTGTAAATTAGAAAGCCATGATGGAAAACAGTATGGAGGTTCCTCAAGAAACTGAAAATGGAGCTACCTTATGATCCAGGCTTCCCAGGTGGCTCAGTGATAAAGCGTCCACCTGCCAACACAGAAGACACAGGTCAAGGCAAAAAAACACAAAACAAAACCAGAGAGTGAAGGTTTTGCTGGGGATTGCAAATTCATAGAAGGAAGGTACCACAGTAGGTGGTAGGTGGAAAGGTTGGGTTTAGACCAACAGGACTAGAAACATGGCTATAGTAAGTTGCTCTTATGAATATTTGGACAGATCATATGTTACTCCTTAAAAAAGAAAACAAACTTATAAAAATTTAATCTAAAATCAAAGTCACCCTTGGCCTTAAAATTCTCCTGAAATAGAGAACCCAGAAATAGCCACACACAAGTATGGCTAACTGTTTTTTTTGACAAAGGTACCAAACCAATTCAATGAGAGAAGGACAATCTTTTCAATGCATAGTGCTAAAACAATTGGATATCCACAGGTAAGAAACTGAACTTCGACCTATATCTCACACCTTATTAACTTAAAACTTAACTCAAAAACTAACTCAGAGTGGATCATAGAATTAAATGTAAAAGGTGAGGCAAAAAAACCTTTAGAAGAAAACAGAAAATCTTTAGGACCTAGGGTTGGTAAACAGTATTTGGACAAGATACCAAAAGCAACAGGATGGGGGTTCAAGAAAGTAAAAATAGAACTACCACATGATCCAGCAAATCAACTTCTGGGTATGTATCCAAAGAAAATGAAAACACTGATTTGAAAAGATATATGCTCCACTACGTTTATTACAGCAAGATTTAAAATAGACAAGACATGAAAGCAACCTAAGTATCCATCAAATAGATGAATGAATAAAGAAGGTGTGGTCTATACATAAAATGGGATATTACTCAGCCACGAGTAATAATGAAATCAGGTCATTTGCAACAACATAGATGGATCTGGAGGGTATTATGCTAAGTGAAATAAGTCAAATGGAGAAAAACAGATACTGTACGATTTCACTTACATGTGGAATGTAAAATATAAAACAAATGGGCAAACAAAACCAAACAGAAACAGACTCATAGATACAGGGAACAAACTGGTGGTTGCCAGATGGGAGTGGGGTAGGGAGACAGACAAAATAGGTGAAAGGGATTAACAGGCAGAAACTTCCAGCTATAAAATAAATAAGTCACGAGGATATAATGTACACATAGGGAATACAGTCAATAATGTCATAACAACTTTGTATGGTGACAGATGGCAAATGGTCTTGCTGCCATAATCATTTAATAAAGTACAAAAATATTGAATTACCCTTAGACACTTGAAACTACTACAATATTGCATGTTAATTATAACGCAATAAAAATAAAACATGGAAGCAAAAGAAAGCATAATCCATAAATTTAAAAATGACTAAACTGGGCTTCATCAAAATTAAAAATATTTACTGAGCAACACATCCTGTTAAGAGGATGAAAGGACAAGCTACAGATAGGAGAAAATATTTGTGAACCACATATCTGATAAAAGACTCGTATCTGGACTACATAAAACCTCTCAAATGTAAATAGCAAAAAATAATGCAATTAGAAAATGGACAAAATATGAGACATTGAACTGAATGGAATACTCATAATGGCAAATAAGCACATGAAAAGATATTCCACATCATTAGTCATCATGGGAATATAAGATCTTGACGAACTATCATTACACATCTATTATTTATGTTAGCTGAACTGAAATTAAAAATACCAAATATTGGTGGGGACACGGAGAATCTGGATCTCATACAGTGTTGGTGGGAATGAAAAATGGTACAGGTTTTCTGGAAAATAGTTTAGCAGTTTTATTAAAGAAACTAAATAAAATTGCACATTTGAGCATTTATTCCAGAGAAATGAAAATTTATGTCCACACAAAAACCTGTACATGATTGTTCATTGCAGTTTTATCTGTAATCAGATCAGATCAGTCGCTCAGTCGTGTCCGACTCTTTGTGACCCCATGAATAGCAGCACGCCAGGCCTCCCTATCCATCACCAACTCCCGGAGTTCACTCAGACTCACGTCCATCGAGTCAGTGATGCCATCCAGCCATCTCTAGTCCTAACCAAACCAAAATATTCTGCAACAGGTGAATGGTTAATCAAACTGTGGTAATCCAGATATATATATATCCTATTCATTTTGTTTTTCTGGAGAATCTAGACTAATGCACCACAGAATACTAATACCACCCAGCAATAAAAAGTGAAGAACTATTGTTAAATGCAATAACATGAATGGATCTCAGAGGCACTATGAAAAGTGAAAGAAGCCAATGTCAAAAAGTTATATATACTACGAGTCTATTTATATAACATTCTTGAAATATGAAATTATACAAATGGAAACAGTAGTAGTGGCCAGGGGTTGGGAGGTGGGTATATAAAAGAGTAACACCAGGGGAAATCTTTGTGGTGATGAACAGTTCTGTATCTTGATTCTGCTAGGGGTTTCATGAATTGACACGTGATAGAATGACAAAGGAATGCATAAACACTTTATATCAATGTCAGTTTCCTGGCTTCCATCAGTTCAGTTCAGTTTAGTCGCTCACTCGTGTCCGACTCTTTGCGACCCCATGAATCGCAGCACGCCAGGCCTCCCTGTCCATCACCAACTCCCGGAGTTGACTCAGACTCACGTCCATCGAGTCAGTGATGCCATCCAGCCATCTCATCCTCTGTCATCCCCTTTTCCTTCTGCCCCCAATCCCTCCCAGCATCAGAGTCTTTTCCAATGAGTCAACTCTTCGCATGAGGTGGCCAAAGTACTGGAGTTTCAGCTTTAGCATCATTCCTTCCAAAGAAATCCCAGGGCTGATCTCCTTCAGAATGGACTGCCTGGATCTCCTTGCAGTCCAAGGGACTCTCAAGAGTCTTCTCCAACACCACAGTTCAAAAGCATCAATTCTTTGGCGCTCAGCCTTCTTCCCAGTCCAACTCTCACATCCATACATGACCACAGGAAAAACCATAGCCTTGACTAGACAGACCTTTGTTGGCAAAGTAATGTCTCTGCTTTTGAATATGCTATCTAGGTTGGTCATAATTTACCTTCCAAGGAGTAAGCATCTTTTAATTTCATGGCTGAGTCACCATCTGCAGTGATTTTGGAGCCCCAAAAAATAAAGTCTGACACTGTTTCCACTGTTTGAGCATTCTTTGGCATTGCCTTTCTTTGGGATTGGAATGAAAACTGACCTTTTCCAGTCCTGCGGCCACTGCTGAGTTTTCCAAATTTGCTGGCATATCGAGTGCAGCACTTTCACAGCATCATCTTTCAGGACTTGAAATACTGGCTTCCATACTGTACAACAATTATATAAGACGTAATCAACGGGAGAAACTGAGTTAAGTTTGTACAAGAGCTCTCTGTACTGTTTTTGTAACTTCCTGTGAAATCTATTTCAAAATTAAAAGTTTAAAAGAAAATTCTCTGTGAGATATCTCTTCCTTCATCTTTCTGTGCATTTCCTCTTTCCCTGGACAAGGCTTTCTCTCTGGTACTAGGTGCTGTGGTGCTCAATCTTTTTTTTAAATTAATTTATTTTTAATTGAAGGATAATTGCTTTACAGCATTGTGTTGGTTTCTGCCCAACGGCAACATGAATCAGCCATAGGTATTCCTATGTCCCATTCCCTCTTAAACACCCATCCCATTGCACTCCCCACTCAATCTCTTTCTTAACCCCTTTCCCTTATGTATTTCGTTTTCTTTTATTTGGCCTTAATGCAGAACCAAGGCATTCCCCATCCACCTGTTAATACTATTCTTTTAATGAAAATTGTTTTCACCTGCTTAATTTTAAAAGCAGGGGCATTCTAACTTTAAAAAAGTTCTCTAAAATAGCACACCCCACCAACGAACCTGCTTTTTATTTTATAATCCACAGTTAATCATTGTTCTTAAGGTTAGTAGTCCACAATACAAACATATTACTAACAATTGCCTCAGAAGATAATTTTTGTTTTGTATGTCCAGTATCCATGGATTATGATTACACGTTCAGGATTTACTGGGAAAAGACTGATATAAAATAGTATGTTTCATAAGTTTTTCATGTGAATACACATGTCAAAAAAAAAAAATCTTTCGCCAGGCCATGTGTCTAGATTTTTCATTTGGAAAATATGATCATTATAAGTATCAACTACAGAACATCAAACTGAATACAGCCCTTTCCTGAGGGCTTGCAAACTGAATCTGGCAACATTTTGGAAAAGTACTACTTTAGGTTCTCAAGCACCAACAAGCCCTCTGGCTCTTCTAGTGGGCTCAGCCCCTTATATTGAGTCCTTTGAAAAAATTATGAGTTGCAGGTGTTGAAATTTTCAAGCATTTTCTTTCGGTCTCTTCATTAGCCGGTATGTAAACCAGTCCTAACAGACAAGGATTTTACTTTATGAGGCTTATATTTACACTCAATGCACTTCTTGCATTTTTCTTCCGTCCATTTTCCTTCTTATCTCTTGCAACCAAACGTTGCACCTCTTTTTTTTTAATAAATATTTTAAAAACTCCATTATTTAACAAAACACCTAACAATAATGAAATTAACCAAACCCTCCCTACTCTTTTGCTTTGCGTGGGCTTGAAAACGAAGGAAGCTTGTCCCTTGCGGTGATCCGTCCTAGTGTCTGCCTGTAGCAAGATGGCGGCGGTCTCAATGTCAGTGGCGCTGAGGCAAGCGTTGTGGGGGAGAAGGGTAGCGACTGTAGCTGCCGTTTCCGTTTCCAAGGTTTCGACCAGGTAACAGGATTATGAGGCTTCTTCTTTAAGCTTCTCGGGTCTCTCCACCTTTGCGGAGGTCTCTGCTAGCTGGATCCCGGAGAAGGCCTCGGGAAAACGTCCTTTGCTGACCCTTTCCTCGGGAGAGGGCGAGCGGATTTGGGGCCATCTAGGGGAGCTTGGCCAGGCGAGTGGGGGCGTGCATGCGGGGAGAGGGGAGGAGGACCCCTGGTTTCTTGGAACCATGCATTGCTGCTATGGGAGAAGGTCTGGGGTATGGGGTTGTCTCCGAAGCTATGAACCGAGCCTGAGCCCCCAGAGAGGAGGCGGAGTCTCATTTTTCTTCCCCACTTTCTGAAACCGTCCATTTTTCACCTGTTTGCCCATCACTCCAGTTTTTACTGGAGGGTTGAATCTCTCTTTCCCTTACATGACTTTAAGTGGTATTGATTAGGTTTCTGAACTGAAACATTTTATTTGTCAGGCTGCTTGGGAGGAAAACTTGGTTGGAATTGAATGTTAGTAAAATTACCGCTCCTAGTAATACTGGAAAGTAATTTTTAAAAGGCTGATGGTAATGCTGAGATTTTTCCCATCTAGAATTTTATTAAAGCCGCACTGTAATTCAGAGATTGTTGTTGTTCATTGTTTTTCACTGAAGCATTTTTGTGGTGGTGTTTTCTTTGACTGCATTACTTAATCCTCCATTTCCCTATTTTTCTGAATTTTCCTGATTTTAGTATAACAACAGCTCACGCGCCCACACACATACTATCTAGCATTTTTATCTGCGAAAAATTTATTATTTTGTTAAATTGCTGTTTTCACAGCTTGTTAGTATAAATATAAACCAGGGCTTTTGTTGATTGTCTTCTGCAGGAGTGCTTAGAAAAGCGATGCAAAGACTGGATGTACAGAACTGAAGGGGATGTGAGGGATGGGAGTGTTAAAAATTGAAAAGAGAGTCTATTGAAATTAGTGTTATATTAAACATAAAGGGAATACAGAAAGTTGGAAAGAATTAATTAGAAAGGATTTTTGGAGATAAGTTTTATTTAGGTTTTAAATAGTGGATGATGGATGGGAAAGATGCCCTAGGTAGGGTTAGTGGCTTATTAAAAGTCTTGAGCGCAATATATACATAATACTGTTATTGTTGTTGTTTAGTTGCCAAGTTGTGTCCGACTCTTGCGATCCCATGGACTGTAGCCCCCCAGCTCCTCTGTCCATGAAATTCTTCAGGCAAGAATACTGGAGTGGGTTGTCATTTCCTTCTCTGGGGATCTTCCTGACCCAGAGATGGAACCCGCATCTCTTGTGTTTCTGCATTGGCAGGCGAATTCTTTACCTCTGAGCCATCAGAGACGCTCATATACATAATATAGTGTCATTGAAAAATACAAGTTTGTAATTAACTGTTCTACTTATGGGGAACTTAAAGAATGGAAAGTATTTCTCTAAGATACTCCACTGGTTAACCTAGGTCTAGAATAGAGGTGACCCAGGTTAGCTATTCTAGATACTATGGAGATTAATTTTGCATTTCCAAGTAATTCACAGTAGCCCTAGAACTGAGAGCAAATTTGAAGGGTCCATGGCCAATCAAAACATGGCTGTAGGGAATTCCCTGGTGGTCTAGGGATTAGAAGGACTTTCTTGTAGCTCAAATGGTAAAGAATCTGCCTGCAGTGCAGGAGACCAGGGTTCGACCCCTGAGTCGGGAAGATCCTCTGGCGAAGGGAACAGCAATCCACTCCAGTATTCTTGCTTGGAGAATCCCATGGACAGAGAAGCCTAGTGGGCTACTGTCCGTGGGGCCTCAAAGAGTCGGATATGACTGAGCAGCTAACACACACTAGTGCTTAGATAAGCTAGTATGAAGCCCTTTCACTGATGAGGGCCCAGCTTCAATCCCAGGTGGGGAACTAGGATCCCACAAACTTCCGGGGCATGGCCAAAAATAAACAAAACATGGCTGTGCTGTATGTCTTAGTCACAGCCATTTTCTTAGCAATTTATAGTAGTTGAAGTTAAGATACTAAATTTCGGAAACTCTGGTAATTAGTCTTATCCACATTTAAAGAGTTTCTGCTTGCAAATGTGTTAGAAGAGATTTGAAAATAAAACTTTAAACCATGTAAAGATGAACTGTTTCAGATATTGAGTGAAGTTGCCCAGTCGTGTCCAACTCTTTGTGACCCCATGGACTGTAGTCTACCAGGCTCCTCCATCCATGGGATTCTCCAGGCAAGACTACTGGAGTGGGTTGCCATTTCCTTCTCCAGTTTCAGATATTAAAATTCTTAAAAGTCAAAGCAAATTTTAAACACAAGTCAAATGATACACTTGTTTGCTTTCTTTACTATTTTTTTTTTCTTTTTTTCCCTAAAGAGCTTATGTTGTTAATTTCATCTTGAGGGAAATGTATGGCACTTCTCTCTTACATACTATTTGCTTTTTATCCTTAAAATCTCTTTACATTATGACTTGTGAGCAATGAGGATCTGGAAAGGTGGAGTGTGGAAAGAGAGCCATTAATGGGGAGATATACATCTTAAATTCATTGTATTTTATTACTTTATTTGCAAATGATGTTACAGTTCAGATTACTTAAGTAAAATGAGAGGGGAGAATCAGTAAGGCCCTTGGTAAGGAAGGGAGTAGTGATCAAATACTAAAAAAAAAAAAAAACCTGTTAGCAGAAGGAAAGAAGCAGTTAACTGTTACATTAACTTATTAATGTATGAATTTAACTGCAGTATATCTGTAAAAAACCAAAGAGACCAAAAAACCAGACAGCATGTACACACAAGACAGAAAAAAACTAAATGGTGTAGTTGATTTCAGCTGATCCAGTTACTGAGCACCTGCTCTAGAGTGAATGTGTTTCCAGGTGCTTCTTATTTCCCTGGACTGAAGGAGAAGGGAGAAAACCCTGGATATATGGCTTACACTTTTCCTTACTTTCCCTGACATTCCTAAGGGATTGTCCAGAGTAAGTTTAACTATTTAGATATTAGTCATCTCCAAGGGATCTTCCCAGCCCAGGGATCGAACCCAGGTCTTTCGCATTGTGGGCAGATTCTTTACCAGCTAAGCCACCAGGGAAGCCCAAGAATACTGGAGTGGGTAGCCTATCCTTTCTCCAGCGGATCATCCCGACCCAGGAATCAAACCGGGGTCTCCTGCATTGCAGGCGGATTCTTTACCAGCTGAGCTATTAGGGAAGCCCAGAGAAAAATGGCATTTTATTTCAAAATAGCAGTATTTAGGACTCAGGACATTTGATACAGTGGTTTTGTTTTCTTTAACCTGTTCATGTATACTTATCTCACCTAGCCCTGTTCTGTCACTTCTTTCGATTGGACTGTCTTGTGTTTATCTCAAATATAGCTCCTTAGGTTCTTCAGAGGGTGTGCTGTTAATACTGGTGGGAGCTAAGTGTATGGGACCTTTTTGTGAGGCCTGTTTTGTATTGTATTCTCTTGCTCTATTTTATTTTTCAGAGTTAGATAAGCCAGTATGAAATTGTGAGTTTGCAGGAACCTTCAATGAGTAAGAGGTACTAAGTTTGATAAGAGTTCTCTGTATATTACACCTTGCTGAGAAACTGTCTCAGCCTAAATTTGAGAAACACTTGTTTTTCAGTTGCTGTCATATCTGACTCTTTGGAACCCCATGGACTGCAGAAGGCCAGGTTTCCCTGTCCTTCACTATCTCCTGGAGTTTGCGCAAACTGATGTGCATTGAGTCGGTGATGCCATCCAACTGTCTTATCCTCTGCTGCCCCTTCTCCTCCTGCTTTCAATCTTTCTCAGCATCTGGGTCTTTTCCAATGAGTCGGCTCTTCGAATCAGTTAGCCAAAGTATTGGAGCTTCAGCTATTAGGACATTTAAAGTCAGCAGATTGGCCTCTGCTGGATAAACAAATTCCTCTCTGAAGGGGAGCTACTTTTTGCTGTCTGGAATGTATCAAGACCAAGTTTTGTGAGCTTACAGTGTTTATAATGTGCTTTCTAATAGGTTTCATTGTTTTGCTTATTTTCCTCATTAAAAATATCCATAATTAGTTGGTCTGTTTTCATCAGTAGCATACATATTTGTTGAATTCCTCTTAGGAGATTTAAAAACTAGTTAAATATTTTAACACTCTGAGCTCCTGCTTTAGAGTGAGTCTAGAGCATTCTCAGTTCAGTTCAGTTGCTCAGTCATGTCCAACTCTTTGCGACCCCATGGACAATAGCACTCCAGGCTTCCCCATCCATCATCAACTCCCAGAGCTTACTCAAACTTATGTCCATTGAGTTGGTGATGCCATCCAACCGTCTCATCCTCTGTCATCCCCTTCTCCTCCTGCCTTCAATCTTTCCCAGCATCAGGGTCTTTTCCAGTGAATCAGTTCTTCACATCAGATGGCCAAAGTATTGGAGTTTCAGCTTCAGCATCAGTCCTTCCAATGAACATTCAGGACTGATTTCCTTTACGATGGACTGGTTGGATCTCCTTGCAGTCCAAGGGACTCTCAAGAGTCTTCTCCAACACCACAGTTCAAAAGCATCAATTCCTCAGTGCTCAGCTTTCTTTACAGTCCAACTCTCACATCCATACATGACCACTGGAAAAACCATAGCCTTGACTAGATGGACCTTTGTTGGCAAAGTAACATCTCTGCCTTTTAATATGCTGTCTAGATTAGTCATAACTTTCCTTCCAAGGAGTAAGCATCTTTTAATTTCATGGCTGCAGTCACCATCTGCAGTGATTTTGGAGTCCCAAAAAATAAAGTCTGCCACTTTTTCCACTGTTGCCCAATCTATTTGCCATGAAGTGATAGGACTGGATGCCATCATCTTAGTTTTCTGAATGTTGAGTTTTAAGACAGCTTTTTCACTCTCCTCTTTCACTTTCATCAAGAGGCTCTTTAGTTCTGCCATAAGGGTGGTGTCGTCTGTGTATCTGAGGTTATTGATATTTCTCCCTGCAACCTTGATTCCAGTTTGTGCTTCATCCAGCCTGGCATTTTGCATGATGTAGTCTGCATGTAAATTGAATAAGGAGGGTACAGATATACAGCCTTGATGTTCTCCTGTCCTAATTTGGAACCAGTTCATTGTTCCATGTCCAGTTTTATCTGTTGCTTCTTGACCTGCATACAGATTTCTCAGGAGGCAGGTAAGGTGGTCTGGTACTCCCATCTCTTTAGAATTTTCCACAGTTTGTTGTGATCCACACAAAGACTTTGGTGTAGTCAGTAAAGCAGAAGTATATGTTTTTCTGGAACTCTTTTGCTCTTTCGATGATCCAACAGATGTTGGCAATTTGATCTCTGGTTCCTCTGCCTTTTCTAAAACCAGCTTGAACATCTGGAAGTTCTTGGTTCATGTACTGTTGAAGCCTAGCTTGGAGAATTTTGAGCATTAATTTGCTAGCCTCTGAGATGAGTGCAGTTGTTCAGAGACTAATTCTAATTACTCTAATATTAGAATAATGTCTTGGCACATAGTAAATTTTACCTAAATATATGCTGATTTTATTATTGGTTTAAATAGGCTGAATATTTTTCTTTTTTTTAATCTTGTTGATGGATATTGTGGTAGATGATATTATTATTTATAACATTTACATTCCCTGTGACAGGATTATGCATCACTGCCCCATTTGCCAAATGACTTGTTTTGACCAATGAAATCTTAACCAGAAATGGCTGCTGCTGCTGCTGCTAAGTTGCTTTAGTCGTGTCTGACTCTGTGCGACTCCATAGACGGCAGCCCACCAGGCTCCCGTCTCTGGGATTCTCCAGGCAAGAATGCTGGAGTGGGTTGCCATTTCCTTCTCCAATGCATGAAAGTGAAAAGTGAAAGTGAAGTTGCTCAGTCGTGTCCGACTCTTAGTGACCCCATGGACTGCAGCCTACCAGGCTCCTCCGCTCATGGGATTTTCCAGGAAAGAGTACCGGAGTGGGCTGCCATTGCCTTCTCCAGAAATGGCTAGGTCACGTCAGACACTAGCTCCAGGAACTTTCCCATGTTTTGCCATGTTGTTGTTTCCTCTGCTGTCCCAGGTGGGCTTTTTTCTTTCAGCCTAGATCCTGGAACAAAGATAACATGGGGAAAAGCAGAGCTGATTATTATAGGTTATATAAAATATAAAGAGACTAAGAAATAAAATTTGTTATAAGCCACAAAGATGTTTGGATTGTCGACTACCTCAGAATAACAGCCTATACTGACCCTTACACATACACATGAAAATAAGCAGGTTTTGGTATATGTACTGATATATGAGTAATTAGGTCACAGGCTGAAAAGATTTTTAATTCATTTTTCTATACTTCATAGCACCTAGTGTAATGGGTCTTACAGTAACAACGCTTATCACATAGATGAGTAAATACATATTCAGAGATGGTAAGGAAAAATAGGAAGCCGTAGGTAGTATTTGTGTTAATAGCCTCATCAGTGAAAACCAGGTAGGCAATAACCTACTAAATGTGGATATAAAATATCTACAACTCACATTCTTTTCTAATGATTTGCATTGGTCTGAGTTGAGGATATTCACCTAAAACCCTGGACTGAAGTTGTCTCATGAATAGATCTTTTTTGTATTCATACATTTCTTTGAGAAGTGTCCTGATTCTTCTTTTGTTTTCAAATTTAAAAAAGACATGGAAATGAAATTATATGAGAAAGTGTACTCACGGAACATCTGAACTCTTTAGGAATAATAGTAACTAAAGGTGATTATTAGACTTGCTATCTGCAAGCTACTTGAAGTTTTTAAAAGTTAATAATAGTACATGGGACTTAGTGAAGACAAATGAGCCAACTTGGTTCCTGTGTAATACATGTTAGAAGAGGTCTCTGTTTGGGGATAGGGTGAATACAGGATAAGACCATTTCAAATGAAAAAGCTTCTAAAATATATCCTTTGGTGAACATTGAGAATCATTTTTGTGATGTTTATTTTGAGTACAAATTAATAATAGCAGCTAACATTTCTCACTGTGTATTAGCCACTGGGCCAAGGACTTTACCTTCGTTATCTCATTTCTCAAAGTAATCGTACGAACTTAGGTGTTTTTATTCTTATTTTTCAGATGAGGAAACATTTTTAAGTTTACGTTACTAGGAAATAGTTTGACTTAGCTAAAGGAATATGTGACTTTTGCAGGAAGAAATATTATGTCTGATAATAGTAACCTACAACTTGTGTCTTCTCTTTTTTTTTCCTTTTAGCAAGGTATATTTTTTATTTGAAAGACTATCTGATGCTCTTTACTTTCACTCCACTATTCCTTTTATACAATGAGAGTCTCCAATTGAGGAATTGGGGCTTTTTTGGTGTGTGTGGTAAGGGTCTTTCCCCTAAAGTTTGTCATTATTTCTGATAAGAGACTGTAGGTAACTTCATGATTATATTGTCTTTCCCTCTTAAACAAAATACATGTAATGTATATTGAACAAGCCATACTGAAGATATTTTTCTTTCTTACCCTCATGATCATTGGGAAAAAGTTATTGTATTCTGCTGCCTTTAAAAACTATCAAGTGTCTGCTATGCTTTCTGAGTTCTTGTGTCTACTTTTTAATAGTGTTTTTGTGTTCTTCCTTGACTTTTCTGCTCCCCTTTAGCATTTCCATTACTGCTTTTCATTTATAATGGATTTGAATACCGAGCAAATAAACCTATTAGAATTTTGTATAAAATAAAATAGAATTAAAGCTTTGTTGATGGCTGAAATTTACTTTATTGTAAATTTTTATTGATTACAGCCTTGAACTTTTTAAAAGTTGACAGATAATACATATAATTGTTGTTTAGTCAGTATGTTGTATCTGACTCTTTTGTGACCCTATGGACTGCAGCCCTTCAGGCTCCTCTGTCCTACATGAGCTCTTTATTATAACTTTTTTTTCAGTTTGCAGTATCCAGACACCCTGATGGAATCTTTGCAGTGTTCATATTCTTCATAACAACTTTCATCCGAATCTTTGGATATTTTAGCAAACTATTTGAAGTCGTTTGTCCTTTAAGTAATGGCATGAGAACAAAAGAGAACAATTCAGAATAAATTCTGTTACTGAGTATTTTAATAGATTAAATATTAAAGTTACATTAAATAATTAAAATTAAATTGTATTAAATATTAAATAGTATGTCATAGATTAAAATACTAAGGTTCTTTAGAACTAGTTGCTCAAATGTTACCTTTTTTTCTTGACTTTACTCTCTAGACTTAAATTTTTTCCTTTATGGGATCGTGCTCAAGTTCAGTTTTTAAACTCTTGCTGTACATCAAAATCACCTGTTGTGTGCATAAATAATTTAGATGTCTTGGTCCCAGTATATATTGGTTCACTAAGTTTAGGTTGAGATCTAGCTCTGTAGTGATTCTGAAGGGAAGGGAAGGCTGAAAACTGCTGTTTTTGTTTAATAGTTTCCATGCTATATCTTGAAGGATGTCAGAATACATTTTACCTTAGGTGGAGATTTTAAAAAACCAGCAAAAATGCTTCTATTTTTGTATATTTTCCTAAACTGAGTTTTATGTTTTTTACCCATGTATTTTATAGAGGCTTTTTCTAGGAGATACTTTCCTTTGAGGCAAAGCAGGCCTTTTGATAATTTTGGAGAAAGCAGGCCATGTTACTCACTCTCCAGAGACTCTTGTTCTTCCTTTTGGAAGGGCTCAGGTTTAATATAGCGCAGCTGTTGAACTCTGCCCTTCAGAGTTTTAAGAAGAAAGTGTTTTATCTTTTAAAATGGAAATGACTTTTTTAGGGAGGTGGTCTTTGGCTGGATATAGTTCTCTAAGAAAGCTTTTCTAGAGTTCTTTTGTTTCAGTGATTTCTTAGAATTGTTTCAGATGTTTGAGAGCACTATCTCTGAGAGTAAAGATCTGGCTGCTTTTGTAATGTGTTTTGCTGTATCCTTAACAAAGCTAGATGAAGGATTTAATTCTTTGTGTTTTCTAGGACTCAAAAATATGTTCTTTTCTTTATTCAGCCACTCCATACATAAGTAAATGGTCCTTGAATAGGTTTACTAGACAAAAGATCCTGTTCTAGATGACTGTTCAGCAAGCCATATGCTTCTCCTAAAAATGTCAGTCTCTCCTGATGAGCTTTAAAGTGAATACAGATGTTTTGGCTCTTTTGAGGACTACCACCCTTTGTGTGGAAAGAGTACTTTTTCAAGAAATTTCTTCAATATAGAAGTTTGCATGAAATTTATATTTGTAACTTTTGTCTTTTATGTCTAATGAAATTAGATTTAATTAGTCATTAATAATTTGAATTTAATGTCCTTAGTACAAATGAAATTTAAAGAAATAAAATAGGTCTTAATAAGGCTTTTGTTAAGGTTTTGTATTTATTTGGTCTTTTTAAAATTGGAAACTTAGAGTGCTATTAAATATTTTTGTGCAATGAAAGGTGATATTTTGACACAAAGGGATACCTTTTTGATTTTCAGTGTGTTCTGCTTTGGTAGGTTAACTGTAAAAGTTATAGTTCATAGATTTATAGAATGTTTGAGGTGAAAGAAAACTCTTGGATCGTCCTGTCTGATCCTTTGTTTAATGCAGGAATCCCCAGAACTTTCTGCTTCTTGATTATCTAGCACTTGAGGAATATACGGTGAACTTCTAGCCTTAGAAAGCCCTCTGTACTTTATTTAAACTTACTGGTAAATGAAGTTTCTCTTTAATACTATATGGAAAAATTGTAACCCTTATACATATGTCAGCCCTTCAGTTAATTGAAGACATTTGTCATCAGTCATTCTCCCTCTGAGTTCTTGCTCCAGGCTTAGCATGTCTAGTTTGTTTACCCCTAACTAATGACCAAATTTCCTAATGCTTTACTACTTTTTGGTATTCCTTAGGATGTATTTCATTTTTCCAGTATCTATCTTTGAACTATATACTGTATTTTTAACTAAATGAGGTGATCAAATGTGGTAGTTTAGCAAATTGAAATCATAAAAGAGTTGACTCTTGACTGGACTTAACATTTAAAAAATTTTTAAATTATTAAGAAAAATTCACTATCTTCCTTTGGTGAACAGTTTTTAGAATTTTAACACATGTATAGATTTGTGTGATTACCTCAGTCATCAGGGTACAGAATAACAAAATACCCCAAAAAACTCCTCTTCCCCTGTAATCTCTGGCAACAAATAATCTTTTCTTCATCTCCTTAGTTTTGTGATTTTGAGACTGTAATATTAATGGAACCATATGGTATACAACCTTGTGAAAATTGGTTTATTATATTCACCATAATGCCTTTGAGAGTCTTCTAAGTTGTGTGTATCAATAACTCATTCTTCTTATTGCTAAATAATATTCCGTTGTTTGAATGTACCACAGTTTATCCATTTACCCCCTGGAAGGTCTTTTGAATTATTTCTGGTTTTTGGCAGTTGTAAACAGAGCCACTTTTAAACATTTGTATACAAGATTGTGTGTAAACATTTCATTTCTCTAGCATATATATCTAGGAGGGAGATTCCTGGGCCATAGGTAATACACTTTTTGGGGGGCTGTTCTGGGTCTTTATTGCTGTTCATGGGCTTTTTTTCTCACTACAGTGAGTGGGTATTTCTCTCTAAGTTTGGTGTGTGAGCTTCTCATTGAGGTGGCCTCTCTCATTGCAGAGCATGGGCTCTAGACTGCAAGGGGCTTCAGTGGCTGCAGTGCCCGGGCTCCGTAGGTGCAGTTCCTGGGCCTTAGAGCACAGGCTCTGTAGTTCTGGCAGATGGGCTTAGTTGCTCCGCGGCATGTGGGATCTTCCCAGACCAGGGATTGAACCAGCGTCTCCTGCATTGACAGGTGGATTCTCTACCACTGAGCCACTAGGGAAGGCTCAGGTAATATACTTTAACTTTATACGATACTGCAAAACCATTTTCCAGAGTAGTTGTACCATTTTGCTTTTCCAGCAGCAATGTATAAAATTTAGTTGCTTTGTATCCTTATTAACATTGGTATTGTCAATATTTTTAAATTTAACCATTTTAATTGGTGTATAATAATTCGTTGTCTTTTTTTTAAACAACTTTATTGAGACATAATTACCATATAATTCACTCATATAAAATGTATGATTTGATGGTTTCTAGCCGTCTTTGGGGTTGCACAGAGTTGGACACGACTGAAGCGACTTAGCAGCAGCAGCAGTATATTTACTTGGAGAAGGAAATAGCAACTCACTCCAGTGTTCTTGCCTGGAGAATCCCAGGGACGGCGGAGCCTGGTGGGCTGCCGTCTATGGGGTCACACAGAGTCGGACACGACTGAAGCGACTTAGCAGCAGCAGTATATTTACGGGCTTCCCATAGCTCAGTTGGTAAAGAATCTGCCTGCAGTGCAGGAGACCTGGCTTCGATTCCTGGGTTGGGAAGATACTCTCGAGAAGGAAATAGCAACCCACTCCAATATTCTTGCCAGGAGAACCCCATGGACAAAGGAGCGTAGCAGGCTACAGTCCATGGATTTGCAAGAGTCAGATACGACTTAGCGGAGTTGTAAACTGCTACTGTTCACTGTCAGTTTTAGAACATCACTCCAAGAAGAAATCCTGTGCTCATTAGCCTTCACTATGTGTTTTTCCCTTTCCTTAGCTCTAGCCAGCCACGGATCTGCTTTCTGTCTTTTAAGTTTGCCTACTCGGGGCATTTCATACAAAGAGAATCATATGTTACCTTTCGTGACTGGCTTGTTTTAATGTTTTCCAGGTTTGTCTGAATTGTAGCATGTATCAGTACTTTATTCCTTTTTATTGATGGATGATATTCTGTTGAATGGACATAGCACACTGTTTATCCACAAGTTGATAGACATTGGGAGTGTCTACCTTTTGGTTAGTATGAATAATGTTCTATGAACATTGGCTTCCCAGGTGGCCCAGAGGTGAAGAATCTGCCTACCAATGCCAGAGACACCAGAGGCATGGGTTCAATCTTTGGATCAGAAAGATTCCCGTAGAGGAGGAAGTGGCAACAACCTCCAGCATTCTTACTGGGAAAATTGCATGGATAGAGAAGCCTGGCGGGCTACAGCTCTTGGGGTTGCAAAGGCACACAGCAGTACTGTGAACATTTGTGTACAGGTTTTTGTGTGGCACAGGTTTTCATTCTTTTGGGTGTATCCAGATTAGTTGAATTGTTGGATAATATGATAACTTTGTGTTTAGCCCTCTGAGTAATTGCCAGACTCTTTCCAAACTGGCTGCACCACTTTACATCCCCACCAGCAGTGAATGAGGGTCTTCACAACCTTGCCGACACTTATTACCGTTTTTATTATAACTGTCCCAGTGAGTATGAAGTGGTATCCAATGGTTTTGATTTGCATTTCCATTATGGATAACTCGTTGTGGTTTTAATGTGTATTTCCCAATAGCTGATAATATTGAGGCCAAGTGTCTGTTATATCTTTTGCCCATTTTTAAGTTGAGGTGTCTATTTTCTTATTGTTGAATTTTGGGAGTTCTCAAAATACTCTGGCTATAAGTCCTTTGTTGGATATGTGGTTTGCAAATATTTCCTGCTCATCTGTAGCTTTTCTTTTCATTCTTTTTACAGTATCTTTTTGAGAGTAAAAGTTCTTAATACTGATAGTCCAGTTCACCAGCCTTTTTCTCTTATTTATTGTACTTTTGTTGTCGTATTTAAGAACTCTTGGCCTAACCCTAGGGCATGAATATTTTTTACTCTGTTTTCTTATTGAGGCTTTGAAATATTTTTACTCAGATCTATGATCATATTGAGTGAATTTTTATATAAAATGTGAGATTTAAGTTGAGGTTAATTTTTTTGCATACAGATGTATGTTTGTTCCAACACCATTTATTGTAAAGACTATTCTTTTATAATTGAATTGTTTTGGGACCTTTGTCAGTGTTCAGTAATATTTGTCAGGGTTTATTCCATTGATCTAAATCCCTTTGCCATTACCACACAGACTTTGATTACTGTAGTTTTATGGTTAATGTACTGTAATTGAGGAGTTGTGATTCTTCCAGTTTCATTCTTCTTTTTCAAAAACTTTTTAGCTATTTGAGTTCCTTTGCTTGTCCATCTAAAATTTAGAATCATTTTATCCATATCTCTGAAAATTCCAGCTGGGATTTTGATTGGTATTGCTTTAAATCTATAGATTAATTTGAGGAGAGTTGGACCATAAAGAAGGCTGAGCGCCAAATAATTGATACTTTTCAATTGTGGTGCTAGAGAAGACTCTTGAGAGTCCCTCAAGATCTCTCCAGCAAGGAGATCAAATCAGTCAATCCTAAAGGAAATCAGTTCTGAATATTCATTGGAAGGACTGATGTGGAAGTTGAAGCTCCAATTCTTTGGCCACCTGATGTGAAGAGCTGACTCACTGGAAAAGACCCTGATCCTGGGAGAGATTGAAGGCAAAAGGAGAAGTGGGTGGCAGAGGATGAAATTGTTAGCATCATTGAGTCAATGGACATGAGTTTGAGCAAACTTGGGGAGATAGTGGAGGACAGGGAAGCCTGGTGTGCTACAGTCCATGAGGTTGCAAAGCATCAGACATGACTTAGCAACTGTACAACAACAACAAAATCGGAGCATAGTTGTCATTTCTAAAAATAAAATATTTATTTGGCTGCACTGGGTCTTGGTTGCATGCAAACTCTTAGTTGTGGTATGAGGATCTAGTTCCCTGACCAGAGAACGAACCAGGGCCCCATGCATTATGAAATTGGAGTCTTAAACACTGGGCTACCAGGGAAGTCCTGAGTTGTCATTTTTATTATATTGATTGACCCCTCCAATCCATATACATGGATGTGTCTTCATGTATTTATTGATTTCTTTCATTGGTGTTTCATAGTTTTGAATGTGCAGATCCTATATGTTTTGTTCTATTTATGCCTACATATCTCAGTTTGGGGGAGCTATGGTAAATAGCCTTGTTTTTAAGATTTCAGTTTCTAATTGAACGTTGCCATGTATAGAAATAGGATTGATTTTTGTGTGTTTGACTTTGCAGGCAACCTTGCTAAATTCATTCGTTAGTTCTCTATGTATTTTGTAGATTCCTTGGGATTTTTTAAAGTAGGTAATCATGCATTCTGTGAATAGGGACTGTTTATTTCTTCTGTCCAATCTCTGTACCTCATTAATGTTGTCATTCTGTTAATAAGAAGGTAGGACCAACACCTCAATGAATGAAAAAAAGATTTCCTTGCTTCTAGTTTTTGGCTCTTTTAGGTTTCCATGTATACTACTTGGTTCATGAGAAAACAAAGTAAATAGAAAAAAAAAATGGATGATTTACACACTCACACATTTCTGTTAGTTCTCTTTCTAGCTTCTTGGGATAGGATGCTTCTCTTGAAGTGCTCATTTCTAAGTTTGCAGTTCCATTAAGTTTAGGCAAGGGATCAATCAGTTCAGTTCATTCCCTCAGTCATGTCTGACTCTTTGTGACCCCATGGACTGCAGCACACCAGGCTTCCCTGTCCATCACCAACTTCCAGAGCTTGCTCAAATTCGTGTCCATTGAATTGGTGATGCCATCCAACCATCTCATCCTCTGTTGTCCCCTTCTCCTGCCTTCAGTCTCTGCCAGCATCAGGGTCTTTTCCAATGAGTTCTTCGCATCAGGTGGCCAAATTATTGGAGCTTCAGCTTTCATATCAGTCCTTCCAATGAATATTCAGGACTGATTTCCTTTAGGATTGACTGGTTTGATCTCCTTGCAGTCCAAGGGATTCTCAAGAGAATCTTTATACTAGCTCTTGGTTTAGACTGTTCTCAGTGACAAGTTACAGTAGCCTAGAAACTCAAACAAGTAGCACAGTCAGGAAAAGGCAATTGACTTATATCATCAAGCAATGGAAGGGGCAGGGTAGCTAACTGGTCCCAGGGATCAGAGCTAGAAAGCCGCCAGACTCTCTAATTTGTCTCTGTCATTTGTCAACTACTATGTCAGGTTGTTTTTTTCCAGTGTGGCAGATATAGCTGATGGAAGTGTTTTCAGGCTTATATCTCATAGTTTTATCATTAGAAAGGGACTAAAAATCCCTTTCTTTGGTACCAAGTTTAAAAATCTTGGGAATATTTGACAGAGTCAGATTAAACAGACTGTAGTCATTGTTTGTAATTTTATTGTTCCTGTTGTACCATACAACAGGATACACGTTAGTTATCCTACAGGTATCATGCATGTAGATTATAGGAACTCTGGAAGTCAGTTGTAATGAAAGCTGGGCCTCTTGAAGAAAAATTAAAAACCAGTAATATTTTATAGTATCCTTCAGTTCAGTTCAGTCGCTCAATCGTGTCCAGAGAACAAATAATGTCTGTATATATTGTGTAGACTGACCTCTTACCTTTTTCTTAAAGAACTCTGGCACTTTGCTTGTTAAAGTTTGTTCACTCATTCAGTAAATATTTGTAATTCTTTTCTAGTCTCCAAGATTGCATTTCTGCACTTTGCTAGAATGTGTACCCTTAGAACATCTGCTTTGAGGATGAACATAGTAGGATAGAAGTGTTCAAGCAGAGGCTGGATGATCATTTCTTAGGGCCTTATGGGTGAGCTTTGTCGTAGATTGGCATTTCCCAAAGAAGAGTATGAAACAAAAATATGGATATAGATGGTTTATTTGAAAACTGACCTAGGAACTAGAAGTGAGGAGCTCTGGAGTGAGACTGGGAAGGAGGAAAAAAGGGTGATAAATGAGATTGCTTGCAGTGAGCAGTAAGAGGTTTAATTTCAATGGAATCACCTAAGAATCATACAGAATTCAGTATTATCCATTTGAAAGCTGGAAGGCTCGGACATTTACCCACTGGTTCTTGTTTGCTTTTGGTTGAAGGTGTTAGCTTTTTTTGTGTTTTTGAGTTATTATAGTGCTCCTTAAGACCCTGAGGCATAATGGGTTCACTTCAGTTGGAATACTGGATGATGACATGAGTCTGAGCTGCTGGGGCTGGGGCTGAAATGAAAAATAGGTCAAGGGAATGTAATGTGAGCACCAAAGGTATTGGTTACTTTGAGGGTGCTAATAATAATAATTTTAATAGCTATAATTTATTGAACACTTAGCTGCTGCTGCTGCTAAGTCACTTCAGTCGTGTCCGACTCTGTGCGACCCCATAGAGGCAGCCCACCAGGCTCCCCCATCCCTGGGATTCTCCAGGCAAGAACACTGGTGTGGGTTTCCTTCTCCAATTGAACACTTAGACACTGTGGTAATTGCTTTATGTTATTTCATGGAAGTAAATGATCTCATTTTAGATGATCTACTGATAATTATTTTATAGTTTAATCTATTCTTGGGCTTCCCTGGTGGCACAGAAGATAAAGAATCCGCCTGCAGAGCTGGAGACCTGGGTTTGATCCCTGGGTCGGGAAGATCCCCTTGAGGAGGGCATGGCAACCCACTCCAGTATCCTTGCCTGGAGAATCCCCATGGACAGAGGAGCCTGGTGGGCTATAGTCCATAGGGTCGCAAAGAGTTGGACATGACTGAGTGACTAAGCACAGGACAATCTATTCCTAGGGTTGTAAATAACTCATATTTTTTAGAATTTGCTTTATTCACCAGTATTTTGAAGGACATAACAGAGGATCAGGAAACTGAAGTCTTACAACTCAGTTAACTGTAAATAATAATGGAAGTTCTCCAGAGGAGAGGACAATGCCATGTTTAAAGAATTCATGATGGCACAATACTCCTGTATTATGTACCAGTTGACCAGTGCCTGTATAACATCCCAGCAGACAAAGATCAACCTAGAGAATTTTCTTTGAATTTGAGAATGTAACAGATCCAGCTAGTGGCCAGTAACCTGGGTGAATGAGCATAGATTTTCCCTTCACTGATACTGCCTAAATGATTTAATGATAGTTTTGAGGACTTTTTCTGCTGCTACCTTTTAGGCTCATGCTCCCGTTCCGCTGTTGTCTGTGACTGATTACTATGGTGATAGCTTGTTGTCCAGCTTATTAACATGTTCTAGCAGACCACAGTAGTGCACAGTTAGCTCTGGGATGCATACAGTGCATCAGGGGTCATTTCACAAATTCCTCTTCCTTTTCCTTTAGTTGAGACTTAAAACATTGGTATTCTGCTGCTACTGAAGTTACTGGTTTAAGTATTCATGCATCTTAATTACTGCTTGTAAATGGCCCCTTTTAGGACTCGAGTTTTTATTTTGGTCCCAAATTTAATCTTTTGGCTTTAAGTTCAAACTG
Organism: Bubalus bubalis; assembly: GCF_019923935.1. Taxonomy (NCBI): domain Eukaryota; kingdom Metazoa; phylum Chordata; class Mammalia; order Artiodactyla; family Bovidae; genus Bubalus; species Bubalus bubalis. Next base: position 25,375,025 of record NC_059175.1, on the reverse strand, counting down.
TTGATATGGCCAACTCTCTTAATAGTCTCTTTGCTAAGTGTCCTTGACTCTAGTTTTGGGAAAAACTGCTTTCTAGAGATTTTCTGTTAACTGCTGATACTAGCCATGCTGCCAGGCCATCTTTTTAGCTTTTTCATCCTTGAACCACTCCATTGGAGCCATCACATCAGTTAATACAGTATTTAGAAGCACATGTTTTAATGTCAACTCTACCTACATTTGAATTCCAGCCCTGACAATGCTTGGCTCTGTCTTTGTGCTTGTTTTCTGTTGTGTAAATTGGACGTAATACCCTCTGTTTCATAAAGTATATGAACTATTTAGTGCAGTGCCTGGCATATGCTGCTGCTGCTGCTAAGTCACTTCAGTCGTGTCCGACTCTCTGCGACCCCATAGACGGTAGCCAACCAGGCTCCCCCATCCCTGGGATTCTCCAGGCAAGAACACTGGAGTGGGTTGCCATTTCCTTCTCCAATGCATGAAAGTGAAAAGTGAAAGTGAAGTCGCTCAGTTGTGTCCGACTCTTAGCGACCCCATGGACTGCAGCCTACCAGGTTCCTCCGCCCATGGGATTTTCCAGGCAAGCGTACTGGAGTGGGGTGTCATTGCCTTCTCTGCTAAATTGTAACAACAGAATCATCATTATCATCATTCTTGTAGCTTCTTTTAGTGTTTGTTCCTTTCTTCTCCTTTTCATCCCCTCCTTTTGTAAATCTTACCTAGATTCTAGTTCCTCTTCTTGGATTATTGGAGCATCTTGGATTTTGTGTTTATTTAGTTTTTTATTCACGAGTATCTAAAAGATGTATCTGCACCTGGCTTTTTCCCGATTGTGACCTCCCATGCATCCCTCAGCTCAGTGTAATCTATTTTTGGTATCCATCATTCCACTGAAATAGTTTCATCAAGGTCGATAGTAAACCTGCTGCTAAATGAGGAGACCTTGCTCCGTCCTTATCTTACATGGCCTTTGCAATCCAAAAGGATGGCTTTCTCATTCTTGAAAGAGTCTTCCTTTCACTTCTATTTTGGCTTTTCTCACTTTGAATGCCCATCATCTTTTGCCCTTTCCTTGAACTAGCAGTGTTTCTCAGAGTTTGATTTATAGTTCTTTACTCTTTTAAAAGTGTTTTATATTATGTAATACTTTATATACATGTGAATATATACATGTATATATATGTTTAGGAAGCACAGTCGCAAAATGAATTGATGTGAACTCACCATTCAACTTAAAAATTACCAATACCTTGTTTCTCTGCATACTCTGATAGGCTGAATAATACCCATTCACTCTAAAATGTCCATGTGTTAATCCCCAGAACATACGAATACTACCTTGAATGCAAAAGTGACTTTATAGGTATGATTAAATTGAGGCTTTTGAAATGGGAACTTATCCTTTTGGGCTTGATGTAATAAAAATGATTCTTATAAGAAGGACACAGGAAGAGTCAGAGGAGAAGGAAATGCCACCACAGAAGCAGAGACTAGAGTGATGTGACCACATGGTAAGGCAGACTATAAAAGCTGGGAAAGATAAGGAAGGGATTTTCGCTTGGTGCCTCCAGAAGGAACCAGCCTTGTGACACATTGATTATTATTAGTCTGTGAGACTCATTTTGGATTTCTGACCTCCAGAACTGTAAGAGTAAATTTATGTTGTTTTACTCCACCAGCTTTGTGGTAGTTTGTTATGGCAGCAATAGGAAGCTAGTATCCTCTTCTTCTATCTCATTATCTGCTGTGACTTCAGTTACCATCTGTTTACACGAAAGCTTAAATGTATATAGTTCATTTGTATCATATACACTTTTTACTCAAGGAATTCAGCCTATGTACATGGCAAATAAGAGTAGAAAATGTTTTAGTAACATTTAAAAATTCAAGTTGGATCTTTGATGTTTTACCTTAGTGATTGTTTACTTTTCAACCAAAGAAACAGTAATTTGTTCTACGGCTAGAGGACTGGCTTATTAAGATATATAACAGCATCTTTTTCTTGAATTTTAGACCCTTAGAACTAACCATTTGGTTTTCCACAGGCATCTTAATCACAGTATGTCTGAAACAGTTTGATAAAGATCATCTCTTCCACTGCTCCTCTCATTTTTCCCTTAGTTATTGTTACCAGTACCCAGCCAGTTATCTGAGCCAGAAACCTAGGTATCATTCCTGTCTTCTCCCTCTTAGGCCTCCTATCAGTGCCATTCAGTTCTAGTAGTCATTTTCCTAACTCACTCAATTTCCATACTTAACTGCAACTGTAGTTCCTTTCATCCTGCCTCCTAACTGGTCTTCTTGTCTTTGGTCCTAATTTGTTCTCTGTGTTGCCTGTAGGATAAAGTCCAAACTTCTCAACATGTCAGAAAGCCCTTCATAGTCCGTGCGTGCATCTTCTTTTTATTCTTTGACTTTCATCCTCTTCTCAGTTCCATTCTGGCCCAGTCTCCAGCCATATGCAAACTGTATTTTGGCTGTCATGAGCTACTTGCTATCCCTGACTGCTGGCACTCGTATGCTCTCACTCCTTTGTGATTAAGATTCTGTCTGCCTAGACTGTTTATTCTGCTTTCCCCTCTGACCTTCCTGTCCCGTACCCCACCTCAACACTCTTTGCATATTTAAGTACTATTTATCCTTCAGGTGGCACATTACCATCACTTTCTCTAAGGAGCATTATTTAAACTCACAAGCTTAGGTTAAATTCCAGTTCCCTGTGGTCTTAGAGTGCCGTATTCTTATGTCTTACCTTTTCTGGTACTAGTTATACTTCACTGTGATTGCCTATTTCTTTGTCTATGTTTCCCATTAGTCATAAGTTCTTTGAGAGTTGGAACTGTTTTCCTCACCTTTTGCCTTTTATAGCATAACACAGAACTTAACTACAGTAACATCTGTGGGCTCATATGATTATACAGTAGTACAGAAAACTTAAAATATTTCATAGCAGCATCTCCTTAAGCAAGATAGCATTTTAGATTTTTGTTTTCCTTATGAAATAAATATTTGGGTTTTAAATGTGTCATGGACAATGATGTTATAGATTACTGGAAAATGACTTTTTCCTTTGTTAGGTTGTGTCCTGCTCCTTCCTTATATTGAATAATAGTATTGCATGTGGGAGACTTTATATTTTTTAAAAATTGTTTAAAAAAAATTGTAGTTGATTTACAGTGTTTCAGATGTACAGCAAAGTGAATCAGTTATATATATATATATATATATATACACACACACACCTATTTTTTTTTCAGATTCTTTTTCATTATAGGCTATTACAAGATAATTAGTATAGTTTCCTATGCTCTATAGTAGGTCCTTGTTGTTTATTTTATATATAGTAGTGCATATCTGTCGATCCCAAATTTCTAATTTATTCCTCCTTCCTTTTCCCCTTTGGTGACCATAAGTTTATTTTCTGTGTTTATTTCTATTTTGTAAATGTTCATTTGTGTCATTTTTTTTTTTAGATTCTGCATATAAGTGATGTCATGTGATATTTGTCTTTCTTTGTCTGACTTAATGTGATAATATCTAGGTCCAACCATGTTGTATTATTTATTTCTTTTTATGACTGAGTAATATTCCATAATATATATTCTGTAATAAATTAATAGTAATATTTCATATTTTTTATCCATTCGTTTGTTTGTGGACATTTAGATTGATTGCATTTTTGCTGTTGTTAACAGTGCTGCTGTGAACGTTAGAGTGCATGTATCCTTTTGAATTAGAGTTTTCTTCAGATACATGCCCAGAAATGGGATTGCTGGATCATATGGTAACTGTTTTCAGCTTTTTAAGGAACCTCCATACTGTTCTCCGGTTTAGGAAGGTTCTCTTTTCTCCACACCCTTTCCAGTGTTTATTATTTGTAGACTTTTTTTTTTTTTTTTTTGCCATTTTATTTTTTTAATTGAAGGATAATTGCTTTACAGAATTTTGTGGTTTTCTGTCATACATCAACAAAAATCAGCCATAGGTACATCCATGTCCCGTCCCTCCCAAAACTCCCTCCCCTCTCCCTCCCAATCCCACCCTTCTAGATTGTCACAGGGCCCCTCTTTGAGCTCCCTCAGTCATATAGCAAATTCCCATTGGCTGTCTATTTTCCATATGGTATTGTAAATTTCCATGTTACTCTCACCATACATCTCAGCCTCTTCCTCCTTCCCTCCTCCTGTGTCCATAGGTCTGTTCTCTGTGTTTCTCGTTGATACCCTGAAAATAAATTCATCTTTTTAGTCCATATATATGCATCAGTATGCGATATTTATATTTCTTTCTGACTTATTTCACTCTGTATAATAAGCTCTGGGTTTGTCCACCTCATTAGAACTGACTCAAATGCATTCCTCTTATGACTGAGTAGTATTCCATTGTATATGTGTAACAGCTTCTTGCTGTTACATATGTTCTTGCTATTGTAAATAGTGCTGCAGTGGACATTGGGGTACATGTGTCTTTCAGTTTTTGTTTCTTCAGGGTATATGCCAACTAGTGGGATTGCTGGGTCATATGGTGGCTTTATTCCTAGTTTTTAAGGAATCTCCTTACCATCTTCCATAGTGGTTGTATAAATTTACATTCCCACCAGCAATGCTCAAGGGTTCCCTTTTCTCCACACCCTCCCCAGCATTTATTGTTTGTAGATTTTCTAATGATGGCCATTCTGACTGGTGTGAGGTGATATCTCATTGTAGTTTTGATTTGCATTTCTCTAATAATTAGCAGTGTTGAACATCTTTTCATGTGCCTAGTGGCCATCTGTATGTCTTCTTTGGAGAAATATTTAGGTCTTCTGTCCATTTTTTGGATTGCTTTTTGTTTTTGATATTAAGCTGTATGAGCTGTTTGTGTATTTTGGAATTAGTCCCTTGTTGATGTATTGTTTGCAGATAGTTTCTCACATTCTATAGGTTGTCTTTTCATTTTGTTTATGGTTTCCTTTGCTGTGCAAAAGCATTTAATTAGGTTTCATTTGTTTATTTTTGCTTTTGTTTCCATTACTCTAGGAGACCAATCCAAAAAAATATTGCTGTGGTTTATGTCAAAGAGTGTTCTGCCTATGTTTTCCCCTGTGAGTTTTATAATCTCCAGTCTTACATGTAGGTCTTTAACCCATTTTGAATTTTGTTTTTGTATTTGCTGTTAGAGAATGCTCTTATTCTTTTACAAATAGCTGTCTGGTTTTCCCAGCACCACTTATTGAAGAGACTCTTTCCTCCATTGTGTATTCTTGCCTCCTCTGTTGTGGATTAATTGACCATAAGTGCATGGGTATATCTCTGGGCTTTCTATCTTATTCCATTAATCTATGTTTCTGTTTTTGTGCTGGTACCATACTGTTTTGATTACTGTAGGTTTGCATTGATAATATAGTCTGATGTCAGGGAGAGTGATTCCTTAAGCTCCATTCTTCTTTCTCAAGATTGTTTTGGCTATTTGGGGTCTTTTGTATTTCCATACATATGCCATTGGTAATTTGATAGGGGTTGTACTGAATCTGTAGATTGCCTTGGGTAGAATGGTCATTTTAATGATACTGAGTCTTCCAGTCCAAGAATGCAGGTGTATCTTTCCATCTGTCTATCGTTTTCAATTTCTTTCATCAGTGTCTTACAGTTTTTGGAATACAAATCATTTGTCTCCTTAGGAAGGCTTATTGCTAGGTATTTTATTCTTTTTGATGCGATCGTAAGTGAGAGTGCTTCCTTAATTTCTCTTTCTGATATTTTGTTGTTAGTGTATAGAAATGCAACAGACTTATGTATTTTAATTTTGTGGTTAGCAACTTTTCACTGATGGGCTCTAGTAGTTTTCTGGTGGCATCTTTAGGATTTTCTCTGTATAGTATTTTTAGTCATCTGCAAACAGTGACAGTTTTACTTCTTCCTTTCCAATTAAGATTCCTTTTGTTTTTCTTCTCTGATTGCTGCTAGGATCCAAAACTATGTTGAATAAAAGTGGCAAGATTAGGTATCCTTGTCTTGTTTCTGATTTTAGAGGAAATGCTTTCTGCTTTTCATCATTGGATGTGATGTTAGCTGCAGACTTGTCCTGTGTGCCTTTTATTATACTGACATATGTTCCCCTCTGTGCCCATATTTCTGGAGAGTGTTTATCATAATAGATGTTGAATTTTATCAGAAACTTTTCCTGCATCTGTTGAGATGATCATAGGTTTTTTATTCTTCAGTTTGTTAATGTGGTGTATCACAACTGATTGATTTGCAGATATTGAAAAATCCTTGTATCCATGGGATGATTCCCACTTGATTGAAGTATATGAGCCTTTTAATGTATTGTTGAATTCAGTTTGCTAGTGTTTTGCTGATGATTTTTGCACCTGTATTCATTGGCGATCAGATCAGATCAGATCAGTCGCTCAGTCGTGTCCAACTCTTTGCAACCCCATGAATTGCAGCATGCCAGGCCTTCCTGTCCATCACCAACTCCCGGAGTTCACTCAGACTCACGTCCATCGAGTCCGTGATGCCATCCAGCCATCTCATCCTCTGTCGTCCCTTCTCCTCCTGCCCCCAATCCCTCCCAGCATTAGAGTCTTTTCCAATGAGTCAACTCTTCACATGAGGTGGCCAAAGTACTGGAGTTTCAGCTTTAGCATCATTCCTTCCAAAGAAATCCCAGGGCTGATCTCCTTCAGAATGGACTGGTTGGATCTCCTTTCAGTCCAAGGGACTCTCAAGAGTCTTCTCCAACACCACAGTTCAAAAGCATCAATTCTGATACTGACCTGTAATTTTCTTTTGTGTGTGTGTGGTATCCATGTGGTAAGCTTTATCTTATGGCAGTATTTACTAAAATGAATAGGTATAATTCTGTCAGCCAGCTTTTTTTGGTGAATTGATTCTTCACTATGACTCCAAAGTTTTCAATCAAAGACAGAATGGATAGGATGTAAATGTATTGCAAATTTAAATAATTGCCATTTTTTCTATAATAAATAGCTCTGTAGCTATTATAGTATAGATTTTGTAATTACAGAGTGCTCAATACACAGAATAAATCCTGATTTGAGATTGAGAATTACTTTCTGCTGTTACAGTCTGCATTAAGCAAACCATATGAATTTACTTAGTTCTATTCATTAAGTTTTGTTTATTTTAGAAGTAAAAGCAAGTAACAGTGGAATCTATTAGTTTTTAAAGGACTTTGGAGTATTGTAGATATTGTTAAATGTTACCATTTCATTCAATTTACTGGGAGGAAGTTGGGAGGAGGTAAAATGAGAAGCATTGGAGGAAAAATAAGCATTTTTTGGAAAATAAAGAATTCATGATCTTTCAACCACAATTTAAACTCCTGGCTTTGTGGGATCATACCTAATTTAAAAATAAATTACGAACTTATTTGTCAAGATTGTAGACACACAATAGGCACTAGATGTGTGAATAAATTAAAGTAACATGCTAAACCTTTTGTAGTTCCCTTCTCAATCCTATAGTATTGGATGCTCAATAAAAGCAAATGTATCTAGACAGCATGGGCAACATTGTTAAGTTTTTCCTGACAGTCCTGCCATATCCCACTACATCTTCTACTCCACAATGTATGGTGTTTCCTTCTATATCAAGAAAAGCACCTTGATATAGCTTTATTATAGAAATTACCACTAGCATTCAGAACAGTGACATTGAAATTACTGTTTGGTTTCCTACCAATAAAACCTTTAAAGCCAGTTACTGGATCTAGTATTGTGCATAAGACATAGTAGATGTTTCAGTATATGTTTGAATTGAGAATAAGAGTTAGAATTTTGGTATACTTTAAGTATATATGGTCAACTCTATACTCAGAGTTCAACTGAACACAGATACACTATTTTGTAGTTGACAAGTATTAACTCTCAGGTGATGTTTAAACTTCTCTTCAAAGTATTTTATTGTCTGGATATTGGTCAGCGCAACCAAAAATATTTAAAACCTCTTTGGGAATTCCCTGGCAGTCCAGTGGTTAGGACTCTGCACTTTCATTGCTAGGGGCCCAGGTTCAATTCAAGGTCAGGGAACTAAGATCCTATAAGCCTTGGGCCATAGCAGTGTGACTATAGTCTATGACTATAGTTGATACTGTATTGCATATTTGAAAGCTAAGAGAGTAAAACTTAAAAAGTTACTATAAGAAAAAGAATTTGTAACTATGCTGATGGCATTGACTTATTTCTGCTGATCATTTTGTAATATATGCAAATAGTGAATCATGTACATCTGAGACTAATACATGGTTCACTTCAATTAAAATTTTAGGTGTATGTTTTTAAAAGATGTTATTGTTGTTCAATTGCTAAAATATGTGGAAGTGAAATCTATGTCAACATTAACACCAGAGACTAAAGTGACAGATGGAAGAAGCACTGTTTCAAGAATCTTTTGTAAAATGATATATATATTATTACTTGTTGTTGTTTTTCAGTCGCTGAGTCAGGTCTGATTCTTTCCAACCCCGTGGACTACATGCATCACACTAGGCGCCCCTGTTCTTCACTGTTCTCTCACAGTTTGCTCAAATTCATGTTCACTTAGTTGGTGATGTTATCCTACGATCTCATCGTCTGGTGCTCCCTTCTCCTTTTGCCTTCGATCTTTCCTAGCATCAGGGTCTTTTCCATTGAATTGACTCTTTGCGTCAGGTGGCCAAAGTATTGGAGCCTCCTCTTCAGTCCTTCCAATGAATATTCAGGATTGGTTTCCTTTAGGATTAACTGGTTTAATCTCCTTGCTGTCCAAGGGGTTCTCAAGAGTCTTCTCCAACACCACAGTTCAAAAGCATCAATTCCTCAGTGCTCAGCCTTCATTATGGTTCAACCCTCATATCCATACATGACTCCTGGAAAAACCATAGCTTTGACTAGACAGACCTCTGTCGGCAGAGTGATGTCTCTGTCTTTTAATATGCTGTCAAGGTTTGTCATAGCTTTCCTTCTAAAGAGCAAGTGTCTTTTAATTTCATGGCTGCAGTCACCATCTGCGGTGATTTTGGAGCCCAAGAAAATAAAATATGTCATTGTTTCCACTTTTTCCTCATCTGTTTGCCATGAAGTGATGGGACCGAATGGCATGATGTTCATTTTTGAATGTTGTTTTAAGCCAGCTTTTTCACCACCCTGTTTCACTCTCATCAAGAGGCTCTTTAGTTCCTCTTCACTTTCTGCAATTAGAGTGATACTATCTACCTATCTGAGGTTGTTGATATTTCTCCCTGGAATCTTGATTCCAGCTTGTGCTTCATCCAGCCCAGCATTTCGTATGATGTACTCTGCATAGAAGTTAAATAAGCAGGGTGACAACAAACAGCCGTGTCATACTCCTTTCCCAGTTTTGAACCAACCAGTTGTTCCATTTAAGGTTTTAACTGTTGCTTCTTGACCTGCATACAAGTTTCTCAGGAGGCAGGAAAGATGATATGGTATTCCCATCCCTTGGCTTCCCCGGTGGCTCAGATAGTAGAGAATTTGCCTGCAATATGGGAGACCTGGGTTAGATTCCTGGGTTGGGAAGATCCCCTGGAGGAGGGCATGACAACCCACTCCAGTATTCTTGCCTGGAGAATCCCCAAGGACAGAGGAGCCTGGCGGGCTATAGTCTGTGGGGTCACAAAAAGTCAGGGATGACTGAGTGACTAAGCACAAAAATTTTCCATAATTTGTTGTGATCCATAAAATCGAAGGCTTTAGCATAGTCAGTGAAGCAGAAATAGATGTTTTTCTGAAATTCCCTTGCTTTCTCTATTTAAAAGATAGACTGTTATTATGAAAAGTCAGTGGAAAAGTTCATGTCTCATTTTCTTACTGATTATTATAGTTTTTTATTGAAATAAAATTGAAATCGAAATTTGAAAATACTTATTTAAAAGCCATAGACTTACGTATTTAGTTAAGTAATTTACTTAGGGAAGTCATTAAGAGTTGTAATTATTCAGGTCTAGTCAACAGTTTTACTGGATTTGGATAAATTAAAAATCTTTTTTTTTTAATTGAAGTATAATTGACTTACAATATTATATTTCAGATGTATAGCATGACACAATATTTTTATACGTTACAGAATGGTTAGTACAGTAAATCTAATTATCTATCACCATACAGAGTTATTACCGCATTACTGACTGTATTCCCTAAACTGAACCTTATGTCCCTATGACTTGTTTATTTTATAACTGATCATTTGTACCTCTTAAATCTCCCTTACCTAATTAACTCATCCTCCCTATCCTTTCCCCTTTGGAAACCACTCTTTTGTTTTCTTTGTCTATTAATCTCTTTCTGTTACGTTTGTTCATTTGTTTTGTTTTTTAGATTCTACATACAAGTAAAATCATACAGTATTTGTCTTTCTCTGCCTTAGCATCAGTTCAGTTGCTCAGTTGTGTCCGACTCGTTGTGACCCCATGAATCGCAGCATGCCAGGCCTCCCTGTCCATCACCAACTCCCGGAGTTCACTCAAACTCATTTCCATCGAGTCAGTGATGCCATCCAGCCAACTCATCTTCTGTCGTCCCCTTCTCCTCTTGCCCCCAATCCCTCCCAGCATCAGAGTCTTTTCCAGTGAGTCAGCTCTTCGCATGAGGTGGCCAAAGTACTGGAGTTTCAGCTTTAGCATCTTTCCTTCCAAAGAAATCCCAGGACTGGTCTCCTTCAGAATGGACTGGTTGGATCTCCTTGCAGTCCCAGGGACTCTCAGAAGTCTTCTCCAGCACCACAGTTCAAAAGCATCAATTCTTTGGCGCTCAGCTTTCTTCATAGTCCAACTCTCGCACGCATACATGACCACTGGAAAAACCATAGCCTTGAGTAGACGGACCTTTGTTGGCAAAGTAATGTCTCTGTTTTTCAATATTCATTTGTATTGGCACAGTGGCCAGATTTGATTCTTATTTATGGTTGAGTAATATTCCATTTACCACATCTTTTACACACACCCCACATCTTTTTTTATTCACTCATCTATGAATGGATACTTAGTTTGGTTGTATATCTCAGCTGTTGTAAATATTGCTCTGGTGAACATAGGAGTTTGTATATCCTTTTTGAATTAGTGGTTCTGTTTTCTTCAGAAAATTATCCAGAAGTGGAATTCCTGGATCATATGGTAGTTCTGTTTTTTAAATTTGTGGGGGAACCTCCATACTGTTCTCCATAGTGACTGGCAGTTTACATTCCTCCTAACAGTGCACAAGCATTCCCTTTTCTCAGCATCCTCCTGAACACTTGTTACTTGTTATCTTTTTGATAATAGCTCAGATATGCAGATGACACCACCCTTATGGCAGAAAGTGAAGAGGAACTAAAAAACATCTTGATGAAAGTGAAAGTGGAGAGTGAAAAAGTTGGCTTAAAGCTCAACATTCAGAAAACTAAGATCATGGCACCTGGTCCCATCACTTCATGGGAAATAGATGGGGAAAGAGTGGAAACAGCATCAGACTTTATTTTTCTGGGCTCCAAAATCACTACAGATGGTGATTGCAGCTATGAAATTAAAAGGCGCTTACTCCTTAGAAGGAAAGTTATGACCAACCTAGATAGCATATTCAAAAGCAGAGACATTACTTTGCCAACAAAGGTTCGTCTAGTCAAGGCTATGGTTTTTCCTGTGGTCATGTATGGATGTGAGAGTTGGACTGTGAAGAAAGCTGAGCGCCGAAGAATTGATGCTTTTGAACTGTGGTGTTGGAGAAGACTCTTGAGAGTCCCTTGGACTGCAAGGAGATCCAACCAGTCCATTCTGAAAGAGATCAGCCCTGGGATTTCTTTGGAAGGAATGATGCTAAAGCTGAAACTCCAGTACTTTGGCCACCTCATGCGAAGAATTGACTCATTGGAAAAGACTCTGATGCTGGGAGGGATTGGGGGCAAGAGGAGAAGGGGATGACAGAGGATGAGATGGCTGGATGGCATCACTGACTCGATGGACATGAGTCTGAGTGAACTCCGGGAGTTGGTGATGGACAGGGAGGCCTGGCATGCTGCGATTCATGGGGTCGCAAAGAGTCAGACACGACTGAGCAACTGATCTGGTCTGATTCTTAAATTTGTGAGGTGATTTCTCACTGTGGTTTTGATTTGCATTTCCCTGATGATTAGTGATATTGGAGCACGGTTTCCATGTGTCATTTGACCATCTGTGTATCTTTAGAAAAACGCCTATTTAGGCCGAGTCCACTTTTTAATTGGGTTGTTTGTTTGATGTTGAGTTGTGTGAGTTCTTTGTATATAGTTGGATATTAACCCCTAATCAGATATGTTGTAGCAAATATCTTCTCCCATTCAGTAGGCTGCCTCCTCAGTTTGTTGACAGTATCCTTTTCTGTGCAGAAGCTTTTTGGTTTGATTTAATTCCATTTGTTTATTTTTGCTTTTGTTTTCCTTGCCTGAGGGGAGATACCCCCCAAAATATTGCTAAGACCAGTGTTAAACAACATACTGCTTATGTTTTCTTTGAGGATTTTTATGGTGTCTGGTTTTACATTTAAGCCTTTAATTTATTTTGAGTTTATTTTTGTATATGGTGTGAGAAAGTAGTCCAGTTTGATTATTTTGCATGTGGCTGTCCAGTTTTCCCAACATCATTTATTGAAGAGGCTGTCTTTGCTCCATTGTATATTCTTGCCTCTTTTTTTGTAGAATCCAATTTAATCCTTGTGCTCAGTGATGTCTGACTCTTTGCAGCCCCATGGACTGTAGGCTGCCAGGCTCCACTTTCCATGGGATTTTCCAGGCAATACTGGAATGGTTTGCCATTTCCTACTCCAGGAGATTTTTCTAATCCATGGATCAAACCCGTGTCTACCGTGTAGGCAGGCAGATGCTTTACTAATGTGTTTCCTGGCCATAAAAATGTCAGTTTCTTTCTGGGCCCTCTATTCTGTTCCATTGATCTGTTTTTATGCCAGTACCATACTGTTTTGATTACTATAGCTCTGTAATATGGTTGGTTAAAATCTCACTTTGTTCTTCTTTTTCAAGATTGTTTTGGACTTTTGAGGTCTTTTATGTTTCCATATGAATTTTAGAATTATTTGTTGAAGTTCTGTGAAAAATGTCATTAGTATTTTGATAGAGATTGCATTGAATCTGTATTGTTTTTTAAATATCTCTTTCTGATTGCTTTTAGGGTGTAGAAACAGCAGATTACTATATATTAATTTTGTATCCTGCAATTTTATTCATTCACTATTCAGTTCAGTTCAGTCACTCAGTTGTGTCCGACTCTTTGCAACCCCATGAATCATAGCACGCCAGGCCTCCCTGTTCATCACCATCTCCCAGAGTTCACTCAAACTCACGTCCATCGAGTCGGTGAGGCCATCCAGCCGTCTCATCCTCTGTCGTCCCCTTTTCCTCCTGCCCCCCAGTCCCTCCCAGCATCAGAGTCTTATCCAGTGAGTCAACTCTTCGCATGAGGTGGCCAAAGTACTCGAGTTTCAGCTTTAGCATCATTCCTTCCAAAGAACACCCAGGGCTGATCTCCTTCAGAATGGACTGGTTGGATCTCCTTGCAGTCCATGGGACTCTCAACAGTCTTCTCCAACACCACAGTTCAAAAGCATCAATTCTTCAGTGCTCAGCTTTCTTCACAGTCCAACTTTTGCACCCATACATGACCACTGGAAAAACCATAGCCTTAACTAGACAGACCTTTGTTGGCAAAGCAATGTCTCTGCTTTTGAATATGCTATCTAGGTTGGTCATAACTTTTCTTCCATGGAGCAAGCATCTTTTAATTTCATGGCTGCGATCACCATCTGCAGTGATTTTGGAGTCCAAAAAAATAAAGTCTGACACTGTTTCCACTGTTTCCCCATCTATTTCCCATGAAGTGATGGGACCAGATGCCATGATCTTCATCTTCTGAATGTTGAGCTTTAAGCCAACTTTTTCACTGTCCTCTTTGGTATTATCTTTAGGATTGTCTATTTACAGTATCATGTCATTTTCAAAAAGTATCAGTTCTACACTTCCTTTCTGATTTGGATTCCTTTTATTCTTTTTGTTGCCCGATTGGTATAGCTAGGACTTCCAGAACTCTGTTGAATTATAGTGGCAAGAGTTGGCATCTTCTTCATGTTTCTGATTTTAGAGGAAATGCTTTCAGATTTTCACTGTTGAGTATGTTATGGGCAGAAGGTTTGTCATATATGGCTTTTATTATGTTGAGGAACGTTCCCTCTACACCAAATTTGTTGAGAATTCTTATCATAAACGGATGTTGATTTTGTCAAATGCTTTTTTCTCCAATTTTTCGTCTTCAGTTTGTTAATACGGTATATCGTGCTGATTGACTTTCAGATGCTGAACCATTCTGGCATCCCTGGGATAAGTCCCACTTGATTATGGTATATGATACGTCTAATGTATCATTGAATTCTGTCTGCTGATATTTTGCTGAGGATTTTTTTCATCTATTTTATCAACAAGTTGGGCCAGTAGTTTTCCTTTTTTGTGATGTTTCTGTTGGTTTTGATAATAGGGTGCTTTTGCTTAATGAATGAGTTTGGCTGTATTCCCTTTTCAATTTTTAAAATAGTTTGAGAAGTTCGGATATTAACTTTAAATGTCTGGTAGGATTCACTTGTGAAGCTGTCTGGTCATGCACTTTGTTGAGAATGTGTTTACTGATTCAGTTCCATTATTGTTATTTGGTTTGTCCATATTTTCTTTCTCATTCAGTCTTGGAAGACTTGTATGTTTGCAGGAATTTATTCATTTCTACCAAGTTATTCATTTTATTGGAGTGCGGTTGTTTGTAGTAGTCTTTTATGATCTTTTTTTAATTTTTGTGTCAGTTGTAGCTTCTCTTTCATTTGATTTTTTTTATTTGTGCCTAGTCTTTTTTTTTTTTTTTTGATGAGTCTAGCTATCAGTTCAATTCAGTCGCTCAGTCGTGTCCGATGCTTTATTACCCCATGAATCGCAGCATGTCTGGCTTCCCTGTCCATCACCAACTCCCGGAGTTATCGGTTTATCAAATTTACTTACTTTTCAAAGAAGCAGATCTTAGTTTCAGTGATCTTTTCTATTTGTTTTTTTAAAGTCTTTATTTCCTTTATTCCTGCCCTGATTTTTATTGTTTCTTTCCTTCTACTAACTTTGGATTTTGTTTGGTTTGTTTTTTCTAGTTCATTTATGTATAAAGTTGGATTGTTTATTTGAAGTTTTTTTTTCTTGTGATAGGTTTGTGTTGCTGTAAATTTCTCTCTTAGTATTGCTTTTGCTGCCATTCCATAGACTTTGGATCATTGTGTTTCATTTTTCATATCTTTCTTGATTTCCTCTTTGATTCTTTCATGAGCCTTTTGTTTAATGAATGATTATTTGTCATCCGTGTATTTCTATGTTTTTGCAGGGGTTTTTTGCTGTAATTGATTTCTAATCTCATAGCATTGTGGTCAGAAATGATGCTTAATATGATTTATGTCTTCTTAAATTTATTGAGGTGGCAAGAATACAAAGGTCCAACAAAGGTCCGTCTAGTCAAATACAGATGTGAGAGTTGGACTATAAAGAAAGTTGAGCACCAAAGAATTGATGCTTTTGAACTGTGGTGTTAGAGAAGACTCTTGAGAGTCCTATGGACTGCAAGGAGAACCAACCGGTCAGTCCTAAAGGAAATCAGTCCCAAATAGTCATTGGAAGGACTGATGCTGAAGCTGAAACTCCAATATGTTGGCTATCTGATGCAAAGAACTGACTCATTGGAAAAGACCCTGACGCTGGGAATGATTAAAGTCAGGAGGAGAGGGGAACGACAGATGAGATGGTTGGATGGCATCACCAACTCAATGGACATGAGTTTGAGCAAGCTTTGTGAGTTGGTGATGGACAGGGAAGCCTGGTGTGCTCCAGTCCATGGGGTCCCAAAGAGTTGGACATGACTGAACGCCTGAATAGAACTGAACTGAAATTTATTGAGACTTGTTTTGCGGCCTAGTATGTGAAAATTCCATGTGTACTTGAAAAGAAATGTGTATAAGACCAGTGTTTCTTTATTGATTTTTCTGTCTGGATTTTCTCTCCACTGATGTAAGTGAGATGTTAAAGTCACCTACTACTATTGCATTACTGTCAGTTTCTTTATGTTTGTTAACATTTTCTTTATATATTTGTGTGTACCCGTCTTAGATGTATATATCTATTTACAATTGTTTTATCTTCTTGCTGCATTGATTCCTTGATCATTATACACAAATGTCCTTTTTTGTCTCTTGTAGTGGTTTTTCTTTTAAAGTCTGTTTTGTCTGATGCAAGTATTGCTACCCTAGCTTTCTTTTCATTTTTGTTCACATGGAATGCTTTCCATCCACCTTTCCATCCTTTAACACTTATTATGAATTGGTTTGTTGGTGCTGAAACCTTTAGCTTTTCTTCATCTGTAAAACTCTGTGTCTCTTTCATAACAGAATGATAGCCTTGCCGTGAAGAGTATTCTTGGTTGTAGATTTTTTTTCTTTCATCAGTTTGAACGTATCATGCTGTTCTTTCTAGCCTATAAAGTTTCTGCTGAAAAGTTAGCTCATAGTCTTATGGGAATTCTATTGTACCAACCTACTTTTCTCTTGCTGCTTTTAAGATTCCTTACTTTTAGTTTTTGCTATTCAATTATAAGGTGTTTTGGTGTGCATTTTGGGGGGTTTATCTTGTTTGGGACTTTTTGTGCTTCCTGGACCTGCACGTCTGTTTCCTTTTCCAGCTTAGGGAATGTTTCTTTTATTTCTTCAAATAAATTCTCAGCCTATTACTCTCTCTTCTTGCTCTGGGACCCCTAAAATGTGAAGATGCTTGATACTGTCCCTGAGGTCTCAAACTATCTCTTTTTTTAAATTCTTTTTTCCTTGTCAGCCTGGGTTAATTTTAATTCTCTTTCAGTTCCATGCTATGTTCTTCTGTATCATCTGTTGATTCCTTCTAGTGGCTTTTAATTTCAGGTACTGTATTTTTCAGCTCTGTTTGGTTGTTCTTTATATTATCTCTTTATTAAGCTTCTCACTATTTTCTTTCATTCTTTTCATACATTTGTTGAACAGCTTTATGATCAATATCTTGAACTTGAGGTAGATTGCTGATCTCTACTTCATTTAGTTCTTCTGGGGTTTTGTTGTTTTGTTGTTTGAAATGCATTCATCTTCCTCCTCATTTTGTCTAAAAATTTCTGTGTTTATTTCTATGTGATAGATAGGTTGAGTACATTTCCTGAGCTTTGAGAACTAAGACTATAGGACACATCCGATGGGGCCCAGCAGCACACCCTGCTCTGGTCATGAGACATGAACTCTAGGGCTGCCTTCGGTGTGGGTGGCGTGGGCCCTTCTGTTATGGTAGGACCAACTGCTATGCATGCACTGGTAGGTGGGGTTTGCCTCCAGCCTATTTGGCTGCCAGGTCCTGGCTTTTGTGGTGGCTATTGGCCTGCTGATGGGCTGGGCTGGGCTGTGCTGGATTCCAGTATAGTTGGCTGTATGACTGACTGGGGGCTTCCAGAGCTGATGCTAGCAGCTCCCAGGACTAAATGGCTAGAGGGACGACTCCAAAATTTTACCTGAAGACATCAGTGTCCTCATGGTAGAATGAGCTTCTCAAAATGACTGCTGCCAGCCTCTCTATTCTCCAGGGGGCAAATCTCAGTTGCTTCCTGCCTCTCTAGAAGGATCTCCAAAATTAGTAAACATGTCTGACCCACGCTTCTTTCAAATTATTGCCTCTATGCTTGGATTTGAAGTGTGTGGGATTTTCTTTATGCCACTTAAAAAAAAATGGAATCTGTTTCCTAGAGCCCTCTGTCTCTCCTTTATGGAAGCCCTTGTGGCCTTCACAGCCTGCTGTTCTGGGAGCTCCAATTCCTGGTATAAAACCTCTGGGCTGGGGAGCACCACATGAGACTTCGGCCCCTTGCTCCTTGGGGGAACCTCTGCAGTTGTGATTGTCCTCCGATTTGTAGGTTGCCTATCTGTGAGTGTAGGTCTTGACTATTCAGCATCTCTACCCTTCTTACCCATCTCATTGTGTTTTTAGCTGCGGAAAATCTTTTCCGCTAGTCTTCAGCCATCAATAGATGGTTGCTGTGACCATGGGAGGAAGTGGTTCAACATCATCCTACTTTGCCATCTTGACCACACCAAAATTTATACTAGGTCTCTTGCATAAATATTTTAGTGAATGCTGAATTTTTCTTAAATGGTATGGAGACCTGTAAAACTATTAATTGAGTACTAAACAAAGCTTTTGACTGTGTGGATCACAATAAACTGTGGAAAATCCTGAAAGAGATGGGAATACCAGACCACCTGACCTGCCTCTTGAGAAACCTATATGCAGGCCAGGAAGCAACAGTTAGAACTGGACATGGACAACAGACTGGTTCCAAATAGGAAAAGGAGTATGTCAAGGCTGTATATTGTCACCCTGCTTATTTAACTTCTATGCAGAGTACATCATGAAGAATGCTGGGCTGGAAGAAGCACAAGCTGGAATCAAGATTGCCAGGAGAAATATCAATAAACTCAGATATGCAGATGACACCACCCTTATGGCAGAAAGTGAAGAGGAACTAAAAAGCCTGTTGATGAAAGTGAAAGAAGAGAGTGAAAAAGTTGGCTTAAAGCTCAACATTCAGAAAACTAAGATCATGGCATCTGGTCCCATCACTTCATGGGAAATAGATGGGGAAACAGTGGAAACAGTGTCAGACTTTATTTTTTTGAGCTCCAAAATCACTACAGATGGTGACTGCAGCCATGAAATTAAAAGACGCTTACTCCTTAGAAGGAAAGTTATGACCAACCTAGATAGCATATTCAAAAGCAGAGACATTACTTTGCCAGCAAAGGTCCGTCTAGTCAAGGCTATGGTTTTTCCAGTGATTATGTATCAATGTGAGAGTTGGACTGTGAAGAAAGCTGAGCGCCGAAGAATTGGTGCTTTTGTACTGTGGTGTTGAAGGAGACTCTTGAGAGTCCCTTGGACTGCAAGGAGATCCAACCAGTCCATTCGGAAAGAGATCAGCCCTTGGTGTTCATTGGAAGGACTGATGCTGAAGCTGAAACTCCAATACTTTGGCCACCTCATGCAAAGAGTTGACTCATTGGAAAAGACCCTGATGCTGGGAGGGATTGGGGGCAGGAGGAGAAGGGGATGACAGAGGATGAGATGGCTGGATGGCATCACCGACTTGATGGATGTGAGTTTGGGTGAACTCCGGGAGTTGGTGATAGACAGGGAGGCCTGGCATGCTGCAATTCATGGGGTTGCAAAGAGTCAGACACGACTGAGTGACTGCACTGAACTGAAACCGGCTATTTATTTTCATTAAGCTAACCACTATGAAGTTTAGTGTCTCTTTGTGTGTGTATCTTTTATGTGACCTTTTGTATTCTTGTGCATATATATTCTGTTGTGTTATGTTTATGAAGTGTTAAAGTATAGATTATATAATATTTTTAAAAATTCTATTTGAATTTTTTAAACAAGTTAGGTCGATTAAAATTACAAACATGCATTATTTTAAAAATGTATGTGTGTTTCAAACTATTATGACTTTGTAAAAAGATATTTTTAGGTTTTCTTTTATTAACAACTCACCTTTTGTTATTAATACAATATTTTATTACTAAATTTTTCCTTGGTTTGTGCCTGATGTAAAAAAATGATTGCTCTGAAACAGGTCATGGGAAGCATGTAGCAGTTTAGGGCAATGTTCTGTTGTTAATTGTAAATCTGAACTTTTTCAGTAGTTGAGTCTATATCTTAGAATTAGCCTGGATTTCAGGGTTGAGCTAATAAAAGCTTAAAACTTCTAACAGGAATTTAATTTCTATTTTAAAAACTTTAGTTCAAAATCAATAGTATTGATTGTGAATAGTTTTTCTTGGAATATATCAGTAACTGCTGTGTTTATATCATTTATATCTTATTAAATCTTTTTAGTATCTCTGTGAGGTTATACCTTGGTTGACTTAAGGTAGATGATAACAAAGTATTATAATAGGAATGGTCTGCAGTCCAGTCAGGTTAGGTAGTAGGATCATCCATCAAGAGGTAATCCACAGGCCTTATGATGAGAATCTTGGTTACTAAAGATAAGCAATAGCAAAAGTCTGATGGCAAGACTGGTTAGGGGTAGTAGTGGGGGATCCTAAACCCAGATGGAGCTCTAGACCTTGAGTGGTATTCTAAAATTCTAGACTACCAAGCTTGCTAAATTGCTATTCTTACTCAGTGGTATACATGCAATTTTTCTAGAGAGTCTATATTTCAAGTACCACTCATTTCATCAAGGAAAAATAAATTCAGTCTTGATTTATGCCCACCAAAAATTCCTGTTATGAATTTTGATAATCATTTTTGAAATTCATGTCTATAAGAAGATACTTATGGAGAGTGTAACTAACCAAGCTTAGGGTGTAGATTATGAGCAAAATGCACACACACATATATTTTTATTACCTAAGCTGTTTGAAAGTAAATTATAAATATCATGGTACTCCATCTCTAAATACATCCATTTTTAAAAGTAAACTCTTACCAGTGGTAAACTGGTAATAGTAAACTACGAGTGAATGACAGATTTTAAGTAAAGGACTGAAATGATAGGATGTAATTGGCTGATGGGGAGATGCATTTAAGGAAGAAAAGACTAGTTATTTAAAATGTTACTTAATTCTGACGGTCATCCTGTGAGGTATTATTATCCTTATTTTTGCAGATGAGAAAATTGAAGTGCAGAGTTGTGAAGTAATTTGTTCAAGATTGTATTGCTCTTAAGTGGCTGAAGTCACTACATGACCATTTTCCAAATTGTTTCATGAAGTTAAAAAATTGAAGCAAATGTGAATGTTAGTGAGTCTTTCCTTCTCATTGTATCGGTAATTATTCTTAATCATGTAATCATCAACCTTTAAGAAATAGTATTTCCAAGAATGCCAGATTTCCTGATGGACATATGCTTCATCTTTGAAAAATCAAAGAGTAAGCAATACCTACGAACTAGCTTTCTCTCTCTCTTTTTTTTTTTTTTTTAAATTTATTTATTTGGCTGTGCCAGGTTAGTTGCAGCATGCCAGATCTTTACTTGGGGCATGTGGGATCTAGTTTCTTGACCAGAGAGTGAACGTGGGCCCCCTGCATTGGAAGCATGAAGTCAGCCACTGGACTACCAGGGAAGTCCCCCAACTAGCTTTTTTTGTTGTCAGATTACTAGATAATGAATGCTGTGTTGTTTAGCTGTTATATCTTATAATTTCAGCATATTTTCTCTGATCGGATTTATTTTATTTTAAATATGTTCTCTGTCAAATATAGTCCTGATGGTTTTATGGCAGTTAAAAGTTTTAAAGTAAACGATGCTTAAATTGAAGCAAATAAGCAACAGGCTGCAGTAGTTAAAAGTGAAGATGAATGAAGATTAAATACATTGTTCTTCAGTTGCTCAGTTGTGTCCAGCTCTTTGCGACCCCATGGACTGCAGCACCCCAGGCTTCCCTGTCCTTCACCATCTCCCAAAGTTTGCTTAAACTCATATCCATTGAGTCGATGATGCCATCCAACCATCTCATCCTCTGTCATCCCCTTTTTCTCCTGCCTTCAATCTTTCCCAGCATCAGGGTCTTTTCTAATGAGTTAGTTCTTCACATCAGGTGGCCAAAGTGTTGGAGCTTCAGCATCAGTCCTTCCAATGAGTATTCAGGGTTTATTTCCCTTAGGATTGACTGGTTGGATCCCCTTGCAGTCCAAGGGACTCTCAAGAGTCTTGTCCAACACCACAGTTCAGAACCACCACTACTTCGGTGCTCAGCATTCTTTATGGTCCAACTCTCACATCCCTACATGATTACTGGGAAAATTGTAGCCTTGACTAGACGGACCTTTGTCCGCAAAGTAATGTCTCTGCTTTTTAATACGTGGTCTAGGTTTGTCATAGTTTTTCTTCCAAGGAAGCAAGCATCTTTAAATTTCATGGCTGCAGTCACCATCTGCAGTGATTTTGGAGCCCAAGAAAATAGTCTGTCAGTTCCCATTTTTTCCCCATCTATTTGTCATGAAGTGATGGAACCGGATGCCATGATCTTTGTTTTTTGCATGTTGAGCTTTAAGCCATCTTTTTCACTCTCTTCTTTCACCCTCATCAAGAGGCTTTTTAGTTTCCTCTTCACTTTCTGCCATAAGGGTTGTATTATCTGCATATCTGAGGTTATTGATATATCTCCCAGCAATCTTGATTCCAGCTAGAGCTTTATCCAGCCTGGCATTTCTCATGATGTACTCTGCTATAAGTTAAATAAGTAGGGTGACAGTATACAGCCTTGACTCACTCCTTTTCCAATTTTGAATCAGTCTGTTTTTCCATGTCTGGTTCGAACTGTTGCTTCTTGACCTGCATTCAGGTTTCTCAGGAGGCAGGTAAGGTGGTCTGGTATTCCTATCTCTAAGACTTTTTGATAATTTCTTGTGATCCACACAATTAAGGACTGGATGCCATGATCTTTGTTTTTTAAATGTTGAGTTTTAAGTCAGCTTTTTAATTCTCCTCTTTAACCTTCATCAAGAGACTCTTTAGTTCCTCTTCGCTTTCTGCCATTAGGGTGGTGTCATCTGCATACCTGAGGTTATTGATAAAATACATAGCCTTTTTTAAAATAAGGTGAACTGTTCATGATTAAACAGGATTAAAGCTGGTGTGAAGCAAATCATATAATGATTTTTTTTTAACCCCTTCTGAGCTTTGGAGGCACAAGAAGATAAATCATGCTTCCCTGAAAGACCAAAAATGTAGTTTTTAAAGTGACATTTTGATTCAGTTGAACATAGTAAACTCTCCTTCTATAACACTTCTAACCTCAAACAGGCAATGTAAAAAGATACCCTATAACTTAAGTTCTCATATGGCATTCCTTAGGAAATTCCTTGACTAGAGAATTTCTTATCAAGCTGTCAGTATCCTAAACCCCAACATTTCTGTGGCTGATAATGATAAAGATTGGTTTCTTATTCATGGTGCATGTCCCTAGTGGGACAGCTGGGAATTCTATTCCTCCATTTGTCCTCATTTGGAGGCCCAGACTCACCATCATTCTGACAGAAAAGAGATAGGTAATAACACACCAATTTTTAAAGCTTCTGCTGGATACTGTCCCTTTCAGTCTGATGGCTAAAGTAAGTCACATGCCCACACCAAGTTCAGAGACGGCTGTGACGTGTACTCTCACCATGTGTTTGGATGGAGGACTGGAATATTGGTGCGCTGCCGTGATAGCTAACACAGTCTTTAGAGGAACATAGAGAATTATGCATGGTTGATTCTTAGAATCCATTTTTTTCCCCCCTCAAAGGATACTAAGTACCTTTGAAGTAATATTACTGTGATTAAGGATCTCGATTCTAAAAGATGAGCTAGGTAAATAACTGAAAATGTTCAGTAGTTTACTTACTTTGGTGGAGGAGTCAGGGAGTTCATCTGGGCTTGCTTTTCCTTGTATTTTGTCCATTAAATTTTCATAAATATATTTTAAAACATTTGCTATTATTTGCTTATTTGTAACATAAATCTATTAATGAAATAATTCTAAACTACCAACTATTTTAATGGAAAACATGTTGAATAGTGGTGCCAGTGCAATGGTCTGAAAAATCACAAAGATAGTTATTGTAATTAAGTATGGCACCAGAATATTACATAATTTGTATTCTATAGACACAAGCTAGAAGTTTTTAAAAACTTTAATTTTGGAAAATACATTATGTGAGGCAGTATCAATATTGACACTGAAGTTCAGCAGCTTCAATTTGGTCTTCTAAGCATTTGTGAAGACGTGAGTAATTGTTATATACAGAGTACTTTGGCATACATACACGGAGAGGCTTTCTTTCTCTGCTGCTGCTAAGTCGCTTCAGTCATGTCCAACTGTGCGACCCCATAGACAGGCTCCCCGTCCCTGGGATTCTCCAGGCAAGAACACGAGTGGGTTGCCATTTCCTTCTCCAATGCATGAAAGTGAAAAATGAAAGTGAAGTCGCTTAGTTGTGTCCAACTCTTAGCGACCCCATGGACTGCAGCCCACCAGGCTCCTCTGTCCATGGGATTTCCAGGCAAGAGTACTAGAGTGGGGTGCCATTGCCTTCTTTCTCTAGGCAAAGTTATAAATCTTTGGTGTTGACACACTTTTTGTGTTTCTCTTTATTGGTAGCATAAACCAGGGTTCAGCAATTTCTTCACAAGGCGTATATAGTTTTTTAATTATTAAAATACACAAAATTTACCATTTGAACCATTTTACAGTGTAGTTTGGTGGCATTACCTGGAGGAGGGCATTACCAATACTGGAACCCATTCCAGTATTCTCATCTGGAAAATGCCTTGGACAGAGGAGCCTGGAGGGCTACAGTCCATGGGGTCACAAAGTCAGACATGACTGAAGCACCTTAGCAGCAGCAGTGACATTAAGTGCATTTATATTGTTGTGAAACCATCACCATCATAAAGTTCTAGAACTTTTTTTCATCTTACAAAACTGAAACTTTGTACCCATTGAATAATAACTCTCCATTATTCCTCCCACTAGGCCCTGGCACTCACCATTCTATTTTCTGTCTGTGCATTTGACTACTCGGATAATTTGTATCAATGGAACCATGCACCATTTGTCCTTCTCTGACTTATTTCACTTAGCATTTCTTCAGGTTTCATAATCCTGTTGTAGCATATATCAGAATTTTCTTGCTTTTCAAGGCTGAATAAAAATTTTTTGTACATACATACCACATTACTTTTAATCCACCTATCCACCAGTGGACAGCTGATTTTTTTTTCCCCTTGTTGGCTACTGTCCGTAATGCTTCTATTAACATTTGGTGAACAAATACCAAGTTGTGTACCTGCTTTCAGTTATTTTGGATAAATATCCAAAGTAGAATTGTTGGATGATCTGGGAATTCTGTTTTGAATTTATTGAGGAATTGTCATACTGTTTTCCATAACACCTGCACCATTTTACATTCTAACCGGTGGTTCCAGTTTTTCTGTATCCTTGCATACCCTTGCTCCTTCCCTTCCTCTGCTTTGTCATCCTAATGAGTATGATGTAGTATCTTTTGGTTTTAATTTGCATTTCCCTAATAATTAGTGATGTTGAAGATCTTTTCATGTGCTTATTGGCCATTTGTATACCTCCTTTGGAGAAATGTCTATTTAAATCTTCTCTTCATTTTTGGATTGAGTTGGTAGTTGTTTTGTTGAGTTTAAGTAGTTTTCTTTATGTTCTGCATAAAGGTTGTCATATAAGTGATTTGTAAATGTTTTCTCCAGCCCAGTTCCTTTTTTTTTCCCCCACTAAATTACATTCCATTGTGTGGCTCCATCACAGTTTACCAATTTACCTATTTAAGGACATTTGGACATTTCCAATTTTTGGCAATTATGAATAAAGCCGTGATAAACATTATTGTGCAGATTTTGTGTGGACACGTAATTTCAGTTCATTTAGGTAAACCCTAGTAGCACAGTTGCTGACTGTATGTTGAGACTTTGTTTAGCTTTGTACAGATCTGCCAAACTATCTTCTAAAGTGATTATACCATTTTGCATTTCTACCACTGTGAATGAGACTTCTTGCTCCACATGCTCATGGACTGTAACCCACCAGGCTCCTCTGTCCATGGAATTCTGTAAGCAATAATACAGGAATGGGTAGCCATTCCCTTCTTCCCAACCCAGAAATTGAACCTGGGTCTCCTGCCTTGCAGGCAGATTCTTTACCATTTGAGCCCACCAGGGAAGCCCATTCTAATTCATGTGTGTAGTAGCATCTCATTGTTACCTTAATTTTCAATTCCCAAATGACATATGATGTTGAAGCACCCACCTTTCATATATCTTCTTTGGTGAGGTGTCTGTTCAGATCTTTTGTACACTTTAAAAAAAATTATTTTTTTGGCTGCACTAGGTCTTCGTTTCTGCAGGAACTCTCTTGTTGCCGCAAACGGGCTACTGCCTAGTTGTGGTGTGGGGCTTTCTCACGGTGGTGGCTGCTCTCGTTGTGGAGCATGGGTTCTCGGGCACCAGCCCAAAGTCACCTAGACTTCTGTTACGTTCTAGAAGTTTGATAGTTTTGTTTCTTACATTCAGAGCTATGATCTGTTTTTGAATTAATTTTTGTAAAAGGTGTAAGGTTAGTATGTAGATTCATTCTTTTGCAGGAGCTGTGTTCTAGTTCCTCATGTTAAATAGATTATCTTTTTTCCCTTGGATTGCCTTTGCTTCTTTCCCAAAGACCAGTTGACTCTATTTGAGTAGTATATTTCTTGGCTATCAATTGTGTGTCACTGATCTATTTGTCTGTTCTTTTGGCAGTGCTACATTGTCTTAATTACTGATGTGTACCCCCACTGTTCTTGCCTGGAGAATCCCAGGGATGGGGGAGCCTGGTGGGCTGCCGTCTATGGGGTCGCACAGAGTCAGACACGACTGAAGTGACTTAGCAGCAGCAGCAGTGAGTCTGAAGTCAGTGTTAGTCCTCTGATTTTGTTATTCTTTCATCAGATCAGTCGCTCAGTTGTGTCCGACTCTTTGCCACCCCATGAATCGCAGCACGCCAGGCCTCCCTGTCCATCACCAATTCCCAGAGTTCACTGAGACTCACGTCCATTGAATCAGTGATGCCATCCAGCCATCTCATCCTCTGTCATCCCCTTCTCCTCCTGCCCCCAATCCCTCCCACCATTAGGGTCTTTTCCAATAAATCAACTCTTCGCATGAGGTAGCCAAACTACTGGAGCTTCAGCTTTAAAAGCTGAACCATCATTCCTTCCAAAGAAATCCCAGGGCTGATCTCCTTCAGAATGGACTGGTTGGATCTCCTTGCAGTCCAAGGGACTCTCAGGAGTCTTCTCCAACACCACAGTTCAAAAGCATCAATTCTTCGGCACTGAGCTTTCTTCACAGTCCAACTCTCACATCCATACATGACCACAGAAAAAACCATAGCCTTGACTAGACAGATCTTTGTTGGCAAAGTAATGTCTCTGCTTTTGAATATGCTATCTAGGTTGGTCATAACTTTCCTTCCAAGGAGTAAGCGTCTTTTAATTTCATGGCTGCAATCACCATCTGCAGTGATTTTGGAGCCCAGAAAAATAAAGTCTGACACTGTTTCCACTGTTTCCCCATCTATTTCCCATGAAGTGGTGGGCCCAGATGCCATGATCTTTGTTTTCTGAATGTTGAGCTTTAAGCCAACTTTTTCACTCTCCACTTTCACTTTCATCAAGAGGCTTTTTAGTTCCTCTTCACTTTCTGCCATAAGGGTGGTGTCATCTGCATATCTGAGTTTATTGATATTTCTCCTGGCAATCTTGATTCCAGCTTGTGTTTCTTCCAGTCCAGCGTTTCTCATGATGTACTCTGCATAGAAGTTAAATAAACAGGGTGACAATATACAGCCTTGACGAACTCCTTTTCCTATTTGGAACCAGTCTGTTGTTCCATGTCCAGTTCTAACTGTTGCTTCCTGACCTGCATACAAATTTCTCAAGAGGCAGATCAGGTGGTCTGGTATTCCCATCTCTTTCAGGATTTTCCACAGTTTATTGTGATCCACACAGTCAAAGGCTTTGGCATAGTCAATAAAGCAGAAATAGATGTTTTTCTGGAACTCTCTTGCTTTTTCTATTATCCAGCGGATGTTGGCAATTTGATCTCTGGTTCCTCTGCCTTTTCTAAAACCAGCTTGAACATCAGGAAGTTCACGGTTCACATATTGCTGAAGCCCGGCTTGGAGAATTTTAAGCATTACTTTACTAGCGTGTGAGATGAGTGCAATTGTGCGGTAGTTTGAGCATTCTTTGGCATTGCCTTTCTTTGGGATTGGAATGAAAACTGACCTTTTCCAGTCCTGCGGCCACTGCTGAGTTTTCCAAATTTGCTGGCATATTGAGTACAGCACTTTCACAGCATCATCTTTCAGGATTTAGAATAGCTCAACTGGAATTCCATCACCTCCACTAGCTTTGTTCGTAGTGATGCTTTCTAAGACCCACATGACTTCACATTCCAGGATGTCTGGCTCTAGGTCAGTGGTCACACCATCGTGATTATCTGGGTCATGAAGATCTTTTTTGTACAGTTCTTCTGTGTATTCTTGCCATCTCTTCTTAATATCTTCTGCTTCTGTTAGGTCCATACCATTTCTGTCCTTTATCGAGCTCATCTTGGCATGAAATGTTCATTTGGTATCTCTGATTTTCTTGAAGAGATCTCTAGTCTTTCCCATTCTGTTGTTTTCCTCTATTTCTTTGCATTGATCGCTGAAGAAGGCTTTCTTATCTCTTCTTGCTATTCTTTGAAACTCTGCATTCAGATGTTTATATCTTTCCTTTTCTCCTTTGCTTTTCGCTTCTCTTCTTTTCACAGCTATTTGTAAGGCCTCCCCAGACAGCCATTTTGCTTTTTTGCATTTCTTTTCTATGGGAATGGTCTTGATCCCTGTCTCCTGTACAATGTCACGAACCGCATTCCATAGTTTATCAGGCACTCTATCTAGGCCCTTAAATCTATTTCTCACTTCCACTGTATAATTATAAGGGATTTGATTTAGGTCATACCTGAATGGTCTAGTGGTTTTCCCTACTTTCTTCAATTTAAGTCTGAATTGGCAATTTTGGATCTTTTGTCCTTCTATTTGAATTTGGAATCAGTTTGCTGATATCCACAAAATAACTTTTTGGAATCTTGATTTGGATGTGACGGTCTATAGAGTAACTTGGGGAGGGCTGGCACCTTAACAATATTAAGTCAGGACGAGCATGGGTGAACATGGAATAGCCCCTTCATTTTATTAGATGTTTGTGATTTCCTTCATCAGAGGTTTCTAGTATTCTTCATATAGATGCTTTCTTAGACTTACTCCTAAATATTATTTATTTTTTGGTGATAATGTAAATGATACTGTATGTTTTGCTGGTTATATGGTGGGTGTATCAGTTTACATTCCCACCAACAGTGTTCCCTTTTCTCCACACCCTCTCCAGAACTCATTGCTTGTAGATTTTTTTGATGATGGTCGTTCTTATTGGTGTAAGTTATTTCTCTAATAATTACTGATGTTGAGCATCTTTTCATGTGTTTGTTGTCCATATTCATGTATTCTTTAGAGAAATGTCTATTTAGGGCTTCTGCCTATTTAGGTCTTGTGCCATTTGTTGATTGGATTGTTTTTTTGATATTGAGGTACATGAGCTTTTGTATATTTTGGAGATTAATCCTTATGCTAGTTGCTTCATTTGCAAATACTTTTCTTTCACACTCTCAGGGTTGTCTTTTCACCTGGTTTATGGTTTCCTTTAGTGTTCAAGAGCTTTTGAGTGTAAATAGGTTTCATTGGTTTAATTTTGGTTTTATTTTCATTACTCTAGGAGGTGAGATTTATGTCAAAGAGTGTTCTGCCTGTTTTCATCTGAGAGTTTTATAATGTCTAGCCTTACATTTAGGTCTTTAATGCATTTTGAGGTTTTGGGGGTTTTTTTGTATGTGGCATTAGGGGGTGTTGTAGTTTCATCCTTAAAGAGATTTTCTAGCACCACATATTGGAAAAAAATGTCTGTACTCTATATTCTTGCCTCCTTTGTCATATTAGTTCATAGGTGCATGGGTGTATCACTGGGCTTTCTATTCTGCTTCATTGATATATATTTCCTTTTTTGTTCCAGTACCGTAGTGCTTTGATGATTGTAGGTTTTTAGTATAGTCTGAAGTCAGGGAGCCTGATTCTTCCAGCTCCGTTTTTCTTTTTTAAGATTGCTTTGGCTGTTTGAGCCACCAAGGAATCCCCTTTTAACGTATTGTTGGATTCAGTTTGCTGGTATTTTGTTGATGACTTTCTGCATCTAGGTTCATTGGTGATACTGTCCTGTAATTTTCTTTTTTGTGTGATACTTTGGTTTGGTTTTGGTATCAGAGTAATGGTGGCTTCATAGAATAAGCTTAGGAGTATTCCTCCCTCTAATTTTTGGGATGAGTTTGAAAAGTTTAGCTCTTACTTAAATGTTGGATAGAATTCACCTGTGAAGCCATCTGGTCTTGGACTTTTGTTTTTTGGAAGACTTACTAAAACCAGAGTTTCAGTTTCATTACTGGTCATTGCTCTGTTCATATTTTGTATTTCTCCATGGTTCAGTCTTAGAAGGTTATACTTTTTAAAGAATTTGTCTATTTTTGCCAGATTGTCCATTTCATTGCATATAGTTGTTTGTGATAGTCTGTTATGATCCTTTGTATTTCTGCATTGTCCATCGTAACTTCTCCTTTTCCATTTCTAATTTTATTGGTTTGAATCCTCTACCTTTTTTCCTTGATGGAAGCTAAACGTTCATCTGGTGGCTCAGATGGTAAAGAATCCTCCTGAAATGTATGAGACCTGGGTTCGATCCCTGGGTTCCAAATATTCCCCTGAAGATGGGAGCAGCTACCCATTCCAGTATTCTGGACTGGAGAATTCCATGGACAGAGAAACCCGGTGTGCTTCAGTCCATGGGTCACAGAGTTGGACGTGACTGAGCAACTTTCATTTCACTTTGTTTATCTGGTTTATCTTCTCAAACAACCTGTTTTTCGTTTCACTGATTTTTGCTATTGTTTTCTTCATTTCTATTTCATATATTTCTCCTCTAATCTATATGATTTCTTTTCCTTTAACTAACTTTGGTTTTATTTGTTCTTCTTTCTCTAGTTGCTTTAGGTGAAAAGTTAGGTTGTTTATTTGAGATTTTTCTTGTTTCTCGAGGAGGAATTGTATTGCTATAAATTTCCCTCTGAGATTTGCTTTTGCTGTGTCTCATAGGTTTTGGGTTGTTGTGTTTTCATTGTCATTTGTTTCTAAGTATTTTTAAAATTTCTTCTTTGATTTCTTAACTGTGATGTCTTTGTTATGTAGTAACGTATTGTTTAGCCTCCATGTTTGTGTTTTTTACAGTTTTTTTTTTTTTCCCCTGTAATTGATTTCTAATGCATTATGATTTCATAGCATTGTGGTCGCAAAAGATGCTTGATGAGATTTCAGTTTTCTTTGTGATCTATCATGTGATAGATCTAAAATGTGATCTATCATAGAGAATGTTCCATGTGCACTTGAGAAAAAGTGTATTTTGCTTTTCTTGGATGGAATGTCCTATAAATGTTAAGTCTGTTTAGTTTAATGTGTCGTTTAAGGGCTGTGTTTCCTTATCAATTTTCTGTCTGGATAATCTGTCTATTGGTACAAGTACAAGAGTAGTGTTAGAGTACCCTACTATTATTGTGTTATTGCTGACTCGCCCTTTCATGGCTGTTAGCATTTGCCTTATACACTGAAGTGCTGTGTTGGGCACATAAATATTTACGATTAATATCTTCTTGAAATGATCCTTAGATCATTATGTAGTGTCTTTCATTGTCTCTTGAAATAGTCTTTATTTTAAAGTCTATTTTATCTGATAAGAGTATTTCTCCTCCAGCTTTCTTTTGATTTCTGTTTGCATAGAACATGTTTGTCATCCCCTCGCTTTCAGTATGTATGTCTTCTTAGATCTGAAGTGGGTCTCCTGTAGAAAGCCACTACACAAGCCTTAGTTTTGTGTCCATTCAGCCAGGCAGTGTCGCTTGGTTGGATCACTTAATGCATTTCCATCTAAGGTAATTATGGATAATGTGTGGTACCATTACCATTTTCTTAATTTTGTTTTGAGTTTCTTTTTGTATGTTTTTTTCTTTTGTATGTCCTTCTTCTCGTGTTTCTCACCTTGAGAAGTTCTTGTAGCGTTTGTTGTAAAGCTGGTTTGGTAGTGCTGAATTCTCTTAGCTTTTGCTTGTCTGTAAAACTTTTGATTTCTCAGTTGAATTTGATTGAGATCCTTGCTGGGTAGAGTTATCTTGGTTGTTGGTTTTTCCCTATCATCACTTTAAATACATCCTGCCACAGCCTCTGGCCTGCAGAGTTTCTGCTGAAAAATCAGCTAATATATTTATGGGAATTCCCTTGTATGTTATTTGTTGCTTTTCTCTTTCTGCTTTTAATATTTTTTCTTTGAATTTAATTTTTTTACTTGGAAAAATATGTGTTGTGCTGTGTTTCTCCTTGGGTTTATCCTGTATGGGACTCTCTGTCCTTCTTGGACTTGGGTGAGCTATTTCCTTTCCTATACTCTTGTTATTCAGTCACTTGTCTGACTCTTTCCAGCTTCATGAACTACAGCACGCCAGGCCTCCTTTCCTTCACCATCTTCCTGAGTTTGCTCAGGCTCATGTCCGTTGAGTAAGTGATGCCATCCAACCATCTCATCCTCTGTCGTCCCCTTCTCCTCCTGCCTTCAATCTTTCCCAGCATCAGGGTCTTTTGCAGTGAGTCAGCTCTTCATATCTGGTGGCCTAAGTATTGGAGCTTCAGCTCCAGTGAATGTTCAGGACTGATTTCCTTTAAGATTGACAGGTTGGATCTCCTTGCAGCCCAAGGGACTCTCAAGAGTCTTCTCCAGCACCACAGTTTGAAAACATCAGTTCTTCGGCGCTCAGCCCTCTTTACTGTCCAACTGTCACTTCCATACATGACTGCTGGTAACATGTTAGGGAAGTTTTCAACTAGAATGTCTTCAAATATTCTCTCAAACCCTTTCTTTTTTCATGGGACCTGTATAGTTTGACTGTTGTTACATTTCAGTCAGTTCAGTTGAGTTGCTCAGTCGTGTCCAACTCTTTGTGACCCCATGGACTGCAGGATGCCAGGCTTTCCTGTCCATCACCAACTCCTGAAGCTTGCTTAAACTCATGTCCATCGAGTCAGTGATGCCGTCCAACCATCTTATTCTCTGTTGTCCCCTTCTCCTCCTACCTTCAGTCTTTCCCAGCATCAGAGTCTTTTCCAATGAGTCAACTCTTCGCATGAGATGGCCAAAGTACTGGAGTTTCAGCTTTAGCATCATTCCTTCCAAAGAACACCCAGGACTGATTTTCTTTAGGATGGACTGGTTGGATGTCCTTACAGTCCAAGGGACTCTCAAGAGTCTTCTCTAAAACCAGTTCAAAAGCATCAATTCTTTGACACTCAGCTTTCTTTATAGTCCAACTTTCACATCCATACATAACTACTGGAAAAACCATAGCTTTGACTAGATGGACCTTTGTTGCAAAGTAATGTCTCTGCTTTTTAATATGCTGTCTAGGTTTGTCAGAGCTTTTCTTCCAAGGAGCAAGCATCTTTTAATTTCATGGCTGCAGTCACTGTCTGCAGTGATTTAGGAGCCCAAGAAAATGAAGTCTGTCACTGTTTCCATTGGTACATTAAACTATCCTCATTTCTTTTTGTTCTTTATTCTGCTCCACAGCAGTTATTTTCACCGTTTTATCTTCTAACTCACTTATCTGTTCTTCTTCCTCAGTTATTCTGTTGTTGATTCCATCTAGTGTGTTTTCCACATCAGTTGTGTTTATCACTGATTGTTTTTTAGTTCTGCTAGGTCTTTGTTAAACATTTCTTATATCTTCTCAGTCTGTGCCTCCATTCTGAGTCTTTGAGTCATCTTTACTGTCATTACTGTGAATTATTTTCAAGTAGATTGCCTGTTTTCTCTTCGTTTATTTGGTCTTGTGGGTTTTTACCTTGCTCCTTCATCTGCAGCATATTTCTCTTTTGTATCATTTTGTATCATTTTGTTTAACTTACTTTGTTTATGATCTCCTTTCTATGGACTGCAGGCTCCTTTCCACTTGCTTCTGTTGTCTGCCCCTTCGTTGGTGAGGCTGGCCCAGGGGATTGTGTAGGCTTCCTGGTGGGAGGGACAGTAATCTACACACTGGTGGGTGATGCTGAGTGTTTACCCTCTTATGGGAAGGACTGTGTCAGGTGCTATGGCTTGAGGTGTCTGTGAGCTTAGTATGCCTATAGGCATCCTCTCTTTTGATGAGAGGGGCTGTGTTACTGTCTTGCTGGTTGTTTGGTATGAGGTGTCCAGCACTTGGGCCTGCAGGCAGTTGGGTGTACCCAGGTCTTAGTGTTGAGATGGTTACCTGCCCTGGGGATATAAGAGGAGAAGCCTTCTGCAGGGACTGTTTCAAGGTGTTTCATGTCCACAAGTTCGGAGGTACAACTGGGAGGAACAGCCAATCATTCAGGTGAGAAGTTTCTTCAGACGTGATCTGGGGGCTTTGGTCCAGTCCACACCATAGCAGGTCTTTGAAGGCTCGAGTGGAGAATCTGACAGAAATGTGCGCTTTGTGACAGAAGCTGTTGTTTAAGTTCATGTTGCTGTGGGAATAGCCTGTGGCCCAAACCCAGAATATAGAACAGAGCCCCAGTGGAAATGCCTGAGGCTTCTATTCATTGTTCTCTTCTATAGTTTCTTATAGTGGAAACTTAGGTGGTTGAATTGTTCTTTTTTTCTAATATATACATTCAGTGTTATAAATTTCTAAACGCTGCATTTGGTGTATCCCACAAAATTTTGAAAGGTATTTTCATTTTGTTCAAAATACTTTAAAATTTCTCTTGAGAATTCCTCTTTTGACCCATAAGTTATATAGAAGTATGTTGTTTAGTCTCCAAATACAATTACCTCTTGAGTATCATGGAGGTTAGGGGTGCTTCTCTGTGAATTTGAAAATTCATGTATAATTTTGACTCCCTCCAAACTTGATATCTTACAAATAGCATACTGTTGGCCAAAAGCCTTACTGATAACATGAATAGTTGATTAAGTTATTTTGTATGTTGTATATATTATATACTATATTCTTACAATAAAGTAAGCTAGAGAAAGAAAGTAAGCTAAAGAAAGCTATGAGGAAATGATAAGGAAGAGAAAATGCATTTATAGTACATGTATGTACTTTAAAAAAATCTATGTGTAAGTGGACCTGTACAGCTCAAATGCGTGTTGTTAGAGGGTCAGCTGTAATTAGGGATTTTCTAGTTTTCTGTTACTGATTTCTAGTTTAATTCCATTGTTGACTGAGCGTATACATGGTGTGTGTTTTATTTTTTTAAAATTTGTTAATGTGTATTATGGCCAAGAATGTGGTCTGTCTTTGTGACTGTTTTATGTCTATTCCATGTATATATATTAATGTATATTCTGTTGTTGGATGAAGCATTCCATAAATGTCCATTAAATTCAGTTGATTGAATGGGCTTTTCAGTTCAACTGTATCCTTACTGATATTCTGCCTAGTGTCTGTGTCAAATTACTATTAAAAGAGTATTGAAGTCTCCAGCTATACTAATGGATTTCTTTGTTTCTCCTCAAAGTTCTTTTAGTTTTTTCCTCACATATTTTGACATGCTCTAAAGGTGGCATATACACCTTTAGAACTGTTAATGTTTTCTTGGAGAATTGACTCCTTTATGATGATGTAATGCCCTTCTTTATTTGTGATAATGTTCTTTTTGCTGAAATTTGCTTGGAGATTAATATAGCTACAGAAGTAAGATTTGATTTCTGTAAGCATGGTGTGTCTTTCTGCATCTCTTTTCTTTTTTGTTGTTGTTCATCTCTTTTAATGTCTTTGTCTGTATTTAAAATGGGGTTCTTTCAGGAAACATCACTGGGTCCTGGCTTTTTGTTTTCATTACTTGACACATTTTCTCTTCCCGTTGGTGTAGTCTATTCTCATTTAACACATTGGCTGGGGCATTACTGCAGAAACTAATGCCTGTGGCTGGTGATTTATTATGTAAGTGAATATTGAAACATCTCTGGTTAGTAATGTTGGGGTAACAAAAGACGTATTAATATGTCTCTGGTCAATAAGTTGTTAAGGTGATTAGCAACATAGTTGGCATTAATGTCTACTCTGTTCATACCCTATGCTTTATTCCTCCAATTTAGGAGGTGATTTTTTTCTTGATTCCTGAGTCCTTTATATATTCTAGGTATTAGTCTTTTATCTACTCTGTGTACCGTACTTATTATCTCTGATTTTTCCTTTAATTTAGTCTGCAGTACCTTCTATTGTTCAGAAGTTATTTTGCTTTGTAGATATTCTACAGTTCATGGATAGCCTTTTTAAAAATTAATTATTTACTTTTGTCTGTGCCGGGTCTTTGCTGCGCACGGGCTTTCTTTAGTTGGGGCAGACGAGGTCTGCTCTTCATTGTGGTGCGCGGTCTCATTGCAGTGGCCTCTCTTATTGTGGAACGCAGGCTCTAGGTGTGTGGGCTCAGCAGGTGCAGTTCATAGGCTCTAGGGCACAGGCTTAGTAATTGTGCACAAGCTTAGTTGCTCTGTGGCATGTGGGATCTTCCTGGACCAGGGATCGAATCCATGTCTTTTGCATTGGCAGGTGGATTCTTAACCACTGGACCACCAAGAAAGTCCAGTGGATATTGTATTTTGATTTTTAAAATTCTTACATTTTATCCCAGTAATTTATACAAGCAATACAGTGTGTATATATATTACTCTATCTGGAATTCCTTGGTATATGATGTAACTATTTTATAAGAGGATTTAAATATTTTTCTTCTATGGAGGGATAGCTAGTTGTCTCAGTATCATTTACTGAATATTCTAGCTTTTCACCACAGATTTGAAATTGCACTTTTATTATATAATAAATTTACAGATCTAAGTAATTTGTTTCTGTACTTTGAACTGTTTATTTGATCTATATGTGTGTGCCTGTGCTAACACCATGATATTTTAATTGCTAGAGCATATTAATTGGTAAGGCAAATCCTGCCTTATACAGGCATACCTTATTTTATTGTGCTTCACAGATACAGTAATTGAAGGTTTGTGGAAACCCTGCATTGATCAAGTCTGTCAGCACCATTTCCCAACAGCATTTGGTCACTTGTGTCTGTCACATTTTGGGAATTCTCACTTTATTTCAAACTCTTTCATTATTATTACCACCTTTTTTTAAAACAGTGATCACTGATCCTTGATTTACTATTTCAGAAAGATTGTGACTTGTTGAAGTCTCAGTTGATGCTTTGCATTTTTTAGCAATAAAGTATTTTAAAATTAAAGAACATTTTTTTTAAAGATACAATGCTGTTGCACACTTAATAGATTATAGTATAGTATAAATATAACTATTATATGCTTCAGCAAACCAAAACATTCGTGACTTTCTTTATTGCTGTATTTCCTTTATTGCAGTAGTTTGAAAGTGAACCTGCAACATCTCTGAAATATGCCTCTGATTGTTTTTCAAAATTTTCTTGGCTGTTTTTGTGAATTACTTTTCCCTCATGAGAATCATCTAACTTTATAAAAATTCTGTTAGAGGTTTCATAATTATTATGTTTAATTTGTAGATTAATAACTGACACCTTTATGGTAAACTAGCTTCCATTATTTACAAGACGTGCCAAAAGTACAGCAACTCAATTCCTTTCTTTAAGGCATTCCAAACCAGTAAAGTTATTGCTTAATAACCAGTACAGCTCAATGATTTGGCCTTCATAAATATGAACATTTCATATATTTGTTGTGTTTTGTAATATTATTAACTGTCATCACCACAACATCTATATTTCTTATTCCCTTTGTTAAACTCAAACGTATTTATTTTGATATCCTGTTGGTATAAACTTAAGCATATTTCTTTCTCCTTTATGATTTCCATTATGCTCTTCAGGTTCTTTGTTACTACCCTCCAAAATTACCCTTGCCCACATTCTCCTCCTTATACTCTTCAGTTCCATTCCAAAGTTTGGTATGTGAGCATAATTACTCTTATCCCTCTTACACAGATCTTTCCTTAGTCCGTTGGATGACTCAAAGAATTAGTTTAAGGTTTTAGCTTGGGTTGTACCCCCTGGCACAACAGCTGTTAGTTCCTGCTACAAGTTCTACGTGGCTCAGAAAAGCATAAGATATCTACTAGCAGGATATTATAACTTTTACTTGATCAGTTGAACATTTTAAGATAATATTAATTGCTTAGGTGAAGATTAGACATTATTGGAATAAATTTAAACTAGAATTAAATACTTTATTTGTGCATATATTATAAATTATATTCTCTGTTGTTTCCACTGAATTTAACCAAGTCTTTTGTAGATCTTTGTCTTTCCTTTTACTCTGCATATTTTCCCAGAATATTAAATGATCTCTTGACCGCTGGTGTTTATTTTTCCAGTTAATAATTAGGTCTTTCTTGCTTCTGTCAGGTGAGTGCAGTATGATGAAGACAGTTTAAATTTTCTCTATAAGCTTGCTTAGGTGCTCAGTCATGTCTGACTCTACGACCCTTTGTTGCCCACCAGGCTCCTCTGTCCTTGGGATTTTTCAGGCAAAAAGATTGCCTTTTAAAACAAACTAGAACTATGATCTGTTCCACTTAATAGAATAACATGGACTCATCATTAGGAAAAAAAATAGAACAACCAGTCTTCATGTTACAGATATACAAAAATGAAATTGAGATGCAGAGGGGTTAAATGATTTGTTCATAGACACAACAATAAGTAGGAAAATCAGAGTTAGAAATAATATCTTTTAATATCCATTTCCAGGATACCTCACTTTCTTTCAGGAAATTTATACAAAAAACTAGAATTAATTGTCTGTACACTCTAATAATTGATAACATCACAGCTCTCACGATTTATCCTTTGAGCTCAGAATTTAGATTGACACTTAATAAACTTGGAAATGTAAACAGGTCAGTTAACAAAAGGCTTCCCTGGTGGCTCAGAGGATAAAGCGTCTGCCTGCAATGCAGGAGACCCGGGTTCTATCCCTGGGTCAGGAAGATCCCCTGGAGAAGGAAATGGCAACCCACTCCAGTATTCTTGCCTGGAGAATCTCATGGACAGAGGAGCCTGGCGGGCTGCAGTCCACGGGGTTGCAAAGAATCGGACATGACTGAGCAACTTCACACACACACAGTTAACAAAAGAAATGGGTAGATAACAAGGCAAGTTCATGGAGCAAATTAAATTTCTAAGTTTCTCAAAAATAAGTACAATAGCAAAATAAAATTCCCATTTATTTACTAATCATTGCATAATAGTTATTTCTACATGTATACTTAGCTTCCTAGTGTTATGATACATGGTCAACTAAAATATGATTATTAATATTTGACAGTTTTTGCTTTTGCTAATAATGCTGCTATGAATATTTATGTACAAGTATCTATTTGAGTCTTTGTTTTCAGTTATTTTGTGGATGTACCCATAAGTGGAATTGATGGACCATATATTAATTCTGAGTTTAATTTTTTTAGAACCTGCCATGCTGTTTTCCACAGCAACTGCATTTTACATTCTTACTAGTAGTGCACAAGGGTTCTTATTTCTCCATATTCTACCACTACTTATTATTTTTTTGTAACTATCCTCAGGAGTATGAGGGCTTCCCTGGTGACTCTAGGTTCGATCCTTGGGTTGGGAAGATCCTCTGGAGAAGGGAATGGCAACCCACTCTGGTATTCTTGTCTTGTAAATTCAGTGGACATTGAAACCTGGCAGGCTACAGTCCATGGGGTTGCAAAGAATCACTTGCCACTGAGCGACTAATACTTTGAGTATTGGTTATGACCTGATAGAGTGCCTGAAGAAACCATGGATGGAGGTTCATAATATTGTACAGGAAGTGGTGATCAAAACCATTTCCAAGAAAAAGAAATGCAAAAAGGTGAAATGGTTGTCTGAGGAGGTCTTAAAAATAGCTGAGAAAAGAAGAGAAGCAAAATGCAAAGGAGAAAAGGAAGGTATACCCATTTGAAGGCAGAGTTCCAAAGAATATCAAGTAGAGATAAGAAAGCCTTCTTAAGTGAACAGTGCAAAGAAATAGAGAAAGCAATAGAATGGGAAAGACAAGAGATCTCTTCAAGAAAATTAGAGCTACCAAGGAACCATTTCATGCAAAGATGGGCACAATAAAGGACAGAAACTGTATAGACCTAACAGAAGCAGAGGATATTAAGAAGAGGTGGCAAGAACACACAGAAAAACTATATAAAAAAGATTTTAATGACTTTGGATAACTACGATGGTGTGATCACTCACCTAGAGCCAGACACCCTGGAGTGTGAAGTCAAGTGGGCCTTAGGAAGCATCATTACAAAGAAAGCTAGTGGAGGTGATGGAATTCCAGCTGAGCTGTTTTAAATCCTGAAAGTTGATGCTGTTAAAGTGATGCATTCAGTATGCCAGCAAATTTGGAAAACTCAGCAGTGGCCACAGGACTGGAAAAGGTCAGTTTTCATTCCAATCCCAAAGAAAGGCAATGCCAAAGAATATTCAAACTAGTGCACAAGTGCACTCACACCCTAGCTAGCAAAGTAATGCTCAAAATTCTCCAAGCTAGGCTTCAACAGTACATGAACCATGAACTTCCAGATGTTCAAGCTGGATTTAGAAAAGGCAGAGGAACCAGAGATCAAATTTCCAACATCTGTTGGATCATAGAAAAAGCAAGAAAGTTCCAGAAAAACATCTACTTCTGCTTCATTGATTATGCTAAAGCCGTTGATTGTGTGGATCACAACAAACTGTGGAAAATTCTTAAAGAGATAGAATACCAGACCACCTTACCTGCCTCCTGAGAAACCTGTTATGCAGATCAAGAAGCAACAGTTAGAACTGGACATGAAACAGCAAACTGGTTCAAAATTGGGAAAGTGAAGTGACTCAGTTGTTTCCAACTCTTTGCAACCCCATGGACTGTATCTTGCCAGGCCCCTCCATCCATGGGATTTTCCAGGCAAGAATACTGGAGTGGGTTGCCATGTACTTCTCCAGAGAATCTTCCTGACCCAGGGATTGAACCTGGGTCTCCCACGCCACAGGCAGATTCTTTGTTGTCTGAGCCACCAGGGAAGCCCTATACATCAAAGCTGTATATTGTCACCCAGCTTATTTAATTTGTATGCAGAGTACATCATGTGAAATGCTGAGCTGGATGAAGCACAATCTGGGATCCAGATTGCCAGGAGAAATATCAATAACCTCAGATATGCAGATAACACCACCCTGATGGCAGAAAGTGAAGAGGAACTAAGGAGGTTCTTGATGAAGGTGAAAGAGGAGAGTGGAAAAAGCTAGCTTAAAACTCAACATTCAAAAAAACAAAGATTTTGGCATCCAGTCCTACCACTTCATGGCAAATAGATGGGAAACAATGGAAATAGTGACAGACTTTGTTTTCTTGGGCTTCAAAATCACTGCACACGATGACTATAGCCATGAAATTAAAAGATGCTTGCCCCTTGAAAGAAAAACTATGACAAAACCTAGATAGTGTATTAAAAAGCAGAGACATCACTTTGCCAAGAAAATTCTGTCTAGTCAAAGCTATAGTTTTTCCAGTAGTCATGTAGAGGTGTGAGAGTTGGATCATAAGGAAGGCTGAGTGTTAAAAGAATTGATGCTTTCAAACTGTGGTGTTGGAGAAAACTCTTGAGAGTCCCTTGGACTGCAAGGAGATCCAACCAGTCAGTCCTAAAGAAAATCCACTCTGAATATTCATTGGAAGGACTGATGCTGAAGCTGAAGCCCCAATATTTTGGCCACCTGGCACAAAGTTTCAACTCACTGGAAAAGGCACTGATGCTGGGAACGATTGAAAGCAGGAGAAGGGGTCAACAGAAGATGAGTTGGTTGGTTGGCATCACCAATTCAATGGACATGAATTTGAGCAAATCCGGGAGATAGTGAAGGACAGGGAAGCCTTGCATGCTGCAGTCCATAGGGTCGCAGAGTCAGACACGACTTAGCAACTAAACAACAAATCCTTAAAGTATATATACTTTAGAAGTTTTTAAAAATTTATTTTGTGTTTTGACTGATTTACAATAAGATTTTATCATACGATTTAAAATTCTTTAAATCAGTCAAATCTACTGCACAGTTTAAAATTGCACAGCTCATGGATTATAGTTTTAATCTATCTAATTTGCACTATTTTGGTCTAATACTTCTGTTCATTAGAGGAACTATGTACTTTCATTTCCTTGTAATATAGCTACATTTTCTAATACTTCTAATATTTCAGGTTTTCCTGAGTACCCTTTTCATTGCCTCTTTTTTTTTTTCTTGCAGTATATGGATTTAGTTAAAAGTATTCAAAATGTGGTTATTGATCTTAGTGATTGCCAGAGTAAATAGATTTCAAAGGTGCTTAATTATACTTTGTTAGTATATTCTTTTTTGTGGATATATTTCTGAGCAGGGTATTTACAGTGGTAATGAATGGTATTAATTTGGGAAAATAATGAACCCTCTTTAGAAAATATGTTCATGAAATAAAACCCTTTGTATTATGAGTCATCTTTATGTTGTTAGTAAGTAGATTTTTTTTTTTTAATAAAACCATGTAGCTATTGAAAATTAAACATTGGTGTGAAGTTTTGTATCAATTATTGGTGGTTATATTATATCTTAAAACAGTTGGATATGACTTAGTGGCTGAACAGCAACATCAAAATTATGATGGTGATTATATTGCGTTAAGTGAAAGAATTGAATTTGAATACTGTATATTCAGCTGGTTTGAGTCAATTGTATATATTAACTTACTTTCAAAAAAGAAATCTACATAG
Source organism: Bubalus bubalis (assembly GCF_019923935.1). Taxonomy (NCBI): domain Eukaryota; kingdom Metazoa; phylum Chordata; class Mammalia; order Artiodactyla; family Bovidae; genus Bubalus; species Bubalus bubalis. The sequence continues at coordinate 25,332,491 of NC_059175.1, read as the reverse complement.
GATGGCTTAATATTTTGCAAAATTTAAAAAAGCTAAATTGTCACGTTGATGGCTATTACATTCATTGGTATAAACTACAGTGTGTACATGAAATTTAAAAATCTGTTAGTACTAGTAGTGTTAGTCGCTCAGTCATGTCCAACTCTGATTGCATGGACTGTAGCCCGCCAGGCTCCTCTGTCCATAGAATTTTCCAGGCAAGAATACTAGAGTGGGCTGCTATTTCCTCCTCCAGAGGATCTTCCCAACCCATGGATGGAACACACATTTCTTACATCTCCTGCATTGGTAGACAGGTTCTTTACCACTAGCGCCAGGCTTCTTTGGGTTGAGGGTGAGACCATACTAATGTAAAAGAGTTAGATTCTGTCCTGATTTTATTGCTGACTTAATGTTTCTATTTAAACTATTCAGACTTTCTTCAATTCTGTGAATGGGATCCAGGATTAAAACAATAATATTAAATGATCATACAAATCATTCCTATTTAAACTACTTTTGATTTGAAATTAGAGCAGAGAAACTTCTTGTTAATCCTGTGTTAATTGCACACCCTTTTCTTTACTCCACTAAGAATTTGATTGAGATATTTGTTTCTTTCTGATGGCATCCTTTAGGAATTGGCCTTCCAGAAGGGTTGATATAGCTCTGCATTTTTCCTCTTCATAATGACAAACTAGCCAGTGTACATTTATAGAGAGCAGAACAGTTCTTGTTACTGGGGTCCTTCTATGACTGAGAGCCTATAGACTGCCATAAAGTACAGCCTTTTGTGAACTGTCTAGTGAGACTCTGCCAGAATCTCAGCAGACAGAGCTAATTGTGGAGAAAAAGGATTTTTTGTGCCCTCTTTCTTTCTGTTCTTTTTGTTTTATAAGACTGATAGTGTTAAAGTAGCTGGTTTATGTAAGATTTGTCTGCCTCTCTTTTCTCATTGCACGGATCATTTTTTAACTTAAAGTCTCGCACTGCAGGTCGTTGAGCACTTCCACATGGAGGCTGGCACAGGACCAAACTCGAGACACGCAACTCATAACAGTTGATGAAAAATTGGTAAGAATTTTCTACTATACACTGCTAGGATTCTGCCTTCAGGGTTATTTTTGTACAACAGATTTTTCAGTATGGTGGTCAGGGTTCTTCTAGGATAGTGATTTCTTGACTGTATATAAATTTTAAGAAGAAATAATCATTACAAAAAGATAATTTGTGTTAAGCATTTTACACAAATATTAAGTCATACACAAACATATAATTAAAATTACAGAAGGCTTCCATTTTTGTGATGTTTATAAGTAAACACCAGAATTTTTTTTTTTTGGTTTTGTGATGAATATATTATTTGTGATTTTCTGAGTTAAATTGTAAGACACACTAGTACCATCTAAAATTAAGTATATTGGGTTTTTCTGGAACCAATGATTATTACTGTTACTGTGCATATATATGTGTGTATACACACATACACATCTATTTCTGCCTTATGTATGAGTGATTACAACTATCAGCAAATGAATAATGTTCTTCTGTTGATCAGTAGCAGATTGAATTTTGGTACTCACACAAAATTTTTCTGTATGTGGTGTTACTTTAGATGCAACTTGTTATTATGTTTATATCGTACAACAGTATACATTTTGTAAAAAGTTTCTAAGACTTCTAGTAAAAACATGAAATTGTATAGATATACTTTTCATTCTATATTTGGTTTACAGTGATCAGATATATGGGTATGTTTCTTAGCTACTCTCCTTCTGATTGTACATTCTTTTGCCACTCCATTGAACCTGTAAACATAATTTAAATAATAGGTCACATTTAAGTTTCTATTTGCACCTTTAAGATATAAACAGATAAAAAATAAATAGAGAAGTAAATGGACAATTTGGAAGTCTGCTTATGCTTAAGACTGGTTGGTTTTGTCTTTAAATTCTCTCTTAGATCTGTGTACTGACCTTGCCATCATCCTAGTTAAGGCTGGCTTGCTGTGGTGTTTCTTAATTGATCTCCATAGATACTTTAATCTTCTTCTAATTCATTTTCCACAGGATGACCAGAATAGTCTTTTTAAAATGCTGGTTGTATCATCCTCTTGTCTAAAATCCTTTGGTATTTCTTACTGACCTGAGAGTAAACACTAAAATCCTATCATGGCCTTTGAAGTCTTTCATGATTTAACTCCTACATTTCTAAGTTTATCTTGTATCTCTGTCTTTTATATAACTGTGCTTCAGCCTCACCAAGCCTGGCCCTTGCTGTTCTTTACTGCTTTAGGGCATTCAGATTTCAGTTAATTATGCCTAGCTGCTTTTTACCAATTCACTAGCTCTTCATTCAAGTACCATCTACCTATTCATCAAATGTTAATCAAATATCACTTGCTGGGAATTCTCTGATGGTCCAGTAGTAAAGACTTCAAGCTTCCACTGCAGGGGAGCCCCGGGTTCCATCCACAGTTTGGAGAACTAAGATCTTGCACACTGTGAGGCGTAGCAAAAAAACAAACAAAAACTCCCTAAATATCATTTACTTAGTCAAGTATAAAAGCAATGAGGCAGATATGTGTGTGAGAGGAAGAGGATTTACACATGCCACATGTTCATAAATTAATGAGGATACTATTATTTTACTTTTTCCAATGACTATCTCTTTTAAGCCCCAAGAGGTTACTCTCTCATTCCAGTATTATGAGGTTTACTGTCTACAGTAAAGTTTCAAATTTTAGAGTTTGTCAGTAGCATTTCTTACTAGTTCACAGAATGAGTACGTCTGACAGCAATCTATTGTTCTAAAAAGGTGCTGTGAATCATATCAGAGATATACAAACTGCTCTGAGTTTTGTGTTTTTAATGATATTCCCTAAAGTCAGTTGTATACTTTTTAATGAGTTTTGTTCTTCTTTTTAGATTTTCCCCAGCTTTGTTACGTTTTTCTTAAAGTATAGTGGTCAATATATCAGTATGATATTCCAGTTGAAATCAGTTGAAGTCTTATGTATAATTATTCATAGTTCTTGAATTGATGCTTAATATGGAAAACTAAAACCCATGGGTAATTTTCAAACCAAAGTTTTACCCATTCATTTAGCTTTATATTAAAATGGAAGTATTAAATGATCAAATAGGTAATGTAATGCCAATAGGGGTTTTATGTCTTCTTGTTCCTACACACTGTTGAGTGGCAGACATGATAAGTAGCAAAATGATAAGACCAGGGGCTGAAGAGTACATCCAGAAATACTGAGCAATTGAAGTTGATTATGTTTGCATTTTGAACAAAAATGATTCTAAAAATATATATCATTAATGATAAAAAATATTTCAAAATGTGAAGTAAATCCTCATGAGTATCTTAAAAGATGTAGAAACAGCATTTTAATGTCACTGTTACATAAGGTAAACCCATTTATTAACTTAATATACCATTTTCATTACTCAACACTAGACTACTATTGTATTTGTATCTGAAATTAGAAGCTAGAATCTTAATTGGAAGGTAAGGGAAATAGCCATTATTATGATTTCTGTTGAATATTGTTACATAATGTATTTTTAAAATTAATATAGGTGATGCTGTCTAAAGCCCAGTGATTAAGCATACAAACCAAACTTAGTTGGGGATCAATTTCAGTGGTTATTCTAGTTTTAGAAAATGGATCTTAGGAATTTAAAACCAAAGGATAACTTCAGATGTTACCTAGTTTTGTTACTGCATCAGGTTTTTTTTTCATCTAAAAAATTATTTAACCTCTTATTCAACAGAAATTTTATGTGAGAATTCAATTAATAATAAACGATGAAAGCTGAACTGTTGGAGGGTGAGGATTAAGTGCATGAGGGAAGAAGACCTGTAAGTCTTTCCTTAAGACATCCCCCTCTGGGGACTTCATAGAGGGAGTGTTGGAAAGGTAATTTGGACAGAACAGCTGATTCTCATTTCTTTTGATGCTGCTCTTTATGTTACTGATCAGTCATAATTATTAGAAGGCTTTTTCTTATTGAGAAAAATAGTCTTTAAATCAAGATAGAATAATTGTATATTAAAATGCAGGGGGGAAAAAAAACCATTCATTAACTCAAAGCCCTAGGCGTAAACTCATAGTCCAAAATGTAAAACCGAAAATTGTTAAACTTTTAGAACAAAATGTAGGAGAAAATCTTGGTAAGTTTGGATTGGATAAATATTTTTTAGCTATAACACTGGAGCATAGTTCATTTTTTTTAAAAAATTATAGTTAGACTTCCTCACAAATAAAATTTTCAAAGAAATTTGAAAGACATTGTTAAAGGAATGGAAATACAAGCCATAGTTTGGGAGAAAATATTTACAAAACACGTTTCTGATAAAGGAATTGTATCCAGAAAATAAAAACCACTTTAAATAATAAGATATTAACTCAAAAACAAGCAGGCAGTACCCAGAAGATATTCAGATGGGATATAAACACATGAAAAGATGCTTAACATCATTACTGATTATGGAATTGCATATTAAAACTAGAGTGAGATACCACTAGACACGTATTTGAATGGCTTAAAAAAACTGACCATACCAGGGCTTCCCTGGTGGTACAGTGGATAAGAATCCGCTTGCCAGTGCCGGGGATATGGGTTTGATCCCTGGTTTGGGAAGATTGCACATGTCCTGGAGCAACTAAGCTGGTGCACCACTACTGAGCCCGATGTTCTAGGGCCCGTACACTGCAGCTCCTGAAGCCCATGTGCCTAGAAGCTGTGCTTTGTAACTAGAGAAAGCCCATGCATTGCAAGAAGACCTGGCACAACCAAAAATAAATAAGTTACTAAAAAAAAAAACTAACCATACCAAATGCTAGTGGGGATACAGAGCTACTACAACTCTTACAGGAGGAATCCAGAATGGTACAACTATTAGCTGTTTTGGAAAATAGTGTGGCAGTTTCTTATAAAGTTAAACATGTTTTTACCTTATAATCCTGTAGTCTCACTTCTAAATATTTACCCAAGTGAAATGAAATCTATGTTTATACAAAATCCTGCATGTAAATGTTTTTAATAGCTTTATTAATAATTCTAAAAACTGGAAACAACCTGTCAGTCGATTTATACACACTGATTAGGAACCATCGTGGATGAACCTCAAGTGCTTTATGCTGATAAGCCAGACCCAAAGACTTTGTACATCCTGTGTGATTTCATTTATTTGACATTTGACATTTTAGAATAGGCAAAACTCTCAGGACAGAAAAACTGATCAGTGGTTTTCAGGTTTGGATGTAGGAGGAGCAGTTAACTATAAAGGGCCTTAGAAAATTTTAGGGGGTGATCCAACTGTTCTGTAGTTTGACTCTGGTGTTCATTTTTTGGGGTCAGAACCAAGGTTGGATTTTACTGTTCATAAGTTATTAATCAATTTTTTTTTAACAGAAAAGATTATTTCCAAATTTGGTGCTAAGATACTTTTTTTTAAAAATAATTTTATTTTTTTGGCTGTGCTGTGTCCTTGCTGCTGCACAGGTTTCTCTCTCATTGCAGCAAGCGGGGGCTACTCTAGCTCCCTAGGGCACCTGGGCTTCAGTAATGTTGATGTTCCTGGTTCCTGTGCTCTAGAGCGCAGCTTCAGTAGTTGTGGTCCACAGGCTTAGTTGCTCTGAGGCATGTGGGGTCCTCTGGGACCAGGCATCAAACTAGTGTCTCCTGCATTGGTAGGCGGTTTTTACCGCTGAGCCACTGAGGAAGCCCCAAGCTACTTCTTTATAAATAATATCCAGTGGTTCAAGAGCTGGCCTAATAGTATACAGGGCTTGCCATTTTCTACATGATCACCTTCTGTATATTTGAATACAGTTCTTTGGTCCTAAATCAATGGTTCTCAAAGAATACTGGGCTGGGGCTGAGGGAGCACAACTTTTATAGAAGGCCTACAAAGTCAAACTATTTTCATAATTATACAGAGACTTAATTTGCCCTTTCACTGTGTTGACATCGACACTTGTTATAAAAACAACTGTGGCAAAACTGTTAGCACCTTAGCCTAAATCAAGGCAATGGCCCTGTGTATCCTGTCTTTGTACCCTTCACTTCCTTGCATTTGAGGCTTTAAAAAAAAAGGAAAAAAGCTAGTTTCACTTAACTTTGATAAAGCAGTGAAAATTATTAATTTAAAAAAAAATCTCAATTGTGCATATACTTTTTTAAATATTCTATGTAGCAGAACAGAAGTATGCATAAAACTCTTCTGCATACAGAAGGACAGTTGTCTCAAGGAAAAGCACTTGTATGACTGAGTTGCTGTTGCAAACTGAATCTAGTCCTTTTTTCATGGAAGAACTTTTATGTGAAAAAACAGACAACATGCAAATTATGATTGTTACTCAGTTTTTGGTACATTACTAGCCAAGCCATTTTTTCAAAAATAAATTTGTCATTTCCAGGAACTGTTTTCCGTGATAAACTTTTAAGCTTTCAATTGAAATTGAGAATTTTTGTAGAACTTAACTTTGTCACTGATCTGAATGAGCTTGACAGCTTCCCCGTACTTAAAGACTATTCTAATGGGATTGGTAGTGAAATTAATGAATGTGACTTTTAAAATATTATGTAATGAAATATTTTAACATTTGGAAGATCTTCATACTTGTGTGAACCACTGTTTTCCGTATGACTTAACATATGTTATAAAATCATGAATGGATATCAATTAAAGTGCAAGAGCAACCAATAGATTTAATGTGAGATGAGAATATTAAGTTATTGCTCTCTTTTCTGATTACATATCTGTGTAATCAATTCTCTTCACATATTGCAAGCAAAACAACTTGGCCAGTTTGAATGTAAGAACAGAAGTTAGAATTCAGCTGTCTCTATTAAACTAGACATTAGAGATTTTCAAAAGTGCTACTCTTCTCAAGTTTTTAGTTTTTGAAAATGTATTTTTATAATATTATTTATGTTAGTATATAATCATTTTATTATTATTTTAAGCTAAGTCTATATCTAAGTTTTTCTCCAATTTGATTTCTTACATGAAAAAATACCTATACGTATATGAGATTTTGTAAAATCTCATAGGGGTCCCAATCGTATTTGAGAGTGTAAAGGAATCCTAAGACCAAAATCTTAGAGAATTATTCTCCTAAGTCTTCTCTTTTCTGGTTTATATATCCCCAGGGCTTTGATTCATTTTATGAGTTTCAGTTAATTCATCATCTTAATTACCTTCTAGTTTGACTGAATTTGTTTTACAACATTATTGCCAGGATTTCTCATGATGCTCCAGATGTATGGTGCAGGATAAGGTGGGGATTATTACCTCTGTTCCTTCTAATCTTAGCTGTCTAGTAAGGCAACTTAAAATTAGGTCCTCATACTTCTTCCTTATGTGGATTTCATGGAGAGGTAGAACCTCAGACCCTTTTTTATTTGTACTGTCCTGTTTCATTTCTTTCATCTTAGGTATATGCTGCTTATTATTTAAAACTGTTACTAGATTAGCTCAAAGGGCATGTCACCAAGTAAATTTCTTTTTTTTACTGTTACTTCTGACAGGCTGAATTTAATATGTGTAATAATTTTAAAAAATGAAGGAATTTTTATAGTGTTTTGTGGACATCAATACCATACAAAGAAAAATTGTTTTATTCCAGGCATCAGTTGTATATTGATAACTTGTATCCTATCCTTTTCTTTTTTAAGGTATAGAATGTAGCGGGGTAAAGTCCACTTGGCATTTTCTAGTGTAATGAATTCTTTTCTGTCATTTTAGAACTATACACAATGTTGACATTGTTAGAAAACAGATCTCCAGAGAATAAAGTTGTAGTCATTCCTGGATTACTGCTAATAATGAATTTTATATTCTGCACATGGCAAATTTTTAATCATTCTTAAAATCTTCTCTATTGTGTATAAACTGCTAGCTATCCTTTTCATTTACTCTTGCAACTAATAAAATGTTAAATATTAAAAGAGTAGATGACAGTGTCTTAAAATAATCTTGTTGATATATGTAGAAGCACAGTGTTTAAAAAGAAAAAGCTTTTTGGGGTTGTACCATTATTATTTCCAAATATGTCCTACAGTTAATAAGGAAAGCTTACAAATGGCTGTTTGCTAGGCCCTTGTGCTTCTGTTGCAGGAATTGCTGTACCATGGAGGTTGGGTGAAGAATGTCTTTGTCTTTGTCTTTGTGCTTTATTAAGAGAGTAACTTTTTTTCTTCATGCCACCCCACCCCAATCTCCTTTCAGTACATTTGATGAATACCCAAGTCCAGTGAACACATTGTCTTCTTATATTCACGTATTATACAAAAGAGAGAAGTTAAATTTTCAGTACTCTTTGAAGATTTTGAGTAAAGGCTCCCCACAAAACAAAGTATAAAAATTAGACCTGCATAGGTGTATTTTTTATTTGCTTTTTAAGCATTTGTATTAAGTATTTTTAAAATACTGATTCCTTGTTTGTCACAATTACCTATTTAAGTATCAACTGCTATAGTTAATATTTTACACAAAAGATTAAAAAAATACCATGATAAAATACAAGAATTATTTTAGTTTATTCATAAAAATAATGTGAAACAAGTCTCAGTGGTTTGACATTAGTATATTACTTCCATAAGATTATTATATGCCATTTTTCATTCTTCATTTATTTATTTAATATATACTTACTGAGCACTTAAGTGTGCCAGGCACTAGCCTTCAGTGTTTATATTGATACTTTTCAGTGGTTTGTTTCCATTTAGGTACTTACTTTGTCTAAAAACTATTAAGCACCACCTGTTTTATAAAGGTGTTATGCTTAATAATACATGCGTTCTCAACATACATGCATGTGAGAAAGGAAACTTTCTCTTTTGCAATCTGTGAGTCTCAAATCTGTGGCTTGGGTTGTGAAAGATAGCTTTAATTTCTAAGCTTTTTTTTTTTTGAAAAATTACTTGATTGTATATAGTATTAATCTAAAAATCCTAATATTTTGGACATTTTAAGTAGTCTGTATTAATATCTTGATTTAAAAGTTAGGTGTGTGTGTAAAATAGGGTCAGTAATTTGAATGTTGCCTGTTTGTTGTGTTTTACTGTTTGACAGTTACTTGCAAATAGCAGTAACACAGTAATTAAAACTTTGTGACTTGTTCATACTTAAAATAAATAATTGCTATTTGATTAAGCACATGTTATTAACACATTCAGCCAATAGGGTGATAATATTGCTGTTTTAGAATGTCTGCAAGCAACAAGTTAATAGAAATTTATTGTCACTTATTATTAATAGGTTTTAAATTTCTTCCTTGCTTGAATTTGCTCTAACAACTTTATAAAATGAATGATTTTTGCAAGTCTTCAAAATAAAATCATATTTGCAACACCTGTATTTTATGCTATTTTTGCCTCCCACAATACTAAAAGTTTATAGATGAAAACTTTTTGTTAAGTCTGCAAACTTGAATTAAAAATTGGTCATTAAGAGGTGACCTGCACAAAAAGATAAACCCAAGTTAAAGGCTTACATTTGCTTTGACTGCTTGCTTTTTTTGTTTTTTTTTTTTTTTAAAGGGGTCAGTTTTCTTTTGGTGAGATTACTTTCTTTTGGTGTATGGCAGCGCTATCTCTGCTAGATTATTAGAAGGAGTAGTGTCTGCAATTGGGGTTATACAGCCTTCTAGCATCTCAAGTGTCTGTTTTGTCTGGACTTTGCTCATGCAGCATTCTTGTGCAAAAATTTCAAGGCTTTAGTCTGGAGCACTGGGTCAAAGGATATGTCTCTTTGAAGGGTAGACAGGAGTTTTTTATGTTTTATTCACTAAGTAGTATTTCATTTTACATCAAAGAATAGCAGCCTTTGAGAACCTTTCATGGTGGCAGTTTAGCATGAAAGTTTTTTTCTTAAAGAATCGCTAAATATGGAATAATGTTTTTTACTTTGCAGTTGCTTATTTATATTCTTATATTTAGATGAGACTATTAAAAAGAGAGAAGTGTTGACTAAATGTAAATATTAGGTTGCAGTATAGTTTTAGGTTTTAAAAACAGCAATAGTTTTTTTTTTTTTTTTTAACAATTATTGCTCCCTGTTGGTTTTACATTACCCATAAACTACTGAAAAAAATTGGTGAGTAGCTGTTAAGATTGTATAAAATTGTAGCAATACAATTGCTTAAAATTGTAAAGCAGTAATGACTGATAATTTTGGTAGTGTAAATTTTATACTGAAATGGCCATTCTTTAATTGGCCTTTTTTCAAGTACTTGGTGGGGGCAGGGTACAGGAGGCAGTGTGTTGATTTTGGAAAACAAAAAAATCCAAGTAATGAAAAATGTTAAGACTTAGTATAGCTAGAAATAAATGTTCTTCTTTCTATACTTTTGTTATAGGTTAATCAGTAAATGTATTATGTACCAGTAGCATTAATCACATAGTTAGTGATTGCTTATGTTTAGAAGATCATTCAATTGCATATAATATTCCTATTACATGATGTAATATATCTCAGCATATGAACTAATATTAACATAGCTTATTTTATGTTTATGGCAAAAACATGCCCTTAAGCTACTGATTTCTATTAAATTAATAGCATTAATTGATCATTTAAATAGAAATATTTCTCCTCTTATTAATGACATGTCATTAGTTTTAACGCAACTTCAGTTAACTCTTACATATAACACTGATTAAAACAAGTTAAATCAATTATCATATAGTTATTTTAAATAAAATTGATAAATATAGAGCAGCATGTTCTAAAATATACTCCCAATTAAAATAAATTATTTTCACATACAGTCGAACTATATAAAAACTTGTACTAAATACAGAGAAAATGAATGTTATAATAGTTTTAATATGCAGACAAGAACCATTTAAACTTAAAATAGAGAATGATCTTTATTAAAATTGTCTAAGGAACAAAAGGTCTTTCCTCTACAGTATTCAGCCATCTCTATTTGTGATTCTTCAGCAATTAAAGCAGATTTATTTTCCTCTTTGTTCCTACTTGCAATACTTGAACAATGCTAGAGAATTGAACTGACTGGAATGTTTTATCTTTCAAAAGCTTTAAAGTTCTATGTACCAATTAGCAAAATACAGTAAAGGTTTAAACTGTTAATAGCCACAACATCTTTAATGCATAGATCTGTAGTATGTTAGGGCTGTATAACAGTTTTCCATTGTATGTCTCTTTTAAGGAGAGTAACTGTGTCAGTTCTTTTCTTGCTTTACTACCTGCTGTGTATGGAAATTGTGTATAGTACTTGACACTTGCTTTCAAGAATTTAAAATTCTTGCATGTTATTATGTAGGCACTTTGGCTCTCAATAAAGTAGAATTGATAATATTTTATTTGTTTGGATTTTATATCAGGTTTTTTGGTCATATTTTAGAGATTACTTTAGGTCATATTTTAGAGATTTATCTGTAAAAATACATTATCTTTTTAATGAAATCAAAGTACATAAGCTGTATATTATCTCCTTGGAAATTGGTTGTCTAACTTTATTTAACTGAATATAATTATAAACTAATCATTAAGGTTTATATCAGTATGTAGACATATAATGCTTCATTTTATACTGTATTTGAATGTAGGTGGGATTTTATTGTTATTTCTTTGGTAGTAGAAAGAGGATAATTTTGTTTTTAGAGTTAGATGGCTTTTTTGATTGGCCAGCTTGTCAGATAATTTCAAAAATTAATTCCAGATACCCACATTAAACTTGTTAAAAGCCTCATGTCCATCATCTGATAGTAAGTTTTTAATGAAGGTAGGGGTGAGAGGAAGTGAAGAAAACAGTAACATCTTTTGGTGACAATCTATAGAAAGAAAATTTACAGTTTTTCTTTATATCATATATTTCTGGGACTAGAGTTGGAATAAAGGAAAGAAAATTGCAGACCTCAGAATTTGAGACTAGCAATCATCGAATCTGTTTCTGGGTTCAAGGTTTCTGATCTTACTTGACTTAGTCTGTACTCTGATGTTATTCTTCAGGATGCCACTTGCAAGCTTACAAGTATCACTTACGTTATACAAGATAAGGAGGCTTAAAACATAGGGCAGTGATATGGAAGCTTTGCTGCTTGCAGTGTCCTATGTGTTCATAAAACTCTCTCTTTATAAGGCATACTTTTCAAGATATGTGTGAATAGGCATTTTGTTCAGTTCCTGTTTCGTATTAAATGTTTTATTTGTTTCAGCTTTGAATTTATTGCATATTATTTGGTGAAGGTCTTTTTTTTTTTAAATTGTAATGCTTCCAATAAAACAGGTTTTAAAAATGATCTTGGCTTTCTCTAAGCAATATATAGGACACAAATAAACTGAAATGTTGGGCTGAGAATGCTAATTTAAATTCAAGAGCTGAGGATTCAATTAGGGTACTGATTTGCATCTGTTATTTACAGTGACTACTGAATATGTATTGTTAGTTAAAATTTATCAATTAAAAGACATTTAAGCATAGTTCACTAGTTAGAAATTTACATCCAAAAAATTAAAATAAAGTTCCTGTTTTAGTAAGCTTTATAATATATTAAACATTCACGTGGCGACTGGAGCAGAATGTGCCTAGACTGAGGACTAAAGCTCCTTTCTGGCTAGGAGTTTTTGACTACAACAATCTGTAACTACAACAGTCTGTAACTGTTGTAAAGATTCTGCAAGGAATTTTTATTAAGCTCATATTTTATTTATAATATAAAAATTGTATTGTACTTTTCCATTTGTTTATTCAGTTATTTGAGCACCCACTATGTACCATATTCTTGGCCCTGGGGATATACAGTAAATAAAGAACAACATTGTTGTCCTTAGAGCTTATATTTTCATGTGTAAGTATATGGCAACTTTATTTCTAAATGATTAAGATACTTTCATAGATTAATGAATGTTAGAGAAAAAAATCAAGCAAGGTGATAGGCTAGAGAATAGCTGGGGGTTTAGGTAAAGTAAAATAGGTGTTATTAATAGGGCAATCAAAGAAAGACACTTTGAGAAGATATGAAATATGAACTAAGGTTTGAATGATGAAGGAGCCAGCTGTGTGAGAAGCCAAGGTAACAGCATACCAAGTAGAGGAAAAAGGTAATGCCGTAAAGGGTGAACTAGCTGGTGACAGGAGTCACAGAAGAGAAGAAAAGCTATGACATAGTGAGTAAGAGTGAGAGTGATATAAAGCACGGTCAGACAGATAGGAAGGAGGTGGTTAGGTAAGACCTTAGGTCCATGGTAACAAGTTTAAATTTTATCTTAATTTTAATGAGAAACCATTATAGGGTTTTAAGTAGGAAAGTGATTTGATCTGATTTACTTCTCAAAAAAGCTTGAGAATTACTTAGCTAATTATGGTTAAAGGTCATCCAAAGAAGTTCAAAGGAAGTGATCTGTTTTTTGGCATTTTTGTTAACTCATATGCCTTTCTTTGACATTCCATGAATTTTAATAGTTTACATCAAGTTTTCTACAAGTGATTGAATTTTTAGCAACTATTTTTTTTTAAGGACCACATTTTTTTTTATCTTTGTATTTTAGATTTTACATATGGTATAACAATTCACTGATTCTTCTATTAAAGAATCTTCTAAATTTGAAATTGCTTTTCTAATAAAGATCTTATTGGGACCTGGAATAATAAATTCATCTTCCCTGAATTTTCTACTCTCTGTGGTACTGATCCTGCTCCACCCCCAAATCAACACCCCCCCCCCCCAAAAAAAAAAAAAAAAAAGAGGAAAATAGTGGAGATTTGTCCTCAGGGTAAAAGAAGGTAAGACTGTCTGAGGTGCTGTCCACCAGGTAGGTGCTGACAAAGCCCCGGATCTCAGATATGTTTGTATTGCCCACTGTTCCTATGTCTTTTTTCCCTCTGTCTTTGTGACTCTTCCTCTTTTGCTGACTGTGTAGCTGATAGTCATCTCTCTCTGTCTTTCTGGCTACTTGTGTTTTCTCTTATCTCTTCTCAGTTTCCCTTTTCAAACGGCTAGCTATTTCTTTCTCCTCCTCTGCTCTTTCCACCCCATCTCTGTCTGGTTTTGACTCTCTGGCCAATTCTTTGGCTAACGTTGTTCATTTCTTTTTTTCATTCTTCTGTGTCTCTTCTACCCTCTTTGTTGTTCTGCCTGTCTTCACACTTTTGTTCCTTTTGCCCTTTTTCTTCAATCTTTGCTTCTTTTTTCCTCTTTTTTTCCAAACGATAGGAGAGCTACATCAGATCCATAGAGGAGAGACAAAGATGACACCACCCTTTAATTACTTTTTCCCTCTCATTGTCTCATTTCCCCCTTTGGGAATATATGGGACTTGAAGACATTTACAAACTGTAAGAAGAACTCTCGTAACTTGTACATGGCATTACTTGAAATTTTCAACCTAATGAGACACTTGGCGATACTAGAAAGACCATGAGCGTATTTATAGATATAGCATTAGGTCTTTAAATCCCTTCTTTTAGTTGTGTGACCTTGAGCATGTTATTTAACCTCTGTGAGTATCCTCTTAAAATGAAAACACTTTAGAGATGTTTTGAAAGTTAATTTAGAATACCCACATTAAACAATAGGAGAATACAATATCTTATTCATCATTCAAGAAAAATCCTCTTTCCCTGCCCCATTGCACTTTTTTCCTATTTAGAGTTGTTAATCTGAAAAGAAAATCAAATGGATATTATAACCCTAGAATCTGAGTTAATTGAGACTGCCATTCTTAGTCAATTTGCTACTCAGATGTTGAGTTCCTTGGGGATCTTGGAGCAAAATATTGACCCTCACTTATATTTGTGAAGTGTATTCATTTGTGTATGTCAGTGTATGTCAAATTAGTATTTAGTGATTTTGTCATGTAACTTGGATTTTCTTACAGCCTGTGGCACTTTACTAAATAATCTGTGATATTACTGCCTTTCTTTACATAGTTTCTGCCAATCAGTTGTGTAGATATATTGCTATATAATTGTCATTCTCATGATAAATTTCTTTAGTCATTTATAACCTGTTTTTCATGGTGTGAATTTTAAACTGTATTACTCTGAAGAAGTTTTTGAAGGGCTTATTTCTGTTATTAAACTTAATATTTGGTCATTAAACTATGTTGGAGAAGGCAATGGCACCCCACTCCAGTACTCTTGCTTGGAAAATCCCATGGACGGAGGAGCCTGGTAGGCTGCAGTCCATGGGGTCGCTGGGAGTCAGACACGACTGAGCGACTTCACTTTCACCTTTCACTTTGATGCATTGGAGAAGGAAATGGCAACCCACTCCGGTGTTCTTGCCTGGAGAATCCCAGGGACGGGGGAGCCTGGTGGGCTGCCGTCTCTGGGGTCGAACAGAGTTGGACATGACTGAAGCGACTTAGCAGCAGCAGCAAACTGTAACTTAAAACATTTTTGTTTTACTTATTTAGTAGCAAAACATATACATTGTTAGAAACATTAACTTGGAAATATTAAATCACCTTTAATGTCATAATCTTGGTGAATTTACTTTTTTGTATGAATATTTAA
Source organism: Bubalus bubalis (assembly GCF_019923935.1). Taxonomy (NCBI): domain Eukaryota; kingdom Metazoa; phylum Chordata; class Mammalia; order Artiodactyla; family Bovidae; genus Bubalus; species Bubalus bubalis. The sequence goes on along the minus strand of NC_059175.1, from coordinate 25,317,007 downwards.
AAATAGCAACATCCAACATACTTACATGCAACACAAATTATGGTTTGTAGTTTGATGTCCTGTTTTGTTTTTTTTTTTACTTTATTTGCATGTTTTTTTACTTTATTTGCATTTTTTTTTTTACTTGTGACTATCTTTAAAATTATTCAAAAGAATGATTGTAAATTGATATATAACCTCTCATTTTATGGCTATCCCATAATAATATCTTTTGTTATTTTTGTGTTGTGTTTATTTTGTGTTATTTTTGTAACATGTTTTGTGTATAATATAGGTTGTTTACAATTTTTTGCAGTTACACACAATGCTAGAATGAACATCTGTATTCCTAAGTCTAATCTTCGATAAAAGTGAAAGTGTTAGTTGCTCAGTTGTGTCCAACTGTTTGTGACCCTATGGTCTGTAGCACTTGAGGCACCCCCATTCATGGAATTCTGCAGGCAAGAATACTGAAGTGGGTAGCCGTTCCCTTCTCCAGAAGATCTTCCCAGCCCAGGAATTGAACCCAGGTCTCCTGCATTGCAAGCAGATTCTTTACCATCTGAGCCACCAGGGAAGCCCAATCTTTTTGATAACGTTTCAATTTTAGGATTGATTTTTAGAAGTGTGATTACTAACTTAAAGGGCTTACTTATTGTAAATATTTTAATTTTTTGATACCTAAACATGATTAATAACCTTCTTGAGAGGTTTTTCTTTCTTTCTTTCTTTCTTTTACTTTTTTACTTTAACTATATAATTGTAGAGATATGGCTTTTCATGGCCTGTATTTTTTTCTAGTATACATTATCCAGTTCTAAAGATGCCTTTCAGACTGACACATAGGGTGTTACATGTTCTATCTAATGGGTAAATACTGTACATCTAAAAATTAGAAAATAATAAAAACACAGAGTAGTTAAATGATGTAGCATTGAGTTAGAAAGTACTTCAAAACTTAGTATATCCTGAGAATCAGCATTATGAATTTAGCTGTCATTGAACTATCAAGTTGTGTGTGTGTACGTTGATATAGTTACATCATGATGCTGCTAAGTCACTTCAGTCGTATCCAACTCTCTGCGACCCCATAGACAGCAGCCCACCAGTCTCTTCTGTCCCTAGGATTCTCCAGGCAAGAACACTGGAGTGGGTTGCCATTTCCTATAAATGTAAAATATTAGGCCACTGCATAGCAATTAGTACTACTATTGCTATTACTATTCTTTTATAATGCATTGTAACAGAGAGTTTGTTATATAAAGAATGTATCTGAGTGATATTCTTCATATCTTATGTGTCAGTTTGTATTCTTTACTACAAAGCCTTTCCAGAACAATGCAAGGTGATCAGCCACTAATATATCTATAGTACTTATCCTCACCATTTATTGGTGAACTACATTATTTTTAATTTCTAATTTAATTTTATTGTAATCAACAACATAGTATTTATGATTTCAGTTTTGAAATTTTCTTAGACTATTTTATGGCTCAGAATATGGTATATTTTGATTAGTGTTTCATGTACATTTGGAAAAAATGTGCATTTTTTCTTTTGGGGTTTGGTGATCTATAAATTTCAATTAAGTTTTTGGTTGGTTAATAGCATTGTTCAGATTTCCTTTTCCTTACTGCTGTTTTTGTCTGTCTTCTGTCAGTTACTGAGAGAGAAGTGTTAACATCTCAAAAAACAATTTGTTTCTTCTGTCGGATCACTTTTTGCTTCAGTTATTTTGAAGCTCTACTTTTAGATGCATAGACATTGATTGAAGAGTCTTACGTGTTCATGATGAATTGATGTTTTTATCCTTATGAAACGTCTCTCTTTATCCTGGTGCTAATCCTTGTTCTGAAGTCTACTTTGGTGATATTAATATAGCTTCCATTTTCTTATTCTTAGTTTTACATGGTGCATCTTATTCTGCCTTTTACTTTTAACCTATTTGTGAGCTTACATTTAAAGTTTGTACCTTGCACATATATTTTGCTCTTGCTTTATTTTATGTAGTTTGACAGTCTCTGCCTTTTAATTTCCATTTGATTTGTTTTCTCCTCCTCCTTACCTTTATCATTTTCATTTTGGATTGAGTACATTTTTGGAAACCCAGTTTTTCTTCTCTATTAATGTCTTAGCTCTACCTCCTTTTTTTAATGGTTGCTTTATGGATTACAACATGCATTCTTAACTTTGTACAGTCTACTGTGAACTGTTAGGTTGATGCAAATGTAATTGTGGTTCAGGCAATAAATTTTAAATCATTATAACAAGGGTCAAAAACATCTTTATTAATCAAAGTAGGAACTATTACAATCCACACATTTTTGCCAATAAGAAATGTTTGTTTTTTCCTGTAGTATAAAAATCCAAGCTTCAGGATTCAGTGAACTCTTGGAAAGCTTTTTCTACCTCCTGCTGGTTGGAGAAGCATTTACCTTGCAAAAAGTTGTCAAGATGCTTGAAGAAGTGGTAGTTGGTTGGCGAGAGGTCAGGTGAATATGGTAGATGAGGCAAAACTTTGTAGCCCAATTTGTTCAACTTTTGAAGCTTTGGTTGTGTGACATTGTCAGGTGTTGTCATGGAGAAGAATTGGGTCCTTTCTGTTGACCAGTCTTGGCTGCAGGCATTGCAGTTTTTGGTGCATCTCATCAGTTTGCCAGGAATACTTCTCAGATATATTGGTTTCACTGGGATTCAGAAAGCTGTAGAGGATCAGACAGGCAAGAGACCACCAAACAGTGACCATGACATTTTTTTCATGCAAGTTTGGCTTTGGGAACTCCTTTGGAACTTCTTGATCTACCCACAGTGCTGGTTTCACCAGTTGTTTTCTAAAATCCACTTTTTTGTTGCACATCACAATCCATTGTTGTTGCTTAGAATAAGAGATGACACTTCATAATGTTAATTTTTTTTGTTTGCGATCAGCTCACAAGGTCGGAGAAGGCAATGGTAACCCACTCCAGTACTCTTGCCTGGAAAATCCAATGGACGGAGGAGCCTTGTAGGCTGCAGTCCATGGGGTCTCTAGGAGTCGAACACGACTGAGCGACTTCATTTTCACTTTTCACTTTGATGCATTGGAGAATGAAATGGCAACCCACTCCAGTGTTCTTGCTTGGAGAATCCCAGGGACGGGGGAGCTTGGTGGGCTGCCGTCTCTGAGGTCACACAGAGTCGGACACGACTAAAGCGACTTAGCAGCAGCAGCAGCAGCACAAGATACCCACTTACTGAGTTTTTCACCTTTTCACTTTGCTTCAAATGCCAAACGACCATAGAATGGTCAACATTGAGTTCTTCAGCAACTTCTTGTGTAGTTGTAAGAGGATCAGCTTTAGTGATCCTCTCAGTTGGTCTTGGTCAACTTCTGAGGGCCAGCCATTATCATCTTCAAGGCGCTTGTCTCCTTTGCAAAGCTTTTTGAACCACCACTGCACACTGTACTTTCATTAGAAGTTCCTGGGCCAAATGCAGTGTTGATGCTGTGGGCTCTCTCTGCTGCTTTGCAACCCATTTTGAACTCAAATAAGAAAATCATTCGAATTTGCTTTTTGTCTAACATCATTGCCCTAGTCTAAAATAAATATAAAATAAGTAGCAAGTGACGAGTCCTTAACAAAAACATAACATAAAGTGAGAAATGTGCATTAAAATGATGTAGAACATGACCACATTTATTTAAGACTATATTCCAGTATCAAATGGCAAAGTTCAACAGTGCAAAACTGCAGTTACTTTGCACCAACCAAGTGGTTGTCTGAGGAGGAGAAAAGGAAAGATATACCCAGATGAATGCAGCCTTCCAGAGAATAGCAGGGAGAGATAAGAAGGCCTTCTTCAAATGAACAATGCAAAGAAGTAGAGGAAAACAATAAAATTGGAAAGACTAGAGATCTTTTCAAGAAAATTGGAGATTTCAAGGCAACATTTTCATGTAGGGATGTGCATGATAAAGAACAGAAATGGTAAGGACCTAACAGAGGCAGAAGAGATTAAGAAGTAGCAAAAATACATAAAAGAACTATACAAAAAAGGTCTTAATGACCCAGATAACCATGAAGGTGTGGTCACTCATCTAGAGTCAGAGATCCTAGAGTGTGAAGTCCAGTGGGTCTTGGGGAAAAATTACTACAAAGATAGCAGAGGTGATGGAATTCCAACTGAGCTATTTCAAATCCTAAAAGATGATGCTGTGAATGTGCTGCACTCAATATGCAAGTAAATTTGGAAAACTCAGCAGTGGCCACAGGGCTGGAAAAGGTTGGTTTTCATTCTAATCTCAAAGAAGGGCAGTGCCATAGAATGTTCAAACTACCATACAATTGCACTCATTTCACATGGTAGTAAGGTAATGCTCAAAATCCTTCAAGCTAGGCTTCTACAGTACATGAACTGAGAAATTCCACATGTACAAGCTGAATTTAGAAAAGGCAGAGGAACCAGAGATCAAATTTCCAACATCTGTTGGATCATAGAAAAAACAAGAGAATTCCAGAAAAACGTGTACTTCTGCTTCATTGACTATGCTAAAGCCTTTGACTTTGTGGATCATAACAATCTGTGGAAAATTCTTAAAGGGATGAGAATACCAGGCCATATTACCTGCTTCCTGAGAAGCCTGTATGCAGGTTAAGAAGCAGCACTTAAAACCAGATATGAAACAATGGACTGGTTCCAGATTGGGGAAGGAGTACTTCAAGGCTATATATTGTCACCTTGCTTATTTAAGCAGAAAAAATTTTATATTTACTCAGAAAGTTACCATTTCTGAAGTTCTTTCCATCTGGTATCTTTGCTTCAGCCTGTAGAACTTCATTTAACATTGTGTATTGTGCAGATCTTTGGGGGCAAAATCTCAGCTTTTGTTTATTTGGAAGTGCCTTTATTTTGCCTCTGCTTTTGAAAGAGTTTTTTGTTGTTGTTGTTGTTGTTGTTGTTTTTTTTTTTTTTTTTTTGCTCAGGCTACCATAACAAAATACCATAGACTGAATGGCTTAAACAACAGAAATTTATTTTCCCATAGTTCTAGAGGCTAGAAGTCCAAGATTCTGGTGCCTCTATGGTTAGTTTCTGATAGGACTGTCTCTGGCTTGTAGGTGTCTGCATCTCACATGGCATAGAAAAGAAAGCAAGCACCCTGTCGTCTCTTTTTACAAAGGCACTAATCCCATCATAAGGACCCCACTTCATAACCCATCTAACCCTAATTACCTCCCAAAGGCCTTGTCTCCAAATATCTCATATTTGGTCTTAAGGGTTCAATCTATGAATTTGAGAGGGCAGGGGGACTCTGAATGTTATGGGTATTCAGTCCATAACCACCTCTTCATTGGATATAGAATTCTAGATTGAAAGTTTTTAGCACTTTAAAGATATCATTCCACTTTCTTTTTTAAAAAAATTGTAAATATGCATAACAAAATTTACGATTTTAACCACTTTTAAGTGTATAATTCAGTGGCACTAAGCATTTTCACAGTATTGTGCAACCATTACCACTATCCATTTTTGGAACATTTTTGTGATCCCAGAGAGAAACCCTGAACCCTTTAAACGATAACTCCCCATTATCTCCTTTTAGTCTCTAGTAACCTTTTTTATGCCTTCTGGCTATATTAATTTGCCAAATAATATATGATATAAGCATAAACCATATAATATTTGTCCTTTTGTGACTGGCTTATTTCATTTAGCATGATGTTTTCAAGGTTCATCCATGTTATATAGCATGTGTCAGAATTTCATTCCTTTTTGAGCTTATGTTGTATATATGTGCCGTATTGTTTATCCATTCATCTGTTGATGGACATTTGGATAGTTTCCACCTTTGCCTGTTGTAAATAATGCTGCTATGTGCATGGATGTGCAAATATCTGTTGTACAGTCCCTGCTTTAAGTGGAATTGTTTGGATTATACACTAACTCTATGTTCAACAGTTTGAAGAATGACCAGACTGTGGCTGTACCATTTTCACGTTCCCACCAGCAACACACAAGGGTTCCAGTTTCTCTACATCCTTCCTCATCAGCACTTACTTTCCATGGTTTTAGATAATAGCCATCCTAATGGGTGTCAAAAGGTATCTCATTGTGGTTTTGATCTGCATTTTCTTAATGACTAGTGATAACTGAGCATTTTTTCATGTGCTGGTTGGTCATTTGCATATCTTTGGAGAAATGTCTGTTCAAGTACTTTGTACATTTTTTTATGTGGTTTGTTTTTTGTTGAGTTGTAGGAGTTCTTTATATATTCTGGGCTTCCCTGGTGGCTTAGCTGGTAGGGAATCTACCTGCAACGTGGGAGACATTGTAAGTTCAGTCCCTGGGTTGGGACAATCCCCTGGAGAAGGGAAGGGCTACCCAGTCCAGTGTTCTTGCCTGGAGGATTCCATGAATGGGGTTGCCTTGAGCGCTACAGACCATAGCGTCTCAAAGAGACAGACACAACTGAGCGACTTTCACTTCACTTTATATATTCTGAATATTTATCTATTATCACGTATATGTCCTTTGGTGCACAAAACTTAGGAGATTTATAGTTTTAAGTATTTACATTTAGGTTTTTGATCCATTTTGAGCTAACTTTTGTGTATGATAGTAGGTAAAGAATTCAGTTTTATTCTTTGGCATGTGGGTATGCAGTTTTCCCAGCACCATTTGTTAGTGCTTTCCCCATTGAAATGGTCTTGGCATTTTTTATCAGGCCTTTTTTATCACGATAAATCTAGTTACTGTTTGTTGAAAAAAAGTGGTAAGTGAAAAAAATGTTAGTTGCTCAATTGTGTCTGACTCTTTGCAATCCCATGGACTGTAGCCCACCAGGGTCCCATGTCCATGGAATTCTCCAGGAAAGAATACCGGAGTGAGTAACCATTCCCTTCTCTCGGGGATCGTCCCAACCCAGGGATTGAACCCAGGTCTCCTGCATTGCAGACAGATTCTTTACCATCTGAAGCCCTTAAAGTTATAACAATATTATTGATTATATTTCATATGGTGTATTAATACATTACATCCCCATGACCTATTTATTTTATATGTGGAAGTTTGTACCTCTTAATCCTCTTCATCTATTTTGTCCACCTTCCATCCACTCCTCCCACTGATAACCACCAGTTTATTTCCTGTATCTATAAGTCTGTTTTGTTTTTTAGATTCTACATGTAAGTGAAATCATAGGTTTGTCTTTTCTGACTTACTTCACTTTGCATTATACCCCCTAGGTCCGTCCATATTGTTGCAAATGGCAAGATTTCTTTTTAGGGCCAAGTAATATTCCATTGTATTTATGTGTACATCTTGTTTATCCATTCATCCATCAGTAGGTGCTTAGGTTGTTTTTATATCCTGGCTATTATAAATAATGCTGCAGTGAACATAGAGGTGCATATATCTTTTAAATTGGAATTTAAATCTTTGCATATTGTTCATTGTTAGTGTATAGAAACACAACTGGTATTTGTTGTGTGTTGAGGTAGTCCAGTGGTAAAGAATCTGTCTGCCAATGCAGGAGGCATGGGGGACATAGGTTCTATCCGTGGCTTGGGAAGATACCTGGAGAAGGAAATGGCAGCCCACTCCAGTATTCTTGCCAGGGAAACCCAATGGACAGAGGAGCATCCTGTGGGGTCACAAAGAGTCAGATACGACTTAGTGATAGAGCATACATGATTTTTTTTTAATCCTGCCACTTTGTTGAACTTGTTCATTAGCTCTAATAGGTTTTGTGATTGTGTGTAGTATCCTATAAATCTGTGAGCAGAGATAATTTTACCACTTTTCAATTTGGATGCCTTTAATTTCTTTTTCTTGAGAACTCTGCCTCACAAATGTTAGTAGCCCTGTGTTCTAATCACTATACTGTTTCTGCTCCTCAAGGCTGTGGTGTTCTGCTTGGGCTCTATCATGGTCTGCAGTGTGCCTCCAGATAAAACTGGGACAACTGTAAGACTTCATCATGAATTTTCCTTCTTTCAGGGATAACAATATGATGCTGCCTATTATCCAGTTGTCTAATATCTGAAAAAAATTGCTTTCCCAATTTTATAGTTTTACAAGCCCACAATGGTAGTCTGATATGTGTTACTCTATCATGGATCCAAATAAAAATCCATATACTGCATTGTGACAGCCTTTTACAATAATGGCTTTAATGAATCTTTAATTTTTTAAACCAGCCTTTTAACAATTTGCTCCATTATTGATGCTCTCAGTTATTTCTGTAAAACATCCTTACCAATGTACTGCATATTATGTCTTAATTTAAATATACTACCAGACTTCAGCTCTCAGTAATGAGTCATGTTTACCAAGACTCAGCTGTGCTTGTTTCCATACCTTTCTATGCCAGTTTTACTTACCATTGTAATTACATAATTTAATTGGATACTACAATCTGAATGCTGCTATATGGGGGACAAAGAGTTCTTTATATGATTGTTCTTTTGAATACTTTGAAAATATAATAAAGGTGAATTTCTGACATGATTTTTGTCAAATTAGGTGGTGGTGAAACAGTTATAAAAGGTTGTGCTACAAAAGGAAATCTAGACTGATTTTGGACTTAATGTTTCACAAATCTCTTTGTATTCTTTGCATTTTTAAAAAACAAAACTGTAGGTTGTAGATCTGCATTTTCTTGGTAGTTTATGACAGAAACAACACTTGGAATTCTAACCGCTGGACCTACACTCAAAGGAAGGGTACTGGCCCTATATCCGATGTACATGTGTACCTTTTAAGTTATAATACAGTATTCAAAGTGTGGCTGTGTATGCATGAATGTGTGTATTCACTTAATGATCTTCTATTTTCACCAATATTTTCAGTTAACAACTATCTGTTCCTAAGTCAGAAAAGAGACTTCTATCCATAGCTTAACTTTTATTTTTATGCTAGATTAATGAGGGATTGTCTTACACTTTTTTGTCTCCTTGAAGATTGACTTTCACACATTGTCTCTTGAAGGTTGTTTTACTAAACTAGAAACATTCAGCTTTAGATTATTTTCAGTTCCTTTCCAGATATAACTAATTTCATTTATTGTTTAAACCACCACTTGTTTTTCAGTTGTTTATTCACCTTCTCTCCCTTTGCCCTGATGTTTGTTTATTCAACGGTTATTTCATATTTAGTTCTCTGCTGCTGTGGCTTTTGTTCTAGTAATTCTTAATTTACGTTGTGTGTACGTCAGCTTTTTAATTTATTACCAGGGTATGAGAAGGACTGTTTGATTATGAAATAACAGAGTGGCTCTTTTAAAAATGTAATATGTTATAGAAGTTCCAAGTGTTTTGTGGCCATTTTTTTCCCCTTTATTTCAGCTTCTGAAAAAACTATTATGTGACTTACTGTAGCTACATGAATTAGTAATTTAAAAATCAAAAAAATTCTGGATCATTGGATTAAAAAGTAAACAAGGAGGGGTTTAGGTATTAAGTTGATCATTATTAATATGCTATATCTTACAAGTGTAAAACAATTACTTAATAACTTTCAGATGCTTCATTGAAGCATACTGGTTTTCACTGAGGCAGTATTGACCAATTTATTTTGTAAGCTTTTTTTTTTTTTTTTGTAAGTAACTTTCACTTCTTTCAAAGTTAATAGAAAATGATTGTTTCCAGTGTTTCCTTGTAAAAGTGAAGTCTTCCAGTGGATTTTCCTGATTGGGAGAGAAAGTTTATTTCTATATTATTTAAAACAATTACAGCTTTCCAGGGGAGTTCCCTTGCTCCCTAGTGATAAGGATTCCAGCTGGGCTTTCACTGCTGTGGCCCGGGTTCAATCCCTGGTGAGGGAACTGAGAATTCCTCAAGCTGCGAAGTGTGGCCAAAAAAACAAAAAAAGTTACAGCATTCTGTCTTAAAATGTCTGTTTAGTAAACTTGATTTGGCTATGTCATACGTCAGATCATATACTATAACTGTACAGTAAGAATCTGAACATAAATCCTTATACCATTACAAAAAAATTATGCATTTGTAGTATGTTCCGGAGTTACATTTTGAACAGTCAATTAGATTTTAGGTAAGTGTTACCTTTTCCCACCTGTTTCTACTGGTAGCAGCTCCTATAAAATAATATCATTTGAGTCAATTTTGAGGAAATTTTGTTAATTTTTAAAAATATTCTTACAAGTCAAAAATCAAATTCATCTTCTTCTTTACAGGTTTGTAAGGAAGAATATACAATTAGTAAATTCAGTCCAATTAATATATACTATTTTTCTGTGCCTTTAAAGCATAAATAGAAACTGACCCATATTGTGAGTAGCAATATAAAATTTTACCACTCTTTAAAAAACAATGTGATAACATATCAGAAACCATAGAAATTTATCATAACCTTTGACCTAGTTAATATAACCCTCAGTTCAGTTCAGTTCAGTAGCTCAATCATGTCTGACTCTTTGCAACCCCATGAATTGCAGCACGTCACGCCTCCCTGTCCATCACCAACTCCCGGAGTTCACTCAAACTGACGTTCATTGAGTCGGTGATGCCATCCAGTCATCTCATCCTCTGTAGTCCCCTTCTCCTCTTGCCCCCAATCCCTCCCAGCATCAGAGTCTTTTCCAATGAGACAACTTTTCGCATGAGGTGGCCAAAGTACTGGAGTTTCAGCTTTAGCATAATTCCTTCCAAAGAAATCCCAGAGCTGATCTCCTTCAGAATGGACTGGTTGGATCTCCTTGCAGTCCATGGGACTCGCAAGAGTCTTCTCCAACACCACAGTTCAAGAGCATCAATTCTTCGGCGCTCAGCCTTCTTCACAGTCCAACTCTCACATCCATACATGACTACTGGAAAAACCATAGCCTTGACTAGATGGACCTTTGTTGGCAAAGTAATGTCTCTGCTTTTGAATATGCTATCTAGGTTGGTCATAACTTTCCTTCCAAGGAGTAAGCGTCTTTTAATTTCATGGCTGCAGTCACCATCTGCAGTGATTTTGGAGCCCAGAAAAATAAAGTCTGACACTGTTTCCACCGTTTCCCCATCTATTTCCCATGAAGTGATGGGACCGGATGCCATGACCTTCGTTTTCTGAATGTTGAGCTTTAAGCCAACTTTTTCACTCTCCACTTTCACTTTCACTTTCACTTTCATCAAGAGGCTTTTTAGTTCCTCTTCACTTTCTGTCATAAGGGTGACTAACCTTAATTAGGATACTGAGATTTTCATTGCAGTAAACTATACTGTAAAAGAAATAACAACAATTTGATTTTTCAGTAATAAGGGATTGGCTAAGAAATTGTGGCATATCAACTTCATAGATTATTAATGAGGCCATTAAAACAAGAAATATCAAAACAGGGTAACTACATGGAAAACAAAGTAAGTGATGTGATACTTGAAAATAGTGCAGAATAACTATTATCACTGTGTAAAGTAGATATGTATATAGATCATTACTGTGTCATAAACATAAGAAAAGCAGTTGCTAAGACTTTAAACATATGGATATATTTTTATTTTTCTATTTTTTGGTTGTACCAGGTCTTCATTGCTGCCCATGGGCTTTCGTTAGTTGCAGAGGGCAAGGGGCTGCTCTAGTTGTAGCTTGCAGGCGTCTTATTGCAGTGGCTTCTCTTGCTGAGCATAGGCTCTAGGGTGCATGGACTTCAGTAGCTGCAGAACATGGGCTCAGTAGCTGTGGCTTGCAGGTCTTAGAGCACAAGCTCAGTAGTTGTGGCCCACAGGCTCAGTTGCTCCTCAACATGTGGAGTATTCCCAGACCAGGGATCAAACCCATGTCCCTTGCATCAGCAGGCTGATTCTTATCTCACTATACCACTAGGGAAGTCCAAATATATGAATATATTTTTAAATTTTTTCTGTAATTTTTTTATAATGTTTTAACAGTAACTTCTTAAAATCATAACTATCCTGAAAGAATCATCTTCTGTCTCCTTCTGCAGTTAGAAAAAGTAACTGAAGAAGGAGATAGATACTTCTGCCTTTAAAACCAAATGCAGTCTCTCTTTTATTTGACCCCATGGCATTTATCACATTTTACTTTGTATCCTGACTTAATCCTTCCAAACATTACTATGAGGTATGTTTTGTAGTACCTGGATGGGGGGCTCTTACCACACAGCTTACAGGATCTTACTTCCCTGACTAGGAATTGAACCTGTGCTCTCGGCAGTGAAAGCATGGAGTCCTAACCACTGAAATGCCAGGGAATTCTCTGTAGTACATTTTTTGAAGGAGGAAGCTGAAGGAATTTAAGTAACTTGTCAATATTGCACAGGTAGCAAATGGTGGGGCTTGGGTTCCTTGAGATTTATCTGAGTCTTAATTAATACTGTATTTTACAGTAATGATTATTTAGTGATCCCCCCTCCTTCTTATGGGTGCATAGATTATAGACTTTTTAAGTTCAGGAATAAAGTCTTATTTTTATTTTGACACATACAAAAATGGAATATCCAGCCTTTAAGAAGAAAACTAGGCTTTTCTCTAGACTTGAAGCAACTTAATTGACTTTAATTACAAAATCTTTTGTTGTATTTTATTTACTAACTTATATTATCCCATCCCAAGAAGATGGGAATTTTTTTGCATCTCACCAACAACCTCCCATTACTTGTTCACTCTGTCTTTTTAAAAAAGTCAGATAGTAATTTTCATGAGAATAGAGATCATGTCTTTACCTCTGAGCATTGTGTCTAGGTTCTAATACCTAGTAGGCACTAAAAATACATGTGACATTTTTTTATTGCCCAGGCACTTTACATACATTATTTAGTCCTCATTTTACCTTGTTTAATTGATCCTTATACATAATATTTTAGGAGAAATCTATTAATTTGCCCAACAAAAGCGGGATTCTAACCCAGTTTTGACTCAGCCCTTTGCTTACAGCCATTCCTGTACCCTAACGTGCTCAGAAGGATCTAGGAGTAATGAAAATAGTTTGAGAATGAGACATAAATGTCCCTAATTCTTAAGATTTTTTTAAAATCATTGTATGATTAGGTGTATCATTTGCTTGAGCTATTGTTAGTTTTGTAACAACATTCCATTTAAAATTGAACTTTTGGTTTCCTGATGTGTGCCAAGTCTCTTCAGTCATGTTTGACTCTGCGACCCCATGAACTGTAGCCCGGCAGGCTCCTCTGTCCATAGGATTCTCCAGGCAAGAATACTGGAGTGGGTTGCCACTTCCTTCTCCAGGGCATCTTCCCGACTCAGGGATTGAACCTGTGTTTCTTATGGCTTCTGCATTGGCAGGCAAGTTCTTTATCACTAGCACCACCACCCAGGTTTGGTTTCATGTTAGCTTTGCTCGATATGCAAGATAAAATGGATGATATGTTTCAACCCTTGTTTCATTACCTTGTTAGACTCCTACATCAATGTCTTGCTTTAACAAACAAAAATTGTTTCTACTGGCACACTTCTCGTTTATAGCTTTGATTGTATCTTGATTTTTAGAAGTGTTTCAAGTTCTTCCATGATAAATACATATGGTTATGCTATCTGCCAAATCTATTATTTTTCAAACTAGTATTTATTTAGTATAGTGTCCTTCATTATTTATTAGACCACTTAATGAGTTTCTTGTATTAAGTATCTGTAGACTACTTGAAAGGAAGTTTTTATTATAGATCCAGGATTGTTTTCAACATCTTTCATTGTTGAAGTAGAATATAAACAGAATCATCAAATTTAGATGGATTTTAGTCCTAAAACAAACACATAATTGGTAACTAATAGCCTGCAGTAGAACAAGTTTCTGTAAACAGTGTTTGTACTTAATGTTCCAATATGTACTCTATTAAAACTTTTCAACATTGATCCACAAATAACATACAGTGTAGTGAACTTATTACCAAAAAGCCTGTTAAGAATTTTGACTCCTCTGGGTATACTGGGAGATCTATCAGAAATTCATCCAACGTGGTGAAAGCGTTTTTCATTAATTTCTCTTTATGACAGGTGTAAAGTATTAAGGTTAAGTGGGTGGGGCAACCGGAAGTAATTACTAAGGCCAGTGGCATTTTTGTGGTTTAATAAAGGCAGAAGCTAATTATTCAGTTTTTATTTAAGTGAAATGGTGCCAAAAAGGAGGTTCCTGCAGAGCAGCTGCACTCCTTCAGTGTTACCCTAATTTACCAAAGACACAACTGTCACAAACAAAACTTTTAAACTTGATATATAGCCACAAAAGTAAGGAGGCTTTTGTTTGGAGTGCATGCAGAAGAACTCCTTTATACAAATCAACCGGCAGATGACAGACAATGATGAAAATTTGATTCTTTGAAGTCATAATAGTCATTGAAATGTGTGAAATTCTGGTATTGAAAAGAGAGCGGCCAGCAAGACTCTAAATCCTGGGTGGTTGCAAGAAGCTTGCTGGGAGGTTTTTCTGCATTTTGACACCAACTTCCCATTGCTTGTTCCCTGCTTCCTTTGTTTAAAAAAAAGTTGAATTCACACAAGATAAATGGGGACAGTTGATAACCGAATCATACAGTTTTTATATGGAAAACTAATATTTTATAATGGAAATTGGCATTTGAAAGAATAAAGTTCATTTACATATACTGGCATATACTTTCTTAATGATTTTTTAAATTCCTCTTCAATTTAAACTAGACTTGTGAAATGGAGAGTCAGTGTATCAGCTCTTATAAATTTAAAATTGTGAAAAAGATCATACTAAAAGAGTAGAACTTTGAAATTATGATATGCTTGTAGCAAAGTAGCAAATTTTTAAATCTATGAATCATGATTAGGTAACTAGTTACTATTTCTTAAATAGCATATTGTACACAAGTTTGTATTTATGAAACTTTATGAAGATATTTAGTAATGTAAACATAGGTGTCATGCTTGATCCAATTGTTAAAAATTAAAAAGTTTTAAAATTCAGTAAGTGCATATATTATGTATAGAGTTACTTGTTTCATTAGAATTTATAAATACTAACTGGTGAGTCTTGAGATTATTCAGGTGCCAACTTGCAGCCTTCTCCTATCTTATGTGTTTTAACTTTTTTGTAGACATAGAAAATCTATGAATTATTATTTATAAATAACCTATTTTACCAATGAAATGAGAAATCTGTGAAAGGCAACACTGACATCTTTTATGTTTTTGAAAAATAATCACATATGATCCATACTGCAGTAGAAAAGTGGAAATCTAAAAACAGTATCATTAAAATAGAAATCTAAAGAGTATCATTAGTTCAGTATAGTTTCAGTAGTCTTCAGATGATTGATTTATTTTCAAAAGTTGAGTCACAGATAGGTCAGTGAGAACTTTGAGGAAAAGCAAAGCATTGAAGACACGTAAAACGTTCATAGTGCCTCATAGTTCTTTTCAAGTATTACATTGTTTTAATGGAATCTTGGAATGGGAGCTTTAGCCCATTGAAATGTGGCTTAAAGGACATGTTCTGTCACTTGCTGAAGCTGTGTGGATGAAATGATAACAATAGAGTGTTGTGATGCGTTTTAAAAGTGTGAGAAATCAGTTTGTCTAGACTGTGTGTGTGCCTACAAGGACTAGGAATTTTAGAGCTTCTGTGCCCTTTAGGTGTCAAGTATGTGAGAGATGCCAAGCCTTTTTATTCTGTCTTTGGCAGCAGTTCAACTCTCCAGTACCTTACATGTCTTCTGCTGGCAAAGGGCTTCTATGTCAGAACAACTTGGACTTCAAAATTCAGAAACTCATTTGTTTGAATGCCAGTTTTATTTGGAGAAGATACCAAATAATTGCCATAATTTGAGAAGGCACGGAAGCACCTGCAGCTAGGAGCTTAGCAACTTTTGTAGCCACTGATTTTAAAGTGGTTTTCCATCCTTAAAAAATCATGCTGTGCCTTTCTGCTTTGATAGTACAAATCAAGAAATATTCTTTCCATTTTACTAAAGCTTTATTGGTTTTTAAATTACTTTGGCATATGCATACAATATAGACATTTATTAAGAAAAAGTAAGTCTGTTTCCTGAAGTGGTATTAAGAGATTAATATGCTGTCTTTTCTGTAAGTCTTAATTAAAAGAATAGCCAACTTATAGCTTCAGCTTTTATGAGCTCAGCTTAGAATGGAGGTCTTGCTATGGAATCTGACAATGATGCCTCATCCCATAATTTTGTAATATACTTACTGTTCGTTTATACTTTGCTTCAGCTATAACTAGATTTTTTTTAATGTGAAAATATATAATATTAAATACTAAGTTAATGTGAAAGATTACCAACACTGTAGTGAATTCAAAGGGGGAAATAAACATTAAGGACTTTCCAGGAGCTGAATTTCTTTCAAGCTCTTGAGTAGAGGAATATTCTTTAGAAAGTTATTGAATGTAATAATAACCTGAAATTACTTTTCTTTGAGGATGAACTTGACAATCTGTAATAACTTGACATATTGATGCCTTTAACAATTATGTATCAGTTGTATTCGTTTAGCTTTTATTTTATTCTATAAACTTTAAAAACGTAGGCATATACTAGATGTACATTTTTGTGTAAATATTTATATGGATCATTTTTATAGTTTCTCCAAATAGACCAACTATGACAAAGTAACCACACCTAATTATTGGTACAGGTGAGAAGGTATAGTTGTCAGCTAAAATAACTTTAAGGAATTGTTTCTCTAATCTGTGGGTAGAAAGTTTAGTTGAGTCAGATATACATTTAGTTTTTTCCCAGTATATATTGCAACTAAGAACTCCTAGTATTTCTTTGGTCTAAAGCATTGATTAGAGTGGAACTACAAATAAACATGAAATTAAAATTAACAAAATGTGCTAAGTTTTCTAGTTTTCACAATTTTGATACAATCATTTACATGTTTAACCTGTTGTTTTTAACCAGTTTTTTAAAGTTTACCTTAGTAAGGAACCATAATTTTAAAATGCTTTATGAGCATAATATAGTTGACCGTAATATGATTTTACATTGCTAGAATGAAGTATTTTACCATTACTAAATGGAGACTTAAACTCTAAATTACTTTGTTGTTTTGTGTCCTGATTGCTACTACAGTTTGAATATATTTAATCAGGGAGTCAAAATTGTATTTATTCATCAGTTGACCTTTTGTTATTGGATAGAAATGTAGAAAAAGAGAGTCAAGTTATCATTGTTTTCCTCTAACATTTCTGCAAAAATTGTGCAGATTTTTTTATCTTTGCAGAATAAGTTTGACACCTATTTGATATCCTTTTCTCTTCAGTAGGTTTCATTAAAGAGAGATAAATCAAAAGGGTAATTAAAGTTGTTAATTGATTTTAATTGTTTACAAAAAGGGTCAGGCCTTTCTCTGAAGAGAATGCCTTGTAAGCAGCATAACACAGAAACCACTGGCAATAGATATTTTTTTCTATTTAAAATTTAGTCACTTTTTATATTTGTTTACTTTTAATATCCCTTTACATTCTTTCTCTGCTAATTATACCAGCTCATGAAATCAGAGTCTACTCAGTATAGGCTTTTCTGCCAGCAGATGCTACAAAAATTACCAGTACCTTGTTGTACAAAATGGGCCTAAATTTTTTTATGAGCCCTTTCCCACTGCACCCTAACATTCGCCCAATATATCTTTTCCAAATATCAAAATAGTAGTTTACATGGTAAAATAACAAAGAAGTAAAATAAAGCTTAAATAATTATACATAAGTATGTATTGTAAGATACAGAAAGCAACAAAAATGCATTAGGGTGTAAGTGGGCTGTTAGCAACACATTTGCTTGTTTTTCTGTAGGATATTACTACTTTAACTGGTGTTCCAGAAGAGCATATCAAAACTAGAAAAGCCAGGATCTTTGTTCCTGCTCGCAATAACATGCAGTCTGGAGTAAACAACACAAAGAAATGGAAGATGGAGTTTGATACCAGAGAGAGATGGGAAAATCCTTTGATGGGTTGGGCGTCAACGTGAGTATTTTGGTTTGATTTGAATACTATTTTCGGCTCTTTTTCTGTGTAGATTTTCCTTTTAAATGCACTGATTTTCAGGCTCTTTTGTATACAGGATGCCTTATGACAATACTTTTTGAGACAGTTTTGCATAGATATCACCATGTTTAATGGTATAGACATATACATTCCACATAGGTAACATATATATAAGTATTTATATAAGTGTGGCCCAGCAAAATATATTGTAAGAACAATTTTTTTCAGAGTACTATTTATTGGATAAAAATGGCTGACATTGTGAGCACTCTTAACATGGTCCCTAAGCTGTAGATATTAGTTTAAAATATACTGTGAATAGTGTTAATATGAGAAGGAAATGGCAACCCACTCCAGTGTTCTTGCCTGGAGAATCCCAGGGATGGGGGAGCCTGGTGGGCTGCCATCTATGGGGTCGCACAGAGTCGGACACGACTGAAGCAACTTAGTAGTAGTAGTGTTAATAATTTAATGACAGTTATTTTTAAAGTAAAGTTTCTTTATAGTTTTTGTTTATTAGAAGAGATTATATGAGTTTAGAAATTTTGATAATTCATTGTTAGTGTATAGAAATGCAATAGATTTTTGTATATTAATCTTGTATCCTGTAACTTTACCAGATTCAGCTCTTACAGTTTTCTGGTGGTATCTTGAGGATTTTCTATAGATGGTGTCATGTCATCTGCAAACAGTGACAGCTTTTCCTTTTCAATTTGAATTCCTTTTATTCCTTCTTTCAGTCTGATTGCTGTAACTAGGAATTTCAGTACTATGTTGAATACAAGTGATGAGTGCTGGTGTCAGCCTCCTGTGTGTTGGCTGGATCCTGATATGGCAGGCTGTGGGGCCGCAGTAGTCCTGGGATTGATGACCACCTGCTGGTGGAAGGGTCTGGTCATGGAGCATATTGAGGCTAATTCCTCCCACCCCTCCCAACTGTTGCATGAAGCCAAGTCTCATGGCCTCTTGCTTCAGGGCCCAGGGGTTCTAGAGCTGGTGTCTAACCACTGGTGGGTAGGGCCAAGGGGTTCTGGGCCTAGTGATGGTTCACTGCTCGGCAGAGGTAAATTGTGGGACCTCTGCCTCCAGAACCCCGGTAGTCCTTGAGCTGGTGTGTTGGCCCACTGACTGTGATGTCTGCAGTGTCTCAGAGCTGGTTTTGTCCAGCTGGTTGGCAGGGCCAGGGCCCACGGGGTGTTGGCTAGTGTTGCCAGGTGAGTTGGGTTCTCTGTGGCAGGCTAAGGGTCTGCTGGGGTCTTTAGCTGCAGGGCCGTCTGGTGGACAAGGCTGTTGTTTCCTGGGGCAGCCCATGGGCTCAGGAGTTCTTAAGGCAGCCTGCCTTCTGGTGGGTAGAGCTGTGTTCCCATCCTGCTAATGGCTTAGCCTGAGATGTCTCAGGAATGGTGCTTACAACCTCGTCCAGTGGTTAGAAGCTATTGAGAAGATTCCAAAATGGCACCTCATGGTGGAATGAGCTCCCCCAAATGGCTCTTGCCAGTTTTCTACATCCCTGGGCTTCAGTTGTCTCCTGCCTTTCCAGGAGACTCTCAAAGATTAGGAGGTGGGTCTGACCCACGCTTCCTTCAAATTACTGCTTCTGCCCTGGGTCCTGAAATATATGAGATTTCTTGTGAGCCTTTTACGAGATAGTCTCTGTTTCCCACAGCCCTCTGGGTCTCCTGAAACTAAGCCCCATTGGCCTTTAAAGCCAAATGTTCTAGGGGCTTGTCTTCCCAATTCAGGATCCCCAGGCTTGGGAGCTCAATCTGGGGCTTAGACATATTGCTCCTTGGGGAGAACCTCTGCAGTTGTTGAAGAAGGAAATGGCAACCCACTCCACCTGCAGAATCCCATGGACAGGGGAGCCTGGTGGGCTACAGTCCCTGGGGTCTCAAGGAGTCAGACACGACTGAGCGACTGACTTTCTGCAGTTGTACTTACCTCCTGTTTGTGGGTTGCCCAACTTGGTATGGGTCTCTGCCTCCTGTCTCATTGTGGTTCCTTCTTTATACCTTTGATTACAGAAGATCTTTTCTGCTAGATTCTAGGTTTTCTCAGTTGTTGCTGTGTAAACAGTTGTAGTTTTGATGTGTCTGTGAGAAGAGGTGAGCTCAGGGTCTTCACAATTTTGGCCAAGCTCCTTCTAATTACGATGAATTTATAAGGTATGTTTAAAGAATAAAACAAACCTAAGAGGATTCTCATTCATTTTCTTTTTTTTAAAGCTTAATAAATGATTTTTATTAGAGACTAAAGATTGCTGAATGTCTTTGTCATTTTAAAGTTTTTAATTTGACTTGTTAGAAAATTGCCCTAATTTAACACTGCTGCTGCTGCTAAGTCACTTCAGTCGTGTCTGACTCTGTGCGACCCCAGAGACGGCAGCCCACCAGGCTCCGCCGTCCCTGGGATTCTCCAGGCAAGAACACTGGAGTGGGTTGCCATTTCCTTCTCCAATGCGTGAAAGTGAAGTCACTCAGCCATGTCCGACTCTTAGCGACCCCATGGACTGCAGCCCATGTAATCCCATGCAATTCCAGTCCATGGGATTTTCCAGGCAAGAGTACTGGAGTGGGTTGCCATTGCCTTCTCTGTAATTTATCACAGAAAAACATATTCAGATAGTTAACAGTTTTAAAGAAATTATTCAAAATAAGTAATTTTCAGTCACAGGTTAATGTTAAATCCTGGGAAAAAAATTGTTTCTTACAGGGCTGATCCCTTATCCAACCTGGTTCTGACTTTTAGTACTAAAGAAGATGCAATTGCCTTTGCAGAAAAAAATGGTAAGTGTGATTTGCTTTTGTTTTGACAAGCAAGATGTGATTTTATGTTCTTAACAAATCAGTGTATCTAGTCCAATGGTTTTAGGTTTTCTTTTTACACCATGAGAACATACCCCTCCAAAAAATAAAAAATCTGAAAAATAAATGCACATGTAACATGTGAAAGTCAAACTGCTCTAAATTTGAAGTCGAGGCTTGGAATAAAACTACTTGTCTAACTTCTATCTTATTTATGAATGCCTCTGCAAAATCACTAACATTAAGTTTAAAACATTAAATATCTCATAAGGTAACCTATTCCAGTTTTGACATCTTGTTTATTATTTTCTTACTTTGAAACAAAATCTCATGTCTGTTACTCTACCTAATAGCTTTTCAATTATTACAAATTGGTTATCATGTTTCCTCTAAAATGTCATGTGAACATAAATGTCTATGTTTACCACTTCTATTGATATGTTGGTTCTGTAATTACATGAATACAACCTAAGAGTATATTAGTAGCTACCTAAAACTCAACCTATGTTAGTTTTTCTTTCAACAGAAACACAGAATAGAATGTCTTTTTTCCCCCCTCATTTTTCTGCTGTTGGTAGTGAAAGGAGGCTTTGGAGGCAGATCATGATGAATTCTAATCCTTATTATGCCACTCAGAGCTACATGATTTTGGATTAATTTCATCATGGACTTAATGTTTCTTCATTGTTCAAATAATGTTACTTATCTAAAGGTGCAGTTAGGCAAGTACTTGAAACATAATGGGCTTCCCAGGTGGCGCAGTGATAAAGAATCCGCCTGCCAGTGCAAGAGGTGTAAGAGACTTAGGCTCAATCCCTGGGTCGGGAAATGGCAACCCACTGCAGTATTCTTGCTTGGGAAATTCCATGGACAGAGGAGCCCAGCGGACTACAGTCCATGGGGTTGTAAAGAGTCAGACACGACTGAACACGCACACACACACAACTGGCCATTTGGAAACTATTGGTCCTTTCCCTTACCTCCTTACATCTGTTATTTCTTGTTTCTCTCAGGTTTAAATGCAATACTGTGCATTTGTACCTGATGCATTCTATTGTTCTAGTTGATCAAATTGAATTTGAATCTAATTCAGCTGTCTATTTGAATGAGATCATGTCCATTTAAGTATGTTATTACTATAAGGCAATATAAGTGTAAAAGATTATTAGTGTTTTTTCAATATATTTGACATAAATGTAAAAGCGCTATAAAGATTATTATCTGAAATATTTGCTTTTCATCCTAAGTTCACATTATATTATACCTTAAGAATCTGAAGCCAGACTGTCAGATTTGAGTCCATGTCAGATCTCTATTTGTCTGGGTTTGTACAAGGAGAAAATGCAAATACAATGGGAATTGTTGTGAGGATTGAATAAGTTTATAAAAGTAAAGTAGTTAAGACATAGCTAAGTATATAATAGTATTTCAGTTTATCTTATTAGTAGACTTTAAAAATAAAAAATAAAAAAATTTTAAAAAGTACTCTATATTACCAAATTTCCAAATTAAACATATTTGTTCTCAAAGTGATCATAGTCTTTAAAATATTATTTTGATGTAACATTTACATTGCTCTTGTTAAAATTAAACTGTAATGTAGCTCATCAACAACAGTTCTGTTAATGTTTTTCATCTTTGTAGCCTACCATATTTCATGTCTGACACCTCAAATAGTCTATCATGTGCATTTAATGACAGGAAGTCTAATTAAACTCTTAAGCCTGACTACTTCCTGAGTGGGCACAAGGACTGTATGACTGTAGTTGCCATGTGAATTGCAGATACATGAACTAACCACTGCTACTGTTACTAATAAAATCAAGTGCCTTTCTGATCTGATTTCTACTCCCCACACCAGAATGAAAATTGAGGAGCATTACCAAAGTCAACAGACGGTATACGTTGAAAAAGCTTAGAGAATGTTACCGTATAAAACTGTAAGCGAAGTGTGGACCTGGGGACTTACCTGGTGATCGAATAGTTAGGATTTGGCGCTTTCACTGCCATGGCCTGGGTTCCTTCTCTGGTTGGGGAACTGAGATCTCAGAACCATCTGGCGCAGCCTAGATAAAACAACACAAAAAGAGAACCAGTGAATCAGGAATTACCTCTAAGTGCTTGCGTGCTGTCGCTTTAGTCATGACCCTGTGGCCTGTACTGTCAGGCTGCTCTGTCTGGGGCCTCTCCAGGCAAGAAAACTGGAATGGGTCACCATGCTGCCCTCCAGGGGATCTTCCCAACCCAAGAATTGAACTCCCATCTCTTTCATCTCCTGCATTGGCAGGTGGGTTCTTTACCACTAGCATCAACTAGGAAGCCCAAAGGACTTATAAAAGTATGGACAAGGTATAGGAAAACCACAGGACATAGTGGGGCAGTGAGATGGTGTTACCAAACTTATGGAGCAAGACCTAGAGAGAGCTGCATGGGAAGGATCGTGTGTTAGGATGAAGTATGATTTACAGGGAGAGAACAAACTGACCGGAAAACCTAGGTTATCTATTGTGCCCAGGCTTCTGGGTTCATGGGATTCTCCAGGCAAGCATACTGGAGTGAGTTGCCCTTTCCTACTCCAGGGGATCCTCCCAACCCAGGGACTGAACTTGTCTCCTGCATTGGCAGGTGAATTTTTGACTGTGGTGCCACCTGAGAAGCCCTGACAACCTTTAAGGTAGTAGGTATTCTGTTGATCTTATTCACTGCTTTGTTTCCGATTGTTGTTTAGCCGCTAAGTTGTGTCCAACTCTTTTTGTTTCCAGTGCCTGACACAAAACCTATATAGTGGACACTGGCTACCTGGTCAAATTATTGCCTTTCTAAAATATTTTCCCTACTCAGGAATTTGAAGGCACTTTCATCTCCTAGGGAAGAAGTTATTTCTCATTCTTCACTTATTTAACATTTAGTATTATATATCTTGGCTCCTTGGTGGCCCGGTGGTTAAGAACTCACCTTCCAATGCAGGAGACACAAGTTCAATCCCTGTGATAACTTTGCAGCTCTAACAGTAAAAGTAAATAGTAATAGTTGTAATAGAGACAATATGGCCCCCATAGTCTAAAAATATTTTGTATTTGGCCATTTACAGTAAATATTTATTGACCTCTGGTCTAAACAATTATGTATTCCGTCAATACTGAGACCCTTTCTCCTCTGACGTTTTTGTTAATCTGAAATACTGTTTATTCAAACACTTCAAAAGGCCTATGCTTAATATATTCCTCAGCTGATAATTCAAGTTCTTCACAATATAAGCACTAACTTATCACTCAAATAGTAACCTGTCACTCAAACAGTAACCTAACTTGATCTTACTGTGCCTCAGCATTTCTTCTTGCCCTTATCTCTGCTTTAGTTTCTTCCTTCTGCAATCTCTTCCTCGTTCTGTTCCCTTTCTCCTCTTTTTCCCTGCCTACAAACTCCAGCCTATTCTTCAGAATACATTTTAAATGTTACCTCCTCCCTGATCGTTTTTATTTCCCTTTCCAACCTCCAAATAGATGTGCTGTCTCTTCCTTTTAGCTTCCACATTGATTTATTCCTTTTTTATAACTCTTCTACTGTGGTATTGTATTTTATTTTTTTTGTTGCATTCAGTCATACATATGTTGAGCACCCTGTCATATGCCAACACTCCTGGCTTCGGTTCTGGGGATTATTCTTTAAATAAGAATAAATAGTCCTCTTACTCAAACTATAATACTTTATTTGCTGAATTACAAGCACCTCCCTGGTGGCTCTGGGTGGTGGCTCAGACGATAAAGAATCTGCCTGCAGCGCAGGAGACCCAGCTTTGATCCCTGGGTAGGTAAGATGATCTGGAGAAGGGAATGGCTACCCACTCCAGTATTCGTGCCTGGAGAATGCCATCGATAGAGAAGGTTGGCAGGCTACAGCCCATGGGGTCGCAGAGTGCCAAATGATTGAGTGACTAACACTTTGACTTTTTTCACTTTCACCAGGGAAACCACCCAGTCATCTATATGCTCAATAAAAATTGGTAAATTCGAACAGTACATTTAGTGATGCTGTAAATTACTCTCCAGGTCATGTTTTAAACTTTTCCTTAAATCATTTTAAATTTATTTGGCTACTTGTTCTTTCTTTTAGAAGAACTGTTAACTCCCTACAAGACCAGTGTCTATCACATAGCTCCCAGCTGATAGGGCCCAAGTTTCTAGGTTCCAAGTCCAGTGTTTTTTTCCATGATACTACTAGGCTGCTGTAGATGTTACATCCATCATCTCGATCTTCATGGTCCAGAATGGTAGGCACATGTGGCTGTGTAGCACTTGAAATGTATTTAGTTAGAATTGGGGTGTGCTGTTAAGTGTAAAATAGACACTGGGAGTTTCTGAGAGTATTAAAAAAAAGCATTAAATATCTCTAATAAATTTTATATTGATTACATATTAAAATGATAATATTTAAGATGTGTATTAGGCTAGGAACCTGAATGATTAAAGGCTTACTTAGGAGCAACATTTTAAAAAATGTCTAAAACGAAAAAGTAATTTAAAATTATCTGTCTGGTTCACATTATGTTTCTGTTGGGTAGCACTAACCTAGAATACTTCAAGCTATCTAAGACATATATTACATACATATTCTAGATATATCATTTCTATATATTCTGTAGTGAATATAAGAAATAGGAAAACCTTACCCAACTTTGAAAAGTTACATTACTTGAGAAATGCAGAGTTCCTTGATAGTCCAGTGGTTAGGACTCTGCACGTTCATTGCCAGGGGCCCCGAGTCAGTTCCTGGGTGGGAAACAGAGATCCCACAAGCTGCGTTGCATGGCAAAAAAAAAATAATTTTTTAAAAAAAGAAATGCACTTCTGTTCTTCAGACACTTACTTAGGATCAAGGATAAGTGTAAATTTTTATATTACATACAATAGTGAAATAAAATAGCTAAAAAATCAATGTGTGTGCTTAGTCGCTCAGTTGTGTCCAACTCTTTGTGAACCCATGAACTGTAGCCCACCAGGCTTGTCTGCCCATGGGGATTCTCCAGGCAAGTATGTTGGAGTGGATTGCCATGCCCTTCTCCAGGGGATCTTTCCAACTCAGGGATCATTGCAGGCAGATTCTTTACCATCTGAACCACCAGGGAAGGGCAAAAGATCTACACTATATCACAAAATCCCTGTTAACACTTATTTTCAATTTCTTAAATAAGGCATTATGTAAATCAATATATTTACATAAGAATGCCCTCATGTCTGAGATTAAACGTTTTCTTCTTCCTGCTATTGATGATTTTGCCTCTGGTCTCCCTTCTCACCATACCTCACTTCCTGTGGAAGCCTGGTTCTGTCACCTGCTGAGTGGGATAGAAGAAAGACTGAATGCTCTTCCTTGGCTTCTTTTTCCCCTGCTCACCTCTCACTTCTCCCTCCATTAGCATACACTAAGTTATAAATACCCTTGTGTCTTTTTATCACCACAGCCTCATCTTAAAGATCTCCCTTTGAACTCAGCATATATTCCAGAAGAACTCTTCAAAGATGCTATGTCTTTTTATAAAGAAAGTTTATCTGTGGTTTTTCTCAAATGTTGATGAACCTTACCTTCTTTTTTCTTTGTGTACAGAAAAGACCCACCTTTCTCACTCATGTGGCTTTTGTCTTTTCTTGTAGTAGGCTAGGATCCCTATATTTACATGCTAATGAAACCAGAAATGGTTTTATTCCCTTTCCCTTTTGATCTGGTTTGAAACTTTGTGACTTCCCTTTCCTTTGTCATTTTACCCCTTGTGTTTTTCTCATTGCTGTTAGCTGTAACAACTTACTAAAATTCTCCAATAGAGAAGGGTTTTCTTCAGGAGTAAACAGGATGACAGAGAATAAGCAGTGAAACTGCTATCGTGATGTATTGGAGAGGAAAACCCACGTCCTAAAGTTACAGAAGGTGGAAGCACTGATTCAGGAAAATATAGAGTCAATTTGGGAGTTGCAAACCAGAACTTAGAATTATCTCAGAAGTGGACACCATCAGCAAGGTCTGGATTTCCACCTATCTTTAACCTTCTCATGAGGGTCTCAACCTTACATCCATCTATCGATCTATTAAAAAACAACTTTCAGAAACTAAAATGAACAAAGACAAATTTCAAAACAAAAGTATGTCATCACTCAATATATATAAAATTCTTCATAAAGGATTTATTTTACTCTGTAGGGGAGCAAAATTTTCCACCACAAAATGTTTCTTTGGCATATTAATTAAGCTGATTTTTTTTCCCCCCTAAGAAACTGCAGACTTGGGGGAAACTCTCAAAACAAAGTAGGAGTTCCCCTTTTGTAAGAAGTATTTATATACATAAGGGAAATTTCCATTGGTAAGGGTATCTCTGGGAGTACCTAAAAGAGAAGGATGACTTTAGAAACTCTTATCAATTGAGAAGGAAGTGATTTAAATCTGCCTAATAATTTCACCCTTGTTTACTGTTCTTGTTCCTGGTAATCTCACAGAATTGACTCCCTATCCTTAGTGTTCTCTTTTGTTTTTAGCTAAGGATAGTATTGGATAGTATTTTAGAAGAGGGCTTTGGCAATTTTGGTGAATTACTTAGTTCTCCTAGGTCTCTTCCATGTATTTGGAGAAGGCAAAAATAAAAATCAGCCTCTTGGTGAAAGTGAAAGAGGAGAATGAAAAAGTTGGCTTAAAACTCAACCTTCAAAAAATGAAGATCATGGCACCCAGTCCCATCACTTCATGGCATATAGACGGGGAAACAGTGGAAACACTGACTTTATTTTCTTGGGCTCCAAAATCACTGCAGATGGTGACTGCAGCCAAGCTACAACCAACCTAGACAGCATATTAAAAAGCAGAGACATTACTTTGCCAACAAAGGTCTGTCTAGTCAAAGCTATGGTTTTTCTAGTAGACTTGTGTGGATGTGAGAGTTGGACCATAAAGAAATCTGAACACCAAAGAACTGATGCTTTTGAACTGTGGTGTTGGAGAAGACTCTTGAGAGTTGCTTGGACTGCAGGGAGATCCAACCAGTCCATCCTAAAGGAAATCAATCCTGAATATTCATTGGAAGGAGTGATGCTGAAGCTGAAACTCCAATACTTTGGCCACCTGATGATGCGAAGAACTGACCCATTTGAAAAGACCCTGATGCTGGGAAAGATTGAAGGCGGGAGGAGAAGCAGACGACAGAGGATGAGATGGCTGGATGACATTACCGACTCAATGGACATGAGTTTGAGCAAGCTGTGGGAGTTGGTGATGGACAGGGAAGCCTGGCGTGCTGCAGTCCATGGGGTTGCAAAGAGTCAGAGACGACTGAGCAACTGAACTGAACTTCCATGTATAACATTAGATAAATTTCAAAAGTGAAATATGATTGGGAGTTCATAACAAGAATAATGCAACTTAAAGACATTCCAACAAGTGTTACAAAATATCTGTACTCAATTTGTTAATAAGCTTATTTTCAAAGAAGATAGCAAATGTTCACCTAATTTATAAAAATAAACATACTCTTTACAGAGGAAAAAATTTTTTACAGTAATCCTGAGACATAATATACCATGAATATACCATATTAAGAAGATACCAAAAAAAAAAAATCAAGTTAAAAGATTCAGTTATTCTAGGGTAGGTCCTGTATGTCTATATATTAATAAGCCTCCATAAATATGTAATATGAATTTCTAGTTGACATATACTAGCCTAGAAGATACAAGAAGTGAACTAAAGATGCAACCAAGTTAATATTTTTTTTAAATAACTGAAATTCTGAAAGATAACCTATACTTTTTCTGATATCAGGCACCAGAGCTCAGATAAATGAAACGTATCATAAACAGTGAAGGTATTGACAAATCTCTAAGCTTAGCATATAGCTTGTAATTTGAGCAATATCATTAACATTTATCCAAACAGAATTAACCTCATGATGGTTAAGCATCTATTCCAAATTGACAGCTCTTCCCATGTAGCTCATCAGTTGTAACACATCAAATAAATCTATTTCTAGCACTTATTTTTACAAAGTTGAAAGAATACATCTTTGAGATTTCCCAAAGGGCCTGTGGAATATCACAAAGTTTTAGTTTTAGGTGCACAGATACTCTGTTTTATTTTACATTTAAGATTTGATTTGGAGGAGGCAAAAATCAAAATTTTTCAAAAGATTTGAACATTTAGGAAACAATAGGATCAGAAGTAGCAGATAAACAGTATTTGACTGCTCAGCTTGGTGATACAATTTACAAACAAAGAACTTAGCCTAACTGTAAAGAACTTTAGCTCTTAGATAAGTTATGAAGTACTTAAAGTCAACACAAGCATATAAAGTTATTCTGGTAAGCCACAGAATCTTTGCAGTCTAGGCAGATTAGACGGAAAGTAGAACCCTTCTTATTGTAAGGTGAAGGCAATAAACAGTAACCTAATGAAACAAGCCCATCAAAATGGAACAAACTTTGGTAAGATTTTAACACATTTCATAGCTTCTCAGATGATGCTGTTAAAGTGTTGCACTCAATATGCCAGCAAATTTGGAAAACTCAGCAGTGGCAATAGGACTGGAAAAGGTCAGTTTTCATTCCAGTTCCAACAAAGGGCAGTGCCAAAGAATGCTCAAACTGCTGCACAATTGTACTCATTTCACCTGCTAGCAAAGTAATACTCAAAGTCCTTCAAGCTAGGCTTCTATAGTACATAACTGAGGACTTCCATGTGTATAAGCTGGATTTAGAAAGGGCAGAGGAACCAAAAATCAAATTGCCAGCATCCATTCCACCCTAGAAAAAGCAAAAGAATTCCAGAAAAAATCTTCTGCTTAATTGACTATGTTAAAGCTTTTGACTGTGTGAATCACAACAAACTGTGGAAAATTCTTAAACAGATGGGAATACCAATCCACCCTAACCTACCTCCTGCGAAACCTGTGTCAAGGAACAACATTAGAACTGGACATGGAACAATGGACTGGTTCCAAATTGGGAAAGGAGTACATCAAGGCTGTATATTGTCACCCTGCTTATTTAACTTATATGCAGAGTACATCATGCAAAATGCCAGGCTGTATGAAGCACAGTTGTCAAGATGGAAAGGAGAATTATCAGTAACCTCAGATATGCAGATGATACCACCCTTATGGCAGAAAGTGAAGAGGAAGTAAAGAGCCTCTTGCTGAAGGTGAAGAAGTGAAAAGCCTGGCTTAAAACTCAACATTCAAAACACTAAGATCATGGCATCCGGTCCCATCACTTCATGGCAAATAGATGGGGAAACAGTGGAAACTGTCACTGACTTTATTTTCTTGGGCTCCAAAATCACTGTGGACAATGACTGCAGCCATGAAATTAAAAGAACGTTTGCCCCTTCAAAGAAAAGCAGTGACAGACCTTGACAGCATACTAAAAAGCAGAGACATTACTTTGCCGACAAAGGTCTGTATGCTATGGTTTTTCCAGGAGCCATGTATCGGATGTGAGAGCTAGACAATAAAAAAGGCTAAGGACCGAAGAATTGATGGCTTTTGAATTGTGGTGCTAGAGAAGACCCTTGAGAGTCCCTTGAATGGCAAGTAGGTCAAACCAGTCAGTCCTAAAGGAAATCAACCCTAAATTGGAAGGACTGATGCTGAAGCTCCAATACTTTGGCCACCTGATGTGAAGAGCTGACTCATTGGAAAAGACCCTGCTGCTTGGAAAGATTGAAGGCAGGAGGAGAAGGGGACGACAGAGGATGAAATGGTTGGATGGCTTCACCGACTGTATAGACATGAGTTTGAACAAACTCCGGGAGATGGTGAAGTATTGGCAAGCCTGGCATGTTGCAGTCAATGAGTCGCAAAGAGTCAGACACGACTGAGTCACTTTGAACAAGAGCAACATAGATTTTCAGACTTATTTTCCAGATACACTGTAATCTAAGATACATAAAATTTCCTTTTTATAAATCTTACATAACTTTCTGTACCCATTCAGGTTTGTCCTTCACCATTCCTTTCTCATTCTGGAACAGACTTTTATCTTTTCCCCTTCTTCTGAGTATGCTAAGTCACTTCAGTCATGTTCAACTCTTTGTGAAACTATCAACTGTAGCCCACCAGGCTCCTCCGTCCATGGGATTTCTCAGGCAAGCATACTGGAGTGGGTTGCCATGCCCTCCTCCAGAGGATCTTCTTGGACTTAGGGATCTCACCCACAACCCTATGTCTCCTGCACTGGCAGGCAGGTTCTTTACACTGTCACCACCCTTAGTAACCAAAAACATAACTCATTACTTTGTATACAAGGTTACACCCCTTTTCCACCATCACTCCCAGTAGTGTTTCATTTATGTACATTTAATTATATATTTTGGCCAAAGTTACTTGGATTTCATAGAAAAAGTAGAGATGAAAACTGTTACACACCAGCATTTTAGTAGACTGGCAAAGTTGATAAATACACATAACAAACTTTCCACAACTGTGTGCATTCTTTATAGTCCAACTTATCCAAATGGCAAAAATGAACATGTGCATTAACAGACCCAAAGATGCAGCCTCCCTGTAGCATTAAAAAAAAAAAAGCAAAAGTAAATAAGTTTAAATTTTTGCTTAGTAATCAATGGTTCAGTATTTTACTGTAAAGATTTTTTAGGTATTAATAAGTATCAACCCACTCCAGTGTTCTTGCCTGGAGAATCCCAGGGACGGGGGAGCCTGGTGGGCTTCCGTCTATGGGGTCACACACAGTTGGACACGACTGAAGCGACTTAGCAGCAGCATTAATACCATTTAGGGTTTTAAGTTACCTAAAGATCATGGAAATTAACTTTCAAGGTGACATATTATAAAATGTAATTAATGTTGAAATAAAATTGTCAGAACAGGGAATCATTGTGGATAAACAAAAATTTGCATCTTGCAGGATTGTAAAACATTAAACAGAAGTAATGTTAGCTCGTTTGATCAGAAAACATGCTAATTTAGAAAGAACATGGCCATGTAGAATAAAAATCTATGCTTGTGTTATATTTAACACTGATAAATTAGAGAAAACGTAATTTTTTTTGTTAAAAAAAAATAAATTTTCCATTTGTCAAACATTTACCTATACTACCTGAATTTAAATTCTTAAATCTTTGCTAGATCCTATAAGAATACTTTTTAAATTTAGCATATTCAAAGTATTAGAAATTCCATTTTCCTGTTTTAGGAATAGTCCACTTATACAAGCATGTATTTTCTGTGTAAGAGAATCAAAATAGAACCCATTCAGAGTATTTTATAATCTTAATTCATTAATTATACTTGGAGGTAGAAAAAACCACCTATACACAAAATGAGCAGTAAACACATTTCTGAATTAATAGGTATGTAGACAGAATCCCAGGGACAGGGGAGCCTGATGGGCTGCTGTCGATGGGGTCGCACAGCATCAGACACGACTGAAGCGACTTAGCAGCAGCAGCAGCAGACAGACACAATCGTCACAGTGGTAAAGAATCTGCGTGTTTGTGCAGGAGACACAAGCTATGCAAGTTCTATCTTTGGGTCGGGAAGATCCCCTGGAGTAGGGCACGGCAACCCACTCCACTATTTCTTGCCTGCAAAATCCAATGGACAGGGGATCCTGGCGGGCCACAGTCCGTGGGGTCACAGTAAGTCGGATTTGACTGAGCATACATGCAGACAGACAGGAACTTATTTCACTTCTACAATTTAAGCCATGGGTTAATGGTCACAGAATTGTAATATTCACTGGCCCATACCATACTAGAGAGCTGTTTTCTACTCAGGAAGTACTTCATTAGACCTTAAATACAGAAAAAGACAAACAAGATTTTCTTTTTTCCTCTGAGAATGGATTTCTAAAACCATTAATCCATTTTAAAAGAATTTTAAATGCTCAGACCTTAAAAAATCAATTCCCCAGATTGGTGGAGAACAAAATTGAAATTTGATAAATAAGAGATTCAGCAAAGTTCTGACATTCAGAAGCCAAGAAAAAATAATATTGGGCTTAAAATAACATAAACCATTTCTAGTAAGGAAGTTTTCCTGACTTTGGTTGCTAAAGCTATTAGCCATCTCAGTAGCACCTCCAAAATTATTAAAAGAACATCCTGAAAAAGATAAGACCATGACTTAATAGAGAGATAAATGAACACATGTTGAAGATTTATTTTACTAAAGAAACAAGGGACCCATGCTGGTGTTACAACCAGTTCAAAGGAAAAGTTAGTACAGCCCAAAATTACATAAAGTGAAAGAATGTTGAGATGAATTGCGAATAGAGACAAACTGGTTTTTCTGAGGCTTGGGGAGTCACGAGGCAGGACAGAATTTCTGTACCCCTCAAGTACAGTTGAGTCTCATTACTCATGGTAGTTATGTTCTGTAAAGTCACCACAAACACTAGTGAATACTGAAAAAATTGCTCCCACGGAAAAAGATTCCTGTGGGCCTCTGATCACAAAATGTTGTCAGCTGATCAATACATCATCTTGTTTTTTAAGTGCCTTATTTAATGTATATTGTTGATTCATGAACATCGAACTCATGGCCAGCAGTGTTATACTTTATCCTGGATGATGCTCATCTAACCCAAGTTGGCATATCACAGCCTTCTTGAACTTAGGAACACTAAACAGCACTAAACCACTACTCTTGGGGGTCATTTCAGACAGTGAAATTACAAAAAAAAAGGCAAAAAAATGAAAAAAAATGTGCCGTTAATAGACTACAAGAAGGACACTTGTTTGCAGTGTGAGAGCTGAAACAAGAAGGCATAGCATTACCTTGTTTGACCTCAGCTGGAGCATGTGTGCCGGGTGACTCAGAACTCACGGCTCTGTGCATGTCACGAATGACCATGGAAGCATCACCCACAGGCACCGTTGTGGCCCACAGGGAGTCTGGAAGAGATGCCAGCATCAGAGTTCCTAGGTCAAGGAGTCCTTGGAGGATTTTGGATTTACAAATGAATTTTAGTTAGTAGGCGAATCACAAATACAGAATCAGCAAATAAGATGATTTGTACATACAACTTTTGGAATTGCAAAATAACTCAAAGAAAACAAACAGGGCTGTGATCTGGTGTTCTGTAAATACTGCATAGTCTCTATTGAAGCAGAAATTTTTTCTACATAACTGTCTTTCCAATCCCCAGACCTGGTACTGTCTGTTTTTTGGCTGGGGAAATGTTCAACTTGACTACTAAGGAGACAGAGATTGAATTCCTTAGATTCCCAGTCAGAAGTCTGAAATAATTTTTCTCGTGGTGTTATATATACATGGCGGCTTAGTAAGGTTCTAATGTATTATGGGTTACATAGGATTGTGGAAATCCCTATGCACAGACCACACCCAGATCAATTATGTCAAAATCTCAGTGATTTTTGGATCTCTACCATTGCTGTATAGTTTCATTTTCTAGAAAATGTTTTCTAAATTTCTAATGACTAATTTTCAATTGTACTTTTGGAACACAAACCAATTTGTTTTGTG
The DNA here is from genome assembly GCF_019923935.1 of Bubalus bubalis. NCBI lineage: Eukaryota > Metazoa > Chordata > Mammalia > Artiodactyla > Bovidae > Bubalus > Bubalus bubalis. The sequence goes on along the minus strand of NC_059175.1, from coordinate 25,282,814 downwards.
GCAAATTCTGAATAATGTGGCTCAAAAATAGTAAACCATATAGCAACTATATTATTTGAACAGATAAAATTTATGGAGGCATTTGCTATCATAGCAAAGGTTCTTTTTTGTGGGTCGGGGGTGTTGCAGATGTGGCAGGTATAGGGTTTTACTAATTCATCTTATATAATTTTCGTGGAAAGAATTGCTTTGCCAATGTTTCCAAAATACATCTACCCTCCATATTCTGATCTGAACCTCTCTTCTCTCCCAAAACAAAATACATGAGAATTTCAAATAGAAGTACTTTTTAAAAATGAATGCTTATGAAGCTACTTTTCTTCCTCGTTACCTTCCCTCCTTAAAATATAATTTATGTTTATGCTGTGTTTTCACCTAGGCATATTATGAGCACATAGCCTGGTGAGGAATCTTGAAACTTTGCAAATGCTAACAAACATCAGTGTGGCCTCCCAAAGCCTTTGCTATCCTTAGCAGTGCCTGCCAGTTATGTCAGTCTGTGTCAGATTATGTGGTCGTTCTTGCTTTGTACATAAATGCACAGTAGGAAAAATCATTAAACCATTCACTTCTGAGTATTATCAGAACTTGCCATTAGGTTACTGGAGGGGACAGACCTTTAACAGGACTTGAACCAAGGTTACTAAAGGTAACATATTTCACAAGCAGTAAAAATACCAATGTTTCTCTGTATTTCAGCATTACTGAACGTAACTGAAATGGTTCTGAAATTAAAATGAATGGGATTTTCTTTTATCTCATACAATACTTGGAATTCATAAATTATTAGGATCTAGTTTTGTTCAGGGGCTTTTTTGTATATTACACCAGACATTCATGTTATAGGAAGCAAAATATCCCAGTCACAAAATAAATGGGTGAATTTCGGAAAAAGAAATTGAGCATGGGATATTACAGATCACATTTTAACTTTATTGGCACATTTGCCAGAGGTATTTCTCTGATACTAGGGCTCAAAATTCAAAATATCTTTGTGAAAGCATTCCAGTTTGTGAAACAGCCAAGGGAGTCAGCTTCTCATCATGTAGGTGCCGGTGGTTGGATTTGTAGCTAATCCATGCCATATGGCTGCTCTCCTCAGTGGGAAGTGACGGCAGCCCTAGGAGCTTTACCCCGTCCCTGGGGCAGCTGCCGTGGACTCAGTTGCTTTGATCATCTTCTGTTGCGCAGCTGGGAGGAGCACAGGCTGGTTTTCAGTGTCGCAGAAGAACACCACATGAAACCATTGTCATAGACTACACCTTGATTTTATACAAGCATTCTTCAGAGGATGCATTTTCACTTTCCGAATCTCATTCAAAAACTCTCAAGTTTGAGTTATTTTAAAAAAAAAAAACAAAAAAAAACAAAAAAAGCTTTCAGGCTGAAAAAGAAATTCCTATGGAAATTTAAACATTTCACAAATAAGATTACATTCTTAAATGTCTGTGTTTTATTCCCTGCAAGTTATATTATCTATCTTTCTAAGAAGTTTCAAATAGGATATAGAAAAGATGAGTACAATTCATGTAACATGCTCAGTAAGTACAAATGTTTGATGTCCTTTCAAGTGCTGTTACTCTAACAGTCATTTTGTCTTTTTAGCTAAAGCTCACCGCTTCTTCCAATGTCCTTTATATTGCCACAATATCACAAAAAATATGGGGGAGACTATGGTAGGAAGTTTTTAGTGGGACCAGTAAATTTGTTCATCCAGGCACTATAAGATAAACTCTTTGGAAAAGGATGATTGGAAATATGGTCAGATTCTTAACAGGGTTCCAGAAAAGAGCAAATTGTCACTGTAACATCAGTCCTATATAGTAGAAAACTTTGCTAAAAAATCCAAAGGGAGATTTATGTAGGCCTGACTTGAGTTTCAGTCTATTATGAATTGTTATTAGACTTCCTCATACCTTTCTTTGCTGTTACTTAATCAGAGAAGCACAGGTGCACGTCTAGTTTTGGGAACACAGTTGTTTTCCACAGAAAAATGTGAGGGAAAGAAACTTTCCCCCCAGACATCCTTAAAATCATGGATGGCTGTGGTAAAGTAATACAGAGATGGGTACTACCTATGTGTGTTTTTGTTTGCTTTCTCGGGGTGCTTTGCCCATCCACATTCCAATCCCCATAATGATACTTCTGTTTATTGTTGTTATCACCATCAACAGCGACTATAATCTGGCTCACAATTCCCAAGTCAGCTCACTCCTTAGTTACCAGGAGAAAACTCAAACCAGTTGTTCTTTTATGTGTACAAAACCCCAGTCTTCTCACATTGCAGTGACCCCGACAACATTTTTAGACTTTCATAGACAGAAGAGATAATAGAGTTAATGTTTGCATTCTGATGCAGTTTAAAAAATTGCTTTTTCTCCCTTGTGATTGAAAGATTAACTGTGTAAATGAGTGATTACCAGGTTTGTGTGTGTTATAATAGCAATTCCTAAATATTTCTCATTTCTTCTTCAGCTCCTCTTAAGATGTCTTTCTTGTCTGGAGAGTTTGGGGTGGGAGGCTGAGGGGGAGGGAAGATAAGTTCTCTCACCCATCATTTGGCAATAAAAGTTTACAGAGGTCTCAGGTAACTTACCAGTAACCATTGTAGCCAGACATAGAATTGACACTAGAAACCATTTACCTGCTTCATAACTAGGGGAGGAACATATGGAGGGATTCTTAAAACAGTCTTTTCAACTCATTTACAAAAATAAACAGGAAAAATGGTTAGGAAATCACGCAGATTGAAAGGAATGGGTGAAACAGATTTTAAAAAATTGCAGTTACAGGACTTTTAAAAATAAATACAGTTTTATTATAATGTAGTTATGTGCATAGACTTAACCTGAGTTAAAATCCAAGCTTTGCCACTTATTAACATTGTGGCTTTAGGCTGCTTATCTCCTGTAATTTTTCCCTCATAATTAGATATAAAATAAGGATATTTATAATGCCTAACCCATAAACCAAGAAACCTATGAGCTCAGTTTTAAAACTCAGTGCAATTACACTTAAAGCACAGGACCTAGAGTGTGGAATACCAGGCACATCCTTGACTGGAGGTCTTTGTACTTGTGTTCTCTGCCTGCAAGCGCTCTTCCCAGACATCCGCATGACTAACTCTGACCTTTACATCTTCACTCAAATGTGATCTCAGATGCAAGGTGCCCCGTCTGCCCTCTCTTAAAATGTTTTCTCTTCAGTACTCATTAGTGTGTGTATATATATATGTGTGTGTGTTTAATTGGATGTTTTACTATGTGTGGGTGCCAGGTCATTTCAGTCGTGTCTGACTCTGTGACCCTATGGACTGTAGGTTGCCAGGCTTCTCTGTCCATGGGATTCTCCAGGCAAGAATACTCGAGTGGATCTAGAATACTAGATCACCATGACCTCCTCCACGTGATCTTCCCAAGTCAGGGATGGAACTCACATCTCTTATGTCTCCTGCATTGGAAGGCAGGTTCTTTACCACTAGCGCCACCTGGGAAGCCCTGTTTTACTATAATAACACCTCATATACTATTCATTTACCAGTTAACTTCTCCTTCCCATAAATACTTGAAGAAGCTTGGGGATTTTTTGTTTACCGCTTCACCTCTGGTTTCCATAGAGTTCCTGACACAGAGAAAGCAATTGATAATATTTACTAAATGTATAACAAATGTACAGTAAATAGTTATATCTGCTTTATTGAATATTTTTTATAATTATCAGCACCATTTGCTGATTAATATAGAAAATGCTTGAGAAGTTTATAGTGTTAAAATTATGCTCAGTTCATAGTATTAGTTTGCTGACCAAAACCTCTTTCTATAGTAAATAGACCAACTTATGCCTAACTATATTCAAAGCATCATAAATTCAAAACTAATGGGTTATAATGTGACAGAAATTTTATTTACATTAATACTTTACTTCAATAGAAAGTAAGCTGCTAGTAAGTTGAAAATCAAACTTGAGGGAGAAATAATAGCTTTAACATTTATCAAGTGCTTACTATTAAACCACAAGAAACAATATAGTGTATTTAAGGCACAGGCTCCAGAATTAGGCTGTGTGTATTTAAATTCTGCTTGTGCCCTTTCCTAGCTGAGAAAGGAAAGTGACCTTGTACTAGGTAGTTCCCTAATCATTCTGGGCCTCAGTTTCCTCAGTTATATAAAGGAACTAATATGAATTCATATAAAGGTTTTAGAAAAATACCTGTCTCACAGAACTTAAATACCAGGTGCTAAGCACTTTAATGAATTAGTTTGTTTAATCTTCATGACAACCTATAAAGTAGGTACTATTCTTATGCTCTTTAGTAAATTTTTTGAAATTCAAATATCTTATAATAAGTTCAGGGTCTGTGGAAGATATTTTAAGACATTTGTTTCATTTTCTTCCCTCCTCCATTTCCTTATAGCAGTGAAGTTATTAAATTGCTTTCCCTTTTAGAACACTGAAATAGGCACACTAGCAGTATACTTAGATTTGAGTTTCTTAAGTTTCACTTTTATGGCAAAATGAATTCTAACTAAGAGGCTTGTTGAAACGTAATCTTTGTGGTAGCAAATACTATACTCACCTAGAGGTACTAGAATTCATGACAACTCCTAAGATCAAGAAAGTTACTTAATTAGACTGTGATATTCAGTGTGGACATTTTGTATATGACTACATGATTCAGCCATGAATCAAATGTCTCAAGATGAGTTATTTGAAGAAAGTTCTGGGAGAGAAGAATGATAAATTACAGGGATGGAAAATGGATCTAATGAAGAAAAGTGAGTTATATAGATAGGTTGCTTAGACTGGGGAATAGAAGGATGACATAATTATATTTTCAAGGAGGAGTGTTTATTTGGTTTAATAGAATAAGGTATACTTCTGCTTTAAGTATAGTTCTTCAAAGATATGGAGAAAAACCCGAGGCAGAGGTATAGACATATATGGGGCTTCCCAGATGGCACTGGTAGTAAAGAACCCACCTACCAATACAAGAGATGTAAGAGATGTTTGATCTCCATGGCAACCCACTGCAGTATTCTTGCCTGGAGAATCCCATGGACAGAGGAGCCTGGCAGGCTATAGTCCATAGGGTCACAAAGAGTTGTACATGGCTGAAGCCACTTAGCATAGCATAGACATATATAAATCCAGTTTTCAAAACTGTAAAACACTGAGAAGGACTTTGGAGAGAAGGTATGACTCTCAGAAGAGAATGAATAGATCAGACTAGTGGGTAGGGCTTCCCAGGTGGCTCAGTGGTAAAGAATCCACCTGCCAGTGCAGGAAATGCATGTTCGATCTCTGGGTCAGGTAGATCCCCTGGAGAAGGAAATGGCAACCCATTCCAGTATTCTTACTTGGGAAATCCCAGGACAAAGGAGCCTGGCAGACTGGTACACGGGGGTCGCTGAAGAGCTGGACACAATTTAGGGACTAAGCAGAAACAACTCAAATTTCTATGCATAAAAATCTCCTGGAATCAATTAAGAGCAGATTCCCAGGTCCCCTCAAGAGCTGATCCAGTGGACCTCTGGTCAGGCCTAAGAATTTGCATTGTTACCAGATACTTGAATGGGATTCTAATGTTGACAGCCCTTGAAACAAATGTTGAAAAACTTCTTGAGTTTAATCAGTAGCCTGTCATAGTCCAGGGAGCTGAACCAAGTAATCTCTTATGGTCTCTTCCAACTCTGATTTATATAGTTGTGTACATGTTTTTCTATAATCACTTCAAGTGAGCGCCAAACTGTTGTAAAGGCACCAGCTCTTAGAAAGCAGTGAGATGGGTTATGTTGTTCAATGCTCCTCATTTCAGTTACTGAAGTCACATATTAAACCACAAGGAGGAATGTAAATTTTTACATAATACATAACCATCGATATTTGAACAATATTCAGCAGAGAGAAATTAAATCATGCCTTGCAGCTTTAAGAGATGGTAAATCATCTTCAGGCGATAGTTAAGACCCTCTTGTCACACAGGATTAGAAAGGAACACATTACTAAATAAGTATTTATACTTAAGATGTGTTGACACATACTCCTGATAAATGAACATTAAATTTATGAAAGTTAGCCTCTGCTTGCTGTGTTCTTCAGGGATCCTCTTTAATTGTGTTCTTTGGGTTTACTATTGTCTTTTTTTTCTAGGATGGAGCTATGATGTTGAGGAGAGAAAGGTTCCAAAACCTAAGTCCAAGTCTTATGGCGCAAACTTTTCTTGGAATAAAAGAACAAGAGTATCCACAAAATAGGTTGGCACGGACTGTATCTCTGTGCTTGACTGTGAATAAAGTCAGCTGTGCAGTATTTATAGTCTGTGTATAATACACCTCTTAATCTCCTAATAAATTTGACCTTTAAACTACAGAAACATTTTTGTGGTGTCTATTTTAAATGTTTTTTGATGTCCCAAGTTAAACATGTTATAATTTCCTTTACAGGTAGGTGATCATACCTCTATGAAATTTCAGCACTTAAAAAATCTATTAAAAGAAATGTTTGAAATCAGCTGCAACATTGAAGTTTTACACTTGTTTTTTATGGCCATTCTCAAGTTAATAGTGTTTATAAACTACCAGCCATCATTATCAAAATACTGTCTTACAAATTTTCCTGTTATCATAGGTAAAGAAATTCATGATTACTGTGCAGTCTGATAAACCTAAGCCCAAATCTCCTTATTATTGAAATTTGCTTCTGTATTTAGAACTGTTTCTCTAAGCTTCTTTGAACCTGAATGAATTGTGTTCCATACTAAACTTTGCCCACTAATCAGTACTTCATGATTGTGATGGTTCAGGTAAAGATTTTATATTCTTGTGAATTAAAAGACTCAGAAAATAAAAACCAATTCTTTGTTAGATATGTCTACTGTTCACTGTTTTTAGAAAATGTAAGTAACTACATGTTTTTGTTATGTGCTAATCATTTAGATCACACAGTATGGGTTACCAAACACATACCCTTGTCAGGTATCTCAATAAACACTATATACTAATCTTCATCATAATTCACTGTGTGGATCACAATAAACTGTGGAAAATTCTGAAAGAGATGGGAATACCAGACCACCTGACCTGCCTCTTGAGAAACCTGTATACAGGTCAGGAAGCAACAGTTAGAACTGGACATGGAACAACCGACTGGTTCCAAATAGGAAAAGGACTACGTCAAGGCTGTATATTGTTACCCTGCTTATTTAATTTATATGCAGAGTACATCTGAGAAATGCTGGGCTGGATGAACCACAAGCTGGAATCAAGATTGCCGGGAGAAATGTCAATAACCTCAGATATGCAGATGACACCACCCTATGGCAGAAAGTGAAGAAGAACTAAAAGCCTCTTGATGAAAGTGAAAGAGGAGAGTGAAAAAGTTGGCTTAAAGCTCAACATTCAGAAAACTAAAATCATGGCATCTGGTCCCATCACTTCATGGCAAAGAGATGGGGAAACAGTGGCTGACTTTATTTTCTGGGCTCCAAAATCACTGTGGATGGTGATTGCAGTCATGAAATTAAAAGATACTTTCTCCTTGGAAGGAAAGTTATGACCAACCTAGACAGCATATTAAAAAGCAGAGAAATCACTTTGCCAACAAAGGTCCGTTTAGTCAAGGCTATGGTTTTTCCAGTAGTCATGTATGGATATGAGAGTTGGACTATAAAGAAAGCTGAGCACCAAAGAATTGATGCTTTTGAACTGTGGTGTTGGAGAAGACTCTTGAGAGTCCCTTGGACTGCAATGAGATCCAGCCAGTCCATTCTAAAGGAGATCGATCCTGGGTGTTCATTGGAGGGCCTGATGTTGAAGCTGAAACTCCAAAACTTTGGCCACCTGATGCAAAGAGCTGACTCATTTGAAAAGACCCTGATGCTGGGAAAGATTGAGGGCAGGAGGAGAAGGGGGCGACAGAGGATGAGATGGCTGGAGGGCATCACCAACACAATGGACATGGGTTTGGATGTATTCTGGGAGTTGGTGATGGACAGAGAGGCTTGGCGTGCTGTGGTTCATGGGGTCACAAAGAGTCGGACACGACTGAGCGACTGAACTGAATAAGTCACTGTTTACCCCATTTTGCAAACAAATAAATTAAGGCTTAAAATGAGTAGATAACATGCTCAAATTCACACAAGTAAATAGCATTTGAACCCATTTCTGTCTGTCTTCAAAGCGCATACTGTTAATTACTTTAGTTACAGAGAAATAGGTTCGATTAATGGCAGATAATTTCTTTGGATTGTTAATACATTCTTTGATGTTTCAAAAATTATATACTAAATATACAGTCTCTCACAATCGCATTTCATAAAAACGCTAATAGCACACTGACCTAGCCCAACAAAGAAACCATGTCAGAGTATAAACTTTTATGATACTGCTTTGGAGAGCCTATTGGAAGACTCTTTTCAAAATGTTAACTGCATATTCCATTTAATTCTAAAAATTGTCTTCCAGATGAATAGCCTGTGGATGTACACAGAAGTGAATGTACCAAGGATATTACAGAATTGTTTCTAATAGCTATTAAGTGGAAATAATCTAAATGTCTATTAAAATGGAATAAAGTTAAATGGAGTGTTAATACAGCTATTGTAAAGAACAAGAAATAATCTGTATGAGCTGTTTGTAATGATATTCAAGATGTAGTGCTAAGTGAAAGAAAAGAGTAGTGAATAATATCTGGGGTTTGGTGGGCAGCATGTGCTATTATATATGCACCTAGAATATTTTGGGAAAAACATATAAGAAACTAGTAACTTGATTTTACTGGTTACCACTGGTTGTGGGAGAAGGGAGTCGTGGGTCTTTCACATTTAACTTTCAATATGCTTTTTAAATATACTACTGTAAGGATGTATTATTTGTATAAGTATACATAATTATAAATATCTTTTATACTACAGTTCATATCATGCCATCTTACCTTTACTTGAAAAATTATACATTTTAATTACTACCAATTTAGGATTTTAAGTAAGTGGTAAACTCTACAAAATGGTAAAATATAGCTGTTAAGTTCCACAGATATTTCAGTGAGTATAAGGTTAAATTTCAGTTTTTAAAAAAACTACTTATACCTCATACAATAAGGCAATCCAAGCAAGTATTCTTCAAAAAATGATTTAGTATTCTACCTTAAGTTTGGTTTTTAACAAAATATAACACTTTTTATTTCTGTTGTTACTCTGGTAGAACTTCATGGGCCACCTTGTGCATCTGCTGAAAATTCAGTATACTTTTGTAATATCTGGTCCTTATTTACATAATAAGTCAATGTCCAACTCTTTCTGGGTTGTTTCCATCTTTCATCCTATAGGAACTGCTGGTGCAGTGATTGTATGTTCATATTTCATATAAATTATAACTTATTTAAGACTAGCATAAAGGAGTCCCCTTTTGTTTTGGGGGGTGTTAAGTATGACAGGTCCTAAAAGAAAGAAAATAAACTAGACAGCTCTTATTTTATAGAATCTGTCTTATGCAATGCTAAGGGAGCCTGTGATGTAAATTTTCTAAGTCAAAAAGCAGGTACTTTGCCAATAATCCTGAAATAGATGCTTTAGTTACTTTTAACATCATTTATTAATATCTTATTCTTTTACACTATTTTAATTTAAAAATTTTAGTACAATCATTTTGATTGCTGATACATAGTTATTATCTTTATTGACTGATTCTGAATGCCAGTTTTAAGTTATCCAGTTACCAATAAACCATAATGACAAGACTGACAAGGTCACCCTGCCTGTGTGTTACAGACCTACAGAGGGAGCTTATATTCTGCTGCTGCTGCTAAGTCGCTTCAGTCATGTCTGACTCTGTGCGACCCCATAGATGGCAGCCCACCAGGCTCCCCCGTCCCTGGGATTCTCCAGGCAAGAGTGGGTTGCCATTTCCTTCTCCAATGCATGAAAGTGAAAGTGAAGTCGCTCAGTCGTGTCTGACTCTTAGCGAGCCCATGGATTGCAGCCCACCAGGCTCCTCCGTCCATGGGATTTTCCAGGCAAGAGTCTAGCAATTGCCAATTTAGTATGAGTAAAGAGTGAGTTAGACAACTTGGACTTGAATTCTGGTTCAGCCATTTACTAGCTCAGTGATCTTTACAAAGTCAATTAAATTTCTGTTTCCTCATCTCCAGAATGGGGGGGTTATCGACCTAATGGGGTAGGTGAAAATTAATAATTTTCACCTACCCCATTAATATATAATATTATAATTAATATATAATTTAATTTCACCTACCCCATTAATATATAATTATATAATATATAATTAATATAATCTGAGTGACTGTATTAAGCACTCACTCTGTCATGCACAGGGCACTGTTACATCTGTGTGGGCATTCTGTCTCTTCTAGGAAGATATCCTGGGGCACCCCAGCCCTATGAAGTTGATGTTGCAGAACTAGCTTTTCAGGACAATTAGGTGCTTATAGTGTATATTACTTTGTATTTTTAATGATGTCTTTAAATTATTTCTTTAAAACATTTGTACTTTGGTTATAAAAGTGTTGCAAAAATATTTGATATAGAAATCAAAGAATCATAAATTCCACCACTCTTAAGATAACCATAGTTATATACCTGGTGTGTGTGTTTCTGGTATTATTTTTCTTCATAATACATGTTGCTTTTATAAAAAGCATTTATAACATTTTAAACTCAAAACTGCACTGTTATCACACTTTCCACTGACTATATTGTGTTTTCCCATGACATTTTTTATAATATGGTATGTAATACACAATTTAAACATCTGAAAAACAGAAGTTTAAATTGTGTATTGATTTGATTTTCTGGTTTTTTGTTTTCATATTTAAAAACATAACTCTTACCTCCCCAGCCAGACTGCAAATGACTAGAAGCCTAAGTTCTGAAGTTTCTTTCTCAATGTCTTCTTCCAAGCCTCATCATGGGAAAGCTGGATAAACAATGGTTAGTTTGATTGTTTAAATGATTCTGAATACAAACCAAACCTAATCTGTCCCAATCTCTTCTGGTTTTCAGTTGATATCTCTTTGAAACTGTTAGTGGATATTTACTGGAACTCTATTCAATAGCTGCTCAAGTGTTGACTTTATTTATACTCATCTAAGAATTATACTGACCACTCAAGAGTTAATTTTATTTTAAATGGATTTTTAAAATTTTAGGTCTCAAAAGTTGTTTTTAATTTTTATAAATCTTGTTTTATCTTAATGTTAAAATGATAGAAAAGTTAATGTACAGTTATTACATTGAATTTCATTACAGTGGGTTTCTTTGGAAAATAAATATTAATCCTACATGGATAATGAAGATTAAATCACGAAATTGGGACAAAATAGATTTTGGATTGTGATTTAACTGATTACCTATAGATACAGACATGATTACAACCTGTGCTTTGGACTCTGGGAACCTCATGAGGAGCTTCAGTGTCTCTTCACTTTAACAAGAATAAGTCCAGGAGATTTCATTACTTACTGCAGGAAACTCATGATGTTGATTTTTGTGACCAAAGCCTGCCAGCAGTGATATGTGATGATAATTATCATAATGTAATAGATTTTCTCCTAAAGATCAGTGATTATATTTTTAAGCTTTTTTTTTCTTTTCACTGGGATTTTCTGTAAATTTTTATTATAAGAAAAAAAAAATACTCATATACCCTTCACTTAAGTTTACTAGTTAATATTTTGTCACATGCATTTTCCTTCCTCCCTTCAGCCTTCATTTAAAAGTAAGGTTCAGGCACCATTTCGCTACATACTTTAACAATTGTCCATATTCAGACTTCACCAGATTGCCCCAATATTGTTCTTTACACTGATTTATTTCAATCCCATATCCAGTCAGTAATTGTATATTAAATTTAGTCTCCTTTTATTTTGCACAGTTTACCTGCTTTTTTGTTTCTTCCGTAGCATTTGGGTGTTTTTGAAGAATTCAGGCTGTCCTCAAAAAACTGTTCCACAATTTGGGTTTCTCCCAGTGTTTTCTCATGTTGAGATTTGAGTTAAATATTTCCTGTAATAATCCCAAGAATGCTAACACAATGGTGAAATTTTGTTGGGAAACAGATTTATGCAATCTCAAAAGTACCAACCCATACATTATGTACTAACAGAGATAAAAGTACTTATGATGGAGAAATTGGGCATGCACCACCTCAACCAAGTGTTCAAACTTAAAATCACCAATTAATAGTAATTTTATGTTTTTCTCAAAGAGTCAGTCCTGGCAGCACATAAAGTCACTGGCCAGTTATTGGTGATGTCTGTGTGATCACTTGGTTAAGGTGGTACATGCCAGGGTTTCCATCACAAAGTACTTTTATCTCTTACTTAGTAATCTATGGGTTGATACTTTGAGATTGCATAAATCCTGTTTCCCAAGAAAATTTTACCAAATTGTGTAAGGATTTTTGGACTATCCTTACCCAAATCAGGTACTGTACCAGAGATTGCAAATGGTAATTTTTTAGTTCTTTCAGTCCCTCCATTTACTAGATTACCCCCACCAACTTATTATTGACTTTTGGATTCTTTTTTATTTAGTATTCATTATTGTCCTATGGGACTTACCTATAGCTCAGTTGGTAAAGAATAAAGAATTTGCAATAAAGAATCTGGAACAATATATGTTAGGTTTACCTTGTACATTCGCCCCTTAGACCTGGAATCAGTCATTTCTTTAAGAAGTTCTGTTTCCTTTTAGTAGAAAGTAATATTTTGAAATCAATGTTAGGGTGTTATTCCTGTGTCCACAGCACTATTTATGATAGACAAGACATGGAAACAACCTAAATGTCCATCAATAGATGAATGGATAAAGAAGATGTGGGTGTACAATGGAATATTACTCAGCCATAAAAAGAATAAGATAATGCCATTTGCAGCAGTATGGATGAAACTAGAGATGATCATACTAAGCAAAGTAAGTCAGAAGGAGACAAATACCATATATCACTTACATGTGGAAGCCAAAATATGACACAAATGAACATATTTATGAAACAGAAACCGACTCATAGAGAACAAACTTCTAGTTGCCAAAGGGGAGGGAAGGACTGAGAGTTTGGGATTAACAGATGCAAACTAGTATACATAGCATAGAATAGATAAACAAGGTCTTACTGAATAGCACAGGGAACTATATTCAATATCCTGTGATAAATCATAATGGGAAAGAATTTGAAAAATATATAAATATAACTGAATCATTTTGCTATGTAGTAAAAAGTAACAAGATTATAAATCAACTATACTTTAAAAATTTTTTTTGTTTAATTGGGGTGCTATATAGGCCCATGTAAGTGGGCAAAATTTACACATATACACATTTTATAATATCTTGATAACCCAATTCCAGTCCAATGGCTCAGAGTTCTTCCTCTGCACCTTCCCCTTCCACTCCTCCCACCCCCATTTAATATTTTAACACCCTTCTCTCACAATGAGAATCCTGGTTCCTAATATCAGTGTATTACTCTTTTACTCTCTTAAAATATACACAAAATGGTTTTAAAATCACTGATACCACTGGTAACGAGGTAAAGTACAAGATTTCTTCAACAATTTCTTCAGAAAAACTGTTTCCTGGGTTAATGAATTAACTCTCTTACCTATTTTCATATCCAGCTAGGTTCATTTGTTCTTTGTATTCATCTATAGGATTTTTTCTTTCTTGTTGATTTATGTTTAAACATGTAAAAATTTAACATGATCAAAAGTCAAAATTGTACTAAAAAGTTGAAGGAGCCCCATTCTTACCCACCCTCTATGGTGGAACCAATTTTATTGCTGATTTGTATTTCATTTTGCAAATTAAGGAAATGTACATATTCATATCCTTTCATATGCAAAGCAGACTATGTATACTCTTGTACTTTGCTGTGTTTTTTTCTTAGTATATATCATATCAGCTCTATGCTTAAATTTTGTACATCCTAATGAATGGGGTCGCAAAGAGTCGGACACAACTGAACGACTGAACTGAACTGAATGAATGTAAAACCCCAATAAATTGGACAAACATAAAAACAAACCTCAGTGTGGATGTCAGAGCAACACTTAAAATGTTCATGATCTATGAGCATTTGTTATGGCTTATAATGGTTAAACACGAAAACAACTATATGGAATGTTTTTGATACTTAATTGACAAGATCAAAGTGTTAAAATCCTCATACAGAATAATCTAAAAGTCAGATTTTCCATTCCTGCAGCATTTGCACCATAACTAGGATGGTCCATGTGGAACAAAGCAACATGAAGAAATATTGGAAGAAATATTACTCAAAACTGACATCTGCAAAAACCAAAAAATTAGATACTTCTCTAGTTTTCCATCATTGTGTAAAACAAAACAAAATTCTTAACATTCCTTATTTGGTGAAACATTCATTTTTGGTGTGATTTGGTTTTCTGTTTATAAATCTACATGTGGGAAGATGAATTCAATTTTAGTTATAGTGACCGCAGGATGCCTATGAGCTATCAGTTAAAGATTCATAGCCCTCCATTGGAAATGTGAGTCTGGAGTTTAGCATATAGACCAAGAGCATTGGCTGTACTGTAATAATGAAAGCTCTGGCGATGAATAGAGTAGTGACCAGAAGATTACAAAAAACAGGAGGGTCCATGACATCCCTTAGGGAAATTACTATCAGTAAACAAACAGGAAGAGGTGGTAAGTAAGGAATGCATGCATGCACGCTAAGTCATTTTAGTCATGTCAGGCTCTGTGCGACCCTATGGACTATAGCCCACCAGGCTCCTCTGCCCGGGATTTCCCAGGCAAGAATACTGGAGTGGATTGCCGCGTCGTCCTCCAGGGAATCTTCTTAGCCCAGAAACACTGCATTCTTTAAACTGTTAAGTTTGTTTGGCAGGACATAGTTATGGGTATTTACAAGAAAGATTAGTTTAGAAGAGCCTTCAAAGATAATAGTAGATACAATTGAAGTTGTGGAACAAGGAGTAACTTACACAAGTTGTCAAAACCAGTCTTGATCACAATGAGGCTTCATAACTGTCTCTCCTTTTGAATAGTTCCCAAGAACAGTCACGTGCCGACTATGACCTATGAATAAAATCAGGCCTGCCTGAGCTAAGAAAAGTTTAAGTAAATAAAACTTTTAATAAGTAAATAAAGAAACTTATTGGATTCAATACCTCCTTTGAAAGAGAAACTGAAGCACAGTATTCTTTAGTAAGACAGCTATTAGGTCAAATGTCAGATATGCCACTTCCACGTGACCTCTCTAATGCCTTAGTGCCCTTATCAAGTGTCACTGAATCAATCAGCACTTAGTAGATACTTGATAAATATTAAATACTTTTCCTTCATGAAAATTCACATCATTTATTAAATATTATTTGTGGCCAGGCATTTGGCTAAATTGATGTGTATTTGCTAGGATCTCTACTTAAGTAATTTTTTAAAACCTTAATCATAATGTAAGATAGATAAAGCAGGATGCCTACAGATAAAAATAGAACTTATAATGTACAGTTTCATTTTTAAAGTTGTATTTATAATCGAGAATAAACAGGACTTAGCAGTCCTGTTGTGAATACTTGAACTAATTAATGGTTTTATGAGTAAGCAATGGAAATAATGTATTTGAATACAGAGTGATTAAGCATATATTACTATCTAACTTGAATATACTCTTTAATGAATATTTCAAGAGAAAATCAATAGTAGTAGGTTATACCGTAATGTCGCTGATATTTTCCTTTATGAATACACATACCATGATCATTATCAGTAAGCCTGCCCTGGAACCACTGCTGTACAACTCCTCACCAAACCCTCTTAGGTTGTGATACACAGTTTTTGAGACATGAGCCTGCTGTGTCCTGCTTTGCCTGGTAAAGCAACAAAACTACTCTTTTCTATTTCACCCAAAACTCTTTAAGATTCAATTCAGCATTGGTGCACAGAGGCTGGGTTTTCAGCATTAATACAAATTTACAATTCTTAAAATGAAGGAAATATTTTGGACATCATATGATTTTTACAAAGGGATTTCTATGTGAATCTGAAGTAATATACACCACAATTAAAGCATGCTTTACTCTTTTAAAAATGGCAGTTCACCTAAGGGGACACAGTGTAATAGACTTGTGAAATATAGATTATAAATTTGCAAGACACATAATAATTGATCTTTAAAAAATTACTAACAATGAGAAGGAGATGAATGATTATAGAGAACCATAAGATAAAGAGGAATCAAGGAAGTATGAGAGTGAAAGACAGGGAAGCCTGGCAGGCTGCAGTCCATAGGGTCGCTAAGAGTTGGACACAACTGAGTGACTGAACAACAAAGTATGTAAAAATGTGGAAGGACCCAGGGTGGACATACTGTAATTTTGCTGTGTATTAAAGGATCACTGACCTAGAGCCAGACATCCTGGAATGTGAAGTCAAGTGGGCCTTAGGAAGCATCACTATGAACAAAGCTAGTGGAGGTGATGGAATTCCAGTTCAGCTATTTCAAATCCTAGAAGATGATGCTGTGAAGGGGATGCACTCAGTATGCCAGGCAAATTCGGAAAACTCAGCAGTGACCACAGGACTGGAAGAGGTCAGTTTTCATTCCAATCCCAAAGAAAGGCAATGCCGAAGAATGTTCAAACTACCACACAATTGCACTCATCTCATATGCTAGCAAAGGAATGCTCAAAATTCTATAAGCCAGGCTTCAACAGTACATGAACCATGAACTTCCAGATGTTCAAGCTGGATTTAGAAAAGGCAGAGGAACCAGAGATCAAATTGCCAACATCCATCAGAACATCAAAAAAGCAAGACAGTTCCAGAAAAACATCTGCTTTATTGACTATGCCAAAGACTTTGATTGTGTGGATCACAACAAACTGTGGAAAATTCCTAAAGAGATGGTAATACCAGACCACCTTACCTGCCTCATGAGAAATCTGTGTGCATGTCAAGAAGCAACAGTTAGAACTAGATATTCAACAACACACTGATTCCAAATCTGGAAAGGAGTGTGTCAAGGCTGTATATCGTCACCCTTCTTGTTTAACTTAAATGCAGAATACATCATGTGAAATGCTGGGCTGGATGAAGCACAAGCTGGAATCAAGATTGCAGGGAGAAATATCAATAACCACAGATATGCAGATGACACCAACCATATGGCAGAAAGTGAAAAGGAACTGAAGAGCCTCTGATGAAAGTGAAAGAGGAGAGTGAAAAAGCTGGCATAAAACTCAACATTCAGAAAACTAAGATCATTCAGAAAACTAACGTCATCTAGTCCCATCACTTCATGGCAAATAGATGGGGAAACTATGGAAACAGTGACAGACTTTATTTTCTTGGGCTCCAAAATCACTGCAGATGGTGACTGCAGATATGAAATTAAAAGATGCTTGCTCCTTGAAAAAAAAGCTATGACAAACCTAGACAGCATATTAAAAAGCAGAGACATTACTTTGCCAGTAAAGGTCTGTCTAATCAAAGCTATGATTTTTCCAGTAGTCATGTATTGATGTGAGAGTTGAACTATAGAGCAAGCTGAGTGCCGAAGAATTGATGCTTCTGAACTGTGGTGTTGGAAAAGACTCTTGAGAGTCCCTTGGACAGCAAGGAGATCCAACTGGTCCATCCTAAAGGAAATCAGTCCTGAATATTCATTGGAAGGACTGATACTGAAGCTAAAACTCCAATACTTTGGCCACCTGATGCGAAGAACTGACTCATTTGAAAAGACCTTGATGCTGGGAAAGATTGAAGGCAGGAGGAGAAAGGGATGACAGAGGGTGAAATGGTTGGACGGCATCACCGACTCAATGAATAGGAGTTTGAGTAAGCTCCGGGAGTTGGTGATGGACAGGGAAGCCTGGCATGTTGCAGTCCATGGGGTCGCAGACTCCGACAGGACTGAGTGACTGAACTGAACTGAACTGAAGCAAAGGATAAACTGAGATAAATGAAGAATTGTTTCAGTTAAATTTCCAAAGGATCAAGTACACAATCCATTTTGCTTTAGGACTTCCCTTGTGGCTCAGACGGTAAAGCGTCTGCCTACAATGCAAGAGACCTGGGTTTGATCCCTGGGTCGGAAAGATCCCCTGGAGAAGGAAATGGCAACCCACTCCAGTACTCTTGCCTGGAAAATCCCATGGATGGAGGAGTGTGGTAGGCTACAGTCCATGGGGTCACAAAGAGTCGGACACGACTGAGCAACTTCACTTCACTTATACCACTTAAATATATGGAAAGAATTCCAGAGAAGGAAACAACATCCAAATGTCAAAAGGTGGATCATATTAAAAAACAAAAAGTCTTAGCACATGTCAATTACTGGGAACCATTCAAAATAAAATAGTCAGCTTGGACAATCACAAAGTTTTCAGAGACAACCAAGAGCTGAGGCAAGGTTAAACAATTAGATTAATCTACTACACAAGGTCACTTCCTTCAAGACTAGGAGAGGTGGTTACTTTATTTAATGCATAAAAATCAACACAGAGAAAATGAAGAAATAGAGGGTATATTACAAACAAAAGAACAAGATTAAACCTTAGAAAAAGTCCTTAATAAAACAGAGATAAGTGATTTACCAGATAAAAGAGTTCAGAATAATGGCTATAAAGATAATGAACAAACTTGGGAAAAGAACAAATAAACACAGTGAGAACTTCTACAAAGAAATGGAAAATATTTTAAAAGTTCCAATAGAAGTAACAGACATGAAATATAATAACTGAAAATTACAGTAGAGGGGTTCAACAGCAGACTACATAAAACAGAAAAAAGGCCAGGGTAAAAGAAATTTACACAGTGCAGCAGAAAGGAAAAAAAGAATGAAAAAAATAGAAGACAACTTAAGGGACTTACAGGGCAACATTAAGCAAAATAATATTCACATTAAGTTCTACAAGGAGAAGATAGAACGAAAAGGGCAAAAAGCTTACATGAAAAAAATAATGGCTGAAAATTTCCCCAACCTGGGGAAGAAACAGACATCCAGATCCAGGAAACCTAGTGAGTTACAAATAAGATGAACCCAAAGAGACTTCCATCAAGACACATAATTAAAATGTCAAAAATTTAAGACAGGCGAGAGAACAAGATGGCAGAGGAATAGGTGGATGTGGAGTACATCTCTCTCCACGGATACATCAGGAATACACCTTGAGACATAGAAGTGCCTGCAGAACACCAGCTGGGAGCAGATGGGAGGACCTGACCAGAGGAAAAGAATATATAGAACCATGCAAAACTCAGTAGGAAGGACTAGGGGGAAAAACAGGAGTGTTAGTAAGACTGGACCCACCCTCAGCGGGTGGGGGGACTGAGGCAGGGGTCCAATGCCCACATCAAGGCAACAGTCTGAGTCAGAGGAGAAACATTTAAGGCTGAGAGTGAAACAGCTGATCTGTGGCAGCCTAAATGGAATGAGAATCAGACAGTCCTTGCCACAATCATACATACTGGGAACAGAGACAAGGGTCCCCTGGAAGCTGCAGGGGCTGGGAGGTAGGGTTTGGGGAGTGTGGAGGTGAGGGCTGCTATTGACTGCAGAGAGACGGGTTGAGGGAGGTGAGGGAGGAGATTGTGATGGGAAATGCCTGTGGAAAAAGCTGGGCAGCCACGGAAGCAAGGCAGTGCTGCTGAGTCACCCATAGTGAGTGGGGTCATCACCATAGCCTCTCTCTCCCCACACACCAGCATCGGCAGCTGAACAATAGAGACACTGGCCCATCAAACGCCTGATGCACTGAACTACACAGGAGGACCCCACCCAGGGTGCCCCTTTAAGTGCCTGACACGCCGATCTACAGAGTAGGACCCCAGCCAGGGGTGCCCCTCTATGTGCCTGACGCACCAAACAACAGAGGACCCCAGGCAAGAGAGCCCTCTAAGCCTCTGAATCGGCAGAGCTATGGAGAAAGACCGGCCAAAGAGGTCTTCTGATCACCAGCTACAAGAGGCTCAAGAAAAGACTTTGATAGGTCCGTAACACCTGTGGTGGAGGCAGTCTGTGTCACTGCACAGACTTGTCACTTGCGCACTTGGTGCCGCCAGGGTCCCTGCAAGTCAAGCAGCTGCGCCACCTTCATGCTCAACTCTCACTGGGGCAGAGCTGCCACAGGCAAAAAAAGTCTGGCCTCTATGTGTGCAGGGTCACTTTGGTAGTGTCTGACTCCCCGACCCTGTAGACTGTGGCCTGTGGGTTTCTCTGTCAGGGAGGGGGGTTCTCCAGGCAAGAATACTGGAGCGTATTGCCCAATACTGGTTGCCATACCTTTCTAGAGTGCTATATTTCCTCCTGCCTTAGCCGCCAACTCCCCTGAATACTTGGTGCTGTCAGAACCCCTGTGACCCAAGCAAATGCACCTCCTCCACACCTGGCCCTCACAGGGGCAAACCCAAGTGCTCCAAGGCAGCCTCAGGAGCAAACCCCAGTGGACAACCCACATGCAGAGGTGGAACTAAAACCACAATTGAAACCCAGGAGCAGTGTGGCTAAGGAAGAAGACCCAAAACCTTCCCAGCAGTGTACAAGCTGGAGATGAAATCTACACGATCAACTAGGCAGACTCTGTGTCTATAGAATATATAAAACGTCACTGAGACCTCCCACAAGAGAAAACACACTAGTTCTGATAGCTTTGGACATTGGAGGAAAGAACACATAGGAGTAGGACCAGGTTAGAATCTGAGCTGCCCCCACAGCAGGTCCAGAGATCAGCACAGTGCTGGAGGGCATCCTAGGGAGGTGAGGTGGACTGTGACTCCCAGCGAGGGAAAGGACTCTGACAGCAGTGACTTAAGAAAAACATTTATTATTCTTATGTTTTGACTTGCTCTGTAGATTCTTTTGGATTTTGTTTCTTTTCTCCCCCCTCTGTTGTCAGTTCAGTCGCTCAGTCGTGTCCAACTCTTTGTGACCCCATGAACCGCAGCACGCCAGGCCTCCCTGTCCATCACCAACTCCCGGAGTTCACTCAGACTCATGTCCATCGAGTCAGTGATGCCATCCAGCCATCTCATCCTCTGTTGCCCCCTTCTCCTCTTGCCCCCAATCCCTCCCAGCATCAGTCTTTTCCAATGAGTCAACTCTTCGCATGAGGTGGCCAAAGTACTGGAGCTTCAGCTTTAGCATCATTCCTTCCAAAGAAATCCCAGGGCTGATCTCCTTCAGAATGGACTGGTTGGATCTCCTTGCAGTCCAAAGGACTCTCAAGAGTCTTCTCCAACACCACAATTCAAAAGCATCAATTCTTCAGCACTCAGCCTTCTTCACAGTCCAACTCTCACATCCATACATGACCACAGGAAAAACCATAGCCTTGACTAGACGAACCTTTGTTGGCAAAGTAATGTCTCTGCTTTTCAATATGCTATCTAGGTTGGTCATAACTTTCCTTCCAAGGAGTAAGCATCTTTTAATTTCATGGCTGCAGTCACCATCTGCAGTGATTTTGGAGCCCAGAAAAATAGTTCATACCTGTGAATAATTATTTTAAATGTGAATGGACTAAACTCTCCAACCAAAAGACAGATGAAAATCATATATCTTTCTTGAACACAATGGTATGAGAATAGAAATTAATTACAAGAAGAAAACTAGAAAATTCACAAATGTGTGGAGACTGAACATTCTACTGAAAATAAATGCGTCAAAAGAAATCAAATGAGAATTAAAAAATACTTTGAGACAAGTGAAAATGGGAATACAGTCTGTCAAAACTTATGAAATGGAACAAAAGCAACTCTAAGAGGGAAGTTCATGGTGATAAATGCCAACATTAAGAAACACACAAAAAAGAGAAATAAACAGTGGAAGCTGACACACCCTTGTAAAGCAATTATACCCTAATGAGAAAAGAGAAACAAAAAGGAATCTCAAAAACCAACCTAACTTTATACCTCAAGCAATAAGAAAAAAAAAAAAAAGAATCCAATACTCATTAGAATGAAAAGAAATAAAGATCAGAATAGAAATGAATGAAATAGAGATTAAGAAGACACAGAAAAGAATAATGAAACTAAGAGCTAGTCTTTGAAAAGATAAACTTGATAAACCTTTAGCTAGATTCACCAACAAAAAAAGAGAGAAGACTCAAATAATAAAAATTAAAAAGAGGAGATGGTATGATTGATGTCACAGAAATGCAAAGGGTCATGAGACTACTATGAACAATTATATGTCAAGAAATTGGACAACCTTGAAGAAATGGATACATTCCTAGAATCATACCACCAACCAAGACAGAATCATTGAGAAATAGAAAATCTGAGTGGACTGATTCCTACTAAGGAGATTGAATCAGCCATCAGGAACCTCCAAACTAACTCCAGGACTAGACAGTTTCTGGTGAGCTCTACTAGACACTCAGAGAAACATGAATACCAATCCTTCTCAAACTTCTCCAAAAATATAAAAAATGTGTAAACACTTCCCAATTCCTTTTGCAATCTAGAATTACCCTGATACCAAAACCAGACAGCGATGACACAAGACAAGAAAATTATAGGCCAATATCTCTGATGAACATAGATGCAAAAATCCTCAACAGAACATTAGCAAACTGAACTCAACAATACATTAAAAGGATCAAATTCATAATAAAGAGCAATATATTTTAGGGGTATAGGGACAGTTCAACATCCACAAGTCATTAACATAACAAAGAATAAAAATCATGTGATCATTTCAATAAATGCAGTAAAAGCATTTGTTAAAATTCAACAGCCATTCATGATTAAAAGCTCTCAAAAAAATGGGTATAGAGAGAATGCACCTCAATATTAAAAAGTAGCCAAAAGTAGACAAGTACACAGCTAAGCATTATACTCAACATTGAAAGCTGAAATCTTTTCCTCTAAGATCAGGAAAAAACAAGCATTATAATTTATTCAACATTGTTTTGTAAGTTCTAGCCAGAGTAATTAGGCAAGAAAGAGAAATAAAGGCATCCATATCCAGAATGAAAGAAGCAAACTATCACTATTTGCAGATAACATGGTGTTATACAGAGAAAACCCTAAGTATGTTAGTTACTCAGTCATGTCCGACTCTTGTGACCCCATGGTCTGTAGCCTGCCAGGCTCCTCTGTCCATGGAATTCTCCAGGCAAGAATACTGGAGTGGGTAGCCATTTTCTTCTCCAGGGGATCTTCCCGACCCAGGGATAGAACCTGGGTCTCCTGCATTGCAGGCAGATTATCATCTGAGCCACGAGGGAAAACCCTAAAGACTACCAAAAAAACCCTGTTAGAACTAATAAATTCAGTTAAGCAAAACCAAGAAAAGCAAAAAATGTTTCTCAAGCTAAAATACTTTTCCATAGCAAAGGAAACCATCAACAAAATGAAAAGACAAGCTACCAAATGGGAGAAAATATGTGCAAATCATGTATCTGATAAGGGATTGCATGCATTCGTGCATACTAAGTCACTTCAGTGTGTCCAATTCTTTGAGACCCTCTGGACTGTAGCTGTCCAGGCTCCTCTGTCCATGGGATTCTTTAGGTAAGAATACTGGAGTGGACTGCCATGCTCCCTCCAGGGAATTTTTACACCCGGGGATTTAACGCAAGTCTCTTATTTCTCCTGCATTGGCAGGTGAGTTCCTTACCCCTGCTGCTGCTGCTGCTGCTAAGTCACTT
The DNA here is from genome assembly GCF_019923935.1 of Bubalus bubalis. NCBI lineage: Eukaryota > Metazoa > Chordata > Mammalia > Artiodactyla > Bovidae > Bubalus > Bubalus bubalis. The sequence continues at coordinate 25,259,162 of NC_059175.1, read as the reverse complement.
CAGTCGTGTCCGACTCTGTGTGACCCCATAGATGGAAGCCCACCAGGCTCCCCCGTCCCTGGGATTCTCCAGGCAAGAACACTGGAGTGGGTTGGCATTTCCTTCTCCAATGCATGAAAGTGAAAAGTGAAAGTGAAGTCGCTCAGTCGTGTCCGACTCTTAACAACCCCATGGACTGCAGCCTACCAGGCTCCTCCGTCCATGGGATTTTCCAGGCAAGAGTACTGGCTTACCCCTAGTGCCACCTAAATATTTAAACAACTGATACAACACAATATGAAAAAAAAAAAAACACCTTATAAAAATGGGCACAAGATCTAATAACCATTTTCCCAAAGGAACATACAGATGGCCAAAAGGGACATGAAAGGATAATCAACTTCACTAATCATTAAAATGTAAATAAAAAAAACAGTGAGATATCACCTCACGTCTGTTAGAATGGCTATTATCAAACCGTCAAGAAATAATAAGTGTTAATGATAATATGGAGAAAAGGGAACCATTGCATACTCCTAGTTGGAATGCTAATTGGTGCATCCACTGTTGGAAACAGTGGTGTTTCCTCAAAAAGTTAAAAAAAAGAAAAAAATAGGACTTCCATATGATCTAGCTATTCCATTGTTGGTATTTATCCAAAGGATACAAAAACACAAACTGGAAATGACATATGCACCCTCATGCTCATTGAAGCATAATTAACAATAGCCAAGATATAGAAACAATATTTGTCCATCTACAGATAAATGGGTTAAAAAATGTGGTATATAAAAAATGTGGTTATATATATATATAATGGAATATCATTTAGCCATTAAAAGAAGGAAATTTTACCATTTGTGACAACATGAATTGACCTTATAACCAACAGCACTTATATATATAAATAATAACCAGTTATAAGTTATAATAGTTGAGAGAATTCCATTTATAATAGCAATAAAGGAGCTAAAAGATAAAGTACTTAGGAATAATGTTAGTAAGAATTGACCAAAATTTCTGTGCTTAGTCACTCAGTCATGTCTGATTCTTTGTGACTCCATGGACTGTAGCCTGCCAGGCCCCCCTGTCTGTGGGATTCTCCAGGCAAGAATACTGGAGTGAGTAGCCATTGCCTTCTCCAGGGGAGAGCTTCCTGACCCAGAGATCAAATCCGGGTCTCCTCCACTGTAGGCAGATTCTTTACCATCTGAGCCACCTGGGAAGTCCAAAGAGTGATTTTGTTCTTTTTCTTTTTATAAATTTCTATAAAGAAATTTCTATAGAGAAATTTATAAAACATTCCTGAAAGACACAAAAACACACTTGAACAAATGAGAAAATATACTTTGTTCTAAGAGGATATCTCAGCATAATGAAAATGCCAGTTTTGCTTAATTTATACATTTAATGCAATTCCCATATAAATTCCTATAAATTCTTATACAGATCTAGGTAACTTCACCTTGGTGGCTCAGATGGTAAAGAACCTGCCTGCAATGCAGGAGACCTGAGTTTGACAGCCGGGTCAGGAAGATCCCCTTGAAAACGGAATGGCAGTCCACACCAGCAATCTTGCCTGAAGAATTCCATGGACAGAGGAGCTATGGCAAGCTACAGTACATGGGGTCACACAGAGTCAGACATGACTTAGTGACTAAGACTTTCAATATAAATTCCAGTCCCAAAGAAAGGCAATGCCAAAGGATGTTCAACCTCCCACACAATTGCACTCATTTCACACGCTAGCAAGTTCAGTTGAGTCACTCAGTTGCATCTGACTCTTTGAGACCCCATGGACTGCAGCATGCCAGGCTTCCCTATCCTTCACCAACTCCCAGAGCTTGCTCAAACTCATGTCCATCGACTTGGTGATGCCATCTCATACTCTACATCCCCTTCTCTTCCTGCCTTCAATCTTTCCCAGCATCAGGGTCTTTTCCAAGGAGTCCGACCTTCACATCAGGTGGCCAAAGTATTGGAGCTTTGGCTTCCGCATCTGTCCTTTCAATGAATATTCAGGACTGATTTCTTTAGGATGGACTGGTTGGATCTCCTTGCTGTTCAAGGGACTTTTCAAGAGTCTTCTTCAACATGACAGTTCAAAAGCATCAATTCTTCGGTGCTCAACTTTCTTTACGGTCCAACTCTCACATCCATACATGACCACTGGAAAAATCATAGCTTTGACTAGACAGACCTTCATTGGCAAAGTAATGTCTCTGAGTTTTAAGCCAGTTTTTTCACTCTCCTCTTTCACTTTCATTAAGAGGCTCTTTAAGTTCCTCTTCACTTTCTGCCATAAGGGCGGTGTCATCTGCATATCTGAAGTTATTGATATTTACTATCTAGCAAAGTAATTAAAAATTCTCCAAGCTAGGCTTCAACAGTATGTGAACTGAGAATTCCAGATGTTCAAGCTGGATTAAGAAAAGTCATAGGAACCAGAGATCAAATTGCAGGCATCATTGGGTCATAGAAAAAGAGAATTCCAGAAAAACATCTACTTCTGCTTCATTGACTATGCTAAAGCCTTTGACTGTGTGGATCACAACAAACTGTGGAAAATTCTAAAAGAGATGGGAATAGCAGACCACCTTACCTGTCTCCTAAGAAACTTGTATGCAGGTCAAGAGCAACAGTTAGAATTGGACATGGAACAATAGACTGGATCAGAATTGGAAAAGGAGTATGTCAAGGCTATATATTGTCACCCTGCTTATTTAACTTATACACAGAGTACATCATGCAAAATACCAGGCTGGATGAAGCACAAGCTGAAATCAATACTGCAGGGAGAAATATCAAAAACCTCAGATATGCAGAGGATACCACCTTATGGCAGAAAGTAAAGAGGAACTAAAGAACCTCGTGATGAAGGTCAAAGAGGAGAGTGAAAAAGCTGGCTTAAAACTCAACACTCAGAAAACTAAGATCATGGCATCCAGTCCCATCACTTCATGGCAAATAGATGGGGAAACAATGGAAACAATGAGAGACTTTATTTTCTTGGGCTCCAAAATTACTGCAAATGGTGACTACAGCCATGAAATTAAAAGATGCTTGCTCCTTGGAAGAAAAGTGAAAGTGAAGTCGCTCAGTCGTGTCCGACTCTTGGCGACCCCATGGACTGTGGCCTACCAGGATCCTCTGTCCATGGGATTTTCCAGGCAAGAATACTGGAGTGGGTTGCCATTTCCTTCTCCAGGGGATCTTCCCGATCCAGGGATTGAACTCGGGTCTCCTGCATTGCAGGCAGACACTTTACCGTCTGGGCCATCAGGGAAGGCATAGAAGAAAAGCTATGACCAACCTAGATAGCATATTAAAAAGCAGAGACATCACTTTGCCAACAAAGGTCCGTCTAGTCAAAACTATGGTTTTTCCAGTAGTCATGTATGGATGTGAGAGTTGGACCATAAAGAACACTGAGCACCAAAGGATTCATGCTTTTGAACTGTGGTGTTGGAGAAGACTCTCGAGAGTTCATTGGACAGCAAGGAGATCCAACCAGTCCATCCTAAAGGAAATCAGTCCTGAATATTCATTGGAAGAACTGATGCTGAAGCTGAAACTCCAATACTCTGGCCACCTGATGAGAAGAACTGACTCATTTGAAAAGACCCTGAAGCTGGGAAGATTGAAGGCAGGAGGGGAAGGGGACGACAGAGGATGAGGTGGTTGGATGGCATCACTGACACAATGGACATGAGTTTGAGCAAGCTCCAGGAGATGATAAAGGACAGGAAGCCTGGCATGCTGTACTCCATAGGGTCACAAAGAGTCAGACACGACTGAGCGACTGAACAATGAACAATAAATTCCAATAAATTGTACATGGATCTAGGTAAATTCATCCTAAAGTTTATGCGTGAAATCAAACACAAGAGAATAGCTAGGAAAACACTGAAAACAAAACAAGCCTCTGAGTGGCATCTACCCATTCCAGATACCTAAACATATGAGAAAGTCTCTACTAAAACAATTTGGTACTGAGCGTGACATGCCAGTGGGCACGATAAAGCTGATGCCTCATGTCAACTGGGACAAAGATGATGTTTTTAATAAATGGTATTGGGAGAATTGAAGAAAAGAAAACTTGATCCATTCTTTATTTCATACTCAAGAATAAACTGCAAATAGATCAGAGATCTGGAAAAAAGGAAAGGAGGGAGAAAGGGAATTATATAAGTTCTAGAAGAAAACATGAGTGAATTTCTCTATAGCTCCAGCAGAAAAGTTTTTTAACTATGATTCAGTTCTTATTATAACTCAAAATCCAAGTGAAAGAAATGGTTGATGTATTTGACTACATAAAAATACAAATCTTTGGAATGATAAGAAACCATAAGGAAAATTCAAGGCAAATAAATTGGGAGAAGAGAAGATACTAGCAAACCTGTCACAGTTAAAGGGCTCCTCCCAATTATTCTAAGGACTTTTAAGAATTGAGGGGGAAAAAGGACCAAAAATCCTATAGAAAATGGGCAAAAATCATGAACAGACAATTCAGAGACAAAAATGGCCTTGAAACATATGTAAAAATGTAATTTCAAGTATAGTACGGGAAAATATTGGTACTAAATAAAAGCACACTGCGATAGCATGTTCCACCCATCTGACAGGCAAAAGTCAGAGCTTGCTAATTGACTTTGCTGCTAAGGCTGTGCAGAAACAGGCACTGCTTACAGTGCTGAGGGGAAGTTACATGGTATAACCCCTATGAGGAGGAACTCAGCAATATCTAACAAACTACTTAAGGATTCAAGGACCCAGGAATCATATTTCTGAAAATTTACCTTGAAGATCCACTGAAACAAATATAAAAATACATATGCCCAAGGTTATTAACCTCAGCCCTAATTGTAATTTTAAAATGTTAGAAACTACATAAATATCTAGGTACAAGAAATTGAGTAAAGTACAGAATATTCTCACAGTTAGGTATAGTCCAGTTGTTGAGTGAGGAAAATTTGTATGAACTGATATGGAGTGATGTCTAGGAGATATTGTTTACTGAAACAATAAGTACAAAATATTTTTATAGTTAAGGCTGTAATTAATAATCTATATATGTATTCACACACATATCCATTTGTGTATAAAGAAGAGAAAACTGGAGAACAATGAAGTGCTTTACCTACAAGGGGTAAATGAAAACCATAGCCACACTAAACAGGGAAAAAAGAACTTATCTAAGTTACTCTGAACACACTATTTGACCATTCTTGGATGGGTGGAATGGTGGGAACAAACTGCAAGCAAATCTTTTTCTTTTTTTGTAAAATTGTTTTAACAGTGGGGTATGGGCATTGAAATTCTGAAACAAATTTTGATGTATTAGAAGACTGAACAAATGAACAAATACACTTAACATTAGTTTCACTGAAGAGCAAAGGATACACAAATATGGAATGAGGAAGGGCAAGAAATAACTTTGTAGGATGAACAGGAGATATCAATGCAAACTTATGACTTCTAAAATACATATATGCTTATGCATGTATACGTATATGTGTGTATATTTACATGTACAGAAATTTCATTGTTTTGCCCACTGAAGGACAAGAAGCAAAGACACTCCCATATCAGGGAGCACATTCAGCATCAAGATTTTGGTCTGTAATAACATTTCCTAATGAAATATATTAGGGCTTCTCAGAAAAATGACTGAGTCCAGGACTGGAACACGGTAAGTGAATCAGGAATACCTTGCTATCCCAGAGAGTGGGAAAACATTATGACCAAATAATGCACAAAATGCAGAATCCAGCTTGAAGGGATTCCCACTGGTCAAATCTGGACAAAGTGAGCAGAAAAATTACTTATTAAGTACAGTAATAAAGTATAAACCATTACAGAAAAGAATAGAAACTCAAAAAAAAAAAAAAAAAAAACAAGAATAGCAATTTATGACTCCATACTGATAATAAATACAGATAAATAATGGGAAGAGACCGAAGGGTCTTACTTAACAGAATGCCAAGAGGTAAATTTGGAGAGAATGCTGCTGGAGTTGGAAGATCAGCAGATTGCAACCATTATAATCAAGATTTGATTAGACAGTGGGACTTCTGAAGTGTCTACATGAAAAGCTTGACAGATTTTCTTCTCAGAGAAACAGTGATGAAGCTAAATAAACAAATAAATAAATATTAAATGTCTCTAGAATTTGACCAAAGGACATATAACCAATTGAGAAGCGTTTGCCTCTGAAAATCCATGCATCTCTGTAAGTCTCTGTAATTTCAGCCAGGAAATGCTCCCATTTTCTTCATCTTTATGGTTTAGAAATTCTGTACTATGCAGTTAGGGCAGTCCATGAGGATTGGTAGCTCCATCTCTCCTCACCAGTTCCCAATTTGGGACACAGATTCCACTCCAGGAAAGGGTGGAGCAGCTTGGGAGGACCAGTGGCTCCTATCCCCGCCCCCAGGCTCCGGTCTTGTGTTGTGGAGGTTCAGCTCCGAGTTGTCATAGCACGTCACTGGGCTGGTAGCTGCTTGCCCCTTCCTTCAGGGACTGACTTTATTTGGAGGTGAACATGGAAAAAGCCATACCCAGGAAATTGTTAAAAACAGAGATCAGTGACAAACAATCAATGGTTAGTATCTAACCTCTGTGCTACTAGTAAGGTAAACAAAATGGTATTGTCAAAAATTTAAAAGGGATATTGGGGGAAAGAGATAGCAAAAAAAAAAAAAAAAAAAAAAAGCCTTGCTAAGACCGCATACATCCCCCGTCATTTGAAAATCTATATACATGAGCAAGACTGCATCCAAGTAACCAGAGAAGTTGCTACTTCTTGGCTGAACAGGGGGGTCAGACTTGTAATTTTGACTACTGAACTTTAAAAGCATTCCCAACACTATATACAGATCCACCAACATGAAGTGGAGGGATTACTGGCTCAGGAGGCTTAAAACAACCTCTGATCAATCATCAAACACTAAGCTATGCTGACCCAGGGGTGATGCCTAGGAAGCCTAAAAATAAAAAACGAAAACAAATGAGAAGTGACATACGTCAGAGACGGCACACTGCAGAGGAAACAGACTTCACTAAGCTTGTTCCATCGAAGCACTAAAGAAACAAAAAACAGCAACAAGCCTGGAGTGGGGACACAGATTAAGAACTGAGAGTTGCTATATTATATTGTCTAAAATATCCAATGATCAACAAAAAACAAAAACTATGAGACATGAAAAGAAACAGAGAAGTGTGCCCCATACATAGGGGGAAAAATCAGTCAACAGACATTGCTTTTGAATATACCAAGATGTTGGAGTTAATAAAGACTTCAAAGCAACGACTATAAATATGTCCCAAGAATAAGAGGAATCCATCTAAATGATCTAAATGATTAGCACACAAAAGGAATCCATACTGAGCTTATTAAATGAAGGTATGATAATAATGACTCATCAAATAGAGAATATTAGTAGAGACCAAATTATTTTTTTAAATCAAGCAGAAATACTAGAATTAACAAGTACAATAACAAATGAAAACTCAGTAGAGGGGCTCAAAATTAGATTTTAGCTGGCAGAAGAGATCAGTGAACTGGAAGATAGATTAATAGAGATTATCAGGGGATGAGATGCTTGGATGGCATCACCGACTCGATGGACGTGAGTTTGAGTGAACTCCGGGAGTTGGTGATGGACAGGGAGGCCTGGTGTGCTGCGATTCATGGGGTCGCAAAGAGTCGGACACAACTGAGTGACTGAACTGAACTGATCCAGTTTGAAGAGCGGAAATTTAAAGGAAGGAAAAACTATCAGATATCTATGAGGCACCATTAAGCACAGCAATATATGCATAATGGACGTAGCATAAGAAGAGAAAGGATCAGTATTGGTTTACTATTGATGTCACAACAAATTACAACAGAGGCTTAAGACAACACAGACTTTTATTCATTCATTATTTTACAATTCTGTAGGTTATTACATCTAACATGGGTCTCAATGGGTTAATCAAGGTGTTGGCAGGGCTGCATTCCTTTCTGGAGAACCTAGGTGAAAATCTGTTTCCTTTTCTTTCCCGTTTTCTTTCCTTGTCTTTCTACAGGATGCTCACTTTTCTCAACTGATGAGAAATTATAGCCAACAATATTGCATCTCTGTGATCATTTTTTGTAGTTCCATCTCATTCCATCTCAGCCAGGAAAGGTTCTTTTTAGGACTTGTGATTAGATTGGCCTATCTGAATAATCTAAAATAATCTTCCCATCTCAAGGTCTTTAATTTTAATTATATCTGGAGTGTCTCCTTTTCCATGTGAGGTAATATATTCACAGGTTCCATAGATTATGACATGGATGTCTGTGGGGCAGTTAGTTCAGTTCTATCACTAAGTCATGTCCAGCTCTTTGTGACCCCATGGACTGCAGCCTGCCAGGTTTCCCTGTCCATCACCAAGTCCCAGAGCTTGCTCAAACTCATGTCCACTGACTCAGTGATGCCATCCAACCACCTCATCCTCTGTCCGCCCCTTTTTCTCCTGCCTTTAATCTTCCCAGGATCAGGATCTTTTCCAATGAGTCAGTTCTTTGCATCAGGTGGCCAAAGTACTGGAGTTTCAGCTTCGGCATCAGTCCTTCCAAAGAATATTCAGGACTGATTTCCTTTAGGATTGACTGGTTTGATCAGTTAGGGAGTGCATTATTATACCTATCACCATAGCAGAGAAAAATATTCAAAACAGTAATGGCTGATCACTTTTAAAATTTGATTAAAAACCAATCTAAAAAACAATCTAAACAAGAAGAAGCTCAATAAACTCCAAGCAAGACAGAAAGGGAAAAAAAGTAAAACACTACCAAACTTAGACACATCATAGGCCAACTGTTGAAAGACAAAAAGGGAAACCATGAGAGCAAAATATGTTAGATATTAATACAAAAAGATCACAAAAAGATTAACAGCTGATTTCTTATTTTTAAAAAAACCTCATAGAGGCCCGAATACAGTGGAATAACATATTTAATGTGGTGAGAGAAAAAAATTCCAATATACAGCATAAATATGAAAACAGACATTCCCAGATAAAGACACAGAATCCATTGCTATCAGACGTGCTTTAAAAGAAATATTAGAGGAAGTTATGTCACAGTGATGGAGGCATAGGTTATTCTTGATGTTGCTTTCCTTCACAAGAAAAACTAACAAATATTCATGGACAAGACACCACTGAGAAATCCTAGAACCCTGGGCAGAGGCTGAAGCACACCCCGCACCACAGAGAACAAAAGGGACTACATTAAGAAGGGAATAGGAGGGTTATGTGCAGACCACATTGCTTCTCCCCCAGGCTGGTGCAGAACCATCCTGAGAGGTCTCCCAAGAACCTATGGTTCCTCCAGCAGGAAAAGAGAGTATTGGGTGGATATCCATCTTTCCTAGCATTGTGGGTCACTTCTTAGGCACCCTCACTCCACTCTTGTCTCATAAAGTTTGCAAGGGAATCTGCAGGACTTGACCACTGGGACTCTGAGATGGAGAAGGCGTGAGGGGCTCGTAGCAATCAGCACTTAGATCTTGGCAGATCAAGTTTTCACTTGCAGCCCCCAGGTAGTTGTCCCAATGAATAAAGTCATCTGTAGAACCAAGCCTGACCAGGGAACTCAGCAGGGTGCTAGTCTGCTTATTTGGGTCTCCCAAAAGACAAAGAGATTGCTAGCCCTGGAGCTTGGTCTGCTGCCACCCAGCCAGGGGAGCTAAATTATAAACTTGATAACTGCTGAGTATAGATCCTTGCCCAATCTGACTAAAAAGACTGGCAAGAATATCTGGGTACTACATAGCCCAGTAACACTCAAGCAGGGAGTCTAGCAGGCAGAGCTGATTAACTGTGGAGCAAAGCCAGTGCTAGGCTTAGAGGGTTCCCTTCATTCACCCATGCAAGGCAGCTAATTCATGGGGCACTCACTCTCAGTAAAGCTCCTAGACCTGGCCAACCAGAAAATATGTCCAGAACAGCTGGAAAACTGTGTAGTCCAGTAATGCTCAAGCAGAGACTTCAGCAAGCAGAGCTAATAGTCTGCACAGCCAAACTAGTACCCTTGTTTGGCCAGGTTACTTGGGGCACTGGTCAGCTTGAATCAAGACCACAAGCAAAGGGATTTCCTGGTGGTCCAGTGGCTAAGACTACACACTCCCAACATAGGGGACCTGGGTTCAATCTCTGGTCAGGGAACTAGATCCCACATGCCTCATATAAGACCTTGCACAGCCAAATTAAAAAAAAATTTTTTTTTGTTTTTAAAGACAAGTGAAAAAAACCTTTGTGACTTGGAGCTGTTTCCCCTGACTTGCCTGGGCTACGAAACTAATGTGTAGCCCCACCCATTGCTAAATACAGCTTTCAGCTCTCTCAAGCAGCTTGCTTGAGCAGGGAACCTAACCAGAGCACATAGAAAGCTATGTAGTACATCCAACACCCTTGCTTACAGTGCCAAAATGTTTTTAACAAGAGAACACATGAATTACCCTGTCTACATAGTAAAACTAGGGGTCCTGTTTGGCCAGAGAACTCAGCACAAACAATGGGCTGGATAGATTCTGGGGCCCATCTTGCTTCTCCACCAGGACAGAAAAGCTAATTCATATTACTATATTGCTGAATGTAGTACCCAGTCCTGACCATCTAGTGAGCCTGACCCAAGAACCCAGGCAACTGCAGAGACCATCCTACAGCCTCGTTTAGCCAAGGAAATAAACCAGCAGTCCTATCCAACTTTTCTCAGCTTGTGGCACCTTCTTCCCAACTCAGAGCTTCAGCAGTGACCTCACCCCCAAACAGACCCTGATAGCAAGTCCCACTGCCAAGGACATTACCAGCAGACACGTCAAGAAATGCAAACTGAGCTGACTGAATAACTGTCATTGCCAAAGGGAATTTATAAAGTCTGGAAGAAGAGACCCCCCCCTCACTGAAATGTGAAATACCAATGTAAAAAATCAAGAATCACACACATGCAAAATTTGGTAAGCATGACACCAAAGAAATCAAATAAAGCTCCAATAACTGACCCTGAAGAAATGGAAATCTATGAACTGTCAGAAAAAGAACTCAAAATAATCCTCTTGAAGAATTTTAATGAACTACAATAACACAGTCTACAAAATAAAATTAGGAAAACAATACATGAACAAAATGAATTCAAAAAGAAATAGAAACCATTAAAGCAAAACAAATCCTAGAGCTGGAAAATATAATGACTGAACTGAAGAATTCAATAAAGCGCTTCAAAATCAGACTCAGCCATGCAGTCAGAGGACCACACAGAAAGAAGAATGAAAAAGAGTGAATAAAGCCTATAGGACTTATGGAACATAATCAAAAGAAATAATATCCACATTATGGGAATTCCAGAAGACAGACAGAACAAGACAGAAAGTATATTCAGAGCAAAAATGGCTGAAAATATCTCAAACTTGGGAAGAGAAATAGACATCCAGATCCATGAAGCCCAAAGAATTCCAAAGAGGTTCAACCCAAATAAGACTACATCGAGGCACATTAAATTATCAAAAGTCAAAAAACAAAGAATTTTGAAAGCAGAAAAAGTGAAAATTAATACAAGAGGCCCTCCATAAGACTATGGTTACTTTCTAAACAGAAATGATGCAGGCCATGAGAGAACAGGATGACATATTCAAAATGCTATAAAAAGCAAGTCAACCAAGAATTCTATTCCTTGCAAAACTGTCTTTGGAAATAAAGGAGAGAAAGACTTTCCAAACTATAACTGAGGGAGTTCATCACCACTAGACCTGCCTTACAAGAAAAGCTTAACAGTGTTGAGTGGAAGTAAAAGGACATTAATTAAAATCACAAAAAATATTAAACATTAAAAGTAATATAAAATTCACTGGTTATAGTAAATGTATAGTCAGAGTTAGATTCTCTAATAATGTAATAGTTGTGTGTAATTCACTTACAACTAGAGTTTAGATTTAAAAAAGAAACATAACCATAATACAATAATCTGATATTAGTTAGATAATATAAAAATATTAATGTGTAAACTGTAACATTAATAACCTAAAGTGTGAGAAGGAGAAGAAATTCTAGTTTAGGAATTCTATTGAAGTCAAAGATTGTTATCAGGTTAGAATAGGGTGTTATAATTTTAAAATATTTTATGTAAATTTATGATAATCACAAAAGAATAATCTGTAGGAAATACAGAAAAGAATATGATAAAGAATTCAAATCATACTGATACCAAAATATATCACAACACAAAAAAGATAGAAAGATAAGCAATAAAGAATAATGAATCTACAAAATGACCAGAAAATATTATCAAAACGGAAACAGTAAGTCCTTGGGCATGGGTGCTAAGTTGCTTTAGTTGTGTCTGACTCTATGTATGGACTGTAGCCTTCCAGGCTCCTTTGTCTATGGGGATTCCCCAGGCAACAATACTGGAGTGGGTTGCCATGCCCTTCTCCAGGGGATCTTCCCAACTCAGGGACTGAACCTTAGTCTCTTAGGTCTCCTGCGTTGGCAGGCAGGTTCTTTATGATTAGTGCCACCTGTCTCCTAAATTGGCACATCAGTTCTTTGCCACTAACTCCACCAGGGAAGCCCAATAAGTCACCACCTATCAATAATTACATTAAATATAAAATGATAAAATTCTCCAAAGGGCAAAAATGGTTGAAAGAATTAAACAAAAAGATCTAATGATATGCTGCCTACATGGGACTCACTTTATCTTTAAAGATAAAGTCTTTTAAGACAGAGTGAAGGGATGGATCATGGCATCTGGTCCCATCACTTCATGGCAAATAGATGGGGAAACAATGGAAACAGTAACAGACTTTATTTTGGAGGGGGGCTCCAAAATCACTTCAGATGGTGACTGCAGCCATGAAATTAAAAGATGCTTACTCCTTGGAAGAAAGGTTATGAAAAACCTAGAGAGCACATTAAAAAAGCAGAGACATTACTTTGCCAACAAAGGTCCGTCTAGTCAAGGCTATGGTTTTTCCAGTAGTAATATATGGATGTGAGAGTTGGACTATAAAGAAAGCTGAGCACCAAAGAATTGATGCTTTTGAACTGCAGTGGTGGAGAAGACTCTTGCGAGTCCCTTGGACAGCAAGCAGATCCAACCAGTCCATTCTAAAGGAAATCAGTCCTGAATCTTCATTGGAAGAACTGATGCTGAAGCTGAAACTACAATACTTTGGCCACCTGATGCGAAGAACGGACTCATTTGAAAAGACCCTGATGCTGGGAAAGATTGAAGGTGGGAGGATAAGGGGAGGACAGAGAATGAGGTGGTTGGATAGCATCACCGACTGAATGGACATGCTGCTGCTGCTGCTGCTAAGTCGCTTCGGTTGTGTCCGACTCTGTGCGACCCCATAGACGGTAGCCCACCACGCTTCCCCATCCCTGGGATTCTCTGGGAGTTGGTGATGGACACAGAGGCCTGGTGTGCTGTGGTCCATGGGGTTGCAAAGAGTCAGACACGACTGAGTGACTGAACTGAACTGAACAGATGGAGAAAAAATATTTTAAAACATTTTAACCTAAAAAAATCAAGAATAGTTACACTTAGACAAAACAGATTTTAAAAATGGTAAAAATAGACAAAGAAGGTCACTATGTAATGACAGAGGGGTCATCTATCAAAAATAGATTTCAATTTCAAATATTTATGCACCCAATTTAGGGTCATTTAAATATACATTTGGCCCTTCAACAACATTGGGGTTAGAGGAGTTGACCTGCCATACAGTTGAAAATCCATATACAACTCATAGATGGCCCTCTATATATGTTCAGTTCAGTCACTCAAGTCATGTCTGACTATTTGTGACCCCATGGACTGCAGCATGCCAGGCTTCCCTTTCCATCTCCAGCTCCCAGAGCTTGCTCAAACTCATGATTATTGAATCGGTGATGCCATCCAGCCATCTCATCCTCTGCCGTCCCCTTCCCTTCTTGCCCCCAATCCTTCCCAGCATCAGAGTCTTTTCCAATGAGTCAACTCTTCGCATGAGGTGGCCAAAGTACTGGAGTTTCAGCTTCAGCATCAGTCCTTCCAAAGAACACCCAGGGCTGATCTCCTTTAGAATGGACTGGTTGGATCTCCTTGCAGTCCAAGGGACTCTCAGGAGTCTTCTCCAACACCACAGTTCAAAAGCATCAATTCTTTGGTGCTCAGCTTTCTTCACAGTCCAACTCTCACATCCATACATGACTACTGGAAAAACCATAGCTTTGACTAGACGGACCTTTGTTGGCAAAGTGATGATTTTGCTTTTTAATATGCTGTCTAGGTTTTTCATAGTTTTTCTTTCAAGGAGCAAGCATCTTTTAATTTCATGACTACAGTCACCATCTGCAGTGATTCTGGAGCCCAAGAAAATAAAGTCTGTCACTGTTTCCACTGTTTCCCCATCCATTTGCCATGAAGTGATAGGACTGGATGTCATGATTTTCATTTTTTGAGTGTTGATTTTTAAGCCAGCTTTTTCACTCTCCTCTTTGACCTTCTTCAAGAGGTTCTTTAGTTCCTCTTCACTTTCTGCCATAAAGGTTTCTTATGCATATTATCTTATCTGCATATCTGAGGTTATTGATATTTCACCCAGCAATCTTGATTTCAGCTTCTGCTTCATCCACCCTGGCATTTTGCATGATGTACTCTGCATGTTAGTTAAATAAGCAGGGTGACAGTATACAGCCTTGACGTACTACTTTCCCAATTCTGATCCAGTCTGTTGTTCTATGTCCAGTTTGAACTGTTGCTTTATGACCTGCATACAGCTTTCTCAGGAGGCAGGTAAGGTGGTCTGGTATTTCCATCTCTTTAAGAATTTCTACGGCCCACTTGACTTCGCACTGCAGGATGTGTGGCTCTAGGTGAGTGATCACACATTGTAGTTATCTGGGTCATTAAGATCTTTTTTGTAGAGTTCTTCTGTATATTCTTGCCACCTCTTCTTAATATCTTCTGCTTCTGTTAGGTCCATACCATTTCTGTCTTTTATTGTGTCTATCTTTGCATGAAATATTCCTGTAGTATCTGGTTCTCTTGAAGAGATCTCTAGTCTTTCCCATTCTATTGTTTTCCTCTATTACTTTGCATTGATCTCTTAGGAAGGCTTTCTTATCTCTGCTTGCTATTCTTTGGAACTCAGCATTCAGATGGATATATATTTCCTTTTCTCCTTTGCCTTTTGCTTCTGTTCTTTCCTCAGCTAGTTCCTTTGTACCCGTGATTCCTTCATATCATCATTCTGCATGCATGTATTCTACTAGCTGCAATCACGTGAAGTGAAAGTCACTCAGTCGTGGCTGACTCTTTGCAACCCCAGGGACTGTATCCTGCCAGGCTCTTCTGTCCATGGGATTTTCCAGGTAAGAATACTGCAGTGGGTTGCCATTCCCTTCTCCAGGGAATCTTCGCAACACAGGGATTGAACCCAGGTCTCCTGCACTGCAGGCAGATTCTTTACCATTGGAGATGCTAGGGAAGTTCTGCAGGTCATGTAGCACTATAGTATTTACTATTTTAAAAACCTGTGTATAAGTAGACCCTCACAGTTCAAATCCATGTTGCTCAAGGGTCAGCTGTATTAAACAAAAGCTAACATAGCTAAGGAGAAGGCAATGGCATCCCACTCCAGTGCTCTTGCCTGGAAAATCCCATGGATGGAGGAGCCTGGTAGGCTGCAGTCCATGGGGTCGCTAAGAGTCGGACACGACTGAGAGACTTCACTTTCACTTTTCACTTTCATGCATTGGAGAAGGAAATGGCAACCCACTCCTGTGTCCTTGCCTG
Organism: Bubalus bubalis; assembly: GCF_019923935.1. Taxonomy (NCBI): domain Eukaryota; kingdom Metazoa; phylum Chordata; class Mammalia; order Artiodactyla; family Bovidae; genus Bubalus; species Bubalus bubalis. The sequence goes on along the minus strand of NC_059175.1, from coordinate 25,243,369 downwards.
GAGGATCCCAGGGACGGGGAAGCCTGGTGGGCTGCCTGGTGGGGAGTCCATGGGGTCACATAGAGTTGGACACGACTGAAGCAACTTAGCAGCAGCAGCAGCAACATAGCTAAAGGGCTTCCCTGGTGGCTCAGCTGGTAAAGAATCTGTCTGCAATGCAGAAGACCTAAGTTTGATCCCTGAGTTGGGAAGATGTATAGTTCATGGGGTCGTGAAGAGTCGAACACGACTGAGTAACTTTCACTTCACTTCACTTCAACATAGCTAAAAGAAGAAATAAGCAACAATAGTTGGGGACTTTAATATCCCACTCTCAACAATGAATAGATTATTCAAGTAGATATGCAATCAGTTAGGAAACAGCAAATATAAACACTAAAGATTACACAGATCTAAAGGATATATACAGAATATTCCATCCAACAATAGCAGAACACACATTCTTCTCAGTTTCTCTTTTCTTTTCTCTTAGAAAAGGTACAGTTTCTAAGATAGACTGTATGTTAATAAATTTTTTAAAAAATCAAAGAGGGGATAAAAAAGTATCTTGAGACAAATGAAAGTAGAAATACAACATACCAAAACTCTGGGGATGCAGCAAAAACAGTCGTAAGAGGGAAGTCCATAGCAATAAATGTCTCCATTAAGAAACAAGGAAGATCTCAAATAAACAACCTAAGTCTGGCTTAGGAACTAGAATAGCCTGAACCCAAGATTAGCAGAAGAGATAATAAATTTTAGGACAGAAATAAATGAAACAGAAAACAGGAGAAACAATAGAAAATACTAACAAGACTAAGAGTCGGTTCCTTGAAGAGATAAAATTGGCAAACTGTTAGCTAGGCTAATCAAGGGGAAAAGAGAGGATGCAAATCAGCAAAAGTATAAACGAAAAAGGAGGCATTACAACGGATACTGCAGATATACAAAAGCTGCATCTGTGATATACAAAAGAGGCACGTATGTCTACAAACTAGACAACCCAGAAGAAATGGAAAAATCCTTAGAAATATCCACTCTACTGAAAGTGAAGCAGGAAGAAATAGAAAATCTGGATAGACCAATTATTAGTAAGGGGATTGAATCAGTAATCAAAAATCTGCCAAGGAAAGAAGCCTAGGATCAAAAGACTCCATTGGTGAATTTTACAAAAGATTAGAGAAGAATTAAAGCCAATACTTCTCAAACTCTTCCAAAATGCCTAAGAGGAGGGAACACTCCCAAACTGATTTTATGAGGCCAGCATTACCGCGACACCAAAAGCCAGATAAGGAAACTACCAGAAAAACTACAGGCCGATATCTCTGGCGAATGTAGGTGTGAAAATTTAAGAATCTCAATTAAAATTTTAGCAAACCAAATTCAGCAACTCCTGAAAAGGGTCATTCACCATGATCAAACAGAATTTGTCCCTGGGATGCATGGATAGTTCAATATATACAAATCAATCAATGTGATACATCACCTTGATACAATGAAAGAAAAAAAATCATATGGTCACTTTAATAGATACAGAAAAAGCATTTGACAAAATACAACATTTGTTCATGATTTTTAAAAAAACTCAAGTTTCACCAAATTACAAATGAGAAGAATACTTAAACATAAATAAGGGCCATATGTGACAAGCCCACACCTAACATCATACTCAGTGGTGAAAAGTGAAGGCAATTTCCTCTACCATCAGGAACAAGTAAAGGGTGCCCTCTCTCATGACATCTATTCAACATAATACTGGTAGTCCTAGCTAGAGCAATCAGCAAGAAACAGAAATAAAAGACATCAGAATTGAAAGGGAAATAGTAATATTGTCTCTATTTCCAGAGGACATGAATATATACATATATATATATGTATGTATATATATGTATATAACCCTAAAGATACCATCAAAGATTGTTGGGTCTAACAAATGAATTTAGTAAAGTTACAGGATATAAAATTAACATGAAAAAATTGTAGCATTTCTATACACTAACAACAAATTACCCAAAAAAGAAGTAAAATAATCCCTTTTACAATAGCATCAAAAACAATAAAATACTTTCAGATGAAAGATCTGTACATTGAACACTACAAGATATTGGTGAAATAAATTGAAGAAGAGGAAAATAAATGGAAAGACATCCTGTATTCATGGACTGAAAGATTAATACTGTGAAAATGTTAATCAATTCAACCAAAAGCCATTGATAGATTCAATAAAATTTCTATCAAGATTCCAATGGTATTTTTTACAGATGTAGAAAAGCAATACTAAAATTTATATAGAATCACAGAAGATCCTCAGTAGTCAAAGCAATCTTGAGAAAGAAAACAAAAAGGGAGGCATCACTCTTCTGATTTCACTCTGGCAATACTGTAAATCTTGAGTAATCAAAACACTATGGTACTGGCATAAAAACAGACAAACCAACGGAACAGAATTTAAAGCCCAGAAATAAACTCAGTTATATATGGCCAACCAATTTTTGACAAGGGAGCCAAGCATACTCAATGGAGAAAAGATAGTCTCTTCAATAAATGGTGCTGGGAAAATTGGATATTCACATGTAAAAGAATAAAATAATATACCTATCTTACACTCCTTACAAAACCATGAGCCATAAAACTTTTAGAAGAAAACATAAAGGAAAAGCCCCTTAACATGGATCTTGGCAACAAATGTTTGCATATGATACCAAATCGCAAGCAACAATATCTAAAATAAGTAAACAGGACTATATCAAGCTAAAAAGCTTCTGCAGAGCAGAAGAAATGATCATAAAAATAAAAAGTCAACTTAAAGAATGGGAAAAAATATTTGCAAACTATGTGTCTGAAAGGTTAATATCCAAAATATACAAAGAACTCATACAACTCAATAGCAACAAAACAAACAACCTGCCCCCAATAATCCAATTTTAAAATGACAAAGGCCCTGAATAGGCATTTTCATATAGACAAGATATATGAATGGCTGACAAGTGTATAAAAAGATGCCCAATAACACTAGTCATGAGGGAAATGAAGATCAAAACCACAATGAGGTAACAACTCATGCTTGTTGGAATGGTTAGCATCAGAGATAATACATTCTGGCAAGAATGTGGAGAAAAGCAAGCACTTGTACACTGTTAGTGGGATTGTAAATTGGCACAGTGACTATGAAAAAATAGCATGGAGACTCCTCAATAAACCAAAAATAGAGTTTCCATATGATCCTGCAATCCCACTCCTGAGTATATACCCAGAAAATTCTAATTCAAAAAAATACATGCACTCTATGTTCATATCAGCACTATTTACAATAGTCAAGACATGGAAACAACTTAGGTACCTATAGATGGATGAATGGATCAAGAATTTGTGGGATATATACACAATGGAATATTATTCAGCCATAAAAATGGGGGGGATCCTGCCATTTGTGACAAGAGATAACCTTGAGTAGATTGTGCTCAGTGAAATCGGTCAGAGAAAGACATATACTTTATGAGCTCTCTTATATGTGGAATCTTAAAAAACAAAAAGAAACTCAAAGGAAAAAAAAAATTAGATTTCTGGTTACCAGAAGCAGGGCAGGGAGTATTGAGGGAATTGCCGAAAGTTGTCCAAAGGTACAAACTTCCAGCTATAAGATAAATAAGTACTATGGATGTAAAAATATATCATTTTGATCATAGTTAATTTGACACTGTTGCGTGCCACACATGTAAATTGTTGACAGTTAATCCTGAGTCCTCATAAGGAAAAAAAAATGTTTTTTTTCCTTTTATGTATCCATATGAGATGATGGATGTTAGCTAAACTTATTGTAATCATTTCACAATATATGTAAGTCAAATCATTATGCTAGACACTTTAAAGTTATATAGTGCTCATGCTGAGTTCCTCAAGTCATGCCTGACTTTTTGTGACCCCGTGGACAGTAGCCCACCAGGCTCCTCTGTCTATGGGATTATCTCAGCAAGAATACTGGAGTGGTAAGGGGCTTCCCTGGTGGCTCAGATGGTAAAGTGTCTGCCTGCAATATGGGAGACATGGGTTCAATCCCTGGGTTGGGAAGATCCCCTGGAGAAGGAAATGGCAACTCACTCCAGGATTCTTGCCTGGAAAATCCCATGGATGGAGGACCATGGGGTTGCAAAGAGTCAGACATGATTAAGCGACTTCACTTTTGCCATTTCCTCCTCCAGGGGACCTTCCCAACCCAGGAACTGAACCCACATCTCCTGCACTGCAGGAAGATTTTTTACCACTGAGCCACCTAGGAAGCCCAAAGTTATATAGTGCTATATGTCAATTAAATCTGAATAAAACTGAAAACACAAAACTAAACTCAACTCTTAAGTTGACAAATATTTTTTTGCCTCAAAAAAAGAAAAAGAGGAAGAGAAATATTCAAGATAGTTCTCCAGGCTGAAAGGAAGTGATACCAGATAGTAGTTCAAACCTATACAAAGTAACAAAGAGCACCATTAAAGGTAATGTAAAAGTAATTACAAAAAGCAGTATAATTATGTGTTTTCCTCCTCTTTTTCTCCTAATTGATTTTAAATATCAAGACAAAATTGTAAGTTATAAAATTGTATTTTTGTCATTAAAGATTATATAATATATATGCTGCGATTCATGGGGTCACAAAGAGTCGGATACGACTGAGCGACTGATCTGATCTGATGACAAAATATCACAAAGGAAGGGACAGAGAATGAAGTTACATTGGCACAAGGAAATGACACTGGTCAGTTACTTCAATCTATGCAAAGAAATGACGAGTACCAGAATGATAAATAAGTATATTGTAAATAAAGTATATTGCAGAGCCGTAGAGCAACCACTAAGAAAATGAATCAGAATATCTTTTTTTAAGTGAATAAATGACTTAAAATGCTACCCTGGAAAATAACCACATGATATAAAAGAAAGCAGTAGAGGAATAAAACAATGAAACTACCAAAAGCAAATAGCAAAACAGTATACACAAATTCAACTATATCAATAATAGCATTAAATGTGAATGAGTTAAATACTCCAAAGAAAAGGCAGAGATTATCAGACTGAATAAAAAACAGGTCCAACTAGATGATGTTATAAGAGACACACCACAGATTAAAAAATACATGAGTTTGAAAGCAAAAAAATGAAAAAAGAAATATCAAGTAAACAATAAGTGTAAGTGAACTGGATTGGTTATCCTACTATCAAACAAACTAGACTTAAAATGAAAACTATTTCCAGAGAAAAACAAAAACATCTTATAAAGGGTCACTTCATTGGGAAGATATAACAACAAATATATATTACTTGTCTGACAACAAAACTCTAAAATACACAAAGCAAAAGCTGACGGAATCGAAGGGAAAAATAGATAATTAAACAATAATAGATGGAGACTTCAATACTTCAATCTGGCTAATGGGTAAAACAACTAGACAGAAATTTAGAAAGACCTGAACAACACTATAACCTATCAGAGCTAACAAAGTGTATCACACTTTACCAACAACAGAATCCAAATTATTCTCAAGTGAAGATGTGACATTTTCCATGATAAACCATATGTTAGTCCATAAAATAAGACTCGATTTAAAAGAACTGAAACCAAATCAAGAATGTTCTTTGATCACAGTGAAATTAAGTTACAAATCAACAACACGAGAAAAATTGGGAAACCCACATATATGTGGAAATTAAACAACACATTTTAATTATGGGTTTCGCTGATAGTTGAGTTGCAACACAGGAGACCCCAGTTCGATACCTGGGCAAGGAAGATCTGCTGGAGATGGGATAGGCTACCCACTCCAGTATTCTTGGATTTCCCTTGTGGCTCAGCTGGTAAAAGAATCTGCCCACAATGCGGGAGACCTAGGTTTGATCCCTGGGTTGGGAAGATCCCTTGGAGAAAGGGAAAGGCTACTCATTTCAGTATTTGGCCTAGAGAATTCCATGGACTGTGTAGTCCTTGGGGTCGCAAAGAGTCAGACACAACTGAGTGTGTTTCACTACATTTAAATTACCCGTGGATCACAATAGAAATGACAAGAGGAATTAGAATGTATTTGAAACTGAATAAAAATAAAAATACAATGTGCCAAATGTATGGGATGCAGCTAACACAGTATTCAAGGGGAAATTTATAGCTCTAAGTGTCTACATTACAAATTAGAAAGATCTCAAATTAATAACCTTTCTATCTTAAGGAGTTAGAAAATGTGAAAAATGTTATAAAATGTTATCAAATATCAATTTGATAAAATCAGAGTAAAGATATTAAATAGATTAGGTAAAATATTTTAATTAAGATTAAATTTATTAATGCTGATATATGGTTCTATGGTAGAGAAAGAGAATATTCCTATTTATTGGGAGTACAGATTGAACTATTTAGGAATGAAAGTTCAGAAACAATCAGTCAATCTCTCTCTTCCTCTCTCACCAGCCCTTACATATACACAACTGTGTGTGTGGGTGGGTGGGTCTGTGTGTCTGTGGGTCTGTGTGTGTGTGCATGTGTAGGGAGGAGGAAGTAGTAAACCAATTGGGATAAAATGTTAATAAGCTGAATTTATATAATGAATGCATACTGCTGCTAAGTCGCTTCAGTCGTGTCCGACTCTGTGCGACCCCTGAGACGGCAGCCCACCAGGTTCCCCGTCCCTGGGATTCTCCAGGCAAGAACACTGGAGTGAGTTGCCATTGCCTTCTCCAATGCATGAAAGTGAAAAGTGAAAGTGAAGTCGCTCAGTCATGTCCGACTCTTCGCGACCCCATGGACTGCAGCCTACCAGGCTCCTCGGTCCATGGGATTTTCCAGGAGAGAGTACTGGAGTGGGGTGCCATCACCTTCTCTGAATGAATGCATGGATATAGTCTAATAATGTTATTCTTACAGCTTTCAGTAAGTTTAAAATTATTGGGAAAAAAAAAAAAGGGCAATAGGAAAAAATCAACGAAACTAAAAGCTGGCAAAGGACCTATACTCTGAAAACTGTAAGATGCTGATGAAAGAAATGGGGATAAACAAAACTGATAAACCTTTAGCTAGACTAATCCAGAAAAAGAGGGAAAGGCCTGAAATCAATAAAATCAGGAAAAAAAAGTTACAACCAACACCACAGAAATACAAAGTATCAGAAGAGACTACCAGGAGCAACTACACACTCATAAAATGAACAAACAGCCTAGAAGAAACAGACAAATTCTTAGAAAGGCACAATCTACAAAGACTGAATGAGGAAGAAATAGAAAATATGAACAGGCCAATTATTAGTCCTGAAATTGAATCAGTAATTAAAAATTCCCCCAAAACTAAAGTCCAGGCTTCACAGGTGAATTCTACCAAACATTTGGAGAAGAGCTAACACCTATCCTTCTGAAACTATTCCAAAAAACTGCAGAGGAAAGAACACTTCAGAACTTTATTCTATGAAGTCACCATCACCTTGATGCCAAAACCAGACAAAGATGTCACAAAAAAAGAAAATTACAGGTCAGTATCACTGATGTACATAGATGCAAAAATCCTTAACAAAGTACTAGGAAACTGAATCCCACAATACAATAAAAGGATTGTGCATCATGATCAAGTGGAATTTATCCCAGGGATGCAAGGAATTTTCAGTATCCACAAGTCAGTGTGATATACCACATTAACAAATTGAAGAATAAAGACCATATGATCATCTCAATAGATGCAGAAAAACTTTTGATGAAATTGAACATCCATTTATGATAAAAAGTCTCCTGAAAGCAGGCATAGAGGGAACCTACCTCAACATAATAAAGGTCATATATGAGACACCCATCTAACATCATACTCAATGGTGAAACGTTGAAAGAAGAGTAAAACAAGGATGTCCATTTTCATTATGTTCATTCAGCATAGTTTTAAAAGTCTTAGCCATGGCAATCAGAGAAGAAGAACAAAAGGAACCAAATTATAAAGAGAAAAGTAAATCTGTCACTGTTTGCAGATGACATTATACTGTATATCCTGAAGACATTATCAGGAAACTGCTAGAGATCATCAATGAATTTGGTAAAGTCATAGTATACAAAATTAATATACAGAAATCTGTTGTATTTCTAAACACTAACAACAAAATATCAGAAAGAGAAATTAAGAAAACAATTCCATTTCCTGTCTCATCAAAAAGAATAAAATACACAGGAATAAACCTACTTAAGGAGGCAAAAGACCTATACTCTGAAAACTGTAAGATGCTGATGAAAGAAACTGAAGGCAACACAAACAGATGGAAAAACAAATATATGACATCACTTATACGTGAAATATAAAAAAAAATGATACAAATGAACTTACAAAACAGAAACATACTCACAGGCATAGAAAACAAATTTTTGGTTACCAAAGGGGAAGGAGGGGGATAAATTGGGAATTTGGGATTAACAGATACATTCTACTATATATAAAAGTTATCCAACAAGGACCTAGTGAATAGTACAGGGATATTCAGTATCTTGTGTGTGTGTGTGTGCTCAGTTGTGTCCAACTCTTTGCAACCCCATGGACTGTAGCCCACCAGGCTCCTCTGCCCATGGAATTTTCCAGGCAAGAATACTGGAGTGGGTTGCCATTTCCTTCTCCAGGGGTCAGTATCTTGTAATAACCTATAATAGAACAGAACCTGAAAAAGATTATGCATGTAAAACTAGACCACTGTGCCACACATCTAACATGAGATGGTAAAGCAACTATACTTCAATAAAATTTTAAAAAAGGAAAAAAAGAAAGAACTATCCTATGATCCAGCAATTCTATTTCTGAGTATTTATCAAACAAAAATGAAAACACTAATTAGTAAAGACGTATCCCCATGTTCACTGTAACATTATTTACAATAGCCAAAATATGAAAACACCCTAAATATCTATCAATGGATGAATAGAGAAATTGTCTCACACACACACACACACTCACACACAAACACACACACACAAACACAGAAATACTACTTGGTCATCAAAAAGAAAGAAATCTTGCCATTGACAACATGGTTGGATCTCAAGGGTGTTATGCCAAACAAAATAAGCCAGACAGACAAAAACAAATACTATATGGTATCTCTTATAGATGGAAGCTAAAAACAAAAACAAAACCCAAAGATACAGAAAAGAAATAAGTTGTTGCAAGAGGTAGGGGGAAAGAGGTAGGAGGAGTCAATGAATTTTATATAAACTGAATAAAAGTTAAAAAAAAAAAGAAAAACCATAACTAAACTGATATTATTTGATGCATAATTAGATTAATTCTTTTGCCAATAATTCTGTCTTTTCTTGAAAAAAAAGTTGCCATACAAATTGACGTCACAATTTTCTTTTATCATTGTTTATCATTGTGTCTTCATTAGTTTTTTGACAATTAATCTAGCAGATTAGAATTTCTTTTCTATTTTATTTTTTCATAATTTTAAGAATACATGCTTACTTTAAAAATGGAAAATATATAATTTTATTTACAAATGGTACAATACGTGGTTTTTTTTTTAATTGCTAATTGTGACGTCTGAATATGCTTCACTATTTGGGAAATCTGTTTTAACACTTTGTCAAACAGTAATTTCAAGGAAACCCAGGGGTCTATGGACCACTTGTTTCAAGAACCACAAGTTATAAGAGGACTTGCTCTATATTTAAATGGGAAGCAGGATAAAATGTAATGAGCATAAAATTTAGGTTATACGTATTATAAACCATTAAAAAAGTCTAAGTCCATTTTCAAATAGACTATCCACGTTCTGGATTTGTCTCATAGCTGCCAAATGGTGTGACTTCCTTCCTCGGTTTTTAATATTTCTTAGAAATTAAGATTTGACCTTAAGATTTGGTAATGTTCTAATTCAACATTTTTAGCAAGAATACATCACGGTGGTACCATCATCAAGACTTTTACAAAAGAAAGGAAACATCCAGTACAAGTAGGATTGCACAGATTTTCTTCTTCAGGATCTATACAGCCCAATCATAGAGGTGAAATGATATAAAAGAGTACCACGGCCCCATGGCTGCCTGTCAGAACTAGAAAACACTTTCAATAGAAATCTAAGCTAACTGGCTTTCCCAAAGGCATGCAATTGTTTAGAGGAATTTTATTAGCAGCTTTGCCCAGCTGTGGCCATTAAAAAAAAGAGCAAAGAATGATTTTCAAAATCAGAGTTACTGTTTTCTTAAAACCACTACCCCACCCAAGCATCCTAAAACAATGGTAACTGATGAGTTCCCACTTTATTAGGAAATGTCTTGAAGTGATGGATAAACTGAGGAACTTCAAAGTTTGGTAATTTATTTATAGAGCATTTTAGTATCACTGCATGAAAGATTCTTTACCTATTTTGTGACTGTGGTTTTTTGTGAGTAGAGTGTTCAGAAGGCTCTGAATTAATGATCTTGGTTAAAATAAATATAAAGCAAAACCAACAAAGTGACAAATAGAAAGCAGGATCATAGACTATTTATGGCATTTCCTGGTAGCATCAGTGTAATTAAGATTGTTTAGTTTTAAGATTTAGTTTAAGATTCTAATAGTTTTCTCAGAGGTTAATAATTTTCAGTGAAAATATGCTCACAGCTGAAAGTTGGCATACAAATATTCCCTGAGCCACCAGGAAAGCTCATGCACAAATATTTAGCCCAGAGCAATTCTTCTTAAGGAAAATCTAATTAAGTTAGTCAGTGAAGGAGGGTTAAAAATGGTTGATCTGAAATCACAGAAAGAATTTTTTCTATTTTAGAAGTCTTGTCATGTCTGGCAGTGGTGACAAGGTAAGCGAATTCTTTAGAATTTACTATTAGAAAGAAAAGAAAACCATCATTTCAGTCTCCCCTTCCTGTACCAGTTTTCATTCCCCTGATAGAATGTAGCCATTCATGAATAGTACTTTTCATGATAAATTTGAAAGATGTCAGCAAATGTTAACTGGGACCTCGGTGATAGGAGCAAAGCTTTTGACTGTATTGTAAACATCTGACACTGTGGTGGTTACAAATAATTTAACTTGAGAACTGCACTTTGTAGGGGACAAAAAAATAAACAAGGACTTCATCACAGAAGTATCAAAGTGAAAAGAAACACCATCTTAATGAGACTGAAAAATTGTCTAACATTTCTGTGCCACTCATAGTTTTAGCTTGTCTCTTCCACTTGGAGTTCTGGCTTAGAGCTGAGTTAGCCTAGCCGGCTTTAGAGTTTCAGTACTAGAAGCAGTGATGTGCTTCCGTGAACACACTGAGTCACAGCCTAGTTTAGGATCAGGAGGAGGGCAAACTTCTGGCCAAAAGTCTTTCAATATCATAAGCAGAATTTCTTGGGCTGTAGGGAAGATGAGTGAGTTCATAGAAACTAACTGCTTCTGTTTCATTCTGGAATCGTTGAATCTGGATTCACTGGCAACAGACACATATTGGGTTGGCCAAAAAGTTCATTTGGATTTTTCCGAACTATTAGGCAGCAGTTAGCCCTGAGCAACCAGAGGTTGCTCAAAGTCCTGGCTGAAAGTCCAATAGCCATCTACTCCCGCCAAGCTATTTACCAACCCCAAACACGCTCCCACCAGTACTACAAAATGGTCAAGGGACTGGAAAAATCCCCACTGGCCCACTGGAGGGACTTTCTCCACTCCAGCACAAGTGCACACCTCACGCTGTTTTGTCCTTAGATAACTTCTGGCGGCCATTGGGCTCAATAAATGTTCATAAATATTCTATGAATGTGTGTGTGCATGTTAGTTGCTCAGTCATTTCTGGCTCTTTGCGACCCCAAGGACTGTAGCCCACCAGACTCCTCTGTCCAGGGATTCTCCAGGCAGTAATATTGGAGTGGGTTGCCATTCCCTTCTCCAGGGGGATTTTCCCAACCAGGGAGCGAACCTGAGTCTCCCACATTGCAGGCAGATTCATACAACTAATTATAACAGACTGAATTATGGGAAGGACGAGGGCAGCAGAGTCTCTTGTTATATAACCTGCAGCTGTCAGTTAAGTCTGTCAACCAAGGATACCCTGGATTATGCAAAAAACTTGCCTGAAAAATTCTGCACCCCAGCCCTCTGGGGCCACTGCTTTCCTTGGTTTGGCCCACCTCCTTTGAGGTGTTCTGTCTGTTCTTTCATCTTCAGTAAACTCTCTTGCAACGGGTAAGACCTCAGATTCTTCTTTGTGAAGAACCAAGGCCCATGGGAGGAGGGGTCCAGACTCTTCCACTAACACATAGTGTCTTACAGAAAAACCTGAATGAACTTTCTGGCCAACCCAATACTGTAAGTACAAAGAGAGGTCCTTCCAGGTCCCTGCTTTGCTTAACCTTTCTTGGTAACCCATACAGGCTGAAGTTAGGGACAAAAATAAATTTACCATTCCAGAAAATGAGAAGAATTCCTTTTCTGAAAAACTCGATCTGCTTTTATTTACAGAATTTTATCAGCAGGTGGAATGACATTCCTAGTTTTTTATATAGAGACATTCAAGCACAGAGAGAGAGCAGAGGGAGGAGAGATGGAATATTATGCCTGGATCAGGACTGGGGCACAAGCCCTAGGATGAAAACAGTCTGGCTAGTACCCTCTGCCAAATCCTAACTTTTCATTCTCTATACCTCTCCTCACCAGCTCCACCCCCACACAGAAAGAGACAAGCAAAACAGGGAACTTCACACCATTCAAGGACAATGAAAACTGACCTCTGTTGACTATGATGTGTCAAACATTGTTCTAGATGCCTAAAATGTAACAAATTATTTCATTCTTGTGACCACTCAATGATTTACAGGTAAGGGAAGTGAGGCATGAAGAGGTTAATTAATTTGCCCAAATTCAGAGGTAACCAGCTCAGGGCCAGGCTTGTGAGTTTAAGCCTCAATGTCATCTTCTTCGCCACAACACACCATGAGCCCTGGTGAAGTGCTTCAGCAGCGCCCACTTGGCCTCTGGAATCCTCTTCTGTACTTTCTCTAAGATCGAAGATGTTTTATACACTATTCACATATTTTGCTTCAGGGATAATGAATGTGTTACATTTCAGGATACTGCCCCAGGCCCTGCTGAAGGCACTATGTGATGTATTATATATGTATTACATTTCAAGGACTTCCCTAGTGGCTCAGATGGTAAAGTGTCTGCCTACAATGCAGGAGACCCAGGTTCAATCCCCGGGTCGGGAAGATCCCCTGGAGAAGGAAATGGGAACCCACTCCAGTGCTCTTGCCTGGAAAATCCCATAGACGGAGGAGCCTGGTAGGCTACAGCCCATGGGGTTGCAAAGAGTTGGACATGACTGAGTGACTTCTCTTTCTTTCTTTTTATTACATTTCAAAACAACAACAAATTCTGAATTTAAAACCTATTTGGCCCCAGGAGTTTCTGAATTGTGGATCCCATAGAATGCGTTTTTTTCACCCTCATAACTTATGAAAAAGAGATGGTTAAGACAAGGTCTGGAAGATATATTCTGACTTATGCCCTTATCAAACATACAAGAAAACTTGTCCAGAAAGAAATTTAAGCCTTTAACTAGCTAGTTAGTGGCAGAACTGGAAACAGAGGCCCAGATCAGGAAACTGTTCTCCAGAGCTCCTGCTAACACACCTTTGTCAAGGGCTCCATGCTCCCCTGATTTGGGGCGAAACATTCAATGGCTGTAGTGGGTTGACCAGACACTGGGGCAAGCCATGCCAGACCTGACCCCCAGAGCAGAAGCTTAGGGCTTTCTCATTTGGAGCTCTCTTTAGGGGCAGAAGGGAACCAGCAGATAGTAACTTCACCTAAAGGTAGTTAGCATGTTTTGCCAGTATGCTCAAGAATTAACTCTGATCCCTCTACCCTGTCTCATACTGTATGAATTTGCATTTTAACAAGTGATTCCAGGCAGAGTCCTCCGGCCAAGCTTTGTTTAACACAGTCATTCTCCATCAGGGCCTGCTTCCCAGAGGTGCCAAGCTGCAAAGCTCCACAGGCAGCCACTCTCGTCACAGCCTCTTGGTGACTGTGGTTGTCCGGTGCACAGCCTGCGCAGCTGTATTCTGTGGCCCTTCACATCAGCAGACACACGGCCCTTCAAGAATGTCAACCAGCAGACCCAGTCCCACACAGGGCATGAGCCAGGGAGGACCAGGCAAAATGAGGTAAGCTCTAATGAGCTTCTCCAGAATGTTGCAATCAGGATATACAGAAATACTAATTTTATATAAAATACATAAAAATATAGAAATACACAGAATTTAAAATTTATGTATACATATGTTTGTGTTTTAGGGCCAAATGTTGGTTTTACTCTTATTTCCAGTCCTTAAGCCTCTGAAAGATCATAATCTAGTTCTGGTGATACACTTTCATTTTCTGTCAACTTTTCCTTACTCTTTACCACTTACCTACCTATCTACTTTCTCCCCAAGCTAAACTTACTCCAACCCCACCCACCAAAATGTGAACAACCAAATCAAAACAAACTTGAACACAACTGTTCAGCCACTTTCTGATCGATCTTGACAACTTTAAACACCCAACCCTAGGCTGGCTTCCAACAGTCCAGTCTGTTTTCTAAGCTAACAACTCACAGTGGAGTTTCAGGCACTGAGGAGGTAAGTGGAATGGCAAGTTTAGGAGTTTAGGCAATTGGATTTTTAAAACACTTTTCAAGTCATACTGCATATCTGCCTCATTATTCATGAATATTGATAGAAAAGTCTAGTTTCCACTTATTACATAGGACTGGTGCTTATGTTCAACATAAGCACCCCCAACCGCCACCGTAAGTGGTGGGTTACAAAGCCAAGTAAAGTTGGTGTTGGTTGCATTGTGAATTACAATTCACAAGAGGCAGATCATGTTAATGGACTGATTACTCAGTGCCCTGAAGAGGAGAAACTCTTCAAAAGGTCAGCAATGTCACTCTTTTTCTAGTCAACTCGGGCCTCATAGACCATTCAATTCAGTTGCTCAGTCATGTCCAACTCTTCACGACCCCATGGACTGCAGAACGCCAGGCCCCCTTGTCCATCACCAACTCCAGGAGTTTACTCAAACTCATCCCCATTGAGTCGGTGATGCCATCCAACCATCTCATCCTCTGTCGTCCCTTTCTCCTCCTGCCCTCAATCTTTCCCAGCAACAGGGTCTTTTCAAATGAGTCAGCTCTTTGCATCAGGTGGCCAAAGTATTGGAGTTTCAGCTTCAACATCAGTCCTTCCAATGAACACTCAGGACTGGTCTCCTTTAGGATGGACTGGTTGGATCTCAGTCCAAGGGACTCTCAAGAGTCTTCTCTAACACCACAGTTCAAAAGCATCAATTCTTCAGCACTCAGCTTTCTTTATAGTCCAACTCTCACATCCATACATGACCACTGGAAAAACCATAGCCTTGATGAGACAGACCTTTGTTGGCAAAGTAATGTCTCTGCTTTTTAATATGCTGTCTAGGTTGGTCATAACTTTTCTTCCAAGGAGTAAGCATCTTTTAATTTCATGGCTGCAGTCACCATCTGCAGTGATTTTGGAGCCCAATAAATTAAAGTCAACCACTGTTTCCCCATATATTTGCCATGAAATGATGGGACCAAATGCCATGACCTTAGTTTTCTGAATGTTGAGCTTTAAGCCAACTTTTTCACTCTCCTCTTTCACTTTCATCAAGAGGCTCTTTAGTTCTTCACTTTCTGCTATAAGGGTGGTGTCATCTGCATATCTGAGATTATTGATATTTCTCCCACCAATCTTGATTCCAACTTGTGCTTCATCCAGCCAAGTGTTTCTCTTATATAAATGCTTATATAAGTTAAATAAGCAGGGTGACAATATACAGCCTTGACATACTCCTTTTCCTATTTGGAACCAGTCTGTTGTTCCATGTCCAGTTCTAACTGTTGCTTCCTGACCTGCATACAGACCCATCAGCCCTTGGATTATATCCATTGGTCTTGTAAGTTCTTGATCCAGAAGCATCTTGTAGGTGTCAGAAACAATAAAGACAATTATGACAGAGTTACTGAGAGCCAGACTCAAGGAGAAACCAAGGCACAACCAGATGGGTGAGGAGGTAAAGTGTAAATGAGGGGATGCAGGGGCAGGGTTTCCTGCCACAGGGCACAGAGAGCTGATGGGAAAAAGCAAACCCAAGCTGCAGACAATTTCTGATTAAGACGGAATCTTTCTATTCTTCACAAAAAGGAAAACATTCCCTCCTTCATGAAAATGTGGTATTCCCATACAGAAGTACGGGACTCCCCTGTAGCTCAAATGGTAAAGAATCTGCCTGCAATGTAGGAGACCAGGGTTCAATCCCTGGGTTGGGAAGATCCTCTGGAGAAGGGAATGCAGGCCACTCCAGTACGCTTGCCTGGAGAATCCCAGGGACAGAGGAGCCTGGTGGGCTACAGTCTGTGGGGTTGCAAAGAGTCAGACACGACTGAGAGACTAACACATGGATGTACACCTCCTCTCACAGAGTGGGAGGTGTGTTATTAATAACACAATTATTAATATGAGCTGTTGGCATGTACTCAATTCTAGTGACTAAAAGAACCAGCAGCAAGTCGCGTTCTGATCTCAGGACAAAGAGGATAGAGATTTTATTTTCCTGGCTATACTCCATGAGAAGCAATTCACATTGCCTGGGGTGGGGAGTGGGAATGACTCATCATTCTGAAGAATAGGCAAGTGTTGTTTTGTGGTGAAAAATGTTCCTTAGTGGTAAGCTGAATGGACAGAACCTATACACCTCTGATTTGACAGGGGAAATACAAATGTCTGTACAAATGTTAGGTCTGATGTCCATGACCAAGGATAGGTTAGAAGTCGTCAGATTCTTGCTCAAATCGTTGCTATTCAAATATACACACTAGAAAGCAGCTGTCCTCACTGGTACTCTGCACTCTTCACAGGGACTCTTCATGAGTCCCTACATGAAGAAAAGAACACCCACCTGTTATAAAATTTTGAATGTGTTAAATGGTTCTCAGTGACAATTATTTTAATTTCTACAAATGTTGAAATTGCTTAAATTTATTGTTTCAACCCTTTAGAATAATTATTGCTCAGTGAAGAAGGTTTTCCATGTGATTTTTAAAATAGAGAAATAATTGTAATGCTTTTAAACATATCTGGCTAGCATGTGGATACATTCCACCTCAAAAGCAAATCTGCTCACAGTGTATATGGAGAGTTCAGGCTGATTAGTAAGGCAGTTCCTTTCTGGTGTTTATTTGCTTGAATTGTACTTTGATTACTGAGATAAAACATTATGGGAAGATTCCCTGGAAGAGGGAATGGCTACCCACTCCAGTATTCTTGCCTGGAGAATTCCACGGCCAGAGGAGCCTGGAGGGCTATTGTCCATGGGGTGGCAAAAAGTCAGACATGACTGAGCAACTAACATTTTCACACTTTTCACATTAACTGATAAAATATTTGGGGAAAAAAGAAAAGGGAGTTGTATTAGTCAGCTAGGGATGCTACAACAAAACACCACAGACTGGGTGGCATGATAGAAATGTATTATCTGTCAGTTCTGAATACTGGAATTCTAACATCAAGGTGCTTGTGGAATTATTTCTGGTGAGATCTCTCTCCTTGGCTTGCAGATAGCTACCTTCTCACTATGTTCTCACATGACCTTTTCTCTGTGCATGGACTAATGGTGTCTTTTTCTCTTCTTAGAAGAACATCAGTCCCATCAGGGCCCATCCTTATGACCGCATTTTATTCTTAATTACCTCCTTAAAGGCCCTATCTATAAATGCAGTCACATTGAGAATTAGGGGTCGACATGTGAATTTGGGGGAAGGGAACACAATTTGGTTCACAACAGAGCTACAGTAACAAGTGTATCTAGATATGAGATTATCAAATGCGTGAAGACCTGCCTGCTATGTTTCTATGAAACTAAACCTTGATCTCAATTGTAATGTCTTAGGCTTAAACCCAAGACAAAAAGTTATGTCCATTTTCCAGGGAAAAGCAAAGAAAAGGTTCCTTAGTAATAGGAGAGGACAATACCTATGGTATTGGAAAGAATAAGTAGTGTTTATTCTCTCTCAAAGCCATAGTAATATTTTTGTAATATTTTTATTTGCTGCATGTTATCACTACCAACTGCTATACACAGAAAATCTTGTTTTCTACGGTCCATGCACACTGTCAGTTTAGACTGAATCTCACAAAGTAGACAGCTACACATGCTTCATTTAGTTCTTCAAAACATACTTTATGAATGGCCCAAATTAGGAGCCAACTGAATAAAAGGAGAGCTTGGCACAAATCAGCCTATCTACACAACAGAAACAGACTCACATGACACCGAGAACAGACATGTGCTGGTCATGGAGGATGGAGAGGGAGAGGGATGGATTGGGACTTTGGGGTTAGTCAGTCAGTCAGTCCAGTCACTCAGTCCTGTCCGACTCTTTGTGACCCCATGAACCACAGCACTCCAGGCCTCCCTGTCCATCACCAACCCCCAGAGTCCACCCAAACCCATGTCCATTAAGTCAGTGATGCCATCCAACCATCTCATCCTCTGTCGTCCCCTTCTCCTCCTGCCCTCAATCTTTCTCAGCATCAGGGTCTTTTCAAATAAGTCAGCTCTTCGCATCAGGTGGCCAAAGTATTGGAGTTTCAGCTTCAGCATCAGTCCCTCCAATGAACACCCAGGACTGATCTCCTTTAGGATGGACTGAGACTCCAAGGGACTCTCAAGAGTCTTCTCCAACACCACAGTTGGAGATTCAAACTATTACATTTAGAATGGATAAACAACAGAGTCCTAATGTATTAATACACACAAGGAAATATATTCAATATTCTTTGATAAATAATGGAAAAAGAATATAAAAAAGAATGTATGTGTATAACTGAGTCACTTTGCTGTACAGCAGAGATTGGCACAGCATTATATATCAACTGTACTTCAATTAAAAAAAAGAGCTTAGTGTCTAGAGGATAGGTGGTATGATGATTAATACACACAAAAAATAATTTCTAAATTATTTCCTCATAAACCTAGTGTTTCCCAAGGCTTTCCAAGCTGCCTTCTCTGTTATGCCTAAACACTTTCTGGGGACAAGTGCTTGGATAAGGGCATATGCTCTTGGACGTTTCTTCTATTCTCATCTTCATCTTCAACCTCACCCATAAAGAGTATCCAACTTTGCTTAGAACTTTATGGACAGATGTGGACTGAATGAAGTGGAACTGAAGCTGAAGTCCTTATTTATCTCGTCATTAGGCTTGCAGTGTTGCTCAGCCATAGATATGTTCTCATGAGTGCAGGGTTTTCCAGCTTTTCCTGGTCATCCCAGCACCTCATAAGTTTACAATCCAAGAAGCAAAAAAAATGAAAAACAAAGCGATCACACTAAGGACAAGGGGGAAAGTTTTTAAGTAAGCAAGAAGATGAATAATAAGCTACAGTACAGAGTGTTGGAGTCTGAGTTGGAAAGTACCTTAAAGACCATGTCTAATTTTATCTTTTTTCCCCTAGTTTTGGCCATGCCATATGGCATGTGGGATCTAAGTTTTCCAACCAGCAATCAAACCCATACCCCCTGCAGTGGAAGCACAGCGTCAGTCTGGACCGCCAGGGAAGTCCCTTTCATTTTTTTCAATGAGAAAAAAAACAAACACAAAAGCATACTAAGACTCACCTCTGTGGAGATCAGAGAGTGCAGCAATGATCATAGAGGACATAGGATCATAGGTAGAGCAACAGAGCCACATGGTTATGATCACAAGCTCTGGCATCAGGGCATCCCTCATGGCTCAGTGGTAAAGAATCTGCCTGCCAATGCAGGAGACATAGGTTTGATCCCTGATCAGGGAAGATCCCACAGACTGCAGAGCAACTAACTCCGTACAACACAACTGTTAAGCCTGCACTCTAGAGCCTGGGAGCCACGACTACTGAGCCCACATGCTGCAACTGCTGAAGTCCGTGCATCCAGAGCCTGTGCTCCACGAGAGAAACCACTGCAAGGAGAAGCCCATGCCCTGCAACTGCAGAGAGCAGGGCAACTCTCTTCCCCTAGAGAAAGCCTGCACAGCAATGAAGACCCAGAACAGCCAAAAATTTAAAAATTAAATTAGATTTTAAAGCAATCTGGCATCAGACAGACCTGGATTTGAATCCCAGCCACCATCACTGAGTAGCCGTGTGATCCTGGAAAAGTTGTTTGTCCTCCCACTGACTCACCATCTTCCTCTGAAAAACAAGAATAACAACAGTATGAATCAATAGAATTTTTAATTCTCTGGTAGAATTTTTTTACATGTACTATGTATAATGCTTAGACTAAGGCCTAGTCCGTAGCACTCACTCAATATTAGTGACTTATTAATTTCCTCTTTGAATAACCTAGAAATATTTCATAGTTATTTGGGGATTTCAGGAATAGTTTGAAAAATAGGTATGAGGAAGAGGTAAGACTCGTACAAACTCAACTGTGGAAATTCTAGTTTCCACAACATATGGATTGAGGTAATATAAACTCCTCTTCAGCTACAGACATACAATTAGGCCAAAAAAAAAAAAAAAAAAAAAAACCCAACTACATAGTTGACTGAAAAGGAGCAAAGTAAATTCTGAGCCAGAAATGAAAGAGGAACTTAGCCAGAGTTGATGGTCATGGCTGGGATGCTAAACATGGGGTGCTGGAAGGGAGGAGGTGTTTGTTATTACCCACATGGGAATACCTGGGACCGTGAACTTCAGGTGACACAGGTCTAGAACTGAAACCCTTCGACCTGGAAAGACTGCCTTCTCTGGGAAAGACCAGAAGAGGTCTGCCCAGTAACCTAGAGAAATAGCAATAAATCTGTTTGAGGCTCTAGGGGAAAACTTCCATGAGAAACTGCTCTTAAAAGGAGTCCTAAAACCCAGAACTCCTGTTATGGCAATATTTCTACGACCCAGGCATGAATTTCTATACACACATGCATGCATACCACAGACCACTGATACAGATGTGCTCATAATGAAAAACTAGGAGCCAGGAGACAGTGTAATATCTTTAAAATGCTGATGAAATACATTTATTCTAAAAATCCTATACTTATCACTCAAGACTGAAGAGAAATGAAAATACTTTGAAGCAAAGTTTGAGAAATGTTTTCCAAAAGAACCACTAGTAGATACCTTTCTTTGTGTGTGTGTTGTGTGTTTTAAATTTTATTTTTGGAGTGTAATTGCTTTACAACAGCGTGTTCATTTCTGCTGTGCAACACAATGAATCAGCCATATGTAAGCATATATCCTTCCCTCTCGAGTTTCCCTCACACTGCCTCCTATCCCACTCCTTTAGGGCATCACAGAGCCCTGAGCTGAGATCCCTGTGCTATACAGCAGCTTCCACTAGCTAGCTATTTTACACATGGTAATGTATATGTCTCTCTCTCAATGCTACTCTCCTAATGGATGCCTTTCTCTAAGAAAGGAACTGAACCAAGGAGGAAGGAGCAGGTAGTAACAATGAACAAATTTATAAACCTAAGTATATATGCCAGAGAAGGCAATGGCACCCCACTCCAGTACTCTTGCCTGGAAAATCCCATGGATGGAGGAGCCTGGAAGGCTGCAGTCCATGGGGTCTCTGAGGGTCAGATATAACTGAGCGACTTCACTTTCACCTTTCACTTTCATTCATTGGAGAAGGAAATGGCAACCCACTCCAGTGTTCTTGCCTGGAGAATCCCAGGGACGGTAGAGCCTGGTGGGCTGCCGTCTATGGGGTCGCACAGAATCGGACATGACTGAAGTGACTTAGCAGCAGCAGCAAGTATGTGTTTAACAACCAATGCTTGTTCACATAAACAAAAATAATTCCTTTCTCTCCTGCAGGAAGAAGTGTGTGTGTATGTGGGTAGGGAGGTTGACGGGGGGGTGGTGGACAGGAGTGGATTTTGCTGGTCCTAAGGACATAACTGGAGAAGGCAATGGCACCCTACTCTAGTACTCTTGCCTGGAAAATCCCATGGATAGAGGAGCCTAGTAGGCTGCAGTCCATGGGGTCGCTAAGAGTCAGACATGACTGAGAGACTTCACTTTCACTTTTCACTTTCATGCATTGGAGAAGGAAATAGCAACCCACTCCAGTGTTCTTGCCTGGAGAATCCCAGGGACAGGGGAGCCTGGTGGGCTGCCGTCTATGGGGTCGCACAGAGTCGAACACGACTGAAGTGACTTAGCAGCAAGGACATAACTTATGTTAATACCAATAAGATCATAATTTCTATCACTGGACAGGCAATGCAGCCAAACTATAATGAAAGCTACTGCAAAAACATAACCAGGTGAACATAAACAGTCAAAGTAACCCAGAGGTCAACACTGTCCAGGAGCAAGGAAGTAGAGATGGACAACTAAAATACTTCAGGGTATTTGACTTTGAAAAAAATTCTACCAGCACATGTTTATACCACTATGTTAAATGAAGACAGTATCTCTGGAGCTCTTCACTGGATAAGAAAATGCTTACATACATCTGCTGTTTCATAGCATCATTTACTCCACTTAAGAACACTGAAGGAGTACAATTTGCATGTTTTCATCCATTTTGAGAGGGGAAAAGGTGTCCAGGTAGACGTGAAGCCAAATGGGCAAATCCTATGAGCTGGTGAAGTATGACTCCAGTTTGGTGAAGATGTTTGGTGAAGATGACTCTATGAATCATCTCCACACAGCCCCACTTCTTCTTTTACCCAGAAGTGCCCAAGAATGTCATGCGACTTTTCAGGAACACAAAACCATCCATACTACTTTCTGATGACCAAGGAAGTCGATAGGGGGGCCTTATTTTTCCATCAGTCTCACTCCTCCATGTTTGTGAGGCAGAGATCTCCCACAAAGATGCACTGACAGCGCCAGCCAAGTTATGCCTCTTGATATCCTCTATCTGAGCAAACTGCTTCTGCTTCCTTATCTGTAAAATGGAGATAGCCAATGTACCCATCTCCAGGTGATAAGTGGGTTAAATGAGAAAATTACCTCAATTATCACAGTGAGAAAGGCCCAGGCACAGTGCCTGGCACATGACATGTTTAATAAATATATATTTTTAACAAGAAGATTGCCAGGAGAAAGATCAATAACCTCAGATATGCAGATGATACCACCCTTATGGCAGAAAGTGAAGAGGAACTAAAAAGGCTCTTGATGAAAGTGAAAGTGGAGAGTGAAAAAGTTGGCTTAAAGCTCAACATTCAGATATATGGCAAAACCAATACAATATTGTAAAGTTAAAAAATAAAATAAAATAAATTAAAAAAAAAAATGAAGATCATGACATCTGGTCCCATCACTTCATGGGAAAATAGATGGAGAAACAGTGGAAACAGTGTCAGACTTTATTTTTTTGGGCTCCAAAATCACTGCAGATGGTGATTGCAGCCATGAAATTAAAAGACGCTTACTCTTTGGAAGGAAAGTTATGACCAACCTAGACAGCATATTGAAAAGCAGAGACATTACTTTGCCAGCAAAGGTCCATCTAGTCAAGGCTATGGTTTTTCCAGTAGTCATGTATGGATGTGAGAGTTGGACTGTGAAGAAAGCTGAGCGCCAAAGAATTGATGCTTTGAACTGTGGTGTTGGAGAAGATTCTTGAGAGTCCCTTGGACTGCAAGGAGATCCAACCAGTCCATTCTGAAGGAGATCAGCCCTGGGATTTCTTTGGAAGGAATGATGCTAAAGCTGAAACTCCAGTGCTTTGGCCACCTCATGCGAAGAGTTGATTCATTGGAAAAGACTCTGACGCTGGAAGGGAAGGAGGAGAAGGGGACGACAGAGGATGAGATGGCTGGACGGCAGCACCGACTCAATGGACATGAGTTTGAGTGGACTCCGGGAGTTGGTGATGGACAGGGAGGCCTAGTGTGCTGCAATTCACGGGGTCGCAAAGAGTCAGACACGACTGAGCGACTGAACTGAACAAGTAGATGAATGGAGAAAGGGATCCTCTAGAAAAGCTGTAGGTCCCTGTCAAGCTCTCCCTAATGCCTGGGCCATCTTAATACTTAAGGACTGAATAGAGAGCTAGAGGATTCATTCAAGCTCTTGCATAGCCAAAGCCAAATGCCTTTTTTTTTTTTTTTTAAGTTGCTTGGTCATGTCCAACTCTTCGCGACACTATCGACTGTAGCCTGGCAGGCTCCTCTGTCCATGGGGATTCTCCAGGCAAGAGTACTGGAGTGGGTAGTCATTCCCTTCTCCAGGGGATCTTCCTGACCCAGGGATTGAACCCAGGTCTCCTGCATTGCAGGCAGATTCTTTACCACCTGAGCCACCAGGGAAGCCCAGCTAAGCGCCTACCCCCAGTCTAAAACCAAACTCCCAAATGTAGTTCAGCCTGCAGGTTGCATCATAATTTGGGCCAGTTCTGAATGCAAACAAAATCCTGCCTCCTTTGCTCTCTACAATGCCAGAGAACTTCCCTGACTTTTAACCCCAGCTGGAATGGAATAGCTCTGCAGAAACGTCTGATTCACCTGCCTCTCTGGGAGCCATCTGGTGCTATTAGATTGTTTATTTCCCAGTGTGTGTGCACAGGTAGCTCTGGATTGAAGAAAAGTTGGATAGGTTCTCTCAATGGGGGACTGCATGACTTCTGTTTTAATGTGCTAGGTCCCAGTTACCAATTTTTACCCCTTAAGAGTAGGGAAGAAGAGAATGCTATTTTATAGAGTTTTGGCTTTTCCACTAGGATGGGAGGGATTTTACCACATTTCTTTCTTCATCTAGAAAAGTGGTCTGCTTTCCTCTATTAACTTGCTCAGCTAATCTGGGCCTCCAGTCTGGATAAGAGTAAATTCCTCCTCCCAGTTTCCTGAATCTGATAGTCAGGAACTTGCTCCCCAGCCCCACCCACTCCAACATTCTCAAGCCCTCCCTGGGTTGAACTGAGTAGTCCTGCCACTTGCTTGTTCCCTGATCAGACGGTGTGTTCCTGCCTCCACCCACCCCTCTGCTTCGTTCTGTAAACAGACCAGGCTGGACCTCTAGCCCACAGAGCTGGTTTGTATGCATCAAGAGCCCAATGTTGTAAATGTGAATTTGATTGAAACCGCTCGATATGTGGAGTAAGGGGTGAGGGGGCTTTGATATCACCTCACCCAAAGCCTCACTTTTGCAAACAACAGCAACTACCACTGACTTAATCAGAAAAGAAACTGTTTTCAAAGGATATGAGATAACTGATACATTCTGCAAGAAACTGCACTCAGAACCAGCAGGAGCATAGACTTGGTCCAGCAAGGACCGCCTGCCACTCCCATGGAACCAGGAGGCTGGATGTTGACTCTATGGCTACCATCATCACCAAATGGTGTCTCTGATGCTTCTGCTTCTTGGTGCCTCTGGTTTACTGTCCAAAGGTTCGGATGATGCATCTGATGGACCCACCCTAAGTCACGTGTCTGAACTCTAGCTATAGGGAGGGCTAGCCAAGGGGATTTCCCAGTCTTTAGGAAGGGAATTTCTCAAACACAAAAAGGTAGTTCATGTCCAAGACGGCAAAAAAATGATAAACATCAATCACATGCATCTCACCATTCCCTGTTCTGTTCCTCATTCTTGCCTTCTGCCAACAAGCACTACCAAAACACCCTCTCTGCCCACCCCCATTTGCAGAATGTCTTGAGATTACAGGCTCCGAGCTCCTACTTCAGCTACTATATAGCTTCCCCAGCCCAGAATCTGCAATGTAGGTTTCAGTTTTCCCTCCAAAATTTTCCTTGTCCCAGTTTTTTAAAGAAAGGAATGTCATTGGTCTCAGTTCATCTGACAGACAGGTTAGGAAGGCTTAAGTTGTCACTTTCTCTGCTTTCCACATTCCTTATGATGAACAGGTGCCTCAAACTGTCTGCATGGTCGATTTCAGCTTCTTTGCTTACTCAGTTCTACAATCACTGTTTTTGGAATATCTAGGGTCTGGGTGCAGGCTGCCAGGGACCACGGGCTTATAAGGTTAGTAAGAACATTTCTGAGTCTGCAAACAGAACTTTGAAAAAAACAGGTGCCTTTAGAGGACACTGCCACACAAGTTTCCCTGATGGTGAAGCACTTACAGAGACTGAGAATTAAAAGGTCATCCATGGAGGGAGAAGATGCTCCTCTCGTCCATCCTTGATGGTCACTAGCTAAGGGCTCTGTATTGATGGCATTCCCCTGCCAAAATCTGGTTTCCAAGCTTGTTCTCTTCATCAGTCTACCCAGTTCTGGAATGCTGCCAGCCTACAGACACTGAAAGGATGGATGCTCACTGCAAAGAGACTGCTTGTCTGGCTGGGTACGGCGACGATGACAGCAGACACCAGAACAGCTGCTGAAGGAAAGCGGACGTGGGCAGCCACAAGCAGGGTGGCCAGAAGAAGGGCCTCGGAGATGTCCTGAGATGCAACAAATCACAAAGCCTTACATCTTTCAACAGTCGAGCAGGCAGCCTGTTGGGAAGCAAGAGGGAATAAGGGATTCCTTTCTGAACAGAAGTCTGGGTCAGGAAGTGAGTCAGACAAGCAGAAGTGCCAAAGGAGGTGAGGCCCATCATCGGCTGTCAGCAGTTCTGGGACCGAACCTCGGGGCCTCCTGCATGTGCCCCCTCATCCACCCCCGACTCCCCACCACCACCGTGGAAGGTTGTCTGGGCTCCCTAGTGCACATGGGGGAGGGTCATGTTGTTTTAGACTCTTTGGGTTTAAAGCAAAAGAAGTGGTTTCAACGTGTTTCCATTTTCCTCCAAATACTTCTGTACATTCACTGCACGTGCATGTGTGCTAAGTCGCTTCAGTCGTGTCCAGCTCTCTGAGACCCTGTGGACTGTAGCCTGCCAGGCTCCTCTGTCCATGAGATTTTCCAGGTAAGAACACTGGAGCGGGTTGCCATGCCCTCCTCCAGGGGATCTTCCCATCTAGAGGTTAAACCTGGTCACTAGTGTCACCTGGGAGCCCTACTCCACACACACACGAGAGCAAGGTATCTGTGGGTGAGGTCAGAAACGGAGGAGCCTGACTCGGCATCAGGGCCAGCCAAGGAATCGTGTAAATATGTCCTTTGAGAACCTCCCATAATTTCCCACTGAGACCTTAATACCTTTTCCCACCCTTGCCCCATTAAGCTGGTATATAAATCCTTACCCCTTACAGTGGGCTCCTGCATACATGTGTAATAGTCTTTGCTCCTATTTATCCTATTTATCATTCACAAGCCCCAAACTACTTCAACCTAAGTTGGTAAGGAAAAAGATTTCCTCCCAGTAACACTTTCTGGGCTTCCCAGGTGGCTCAATGGTAAAGAATCTGCCTGCCAATGCAGGAGATGTGGGTTCGATCCCAGAGTTGGGAAGATCCCCTAGAAGAGGACATGGTAACCCACTCTAGTATTCTTGCCTGGAAAATCTCATGGACAGAGGAGCCTGGCGGGCTATAGTCCATGGGGTCACAAAGAGTCAGACACGACTGAGCGACTGAGCACAAGGTCACTTCAAGCATTGGAGCAAATATGTCCGTACCTGGGCATGACTTCTGTGCCCACAGCAAAATGATATCAAACTATTTCATATACTTTTTAACTTCATCTACTTCCTGAAGGATTTGAGATTGCGTAAGATTAAAGTTTAGATGCAGGTTTAAAGGGGGAAAAAATATACCAGCAGCAGGTTTAAAGGGGAGGAAATGTCATACCAAGAAGCTCTACCCAAAAAAAGAAAAAAGAAAGAAAACAGTCATGGAACCCTTGGATATTAATGGGCTCAAATCTAAAGGAAAAACCAGGAGGTTACAGAATTCTTTTTGGCTAGGAGGATCATAGCAATCAGTTTATGAAACTGCTGCTGCTAAGTTGCTTCAGTCGAGTCTGACTCTGTGCAACCCCATAGACGGCAGCCCACCAGGCTCCCCCGTCCCTGGGATTCTCCAGGCAAGAACACTGGAATGGGTTGCCATTTCTTTCTCCAATGCATGAAAGTGAAAAGTGAAAGTGAAGCCACTCAGTCATGTCCGACCCTCAGCGACCCCATGGACTGCAGCCTTTCAGGCTCCTCCATCAATGGGATTTTCCAGGCAAGAGTACTGGAGTGGGTTGCCATTGCCTTCTCCAGTTTATGAGACTAGATAAACTTTTTTCTTGCCCCTGAACTAAACCTGAAATTCATCACCAGTCTGTGTGTGACAGAGGCAGTGAGCAGTATCATCACAAAAGTTCTGAATGCGTGTGCACACACGTGTGTGTATTAGGAGAAAGGGTGATGGCCTTCTTGTATCACCTCTCTTCCACACCAGCAGCCTAGCTGAAGTCTCTTTAAAGCCTGTTTCTGTAAAGGGATTCTCTGAGAAAAACATAATCTTTTGGTGATCCAGATGCTTAGATCAAGATGCAAGAAATGGTGCTTGCAGATGCATAGTTGGCCTGTTTCAGATTGGGCCTCTCAAGCTGTTCACCACTCAAAACCCCTTTTATTAACTTTTCCGGATCCCAATTGAGTCAGTTATTTTGAAAGATTTCTGAAAATTAAATATACTTTTATTGGGTAATGGTCTAGACAGCCTTATCATGAATGTTTCATTTCCAACACACTTTTTGGAATGCTGAAAACAGCCTTCACTGCATTAAATCAATTCTCAACAACAATCTGTTCCTCATCCTGAGTTTTGGCAGAAGCCCTTTTGGCAGATGTAAATCTGAGGTACCTAACAAACACTGAGATGTACTTGGGTTCTTGATTAGAGATTCACTATTGCAGACACAGGTGTGTGGCTACAAAGGTGGTGTTTCATGTGAGCCATGAAGAATCTAATTTATATAATCGCTATCACAGAGGACCCCAGCCTCCAGGGTGCTTAGAGCCTTTTTTCCTGAAAGTCTTGCCTAATCTGTTCCTGTTTCAACAAGTCATCAGTTGAAACTCTCAACTTACATATGATAAATCATGGAAGTCAAAAGCTGGTCTGGAAGATGCTGAGGGCAGGGATGGTTCCCAAATGCTCCCAACACATTTTATTCCAGGTGATACTATCAGGTGATGAGCCCACCAGTAAAGCTGAGTGTCAAATAAGCCCACTTATAGTAGAGATTTATTGAGTCTTGTCCAACTGGATGTTATTGCATGTTTCAAAGTAATTAAAATGTAGGGGCTCTTCCTAACAATGATAGTCTTGTGACTAGAATGAAGAAAAGGTGGAAAGGGTATCTGTATGAAATAACATACCGAATGAAGACAGCAAATGAAGGATCAAGGTGACTCTGGATCTGCCAAAATGGGCCTCTATCCATACAACATAGACTATAGGCAGGGTGTAAAGTATAATCAAGAAAGAAAGAAAAATTGGAAAATAGCCCCATTTACAATTGCTTTTCAAAAAGGATAAAATTAATTTAACCAAGGAGGTGAAAGAACTATACCATGAAAACTATAAGACACTGATGAAAGAAGCTGAAGACACAAATAAATGGAAAGATATTCCATGCTCATGGGTTGGAACAATTAATACTGTTTAAAATGTTCATATTATCCAAGGCAATCTATAGATTCATTGCGATCCCTTTAAATATTCCAATGGCATTTTTTTTTTTTTTTACAGAAATAGAATGAACAATGCTAAAACTTGTATGGAATCACAGAAGACCCTAAGACCCTGAAGAGCCAATGTAATCTTGAGAAAGAAGACCCGGAAGCATCATGCTTCCTGATTTCAAACTATACTACAAAACTGTAATAACCAAAACAAAATGGTATTGGCATAAAAACAAACAGACCAATGACACAGAACAGAAAGCCTAGAAATAAACCCACACATACATAGACAACTGACTTACAACAAAGGAGCCAGGGTACATGATGGGGAAAGGACAGTCTCTTTAATAAACGGTCTTAGGAAAAGTGGACAGTCATATGCAAAAAAAATGAAACTGGGCCACTATCTTACATCACATGCAAAAATTAACCCAAAATGGATTAAAGACTTGAATGTAAGACCCAAAACCATGCAAATCCTATACGAAAATATAGGTATTAAGTTCCTTGACATCAGTGTTGGCGATGACTTTTTTGATCTGACACCAAAAGCAAAGTAAAGAAAAGCAAAATTAAGTGGAGCTTCATCCAACTAAAATTTCTTCTGCACAGCAAAAGAAACCATCAGAAAAATGAAAAGGCAACCTATCATTATGGGAGAAAATATTTGCAGATCATACATCTGATTTGGGATTAATATTCAAAAAATGTAAAGAATATTACAACTCAATAGCGTGTGCACACACACACACACACACACACACAAATCAATCTGATTAAAAAATGGCCAGGGAAACTGAATAGACATTTATCCAAAGACAAACAGATGGCCAAAAGGTACACAAAAGGTGCTCAACATCACTAGTCATCAGGGAAATGCAAATCAAAACGTCAATGAGATACCTCCTCGTACCTAGAATGGTTATTTTCAAAAGTGCGAGAAGATGTGGAGGAAAGGGAACTCTCAGGTACTGTTGAAGAGAATGAAAATTGGTACAAGCACTGTGGAACTCAGTATGCAGGTGCTTCCAGAAATTAAGAGCAAAACCACCATATGATCCAGCAATTCCACTTCTGGGTATTTATCCAAAGAAAACAAAAACACTAACTCAGAAAGATACATGCATCCCTCTGTTCACTGCAGCCTTAGTTACGATAGCCAAGATATGGAAACAACGTAAGGTCCATCAACAGATGAACAGCTCAAGAAGCTGAGGTAGATACACACAGTGAAATATTATTTGGCCGAAAAAAAGAGACCATGCCAATTGTGACAACACGGATGGACTTTCAGGGCATTACACTAAGTGAAATAAGTCAGAGAAAGACAAATATTGTGTGATCTGTCTTATATGTGGAATCTAAGAAAAAGAAGAATAGAATCTAAGAAGAAAAGAAAGACAGCAGACTGATGGTTGCCTGAGGCCAGAAGTGCAGGTGGGCCAAATAAGTGAAGGCGGTCAAAAGGGACAAACTTCTGTTATAAAATAGGTCAGTCCTGGAGATGGAATGAACAGCATGGAGGCTGTAGTTATATTACACCATATTGTATATTTGAAAGTTGCTAAGAGTAGATCTTAAAAGTTCTCATTACAAGAGAAAGAAGAAAAAAAATGTTAACTATGTATAGAAATAGACATTAACTAGCCTTACTGTTGTGATCATTTTTCAATGTGTATAGGTATCAAACTGTTATACTGTACAGCTGAAACTAACATCTTATATGTTGATACTCAATTGAAAAAAAAAGAAAAGAAAGAACAATAAAACAAGGTAGGAGGAAGAGTAGGAAGTTAACATCCAGAAAAGTCTGGATTCTTCACAATCACAGACAGAGCTTTAAATGCTGGGCTGCTGAATTTTCCCCTACCACTTTATTTCCAAGCCTAACTTGCTTACAGCTTTTTTCTCTTCAATAATATAAAGTTAAATTACAAATCTGTAATTCATTAAGAAATCAAAACACTGATTTAAATACTCATGAGTCCAGACAACGTACAAATTCTCTACTAAGCGATTAAAGAAAAGTAATACAAATTTCTTATTATTTGTAAAGTACAACTGCACTAATGTTCAGTTATGGTTTTGCTCCAGAAATCTGTGGGAAAGAAGAGAGGAGGTGCTCAAGTTCAAAGGTGAGAATTATTTTAATCTGTCAAAGAAAATCTACCTTTGATGAAAGAAGACATAGGTGTTTTTACCTAGACCTAGTTAGTC
Source organism: Bubalus bubalis (assembly GCF_019923935.1). NCBI lineage: Eukaryota > Metazoa > Chordata > Mammalia > Artiodactyla > Bovidae > Bubalus > Bubalus bubalis. The sequence continues at coordinate 25,211,662 of NC_059175.1, read as the reverse complement.
CTATATTGAGTGCAGCACTTTCACAGCATCATCTTTCAGGATTTGAAATAGCTCAACTGGAATTCCATCACCTCCACTAGCTTTGTTCTTACTCAGCAGTGGCCACAGGACTGGAAAAGGTCAGTTTTCATTCCAATCCCAAAGAAAGGCAATGCCAAAGAATGCTCAAACTACCACACAATTGCACTCATCTCACATGCTAGTAAAGTCATGCTCAAAATTCTCCAAGCCAGGCTTCAACAATACGTGAACCGTGGACTTCCTGATGTTCAAGCTGGTTTTAGAAAAGGCAGAGGAACCAGAGATCAAATTGCCAACATCTGCTGGATCATGGAAAAAGCAAGAGAGTTCCAGAAAAACATCTATTTCTGCTTTATTGACTATGCCAAAGCCTTTGACTGTGTGGATCACAATAAACTGTGGAAAATTCTGAAAGAGATGGGAATACCAGACCACCTGACTTGCCTCTTGAGAAACCTATATGCAGGTCAGGAAGCAACAGTTAGAACTGGACATGGAACAACGAACTGGTTCCAAATAGGAAAAGGAGTACGTCAAGGCTGTATGTTGTCACCCTGCTTATTTAACTTATATGCAGAGTACATCATGAGAAACGCTGGGCTGGAAGAAGCACAAGCTGGAATCAAGATTGCCAAGAGAAATATCAATAACCTCAGATATGCAGATGACACCACCCTTATGGCAGAAAGTGAAGAGGAACTACAAAGCCTCTTGATGAAAGTGAAAGAGGAGAGTGAAAAAGTTGGCTTAAAGCTCAACATTCAGAAAACGAAGGTCATGGCATCTGGTCCCATCACTTCATGGGAAATAGTTGGGGAAACAGTGGAAACAGTGTCAGACTTTATTTTTCTGGGCTCCAAAATCACTGCAGATGGTGATTGCAGCCATCCAATTAAAAGACACTTACTCCTTAGAAGGAAAGTTATGACCAACCTAGATAGCATATTCAAAAGTAGAGATATTACTTTGCCAACAAAGGTCTGTCTAGTCAAGGCTATGGTTTTTCCTGTGGTCATGTATGGATGTGAGAGCTGGACTCTGAAGAAAGCTGAGCACCGAAGAATTGACGCTTTTGAACTGTGGTGTTGGAGAAGACTCTTGAGAGTCCCTTGGACTGCAAGGAGATCCAACCAGTCCATTCTAAAGGAGATCAGTCCTGGGTGTTCTTTGGAAGGGCTGATGCTATAGCTGAAACTCCAGTACTTTGGCCACCTCATGCGAAGAGTTGACTCATTGGAAAAGACCCTGATGCTGGGAGGGATTGGGGGCAGGAGGAGAAGGGGACGACAGAGGATGAGATGGCTGGATGGCATCACTGACTCGATGGACATGAGTTTGAGTGAACTCCGGGAGTTGGTGATGGACAGGGAGACCTGGCGTGCTGCGATTCATGGGGTCGCAAAGAGTCGGACACGACTGAGCGACTGAACTGAACTGAGTTAGTCCTAATGGCAGATTTAAAATAATATAGAAACACCAGCTAAACAGTCCTTGACAGTAAGATTCCAAGGTAAAGCATGGTGTTCTTCCAGTTTCTATCCTAAGGGCCTGACGATGTTCATGGGACCCGTAGTGGATGGTGTGGGGGAGGCTCACACACCATCAGCTGCTCTAAGGGCTCTGAGTCTCGTAAGTGACACCTCAGCCTCTCCAGGTGGGCCTGTAAGGACGGAAGACTGTAAAAGGGAGTGCTGGACTCTCTCTTTCCTCTGTACGTTTAAGAAGTAATTGTCCTCACTCACTACATGCACGGGGCCCTGGGGCTAGGAACTGTACACAATGCAAACTCTAGGCCCCCTATTTCCCCCAGGGACGAGCAACCAAGGGGTCTTCTCCTCCTCCTCTCCTCAAAGTGCACACCCAATCTGGAATTTCTGCAGGAGTGCAAAGGCATACTGACACTTTAAAAGAAGCAAAAAGCAGTGGAGGTCACTCAAAAACACCTATCTTGCTGGTCATCTAGGAGAAGCCACCAGCTTCCCAGACTCTCATGGGAAGCTGAGAGTCTCATGAGAGCCACTTCATCACCAGTTCTCTGTTTAGGACCTCCTCAGCCTCAGAGTTTGGCAGGGGCTAGGGAGGAGCAGCGAGAGGCACGAGCTGCTGTCCCAGCCACCCAGGCCAGACCCTGGACAGACAGGGTGATTACAATCTTGAGGGCTGGCCTTTCCTTGAGAGACTCTGATCACACAAAGCCTCTGTTTGTTAAATTCCTAGACAAAACACTTGCCCTCAGGGGCTTAAGTTCCCGTCATGGGAGTCCTTATCTTTTTCTTAACTGTAATATTAGAGGTTGGATCATGTTGGTGCTAGAAATTTGCATTCCATACAAATACCTAAATTTGCTTTGTATACCAAATGCATTAGTTAGAACATGCACATAATAAATTTACAAATTACTGGTCCTATGCTGGGGACCCTTTACTGGTGGGTGTTTCTTTGTCAAAGTATTTAATCACGGTCAATTAGGATAAATGTATCTGCACAGTACTGACAAAGGCAGTGTTCAATATGCATCTACTCTGTGTAGATATAATTACACCCATGGTTTGTTTCCTTGGAGGTTAATATCCCTTTGAGAAGAGATATTAATATACACAACAATGGCACATCTGTTCTCTCCAGTTGAGGTGAGACTGATAACAACACAAGTCTACCTTAGCATAGTTTGATGCTCATTAACATTTTAATCTAATTAAGAAGTGCTATTAACTCTGGGTGACAGTCTGGTTCGCCAGGACTGATGTGGAGGGTGACTTCTCTGATGTAACAGAAGTTATTTAAAAGCATCCAGGGATTGCACGGAAAGTTGCCCCAAAGCCAGTCCTCTGGAGGTCTATTTTCTAACCCCCACACCTGGGAACAAGGCTGAGCCCTTGCTGCCAGCAGCATCTGGGGCGGGGTGGGAGCTATGGAAGACACACACGTACTAATGGGAACAAGAGGACCCATCCAGAGCGTGAGCTGTGCTGCTCAAGAATGGGGTTTCTGTGACCAAGACTGCGTGCATGTTAAAACTGTATGGGCTGTGAAAGATCTTAGACGAGGCCACAATTCCATCTCTGAGAGAAATCAGTCTATACCTGCAGGCATAAAGCACGGCCAGCTGAAGGGACTGGGCCCACCACTTCTCAGACACCTATTCTTGTTCAGGGCAGACTGGGGCCGATGGTGAGATAAACGCTACACAAGAGGCTCTGTGATAACCCATGTGAGAAAGGAATCTGAAAAAGAAGAATATATGTGTATGCAGAACTGAATCGCTTTGCTGTACACCTGAAATAAACAATACTGTAAATCCTCCAATTTAAAACAAAAAGGGAGCCAGGCCCCCTCCAGCCAGTGGTTCTTTGAGTTCCATCTTCAAAGGCAAAGGCTGGTCTTCTGAAGTCACAGGCGTCACTCAGGGATCTCCTCCTTTGTTTGGCTCTCATCGCCTCATGGCCTCTGTACCAGCCCCCAGCCCTTCCCAGCCGGCAGCTCTGGAAACCCCGAATCGGCTTCTGCCTCAGCGTGGCGGACAGGTCCCTTTGCTCCTTGTGAGTGACCTCTTGCCCAGGTCATCACCTGCTTCCAAAGGGGTCTGAAGTGAGGCGTGAGGGAGGGAGCATTACAAATGCAGACCTTGCTTCCCTTTATTTGCACTTTCTTCTTTTATCTTCCCCTGCATTCGCTCCCTCTGGCCTCCCCTCTTCACCTTCCATGACCTTCATGTCCAACAGACCAGGCATCCAGACGACTAACATCCTCTCGCAGTTGCCTCGAACCCCAAGTCCTGTGAGGATGGCACAGCCTATGTGTCACAGCGTCCGAGGAACAGACCAGCTGTGCATGCTCAAGGAAGATGGACCCACCATGGCTTCCAGCTCCCCATAGAGCTGTAGGCAATGGGGTTGTGAGGATCCCTTCCTGACTCAGAAGAGAAAGCTCCTGATGGACCAGTTCAGCAGTGAAGGGGTTACTCTTCTGGGTGCCGGACACTCTTCCCAGCTTGTCTGATGGAGATGCGACCTGGCACCACTGAAAAGCTTCAAGATTAATGGAGAAAAGGAGAAATCTGACAGCTTTTCCGCTGGCTTCAGTCCTCCTGGGTGGGCCGACTGGTCTTGAATGTCACTAGCTACTTAATCTTGTGTATCTGAAACAGACTGGCGTGTTTGAGGAGCCCTGCTTGCTCTGTATAGACATCAATTGGAGAGGCAGATAAAAGGGAACTGCATTGAATTTCTCCTTTAAGCCTTTTACCGGGAACTTTCTGACTGCAAAATAATCAGTGGCTGGTCCCGCCACACCCAGGGCAGCTAGGACTTCCCGGCCAGACTACCCTGTTCTGCTCAACTCAGTGCAGACATGCATCGCCCTCATGTTCTTCACTATTTTTTTTCTACACGGTCTTGCTTACTAATCATAAACCATGGGTGTCTGCTTGATCTGATGGCTAAGCTAATGGATCCCCAGAGATATAGTTCTATCAGCACAGATATGCACAGGGAAAAGGAAGGGGGCTAATAATCCCTAAATGTACCAAATGACCTGCTTACATGTCTCAAGCAAATAGGGTTTAACTGATATTCTAGATTTAAAGTCTCTAGCCAGGAAAAGAGATTTAAAAATCAAACGATGCTTTCTACTTTCTGTTTTGTCAAACTGAACACGTGGGGGAAAAAAAAAACCATTCAGGTTAAATGCCTAGCATCAAAGGAGAATGAATAAATAAAATGACTGTGTTTGCAGACGAGGTTACAATAGGTTGACTTTGTACATTTAAAAGGCAGGAATGTTTTTGTGGTTATTGCGTGAAGTAACTGTGTCTGGTCTGGTTGGGTCTGGTGCAAGAAGCTTCTGATGGGACTTATACACATTAAACTCCAAACATAATGGTTTATGAGGAGCTTGTCATAAACCTAAACAATAGCTCCAATCGGCCCTGGGCTTCTGTTGGTGTATTTCATATAATTTGCCCTTACCCTTTCATCACTTTCTGATTTCTCTAAACCCATGAGCATGGCTGAGTGTATCGTCAAGACTAAGTGATAAATAGCCCAGGGTTGACTGAAGCCAACAGACTATATATTAATTGTCCTCAGCTTGGCATCTGGGAACAAATGAAACTCCCGTGTCTGAAATTTGCCACATTATAAGCACACACAGGTCTATGCAGAGTGTCTTCCCTGCAATGTGCATTTGGCTAGGGTGAAAGGTCTCTCTAAAGCAGAACATTTTCCAATAAACATACACAAAACTCATCATAAACCAGACTAATTCTTCTGTCTGCCTGAGGAAGATGGAAGACATAAACCAAGCCCAACACCGCAGCATATGTCACAGCCCTCCATTATGCCTCTGAAATATCACCAGATATCTGGCTATTTTTAAGTTACCAGCTTCTCCTCTCTGGCCAAGGGTGTCTGCTTTAAAAAACGCTACAGGAAGTTACTGATGAGACCTAAAATGGAAAATGAAGTGGAAAATGTCTTCAGTATACTAAAGCAACCTCATTTCCACAATCATTTCAAAGATGAGGTCACATTTTATTTTATTTGTGAGTTTCTCTTTTAAAGACACAGCCTCACACAGTGTCAAAGCATAAGGCAAAAGCTGACTGAAATGATGCCAAGATCGAAGGCCAGAGGGAGGAGATAGGAGACCAGTGTTTCTTCATCCTTCCCAAATGTGGATGTACTCTCAGGGGACTGGAACGTAGTTGGCCAGAGAAAACAGAAGGGTATTAGGTGCAGGTTTCAAAAATCTCAGGGAGGGCTTCCATGGTGGGTCCAATGATTAGGAATCTGCCTTCCTGGGGACATGGGTTTGACCTCTGCTCCAGGAAGATCCCACATGCTGGGGGGCAACTAAGCCTGTGTACCACAACTACAGAGCCAGCACTCTAGAACTTGTGAGGAACAGCTATTGAAGCCCATGCACCCAGCGCCTGTGCTCTGCAACAAGAGAAGCCGCTGCAACGAGAAGCCCTCACACCACAATGATGGGTAGACCCTGCCTGCAGCAACTAGAGAAAAACTCACGTGCAGCGATGAAGAGCCATCCCAACCAAAAATAAATCAAATCTTTAAAAACAAACCTCGAAGCAAAAAGGAAGGAAATTCATATGTAAACACAAGGAACCAAAATGGGAGCAAAAACTAGACAGAAAATGTCATTTTTCTGGAGATTGGTTGTGAACATTTTCAATCTTCATGTGTGAGATATCTATAAGAGGAAATGCCTTTCCTCTTCTGAGGGATAGCCAAAAAAAGGTGTGTAGCTATGGACAAGAACCAGGTGAATCAACCAAACAAGAAACCCAAGTTCTAAGTCACAGTTTGAATGAAAGGTGAAGGTTTCCACACTCGTGAAGAGTCGAGAGATCCAAAAGGGAAAAAACAATGAAGGTGCTCCATGGCAGTAATTGCTGGTGGACTTGGAGAGGTTTCTCGATGGCAGTATTTCTGCCACATTGTTTTATTTTTAATTGGCCCTATAGCTGGCAAATACAAAAATGGTTTAAATTATGAGCTCCTCTAGAACCTTCTCAAGAGGATGAATTCAGGAATCTTGAGACAAATCTGAGAAATAAATATCATGGGACATATAACTGGGAAGTGATGGTTCAAAATGTGTGCTTGGTGGCCTATAAGACTCTCAGTTCCCCAACATGATGTGTCTGGTAGGAACATGGAAAAGTCTGTCTGTCTGTAAATACCTTTACCAACTAGCCTACTTGGGTGCTTTGAAGTTAAGGTTCTGTGTTATCCAAGGTCCTCAGGCAAAGACAAATAACCCTAAGAAGGGTGCCATGTATACTTATTGAGTCAACAAATAATTTTTAGCATCTACTGAATCCCAGATACTGTACTGGGGATACAGCAATGGTCAGAACAGACATGGTGCCTGCCCTCATGGATCTTGAAATCTACTGAGGGTGTCAGATGTTGGACTAGGAGTTAAAGTCTGAAGAACATTAGAAAGGGGGTGCTACAGGGTACAGTGGGAGTTTAAGCCACTGGGATCAGAGAAGGTCTCCTTGGTTACACTGAGTGATCCTGCTGGTGATGTTCCAGGAAGAAGCAACAGAAAACTTAGAGGCAGAGAAGAGCATAGTACGCATGAGGAACTGAGAGAAGACAAATTCCTAGAACACAGAAAGCCAAAGAAGAGTGGTGAGGTTCAAAGGAGGGGAAAAGAAGCAAGACTGGGCCCTAAAGGACCTCAAGGGAACTGGTAAAAAGTTCGTCTCTATTAGAAGAGAATGGGGAGCCACTGGAGGACTGTAAAAGGAGAGTGATCTGATCATATTTGTGCTTCAGCAAGACCCACTGTGACTGCTTTGTGAAGAAAATGTTGGACTGAGTCAGAAAGGACTCTAAGAAACAGGTAGGAAGCTATTGCAGAAGTCCAAATGGGACACAGTGGCAGATTGGACCAAGGTGGTGGTGAGATTGGAAAGAGAGGCCAGCATATCCTCATACCTGTACACAAATTTATAGTGAAGATATTTAGGACCCTGAGACAGAGCAGATGCAGGAGGAAGGTTCTGCAAGGACCACATTCTATCTGCTTGGCAACTCCATCTGAATCAGGTCTGACCAGTAGGGGCAGTGGGAGATGAGGGGGGTACTTAGGAAGACGTGAACTGAAGATAACTTTGGCTGACTTCATAATTTTGCCTGGAATTAGTTCTAGGTATTTTTTTTCAGAAAATCCGTATGTAAAAGTTCCTCTCATTATGCTACAAGAAATTTAGTTATAGTAGAAAAGAATTCTCCAAAGCCTTCCTTTAAAAGGAGATCTTGTATATACTCCAAACAAAAAATGATTTGTGAATTTTGATTTATACATACTCATTCGTAAACTGATTACATAGCTCCACAGAGTAGCTGTACATACATATAAAAGTCAATTATATATATGCGTGGGGGTGTGTGTGTGTGCATGCATGTGCATGCTAAGTTGCTTCAGTTGTGTCTGACTCTTTGTAACCCTAAGGACTGTAGCCCACCAAGCTCCTCTGTCCATGGGATTCTCCAGGCAAGGATACTGGAGTAGGTTGCCATGTCCTCCTCTGAGAGATCTTCCTGACCCAGGGATCGAACCCACATCTCTTATGTCTCCTGCATTGACAGGTGGGCTCTTTATCACTAGTGCCACCTGGGAGGCCCCCATGTATATGTGTTTCTATAAGCACATATATGAAACAAATATATTATACTCCATTCCTTTTTTAACACCAACAGCTAGTAGTCCTTTATCACATTTTTACTTCTGAGTGTACCAATGGAACTGTAGGCTTAACTAAGAGTCCACTTTTTAAACTAGTTCTTTATCTTGTCTTTGTTACTGTAACATTATAATTTATGTGAATATTATGCAGGTGAACTATCAGAGCAAAATGAGAGTAGTTTCTGTGAAAATCAGGTTGGAATCTTGGAAGTCTTTAACAAAAGTAGGTTTGTAAAGAAAAAATTCTCAAATTATGAGCAACAGTTATATGGGGAAGACAAAGGATTGAAGGGACAAAAAAACTAGAAATATATTCTGTACTCAGATTCCAGAGAATTGCTTTCAAATTTTGGTCTATTTCAATAAGATGAAAATTAGATAAGATAAAAATTATAGGTGATACATGATAGATGTAGCTGATGCAAGAAAAATAATTTTGGAACCCTGATCAGAAGTTCAGTTCAGTTGCTCAGTTGTGTCCAACTCTGCAACCCCATAGACACACCAGGCCTCCCTGTCCATCACCAACTCCCTGAGTTTACTCAAACTCATGTCCATTGAGTTGGTGATGCCATCCAACCATCTCATCCTCTGTCATCCCCTTCTCCTCCCACCTACAGTCTTTTCCAGCATCAGGTTTTTTTTCCAGTGAGTCAGCTCTTCGCATCAGGTGGCCCAAGTATTGGAGTTTCAGCTTCAGCATCAGACCTTCCAATGAACATTCAGGACTGATTTGCTTTAGGATGGAGTGGTTGGATCTCCTCGCAGTCCAAGGGACTCTCAAGAGTCTTCTCCAACACCACAGTTCAAAGCATCAATTCTTTGGCACTCAGCTTTCTTTATAGTCCAACTCTCACATGATCAGAAGACATGTATTTAAATGAATACCTATTTTAAGTTGTATCTTATGAAAACATGATTTTAAAGGTCAGAAATAATTAAATAGCAGTAATTTCATATTCTTATGTCAACCAAAGATAACCAATATAATGTCAAGGAGATAACTTAAGCCCATTTTAAAAAGTTACCTGACAAGCTCTCATCCTAACTATTGGATAAGTAGGCTTTCTGCATGGTACCAAGGACCCTGACTAAAGGAAGCCACACTCCACATGCAGATTGATGGGCTATGAATACAGCATGGGGAACCAAAAAGATCATCACAATCCCAGCTTGTCCAGAAAAGAGACTATTTTTTGGCCATGCTTGGAAAGATTTCACCAGTAACTAGCAGGGAGGAATTGGAAACTCTTACCAGAATCCTCTGTATATCATTGACAGCCTATTATGTAAACATACTGTACATGCTTAAGCTTACTATATAGTAAACTGCACATAGGTCTTATTTCATACACAGTTCAGTCATTCTCCTTTAGTCTTTTTGTATCTTCATAAAGTCCTAAAAGAAAGAATCTCTGCAGCTGTTGTTAGTGATGGTGGTGTGTACCCAGGGAGCCTACTTGATTATTACTGTTATACCATGCTTGGAGTAGGTTCCCAGGAAAGTTGTCTCCTTATGGAATCCTGATTGAATAGGGCCTATTTTGGTCAGAGTAACATACACAGAAGGACAGCCCATTGCAAAGAAGTGCCATTTACCACATATTGTATGATTCCATTTATATGACTGTCCGGAATAGGCAAACACACAAAAGCAGAAAGCAAATCAGTGGTTGGCAGGGACTATGGAGTGAGGGGAAAGGGAGTGACGGTTGGGGTATGGAATTTATTTCTGGAGTAATTAAAATATTCTGAAACAAGTGGTGGTTCAAAACCTTGTAAATATATTAAAAAAAAACATAAAATTGTATGCTTCAAATATGTGAATTTTGCTATATCTTTATTATATCTTAAAAAGCCAATCAATGTAATCTATCATACCAACAGTCTAAATAAGAAAAATCATATTATCCTATTAACTGATGCGGAAAAAGCATTACAAAATCCAATATTCATTTATGATAAAAACTCTCAGAAAATGATCAATAGAGGGGAACTTCCTCACCTTGATAAAAATCTACAAAAAACCCTTTTAGCCAAAATAATTAATGGTAAAAGACTGAATCCTTTCTCCCTAAAATCAATAAAAAGGAAAAGATGTCCACTCTTACCACTCTTATTTGACATAACACTAGGAGTTTTAACCAGAGAAATATAGCAAGAAGAAGAGATACAAGATAGATAGATTTAAAGGAAATATTTACTCACTTGAAATTACTGAATATAAACAAAAAGTAGAAGGCAATCTCAGTAAAAAATTTCAAGTTTCAAAGTAAAAGGACAAAGAGTAGCAGAATTGACCCCCCAAATTATATGGATCTGATTCTAAAAGGCTCAATATAAAAGAGTAGTTATCACAAATAAGTACAGTCAAGAAAAGCAACATATAGGTACCCAAAAGTTGAGAAAGGTAGGAAAAATCTAACTGGCTACATAGAGTTAAGCCCATTGAAATAGAACGATATTTCAATGTTATGACATATACCAAGTTTCAAGTTATGACATATACCAAATAAAATAAATAGAACAATAAAAATTGATTAAAGAGAGTAAAACTAGAAAAACCAAAGAAGAAAATAAAGTGCAGGTTATAGAAAACAAGGAAATCAATTCAAGAAGAAAACTGGAAAATTCACAAATACATGGAGATTAAACAACAAACTATTGAAGAACCAATGGGGTAAAGAAGAAATCAAAATAAAATTAGAAAAAACTACCTTGGCACAAATAAAAATGGAAATATATCAAAACTTCTAGATGTAGCAAAAGCAGTTCTAAAAGGGAAACTCATAGTGATAAATGCCTATATGAAAAAATTTTAAAAATCTCAAACAACCTAACTTTACATCACAATGAAGTAGAAATAAAAGAACAAATGAAGCCCTAAGTTAGTAGAAAGAAAATAACAAATATTCTTGTCCAAATAAATGAAATAGAAACTAAAAGTAGGAAAGATCAATGAAACTATGAGCTGATTCTTTAAAAAAGATACAGAAAATGGGCATGCCTTTAGCTAGACTAACCAAGATAAAGAGTGCATTCAAATAAATAAAAACAGAAATCAAAGGAGACATTACAAGTGATATCACAGTGATATAGAGGATCATAAGAGACTATATGAATACTTTGCTATTCTTCTAAGTCAGTAAGTTGTATCCAACTCTTTGCAACCCTATTGACTGTAGCACACTAGGCTCCTCTGTCCATGGAAATCTCCAGGCAAAAATAGTGGAGTAGGGTGCTGTTTCCTTCTCCATGGGATCTTCCCAGACCAGTAATCAAATCCTTGTCTCCTGCATTTTAGGCGGATTCTTTACCACTGATCCACCAGGGAAGCCACATGAACACTTATATAGCAAATTAGATAACCTGGAAGAAGTAGATAAATTTCTTGAAACATACAACCTACCAAGACTGAATCATGAACAGAAAATCTGAACAGACTAATTACTAGTAAGGAGACTGAATCAGTAACTTTCCAATACACAAAAGTCCAGGACCAGATGACTTCACTGGTGAGTTTTACCCAAACATTTAAAGAATAATCCTTCTCAAACTCTTCTAAAAAAATAGAAGAGAAGAGAGCACTTCCAAATTCACTTTTTGGTATTACCCAGATACCAAAACCAGACAAAGATGCCACAGGAAAATTACAGGCCAATGTCCCTGATTAATATAGATGCAAAAGTCCTTAACAAACTATCAGCAAATCAAATTCAACAAAACATCAAAAGGATCACACACAATGGTCAAGTGGGATTGATCCCAGGGATGCACATATGGTTCAACATCTACATATCAATATGTTATTTCACATTAACAAAATGAAGAATAAAAATCATATGATCATCTCAAAAGATTCAGAAAACTTTGACAAAACTCAATATCCATTTATGATAAAACTCTCAACCATGTGGGTATTGTTGAGAATAAATAGGGAATGTAACAACATAATAAAGACCATATACAACAAACTCACGGTTAACATCATACTCAATGGAGAAAAGCTGAAAGATTTTCCTCTAAGATCAGGGTGAGGACAAAAATGCTTACTCTCACCACTTTTATACAACATTTTATTGGAAGTCCTAACCAAGGCAATTAGGCAAGAAAACATATAAATTGGTAAGGAAGAAATTAAAATGTCAGCCTTTGAAAATGATGTGATTGAACCCAGGTCTCCCACACTGCAGGTGGATTCTTTACCAACTGAGCACCCAGGGAAGCCCAAGAATACTGGAGTGGGTAGCCTGTCCCTTCTCCAGGGGGTCTTCCCAACCCAGGAATCGAACCAGGGTCCCCTGTATTGCATGCGGATTCTTTAAAAACAGAGCTACCAGGAAAGCCCGATATAGAAAATACTAAATCACCACCAAAAAGCTGTTTAGAATAAATGAATTCAGTGAAGTTGCAGTGTCCCCTTCATGGATCACAGCCTTGTCGTGGTGAAGGGGCTTGTGCAACTCAATGAAGCTATGAGCCATGCTGTGCAGGGCCACCCAAGATGGATGGGTCACAGTGGAGCATTCTGACAAAACATGGTCCACCATGAGGGAATGGCAAACCACTCCAGTACTCTTGCCACAAGAACCTCTTGAACAGTATGAAAAGACAAAAAGATATGACACAAGATGAGCTCCCCAGGCTGCAAGGTGTCCAATATGCTACCGGGGAAGAGCAGAGGGTGATTACTAACAGCTCCAGAACGACAAAAGAACTTACAAAACAGTAAGGACCTAACACACACAGAAGAGATCAAGAAGAGGTGGAAAGAATATACAGAAAAACTATACAAAATAGGTCTTAATGATCTGGACAGCCATGATATGGGGTGATCACTCACCTAGAGCCAGACATCCTGAAGTGTGAAGTCAAGTAGGCCTTAGGTAGCATTACTATGAACAAAGCTAGTGGAGGTGATGAAATTCCAGCTGAGCTTTTTAAAATCCTAAATGATGATGCTGTGAAAGTGCTGCACTCAATATGTCAGCAAATTGGGAAAACTCAGCAGTGGCCACAGGACTCAAAAAGATCAGTTTTCATTCCAATCCCATAGAAGGGCAAGGACAAAGAATGTTTAAACTACTGTGTACAAATGCACTCATTTCACATGCTAGTAAGGTAATGCTTAAAATCCTGCAAGCTAGGCTTCAACAGTATGTGAACTGAGAACTTCCAGATGTCCAAGCTGGGTTTAGAAAAGACAGAGGAACCAAAAATCAAATTGTCAACATTTGTTGGATCATAGAGAAAGCAAGTGGAATTCCAGAAAAACAACTACTTCATTGGCTATGCTAAAGCCTTTGACTGCATGGATCACAACAAACTGGAAAATTCTTCAAGAGATGGGAATCTTACCTGTCTCCTGAGAAGTCTGTATGCAGGTCAAGAAGCAACAGTTAGAACTGGACATGGAACAATGAACTGGTTCAAATACTGGGAAAGGAGTAGGTCAATGGTGTATATTGTCACCCTACTTATTTAACTTACATGCAGAGTACATCATGAGAAATGCTGGGCTGGATAGATGAATCAGAAGCTGAAATCAAGATTACCAAGAGAAATATCAATAACCTCAGATATGCAGATGACACCATCCTTATGGGAGAAAGTGAAGAGGAACTAAAGAGCCTCTTGATGAAAGTGAAAGAGGAGAGTGAAAAAGCTGGCTTAAAACTCAACATTCTAAAAACTAAGATCATGGCATCTGGTCCCATCACTTCATGGCAATTAGATGGGGAAACAGTGGAAACAGTGACAGACTTTATTTTCTTGGGCTCCAAAATCACTGCAGATGGTGGCGGCAGCCATGAAATTAAAAGATGCTTGCTCCTTGGAAGAAAAGCTATGACAAACAAATCGAGGGCAGGAGGAGAAGGGGGTGACAGAGGATGAGATGGTTGGATGGCATCACCAACTCAATGGACATGAGTTTGAGTGAACTCTAGAAGCTAGTGAGGAGCAAGGAAGCCTGGTGTGCTGCAGTTCATAGGGTTGCAGAGAGTCTAATAGGCTTAATGACTGAACAACAACCACAAAGTCACAGTACACAAAATATATAAAACCTGCTGCATTCTATACACCTCTGATGCCATTCTGCTGCCACTGGTGCCTAGTGACAGGACAGGGTAAGAAGAGCATGGACTTCCTGTCCTGCATTCAAATCTCCACTAGAACACTTGCATATCTTACAGCTTTGTACAGCCCACTTAATCTTACTGCTCTGCCCTTACTCTTCTGTTATGAAACAGAATATCATCCTCCTCCTGAGGGTACTATTGGAAGGAGTTTGTGAGACACAGTATATAAAGCAACTAGCCCCATGCCTGGCACATGGCAAATGCTCAACCAATGGCAACTATTATGATCCATGATTTGGTAGTATGTGACAAAACAACCTTGTGGAAGCAAAGAAGGAAACATATTAATTCATATCACTAGGAAATCCATCTAGTCCAGGATCAGTTATGGCTGGGGACTCAAGTGAACTCTCAGGACTGTGGCCTTCTTTTCCTGCCTTCATCTTTAGGCTGAATTTAAACACATGTAGACAAAGTTGCTAAAACAGCTTCAGGCTCTCATTCTACCATGTCAGTAGCACAGGCTGAAGAACATCTCTTTCCATATAGTGCCAACCTAAGTCCTGGGGAGGACACTCAATGGCCTGTGTGGGACCAGTGCCTCTCTGAGGCAATCACTATGAAATTGCAATGAGGTCCGATCTGAACTATGTGCTCTGTTTGTATGTGGAGGATGTGTCAGTCTCCCTGAAACTGATACACGGGCTCCTCTGCTATGTATCCACAAACACTTAGTCTCTCTCCCAGGCTTGCGATATCCTTTCAGGTTGAATGGTGAGGCAAAGAAATTTTACATCTCAATTCTGCAATTATACCTTCAACGATCATTTACTCCATGTGGGACACTTGTCTGTCTACTGATCCCACTTTCCACACTCTGTGTGTGTGCTCACACACATGTGTCTCATGAACCCTGGGACACATAGGGAGCCTGCCAGATGCCAAGACTAATGAGACTCTCATATAATCAATTGTTTACATATTTCATAACAACAGTAATCCCTTCCTGATGGTGCCCACTAATCTTTTAAGTCTGGAGGAGACAACCTTTGTAAGAAATGTGGATGAAATTATATGCCATGGGTAATTTTACTTATTGAATATTTTCTTGTGAGTTTAGAAAAGAGAACACAAATTAATGTTTCGGGAACCCCCTGCAGTGCCAGGCAGTTACTGATGGGAAGAGGACAGTGGTGGGTTTGCATTTACAAATGCCCAAACCCTGCCCAGGGTATCCTGGGTCTAGCTGAGGGTCGGCCCCCTAGGGGAGCTGGGGTGGGTGTAAATCAGATGCATGCCATTGCTCATTCTTCAGGCTGTTTAGTCAGAAGTTTGCATTTAATTTGTGGGTATCTTTCTCTTTTCCCAAAGTAGAGTTTAGACCATAGAGGGAATTGAAGGCTCCAGAATACACAGCTGAGTTGTGGCCTCCTCTGGGGCCTGTTTCCCATCTTTAAGTATTTCCATGGGTGATTCTCATTATCTTAAAGACATTACCCATCTATGCCTCCCCTGCCTCAGGAAGGGTTTGAACCCAGCTGTTTATTATCACTAATGAAAACAGCGTCTTTGTGGATTTCCCATGGCCAAAGAACTACCATAGAAAACTATTACAAAGAAGTGGTTACAAGTCTAGGCCTTGAATTTCTGTCTGGCTTTGAATCCTTACCTTCCTTTTATCACCATATCACACAAGACAATCTATTATGTCTATGGGTCACATCTGTCTTCCTCAGTTAGACTATAAGCTCCAGGAGGGCAGACATCTGTCTGTTTTGTTTAATGGGTATGAAGCACCCAGAACAGTACCAGGCCTTTCTTAGGCACCCAATAAATGTATGCTGGGGATTTTCCTGGTGGCCCAGTGGTTAAGAATCTGCCTTGCAATGCAGGGGATGCAGGTTTGAGCTCTGGTCAGGGAACTAAGATCCCACAAACTGTGGAGCAAGTAAGCCACAAGCGTGCCACAGCTAGAGAGACTTGCACTGCGGGAAGGATCCCACATGACACAAGGAAGATCCGTCATGCTGCAACTAAGGCCTGACACAACCAAATAAATAAATATTAAAATGTGTGTTGTTAAGAAATAGAAAAATGTATGTCGAGTGAATGACTCTAGTATTTGCCATGGTTTCTATTGTTACCACCAGGGTTTCATCTGGGGTGTGCTGGATCAAATGGTTGATGGGGAGAAGGGCTAAGCACCAGCATGTAAACTTTCTTTTTTCCAAGCTCTCCATACTCCTTCCTCCGACCTGAGAGGGGTTTTATCCTCTTTTTGTATAAGCCAGACACCCGTGCTCCAGCATGTCTGCATGCATTCTTCGCTACTCCATGTTTAATGTATGAACTCTGTGAGGTCAGTTCTTTACCTTGGATCTTGATATATCGAAAAAATATTTAAAAGTTAGACTTTGGAATGCTGGGAGAAATTCTGTCCCAACAAGGCTGCCTCTTGAAAATCAAACATCAAAAGCACTTTGGCTTTTAGACTATTATCTCCTCTGTAGACTTTAGAGCTCCATGTATTTTGAAACTCAGCACCTACCAGTGACTTCTTTGTCTTGAACCATCTCTGCCCTCCCGCTGAACAGGACAAATGAAAAGCTACCAATGCTGCCCAGAAACCAGTGACCTCTCAGGGCTGGCCTTGCTCCCTAGCATATCCACCTCCGCCCTCTGAGAGACGCTTCTTCACTCTGCCTTGTAGCACCGTCCTGTGATTACTGACCTGGGGACTCCCTTGGCTACGTTGGATGCCCTTTACATACGTGTCTTTGCTTGCTGCGTGATATGCTGATTTCATTCTCCACGTTTAGGAAGGACCTCTCTAACCTCAGGCACAGAAACCAATCCCCTCACAGGAACTGCTGCTGTCCTCATGTTTCAGAGCATGACATCTAAAGCCTGGTTCTGACCTGGTGTTTTGTTGGCTCTCATTCAACCAAGATTCGCCTGGGAAGGCCAGTTGACTCACCCCATTTGCAACTAATAAATGGCCCTGAAAAGTGCAGTATACGGTGAAGGGACAATAGAGTCGTTAGAACCACAAACCACCAATTCCTTTACAACAGTGATGAAAATTTTAAACACGCCAAGACCAATCTAAAGGAAATTTGTCAGAGAGCAAAAGAAAAAAGGTATTTCTCCCCACAGAGAGCTCCCTCATCCAAGTAAAGTTGCTGCTGGCAGTATGGGGTACAGAGAACCACTGTGGATCTGGGGTGGGGAGGGGGTTCTCCAGGGCCCCTCTGAATGCCTTCCCACCTGCCAGTCCTTCCCTCCTCCCACCCCGCAGTGCGGAGAGCTGGGAGGACAGATCTGTGGGAACCCAGACCATAGCAGCCACTGGACAAGGAGGGACTCCCCAACAGATTGTGGTTTTAAAAGCCGAGGAGAAATGACTGCATTTCCCAGGCTTAAATCCACCTCAAAAGATTCCTCAGTCTCCACAAATGGAGTTGAAATTTGTCAGCCTTCACCTCACAGAGTTCAGAGAAAGGAACAGCTTAGTGGGGGGACTCGGTTGTCTGTTCCCCAGAGAGAATGGATGCTCAGTCGCGGGACTGCTCTCCGTTTAAAGAATTCAATGGACTCACCTCGCTTTGAGTTCTTGCACCCTTGGCCACCTTCTGATCAGAGCGGGCTTTCTCGCCTTCAGTTTTTCAGCTGTTTGTAACAAAAGACTTGACCAAAACTGACTTCCACAGTAAGGGTATTATTACTATTTTCTCAAAGAAGGAGCAGTCTGAGGAGTTTCAAGTCCAGGGTTGGTTAATTTAGTGTCGCCACACAGACAGCAATGACTGGATTCCTTTCGTAATTGTGCTCTGCCATTCTTGGGGTGCCGGCTCTGATCCTCTAGCCCATCTCCTGCTGGTTAAAAGAGGCTGGCAGCCGCTCTAACCCTAACATCCTCACACAAGAAAACGTGAAGGCTGCCGCGATCCCGACCGGACTTTGTTTAAAAAAAAAAAAAAAAAAGCAAACATTCTCAAGTCTCACCCCACGTTTCTCAAAAAAAACCTTTCCTTTGTATCTGATTGGCTATCGTTGTTACCATGACCTTTTCGAAACCAATAGGCAAAGAGAATGGAACTAATCAACTTAAACTCATCAAGACTGAGGGTGGTTCCCGCTTTCTTAACGTGCAGGGTCACACGTGAACCTATTCGAAGTCTACTGACAAGAAAAACCTGGGGCAAGTCTGTGCACGTATGCAATACAATCAGAAATATCCGGGGACTTTACTGGTGGTCCAGGGGTTAAGACTTGTGCTTCCAATGTAAGGTGCACCGGTTCGATACCTGTTGAGGGAAATGAGATTCCTGCATGGAGTGGCCCCCAAATTAAAAAAAATATCTGTCACACTACAAACATTTCCTGCACTGGAAGATGCACGGATGAAGAATTCAATGGTTCCATCCCTTTAGCAGTTGTTTGTCTTGTTTTTTTTTTTTTTTTTTTTTTAAATGATAGTCTTGCTTGAAAGTGAAAGTGTCAGTCGCTCAGCCCTGTCCAACTCTTTGTGACCCCATGGACTGTAGCCTGCCAGGTTCCTCTGTCCATGGGATTCTCCAGGCAAGAATACTGAAGTGGGTTGCCATTGTCTTCTCCAGGGGTTCTTCTTGACCCCTGTCTCCTGCATTGCAGGCAGATTTTTTACCATCTGAGCCACCAAGGAAGTCTTGCTTACTTAAACATTTTTCTTGTTCTTCAGAAACAACAACAAGCTGCTAGGAGGAAGAGTGATGTATTAAACTTCAGAGTATCGGTGACTTAACAAATCTGTTTCCAAATCATGCAGATGGAGAGATGTCTGACAATCCCAAAGGGCTATGTGAGTGGACAGGAGAAACAGAAGAGCCCCAGAAACCTTAGTTAGTTCAAGGTTCAGCAAATCCCTAGTAAGGGTTCTTGATGGTATAGGCACTGTGCCAAGCAGGATACCAAGTGAAAGTGAAAGTTCCTCAGTCCTGTCTGACTCTGTGACCCCGTGGACTACACAATCCATGGAGTTCTCCAGGCTAGAATACTGGAGTGGGTAGCCATCCCCTTCTCCAGGGGATCTTCCCAACCCAGGGATTGAACCCAGGTCTCCCATATTGCAGGCAGATTCATTACCAGCTGAGCCACCAGGGAAGCCCTGTGGGATACCAAGGGCCCCTGGGAATCCATGGTCAGCCTGGTGACTTTGGCTGGGGATGCTGTTGTGAGAGGCAGACCCACCCAATCGGAATCCAAGCCTGTCCAGATGGTCTGGGCTTCTGGCTGCCAAGTCGTTGACTATGGCCAGACTGCCACCACTGAGGCCAGAGATAGAAGGTAGTCTTAGAGCAGTCCCTTTAGCTGACTGGGCCCTGATTGGAGGCTGGGAGTATGCATGTACCTTGTTTCAATTCCCTAGGTCTGTGGTTCTCTTCTGTTCTTCTGCTATTAGTTGTGTCCCAAATCTCTGCTCTCCAACAAAGCACTGGTAGCATTTCTTTGGGATAATCTCCATATAAGAAAGCCCTAAAGGAGGGCAGGAAACAAGTTGGGTAAGTGGTTGAAAGGGAGTGGGAAGAGTTCTAAGAAGGAATGAACGATGTAAGAAAGCACAGGATGGGAGCATGGCATGTAATGAAAAGACTTGCCCCGATTTCCCTTGTAAGACAAGGGCAACGTATGAAAAATGAATTCCAAGACTTCAAGCCCTTTGAGAGGCAATGTGCCAACATCACGAGTCCTTGTGGCTACATTCGATTCAGCAGACAGGGTAGAATTTTGTTATTGTCACTATAAGGGAAAGTCAGTCAGTCGTATTCGACTCTTTGTGACCCCATGGACTATACAGTCCATGGAATTCTCCAGGCCAGAATACTGGAGTGGGTAGCTGTGCCCTTCTCCAGGAAATCTTCCCAACCTAGGGATCAAACTGAAGTCTCCTGCATTATAGGCAGATTCTTTACCAGCTGAGCCACCAGGGAAGCTCATTTGGTTAAAAGTAATTTGAAGAAGTGAGAAATACTAAAGGGAAAAATAAAACAAATTCCCAGAAAAAAATAACTGCATCTATTATTAATGCCTGGTGGATGAATTATTTTAGCAATTTACTGCTGCCCATATAAATACAAGTATTTACCCCTATAATGATAATTAATAGCACTGTCCAAAGAAATTTACTTCTGCAGATGTAAACGATGGGAATTTACCAAGGCTTCCAGGCAGTCGCAAATCACCATTTCACCATATTCTTTGTTATATATATATATATACATAATCATTTTTAATTGGGAGATAATTGCTTTACAATATTGTGTTGGCTTCTGCCATACAACAACATGTATCAGCCACAAGTATACATATGTCCCCTCCGGCTTGAACCTCCCCCCCGCCCCACCACCACCTGTCCCTGTAAGTTGTCAAAGGGTGCTGCGTTGAGTTCCCTGTGTTATAAGCAACTTCTCATTAGTTATCTGTTTAATGTATGGTAATGTATATGTTTCAATGCTGCTCTCTCACTTCATCCCACCCTCTGCCCCCCGGCTGCGTCCGAAGTCTGTTCTCTACGTCTGCATCCCTATTCCTGCCCTGCAAGAAGGTTCATCACTGCAATTGTTACAGATTCCATATATATGCGTTAACCGACAATATCTGTTTTTCTGACTTCACTCTGTGGCTCTTTATATTCATCCACCTCACTAGAACTGACTCAAATTCACTCCTTTTTATGCTGTCATTTCAGTCCTGTCAGACCTTACAACCCGATGGACTGTTGCCAGGCTCCTCTGTCCATAGGATTCTCCAGACAAGAATACTGGAGTGGGTTGCCATGCCCTCCTCAAGGGGATCTTCTGGGGCCAAGGATGGAACCCGCGTCTCTTACATATCTGGATTGGCAGGCGGGTTCTTTATCACTAGTGTCACCTGGGAAGCCCTTCTTCTGGCTGAGTAATATTTCGCTGTACACATATACCACAGCTTCTTCATGCATTCGTCTGCCAGTGGACATCTAGGCGGCTTCCATGTCCTAGATATTGCAAGTAGTGCTGCTGTGAACGTTGGGATGCATGCGTCACTGTCACTTATGGCCTTCCCAGCGTATATGTCCAGTAGTGGGGTTCCTGTGTCATATGGTAGTTCTACCTTTAGTTTTTATAAGGAATCTCCATACTGTTCTCCATAGTGGCTATATCAATTTGCATTCCACCAACAGTGTAAGAGGGTTCCCTTTTCTCCACACCCTCCCCAGCATTTGTTTGTAGATTTTTTGATGATGGCAATTCTGATGGTATGAGGTGATATCTCATTGTGGTTTTGATTTCAGTTCAGTTCAGTTGCTCAGTCATGTCCGACTCTTTGTGACCCCATGGACTGCAGCACTCCAGACCTCCCTGTCCATCTCCAACTTCCAGAGTTTACTCAAACTCATGTCCATTGAGTCGGTGAGGCCATCCAACCATTTCATCCTCTGTCGTCCCCTTCTCCTGCCTTCAATCTTTCACAGCATCAGGGTCTTTTCCAATGAGTCAGCTCTTCACATCAGGTGGCCAAAGTACTGGAGTTTTGATTTACATTTCTCTAATAATGAGTGATGTTGAGCATCTTTTCATATGTTTGTTGGCCATCTGTACATCTTCTTTGGAGCAAGCTCTGTTTAGACTTTCTGCTTGCTTTTTGATTGAGGTGTTTTTCTGGTACTGAGCTGCATGAACTGCTTGTATATTTTGGAGATTAATTCTTTGTCAATTGTTTCATTCACAATTTTTGCCATTCTGAGGGTTGTCTTTTCATCTTGCTTATAGTTTCCTTTGCTGTGCAAAGGCTTTTAACTAGGTCCCACTTGCTTATTTTTGTTTTTATTTCCATTACGCTAGGGAGTGGGACAAAGAGGATATTGCTGTGATTTATGTCAAAGAGTGTTTTGCCTATGTTTTCCTCCAAAGTCTTTATAGTTTCTCACCTTACATTTAAGTATTTAATCCATTTTCCATCCTAAAAGATGATGCTGTGAAAGTGCTGCACTCAATATGCCAGCAAGTTTGGAAAACGCAGCAGTGGCCACAGGACTGGAAAATGTCAGTTTTCATTCCAACCCCAAAGGAAGGCAATGCCAAAAATGCTCAAACTACAGCACAATTGCATTCATCTCACATGCTAGCAAAGTAGTGCTCAAAATTCTCCAAGCCAAGCTTCAACAGTACATGAACCATGAACTTCCAGATGTTCAAGTTGGATTTAGAAAAGGCAGAGGAAGCAGAGATCAAATTGCCAACATCTGTTGGATCATTGAAAAATCAAGAGAGTGCCAGAAAAACATCTATTTCTGCTTTATTGACTATGCCAAAGCCTTTGACTGTGTGGATCACAACAAACTGTGGAAAATTCTGAAAGAGATGGGAATACCAGACCATTTGACCTGCCCCTTGAGAAATCTGTATGCAGGTCAGGAAGCAACAGTTAGAACTGGACATGGAACAATGGATTGGTTCAAAATTGGGAAAGGATTACATCAAGGTTGTATATTGTCACCCTGCTTATTTAACTTATATGCAGAGTACATCATGAGAAATGCTGGGCTAGATGAAGCACAAGCTGGAATCAAGATTGCTGGGAGAAATATCAATAACCTCAGATATGCAGATGACACCACCCTTATGGCAGAAAACGAAGAGGAACTAAAGAGCCTCTTGATGAAAGTGAAAGTGGAGAGTGAAAAAGTTGGTTTAAAGCTCAACATTCAAAAAACTAAGATCATGGCATTCAGTCCCATCACTTCATGGCAAATAGATGGGGAAACAGTAGAAACAGTGAAAGACTTTATTTTTTGGGGCTCCAAAATCACTGCAGATGGTGATTGCAGCCATAAAATTAAAAGACTCTTACTCCTTGGAAGAAAAGCTATGACCAACCTAGACAGCATATTAAAAAGCAAAGACATTACTTTGCCAACAAAGGTCTGTCTAGTCAAAGCTATGGTTTTCTCAGTAGTCATGTATGGATGTGAGAGTTGGACTATAAAGAAAGCTGAGCACTGAAGAATCGATGCTTTTGAACTGTGGTATTGGAGAAGACTCTTGAGAGTCCCTTGGACTGCAAGGAGATCCAACCAGTCCATCCTAAAGGAAATCAGTCCTGACTATTCATTGGAAGGACTGATGCTGAAGCTGACACTCCAATACTTTGGCCACCTGATGCAAGGAACTGACCCTACATCATGGAAAAGACCCTGATGCTGGGAAAGACTGCAGGTGGGAGGAGAAGGGCACAACAGAGGGTAAGATGGTTGGATGGCATCACTGACTCAATGGCCATGAGTCTGAGTAAACTCCAGGAGTTGGTGATGGACAGGGAGGCCTGGCGTGCTGCAGTCCTTGGGGTCACAAAGAGTTGGACACAACTGAGAGACTGAACTGAACTGAGTTTATTTTTGTGTATGGTGTTAGGAAGTGTTCTAATTTCATTCTTTTACATGTAGCTGTGCAGTTTTCCCAGCACCACTTACTGAAGAAGCTGTCTTTTCTCCATTGTATATTCTTGCCTTCTTTGTCAAAGATAAGGTACCCATAGGTACATGGGTTTATTTCTAGATTTTCTATCTTATTCCATTGGTATTTTTGCCAGTACCATACTACATTGATTATTGTAGCTTTATATTTTATAATATATATAATAAAGCTTTATAATATGGCCTTTTAACTGTGGTGTTGAAGACTCTTGAGAGTCCCTTGGACTACAAGGAGATCCAACCAGTCCTTCCTGAAGGAAATCAGTCCTGAATGTTCATTGGAAGGACTGATGTTGAAGCTGAAACTCCAATCCTTTGGCCACCTGATGCAAAGAGCTGACTCATTTGAAAAGACTCTGATGTTGGGAAAGATTGAAGGCAGGAGAAGGGGACAACAGAGGATGAGATGGTTGGATGGCATAATGAACTCAATGGACATGAGTTTGAGTAAACTCCAGGAGTTGGCGATGGACAGGAAGGCCTGGTATGCTGCAGTCCATGGGGTCACAAAGAGTCAGACATGACTGAGTGACTGAACTGAACTAAATTGATAATATAGTCTGAAGGTTGATTCTTCCAGCTCCATTTTTCTTTGTCGAGATTGCTTTGGCTCTTTTTTGTGTTTCCATACACATTGTGAAATTTTTTATTCTAGTTCTATGAAAAATGCCACTGGTAATTTGATAGGGATTGCATTGAATCTGTAGATTGCTTGGGCAGTATAGTCATTTTCACAATATTGATTCCTCCAATCCAAGAACGTGATATAGCTCTCCATCTGTTTGTGTCATCTTTAATTTCTTTCATGAGCTTCTTCTAGTTAGTTTTCTGTATATAGGTCTTTTGTTTCCTTAGGTAGGTTTATTCCTAGGTATTTTATTCTTTTTGTTGTAGTGATGAATGGGACTGTTTCTTTCATTTCTCTTTCTGATTTTTTGTTTTTATTGTATAGGAAGGCAAAGGGTTTCTGTGTATCCATTTTATATCCTACAACTTTACTGAATTCATTGATTAGCTCTAGTAGTTTTCTGGTGGCATCATTAGGATTTTCTATGTATAGTATCATGTCATTTGCAAACAGTGAAAGTTTTATTTCTTCTTTTCCAATCTGGATTCCTTTTCTTTTTTTTCTCTGATTGCTGTGGCTAAGACTTCAAAACTATATTGAATAATAGTGGCGAAGGTGGACACCCTTGTCTTTTTCCTGATCTTAAAGGAAATACTTTCAGTTTTTCACCATTCAGAGTAATGTTTGCCATGGGTTTGTCATATATGGCTTTCATTATTTTGAAGTAGTTTCCTTCTATGCCCATTTTCTGGAGAGGTTTTTTTTTTTTTTTAATTACAAACGTGTGGTGAATTTTGTCAAAAGCTTTTTTTGCATCTATTGAGATTATCATATTGTTATTTTTTATTTTGTTTATATGGTGTATCACATTGATTGGTTGGCATATATTGAAGAATTCTTGCATCTCTGGATTATGGTATATTATCCCTTTAATGTGGTGTTGAATTTTGTTTGCTAATACCTTGTTCAGGATTTTTGCATCTGTGTTCATCAGTGATATTGGCCTGTAATTTTCTTATTTTGTGATATCTTTGTCTGGTTTTAGTATTTGGGTGATGGTGGGCCTCAGAGAATGAATTTGGGAGTGTTCCTTCCTGCTCAGTTTTTTGGTAGAGTTTGAGGATAGGTGTTAGTTCTTCTCTAGACATTTGATAGAATTTGCCTGTGAAGTCATCTGGCCCTGGGCTTTTGTTTGTAAGGAGATTTTTGATCACAGTTTTGATTTTGGTGCTTCTGAATGGTCAGTTCATGTTTTTATTTTTTCCTGATTCAGTTTTGGAAGGTTTCACTTTTTAAAGAACTTGTCCATTTCTTCTAGGTTGTCCATTTTATTGGCATATTGTTACTTGTAGTAGTCTCTTATGATCCTTTGTATTTCTGTGTTGTTTGTTGTAACCTCTTGTTTCTAATTTTATTGATTTGAGTCTTCTCCCTGTTTTTCTTGATGCATCTGGCTAATGGTTTGTCAATTTTGTTTATCTTCTCAAAGAATCAGCTTTTAGTTTTAGTGATCTTTGCTATTGCTTCCTTCATTTCTTTTTCACTTATTTCTGCTTTGACTTTTTACAATTTCTTTCCTTCTAATTTGGGTGATTTTTGTTTGTTTGTTTGTTGTTTTTTCTAGTTGCTTTAAGTGTAAGGTTTAGGTTTATTTGATGTTTTATTTGATATTTTTTGCTTGTTTTCTGAGGTAGGCTTGTATTGCTATACACTTCCCATTTAGAACTGCTTTTGCTGCATCCCATAGGTTTTGAGTTGTGTT
Organism: Bubalus bubalis; assembly: GCF_019923935.1. Classification (NCBI taxonomy): domain Eukaryota; kingdom Metazoa; phylum Chordata; class Mammalia; order Artiodactyla; family Bovidae; genus Bubalus; species Bubalus bubalis. The sequence goes on along the minus strand of NC_059175.1, from coordinate 25,185,521 downwards.
TTTGCTGTCATTTGTTTCTAGGTATTTTTTTGATTTCCCTTTTGATTTCTTTGTGACTTCTTGGTTATTTAAAAGCTTGTTGTTTAGCCTCCATATGTTTGTATTCTTTACAGTTTTTTTTCCTGTAATTGATATCTAGTCTCGTAGCATTGTGGTCAGAAAAGTAGGTTGATATGATTTCATACACATTCTTTCTGATAAAGAAAATAAACCAAAGATTCTATCACAAACATTCTTGTGGGATCTACAATTGTCTTTTTCAACAGGCTAAAGAGCTTATGTATTTGTGATGAAGTTATTACCTACTGAATGAAAATATGCTTGAATATGTCAATGAAATGAGACCTCAATCAAGAGAAGGTTCAAAGACTAGAGAGAAGCACTGCTACTCCAGGAAAATTTCAGAGTTAAATTTAAAAATTATAGAGGGTGAAGACTTGGAATGAGACACCTAACAACAGTTTCACTCAAGGTGATGGAGACAGGACTGTACATTCTTTGATACAGTCCAACTTTCCTGGGTCTACAATCTGAAACAAATGCTGATCATAGTAGATCACAGTAGACTCTCAAGATGCCAATGATGGTATTTATGCCTCTGAATTTCCCAAGCACCTAAAAATGATCAAAGTCTGTCAGGCTCCCTAGATGCAGTATGATTTATGTGAATGTGATGCAAGATGTGAATATGTTGTGATGATATGGTTTTAAAATATAACAAATAGGAAAAAATAGGCTGTTGACTGCGATTAGAAATGGGAGGCAGGGATGGAAGATGTATGATGTGAAAAATGGTGTTACCTCTGTGCGGGCAGGAATGAATTTGGTCTTGCTCACTACTGTATTCTTAGCCTCTAGAGCTGTGCCTGGCACATTCTTGTTGGTGTTCAGTTGCTAAATTGTGTCCATCTCTTTGTGACCCCATGGATTGCCGTGCACCATGCTTCCCTGTCCTTCACTATCTCCCTGAGTTTGTTCAGATTCATGTCCACTGAGTTGGTGGTGCTATCTAACCATCTCATCCTCTGCTGCCCTCTTCTTTTGCCTTCAATCTTTACCAGCATCAGCATCTTTTCCAATGAGCTGGTTCTTTGCCTCAAGTGGCCAAAGACTGATGGAGCTTCAGCATCAGTCCTTCCAATGAATATTCAGGGTTGATTTCCTTCAGGATTGACTGGTTTGATCTCTTTGCTGTTCAAGGGACTTTCAAGAGTCTTCTCTACCACAACAATTTGAAGGCATCAGTTCTTCGGTGCTCAGCCTTCTTTATGGTCCAACTCTCACATCCATCCATATATGACTACTGGATACATCATAGTTTTGACTACACGGGTCTTTGTTGGCAAAGTGATGTCTCTGCTTTTTAATACACTGTCTAGGTTTGTCAAAGTTTTCCTTCCAAGGAGCAAGCATCTTTTAATTTCATGGCTGCAGTCTCTGTCCACAGTGATTTTGGACCCAATAAAGTCTGTCCCTGTTTTCACTTTCCCCTTCTATTTGCCATGAAGTGATAGGATCACATACCATGATCTTAGTTGTGGTGCTAGGTAAGTGTCTACTGAAAACACAAGAATGCGTGGTGCATGAGAGCTACCTGGCTGGCTCAGCCATCCCTACGTCCTCTCTGCTTGAGAGGATGTGCTCTGCAGCATGTTTCCCTCCAATCCTCTTTTCACCCAGGGCGGGTAGTCACCTCCCCTCTCCCATGTCTCTCCCTCCTATTTACTTTCTTGTCTAGACGATTTATGGGGTTGCTCAGCAAATGTTTTGACTCCAGTTGGGAACACAAGTCCTTGGTGCCATCACTGACACCTGGCCCAGACTCCCCAAACGAGCCTGGTGTTGAAGGAAATGTCAACGGGGATGGTTTGGTCCGCCCCTCTAGCAGATTTCACAGGGCTTAAAAAACACTTAACACGTCTGGAGATTGAATCTGAGCCTCTTCATTGCCTTTCCAGAGAACTCTCTCCTGGCCCCCCTCCGAGCCATTTCCACCTGCAGTGACTCTAGAACCCTCTAAGACAGCAGCTCCCTACTCCCTAAAACAAAACAAAATGCAGGTGGGAAGTTAAGATGATGTTTAAAATGGAGTTGCGGTGTCCTGGGCTTGAGGACAAGTCAGCCAGACTCGACTCCTTTACCTGTAACATGAAAGCATGTGATTAGGGTTTGTGGTGTCTCAGGAGCATAGTGTGCCTTGTGGTGTATTGTGCTTCACAGATAGGAAGAAAAAAATCTAACATGTATTAGTTGCCAGCACTTAAAAATCAGGAGATATAATGTCAAAATCTACATTCCCATCCTCTCTTGAAAAATTGGAAGGTCTGGCAACACGGTGCGTGCATTTTCACAGAGCGATGCAGCTGGAGCCAAGTCACCCCTGGGGCAGAAACACTGTGCTGTGAGCTCTGAGCTCTTCCCCTCAGTCCTCCCAGGGCCCTGTTGTCCCCTCCCTTGTTTAGATCGTCAAGGCCTGGGTGATCTCTTGGGGTAGTAAACCTTCCTGACTCTTTCACCTTTCTTCCTGGCACCTGGAGGGAGATTGGGCTCTCTGAATTAAGTGACTAAGATCTCTTCTAGCTCTCTGACTCTTTGGCTCTGTGAACAGGTCACAGCTGAGAACTTGCGTGGTTTGTTCCCACAATCAGCGATTTCAAACTTTAAAGCGCCCACACATGCTCTGAAGATCTTACTAAGATACAGATTTTGATCCCACATGTCTGGGGTGGGGCCTGAGATGCTGTGTTTCCAACCAGCTTCCAGCGTGCAAATGCCACACTTTTGTAGCAAGGTCCCAACTTGCCTCCAAATTCCTTTCCATTAGATTAGTGGGGATTAGAATCAGCGGAGGTGAGTTTTAAACCTATACCAATGCCCAGCCTGCATACAAAAACTCCTCATTTCATTGGTCTTGGGTGGGCCCTGGCTTTGTGTTTTGTTTGTTTTCTTTTTAATGTTCCATATTATTCTAATGTGCCTCCAGGGTTGAACTACTGTACTAAATAGCATTAGTATTTTTTTTTCTCTCTTTTTTAGATTCCACATATGAATGATATCATATGCTATTTTTCTGTCTGATTTACTCAGCATGATAATCTCTAGGCTCATCCATGTTGTTGCAAACAGCATTCTTGCATTCTTTTTATGACTGAATAAAGCACTGCATGCGTGTGTGCTAAGTCACTTCAGTCGTGTCCGACTCTTTGTGATCCTACAGACTGTGGCCCGCCAGGCTCCTCTGTCCATGGGATTCTCCAGGCAAGAATACTGGAGTGGGTTGCTGTGCCCTCCTCCAGGGGATCTTCCTGACCCAGAGATCGAACCTGTGTCTCTTACATCTCCAGCATTGGCAGGCAGATTCTTTACCACTAGAGCCACCTGGGAAGTCCAAATAATGTACTAAATAGCATTAATTCTCAACATCAAAAGTCTGTTTCTAGGCTGCAGCTCAGCTCTAACAAGGTTGTCAAATCTGTGTTACTTTAAAACCATAGATAGCAGTGGTCACTGGGAGGATTAGAGTATGCGGAGGAGGCCCCTTGGTACCTCAGTTGTAGCCAGCTTTCACACCGTTCTAAGCTCCTTCCAGTGCTCAGATTTCTCTCAGTTTTCTACATGACCTAATATGCTGAGTCCCCAGAAGCCAAGCGTGATTACATCCCATGCCCTGACCCACCCGCCCAGGTTTCACAGCTCTAGAGTGATCACTTTCTAACTCCTTCCACGTACCTTTCTCCCTGTCCCCCATGCCCACTTCCAGGGCCTCCTCAGGTCAGACACACCTTGTCAAGTTTATTCCCTTCCATGCATACTCGTGTTCTAGGAGGCTGCTTGTCCTAACCAGGTGTGCCCTTAGGTAGACAAGACGAACCTGCTCCCAGCCTGGATCTGGTTGTCCCCGCTCCTCTGCTCTGGCATCAGCCCACTTCCTTTAGCGCACTGAGCTTCCCGGGCTCTTGGCGTTGCTGCTTCTTTCCTCGATGGGGAAAGAAGAGAGCAAGATGACTTGGCTCAGTTGGTAAGTTTGCTCCCATTCACTGAAAGTTGATATTCAAAATCTTCCAACTCTCAGCCAGAATGCTAGAATTCATAAGCCTATATGTTAAGAAAAGGTTAAGTGAATGAATAAATTTTAAAAAGTAAATAAATATATACGGTCAAAAGGATGACGACAATTTCAATGCATAGCCTTCCAGAAAGTCCAATACATGTCTATTGAGCATCACTACAAGCTAGGACTGGCCACAAAGTGGTGAGTAAGCTGGCGTAGCCTTTCATCTCTCCCAGGGTGCATCCTTTAGTTAACCAGAGCCTTTGCACTGAAAATCAGCATTGGGTGGACTGGAGCTGACCAATAGGGTTCAACTCAAAGGTCACTGTCAATCAAGGGAGAGTACGAGGATGACATTCCTGTTACTGCCTCTGGGCTTCTTGGTCCAGAGTGATGCTATATTGTTAGGCGGTGGAGGCAGAGGGTACTGGTTGTGCCGTTACTGTTATCCCAAGGTATCTGAAGCACCATCAGAGCAGGAATTGTAAGATCTGTGCTCTAAACCTGGCTTCATTAATTCCTAGGCATCTGCACTTGGGCAATCACTTTTTGTTTTTTGGAAGGACTACTCAATATAGACCTACTTCCTCATTTTAATACAGCACATTCTTTCACAGAGGCTTCCTGAGAAAGGATATAGAGAGATGACTTTCTTGACTTGCAGGATCTTTGAAAATAGCATTCATCTACTTTCAGTCCAAGAATAAATGAGTAAGGCTTCCCTGGTGACTCAGTGGTAAAGAATCTGCTTGTCGATGCCAGAGACATAGGTTTGATCACTGGTCCAGGAAGATCCCATATGCCGTAGAGCAACTAAGCCCATATGCCACAACTACAGAGCCCGTGCTCTAGAGTCTGGGAGCTGCAACTCCTGAAGCCCAGGTCCCTTAGAACCTGTGTTCCACAACAAGAGAAGTCACTGCAATGAGAAGCCCGCCCACTGCAACTAGACAGAAACCCCATTTGCCGCATCTAGAGAAAGCCTGTGCAGCACTGAACAGTCAAAAATAATAAATACAAATTCTTTAAAAAGAAAAATACATAATTTGATATAAAAGACTCTCATGGAGTTTAAAACTGGTGATGCCAAGAATTAAATCTAAATACTCATAAATATCTAACTGGATATGTGTCAACAATAATTCTTAGCAATTCTTAAGTTGCTATAGAGCTGAGACAGGTGTGGGGGCCTTCTATTGCTGTGTTTCATTTAAAACAAAACACAGATATTACAACAGGGAGAGATGGAAACTCAGAGGAAGCAAAAATTGGGCAGAGAATCATAGGGTGAAATCATACCTCCTTCACATTATAAAGAATGCTTCCTTTTTGCTCAGTTTCCAATGTTACTTCTGGCACATTCTGATACCACTCTTACTCCCATTCTGGTATTGAACCTGGTTTTTGCTCTCTGGTAGGTCTTAGGATTGGAGAAGGCAATGGCACCCCACTCTAGTACTCTTGCCTGGAAAATCCCATGGGCGGAGGAGTCTGGTAGGCTGCAGTCCAAGAGGTCGCTAAGAGTTGGACACGACTGAGTGACTTCACTTTCACTTTTCGCTTTCATGCATTGGGGAAGGAAATGGCAACCTACTCCAGTGTTCTTGCCTGGAGAATCCCAGGGACGGGGGAGCCTGGTGGGCTGCCGTCTCTTGGGTCGCACAGAGTCAGACACGACTGAAGCGACTTAGCAGCAGCAGCAGCAGGTCTTAGGATAACTTCTTTAGCCCTACTGTTCTGAAATTTCACTGTGATTGCCCTAGTGTGGATTTTTTTGTTTGTTTATTTACTACATGAGCCCCTTAATCTGGAGACTTGTATCTTTCATTTCTGGGAACATTTCTTACTTTAGGTCTTTGGATATTTTATCCCTGTACTTTCTATATTAAAAAAAAATATTTCTGGAACTCCTATTAGTTATAAATCAAATTCTCAGAAGTTGTTAGCTTTTTCTATTTTCTACCTCTCTTTTTGAGTCTACTTTCTGGCAGTTTTCATTAATTTTATTCACTCCTTCTATTGAATTTTTCATTTCATCTACCCTTTTTAATTTCCAGGAGCTTTCCCTATTTTTATAACACCCTATTATACTCAGAATATTTTCTTTTATCTTTCTGTGAAAATTAATCACAGCACTTGAGAATTTATACAATAGTTTTCTTTTCCTCCCTGATTTTTGTTCCGTCCGAGTTCCCTCTTTGTCATTGTTCATCTCTCTCATTGTAATTATCTGTGTTTGATCTTGAGGATTTGGGAATTGTTAAAAATCATTGTTGACATTAATATCCAAGTATACATTTATAATTATTTAGGTTTAACCCTTTGACCTTTAAAGTATTCCTGTCAATGTTCTACACTGGAATTTATTTCTTTGTTCTTGGGATCTTCATTTGGAGTTATTGTTTAGTCAGCCAGAGTCCATCTTCAAATAAATTTCTGAAGCTGCAATACATAGGAAGTATATTTTTGGAATCTGTCTACATATAGAGATGCATTTCTGTTGTTTTCACAGATGAAAAGCAATTTGAGTATAATACCCCTGGTTTATAAATTTTCACTTCACAATCTTGTAAACACAGCACCGTCGGTTTTTTGGCATTTTCAGTTGCAGAAGCAAGTTGAAAGCTTGGCTGGTTTCGTTTATTTGTGGGTTTATTTTTCTGGCTAGCTGCATGCACATCTATCCACTTATCTTTATAATTCAGGGTTTTGCTAGAATATTTTTTAGACTACTTTTTGGCTGAACTAAGAAGCCTTTTCCATCTGCAAATTCAGGACTTTTTTCTTCTCTGAAAGATTTTCTTTTTCATCATGATATGGCTTATCCCTTCTATACTAGCTCCTATAGTTTCTTTTTCAGGAAATATGTGGTTCTTAGGTTGGTTCTCTGTCCTCCAAATAATAACACCTTCTTGTTCACATCTTTTGTCTCATTTAAAAGTATTTTTCTTTTCCTTTTCTTTTTTCTCTATCTTCTGGAGGAGTCACTGATTTAAATTCTACCCTGTCAGGTCTGCTATTTGCAGCGCTGATGTAGATTTTAATTGTGATATTGCAAGTATCGCTTCCTTGCAGGGCTTTTTTTTTTTTTTTTTAACCACTCGAAACTCCCTTTTCTTCTCAACATTTTTATTTTACATTGTGTGTGATATGGTGCTTGTATCCAGAAAGCCCTTCACTTTAGAATGGTCTCATCTATGGTTTTCTGATATTATTTCATTAAGGCCAATTGTTATGGAGGATGTTAACAATTGTCTAAAAATTTTTTCTTCTTGCAAGTCATTTCTATTATTATGCAGTCCCTCTAAATCATTAGTTCTCAAAGCATCAGAATCATCTAGGGAAATTGTGAAGTTAGCTTCTGGCTGCATCTTGAGATTCAGCAGGCTATGCTGGTCCATGCTGTGTCCAGCCTTAAGAGGGTCCTTAGGCCTTTGGCCAGGAGTGAGACAGAAATGGACAGCATACAGCACAATTCCTGGTCACTCACAGAAATTTGTCATGTTGGTTTTCCCAGAAAGAGGTGTAAAGTTTTTCCCCTACTTCCAAGGTCTTCCTCTCCGACATGTTGAAATAATTAAATGCATTAAAAGCTCTGGTCCCCTGCAAGGCTGCTACCTGAGCTTTTCTGTTTCTGCCCAACTACAGTCTCTTTGTGAGGGACCTAAGTCAGCCACGCTCAGCAATGCTCTAGCAGCAGTCCCTAGCAGGCCCTACCTGAATGAACACAGGACACAGTAAGGAGCCCACATCTGTGGAAGGAATGTGGGTTTCTTGCTCAGCAAGGTGCACACACCTTGTGTCTCTGAAAGAAGATGACCGGGCAGGTGGAGGACAATGCTTGGGATCTTCTTTGCTGTCAGATGTGGAGCTGCTCTGTGTTACAAGGGGAAATGCACTTAGCTCATGGATATGCTGCTGAATTATTTTTCCTTCCAACTTGGATCCATAAGCTATATTAAAAAACCCTCTCAGCTTCCAGCAGCACAGTTTGTTTGCTTGTTAAAGAAGAATCTTATTTTGTGCATTTTCGTTCTTGAGCCTTCACAGATATCCTGGTTAAGTTGGAAACTTAAGGGGCAGTTGCTTAGAGGAGCAGTTGCTACTTAGAGGGGCAGTTGCTACTGTCTCGAGAGCATTTCCAACAGGAACCAAACATTTTGTCATGAACCATCTGAAATGGAACATAGCATGCTTTGGAAAGGGGGAGAAACGGAAGGTGAGGAATCGAACATGTTTTACCAACTGTTCTCACAACTGTGCTCTAGGATCTGCACATGTTCGCCCGGTCCTTTTGCTAGTCTTTTCCTTTCTCTTGGTATGTTACAGGGCTGCTGCTGCTGCTAAGTCGCATCAGTCGTGTCTGACTCTGTGTGACCCCAGAGACGGCAGCCCACCAGGCTCCCCCGTCCCTGGGATTCTCCAGGCAAGAACACTGGCTTGGGTTGCCATTTCCTTCTCCAATGCATGAAAGTGAGAAGTGAAAGTGAAGTCACTCAGTGTCTGACTCTTCAAGACCCCATGGACTACAGCCTACCAGGCTCCTCCATCCATGAGGTTTTTCCAGGCAAGAGTACAGGAGTGGGGTGCCATTGCCTTCTCCGATGTTACAGGGGAGTTTTCTTGTATTCCTCCTCTTCCCTTTACAACCAGATTTGCCTGGGAGAATTTCATGTTCAATTTTCTCTAGTCCTAGGAGCTTGAGGTCTTTTGGAGGGCTCTGTCTTGGCCGTGGTGAATGTTCTTAACTCCGCCTTAGCAGGAGTGCCTCTCGGGGGTTGATGCTCGTGCCCAGGCTTTCTATCAATTTGCTTTTGACCCACACACTTTTCCAACTACCTCCAAGCCTTCTCTCGTCCCTGCCGCCTGGTTTCTCACACAGCTGTCATCACTTAGGTATATATTTTGTGCTTAAGTTACTTGTGTTAGATCCTTTATAATTGTCCTATTTCCACAAAGATACTGCCTCTCCCTTGACCAGGGGGACTCGGTCTTCTATTTCCTTTGCAGTTTCTCAGTCTATTGAGTGGGCTCCACACATGGAGGCCCCTCAGATGGACAGAATTATAGGTTTCTTTTTGCACACACACACCCAGCTATAATGACATATTTTTTCCCCTGTAGTTTCTGTTTCATAATCACGTCTCATTTCCCTCCCCATGAACTTCACATCCACAAAGCTTTGGATAGTGTTTGGGTCCTTGAGACACTCTGTTCTCCTCCACCCATATCTACCACCTTGTAACTCCCTGCACGTCATTTACCATCAGTGAGCCATGGGCTCCAGGGGACCTCTCAAGGGGGGAATGAGAGTGGCTTCCCCAAGGGGCTCCTGATTATTGCTGCTAGTAACATTGTGCACCTACCCCCGATAAGCTGTCAGAGCTCCTTGTCAGTGATTTTTGTTCAATGTGCCCCTGCCCCTGGTACCTACTGACTGAGATGTCATCTTGCCCTGACAACAAGTGGGCACAGCTCTTCAAAGAGGAGGTCCCTAGGCTTGACATGAGTTACAAGGAACATTGTTTATAGGCTCTTTGAGAATTCCAGAGGCCAGCCACACCTCCTCCAAGCATGCTGGTTCAAAGGGCGGGACTGGAAGGGACCTCCCAGATGACACAGGCAAAGCCTTCCAATGTGGGGAGGAGGGCAGCAACCCAGGGTTCAGCTCTCACTTATATTCTCTGCCCAGAACTGAACCCTTTCCAAACTCTCTCATTGGTTCTAGTATTGCAGCCCCAGTGCAGTCATACAATATCTTCCGTGGCTGCCGTTTCCTTCCCAAATGTTGTGTACTTAGCCTTTATCCTAGAGCAGCTCAGTGGTGTCCAATTCCTTCCAGTAATAGCGTTGGCTTTTCCATTGCCTGATTCCAAATGAATCATATATAGTCTTATTTCTGAAATTGACATCAATTGATGTTAGGCCTGGGATTTCTATAATAGCTGAGATGTTTATGGGCACCATCCCAGCATAACTCGCTTCTCTCGGGGCCACGGTGTCCTCTCCAATGAGGGCTGGGTTGCAATGCTGGGTCTCTATAGTTGGCTGGAGCCCTGCTCTGTTTCTAGATTTCCAAACTAATGTCTTAGCACGGTGCCTGCTACAAAGTAGGAGCTCAATAAATACTTGTGGTAAAAAGGAATACTTAAGCCCCATGAGGAATCCCAATGAGAAACTCTCATTTTCTAATTTCAGAGAGAAGTATATGGAAAAACTGGTTCTCTCCTCCAGATAGCAAGTGATAAAAATGGCCAGCATCCTCATTCTCAAGTGTGACTTGGGCTGGGATGCGAAGAGAGTTCCAATTTGCTAAGTGATCTTGGTGATTTGACTCTTTCCCTGGTAGTTTCCTTTGGTGCCAGTTCCAATAGGAAGTTCCTGGAAGTTCCCAGCAATGGCCTCTCCTGATGGTGGCAGTTACCCAGTGGCTGCCCTAGGAATGACAGCCATGACTGTAAATTCCCCCATGTCTCTTATATCCCTGGAGATGCTCCATGCAACTTTGTCAGCACCATTTGTACAGAGCAGTCTAAAGCTAGAGCACTGCTCTTAGAGCAACTTCCATCTGCTGCTGCTCCAAGCCTCTATTGTCTTGCCACCCAAAGTGTGGCCCATGGATCAGCAGCATTGGAATCACTTGGGAGCTTGTCAGAAAGGCAGGATCTTGGACTGTACCCCAGACCTACTAAAACAGATTCTCTATTTTAACCAGATTCCAGGTGTTTCCTCTGCACATTTAAGTTGAAGAAACACTTACCCACTACAATTCTGACTCCATGGGTCTAGAGCAAGTGTGGGGTCCAAGATTCTGCCTTTCTGAATAAGGTCCCAGGTAATGCTGATGCAGCTGGTCCAGAGGCCACCCTTAGAGGAACAAAACTTTAGATTAAATAGGGAAGAATGAGTATGTAAAGCCCACCCCAGCCAATCACCTGTGGTTGTTCCAAAGGCAGAGCACAGGCCACTGGTGCTCCCTTAGCCTTGAATACTGTTTCACAGCCCCAGCTGCATATCAGAGCGATCCAGGAAGTCTTGAGTAATATATCCCCAGAATATCGGATTTAAATCACATGGGATTTAAATGTTGAGATTGTTTGGGAGTTCCCTAGGTGATTCCAATGGGTCGAGATCTACTGGCTGAGGATGAGCTCTGAGAATGAATGAGTGCTCCCTGTCCCCACTTGCCACCAAATTCTCTTCCTTCTCCAACAGAGGTAATCTTTTACATCAAGAAGACTTTAAAGTACAAATTCTACCTCAAGGACCTCCTAAGAAATCTCTAATGATGACTCGAGGGTGCACTGACTGAGGTTCTTCCCAACCTTTGCCGTGAAACAAATCTGGAAAAACACCATTCTTTTAAATACTCCAAGAAGGCCTGGTCACAGCTTCTTGGTCAAGGTTTTTCGGCTTCACTCTTTGAGTGGAATTCCCTAAGAGAAAATCTGAGTTGACTTTCTGGTATCCTTTGGTGTCCCTTTCTTGGTCCTAACGCTTGTCATCTGCTCGTTTCCCACATCACTTCAAGGTCTCTTAGGTGCTACTGGTCTCCGCAGGGAGTTTCCATAGGATTCCCCTAGCTCCTCTTCTTCTCACTCCTGAGGCCAATGCTGGAGTGTGCAAGTGGCCATTACTTACTTACATCCCTTCTTTTCCATGCCAAGTTCTAAGCAGTTGAGACATAGACAAAGGAGGCCTGGAGCTGGAGATGAGTCCACCCAGTTGCTGAAGAAGCTTGTCTAGACTGGACAGCACAGCTAGGAGGAGGCCTCAATGGGCTCTGAAGACACCTTCCTGATCCCTGCCTGACATTTCTCACCCGGAACTGCAGGTCTCACCTCTGCGAAGCGAAGTCCAGCCCCAGGAAGCTTCTGGAAAATAGACCAAGCCTGAGTCTTGAAGAGGCTTTTCAAGAAGGTGAGAGAGGAAGTGGTTGCAATACATGTGTCCTGTCCTCCACCCTGGCTCACCAACCAGAGAAAGGGGATGGGAAGACAGGTTTATTCTCAGCATGCAAAATGTCCTACTTTGGGGCCAAGATGGCGACCACAGGAGAGACTCCACTTGGACAGCAGCTCGAGGCTCAGAGTTCCTCAGAGTTACTCTCAGGGCTGCCACCCTCACTGGCCATCGGCAAAAGCCAATAATCAAACAACCAGCACACCAAGCTCCCCGACTGCTGTGATTCTTTCTCCACCTGGGGCTCCAGCCCAGCAGAGTTGGAATCCCTCGTGAAGTCAACAGGATCATCCCATCGGCCCATTCTGACAGGATCATCAGCAGATGTGATGGGCTTGGGAAGAACTCTGCTGGTTTCTATTTGCAGTAGAAATCTGGAGTGTTTTAAAAGAAATCTCTTCCCCTCACACTCACACTCAGCCGGCGACATTCTGTATGGGCCAATGGGGACTTGAAGCTGCCCTAACCGAAAGAAGGGACGTTTGGTGCCAAGCAGTTTTCCAGTAAAATGGTTTAAAATTTAATGGGAGAAAAGACAATAATGACCAGAAGAAGGGACAGGTTTTAAGGAGTCACTAGAGAAGACTGCTGAGCCTAATTCCAGAGAAACAATGTGAATCAGAGGCCGTCTTTGCTTTCCTGACTGGAAATGTGGCTGAGGACAGAGGGGAGGCGGGGCTGGGGGTTCAGTGGAATCACTGCTGACATTTAGCCAAGAGCCAGCTAATTGCTCATGATTGTTTTCTCTTTTCACATTTACTCATCTAAGCTGGGGATGTCTCCCAGGCACCACAGATATAATTAGACTTGGGTTTCTGTCTCTCAGACTTGGGCTCCTCTTTGGAAAGTTAGCCCAAGTATAGTCATCTCTCTGTTTTTTTAAAATTTTAAACAAGTTCCTAGAAGCATCCTCAAAGTCAATAGGTGTACATTCCATAGGAATTCATTTTCTCAAAATGAAAACTAAAAAGTACAAAGTCGGTACCATGAATGGTGCAGAAAAATGGAGGCTGGATAACTGCTGTGTATAATTGATTACAGGAAATAACACTGTTTTTATTATCAAGCTGTCTTAGAGCCCCTTTAAGGTAATTGATCCAGTTATAAGCAGTCAGGGATGTAGTAAAAGGAATAAGACTGGCCCAAACCATGCCTGTAAACAGTTCCTATGTTAGGTCTTATGTGTTTGTTTTCTTTTCTTTTATCCCTCTGAACACAAATACTTAAATGGTAAGTGGGGACTTTTCACAGCACACATCTTGCATCATATGTTTAAAAGCTGTGGCAAAATCATCTTTTGGCAGAAGCTGTGTAGCTTTAGACAAGCTGTGCCCTGGTGTGTGTCGTTCAGGAGATGGATGGTTTTCAGAGAGATTTCCCATGTGGTCCATCCCATCAGTTCACTGACTCACTTTGGACTTGGCATTGGGGTCTGGACCAGGGTTCAGAAGGGGGAATAGAGCGTGAAAGTGGCCTTGCTGATGGGGGCTCACTGCTCCCTGGTGTGGGGTGCTGCACCTGCCCACAGATGTGTATGGACTGCTGTTTTCCAAACACAGAACACCTATGATGCTTTCACCTCTAAGAACTTCTGAACACTCAGTTCACCTCAGTTATCTAAGACTTAAACTTTCTCTTAAGGTATGTCACTAAGTTTCACATCTGTCTCTTAATTTGTAATGACTTTCTCAAATGTGCTTGAGAGGAGATAAAACTAGGAGGATGTCACATACACACTGAATGTGCTTCATCTAACTCACGGATGTTAGCGCCAGATGATTGCGTGCATGCTCAGTTGCTCTGCCGAATCCAACTCTGCAACCCTATAGCCCACCAGGCTTCTCTTTCCATGGGATTTTCCAGGCAAGAACACTGGAGTGGGTTGCTGTTTCCTCCTCCAGGGGATCTTCCTAACCCAAGGATCGAACCTGCATCTTCTGTGTCTCCTGTATTGGCAGGCAGGTTCTTTACCACCTGGGAAGTCTATCAGATGATTGAAAGGACCCTAAAGGTCAACGAGAACAAAACCCTCATTGTAGATCCATCATAGATAATGGAAACACACATGGGCATGCAACCCATTCTTAAATAGGTCTGAAATCACCCAACTTTGCTGAGAATCATTCAAAGCACTGATGCAAATTGGGAGGAGGGGTGTGGACAGGGGAGTCTCTTGGTTAATTAGCAATACTAAAGAAAAGTGGAATTTCCCATGATTGGAGAAAATGATATTCACATTCTTATCAGAGAAGAAATCTGCTTTTCTCTTCCATGAATAACATTTGGCCTGAAGCCAGTAAATGTAACATATAAGTTCTGGTTTATAAACCCTTTGATATATCTGAAACACACACACATGTACACAGACAGAAATGACGCGGAGCCAGGGGAGGATAAGAGACTTATTTCCCATGAATCCTACTGGGTTGTCCTCAGGACCCAAACTTCTAGGCTGTAGATCTATGAAGTTGTATGGTTTAATGTCAAGAACTTATCAGAGTTGGGCTGGTTAGGGACCATAAACTCCCTAACCCTGTTTGATTTTGCTAATTGGAAAATCCCATGGATGGAGGAGCCTGGTGGGCTACAGTCCATGGGGTCACTAAGAGTTGGACACGACTGAGCGACTTCACTTTCACTTTTCACTCTCATGCATTGGAGAAGGAAATGGCAACCCACTCCAGTGTTCTAGCCTTGAGAATCCCAGGGACAGGGGAGCCTGGTAGGCTGCCATCTATGGGGTCGCACAGAGTTGGACACGACTGAAGCGACTTAGCAGCAGCAGCAGCAATCTTCAGGCTCCTTTTAGGGCAGCCTAACCAAACCCACATGCATAGGGACTGTAGATCCTCCTGGGTGTGTAAAGAGGACAAGGATCTGGAGGAGCTGGCCTCTGTCAGAAAACCTTAGTTGTCGTAAAGGAGGGATATGGGGCCACTTATGTAGAAAGGCAATGCCAAAGAATGCTCAAACTACCGCACAATTGCACTTATCTCACACGTTAGTAAAGTAATGCTCAAAATTCTCCAAGCCAGGCTTAAGCAATATGTGAACCGTGAACTTCCTGATGGTCAAGCTGGTTTTAGAAAAGGCAGAGGAACCAGAGATCAAATTGCCAACATCTGCTGGATCATGGAAAAAGCAAGAGAGTTCCAGAAAAACATCTATTTCTGCTTTATTGACTATGCCAAAGCCTTTGACTGTGGATCACAATAAACTGGAAAATTCTGAAAGAGATGGGAATACCAGACCACCTGACTTGCCTCTTGAGAAATTTGTATGCAGGTCAGGAAGCAACAGTTAGAACTGGACATGGAACAACAGACTGATTCCAAATAGGAAAAGGAGTTCGTCAAGGCTGTATATTGTCACCCTGCTTATTTAACTTATATGCAGAGTACATCATGAGAAACGCTGGACTGGAAGAAACACAAGCTGGAATCAAGATTGCCGGGAGAAATATCAATAACCTCAGATATGCAGATGACACCACCCTTATGGCAGAAAGTGAAGAGGAACTAAAAAGCCTCTTGATGAAAGTGAAAGTGGAGAGTGAAAAAGTTGGCTTAAAGCTCAACATTCAGAAAACGAAGGTCATGGCATCTGGTCCCATCACTTCATGGGAAATAGATGGGGAAACAGTGGAAACTGTGTCAGACTTTATTTTGGGGGGCTCCAAAATCAATGCAGATGGTGACTGCAGCCATGAAATTAAAAGACACTTACTCCTTGGAAGGAAAGTTATGACCAACCTAGATAGCATATTCAAAAGCAGAGACATTACTTTGCCAACAAAGGTTCGTCTAGTCAAGGCTATGGTTTTTCCAGTGGTCATGTATGGATGTGAGAGTTGGACTGTGAAGAAGGCTGAGCGCCGAAGAATTGATGCTTTTGAACTGTGGTGTTGGAGAAGACTCTTGAGAGTCCCTTGGACTGCAAGGAGATCTAACCAGTCCATTCTGAAGGAGATCAGCCCTGGGATTTCTTTGGAAGGAATGATGCTATAGCTGAAACTCCAGTACTTTGGCCACCTCATGAGAAGAGTTGACTCATTGGAAAAGACTCTGATGCTGGGAGGGATTGGAGGCAGGAGGAGAAGGGGACGACAGAGGATGAGATGGCTGGATGGCATCACTGACTCGATGGATGTGTCTCAGTGAACTCTGGGAGTTGGTGATGGACAAGGAGGCCTGGCGTGCTGCGATTCATGGGGTCGCAAAGAGTCAGACACGACTGAGCGACTGATCTGATCTGATGTTTATTTCCTTTGTGGCTCATATGGTAAAGCATCTGCGTGTAATGCAGGAGACCTGGGCTTGATCCCTGGATTGGGATGATCCCCTGGAGTAGAGAATGGCAACCCACTTCAGTATTCTTGCCTGGAGAATCCCACGGACAGAGGAGTCTGGTAGGCCACATTCCATGGGGTTGCAGAGTCAGATATGACTGAACAACTAACACATGTTTATTTCATGGCCTGCCCACACTGGACTCAAGGCTCAGATCTGGTAAAAGTAGGCTGGTTTGAAGCACTGATCTGTGGATGGGCATTGCTTGTTTTGCCTGCTGGGGACAGCATTCCCATCCTTTTAGTAAGCTTCTGGTGGGGGCGGCCAACCACATTTCCTCACCTTTTGGCTATGGTGACTGGTTCAGTGATGGGCATGTGACCCAACCATAGTCAAAGACTTTCCCAGGATGTTCTCAGTAAGAGCTCTCTGTGGTTGTGACGCTTTGAAGACGTAAGTCCAGAGTGGATGACAGTGCCCAAATTTTCAACCTCTTTGGGAAAATCTGAGGGAATAAAGTTAGCACATCAAAAGAATTAGAGATGAGAAATGGCAAGAGAAGGAATGAATTCCCTGGTGTCTGGGGTTCTGAAAGTAGTGGCTGCTGAGGCAAACTCTACTCCCTGCCCTTTCCCTGATTTGGTTATATTGGTCAATAAACACCCCCACTCTTTAGTTAATTTAGGTCAAATTGGGTTTCTCTTTCACTGTTTGAAAGCTTCTCTGTAACAGAGTATTCACAAAGGCCGTCTTTCCTTGGAGCTTTGTAAAGCCTGTACATTAGGGAATAGGTAAGACATAAAATTGATCATACAAACTGGGACACTTTCAAGAATAAAAGGGTGTCCTAGTCACTGTGACACCAGGGCAATAGCCATAAGCTAGAGATGTACGGGCACCCCAGTGAAGGATGCAGTCTGGTGCATGTGTTGAGGTCACGTGCCCAGCAAGTGGCAATAGAGACCATACGCCTGGTGGAGAACTGGGGTGTCCAGAGGGCGGGGTGGGGGCGGCAAGCAGGAGTGGGCCCTTTGGGAGCTCAGACGAACACTCAGGAAAACTATTGGGAACACTCGTGTAAGTTTGAGGTCCTATACTTGGTGCTGTGAACATGACTGTTTGTGTCCATAGCGGACGAGACCTGAGGAACTTCAGATTACAAACAGGAAACCCAGGAAATCTGTTTTTTTTCTCTTTGGAATAGGGACTGACTGCTCGGGATGTGTGCCACGATCCTCATCCTATGAAAGTAACCCTCATGCCCAGGGTGAGCCCCAGCAGCTGCGTTCGTAGTTTGTGACCCTGCCCCTTTATCCCCAGTTCAGTAGACCATGGTAGTCCCTGATTCAAGTTGGACCAGTCAGGGTCTCCCTCCTTACAACTGGAGTGGAATTAATAGTTAGGATGTGGTTGGGAAGATGATACGTTGATCGGAAGATTTGGGCCAGCCATATTGCAATGTGGCTGGAGAACCAGAGAAATCTGGTCTGCAGTGAGAGAGAAAAGGAGAAGCAGATGTTCAGAAGGCAGCAGAAATGAGAGGCAGAGTTTGTTCCTGGGTTGCTGACAAGCTTCCCAGGCCTCAGTTCCTCAGGCTGGGCTACATTCCTGCCCTCGGGCTCCATGAGACACCCCTTATCCTCAAGCCACCCCCCCACACTCCACATTGTGCTTCAGCTAGCTCAATTTGATTTCTACTTGTTTCATCCAAAAGTATCTTAACTAACACCAGGAAATTTCTTTTTGATGACTTCAGAGCTCATATAGTCCCTCCTCACTTTACAGCCCAAACAATTCTCTCTCAGTACCTTACCTCCAAATCCAAATATTGATTTGCTCCCTCTCTAATTGAGGCAGCACACTAAAGGAAAATATAAAGCAAAACAATCATGGAAACGTGGTCTCCATACTCTGAAGTCACATGGGATCCACATGGACTTAATTAGGACAAGAGACAAACAGATAAACATTCGGGGATGCCTCCCTCCCATACAATATTTCATAACATGGTACCAGCATGTAAAATTGAGATGTCAGAAATGATTTGGCTAACTTGCTCACTCCATTTTTCCTAAGGTGGACAAATGCTGAAACACAAAGATTCATGAAATTTTGGCTTAAAACATACACAGAACTGATACTGGGAAAAATTGGGAAATAAATAAAATTCACGAATGTTTCCCCAACTCTACTTTCTGTGTTTTTTCCCATTCCTGCCTCCCCCACGTCCCCTAGAGGAAAGCCATCTGACAGACTAAATTATAGTAAAGTGTTAGTGACAATTTGTTACTCCTATTAGGCATATTTGCATTTTTTAAAAGTCTAGTGAGAGCAATACAAACCAAAGAAATGATTCTTTTGCTCCAATACAACTTGGTAGAGAAGCTATTTTGGTGGGGTTTCTAATTATTCTGAAATCTTCTCTACTTACGTATAAAGCCTGCAGTGACTGTGATAAATAAGGTGAATACAAAACAGAATGACAAAATTTGGAACACTTTTTTAGTCTTCATTCTGAAGGAATGTTACCTTTTACTTCATTTTTGGAGGCCAAAACTTCAAGTTTGAAGCTGGGAATGGAACACAAAATGATTAGAATTGGGAACCACAGGCTGGAGTGGCCAGGAACCCTTGATGCTCTGTGTGTGTGCACATGTGTATATGCAAGTGTGGGTGTGTTTGTTAGGGTTGGGTAAAGGACCACTCATACAGTTTCCCTGCCGGTCTTCCTGCCTCTCTGAAGTATGACAGTGATGGGCTCCTCTTGCAGAAGATCAAAGCTCCTCAGGCTGGGTGGGCAGCCAAACCACTGTCCCTCCTCCACTGCCAGCCTGTCTAGCAGAAGTGACCAAGCGGTGCTTAATGAGTCACCACCCTGTAGGGAAGAGAGTCCGCCTGACTTTAACATAAGCATGAGGATGGGGAGCTGGGATCAGTCCAGAATGACAGTGACTGTCTAGAGAGCAGGGGAACCTTGGCCCTCATGACGGGGCATGCTAGAGATGCTAGAAAGACCTGTGAGGGTGGCAGGTAGTTGAGCTGAGTGAGGGTCTGCATCTGCCTGTTGATGGTAAGAACCCAACTGGGTTCTTACTGAAAATTAGAAGTCCTCATTCTTTGACTTGGGATTGGAGCAAAAGCCAGCCCCAGCTTATTCTTTGCCCAGTGGGATTGATTTGGGGGAAAAAGAACATTCTACAACTTACCGCTGTGGAAGGGATGTGGGAATATAAAGAGTGCATCTGAGGGCAGGAGCCTGAAATCTTTGATCTGGCAACCCCACTTCTGGGTGGACATGTGAAAGAATTGAAAGCAGGATTTTACAGAGATATCTGCAGCCTCATGTTGATCGCAGCATTGTTCACAATGGCCAAAAGTGGAAGTAACTGAGACACCAATTGACAGCTGAATGGATAAGCAAATGGAATATTATTAAGCGTTGAAAAAGAAGGAAATCCCGTCACATGCTGCATGGATAAAACTTGAAGACATTTTAATAAGTAAAATTAACTAGTCACAAAAAGACAAATAGTGTATGTTTCTACTTACATAAGATATCTAAAGTTGATAAACTCAGAGGAGGTAGAATGATGGCTTCCAGAGGCTGGGGGGAGGGGAAAACAGAGAGGTGTTCAATGAGGAGAGTTTCATTTGAAGATGAAAGAGTCCTAGAGGTCTGGTACACACTATGTATCTTTGCAACCCCATGAACTGCAGTCCTCCAAACTCCTCTGTCCATGGGGATGCTCCAGACAAGAATACTGGAGAGGGTTGCCATGCCCTCCTGCAGGGGCTCTTCCTGACCCAAGGGTCAAACCCAGGTCTCCCACATTGCAGGCAGATTCTTCACTGTCTGAGCCACCAGGAAGGCCCATGTGAGTACAGTTAACACCACTGACCTGTACAATTAAACATGATTAGGATGGTAAATTGTACCCTCAGTTCAGTTCAGCTCAGTCACTCAGTTGCGTCCGACTCTTTGCGACCCCATGAACCACAGCACGCTAGGCCTCCCTGTCCATCACCAACTCCCGGAGTCTACCCAAACCTATGTCCATTGTACCCTACATGGGTTTTTTTTAAACCACAATTAAAAAAAAACAAAATATCCCAAACAGGTGGTCCTTGAGAAGTAAGGCGTTTTCTTTGTCTGTGAGAGGAGTGGCACGGGGACCCCTGGAAGCAGTTTTCCCAGGGAGTGGAGGGGGCAAGTGTTGGCAGGTGTCTACCTGATGTGGGAGAATTGATCCAGTTAGTAAAACCAAGGCTGAATCTGGGGCTGTTTCTGTTTCAGGAGCAGTCCCAGCAGGCGCCCCGTTCTTGGGCCTCCTCCTTCACTCACAGGAAAGTAAACAGAGATGGGAGGGTCCCTGTTCTGGGAAAAAGCTAATCAAATGATCCAACTGTTCCTCCTTCACAACCCCGAGAGAGGTACCAGGAAATACAGTTTTGGCTGAGAGAAGGACGGTTGTGAATAAGGGAGGCTGTCACGGAAAGCTGCCCCCCTCCTCCCAGCCCCACGCAGACCTGAGCCTTGCGCGCCGACCCAGTGTAGGTATCGGCCAGGGAGCTGGAGGTAGACCCAGGCTCAAGGAATACAGTCATCCGGCCTGCCGCCTCTGCTGTTTGGAAGAGAAGCTCTCTTCTCTCCCCATCCCACTATTTAGTGTTTGGGAAAGGACCCAGAGTGAGCGAGGAGGCAGGGAGCTGGGAGTCTCTGTCAATATGGGTCGTGGCATTCACAGAACAGTTATGGAGCCTGTCAAGGGCAACCCTCCATGAAGAGTTTCCTGAGGGATTCCCCAGGGACACACGGCTGAGATGGAAGGGAGGAGAAAGGGGCTGCAGAGAGATGCCCTTCTCACTCGCTGGGAGGCAATGTTCCTGGGACCCGATTTCAGTCGCTGGTAATGAACCATTTCAGAACAACTGAAGTCACTGGAGCCACCGATAATTACATAAATTTTCTTTTCCTTTTTCACTTGAAACTCCTAAGTCTCCATCCACAAAGACCCGTTTTTAGTAACACGTTGAGTCCTGCCAACATCCTGGGGCTGATTTTGTCTTTACACTTCTAGGAATTTCTGAGGACGTGGGGGTTCAGGCTGCCAAGACGGATGTGAACGTGTGTGACCAGCAAGGAGCTTCTAAGGTCTAAAGATTGAGAAGGTCAAGGGTCAATTCTCCCAAGTCCCAAAGAGCACATCGCCCTCTATTGGGCCCTTTCCCCTGAGTTCTCCTCCAACCTCTTGAAAACAAGATCCCTGTTTCACCTCGGCCACAAGGTGATCCAGTGCCAGGAGTGTTTTTAGTCACTCTAACCAGTCCCCAGGGTTACATCAACTCGATGTCCAAAAAGGCAAGCGTTTGGAACTCTGAAACCCCGGGAGAGAGCAACAGGACTCTGTGATGATGTGGTTTATGGAGTCTCATTTTTAAAAATCTGACATACTTACAATGAAAGATGCTGTAGAAAAAAATAATTGGATTTACCCCAACTCCTCTGCTATTTATTGCTTTGGGTGGCACTGAGGTTATATCAGAACACAGCCATAAGGGGAAGAGGCTTTGGAACAACTAAAGCACAAGTAAATCTGTACTTAACCCTTCGCACAGTGTAAGCAATGACTCTTGTTAGTGCTTGCAAAATACTGAGATGAGATGAACAAATAAAAGGAATTTTATGGACTGAATTGTGGCTCTGCTTATGTTTCATAGACAACATGGTCTCCAACAGCCAAGCCCTCCTTTTTGTTGTACTCCAGGTCTTAAGATGCAGACCTTTCTTACTCTCCAGTGGCTAAAGGCCCACCATGCAGAGGTTGGATTGTCTTCCTTTTAACTTTGATTCTCTGCAGGAAGCCAGCCCAGGGAGGCAGGTTGTACTAAGCCTTGTTTGACCATGGCTGACTTTACTGTGGGCTTGTGTTCCAGGACCTCAATATTTGCAGCTCTTAAACTGCTGTCTTTAATATATTACAGCTTGTGGGTGAAGCTAATAAAACTACTCGAAAATAAAGACAGTTGACCTCAGCAGGACAAAATCTGGCAGCCACTTCACAGGCAAGATTCTGCAATTAGAGCTCTTCTTCCCACTGACCACTGGTGGACACACAACTAGCAAAGCTCTTTTGAGAAGTCTGCAGAGCTCCCAATGCCAGCGAATCATGGCTCAGTCAATGGTATCAGATGCACAGTTGTTCTACCGGCTATCTATAGTTAAACCAGAGGCTGATTGTGCCAATAATGTGCTCAA
Organism: Bubalus bubalis; assembly: GCF_019923935.1. Classification (NCBI taxonomy): domain Eukaryota; kingdom Metazoa; phylum Chordata; class Mammalia; order Artiodactyla; family Bovidae; genus Bubalus; species Bubalus bubalis. The sequence continues at coordinate 25,162,963 of NC_059175.1, read as the reverse complement.
TTTTGCACAGCCATGTTTAAGGATGCAATAAGAAATCTGCTTTCAGATCTCTGTGGAACATTCAAATCAAAGACAGCAGAGATCAAAAGTGCTTGAAAAAGCCATCTGGGAACTCTTGTGTTCCCAGTGCTGACAAGTTTGTTCTTAAAGCTCACACAAACACTTGCAAGATGACAAGCAGATACCACACATTTCTGGGAAAATTCTGCACCATACTGTGGCCTGATGGGAAGCTCTCCCAGGTATGTATCATCCACCCAATGCAATACCTGCACCCACTCCCAACCTCATGGCCCATGGCTTTCATGGAAAGTACTACTGACAGCTCCCTGATGTTGGTCCAGAAACATGCTGCTTAACAAAGAAGTAAGTGAAAGTGAAGTCGTTCAGTCGTGTCCGACTCTTTGCGACCCCATAGACTGTAGCCTACCAGGCTCCTCTGTCCATGGGATTTTCCAGGCAATAGTACTGGAGTGGATTGCCATTTCCTTCTGCAGGGGATCTTCCCAACCCAGGGCTCGAACCCAGGTCTCCCTCCCACATTGTAGACAGATGCTTTACCGTCTGAGCCACCAGGGAAGTCTTAAGAAAGAAGTAAACTAGGCAACAATTATAAAAATAGTCACATATTTGGTTATGTACTATGAATGTATGATTTTGCTGAGCTATTAGCATACACTATGTAATTGATCAAAATAATTTTATGAGGCAGGTATTAATATTTCCACATTGTAGACATGAAATAACTTGTCCCAAGACATACTCTGAGGAGGCATAACACAGATTTGAAAACAGGTAGGTCAGGCATGTCTATAACACTGCCCCTAAGAAAAATTGATGACTCTAAAAAATATCACTCTGCTCCATTAAAAGTTAAAATCTGTTGGTTGTTTTTAATGTCCTTTTCAGCAGTACTGGCAAACTTCTATTCCTCGTTTACACCCAATCAGACCTTCTCTTCTGTGTGAAGACTTTCCTATCTTCTCTAGGCTTACATGAATGTCCTTGTCTGAATATTCCCAAGGCACTTTATGCAGAACTTCTGGATTGCAATAATCTTATTTTAATTGTAATTATTTGTATACTTATTGTCTATCTCCTATTGAAAACTGAGAATTTTGGGGGGGAAGATTCATGTGACATAGTGTTTGGCATGGTTACCCCTCAATAATTACTGCTTCTGCATGGACAAACAGGTCTGAGCCCTAAGAAATATCATCTTTTCAATAGTGTCTAAAGTTATTAGATTGAACCAATTGAAATTCAGCAGTTTTTTCTAATCAAAGAGTCAACTCTAGGTACTTTTGTATATTTCAACCTAATAAATCTATCACAGTGGGTATGATTATGAAGAAATGTGGTTGATTTTCAATCAGATGTATTAAAATTCACATATCTAATGCTTTGAAAGGCTGTTGTCACACTTCATTAAGAACCTCATTTATTTTTGTAATTTTGAAATATTTAGTCCTTCATATTTACTCAAAATCATCTGGTCTTAAGGAATTCTTTCATTACATAAGACATTTATCACCAGATGTTTGGTATGCTTAGGAAGGCAGATATTATATAATGGTTAAGAATGACATTCTAGGTTTCATCTCAGGCAAGTTAACATCTCTGCTCCTTCCTAATATGCAAGAGCAAGATCAGTATCAGCCCCATAAGGTTATTGTAGGAACTAAATGAAGTACTATATACTGCTTAGAACAATGTCTAGGACATATTCAGAGCTCAGTGAGTGCTTGCTGTTACTAGAACTACTATAGGATTGGTCTATGTGGAAGGCACATGTGTTGGGATAGCAATAGAGTGCATGAGTAGTAACAAAAATTAAAGGAATGAGAAAAGCCATCACAGCAAAGACTGTATTTCTACCTAGATAATTCCTTGATAGAGTATGTAAATCAGGAAATTTTCCTATAGAAAATAAATTTAGCACACACATTTTACAGTGTTCTGGGTGTCTGAAGCCTTGTCATGTATTCCTTCACCAGCATTTAGATTCCTGCTCGTATCCTTTACAACACCATGGCCCTTACTGTACAAATCCAAGTTCAGTTGTGGTATTTGAAAATAATCAAACTGGCGTCACCAATTCACTCCTTCCTTTCTTTCCCCTCAAAATCCCTTTCTTTCAAATAGTTCTGAAATTCTATTACTAAATTTCATCTAGCCTTTTAAATATATTACACATTGTGTTACGTATTTGTGGTTGAGATAATCACATGGATCCATTTGTTTTAAATTAAATCAGTTTAAGCTACAAAACTCTCCAAGGGTCCTGGTAAAGGCCTGCTCTGCATGCAACATGGGCAGAGCCTGGAGCCAAATAATTAGGAACTAATGTGTCAGAATTGTAACATGTTCTCAACTTTTGTACACTATCTGTCTAAATTCCTACCTAGAGATAAGGCTCAGCTTCCTGGAAGTTCAACACAACCCAGTAGCAAGGGGTATGTTAAAGTTAATGGGACCATTTCTAAATTATAACCAGACATAGGAGACTTTGTGTTCCGTGTTGAGGACTGCCTGGCATTGTTCCTAAACCAACTGCAAGTTTGGGGACAATTAAAGGAGGAAATTAGGTCCAATGTATCCTCTATTGCAAATCATGAAATGAAGGAGAAAGGACAAGCTCTATAGAGATATAAGACAGGAACCAATTATCAGGAGCAGAATAGCAAGAGTAGCCTAAGAACAACCCCTGCCCCAACTTTATTCAAACCCAGGTGAAAACAAAGTATCTATTTACATGTTTATATGTATTTTATATAAAATGCATATAACATTCTATAGTGCAGAGAGTTGTTCAATCCAGTATTTGAAGTTTAATTTTTTTTAAATGCTTCATGTAGGAATTCAGGTAAGAGAATGGGTGGTAGGTATGTGCTGACTGTTATGTCACTTTCTGGTTGTTTTTTTAAAATTATATTTTATTTTATTTATTTATTTTATTTTTAAATTTTACATAATTGTATTAGTTTTGCCAAATATCAAAATGAATAAATACTTTATAATTAAACACTTTAAGATATGCAAAAATAAACATATGAAGCCAAATGTGCAGTCCATTTGGCAGAACTCACCTGCCAAGGAAAAGAGGGAAATGTACACTATTATGCTGTTTCCTTTGTATGATGAACAGTTACTATGCCTACAGCCTGTAAGTCTATAAAAATGAGAGAAATCCAGCATTATCTACAAAACTTTGAAAGTCTCTCCCAGATACTTGTAAGACCTGAAGAGTTTGTTTTATTCGGGGAAGGGGGCGGGAAGCCCTGGAGAAAGCCACAATTAGTTTCCAAGAAGAATATACGTTTAAGAAAACGTCTCTCTCTTCTCGTGGCAGTGGCCTAAGAGGGAAAGACATTTGTCAGCCACATTTTGCACTGTCTGAGGCCCCTCAGCTTCATCCAGAGCTTTCCTGCTCTTGGGATCCTCCCCCATGTCCACACCATCACAATATCGCTTTCATCAATCCAAGTCCACAGGAGCTCTGTGAAGAAAACAGATTCTAAGAAGAGGGAGAGTTCCTCGGAAATCTATAGTTTATCAGGTAATAACTGCATTAAGATAATGAGGAATGTGGACATCAGTGGTGCTGAGAGGAATCACTAGGTTGAAGTCTCTGGACATTCAGCCAGTGATTTCTTTGGACTTGGACTGCTCAGATCAGGGTTCTTTCTTTTCTTTTTTTTTTTTAATTTTATTTTTAAACTTTACAAAATTGTATTAGTTATGCCAAATATCATAATGAATCTGCCACAGGTATACATGTGTTCCCCATCCTGAACCCTCCTCCCTCCTCCCTCCCCATACCATCCCTCTGGGTCGTCCCAGTGCACTAGCCCCAAGCATCCAGTATCGTGCATTGAACCTGGACTGGCAACTCGTTTCATACATGATATTTTACATGTTTCAATGCCATTCTCCCAAATCTTCCCACCCTCTCCCTCTCCCACAGAGTCCATAAGACTGTTCTATACATCAGTGTCTCTTTTGCTGTCTCGTACACAGGGTTATTGTTACCATCTTTCTAAATTCCATATATATGCGTTAGTATACTGTATTGGTGTTTTTCTTTCTGGCTTACTTCACTCTGTATAATAGGCTCCAGTTTCATCACCTCATTAGAACTGATTCAAATGTATTCTTTTTAATGGCTGAGTAATACTCCATTGTGTATATGTACCATAGCTTTCTTATCCATTCATCTGCTGATGGACATCTAGGTTGCTTCCATGTCCTGGCTATTATAAACAGTGCTGTGATGAACATTGGGGTACACATGTCTCTTTCCCTTCTGGTTTCCTCAGTGTGTATGCCCAGCAGTGGGATTGCTGGATCATAAGGCAGTTCTTAATTGCTCCTATGCTGCTGCTTGGTTCAGAAATAAGATCTAGAAAGTTGACTATAAAAACTGAAAATCAAAATTTTTGCATGGGCAAAGAAAATTCCATGAGCACAGTAAAAAGACAAGTGTTAGTCTGGGGGAAAATTGCAATTTTAAACTACAGACAAAAATTTCAATATTCTAATATACAAAATATTCTAAAAACAGAAAAAATGTTTGACTACTTTTTAGATAAATAGGCTAGAGATATAAACAGGGTGTTCATAAAGAGAGATGTGCAAATAGCTCTTAGCCATGTGAAAAGATGCTTAAACTCATAATGAAATGAATGCAAATTACTATTTATTATCTACCAGAATGGCTAAAATAAACAAATAAAAACACTTTGTTGATAAAGCTGTGCAGAGTCACTCTTCTTTTAAACAAAATGTGGTAATTCCCTGGTGGTCCAGAGGGACTCTGCACTCTCACAGTCAAGGGCCCGAGTTTGGTCCCTTGTTGGGGAACTAAGATTCTACAAGCCATGTAATGTGGAAAAAAAGAAAAAGCGAAATCATTTAAGCTCTAAGAAAAAGAATTTTGGCAATATCTGGCAAAGTTCACATGTACCTACTTGACTCATCAGTCTTACTTCTGAGGACATATGCCACACATGGAGGGACGTATGAAAAGACATATTACTAGAGTAATTCAGTGCCATGTGAGTTGTAATAGCAACAGACTGAAAATAATTCAGGTGTTTATCAATAAGAAGCTTGTTGTAAAAACATTGGTATATCCACTCAGTGGACTATAATAAAGGTATAAAAAGTAATGAGAACAAATAAAAAATATGCATATATTTTTATATAGTTAAAAATAAACCACTATTCCAAAAAATTAGAAGGAACACTTCTCGACTCATTCTGTGATATGAAAACCATACAAAGAAAGACATAAGAAAAGAACATTGCAGATAAATATCTCTTATGAATATAGACACAAAAATCTTCAACAAATAGTAACAAACCAACCCAACAACATATAAAAAGAATTATTCACCATGGCCAAGTGGAATTTACCCCAGGAATACAAGGTTGGTCTAACATCTGAAAACCAATTAATGTAATACACCATATAAATAGAAGAAAAAGCAAACAAAAAACATCAAAATGATCATCTCGATAGATGCAGAAAAGCATTTGACAAAATCCAACACTATTTCATGATAAAAAACATTCAACAAACTGGAAAGAGACAGGAACTTCCTCAACCTGATAAACAGTATCTATGAAAAACCTTCAGCTAGCATCATACTAATAGTGAAAGAATGAAGGTTTTCCCCTAAAATGAGGACCAAGACAAGGATGACCTATCTTGCCACTTTTATTCAACATTGTACTGGAGATTCCAGCCAGAGCAATTAGGTAATAAACAGAAACAAAAAGCATCCAGATTGGAAAAAAATATAAAGAAAACTGTATTTACAGATGGCATGATGTTATACCTAGAAAATCCTAATGAATCTACTAAAAAATGATTAGAACTAATAAATGAGTTCAACAAGGTTGCAAAATACAACATGCAAAAATGCAAGGATAAAAACATTTAAATGATTACTTTTGAAAGAGGAGGAGACAAGGTGGTGAGAACTGGCACAGAAGTAGATTTCTACATTATACTTTGCACTATAGATTAGACTTTGAAGCTCCGAAAATATTCTATAATATTCTATATATTTATAAGAACAAAATTTAAATTAAAAAGACAACTCGTAAGCACTGAAAATAAATGGATATAAATGAACCTAACTGTGCACCATGTTGGTGACATAACTACCATAGAAAAACTATTTCCCATGACTTTTTTTTTTTAATTTTATTTTTAAACTTTACATAATTGTATTAGTTTTGCCAAATATCAAAATGAATCCACCACAGGTATCAGTAAATTCACTGACCATCCTGAGCGGAATGTACTCAGAGGACAAAAAGAATTACAAGAATAATTTTAAAGACCATAAACTGTTTTAAGTAATCACATTGTTAATGGCAGTGTTAGTTTTATTTTGAGACAATTGTGTGTGTGTTATGTGATAAAGTAAAGAATAATTATACTGTGTCATTGAAAATGAGGACTTTCCCATGGGAGAAAGCACTGGTAGGGGATAGTTTGATGAGGGGAAGTCTTGGCATCTTGAATTTGGATTGGAAGTGAGACTTATAAATTTACAATATGTTTTATTCTTAAAAATATGAAAGCATTTCCATGTCTATCTTTTGAAAAGGTCTAAAACTAATGACTAACTCAGTAAAAATGAACAACCCCAATTCTCAGATTGTAGTCCATAAATATCATCTCCAACTTAAAGGAGTGAGTCAATTCTGCACCCGCAGCAGGAAATGTAAAAAAATGAGTCTGCTACATTTTGTTTTGCCAGAAAGCAATAAAGTTAATCAAAACTACTGGTGTTGTTGGATGTTGAATTTTGTCGCTCAAAAGATATGTTCAAAGTCTAACTTCCGGTATCTGTGAATATGACCTTATTTGGAAATAAAGCCTTTGCAGATATAATCAAGTTAAAATGAGGTGATACTGGATTATGGTGACCCCTAATCCAATGAGATATGCAGATGACACCACCTTTATGGAAGAAAGTGAAGAGGAACTAAAAAGCCTCTTGATGAAAGTGATAGAGGAGAGTGAAAAAGTTGGCTTAAAGCTCAACATTCAGAAAACGAAGGTCATGGCATCTGGTCTCATCACTTCATGGGAAATAGATGGGGAAACAGTGTCAGACTTTATATTTGAGGGCTCAAAAATCACTGTAGATGGTCAATTGCAGCCATGAAATTAAAAGACACTTACTCCTTGGAAGGAAAGTTATGACCAACCTAGACAGCATATTCTAAAGCAGAGACATTACTTGGCCAACAAAGGTCCATCTAGTCAAGGCTATGGTATTTCCTGTGGTCATGTATGGATGTGAGAGTTGGACTGTGAAGAAAGCCGAGTGCCGAAGAATTGATGCTTTTGAACTGTGGTGTTGGAGAAGACTCTTGAGAGTCCCTTGGACTGCAAGGAGATCCAACCAGTCCATTCTGAAGGAGATCAGCCCTGGGTGTTCTATGGAAGGACTGATGCTAAAGCTGAAACTCCAGTACTTTGGCCACCTCATGCGAAGAGTTGACTCATTGGAAAAGACTCTGATGCTGGGAAGGACTGGGGATAGTAGGAGAAGGGGACAACAGAGGATGAGATGGCTGGACGGCATCACCGACTCAATGGACATGAGTTTGAGTAGACTCCAGGAGTTGGTGATGGACAGGGAGGCCTGGCGTGCTGCGATTCATGGGGTCGCAAAGAGTTGGACACGCCTGAGCGACTGAACTGAACTGAATCCAATGAATGGTTATCTGTATAGAAGAGGGAAGTCTAGACACTAAGAATTGCTGGCAAGTGCCAAAAGCTGGGAGAGAAGTGTGGAACAGATTCTTCTCAGTATCTTCAGAATAAACCAACCCTGCCAACATCTTTATTTCAGACTTCTAGCTTTCAGAACTATATAATAAGTTTCTGTTGCTTTGAAGTGAAGTGAAGTCGCTCAGTCATGTCTGACTCTTTGCGACCCTGTGGACTGTAGCCCACCAGGCTCCTCCGTCCATGGGATTCTCCAGGCAAGAATACTGGAGTGGGTTGCCATCTGTTGCTTTAAAGCCACACAATTTGTGATACTTTGTGACAGCAGCCCTAGAAAACAATACAAGAGCTATGTCAGAAAGTATCAGACATCAGCTTGAAGGGGCTGCCATTTCTCAAATATGGGCCATTTTGAGCATCCACAATGATAATAGATCCAATAAAGTAAAACAAACATTTAAACATGTTTAGAGCCATGCAATCACACTGAAATTCAGAATATTAAAAAACTTAACTATAAAACTTGGGAAGCAATTAGAGAACTCAATATTTTGATAATCTATAAGGAAAATCAAGCATTCATTCTGCCTTTCCTATATCAACTATATCACTGCATAACCAAAAAAGTAAGTGAGGGGAACTTTTTCTTTATGAAAGTGTTCCAGCTACTATGTGATAGAAGATCACCATTTTGAAACTCCTAATGAATGAACAGGTCCAGACAACAATCATCAGTGGTTACCACTGAAAAGAGAGGCAATCATGAGCATTTTGATTGAAATATACAGCCCTATGATGTACTCTTAGCAAAAAAATTCAAACCTAATCTGTCAAATCTCTGGATCTGACCACCATTTTTCGACAATATAAGAACAAATGAAGTTATTTTTAAAAACACTATGGGGATGCAATCAACAAAAATGCAAGATAAAATCCCACAAGAGAAACGATTTCATCTCTTAAATAAATAAACAACAAGAAAAAAGCAAAAGCAGTTTGGAAACAGTCAGGAAACCCCTAGATTAAAAGATGCTTGAGAGACATCAACCAATTGTAGCTTGTGGAATTTAATTTGAATTCTGGTTCTAATAAAGAAACTAAAGAAAAAATATTTATGAGATAGTTGGGAAAACTGACTGACTCTAAAGGAATTGTTAATAATTTCTTTTAGGTGTTATAACTTATGACTTAGAAGAAAATCTTTATCTTTTAGAGACAGGTATCAAAGTATTTACAGATCTGGAACAGATCTGGAATTTGCTGTAAAATAATTCAGCAAGGTGGGGTGAAAGGGGTAGGAGATAGGTAAAATTAGATGGGTCATGACTTTATAATTGTTGAAGAAGAAGTCATGGAAGTTTATTATACATCTCTCTCTACTTTTGAATGTTTTTAATACTAAAAAGTTAAGGGCAAAAAACTTAACTGAAAGGGCAAGGGTTTCAAACCCCTGAAAAACTCATAATTTAAAATGTTATCAAAGACTAGCTGAAAAAGCCCAGCAGACAGCAGAGCCCTGATTACCTCCCCCTGGGCGGCTGTTTTTTCCTATTTTCCCTGTGAGAGTCCTGTCCTAACTCATAGGGCTGCAGTGGAGAGTAAGTAAAGGTTGAAAGCATGTCACATAGAAAGTGCTGTTTAACAATAGTTGTTGGAAGGCAGTTCTCTTTATCTTTTTGCTGAGTTCAGGCTCCGGGCCACATCTCTCCTTTCCTTTAGACTTGTGTATTTATTGCCATTGCCCTGGGCCTTCAGACACAAAGATAGATCCAGACCCCTGACTGCCAGGCCCTTAGTCTGATATCCAGACCACCCACCCACTTCCCATGGCAACTTCCATTTCAGAAAAATATTTACGGGAAGGCACCTGCTCCCAGGGTAAGGGGAAAAAAAAAACCCACAAAACTGTGGTTAAACTGAAATCATTTTCTCCTACTCCAGTTTTAAACCATTAATGTGTTAAGGGCAAAATGAGTTGAGGTTGTCTTCCATGAAAGAAGAGTCAGAAATCCCACAGAATAATGACATTTCATCACAGGAGGGCCTTGGTCTGTAACACAGACTCATCACTGCCAGAATACTTTGAAATAATGAATCATTAATGGAACAAACACCTATGGAGTTAGACGTTGCAGCTGCCAAAACAATAATTACAATTAATATGCTCACAACACATGCAAGTCAATGGACCCCTTATTAGTGATGTCATGGGCAAACTTTCTGGCAGCAGTTTTCATTGAGAATTAGTATAATTAGCAATAATCACAATTAAATTTGGGATCCCTGAGGACCCTCTACACAGCTTCTGACTCACACTGTGCAAGCCTATAAAGTAACTTCAAGTTACGTATGATCATACCCATTTCACATCTAATAAAACAGGTTTGGAATTTTTTCAACATCCAGGAGGTTAATCAAAAATATCCAGAGGGGTGTACTCATCCGCCAGTCCACTTGAGGATTTTGCTGTAGATAGCATCCATGATCTGGAATTTCAAAGTTTATTGAAACACAAACCTTTAAATAGCAAAATTTTGCTAATTTAAAAAGCATATACAATGTTCTTATTCAGGGTCTTTAAGAAACAATTCCAAGCTTTCTTACAGGGCCCTGGTCTTCATTCTATGACCTGTGTCTTTTTTTTCCTGAGTTAGATTCTCAATGGTCAAATTCTGGGCAACAGAGCTACACATCAAGTAATAAGTGTTCTGTTCAAAAATAACTAGAAGTGGATCACAGATCTAAATGCTAGAGTTAACATTATAAACTTTCTAGAAGAAAATATAGGAGAAAAATCATTATGGCCTTGTGTTAGGCAACAGTTTCTTAAATAAGTAAAAGAAAGCATGGTTCAGAAAAGAAAATGATAAACTGGACTTCATCAAAATTTAAAAATTATATATAAATATATATATATAACACACACAAGTGGGTGCTAAGTTGCTTCAGTCATGTCTGATTCTGTGCAACCCTATGGACTGTAGGCTGCCAGGCTTCTCTGTCCACAGGATTCTCCAGGCAAGAATACTGGAGTGGGTGGCCTTGCCCTCCTTTAGGGGATCTTCCTGACCCAGGGATCAAACCCAGGTCTCTTATGTCTCCTGCATTGGCAAGTGGGTTCTTTACCACTAGCGCCACCTGGGAAGACAGTATATATCATACACATACATACAAATACACACATACATACTCAATAATAAGAAAAATCCAATATTTTAAAAATAGGTAAAAGAATTGGACAGTTTACCAATGAAGACATTCCCATGCCAAATAAGCACAGTAAGAGATGCTTAATGTTTGTGAGAAGAGAAATGCAAATATAAACCACAATGAGATACTACAACATACTTACTTGAATAGCTAAGTTAAATTAAAAAGACTGACAATACCAAGTTCTAGCAAGGATGCAGAGCAACTGAAAATCTAGTTTGTTGTTGAGGATGCCAAAAATTATATAACTACTTTGAAAAACAGTTAAGCAGTTTCTCATAAAGTTAAACATACTCTCATCATACAACCCAGCAATCCTACTCCTGGGCAAATCCAAGAGAAACGAAAGCATGTGTTCACATAATCTGTATGTTAATGTTTATAGCAAAGACCTATTCATGAATGCTTCTACCAACCTTGTTCATAATAGCTCCAAACTTGAAATGCCTAAATGCCCATCAACTAGTAAATGGATAAATAAATTGTGGTACATGCATTCAATGGAAACACATTACTGATACATATAACAATATGGATGAATTTTACATTATGCTAAGTGAAAGAAGCCAGACACAAAAGGCTATATACTGTTTGATTTCATTTAGATGACATTCTGGAAAAGGCAAAACTGTAAGAACAGAAATCAGACCAGCAGTTGCCAGGAGTGAGGGGTAGGGCAAGAGATGAACTGTAGGACTTCCCTGGTGGTCCAGTGGTTAGGAGTCCACGTGCCAATGCAGAGGACACGGGATCGATCCCTGGCTGGGGAAGACCTCACATGCTTCGGGGCAACTAAGACAGCAAGCCTAGAGACTGTGTCCTACAACCGGAGAAGCCACCGTAGTGAGAAGTAGCCCCTGCTTGCCGCAACTAGAGAAATCCCATGTGCAACAAGGAAGACCCAGCAAAGCCAAAAATTTATAAATTTTAAAAAAGGGAGAAAGAAATGAACTGTAAAGGGGCACAAAGGAACCTTCTCAGGTGAAGGCAATGTTCTAGATCCTTACTGTGGCGGCAGTTGTACAACTACATGCACTTAACAACTCACTGAACTGTACATTTAAGAGAGGGAACATTAAAATATGTAAATTATACCTCAATAAGCCTAACCAATAAAAAGCATTTGCTGAGCATCAAGTGCAGTGTGTTCTGTAAGGTAGTATTTGTTGTTTAGTCATTAAGTCATGTCCAACTCTTTTGTGACTCCATGGACTGTAGCCTGCTAGGCTCCCCTATCCATGGGATTTCCCAGATAAGAAGAGTGGGAATGTCTTTCAAAGTTCTTTACTCTTCAGTGAGCTCAGTGTAGAGCTCAGTAATATGCACACGTTTCATTGGTGAAATGTATGCATATTAAAAAGTGGAATAAAAAAGGTGAGTTAACTTTGTGCACTTTCCACAGTTCTGGTGAGAATGAAATGTGAATGCATGGGAGAGCTATGGAAATTGAAATGTAATTTTTGGCCATTCTGCTTACAAGTTAAATGGTCTTCTTTTTGCATTTAAAACTGGCACTGCACTGGATAAAATTCATGGCCATATTTTAATTTGTACCTTTTCTTTACTTAGTATCATTTAATATGACAGGAAACAGAAAAAACAAAATAATTCAGCAAACAAAAAAACAAACAACCCTATGATACCTTGAGAGTCCAAGAAGAAACAAAACCCTTTATATTTTGAAAGTGAAAGTGTTAGGCACTCAAACCTGTCTGACTCTTTGTAACCCATGGACTGTCAGGCTCCTCTGTCCATGGGATTCTCCAAGCACTGGAGTGGGTTGCCAATTCCTTCTCCAGGAGATGTTCTGGACCCTGGGATTGAACCCCAGTGTCCTGCATCTCAGGTGGATTCTTTACCATCTGAGTTACTAGACCCTATTCATTTATTTATTTTGGCCACCAACAGTGAAAGCAGAGTCCCCACCACTGGACCACCAGGGAAATCCCAAAGTATCATATTTTAATACCATTTTTAGAACAACTTTTTGAACAACAAGGCCTGCATTTTCATTTTCCACTAGGCTCTGTACATTATGCAGCCAGCCCTGGCCAGAGGACGTAGCGTACGAAGAACCAGTAGGATGTTGACTGTATATAAAAAGCAACTTAGCGTCAGATGGTACATCCTCCTCCATTTCCAGACCACAGCTTCATCGCATCAGGTGACAGCATAACAAAAGCCTCTGTGCAGAATAAAGAAACTCATATTTACTGTATATGCTTTCTTCTTAAAAAATCATGGTAAAATATACATAACATAAAATTTACCTTCTTAACTATTTTTAAATGTGCAGTTCATTAGTGGTAAGCATATGCATATTGTTGTGCCACCAATCTCCAGAACGTTTTCATCTTGCAAAACTGAAACTCTGGACCCATCATGCAATGACTCCCACCCACTCCCCTGGGCCCACGTGCCTTTGGCAACCACCATGCTACTTCCTGTCTCTGTGACTATTCAGATACGTCATATAAGTGGGCTCTTGCAATGTTTGTCTTTTTGTAACTGGCTTATTTCACTGAATGTAACATCCTCAATGTTCACCCAAGTTGTAGTATGTGACAGGATTCCCTCTGTTTTTAAGGCTGAATACTCTCCCATCATGTGTGTAAGCCCATTTTGTTTCTCTACTCATGTCAGTGGACACTTGGGTTGCTTCCATCTAGAGAAGCTCATTTTAATTGTGATCAGAGCTTGTCTCAGTGGCTTTTGACTCTTTTAGTTAATTCATCTGTTTATCCACCTATTCTTTGACTTATTCCACACAGGACTTAAGGTAATTCACAGACATTACCGACTAAAGAAAAGAAAGAGATTCAGGACAAATGGAAAAGGTGGGTGACAAAATGGTAAAGCAGGTCCCAGGAGAAATTTGGCTGACAAAGTTTTCTAAAAGCTATGTGCTCACAATGCGCCTAGATTGACCTGGATTCTCACCTGGGGTTTCTCCAACTTTTTGGTGTCCTGGCACATACAGAAAGCAACCATATTTGCATGGACTACAGGGTAAAATGATGAGGCTGTCCTCCACCCAAAGCGGGCTGGTCCCAGACCACACACCATCTCTGTTCTCTGAAGATTGGGGGAACCAGCATTTCAAGCCCCTGTGTGACCTCTCCTGGCAGGCCAGGGGCTGCCACACACTGTATGAGGCTCTCTGCCAATTTACCCTCTTGCAGAAGAGCCCTGCTTTAACACAATCTGCGTATTTCAGTTGTCTATAAATGACCCCAATATTAATTTCTATCTCCAGCAAAGGAACCTGTGAAGCAATGGAGAACACCAAGGCTCTGGAGTTAGAGTGAATGGAGTTGCTTCTGTTTCTGTCACTAGTTCTGTGACTGTACTTAATCACTCTGTGCCTCAGTTTAGTTATCTATTAATGAGACTAAAAATACCTGCCTGATAGTAATGCATGATAACTAGAGGTAATGCTTTTGGAACATGTTCTGTACAAAAGGCCCTCAGTTGGCATGCCCAAATGCTTGGTATTGATAGTAATGCTTTGCCCACCCTATGTGAAGAGCCAACTCATTGGAAAAGACCCTGATGCTGGGAAAGACTGAGGGCAGGAGGAGAAGGGGATGACAGAGGATGAGATGGCTGGATGGCATCACTTGAGTCGGTGGACATGAGTTTGAGCATGCTCTGGGAGAGGGTGAAGGAAAGCGAAGCCTGACGTGCAGAGTCAGATGTGACTGAGAGACTGAACAACAGCGACAAGTACTGAACTAGATACTGTTCCACCTAGAATAGCAGTTCAACAGAACTTTCAGTTATTTCCTTCCTTCCTTCCTTGATTCCTTTATATGGACAAAAACTTACAGAGTACTTATTTTGTGCCAAACACTACCAGGTACTGGGGATACACCTGGTAAGTGAAGGGGAGTAAAACGCTCCGAGTCAGAAGACTTGTGTTCTAGTCTGGTTGTGTAATGAAGTGTCTGTGTGATTTTGACTGAATTACTTCAACCTTCTGGGCCATTGTAAGTCAGCTCTCACACGGTTATGCTACAAAACAAGCAACCCTAACATCTCAGAAATTTAGTCAAACGTTTACTTGCCCATATTACATAGAGATGTAGACTGGCAACAGCTCTGCTTTGTTCCAAAGCCTAAAGGTATAGTCAGGAGAAGTTGTTCTCATGGGACGAACTGAAATAAGAGGACCACAGCTGAGCCACACAATTGCATCTAACATGTCTGCTCTGAAGCAAATGCCACGTCTGCCCACATTCTACTGGCCAATGCAGGTCACATGGCCAAGCCTCCTGGCAGTGGGGTAGGGTGAGTGCAGGGAGGAAACAAACAATGATGAACAATGAACACAGTCTCTCACTGTCAGTTTCCTAAAGTATAAAATGAAGCTGTTAGACCAGAGTTCTCTATTCCCTCCCAACTCTACATCTGGTAATTCTATGAATTAAGGGAGAGAGGCATAACTGTGGACTACTGTTACCTGATTGAAGAAGCTGAGAGTCACACAGCCAGAGCACCACGTTAAACACAAAATGCTCTGGACAAAGACCTACATCATCTCATAAGCCCAGTGACTCCTCTGCCGGGAAACACAAGCACAAAGGTGATGTTACTACACATGCTTCTGAAACTTTTTTCCCACTTTGACCCTCTAGGTCTTTATGAACTTTGCCCAGTCACAGCTTTCCAAGATGACAGGTGTGTCCTAAGAACTGTGTGGACCCCTCGATGTTCCCCAAATAATATTAAAATTGTAATCCACTTTGGGGAGGAAACTGTCATTTAAAAAACCTAACTCTGAAAAAAACAAACAAAAAAAAACTCCAACCCTGTAGTGAATCTTTTAAAAAGATACAAAATTGTTTTCAACAGTTGAGCTTCCATAATCAATTGTTTGCAAATACAGATTTTAATTTGCTGTCAATCTTAGAAAAGGATTGACACAGGATAATCTTCCTTAAAAATGTTGGCCACTAGACCTTTCAAATTCTGTGTTAAGCCTGTCATCACCCTCCAAATGTAACTTCTAAGTGTTCAGGCTCCTATGGGCTCATCAATTATCAGCCTCATGTACTGTGTACTAGAATAATAATGATTTCTACTGTTTTGATTAAAATGGTTATGAATACTGAAACCTATGATGTGGCAAGTATTATGCTGTGGTCTTACATTTGTGGTCTTTGCTCTTGCCATATCTCTGCAAGGTATTACCTCAGTTTTTCAGTAAGCAAACCACATTTCCTAGAGATTCAATGACTTGCTGAAGTACTTCAAAACAGAGCATATTTTAAACCCGTGCTACTATGATACCAAAGTTCAGTCCATCCTGCTGAAGAAGAAAACCAGAAAGTTCTTTTACTACCTCTAGCTGCCACAAGGTTGGAAGACAGCTTTTTTCCTTCTTTATATTTCCAATCATAATTTTCCTCCCTGGAGGACAAGGGCTATTATACCATGAAATTTCTATATGCAGGATGGGAAAGGATGAACTATCTGACAGTAAGGGATATGGGTGCCTTTTTGTGTGTGCTTGGGCTGAAAGCTTAATTAAACAGGTTAATTGCAACCCTTTCCCTATACATATGTGGACACCATATCTGGTGAAAGAACAGCCTACAGGTCTCCTTGGCATAAGTTTTATTTTGACTCCCTTGGGGCTGCTGGCTACACACTCAGTGGGTTAGAATGAGAGCCCCAGATCCCGGTTCTGAGAGTTGATGTACGCTAATTATACGGTCTCCTTGAGGTGGAATAAACTGAGGACTCAGCAGAAGAAAATGGCTTTTCCTTCTGGCTAATAGATGAGAAGAGTCACCCCATCACATCAAAGGTGCCCGTGTCCATCCGCCTGCAGTGGGCTGTGGCCATTCATCGTCAGTGTCCCCATCTCGGCAGCCTGTCCAGCCACATCTGGAAAAGTTAAGCGAGCTGCAGAGACGACACGTGTTGGTGAATGCTTTCAGCACAGCATACTGACAACAGGCTAACACGGTTTTTCCCCATTTGTATCAAGCCTAATAACTTATTCAAAAGCTAGAGCTTCCAGGTTTAGGTAAGTTAATGAAAACATGTCCAGACAGATACGTATTAAGGCCATCGGTGACACTTTGAGAAGTAAGATGTGACAGGCCCAGGAGGGTTAATGAGACCCATAAAAAGGGTGACGAGCCCAGGGGAAAACTAGGGGGTTCCAGTGTGTGTACCCTAAGAGGACAGATGCTGGTACCCCTAACACACCCCACAACTCTCTCTCTCTTTACCAGAGTCTGAATATCTTCTGAAGAACAGACCATGTGACCTGTCTGAATGACAGCACAGCTACCCTAGGGACTGATCAGCAGTTTTTCTGACTGCCCTGGAAGGTTTCAGTTTTCTATGTCTAAATTCCCAAAAAGCCTCTCAAGTCAGGAACTATGTCTTTGGATTTTATTTATTTCTGTAGCACTGACAGCCTTGTGCACGGTCCCACATGGAAGGCACTTTGTAGCAAATCCTTTGTTCTAATTCGGCATGAGATATGACAGCCCAGTAAAGGACAACAGAAGTAGAGGGATAATCTGGTGATTACTCTAATCATTCTCTTCAACAAGCTCCTCAGCTAAGAAGATTGCAATTCAAAAGTCTTCTCAAATGTTGTTCTACTCACCATCCATCCATAGGTGCTTCCTATTGAACTACTCATTTTCATAAAAGTATCCTTTCTTCATGGAATCCCAAAGTTCATATTATCCTTTTCCTGGTATAGTCTCATGAGAATATAAGGAAAGACGTAGAGGTGTGTGGCTGGGGAGGGGGGAAGAAGAAATTTCTGTGCTTTTTTGCTACAAGAGCTTTGGACGGCATGCAGCTCCATGGTGCATCTGGCTCATGTCCAGGTCCCTCTTAAATCTCTAAGATTCTTGCTCAACCTCTGATTTCCCCAGTCTCTTCCTGCTGCTCTGAGCCTCCCCTCAGGAAAGAGTCATTTAGAGAACCTTTGCCATGGCCTACCTCATCCCCACGGGGGATTGGTGAGGCCACTTTCAGAGGTGAAAGCTCAATTTGGGGTTTGGCTCTTCACACCAACTCAAGAAAGAGAGGTGTGGTGAGAAGCCTGGGAGGCAAGACCTTCCCTTCTGCCCCCACAGAGAGCAGATTCTTATTAGGAAAGCTCCGTCTGATAAACTTTCCTTTTCTGGAGAACTGTAGGGAGATGCAGCTACCTCATGGGAGCAACAATCATCCAGAGGCTCAGCCAAGGTCACAGGAGTAGAAAGAGGCAACACTAGAATTCCAGTCTGGATCTCCCAACCTGGTTCACCAGCAGTTCCACACTGCTCTGCACATCTAACAGGCTGTGTGGGCACCCTGGGACCATACTGCACACTCCAGACGGATGAGCTTGTAGAGGTCCAAGCAGATCCCCCTATATTGCTGTTTTAAAATTTAATCTAAGGATAGGATTTTATTTGAAGACTTTCACAGTGAAAGAAGAGTCATCTTGTCTACACCATGTTATCTCCAATTTTGGAAGATTTTACTACAGTAAAATCTGGAAGCTATTCTCAGGTAGCTCTGTGTGAACTAAATTTTTACCAGAGATCTTTTTATCCAAAAAGCATCATGGTGATAGAAAGCATTTATACTGGGGTCATTGACCCACACACATGTTCCCAGCCCCCTGAATAACTGGAGTTCTGATTCATCATTTTGCTATTTCCTAAGGATGCTACTGAGATTTTAATATTTATTCTCCATAAGAATAGCAGAGTGATTCTAAGTATGGGCTGTTGTCAAAGAGACTGGGTCTAACACTTACTGTGTAACCTCAGGCAACTTAAAAAACCAAAGACCTCAGAGCAAAATGAAAAATCTGTTATGTCACATCGGGCTGAAGATTGGGTGACCGACCATATTTAGGGCACATAGTAAGTGCTCAATAAATATTTGCTGCTTTTATTATTGTTGCTGCTGCTGTTGCTGTTATTTGAGGGATGCATGCCAAGGTCTGGCAACAACCTCTGAACAAAACAAATGGAATCTGCCTCATAATCCAAAAGCTTTAAATTCTTGGCTTAGATTAGTAAATTATTATCTAAAATAATGGTGTTTAGGGCAGAGCTGTACCCACAGTAAAACAAACCCAGTGGGCTCAGTATATGAGTCATTCACCTGGTAAAGAGGGGTTCACCACTTACCCAAACTGGTGGTGGGGCTAGTGATGCGGGCCAGAAACACTGTTCTCTTACCATCAGGCAACTGCAGTCTTCGGATCTGTCGTAGTTGGCTCAGCTAAAACCCGCATTTCCAATTTTCACACTATCTGTAAACGTTTAATTCAAAGCCTTTCCTATTTAATATCAAACAAGTGAGAGAAACTCTCATCAGCTCATTAGTGCTGTGCCAGACTTCCACTGGGATATGGCGGCGACTGGAACTCAGCTGTGCGGAGACCTCAGTAGGATTTCTCAAATGGCTGAATGGAGAGCAATACATCAGCCTACTAAAATCTCACATGCCATTTGGTTTAAATTTAAAGTTCCTTTGAGGTTAAGTGAGTATTAGAACCAGAAGGAAGGCAGGTTTACAATCTGTTAGCCTGGGCTCCACATGCTTCAATTGTCACAAATATACCTCTTTTCGGCAAGAGGGGTCAGTGCCAGTCCAAAATCTCCCCAACTCCACTTACCATTCAGAACTGGACTTTCAGGTTCCTATCAACCTCCACCCAAGGCTGCAGAATCCACAGTCTAGACAGGCAGACTGTTTGATGGAAATATAATGCAAGTCACAAATGTGAGGCACATGTGTCCTTTATAATTTTCTGGTAGTCATGCTAAATAAACAGGGGAAGAAAGAAAGAAAGAGAAGGAAAGAAAAAGAGAGAGAGAGAAAGGGAAACACGTGAAATGAACTTTAATAATGTTTTAACCCGGTATATCCCCCAAATTATCATTTCAACATGTTATCAATAAAAAATGATCAATGATATTCTCCATTTTGGGGGTACTAAGTCTTTGAAGTCTGGTGTGCATTATGCTTACAGCACACCTAGGTTGGAACCAGACACTTTTCAAGTGCTCAACTGCTACTGTATTGGGCAGGGCAGGTCTAGACTTTACATGAGGGTAAATCCACACAGTGCGCTATAACTTAAAAGCAGCAGACCAGTGGCTCAAACACCCAGCAGAGTCTGAGGAAGGGTCTCAGGAGGCTGAGAGGAATGGGAGGCCCCTGTGAAACAGAATCTGTCACCACAGTTCCTTTTGAAGTGCATTTGTTTGCAATAACTTCTATAAACATCAACGGCTCTCTCCCCTTTGTTTCACAGTTTGGGAACACAATTTATCTCTGACGGAGAAGAGTATTATTTTCTCAGCTGCAAATCATGTTAATTGGGCAGCAACTAGATAGGAATGTGGAGTAAACACCCCTCATACCCTTAATGCTTTTGATGACTTTTCCAGCCCCATACTGTAGGTACTGTATTGAAAGGAGGTAGCAGCGCCTGCCCCTGCTACGGAGACAGGCATCTGCAGTGTGGGGCTGGGGGGTGGAGAGGGGAGGCACGGATGCATTCTAAAAGGAATTCATTTCAAAGTTCTGATCCTTGGTTCTTTTCTTTTATTTGATGAGCAGACAATTTGGATCATTTGACCAGAGTCAGTGCAAAAGGATATTTATCAGGGGTCTTCCAAGACAAGTTTGGGAGGTTACTGCAGTGCATCATGGCATTTGGTTAAAACACTGATTTCTTTCCATGGCAGACATTGTGCCAATTGCTTTTCCTTTACCTGTGCCCACCTTTCAGCTCCTGGGCCCCTGGGTGCCTCACCAACTGCCTCAGGTGCTGAAACACCTGCCTTTCTTTTCTCAGGTGGGAGGAGGGTGCTGTGAAAAGGAGGGGAAGGTGAAGCAGCAGCAGCTGGTGTGATCTCAGGCAGGCCAATTTCGGGAACAGACACCTATGTAAGATGAGGATCTGGATGGTTTCCATAGAACTACCCTGCCTCATACCTGCTGGAACATCATCTTATAACCCAAGTTTGGAGTAAATGTAGTTTGATGCCTGCTGACACCGAGCATATAAAAGACTTTCCCTCACAAGTCTTCAAATGGTTTTCTTCAGAGTCCTTAGTTATGACCCTGCTCCTCTTTCTTCATCCAGATCCTCATCCCACTTCTAGAAGGCTCCTTTATATCTCAACAGAGAAGGACATAGTAAACTCAGCACCACCAGACTACAGAGAATCTGTAAGCTCATATTCCAGGATAACGGCCAACCACAACGTCAGGAAGAACGTGCCTGATGTAGGTCGAGTTTAACAGCTCCTGGACAAATAAATGTCCTTATTTCTAATTCACTTTCATCATTGTTCACCCTCTTCTGCCCTCTGCTGCCCACAAACACTCAAAGGCAGATGGTTAGAGTCACCTGGGGGCCCTATTAAAATACAGATTCATGAATTCATGTATTCATTAAAATACAGATTCTGATTTTAGTGGACTTAGGAGCAAGGCCCAGGAATTTGCATTTGTAGGACTATTTTGTTTTTAGCCCAATCTGTAGAACACACCCTTGGAAGCCCCGTTGGATGTCTGCTGGAGTAATGCTTTCCATGTTAAGAACATCCTGTCAATATCAGCATAAAATTTTTTCCTGTGCTTTCAAAGGTAGGGCTATGATTTCAGGGTTGTGTTCTGTCAAAGGAAAGGTACATGTGCATCTTTCTGATTCCTAGCAGATAACCAAATCACCAAAAAGACCCATTTTTTTAAATTTTCAAATATTTCAAATACCATGTTAGAGGGCAGCCAGACCTTTTCCTGGATGAGCAACTTGAGGTGCCTACTCATTACACTGCCCCCTCCTTGGCAGTGTCAAAGAGACTGTTGCACCCCATGGCTTCCTTCTAGGGGTTCCAAATGCTTTGTAGCATGTAACCCTGCTATCCTGGCTACAGTTAACGGGACTAAGGATGGAAGCCCTAACTGGTGTCAGCAATCCATAACATGGCAGCGATTCACGAGCAACTAGCCAAGAATGATTGGCAATAACCTTCCTTGGGACGTTTGCATGTGCCAGAGAGAGAGGGTCAGCTAGGCAGTAGCAGGTCACTCAGTAAGTCTCCATAAGAATCACCATGTGGAGCACAGAGAGACTGCAGTAACTAACAATCTACCCTGTAAGAGCTAACTGATGGAGCATCTGTTCTGTGGCTGGTATCCCTGTGGCTCAGTGGTAAAGAATCTGCCAATGCAGGAGACTTGGCTTCAAATCCTGGGCTGGGAAGATCCCCTGGAGAAGGAAATGGCAATCCACTCTGGTATTCTTGCCTGGAGAATCTCATGGACAAGAAGTCTGGGGGCTGCAGTCCATGGGGCCCCCAAAGAGCTGGACACGACTTAACAACAACAACAATGTGGCAGGTGAGATGCTAAGTTCTTTATTTATAGAATTGCATTTAATCCTGATAAAGATCTTGTGGTTATATGGTATGAACTGATTGTATCAGTTGTGTGTGTGTGTGCGTGTGCTCTCAGTCAAGTCAAATTCCTTGCTACCCCATGCACTATAGCCCTTCAGGCTCCTCCATGGAATTTTCCAGGCAAGAACACTGGAGCAGGTTGTCAGTTCCTACTTCAAGGGATCTTCTTGACCCAGGGATTGATCCTGTGCCTCTTATGTCTTCAGAATTGGCAGGCAGATTCTTTACCACTATGCCACTTGGGAAGCCCAATGGTTACATGACATGAATTGTTAATATTTCCATTTTACAGATGAGTAAACTGAGCCTTAGAAAGATTAACAATTTCCCCAAGGTCAGCAAGTGTCAACACTGGAATTCAAACCCAGTTAATTTCAGAGCCCATATGTGTACTGAGGGTAGGGCTGGGTTACATAACTTGGGGAATCCAGAGCATTATGAAGAAATGGGCCCTTTGTTCAAAAAGTAGAGAAATATGTCATTAATATAAAGCTTTTTCCTTTTTTCCAAGGTCCTGATGTTGACTGGCCATGGTGATTGTATTTGCTGTTTAATGTCATTATAAGTAATAAACATTAAAAATTAAATTAACATAAATTTTACCACTCATTTTTATATTATGCAATGCCAGTTTTGAGTGCCAGTTTTAACTTCTATGCAGAATCACTGAAATCACAAAATTTGTATTTCATAACTCAGTCAATGCACTTGAGTTTACAGAAATGAACACATCTGTTTATTATTTCACTTCTTGATGCACATAAATTCCACCAACTCTCTACCTTCTGCTACTGATGAATAGTAAAAAAGAACGGAAAAGAACTGGAACTATGGATTATCCTATCTTCCTCTTTCTTCTATGTTATTATTTTCAGTTTAAGTGGTAGGCTCATACATGAAAGTAAAAAAGATAAGAAAGAATATGATTAGGTATTGAAGGGGAACAGAATTTGACACCCCAAATATGTTTCTTTGGTAGAAGGGTTATTTTAGTCTGGTTATTTTTCAGAAATACCAGATACAGGAGAAGCCGTGAAAATTGTGTAGAACTTACGCTTTCATAAGAGAACTTTACATTTATTAATAGAAGAACAATCTCCATTCAGGAAGGGTATCTCTCTCTGCGTACCAGGAGGGGCAGGATGACTAAGCCTTCAGAAACTCTTATCAATGGAGAAAGCAATCAACTGAAGTTTGCATGCCAACCATGCCCTGGGTTTCCTGCGCTTTGCCTGATAAACTGGCTTCCCTCCCACAGCCCTCCATTTTCTTGTGTCTTTATCTGGAGATGGTATTTAAGGTAGTGGTTTGGGCCACTTAGGGGAGTTATTCAGTTTTCCTGGGTATCTTCCATGTATACAGGAGGTATACATGTTATTAACTTTGTCTTTCTCCTATTAATCTTTTATTACACAGGGAGTGTCAGGTAATTATTATTCCTCTCCTACCTGTTTCTTGATTGTTGGCATTTCTCAGACCATCATTTGCCCTCTGACTGTATTTGAAGCAAATTCAAGTTTGGATGGGAAAGCATGGCCTCTGAGAAATATAATCATCTCAAGACATAAACTTAACATGCTGACCTTGTACTTGGTTTGAGATCACACACGCTGTGGGTCCACTGGGATTGTGTTAATGGGCATCAGAAACACTACAACGTAAGCAGGCAGGCACGGATGCACACACTGGATCCGTTACTGCACTGGTCTTTACTTACAAAACCCAAGTTCAAAGATAAAATTACTAAGAATTGTAAGATGGTGAGAGCAGGGCATTGAGCCAGGTGCACGGCCCCTCTGAGGATGGGCACACCCGGATAGAGAGAGAACCGAGTTTTGCCATCCGGGTGTTGTTGGATGATGTAAAATTCTACTGCATCTTGAAAAACATTGTTTCAATTACTACAGCAGCCCAGCCATACAGCCTCAGAAATGGAGTTGCCCCACCTTTGTTGGTGAGGTTATGGGTTACATCCTATTATCTGAGGCAACGAGTATCTTCAGCAAAGCACTTTCTGGGCAGCCTGTGGGGCTCCTCTGATCTTTGGAAGGCTTCCACAGGTGGGTGGGAACAGCAACCTGCAGAACCTCCACTCATCCACCTGCATCAGGGAAATTCAGAGGCCACCTCTGGAGGCATCCAATCTTGTCATTGTTCCAGACAACGGGTTTCTGGGGTGACAGGCAGGCAATCAAGGTAAGGAGGCTGGTTTTCTAGTTCTATAGTTTTCCAATACCTCAGGTCCTCAGTTTAGCCTCAGTAATTTAATTATTGCTCCCATTGACAAATGCTTTCCTGTTATTAATACATCTTTCATTTTAGCACATTTATTCTTCCACAGTGTTATCTGTAACATCTTAATTTCTCTCTTCTAACTCAGACCTCCCCAGGTTACTCTTCCTAAGTAGCTATTTGGATTATGTTCCTCTTCTTAAAAACATTCATTGGCTCCTATTGTTCAAGTTCTTTGTCCTAGCATTCAAGGCCCTCCACAATCTGATCCTATCTTTCCATTTGTGTTTTCATTCTTTCCTTCTGGGAAAGGGAGAAACACGAGACCCTGGCTCTTTTGCACGTCTCCTGTGTCTTTCCTCCCGCTCCTCCTTTCACCCTTCTTTCTACACAATGGATTCTTGGTAAGTACGTGGTATTTACAAATTTTTTCACCCCACAAAATAACCATAATATACATTGCATATCTTCCCCATGGCCAACATCATGTAATAAGTAGAAGGGAAGTGTTTGAATTAAACAATTTAGCAAACAATTAAATAGCGATCATTTCCTCCACTTTCTCAAAAAGTGATGACTGAGGTTGTTTGGTGTATTTAAAGTCTTGCTAAAATGCAGATTATCACAAAAGCAAGATTTCATTTTCTACCTATTAAATCAGGATAGATGAAAAGAATTCAAAAGCCCAGTTCACAAGGTAGCAGAGAAATGGGACATGACCTGTACTCACTGCTTGGAGTTGTGGGTTGATAACAATTTGGGGTGCAATTTGAGAATATGCTTTAAAACCTTAAAAGCTTTTATGCCTTTTGACCCTGTAATTTCAGGAGATCTTCCCAACCCAGGGATCGAACCTAGGTCTCCCGCATTGCAGGTGGATTCTTTACTGCCTGAGCCTCCAGGGGCCCAAAAATACTGGAGAGGGTAAGCCTATCCCTTCTCCAGGGGATCATCCCAACCCAGGAATCAAACTGGGATCTCCTGCATTACAGGTGGATTCTTTACCAGCTCAGCTACCTGGGAAGCCCAATTTCATTTCAGACTGTTCATTTTGCTCATTATGGAAGAATGTGCACAAATATTCTACAAAGACATTTAAGACAGAAATCCAAATATCCAGCAGAGGATGAGTTAGATAAATAAAGGTACTTAAAAGTGCTAGGCAGCCATTGAATATCATGTTTTTGGAAAAAATATACAACATGGAAAAATGCTTCTTATATATTAGTAAACAAAAAGCATGTTCTAAAACAATATGCATAGTCTGCCTCACTTTTGTAAAATTGTGGAAAAAAGAGTAAAAGGTTACATACCACTTTAATATGATTCTTTCTAGACTTATAGTTATTTTCTATTTTCTCTCTTATATAGTCATTATATTTTCCATAATGAAAGCGAATCACTTTTTAAACCACTGATGATAAAGTTCACTCTCACACAATCCTAGCCCTATGAAAACAGTGTATTAAACCCTTGTCTCTAACTTGAAGTTATCAGCCAGTCAGCAATATTCATGAAACTTCCCTGTATTTAGTGCTGTAAAGAGTTACTGTAAAAAGCAACAACGGGCGTAAGTGCTGTGTTTCTGTGATCATGAGCAAATGAGGAAAAAAATTAGGTAAAAAAAAGTGACTTCTGAAAAAATAAAGATTTAACTATCCAATATTTAGTTCTGAGGGTTGTATCAGGTTATATTTTTAATTGATTTTTACCTCTCTCGAGTACCCTTGGTGGCTAAGTTGGTAAAGAATCCACTTGCAATGCAGGAGATTTTGGTTCGATTCCTTGGTTGGGAAGATCCCCTGGAGGAAGGCATGGCAACCCACTCCATTCTTCTTGCCTGGAGAATCCTCATGGACAGAGGAGCCTGGCAGACTACAGTCCATGGGGTCACAAAGAGTCGGACATGACTGAGCGACTAAGCACAGCACAGCGCCAGTACATATAGCCCAATGCCTTGCACATAATATACATTCAATTGGTGCCGCTGAATGAATAAATGAATGGGCAGTTGAATGACAAAAGACTGAAGTCATACAGGTCACTAGAGGTGTGCTGACCCAGTCTAGGAAAACTCTGTGACCAGGTGAGGATGGGTTTTTATGGAACTTCCTTGATTGTAAAACCTCACCATTTACACCTTTCAACCTTCCTCAGCTCTTGCAGAGCTTTCTACCTAAGAAATGCAAAGGGAAAACTGCTCCAAATGTATCTTCTGGAACCAATGTTATTAACATTTATTGAATGTTTTCTAGGTGCCAGGCTCCATGAGAAGCACTTTCTACACCTGACACATGTTATCTAATCCCCATGAAAGCCCTTTGAAGTAGGTATCTTACCTTAACTGTGGAGAAGAAACTGCAACACCACTAAGTGATTATTCTCCAGAGTCATGTGATTAACAAGGAGTGGAACAGAACTATTAGCTGGTTCTGGTTGAGTCTAAAAACTAGGGGATTAGCCACTAGGCCACGTTCCTTGAAATCAGGACACAGATCTTCAGTGCTGATTAACATGTTAGATTGACACACATTTTAAAAAAATTTTTTATTTTTCCTGGTATTGTCTTTAATTGCACGTATTCTGATGAGTGCACCGAACTAATGATACTAATAATTAATAATGAACTAATAATACTCTTGCTAACTTTTACATTAAATCAATTGCTCTTTTTTTCCTTCTTGATTTGAGTAGTTCTGAATATATTATTTTGTGGCAACAGACTTGGTTTTGTTCTGCGAATTTCTTCTATTCTGTGGCTTTTTTCTCACTATCTTCACTTTCTCTTTTCCTTCTTCTTCTCCTTCAAACACTTTTTCTTGGGGAAAATATCAGTTATACATTGAGAGGCAGGCAAATTATCATGTACTTTCATCATTTGGCTTGAATAATTGTCACCCATGGCCAATCTTGTTTCATCTATATCCTCTCCTACTTCTGTTCTTCTCTGCACACTTTATTATTTTGAAATAAACCTCAAGCATAAGGATTCATCCATGAATATCTCACTAATAGATAAGTATATGTCACTAGTAAATAAGTCTCCTTGGAAAAATACATAGCCACAATTCCATTATTGTACCTAAAACATCCCAGTAATCAACACTTCCTTCATTCATGATATATTTAATAAGTTTGATATATTTAATGTTTAAATTTCTTCAATGTCTCAAATTTTATCCTTTTACATTTTGATAGTTTGAGCCAGAATCCAAGAAGGGTCTATACTCTGCAATTGTTTGATATAGCTCTTACGACTCATTCTACAGGTTTCCTCCCTCTATTCCTTTTTCGGTTCCTGCCATCTATTTAATAAACTAACTCATATGTCAAGTTGAGTTTCCAATAGTTTGGATTCTAATCACTGCATTAAATCACCATGTGTGATTTAACATACTTTGTTCCTGTATTTTCTGCAAATCGTTAGTTAGATCCAGAGGTTTGATCAGACTCTGGTTCAATTTCTGGAGGTTAGACTACGTCACAGGTGGTTTTAAGGACTTAATGCCTGGTTGTCTCTCTCTTTGTGATGCTAGCAGACACTGATGATCCCTGGCCACATCCATTATTTCACTAGGGGAAGAACCTTAAAGTAGAAACCACACATTGTAATTCATCCATTACTTGACTTTACTGAATTTTGCTATTTTACCTAAAAATCTGGGATGACTGGAATGCAAAGAGAAAGGATTCTGTTTTGATCTCTTTTTTGTGAGTCTACCTGGTTACCCAGGGTATCTTATGGTTCTCTGAGAGGCACACCTATCATGGGGCTTGGGGTTGGTGAGAGAAGAATGGTATGGACTTTAGGTGTTCAGTGAGATAAAACTGGTGTTGGTACAGACTTTGGAAAAGTGCTCTAAATCCAAAATATGTTAACTCCTGCTAAAGGAACAACTTTGTCCAAGTACCATCTTGGAATAAGTAGTGGCTTTAAAAAGGTCTCTTCAGGTCTCTAATCTTCAATGAGAAGCAAACAAACATTCTGAAATCCAGTTGACACTTACTGCTTCTGACTAGGTAGGTATCCAGTGGGTTATATAGCTTATGTGTGACTCCTTCTGTCTGGGCATGTGAATTGTGGTTTGTTTGTTTTTACAGATGCTCTTACTGTTGCTGTTCAGTCGCTAAGTTGTGTCCGACTCTTTGTGACCCCATGAACTGCAGCATGCCAGGCTTCCCTAGCCTTCACTGTCTCCTGGAGTTTGCTCAAACTCACGTCCATTGAGTTGGTGATGCCATCCAACCATCTCATCCTCAGTTGCCCTCTTCTCCTGCCCTCAATCTTTCCCAGCATCAAGGTCTTTTCCAATGAGTCAGCTCTTCGCATCAGGTGGCCAAAGTATTGGAGCTTTAGCTTAAAAGCAGTCCATCCAATGAATATTCAGGGTTGATTTCTTTTAGGATTGACTGGTTTGATCTTCTTGCAGTCCAAGGGACTCTCAAGAGTCTTCTCTAGCACCACAATTTGAAGGCATTAATTCTTCAGCACTCAACCTTCTTTATGGTCCAACTCTCATGTCCACACATGACTACTGGAAAAACCACAGCTTTGGCTATACGGACCTTTGTTGGTAAAGAGATCTCTGCTTTTTAATATGTTGTCTAGGTTTGTCATAGCTTTCCTTCCAAGGAGCAAGCATCTTTTAATTTCATGGCTTCAGTCACCATCCTCAGTGATTTGATTTTGAAATCCAAGAAAATAAAATCTGTCATTGCTTCCACTTTTTCCCCTTCTATTTGCCATGAAGTGATAGGACCAGACACCATAATCTTTTACTGTTAGGTAGACCAGAACACAAGAGACTGCTACCGTAGAAGAATTATGTTCTTGGAGATTCATCATTTCAAATATAGATCATTTATCAGATCACCAGACAGAAACATGAGACCACACTGTTCTAGAGAAAAAGGTAAAGCTCTGTGAATATAGAGAAGATGAAAAAAAACCAAAAAAAAACAAAAAAAAAACAAAACCAGTAGGTGATTGACAGAGTTTGGTTTTGCACTTTGGAGGCAATTTGTGTGCTGGACACATGCTCCATTGTTATAGCGGAAAAACAGAAGAGGGCTGCTAGTTTTACAGAGTTCTATTTAGAAAGACACTAAAGAGAGGGAAAGCCTTTTTGACGTATGTGTGTTATATTTCTAGTTTTATTAATGGTCTCAAAGGAAACTATAAAGCATTAAAAGACAATTTGACATTAGTAGGGCTGAAAACCAGAAATTAGGACCAAGAAAAAATATTTTAAAATCTAGAGATTCGAATTACAATTGTACTATAGAAAAGCCCTCCAAATAGAAAAACATTCTCTAGAGTCACAGAAATAACCCAACTTAACCAAATGCCACAGGAATGAAAGTTCTACAAAGACAGGCACCAAGACTGCGCTGTTCAGTGCTGTATCTAACACAACACCAAGGGCACAATAGGTGTTCAGCAACAACATACCAAATGCACAAAGAAAATAAAAGCCTAAAATTATCAAAACCAAAAGTTTCAACTGTGAGATAAAACCTGTAAAAAAATATCATGGTAAGTTGGCTCTTGACAAACTGTCATCTGAAAAATCCTGTTGAAGTAGCTTAATAAAAGTGTTGGGTTGAAACACCCCATGACTAGAAAGTTGTAAAACAACTGGAGAAGGTCCAGAGCCAAGCCTGACTTGCTCCAGATGATAGAGAGTGACAGCCAGACTTATTGTTTGCATTCCTGTCTCTGCCTTTTGGTGAGCAGTTTCCGCTCCAACCAAATCGTCTCATTTTTAATTTACTCTATTTATATGTCTAATGATTTAATATCACACCATACTAGTCTGGCCTTCAGGTGCCCTTGACACACATTTTTCTGACTGACCTTTCCATATACTATACATAAACCAGCCAGAAATCATGTATCTCCATAGGAGTATCTCAGGTGAGGATCATGGTTTTACTTCTTTCTCTAGAAACAGCCTTTTTCAAAGGCTCCGTCTGAAGGAGGCCCCCACCCCCGGCCACCCCATGTCTTCTGTAAGCTGTCCAGACATGGAGGCATCAGATCAGGTCTTCTAGTCATTCCTCTGCTTGCAAAGCAATCATTTACAGACGTTTGGTGTTTGGTCTGACGTCTTTTTGATGCCGAAGCTCCAGCCTTTGTCTCCGTGAGTCACTTGTCAGTAAAGCCTGTGGCACTCTAGGCTGGATTTCACACCTTCTGGAAGGGTTGCTTGTGATGTAAGTCATCGTAGGCTTTTTTGAAATGACCACCTCCCCCACCTCTCTATATGCCACGAGGAAACGGGAATGAGGGAGATCTGGGAATCTGATGCTTATTCAAGGCTTGTTTTCATTTGTCAGTATGTATCTTGTCCCTATGTGTTTGGAGCCAGGTTTTCCTCTCTGGGTACAATACTGTCAACTCACCTCCATGGTTGTAACGTTGCTGCTAAAAAAGAACCTGGATGAATGATCTCTGCAGAGTGTTTTGAGAACATCAGAATAAGAGGGAGAGGTTTTTGAACAATAAAGGAAGAAGGGAAAAGAAGAACTCATCATTCTTTGGTAGTTTGCAGATCACTTTTTCCCCCCAGAGGATCATTTCTTTAAAGTGCCACTTGACGGCTATGCCCAAGTCCGTCACAGTTGTAGAGATGTGCACTGGAGCAGTACAGGGTCAGGAGTCAGACTGGGTCATAAACCAGGCTTGTCCCAGCAAGGCATGAAATTGAGAAGTCCTTTTCCTTATTCTCCAAACTGGCACCAGTGACCTCACAAAGTATATATGGTAAGTGAAGCTGCTTTAAACCACAAAGCCTGAAACTATTTCCTTCTGAAAATTCAAACTATTTCCTTCTGATTATTCAAATTGCATATCCCATGGAAACTCTCTGCAATTTGAGGACTTGAGCAGAGGATAAAAATGTTGGGGTGAGCTAAGTCTAAGAACATCGTTGGTGGCCTTTCTAATGCAGGACCTAATGATCAGAGCCATCCTCATGGAGCAGAGACAGGAATGTACAGAAAATGTGACAGAAGAATCATGCACTTTTTACTTCACCCTCTTTTGTAAGGAAAGAAGGATGTATATTAGAGATTCTTCTTGGTGCCTTTTAAATCTTTTGCACTGGTTTTCACAGACCACCACTTCATGAAGAGCTTGTCACACACAGATGAATGCCCCGGATGGGAAGTCAGAAGTTCCAGCTCTTAGGAAACAGTAGGTGGAAGTAGAGTTTTTCATTCAAAGAATATGGGAAAAGGGGAGGGGAAATTGATATCCCATCTAAGGCTTCTGGGTCTCACAGGGATCCTTTTCATGTTCCTAAATCAGTCCAAGGGGGGTGGGGCAGGGTGCCAAAATGGGCTCATCAGTCACTCTGTGCATCCAAGCTGGAAAACATTTAACCCTGAGATGCAAATCATTTAATCATGCTGACTCAGTGGGGACCAAAAGTTGTGAACCCTTGGGATCCAGGAATTCCCAACATGATGTGATAATGCATTTCACAGCATGAACTTCAGATCTCTAGGACCCAGGCTGGGAAAAAGATGGCAGGGAATCTACATTCTCCTAAAGTTTTATCCTTCCCTCCAAATGCATTGAAAAGGAGGGATCCCCAAGGGGAACTCCCACTTCCCGCCCCCTCCACATATCTTTTTCTTTCTGTTTGCACCATTAGGTCAGGAGGTTAATGAAAATGCACTCTAAAATTATAAAGAGGATAAAGCCAGGCATGAATATTAGATTTCCACTGGAGTCTGAATATTCCATCTGCACATTTTTAAGAAAACCCTATTTGCTGAAAATCTTACAGCTTTGTCCACATTTTGCTTGGATATGTCTGAAGTGTTTAGGAATTTGGTAAATGCTAATTGCCTACCTTGGAAACAAAACTAGGAAGGCTGGTTGGTTCCTAGCTTAGACATGAGGTGTTGCAAGCTTTCTGTGTAGTTGAATAATTTGTCAGGATAATGTTGGGACCAAACAAGAGTTGGGGATTGTACTTTTCATTTTCTATCATGTATTTTTCCCCTCCCCTTTTTCTTTAGCTTTTTCGTCCATCTATCTTTTAATTTTTCTTTTTCTTTTACAGAATACTCTTATCCTTAAGGATGGACCTGTAAATACACAGCATTTCCTCTTGAGTCACTTAAAAATATTTACTTACTTCTTTGGGGCATCAATCCACATTAAAGGACAAAATTCATTGCACCAAACAGCTACTCTTAGAAAGTTGCTTTTACAGCAAATATTATAAAATGATGCTTTGATTGAAGGATGACATCTGACATTAACGTCCCGATTGCGCTCACTCATTCTGAAGGAATGGCTCCAATGAAAGTAAATTGCTGCTGAAGACAAACCAACTGGAAAAGACCCTTGTGCTTTTTTTTTTTCCTTTCTTTTTTTGTCTCTTAAGGTTTTCACAATGGCTTCAAAGGCAATGTGAATTAATCATTTGTTTTGACCCAAGAGCGGCAGAACTTATTTTGAAGACTTAAACAGGCAACACAAATGTAAACAGAAATCTGGGACTCCCAAATGCTAAAGTTGGAAGGAGTCAGTCTGAAAACATCAATTCTACTCAGCGTTTATTTTCACTTGAAGAGAGTGGAAATCATATAAATCACGGACAAAACGAGTTCTTCTTGCCTGGCAATTGTCCACATGAATCTGTTAACCTTTAAGTATAGATACAGAATTTTTTAATAGAAAGACAGGGCAATATGGCAGTTAGTTAGCAACTGATAGTGTAAACTACAGGAGATACAAAGTTCTGTCATATAAATTAATTGCCATTACAAAAAGGCAACTGCTTGAGCTAAGAAGGTACAAAAACTGGTAACTTCCATAAATATAACAAGAAGCTAAGTGAAGAAATACATAACAGACTGTTTTTCCTATATAATATTCAAATATGCAAACTAAGACACCTGTGGCACTTTACATGAAGTGGGAATATGACAGACCACGCACACCACCCTCCCACCCACCCATGTCCGTCCAGGCCCCCTCCCCTCCCCCCAAGTGGATTTCCCAAACACAGCAAATTCTAGGGTTACAAGGACAGGATGCTGCATGGAAGCAGCAAGACGGCGAGCTCTGAACTGCTAGACAAAGAAAGAGCCTTATTGACAGTTGTAAAGCATTAGGCGTCAGACAGAAACTTGTCAAAAACAGCTGTTGTTGGGTACTGATTGATAATGTTTTCATTCTGACGGCTGAGACACTGCAGACAGTCGTGGGTCTGAGAAGAAGCCCATCCCTGGCGCACACATGACACACACACAGACAACGGGAAGTCATTTAACAGATGGCTTAGGAGCACTCAGCTACGGGTCTTAAAAAGACAACATTCTACATTTAATGAACTTGCAGAGAAAGCAATGCCTAATAATCATTTATTTTTCATAGAAGATGAGCACAACAGGACAAAATAAAAGCAGGAATTGTGCAAGTGGTCATTGGAATACAAGTTTTGTGCTGCTCATGGGTTACATTTTAAAAATATTCCAGGATGCTGCAGACCAAATCTGAATATGAATCTTTTTTGACCCGTTTCATTAAAAAAAAAAAAAAAGGAAAGCTTAAAAGAAGTGTTCGATGTTTCAAAGGTAATGATTTCCTTAAAATTTACCCA
This sequence comes from Bubalus bubalis, assembly GCF_019923935.1. NCBI lineage: Eukaryota > Metazoa > Chordata > Mammalia > Artiodactyla > Bovidae > Bubalus > Bubalus bubalis. The sequence continues at coordinate 25,128,692 of NC_059175.1, read as the reverse complement.
CAAGATCAAACCACAAAAACTATCTGAATGACATATATCTTCTGGAGAATTACAAGGTATTACATCACCTTGTAACAGAATGCGCGTCTGTGGTATTTGGGAATCAGTCAATGGAAAAAAAATTCCAAACATGTTTTTATTGCTCAGGTGAAAGGAGCAGTTTTCTCTCATTTGTTCACTTTGCAGTTTAAATGGTCAAAAATCTATAAAATGTGCCAAAGGGTATTTTATCCATTAACTTCAATATCCATAGATTATTCCTGATTTAGAAAAAGTCAAAGGTGCCAAAACTTGGTAAAACTGTACATTTATCTCTGTATAATTTTATCATTTAAACTAAATGCAAAAAACAAAACAAAACAAAAAAACAGTTCCAAAGACTAAATCTAAGCCTGAAAATTATTTATTTGCTGCAGCCCTAGTACACTTTTAAGGGCATACTGAAACCCCTGAAAATAGAGGTTTATAATAGAAATACTGATAGACCTTTAATTACTGGATGGAGACATTGACAGACTCCATTAAACTACATTAGCACTTACTGAATGACTACACAGATGATTCTGCCTTTATTATCTTTGTCAAATCCACGTCAGCTTAAGCCCTAGCCAGTATAAACTATACTTCATTTGGCTGTTTTTAAAAAGTTTTGTCTATTATTTTAAAAATTACTTTCTCTATTTAAATCAGACGTAAGATTTTTAGAAAAAGGTTTTCAGAAACATATTACACTGCAGCTTGACTTAATGTGGAGTAATTTTTCCATTAAAAAAATATTTGAGGACTTGATGAAATAGTAATCAGTGATGCATGCACTGTGCCTAAATTTCCTCTAACTCTTCTCAAAAATGGAAATAATGTCTTTGCTCTTAACAAAGAGTGGACTGAGGGAGAGGGTACTGAGGGAGACTTTAGATGTAATAAAAAAAAAAATTAGGCATCTTGTCTTTAAGTTCTTTGAAGTCAATTTTACTATGGCAAGGATATTCCTTTCTGATAAGGTGATTAACTGAAGTTTTTGGTGCTTGTTTTTTCCCATATGCTGTAAGGCCAGTATACAAAAAACTTAAAAATAAGATAAAACCACCAAGAGACTTTGAAAATAATACACATATTATGGGGAATGCCAGTCACACAACACTCCACCCCAAACCCAGGGTAAATGAGCCAAGGTTCTCAGTCTCCCTGAGTCCTCTATAAGGGATTGATTTCTATGAGCCACAAATTCCATCCATTTTAGCACAGAGAAGAGCCGCTTAGAACAACAGAAGGAAGAGACATGAGGTGAAGATAATTAGTGGTAAACAGAGAATAAATTCTCTCTCAGTAGTGTGTACTTGACGGTAATGCCGATGATAAGTCACCTGATTTACAGAATATTCACTTTAGCAGAGAAATGAGAGTTTGAGATAATTGGAAGAAAACAGATACTGAAGCCATTACAGTCTTGATACCAAAATAAAATTAAAAGGAGAAACTAACATGATAGGTTCAAGGCCTTGTGGGAACCCATTTTCTTCACCAGATTTCACATTCTTACAGCTTCATGGTCTTTTTCTTCTAACAAATTTATCAGCTGAGAGAAGCTGTCTTTCAGTGCCTCCATGTCATCCAGTGAGCAGGGCTGCAGAATCCAGCGTTTTCCACGTGCAAGTGGTTCAAGTTCAAAATATTTTTTGACCTTAATTGGGGGGAGGGAGAGAAACAGATTATTAATTACATCAGAATCTTTCTCTTACTGAAATTTAGTGAGTTATGAAGTAGGGGCATTTTAAGAAGCTATGTGAACTTGATGTTCAGGACTTTCTAGAATCCCATCTGCAGCTCTGGTTATAACATGGGTTATACGTTGTGTTTTCTTTAGGGGTGAATGAACTGCTTGCGAGCTACCATTCCACCCATTCACTTAACAGCATGGGAGGTCTGATGAAGTCTGAGAAAGAATTATATGTACTACGGCACAGGTCAAAAATACACAGCAAAACACCAAAAAGTTGCAATTCAATCAAAGTAATTCTAGCAGAATGACTTTCATTATATGACCTTGCTAACTTACTAAACTGGTGACAGCCAATAATATGTACACTATCAATTACACAAGACAGTTATTTTGATTGAACATACACACAACAAAAAAATATAATTTAAATACGCCTTTGTCTCTCTCATTTAAATGTGTCTCTGCATGTGTTTCTGAGACCTGGGAAAGTGGTTTTCTAGTTAAGAGATGGAAAGTGAGTGCATGTACATACATATATATACTTATGTAAATATACATACATACATAAAGTCTCAGCTTTCTTTTCTTCCCAGTCATGAATTTTCAGGGAGAAAAAAATCAAGACTTTATAACTGTTTAGTGGGGTTTAGCATGTGCTATTGGAAAAACCTATTCTACTATGAACTGGTCACAAGTCACTCTTAGATACTGACTAAGCATACAGGATTACCGACTCTGGACAGCAAATAAATATCAAATAATCATGGTTTCCAGAAGTACTGATGATGTTTCTCTCAAAGGGTATGAAAAAGTACAAAGTCCATGAAGCTACATACACACACATGCACGCATGCACACTGTGTCACACAAGAACAGGATATTGTATTTTGGTAGCAGGGTTTACATTATATCAAACACAGTGAGTAGCAACAACAGAAGAAGTATTATTCAAAGACGTTCTTTGTCAACAAACTGAGTTAAATCCCATGTGCCATGGAGTTACCACTTGCCAAGGTGTTACCTTAATCAATACCTTGACCCAGAAAAAAAAGGTGTTGCAATCTTATGCCACTTCCAAATGTGGTTTCATTTTGACTTTATCATCACAAGTACCAGACTACTGTTAACAGCAGAGATACTCCATTCAAAGTGGTATTAATATGTGTGCACATTTTTTCTGTAAGAAGATATAAATAACACTAAGCTTTTACGGTACTTTAGGAATCCCAAATATGCTAACACTTTACATTTCAACTGTGTCCCAAAAGTCCTTCAAGGGATGTCTGCAAATTCATAATAAATACTCCTCCTAACAACCACAACAAAAAGCCCTTGAGAATGGAAGGACTCTCGTTAATTCTGATTCTGAAGAGTAATGGAAAGCTCATTTACAGATCAGAAAATGGGTCCATGACTTCAGAACAATTTTTGGCCAAGGTATTTTATAAATAAGAGGAATTCTCCCTTACGGAAAATGTAAGGTTCATTCTTTTAGTTTCTTTAGGGCAATAAAAATGACTTACTTCAATAAGAATCTGAAATTGCTTGTGCAAAGACCAGGACCAAGAACCCAGTTTGCCTCCTCAAGGGAGGGAGGGGCTGCTGGTCAGTGGACCACGGGAGCGGTGGGCCAGCATGGGGCGAGCAGAGCTGGCAGGAGCGACAGGTGGGGGACATGTTCAAATCGACAGCTAGAAGGAGGAGCTGGCTGCTCTAAGAGTTTAAAATCAGAGGCTAGTCTCTTTGATTATGCCACAAAGAGGGCTTCAGGTTGTGTCACAGAGGGAAGTTGTGCTTATGATGCAATATGCTATTTGATCAACAATGCCTCCCGTCAAGAGTGGACAGTTTGTCGGATGCAAATCTGGTACAGGAAGGAAGCTGTACTCTTGTCACTTTGTATAACTTCAAATCTAAAAGAATTGCATTTTAAACATTGCTAACAACTGGCAAGAGGACTAGTGGCAAGAAATCCAGTAATATTAAAGGCTAACACAGTATGCGCATATTACTAACACTACTTCCTCCAAATGGTTCATTTAAAAATTCACAGAATTCATCCTAGTAGCGTATTAACAAGTAACTTAAAAACAATGTCAGGAATAGATGTAGATAATTACAAAATATTATAACTTGTGATATTTGACAGTATGGATCAGATACAAAAGCACAATAAGGATTTTAGCTACTAGGCAACTGAAAATATAGTCTATGATGCAGGCACACTTGGAAAATAATAAAGATGTCCAAAGGTAGTTATGTTTCAGAAGTTGTTCCTGCTGAATATTAACTATGAGAAGGAAATGGAAGCTTTGATTACAGGGTGGTCACCAGATGAAGGAGCCTACTGGTGTTAAGCCGACAACTATGGCGGGTAACCTGAGATTTTCAGATCTGTAACCTAAGTGGGTATCTAATTCTCCCATATTCACTTTCAGTTCAGTTCAGTTCAGTCGCTCAGTCGTGTCCAACTCTTTGCGACCCCATGAACTGCAGCACGCCAGGCCTCCCTGTCCATCATCAACCCCTGGAGTTTATTCAGACTTGTGTCCATTGAGTTGCTGATGCCACCCAACCATCTCATCATCTGTTATCCCCTTCTCATCCTGCCTTCAATCTTTCCCAGGATCAGGGTCTTTTCAAATGAGTCAGTCCGTCGCATCAGGTGGTCCAAGTATTGGAGTTATAGCTTCAGCATCAGTCCTTCTAATGAATATTCAAGACTGATCTCCTTTAGGATGGACTGGTTGGATCTCCTTGCAGTCCAAAGGACTCTCGAGTCTTCTCCAACACCACAGTTCAAAAGCATCAATTATTCAGATCTGTAACCTAACTGGGTATGTAATTCTCCAATATTCACTTTACTGGTATCCAAATGACTCCACACCACTCTACATTTATAATATTTAAAAAACAAGTTTGGCATTCCAATGATATTCAAGTACAGTACGTGACTGTGTTTGCTGTGGGAACATAGCTTTTCACTATTCAGAGTTTTATGTTCCTAAAAACAAAGAGTACAATACAAAAGAGGGGAAGATGAAGACAATGCTCTGTCTTGAACTTTTTCTTCAGGATAAAATTTTAATTTTGTTTTCCTATATTAATCTGAAGAGCATATTTTACCACCTCCCCCCAGTACTACAATAAAAATTACCTACTCACACACTCGACTTGTCCATAATCGCTTTTTCTGTCCTTCTACATGCCAGAGTATGATTTTAAAGAAAGGTGTTTAAGTTTGACCAACATAAATCATATGCTTACATATTAAAGGTTAAAAAAACCTGCCTACGATGCAGGGATCTGTTTTTTATGATGAACATCATTTTTTAAAGGTTATTTTCTTATCAAAATAAACATTTAAAAAATGACTCAAGAGAAATGAATCCAACTCTTTTTGACTACTTTATCAGCTGCTTAAATGTCATGGCTAACTGGAAACTGCTGGAATTAGGAGCTGGTGGCTGTTTCACATTGGCTTCTGGCGATGGCACTTGGGGTAATGACATCAGAATACAGCTGCCTGGCAACCTGTGGTCACTGAGCTATTTTCGGGATGGCCACAGAGAGTGGGCATTTGTCAGTGGCCATGAATCCACCCTAGAGATAGGAAAACAAAGCCACCATAAGTTGCCAACCTATTTTAGCTATGTCATCAGGGCGCTTTCTTCCTTCATCAAACTGTGGGGTGACTTGCATTACTGCATTCCATTATCCACACATCGCATTTACTGTAAAGTCCTAATATAACAGGGACAAATCGGTACCCTCTCATTGCTGCTCATTGTAGCTGCTGTTAAACCTGTGACGCGTTGCACAGCATTGGGTGGGAGAGGTCTTTCAGGTGTCCCTGACTGGAGAAGTAACAAAATAATTCTTTCGTATGTAACGAACCTCTAATGAGGCTATAATGATATTCACTGTTTTGCCTATCTTGCCCTTCCTTCAAAAAACACATTCAAAAATTTTACTTTTGGGACTTCCCTTGTGGTCAGTGGCTAAGACTCTGTACTCCCAATGCAAGGGGCCTGGGTTCAATTCCTGGTCAGAAACTAGATCCTACACACCGCAACTAAGAGCTGACATGGCACCACTAAGGATCCCATGTGCCACAGCAAAGACTCCATGTGCTGCACCTAAGACCTGGTACAGCCGAACAAATAAATATTTTTAAAAAATTTTATTTTTAATTCCTGCAAAGCTGTTGTGACCAAATTTCTGGAAGTCATGTAAATAGTTTCTGAAATGTAAAGATAGGTCTTTCCTTTTTAAAAACCTGCAAATCGTATTTATAATGATAAGCTGCTTGTTTTTCTTCTGTTTTTATTATTATACCATGTAAGTAGTGCATGGTCTGAGTTGGCTTCGTTTTCCTTTAAACACTTTTGAGGAGCAGGGTCTACACCCAAGGGGTTACTGTTCTCATGTTACATGGAGTTGCTTTGTAAGCTCAGATATTTATAAACAGCACTTTGACCCACATTCATGTCTGTCAAGGTGCGACAGCTTTTTAGGATATGTGGGACTGTGTTGTGTACCTTAGAATATGCTACCCCTACTCCTAGCGAATGCAATGCCATTAGTACCAACCGGTCCCTGCTATAGCTAAAAGAATACTTCCTCCTCGCATGTCCAGAATATCACCTGGCGTAGTCCTGCTCCTTGGAGAAGGCAATGGCACCCCACTCCAGTACTCTTGCCTGGAAAATCCCATGGACAGAGGAGCCTGGTAGGCTGCAGTCCATGGGGTCGCTAAGAGTCGGACACGACTGAGCGACTTCACTTTCACTTTTCACTTTCATGCATTGGAGAAGGCAATGGCAACCGCACGCCAGTGATCTTGCCTGGAGAATCCCAGGGACAGGGAAGCCTGGTGGGCTGCTGTCTATGGGGTCGCACAGAGTCGGACACGACTGAAGTGACTTAGCAGCAGCATTCCTGCTCCTGCAGGTATCTCTTGCCCCTGTCTGGAGCTATTCGCTTATTTTTTCATACTTTCACCACTAGAGATAGAAGCTGGATATTTTCTTTCTTTTTTTTTTTATTGCTTTTTTAAGTCACACACTATTGTTATTGAAGTCACTCAGTCGTGTCCGACTCTTTGCGACCCCATGGACTGTAGCCTACGGGGCTCCTCTGTCCATTGGATTTTCCAGTCACGAGTACTGGAGTAGGTTGCTATTTCCTTCTCCAGGGAGCTGGATATTTTCTACCCTGATGCTTCCCCATACCCCCATCTACACACAATACATATGTTCTCTCTGCAGGAAACCAGCCGATTATAGAGGACCTCTCTTATCGCTTGGGGGGGATGTGGTAGGGAGAGGAGCTGAATAAGGAGGTTTGGAAATCTGCATCCTGAAAGCTGGCTTCCTATAGCTTCAGTCATGCAACCCCTACTTCTCGAACGAGCCTGGAGAGTGTTGCTCTAATGAGCTACCTGTGCCAGCGCTCCCCCTGCTAACATACAGGGTTCCACTGATTCAAGAGAATACTGTAAAACAAAAACAAAACAAAACAGAACAGCAGCCTGACAAGGGAATGGTCCTCGCCATTTGTGTTTTCAGATTACAAGTCCCCTCCTCATTCCTGGCTTCTTGGTGGCCATGTACAGCTTAGTGCTGCACAGTTTACTAAAGGCTTTTTCACTCAGAGCACTATGATTCTATCTCAGCTGAAAGTAAGACAGCAACTGATTCAAATAAAGAGGGATGTGACTATTTGGAATAATTCTGAAATCATGTACATCAATTTGAATATGAAGAATCTTGGTAGAAGATTGTTAAAAAAAAAAAAACAAACTTTAGGAATAAAGGCACCTTCTATCATCATCTTTTGTGAAGGAATCAGGACTCACAGAGTCTAGGTTGACAGCTTCAGCTCCTTCCAAACCGATAGTGACAGGTCAACAGATAAGACAGACAGTAGAGACGACAGGGTGAGGATTGTCAACAAAATTCAGAAAGCTGGGAAAAACTGCAGCTAGTGGATTTGCTGGGTAGAAGGGAAAGCTGGAGGATGATGCGAGAGAACACAGCTCAGTAACTGTCCTGAATTCAGTGGATTCAATAGGATTTCTTCGTCACAGTAATGTGTCCACTGCATGGTCTTTAAAAAGAACTGCATGAATAATGTTTTTTTGAGACAGGTTCATATTGATTCTTAACTCTTTGATAAAAGTATGGTCTGGGGGTAAGGGATAAATGAAAAGTTTGGGATTAAGAGATACATACATAATATAAATAATATATACATATATAACATATATAAAATAAACAAGGACCTAGTATGTAGTAAGAGAACTACATTTGTTATTTTGTAACAACTTATAATAGAAAAGAATATGAAAAAGAATATATATGTGTATATATTAAAGGTATATACTTAATGCACACATGAAATATGTATGTGTATATATATCTCTTTGCTGTACACCTGAAACTAACATAACATTATAAATCAACTATACTTCAATTACAGGTTTCCCTGGTGGCTCAGATGTTAAAGAATCTGCCTGCAATGCAGGAGACCTGGGTTCAATCCCTGGGTTGGGATGATCCCCTGGAGAAGGGAATGGCACCCCACTCCAGTATTCTTGCCTGGAGAATTTCAGGGACAGAGAAGCTTGGCAGGCTACAGTCCATGGGACTGCAAAAAGTTGGATACAACTGAGCAACTAACACACACACACACACTCTCTCTCTCTCTCCAATTAAAAAAAAAAGTTCTGTCTGGATGATAAATTTACCCCAGGGCTCCAATTAAGAAAGGATGCAAAGAAAGCCTGAATGTATCATAAAATGTGTAGGACATTGTCCATGACTGTTAAAAAGAGAGTGGGACTTGCCTTGGCTACAATCTAGCTCCTTACTGCAGTCACTCACTGTATTCACATGTCACACTGGGGAAGAACCTTTGTATTTAAATATTGACTCTGTGCTTTCTCTTTCCAACTCCAGACACAAGGATGTCGGATCATATGGGTCAAGAAATTGGCCATGGTTTGGAGAACTTACACCATGGAAATCTGCAAGAGTACCAAACTAGGACTTTTTCTTTCTAGAGAATTGGCTATTAAACTCTTACTAGCCCATCACTAAGTACATGCATCTTGTATGAATGTTTGCAAAGGGGTTCTCCAGCTTAGCTTTTTTTACTGCAGAAGTTCATGGAACAGGTTTCACTTGGTAACCTTCAACAAAGTCAAAGAGAACTTTGCCCAAGCCATGGCTCCAGGACAGGGTCTGGAGATGAAGTGGCTGGGCATCATTAAGATTCTTTGGAGTGCATTCTTGGCAGCTGGTTCAAAGAAAGGTTAGTCTAGAGAGAGCAGCACCAGCTGTTCTCCTTTTCATTGTACTGCTTGCAGGATTCTTAGAAAGGCACTAAATGTGTCATTAAAGGTAGAAATAAGCAATACAAGTAAAACCAATTTGCCACAGTCCCGAAGACATTACCACATAGAATAGATATTATTTCTTTTTACTGTAATAGGGACCAGAAAATGACAACTTGATGCTAACCAATATGACAATATTACTTTGGGGTTTATGTTTATAATGGACAATTGGTTTCAAGAACACTGGGTGTAAAAAAAAAAAATGTAGTTCTGATAATATGGCTTGTTTCTTAAGCAAAGTGCGGCATGTCTGACCTTGGAATAATTAAAAACCAGACAAATGACTGCAGGTTATGACCTGTGATTGAGCCTCACCCTTATTAGACGTCTTCTTGCCCAGGCAGTAACCTCTACGTGTACAGAATGCTCTATGTTGTGACAGTAATTATATAGAGACCCGGTATTTCACTGCACAGGAGGATTTAGCCTTCCCCAGAAGAGCCAAGTAAAATCATCCCATTTGCTTTGGCAGTGAGATTTAGGACCTGAAAAACATTCTTATTTGTGTTTAATTTGTTAACTGGGAATTACAGAGCAAATTACAATCTATTTTCTCTTTTTTGATATACCTGGGGGTGGAGGTGATTATTCACTTAGCCCCAAAGCTTCCTAGCAGATCATCACTGTAAAAGCCATAGACTGAGATAGGAGTGCTTCCTGTTTTGGGGGAGCAATGAAATATACCCGGTCTCTCCATCTATACCCTTCTCTACTCCAGTTATCCTACCTGGCCCGCTGCAGCTGGGGTGATTCCTGTACCCAGGCCTTGCTCCAGCTCCTGCTTCCCACCCCAGATGCCTCCATCCACAGGTGGAGAGGATCACCTCTGAAGATGCAGGAGATGTCCTCCTGTCATCTCAAGGGGAAGCCTTAATGTTATAGAAGAAACTTTTCAAAGTTTTGGCAAAACTAATACAATTATGTTAAATTTAAAAATAAAATAAAATTAAAAACAAAAAAAAACAAAGTGACCTTAGTCACAGTAGCCACCATTGGTTGCCCCCTCAGCACTTAGGCACTATGAATTCCCTGTAAATAAAGTTTTATTGGAACACAGTCATGCTTATTCAGTTATTTATGGCTGCTTTCATGATACAATGGCAAAGGTGAGTCATTTCCACAGAGACAGTGTGTCCTGCACAGCCTAGAAGAGTTACTATCTGGCCCTTTAGAGAAAAAAAATTGCCAAGCCCTGGCTACAGCCTCCTGCAGCTTCCTGCTCTGTCCAGCAGAGGCTCGAGGAGCACTTGGCAGGGGCCTCAGTGTGACCTGGCTTGCCAGCCCTCCTCCTCTCCACTGTGCCTCACACTCTAGGGGGACAGAGAAGTTGGCTTTTATAACCTGGCCAAGATCCACTTATAATTTCAGATGTTTTCAATTGTGGTCTAGCAGACAGAAGGGTCATCTCTCAGCAAAGCACTGCTTCTTTGCTCTCTGCATTCAGTCTGGGTTTCTTTCATGTGGAGACTTCCTAAAGGCCACAGATCTCCAGCGTGTGGGGCAACCTGTCAGTGTGAGGGATTTTGGTGTTCTTAGGATGGTTTTTAGTGCACAGAAATACCAGTTATTGTTACTTTGCAATTTTAAAAGAGACTATACCATTTATTAAATTTATAGTATCTGAAATGTAGTTTTTGTTGAAGCTATTATAGTCAACTTAAAAATCTTAATACTGTATTTATACATTTGTTAAATTTTAACAAATACATTCAAAAAACTTGAATTACTCTTTAGGTCCATTTCAAAACTTCATGTATAAGTGTAATATATTCCGTTTTCTCTTTAAGCATTTAGACTGTCTAAGAATCAAACATCCTGAAATAGTTAAGATTTTTTTTCCAATAAGAATTCTTAAAAATTTCTTCCATTAAATTTATATATTCAATGACTCTCAAGTTCTGGAATATTCTATTTACAAGTTTAAATTCTCATACCTCTCTACACAGGAGGCCAATTCTGATCACTTACATATTTTAAATTAAATTGTACCTGCTTTTTTTAACTTAGCATAATGCTTTCAAGGTTCACCATGTACAGCATGTATCAGTACTTCATCCCTTTTTACAGCTGAATGTTATATTATATGGATATGCTATATATTGTTTATCCAGGTTCACCAGCTGATGGACATTTGAGTTTCTTCTGCTTTTTTGGCAATAATGAATTCAGTTATATGAACCATTACTTTCTCTTTAAAACAGACATTATCAATAATTATTATATAAATTAATAGGTTAAGATATTCAGACTCACTGGGGATAAAGCAGCTCCACAAGTCTAATGTGAATTTCATTTTCACCCAGATTCACTAGGATCTTCTAGTTTTACTAAGGTCACACAGATTTTGGATAATTATTCTCCAATTTTTTTCATATGTATGAGTCAGTTCCTTGAGGGTACAGACAATGACAAAATGATTTTGTATCCTCTAACGTACCCAGTACAATGTCAGACATAAATGTACTCAGTACAATGAAAGTATAATGATACAGGCAACACAATATGTAGTCTATTTCATCCCACATTAAAATGTTAGTAATGGAGAGAGACTGAATATTGGAGAGAAGTTACCACTCTTCACAATTAATTAGGTGAAGGTTTAGAAGGTGGGATTTCATGAACAGTTTCAAAACTGTAGGCCTAAGTGATTTAAACTCTATTATATACAAATGCCTGCAGGCAGCTGCAGTGAATTGTTTTGCAAACAGAAAAGTAAACAGCCTATCATGGAAAACAGAACCCAGTCCAGAAATCCCAAGAACCACAGGACACTTACGTTTTGAGCTATTCCTTTAATCTATGTCCAAATAAAGCAACTAATTTTTATCTCAGACAATGGAAAGCATTGACATATGCGAAAAGAGAAGCATCAGTACACTTGTCTTCGCATGCAGGTGCAGGCATCGGACTTTTCAATAACATCTATAACGTAGCCATTAATTGAAGAGGCAGCCAGTTTCCAACAGCTCACCATTTTCTTTTTTCTCTTCTCTCCTTCCTTTATTCCACTCTTTCAAAACAGCATTCATTTTGGATGCCAAGCACTTCTAGGATGTTACACTTGCTTCCGCATCCTCTATGTTTGGGAGACATGAGTGTATGAGAATACTCATAACGATTTATCTTTATTTCAAGAAGGTAAATATTATAAGTAGGAAAAAAATCTACCTATGAAAAACTTTCTCCTGGCAAGAGAATATGGTTGTTTAGTCCTACCGATATGAATGAGAGCTAGTCAAGTATGTACTAGACAGGAAGGAGAGTTAATGAGTGAAAGCCCCAAACACATCAGAGACAGCCAATTAGCTTGTCTGAAACACAGGCTTGTAAAGCTATCAGTAACTTATAAAATGGTCTGCTACACACGAGTGAAATGTTGTTTAAATGGCTTGCTTAACTAGATGCATTCTCCATGAAATTGATTCTTTTAAGGTTATTTTTTTTTTAACTTAATGCTCATTAACTGTGTATATTGAAATGGCTGAGTGGGTGGGGGGGGGGGGGGGATAGATACCCTGCTACTGTAAAGCACATGTTGAAGATGTGAATTTCATAGTTTATGAAGTTAAGAGGTATTGGGAAAAGAAACAAACCTCATCCATTACCAACAATTCTGTCTGCCTCAGTAATTGAAATGGATCAATTCAATTAGATTATTCCTCCTCTGCCTAGCTAAATACTTAGACGGGGACTGGTAGATGTGCTCGGAGGACCTTCCAATCTGAGAATTTATGCTTCTGTGTTACAGAACTGCATGCTTTTCCACCATAGCCTGTGATTTTGCAAAATGGCATGAGAAAAAGAAGACCCTGAGCCTGGTATATTTCAAATCTAACATGTGCCTCAGAGTGCACATCAAATTTCATCCCCTAAAGATTTACTTTACTAAAACATTCACAGTAACTTGATGTTACCTGACATATGAATGACAATTACTATACTATTTCACACTTCAGATGTTTTTGAAAAACACTCATATATTTTTTAATTGGTTTCTGGCCATGCCTCATACTCAGTTTTTCCTGTTACTTAAGTCTCCGTGCCATAAATACACGTTGATCAATGGCTATCTGATCAGACAAGCAGGAGGACATGCTTTGATTTTTCAAGGTGCAGCTTCTTGCTTATTCAATATTGGTACCCTAATGTGCTTCAATCGGAGAAGGCAATGGCACCCCACTCCAGTACTCTTGCCTGGAAAATCCCATGGATGGAGGAGCCTGGTGGGCTGCAGTCCATGGGGTCGCTGAGGGTCGGACATGACTGAGCAACTTCACTTTCACTTTTCACTTTCATGCATTGGAGATGGAAATGGCAACCCACTCCAGTGTTCTTGCCTGGAGAATCCCAGGGATGGGGGGAGCCTGGTGGGCTGCCGTCTATGGGGTCGCACAGAGTTGGACATGACTGAAGCAACTTAGCAACAGCAGCAGCAATGTACTTCAATAAACCACTATCAGTTGGCCAACTCAAAGGATTCTTTGACTCAACAAAATATCAGGAAAAAATATATTTATGCAATGGTTAAGACACAGAAATCTTTAAAATGTAGTTTATCTATTCTGGTTATTTGGCTTTTCTAATGGACTTAATGTGTCCCTTACCTCAGCGTCACAGTTGTGAGGTGTAAGAAAGCAACAGCAGAAGCAACAAATCAAAATATTAATCTATGGAACCCAAATAAACATGTTTAATATTGGACTTGTGGTACTATGGCAGCATGCTATCCTAACAACAACAACATTTAGATGTTGGAGCAGATTCAAATTCTTGGGCCTTAAACAAGAGACAGACAAATATGGCAAGCCATGCATTGCTCAGCCGCCAATGGACGGTGCCAGTGGCCCTGTCCAGATGCAGAGATATTCAAAGGATATTCCTGTCAGCAGCTTGTCCTCTGGCTCCAGCAAGGAGCCACCATGGAAACACTGGGAGGGAAAGAAAAAACAGGAAGGCATGGAGAGGTGGGGGAGAAAGGCAGAAAAAGCTGACAGCTGCCTCAATCACACACCTGAGCAAGGGGAGCAGGTAACAAATGGCTTTGTAACAAACTGCCATGTTAGTTACAGGGAGAGAATTGCTTTTCCTGCTGGCGATCTAGTCAGGAGCCTAAGATCCTGGCAACTGAGAAACATGAGCTTGGAAAGAGGCTTGCAGGCAGCCTGAGGAAAGGAAAGCTAAGTGGTAATCTGTCCTGAGGAGTTTTAGCCAAAAAAGCCCACACAGGACTAGCTGAACTCGGAATAAAGCCTGTGAAATACAAGTCTGGAGAACATTACAATCAGACATAAAGAGAACACCAGAAATGAAGGTTAAAAAGCCATTGACTGGATTTATCACAGCACTGTGAGTGTGGCCTTGGGTCCTTGTTGTCATCCCAGGACTAGTCCAAACCATTAGCTCTCAACTGGGGAGAAGAGGCAAGGCACCTGTTTCCTTGCCTACCCACTCCCCCCACCCAGGGAAATGAAGCAACGTCAGGAGGTATTGTTGATTGTCACAACTTGGCAGAGGGCGGGTGGGAAGCGGGTGAAGTGGGTACTTGCTACAGGTATCTAGTAGGTAACAGTCAGGGATACTGCCAAACACCCTAACATACACGGGACAGCCTCCCCCTCCCCCCAACAAAGAGCTATCCACCCCAGACATCAGTAATGCAGAGGCAGAAAAACTCAACTCTGAACTGACCTTTTAAAGGCAAAAATCAAAGAAGAAAGCCCTGTTAATGAGTCAATGCATGGTTTATCAACATGAACCATCAGGCTCCTTCCCTGGAATCAGGAGATTTAGCAACTGGACTGGAAAGCTCCCCACGGAGGAGCACCAAAGGTCTATGGGACGTACTCTCTGTCCTCCTTTCTTCTTCAAAGTAGAAATCATTCGATCTTGGTAGGAGACCAGTGAGAATGTCAAACTGGCCTGAAACAAACGCTGGAAAGAAGCAGTCACATTTCTCTCACTCTCCATATTCACTCTTTTGAGCTCTGGGGATACAAAGGTGCACAGTTCAAGTTCCAGGCCTCATGGAGTTTACTCAGCAGTGGAAGAAACTGACAGATACTAAGTGAATATGTAAGTAAATAAAGTCCAGTGAAAAATAAGTGCCATGAAGAAAAAGAAAGCACGACAGAAATAATAACATTTACCATATAACTGATCCAAAAGAGGGACTGACGGTGTAATACAAGTTAAAAATCAAGCAGTCACAAATGAAGACAAGTATTTAGCTGGTTTTAAAACAAAATTTCATATAGTTATGATCAAAACTCTCTCAATTAACCGCCACTTAATTGTCTAGGATTAGCTGACTCTTCATCACCCTAATACAAGACAAGGATTAAAGCTGACTATACAGTTAACACCCATGCCTGGTGGATACCACACTGGAATGTTGATGCTCAACACTGGGGCAGTTGATGCTCATGACTGGGGCAGACTGCTCTCTGGCACATCTGCTCATTTCTGCTCCTGACTTATTCATAATTTTGCACTAAGGCAATCAGACTTGTTATTATCATTAAGTAATCTTGTTAAATGTGACACTAATGAGTGAAATGTGAACCTGAAAGGGGAATTTCTATTTCTACAGAAAACTAAATGGGATGGGTTCAAAGAAACCAAGAAAAAAGAGTCACTAAAAACAAACTGCTGTGGAATTAGATTTAGGTAAGACGACTCTAAAGGAATGGGAGGGAATGGGGGAAGACGGCTCCTCAAGCATCTTTAACTATGGTTCCACTTTAAGGAAACAAGAGCTGAAAATCATAAGTAAGGATTGTGTTTTATGCAGGAAATGTAATACAGAACTCTGACTAGTGGCCACATACTCAGAGAAAAGGCCTTGGACCAATATCAAAAGGTCAGTACCATTTGTATGTTTTAACTCAAATTACTTAGGGTATATATTTTATTTTTTTAATGACGAGATACTTTAACCAGTTCTTGATTACCAGTTCAGATCAGTCTGGATAAGAGAGCTTCTAAGTGTATATTTCAAATCACACATTTTATTCTGTCTGAATCAAAAGCCTTCTCAGAGGGGAAGTCATTAACACCCATTTCAGTCTGAGTAAAGAGTGTTGCATAAAATCATATCCACTGTCAGAATCAATATTAGAGTCTATCACCTCAAATCCTCTTGTGAAAGAAAGTACAGTATAAATAAATAAAATTAAAATACTCAAATCCATACTCATACATACCCACACCCCTGCAGTCTCCTAAAGAAACAGTTTTATTTGTGAAAGCAAATTACAGTTAAAACTGGATTCCTCATTATTAAATACAATGCTGCTGCTAAGTCGCTTCAGTCGTGTCCGACTCTGTGTGACCCTATAGACGGCAGCCCATCAGGCTCCACCATCCCTGCCTGGGATTCTCCAGGCAAGAACACTGGAGTGGGTTGCCATTTCCTTCTCCATTGAATACAATATCCTTAAAAAATAATAAACATTTAGGGTTTGGATCTAGATGGTACAGTAAGAGGTTGTAGAGTTCACCTCCTCTCATGAACACATCAAAAATATATCGATATCTTTAACAGTTCTCACTGAAAACTAACCAGAAACTGGCAGAAGGACTCTACAACTAAGGCTATAAGAAAGATAACACAGGTGACTGAGTAGGAAGGAAAGGAAAGCGATCAGGTTGTGATCTGTGCCTCTGGGAGGAAACTCAGAAGAAAGAGATTACAAGGGTGGACAGTTGCCTTGGGGAGTGAACCATGTTGGGTGTCCCAGTCCACCTGGCTTTTTGGAAGACTACTGAGACCAACAGAAGGACTGTGGGAAGCCTGAACTCTACTCCTGAGAAACACATGGCTTGCCCTGGGGCAGGGTGGAGAGAGGTCTGCTCTAGGATGCTGGCTTTCCCATGACTCCCTTGTGGGCTGTAAGCTCCAGCATGAGCTGAGTCAACTCTGCCCGATCACTCCATGTCACAGCATGGCACTGCATCTGGGGTGGCCAAGACTGGAGAAAAGATTCTATCTTGGTATGCAGAGGCACCTGGTCCAGACATAAAAGGAAGAATTTACATCTATCCTCAAACTATTTTCAAAAAACTGAAGAGGATGGAACACTCACAAATTCATTCTATGAGGCCATCATTACTCTAATACCAAAACCAGAGAGACATTACAAAGAAAGAAAATTAATAGGCCAAAATCTTTGATGAATATAGATGCAAAAATCTCCAGGATACAGTAAGTTCTTTACATGAGTTTTGTTTGGAGAGTGTGTTCTTAAGTCCAATGTCTTCTAAAGTCTGACAAAATTAGTGTAGGTACCCAACTAACACACTCAGCTATACAGTACTGTACTATAATAGGTTTATAACACTTTTCATACATATAATACATAAAAAACAACACAAAAATAAAAACATTTTTAGTCTTACATTACAGTACTTTGAAAAGTACAATAGTACAATAGCTGGCATACAGGGGCTGGCATCAAGTGAACAGGCAAGAAGAGTTACTGACTAGAGGAGGGAGAAGATGTGGGAGATGCTAGAGCTGAAAGATTGTCAGCAGTAGGAGACAGAGGGCAAGCTACAATTTCACTCACACCTTACATGACTTCCCTGATAGCTCAGTTGGTAAAGAATCTGCCTGAAATGCAGGAGACCCTGATGCAATTTCTGGGTCAGGAAGATCCGCTGGAGAATGGATAGGCTACCCACTCCAGTATTCTTGGGCTTCTCTTGTGGCTCAGCTGGTAAAGAATCTGTCCTCAATGCGGGAGACCTGGGTTCGATCCCTGGGTTGGGAAGATCCCCTGGAGAAGGGAAAGGCTACTCACTCCAGTATTCTGGCCTGGAGAAAACTATGGATTGTATAGTCCATAGGATTGCAAAGAGTCAGACACTGCTGAGCGATTTTCACTTCACTTACATGACTGGACATGTGAATGCTCGTCTGCATCTTGGAAAGTTCACAACTTAAAGGTTCATATGTAGGGGACTTTCCGTATTAGCAAAATGAATCCAACAATATGTAAAACTGATCACATAATATGATCAAGTTGAATTTATTCCAAAGATCCAGGAATGGTTCAGTATTAGAAGTCCTAACCACAGCAATCAGACAAAACAAGGGGTTCAAACTGGAAAGGAAGAAGTAGAATTGCCACTATTTGCAGATGCCATGATATTTCATGTAGAAAACCCAAAAGTATCCACCCTAAAACTATTAGAATCAATAAATGAATTCAGTGAAGTTGAAAGATATAAGATTAATATACAGACGTGTCGCTTTTCTAGAGACTAATAATGAATTATTCAAGAGAGAAATTTTTTAAAAATCCTGTTTAAAATCACAGGAGGAAGAACACTTAGGAATAAACTTAACCAAGGAGGAGAAAGACCTACACTCGGAAAACTATAAAACACTGATGTAGGAAATTAAAGATGATACAAAGAACTGGAAAGATATACTGTGCTCTTGGATGGGAAGGATTCATATTGTTAAAAGCAATCTATAAATTTAGTGCAACCCCTATCAAAATGTCCCATGATATTTTTCACAGAACTGGAACAAACAGTTCTAAAATTAAATGAAATTACAAAAGGCCCAGAATTGCCATCGTAATACTGAGAAAAAAGAACAAAGCTGGAGGTATCACCCTCTCAGACTTCAGACTATACAACAAAGCTTAAGTAGTCAAAACAGCATACTGCCGGCACAAAAACAGCCACACAGATCAATGAAATAGAATAGAGAGGCCTGAAATAAATTCACGTCTAAAGTCAATGAATCTACGACAAAAGAGGCATGAATATACAATGGAGGAAAGACAGTCTCTTAAGTGGTGCTGGGAAAACTGGACAGTTTACATGTAAAACAGTGAAATTAGAACATCTCCTCACATCATATATAAAAACAAACTCAAAATGGATTAAAGACCTAAGTGTAAGACCAGAAACCATAAAACTTCTGGAAGAAAACACAGGCAGAACACTGGACATAAATTGTAACAATTTTCTTTTGGATCTATCTCCAAAGGCAAAAGAAATGAAAGCAAAAATAAGCAAATGGGACCTAATTAAACTTAGAAGCTTTTGTAAAGCAAGGGAAACCATGGAAAAAACAAACAAAAATCACACTACAGAATTGGAGAAGATGCTTGCGAATTATATAGCCAACAAGGAATTAATAACTAAAATATATAAACAGCTTGTACAACTTCATACCAAACACCCTGCCCCACAAATAACCCAGTTTAAAAAAATGAGCAGAAGACCCAAACAGACATTTCTCCAAAGAAGACATACAGATGACCAATAGGCACATGAAAAGATGTTCAACACTGCTAATTATCAGGAAAATACAAATCAAAACAATGAGAATCACCCCAAAGAGGTCTAAACGGCCACCATCAGAAAGAACACCTAGGGACTTCCTGGCAGTCCACTGGTTAAGACTTTACCTTCCAATGTAGGAGACGCAGGTTTGATCCCTGGGCAGGGAGCTAAGACCCCACATGCCTCATGGCCAAAAAGCCAAAACATAAGGCAGAAGCAGTATTGTAATAAACGTGATAAAGACTTTAAAAAAGAACACATACAACAAATGCTAGTGAGGATGTGGAGAAAAGGGAACCCCTGTACACTGTTGGGAGGAATATAAATTGGTGCAGCTACTGTGGGAAGTGGTATGGTAGGTTCTCAAAAAACTAAAAATAGAACTAACGTATGACACAGTAATTCCACTACTGAGCATATATCTGGAAAAAGGAAAACACTAATTTGAAAAGATGCATGTACAGCAAAGTTCATAGCAGCACTATTTACAATCCCCAAGATACGGAAGGAAGCCAAAGCCATCATGAGCTTACAGATGTGGTATGCATGTGTAATGGAATATTACTCAGCCATAGAAAGGGATGAAATTCTTCCATCTGTGCAGTGTGGAAGGACTAGAGAATACTATACTTAGTGAAATAAGTCAGAGAAAGACTAATACTGCCTGATATCACTAATATGTGAAATTTAAAAATAATGAAAGTTAACGTATAGAGCAAAGCAGAAATAGACTCAGATTAAAAATACCCAACAAACTAGTGGCTACCCAGTGGGGAGAGTGAAGTGGGGGTGGCACATTATGGGTATGGAATTAAGAGATACAATGTACAGAATGGGGAATTATACCCATTATCTTATAAAACTTTTAATGGAGTATAAACTAAAAATACTCAATCACTTATGTTGTCCACTTGAAACTAATGTAATATTATAAATCAATTATACCTTGATAAAAAAGTATAAATGATAAATAAAAAGTTGTTCTTAAAAAAATTACATTATTTTAAATGCATTTGTAAAATACTTCCTAAGTAGAACTTATTCCCATTTTCTAGACTCAGAATTATATAGCATATCCATCAGGAAAATTTCCCTGACCTTCTCTTAGCACATCCTTGACTACTATCTCCTACACTTAACAGTTTTCTAGGGACTAGGCAATATTAGTGTTTCTCACAGTAGTCCTATTTTACCCTGAAATTATTATCTGTTTCTTTCTACCCTTACCAAATTGACTTCTCCATCAGTAAGATGGCAATTCTACCAGAGCACTTGAAAACAACAATCATAGGATGACAATCCCTGACAAATGATAGCTTGTGCTAACAATTTTTCACTAGAAGGTAAGCATAAATAATAAAATAATGTAAAATGATGCATGTAAATGATATTTACCTCTCTGAGTCCACAAATTTATTTTCAGTGAATGATATCTTGTCTTCATCATATTTAACATAAGGGGATCTACACTTTGGAGTCCTCAATATATAGGGTTTGTAAATTTTAGAAGCCTATTTATGTCATTGAATCTTTTATACCAAAAGAGAAGATGAAATTACAGAGAAATAAGGGTATGAGAAATAAATCCTTGCCTATTTGACTGCAGTTTCTTATCCAGACATAACAGTACATGTAACCTGCATGGTGGTGGTGGTATAGCCACACAGTTTGCATAAAACACATGGGCAAGTTGAATTCTCTTACAGTTGCTGAAACAGTTGAATTCTGACTTTTTATATGAAGCCACAGACACTAAGTATGTAGTCACCTGGTCAAAGGTGGACCTGCTTTTCGGTGCTGTTAGAAGGGATAACCTGATTTGATAAACTGTAAAGATGCCAGGTGTCTGGTATGACCTAAGGAGGCCAAGGCTTGGATCAATAACTAAGAGCACCGTGTTCTGGCATGATGCTTGCTCGGTTCTGACATGACCACTAACACTGTAAATCATCAATGCATAGTATATTTCCTATACAACCTGGAGAAAGAGAAGGAACCAGGACAGATAAACGTGTACCACACAATGGGTGGAAGTTCTTAACATGAGATGGAAATGAAAGTGAACTGAATTAGCTGTTCCTTCTCCCTCCCTCACCCACCTCTTTCTCTCCCTCCTTCCTTCCCTCCGTCCCCTCCTCCATCTCTCTCTCTTTCAATTTAGGATATTAAGCCAAGGACTTATTTAAAGCACTGAAAGACATAATTAACTAGCACTCATGAAATAATTGAAAAGAATTCCCTCAATGAGCAAATCACTCTATCCTTACAGGCAAGGCTTTGGAGTGGCTTGCATAACTCTCTTTAACGACTTTTATATTTTAATGAAACACTATAAATTAGACTATTTTAGTTTAGGTTTCAAATTCACTTGCGCTGCATAATAGATGTTTAAAAATCTTCCTGTATCTGCACAAAGCATAAAAAGCTCTTCTGGAAAATCATGAACTCCATACATACCCAATATTCCCCTCCCTATTTCCCCCTACCCCCAGAATCCTTCCCATCTGCCAGCTGGGTTTCATTTTAAGAATTTCACACTGAATATAAAGTGCTATTTTGACCATGTGGCTCCAGAAATGTGAATTTATAGTCTATTCAGACCGTACGCAAGTGATTGACAGAGAGGGGATTAACCAACTGGATGCGATGAAGCCGCTGCCTCTTCCTTCAGGTTCCTTTAAGCTTCCAGGAAAGGGGGCCATACTTACAGTTTCATTGAGACTAGCAAGAAGTATAGTCTCCTAACAGGGGTCTTACTTTTCACATCACTGCTTAATGGCCTCGACCTTGGAACTCTTTTCTCTATGCTCCTATACCTCCCACACTCCATGTATTTCCCCACATGTAAGCAAGAATACTACGGTTTACTTTCTTAGACATCTTCTGCAATGATGTTCATCTACTGACTCATATAACACATACCTGTAATTCCTGGTTGTCAGGTTTAAGACTAAAATTCTGGGAAAGTACGTGTGTATATTTGATTTTCTTGAGAAAAGGCTAGAAATGACTAACAAACATGGAAAGACTGTCTAGGCTAGTATTTCAGAGATCGTTTGAAAGTCTTAGGCATCTAGTAACGTTTCAAATACCATTGCTATTTAAGTTCTACTACAAAGTAGTGCTTTTAAAAAAAAGTTAACATCTTGTTTCAGATTTATCATTCTCAAGTATTTTATCATAGACATTAAAGTGATGTTATAACTCTATACTTAAGATTTGCTAAATCTTTCTTTTTGCAACTTTAGGGTCATGCTGTTCCTAGGACTGTGTATACTCACTAAATGGACACTAAGTAATACTATAAAACAGATTACTTCTCTATTTAATAAAAGCTCAATGAAAGGATATTAAAGTGTTGAAATTTGAGAAGGGTGTGTAGAGTTAACTTAGATTTGATGTTGTGATGCTGGAGTCCTTACAAATAGCTGTGAAAAGAAGAGAAGTGAAAAGCAAAGGAGAAAAGGAAAGATATAAACATCTGAATGCAGAGTTCCAAAGAATAGCAAGAAGAGATAAGAAAGCCTTCTTCAGCGATCAATGCAAAGAAATAGAGGAAAACAACAGAATGGGAAAGACTAGGGATCTCTTCAAGAAAATCAGAGATACCAAAGGAACATTTCATGCAAAGATGGGCTCAATAAAGGACAGAAATGGTATGGACCTAACAGAAGCAGAAGATATTAAGAAGAGGTGGCAAGAATACACAGAAGAACTGTACAAAAAAGAGCTTCATGACCCAGATGATAATCACGATGGTGTGATCACTAACCTAGAGCCAGACATCCTGGCATGTGAAGTCAAGTGGGCCTTAGAAAGCATCACTATGAACAAAGCTAGTGGAGGTGATGGAATTCCAGTGGAGCTATTCCAAATCCTGAAAGATGATGCTGTGAAAGTGCTGCACTCAATCTGCCAGCAAATTTGGAAAACTCAGCAGTGGCCACAGGACTGGAAAAGGTCAGTTTTCATTCCAATCCCAAAGAAAGGCAATGCCAAAGAATGCTCAAACTACTGCACAATTGCACTCATCTCACACGCTAGTAAAGTAATGCTCAAAATTCTCCAAGCCAGGCTTCAGCAATATGTGAACCGTGAACTTCCTGATGTTCAAGCTGGTTTTAGAAAAGGCAGAGGAACCAGAGATCAAATTGCCAACATCCGCTGGATCATGGAAAAAGCAAGAGAGTTCCAGAAAAAGCATCTATTTCTGCTTTATGGACTATGCCAAAGCCTTTGACTGTGTGGATCACAATAAACTGTGGAAAATCCTGAAAGAGATGGGAATACCAGACCACCTGATCTGCCTCTTGAGAAATCTGTATGCAGGTCAGGAAGCAACAGTTAGAACTGGACATGGAACAACAGACTGGTTCCAAATAGGAAAAGGAGTACGTCGAGGCTGTATATTGTCACCCTGCTTATTTAACTTATATGCAGAGTACATCATGAGAAATGCTGGACTGGAAGAAACACAAGCTGGAATCAAGATTGCTGGGACAAATATCAATAACCTCAGATATGCAGATGACACCACCCTTATGGCAGAAAGTGAAGAGGAACTACAAAGCCTCTTGATGAAAGTGAAAGTGGAGAGTGAAAAAGTTGGCTTAAAGCTCAACATTCAGAAAACGAAGATCATGGCATCCGGTCCCATCACTTCATGGGAAATAGATGGGCAAACAGGGGAAACAGTGTCAGACTTTATTTTTGGTGGCTCCAAAATCACTACAGATGGTGACTGCAGCCATGAAATTAAAAGACGCTCACTCCTTGGAAGGAAAGTTATGACCAACCTAGATAGCATATTCAAAAGCAGAGACATTACTTTGCCAACAAAGGTTCATCTAGTCAAGCCTATGTTTTTTCCTGTGGTCATGTATGGATGTGACAGTTGGACTGTGAAGAAGGCTGAGCGCCGAAGAATTGATGCTTTTGAACTGTGGTGTTGGAGAAGACTCTTGAGAGTCCCTTGGACTGCAAGGAGATCCAACCAGTCCATTCTGAAGGAGATCAGCCCTGGGATTTCTTTGGAAGGAATGATGCTAAAGCTGAAACTCCAGTACTTTGGCCACCTCATGTGAAAAGTTGACTCATTAGAAAAGACTCTGATGCTGGGAGGGATTGGGGGCAAGAGGAGAAGGGGACGACAGAGGATGAGATGGCTGGATGGCATCACTGGGTCGATGGACGTGAGTCTCGGTGAACTCCGGGATTTGGTGATGGACAGGGAGGCCTGGTGTGCTGCGATTCATGGGGTCGCAAAGAGTCGGACACGACTGAGCGACTGATCTGATCTGATCTGATGCTGTAGTCAGTCTCAAAATTAATGAGCACATCTAAGTTTGTATTACACACACACACATACACACAAAGTTGACACAAGCTGACATCAGAGAAAAGTCAACATCATCAGAAAAGTATAAGCTTATCACATCCTGTCAAGTTTGGTCCTGTCTAGAAAAGGAAAGGTTCTGTTTGAAGGTAGGGTCTTTTTAGCTTCTAAATTATTCTAGAGAATAATAGAGAGAATAATGCCTCCCCTTTGTTCTCCCAGGAGAAAAACAAACAAGTATTCTATAGAAACTCAATTATGCCTAGGGGAAAATTTCTCCTACTTGCAAGCACAATAAATAAGACTCCATTAAAAAAAATCACCAATATTATACATTTAAGTTTTAGACACATTATATGAACAGTTAACATTATATGAAAGTTACTGGAGCATAGAGAAACGTATGGAAGAAACCACGTCAAACTGATAACACTGGATAGTACATTGGGGAATCAATGGAAAGCAGATTCTTAACTTTTTCTTAATATCATTCTTGAATTACTGAGCTTGACACAATAAGGCCCCTATATAGTTCTTATACTTTAAAAAATTAATAAAATAAAAACATATATATGAACATCAAAGAACAGAAAGGACATTTAAGAACTAAAGCAATAATACACCCATATGCAGAAACACATACAGGGAGGTAACCTGGTTTACAGTAGAAGTGCAGAAAACACAGTGTTGTACAGTATGAAGAAAAGATTTCAAGAATAAAAATTCTCATGTGATAGTTACCTACTCATGTGACAAAAAGAAATACAGTTTTTTTTCTCTAAGAGTGTATTTTTAAATTTTTAATATAATTTTTTAAAGTTACACTCCATTCAGTTATCACAAATATCGGCTTTGTTGCCCATGTTGTACATCCATACAGCCTATCTTACATACAATAGTTCATTCGTACCTCCTACTCCCTCACCCCTATCTTGCCCCTCCCTTCTCTCTCCCCACTGGTAACCACTAGCTTGTTCTCTGGAATATAGTTGTTTTCTATCAGTTAATTATGGATTTTTATCATATCTAAGCATTTGGGGGATTTAACTTTTAAATCAATGACAATTTATTTAAATTAAGAGTGTGTCCACTTCTGGAAGATGGGTGATATTCTAGGGAGTCAAGACCTGAGTCAAGACACTCAGGACTCTCAACTTTCACAGTTGAAAATCTGGCACCTCTCACCAGGCTACAAAGTTCACATAGGGATTTTCCACAATCAGCAGAATCAGTGCGTCACATCCTAGACAGGAATACCTTCTTTTCTTCATCAGATCCCTTTTTAGAGAGAAGTAACATTTAGAGAAGATCATTTAAAGGGCCAGCCCATCCATCCTCCTTTACTGGATATCTAATGCTATCTTTGAACGAAGTTCAAGTAGAGCCTGCTGAAGGCTATAAAATAACTCTACTCCATGGCATTCTAATACCAGGGTCTTAAATTTAAAGTTGCCATACAAAAAAGCCACAAAAAATTCAGATCTACATTTGCTATAAAAATGTTGTCATAGATGACTCATTAAATTACTCAGTGTCTCCCACAGAAAATCTTTTTGAATTGTGTAGAACGGTCGTTATCTTCCCTGTGGAAGACACATCCTTCCTCTTTTCCAACAATGAGAATCAGATCATAGATCATGATTGCCCCATCTTTTTGTTTTTCAGAAACTCAGAGCACTAAATATAAAATCTAATTTAAGCAATTATTGACCCATAGGGTTGGTGTTATCACACTTTTGTTTTCTTTGTCCTTATCTTCTATTTCATTTTTTAATTATTATTATTTCCATGTGAGTCCCTTTAAGTTCTCTGAGGGAAGAAGTAGTGGACTATATATACACAAATAAAAATAAGGTAACATTTCTGTCTGGAGTTGAATGACAACATTCAATCACTATCTCCTTGCTCAGTATTTTTACTTAACAGAACATACCAAGCTTCAGTGAAAGTCACCAGTCTCAAGTCATTTTTACTATTTTAGGGGTCCCTTAAAAGTACCTGTTAACACTATTACCATGGAGCACAAACTCTAATTTTATCAGAATTGTTTCAGTATAAGAAGCCTCAACAGAAGCTAATTCATTTTAAGATTTTATGTACCATTGTAAGAAGAAAAGCTTCAGCAGATCAAATCCCTTACAGAGAAATTTAAGGAACTGTTCAATTTCTTATTGTATAAAACAAATGATGTTTAAAATACCATTTTCAGGTTTTTTTCTCTTGTTTTTTAGGTAGAGGTAGTGCTCACATAGAGTCCCCCCCCCCCATGGTGTTTTTTGGGGGTGTTGGAATTTTAACTGTACTGTCAGCTTTTTATTACCATCTAGGTCAGACATCAGAAGTCATCTGGCATTTTTAATGTCACAGGATCAAACCCAATAATACCTTCCAAAATACTCTTTCAGTCATAGTACTTTAGCCAAACTCTCTGAGATACATAAAATCTGCCTTTATTTCTTTTTCGCCTTCCTTTTTTTTTTAAGTCTTTATTGAACTTGTTACAATATTGCTTCCGTATTATGCTCTGTTTTTTTGGCCATGAGCCATGTGGGATCTTAGTTCCCCAACCAGGCAGGGATTGAACCCACACCCTCTGCATTGGAAGGCGAAGTCCTAACAACTGGACCACCAGGGCAGTCCCTTCATCTTCCTTTTAAATAATTCCTTTCAGTAATGCTAGGAATCCCAAGTCTCTATCTGTCTTACTATATATCAAGTATTCTTTTAAGACTTAAAAAATTATGTTAGCTCATTAACCCTCACATCAACCCACTGAGGGAAATATTATTATTCCCTTTTTCAAAGCCAAGGACTGGGACCTGGAGAGGCTGTGTGCCCAGGCTACGCTGGTGGGACCTGAAGCTGGTGGCCTGGCCCCAGAGCCTGTGCACAGGGCTGTGCTGCCTGTCAGCATGGCACACACTGACAGCCCACCAACACCAAAGGCATGGGTCTCCACCAAACCCAATGATTAATAAAAGGCAATGAAATCCAACAGTATGTATCTCTAGGCACTGTAATAGGGCTGAGATAAGACGTGGTTGCAATACCTCCTGAAGTTTTAAAAAACAGACCACATTGACAGCTATCCCTTACAAGCGTGCTAAGTAGAACAAAGTACTTCTGGCCATAGAATTCTTCTTAATATCCTTATATTTCTTCACCATCATCTTCATGGTACCCACTCCCCCAAAGGACAACACTGAATGTATTGACAGATAACACACTGAAATAGTAAAAGTTTCCTGGTGGCCTCCTATATGCCATGGGGTCCCCTGGAGGTGAAAGATTAGTAGAGTGTTGTGGACTCTTCATGATCTGGATTGGACCTACTCATTCATTCATTCATTCATTAGAAATTCATTAGAGACCTACTACTACTCCTACTAAGTTGCTCCAGTCATGTCCGACTCTGTGGGACCCCATAGATGGCAGTCCACCAGGATCCCCCATCCCTGGGATTCTCCAGGCAAGAACAATGGAGTGGGTTGCCATTTCCTTCTCCAATGCATCAAAGTGAAAAGTGAAAGTGAAGTGGCTCAGTCGTGCCCAACTCTTCGCAACCCCATGGACTGCAGCCTACCAGGCTCCTCCGTCCATGGGATTTTCCAGGCAAGAGTACTGGAGTGGGTTGCCACTGCCTTCTCCCCTTAGAGACCTACTACTGAATAAATTAAGTCCTGATGAGTCATTAGGAAACTCACACATCCCAACATTTGTGGTCTTACCACTTAATTTTGTTTTGCATTTCAAAAAGATTTACCTCTAACCCAAACCTCTGATATTCAGAAATCACTTATTCATATTTATATGAAAGCAAGCACTACAAAAGAAATCCACAAAGCTTCAGTTTGCTCTGGATTCAGTATCCTAGTGGAAGACAACAGTTTTCACTTTCTTTTCTTCTGGGGAACAAAAGCATCAGATAGGAAAATCTGTACCTTTGGAAAAGAAGCAGCCGTTCGTTCTATAGAAGGCCCCTGAAAGTAAGCAGATAAGGGAAAGGGGATATCTGAACTTGCCTGAAAAAGCCTTTTAGGTCCAATGTACCAACTTATTTGAGAGTTGCAACTCATTAAGTGTGGCTCTGATATCACTTCCGACACGAAGATTAGTGGAACATACCAATAGACTGAATCATCAAATTCTCTTAGCAATTTGGACATAGCCAATTTGATGGAGAATGATTCCAAAGGCCCAAGCCTGTGTGGGATTCTGGTAGAGATAAGATATAGACACCTTTGAGACAAGGGCTTCATTCTTCAGAAATGGAAGCTCAAACTGAGAACTTTTCATCAACATTACCATCAGTGTTTATTAGGAGTCTACACACACTCTGTGGGCACTAACCAAACACATAAACTCTGAAGTCTCTGTATTCACAAAGCACATAAATGAAGAAAGCAACCTCATCCCCTTCCTCTTCCAGCAAACAGTTCTCTTTTTAAAGAATGCTACTAGTTTATGTCCTCAAATCTTTACTGATTCAGAAAATAGTGCTCTTCAGGTTTCTGGCTTGAGAAAGTTCAGCTATGCTGAATTTTTCTGCTACTTAGTAAAAGTTGCTGGATCTCTGCATTGCCTCTAGAAGGAATTCACATTGCTCTAATCCCTCATTTATCAACCTTCTTCACCAGAAGAGTGAAGGGAAATCTTTTGCTTCTTATTTTATGAGTCTGTGAGGAGTGAACTGGCAATCAAAACTGAAGCAAAATTTCTCAAAACACTTGGTAAATAGACCTAAGACAGAACTGTGCTTACACGTTTTGCGTATGCTAAGCTATCAATCTTTAATGGAGACTGGAAAGAGGCTCTGAATTTCCCATCCTTAGAAATCACATGGCATATGAAATAAGAACATATGGCCACAAGATAGCTGAGGCTTCAATTTGTACCACAGCCAAGAATACTAGACACCCAAGTGTATAACTACTGATGAATTAAGGAATAATGCAGAGAATGTGCCGAGAGAAGGAAAATATAGTCTGAGTTGGAAAAAAGCAGACATTTTAAAGGTATCTGGCAATAGGTTATATCAAAAATATTTACATACATGTGATAGTAAGGGTGATTTAGATTAGAGGGGCATAGGGTGACGAGGCATCTCAAACTCAGCAGAATTTCAATAATTTTCAAAGATGATAGTAAGGTTTTTAAAAATGGAAGCAGGGGATTGCATACTTAATATACATAAAGCTCTTAAAACCTGGTTCAAAAGCAACAGTGAGCAATACAGGCCCATGACAAATATCTAGCAAATGAAATGAAAGAGTCTGAATATCTGAAAGAATGTTAAGTATTCAAAGCAGATGAAATTTTGAAACAGTGTTCATTTGAGGAACTGATTGGAACCTATACCCTAAAGGGTGAGAGGTCTGATATGTGAGACTGACAGTAAGGGAAAAAAATATCCTTTGAAGGTCCTTTAAAGTGAAAGTCTTTTAAAATTCAGAAGTATCAATATAAATCTATAACCTAATTGCACAGTTAAATTACTATAGGAGCTGTGCAACTGATTTTATAATTTCCGGATTTTCATTGGGCTTTTTTTCCCCCTCCCTTGGTTTTGTCCTCAATTGAGACGGAACACTTCAATGGTTTATCTTAAAAGCACCAGATGTGAATGAACATTCACTGGGCAACTGTACAGGGCATGATATACCCTTCAAACACCTACCTAATCAAGGCTTTTGTTATAGATCACTGCCAATCTCTGAAAACAGGAACCATATTGCAAAGATTAGCAGTCTGCAGTTTTCTTTCACAACTTTAAGTACCAAATAGTAAGTCTAAAAGGTGTGTGCCAAAGGTGTTATATAATATACTGAGTACTAAATAGCATAAGCCCTTCCCGTCGTCACATTCCCTCAGCTTGGAAGGAATTCTGGAAGTCATTGAAATGAACGTGAAAGGGTTTGCAGAACTTCTGAGTATTCACAGTAGCATCTCCAAGTATAGGACTAGCCACCCCTTGCAAAACACTCCATTTTCACCAAGAGGACTCACTCACGTGGAGTGCAAAACAGCATGAGCATGTTTATCTTCCTTAGAATGAAGAAAAGGAAAAAGATAAACCTAATGCTTGTACAAACAATAATAGAATGGAAGGCAAGTAGTGGTTGAGGAAAACGAAAGAGGATGGGGGAAGAAAAGAAGGAAAGGTTCAAGTGGCACACATGTGGCACAATTTATTTTTAAACTGCAGTATAATTTACAATGTGTTAATTCCAAATGTACAGCAAAGTAATTCAGTTATACATCTATCTATTCTTTTACAGATTCATTTCCATTACGTTATTATACGATATTGATATTAATGTCCTTGTTGTTTATCTATTTTATATACAGCAGTGTGTATGTGTTAATCCCAAACTCCTAATTTATTCCTCCCCCACTCCCTTTTCCCTTTGGTAACCATAAGTTCGCTTTCTATGTCTGTGAATCTATTTCTGGTTTGTAAGTAAGTTCGTTTGCATCACTGCTTTAGATTTCACATATAAGTGATATCATATGATATTTGTCTTTCTATCTGATTTATTTCACTTAATATGATAATCTCTAGGTCCATCCATGTGGCTTCAAATGGCATTATTTCACTCTTTTTTATGGCTGAGTAATATTTCATGGTGTATATATACCACATCTTTTTTTATCTGTTCATCTTTTGATGGACATTGTGGGTACACTTTTAAAAAACAGCTAGGATTTCCAGACCGAAGATCCATGGCATATTTCTGTGGAAGAGCATCAGGGGTGGGAACGGGGGAGGTAAAGGGGGCTGACATTTACAGACTGCCTATTCCCATGATGGGCTTCAGAACATTAGGCACTGGAATCATCCCACTTGTTTCTTATACCAACAGCCTTTGTTCCTCATATCAGTGCCCTGTGCTTGAACTAGAAATAGAAAGACCACAGTCCAGCCGCTTTTATAAACACAGAACCTTCAACATACTGCACACTGATATCTGCTCTCCCCTTCTTCTTCCAGCATCAAAGGCTAGACCACACCTTAGTCTCCACCATGTTGGATATGGCCGGGTGACTGAGCCCCAGGAGGAGCAGTGCAAGGGGCGTGCACCCCTTCTTCCACCCCTGGAACAAACAAAAGCTTTATGACACTCCTTTTTTCTG
This sequence comes from Bubalus bubalis, assembly GCF_019923935.1. NCBI lineage: Eukaryota > Metazoa > Chordata > Mammalia > Artiodactyla > Bovidae > Bubalus > Bubalus bubalis. Next base: position 25,096,799 of record NC_059175.1, on the reverse strand, counting down.
TGCATAATCCTTTTTTTCTACAAGAGGTTGAATAGCATGGGCCCCAAGAACCTAGAAAAGAGCAGCCTGGATGCAAGATATCAGGATCCTTGAATAATTACAAGGAGTAGAGTAACTTCCACTAACCCCACAGAAATGTGAGGTGACTGAGAAACAAACTATACTAACCAGCCACTGAGATTGTAGACGTGACAGAAATTCATGTTATCCAGCCAGTATGACAATATTACCTCATTTGGTCTCATTACAACTCTCAGACTGTACTGTTACCTGTATGTAAAACTCATAGGGGAACAGAGTCTCAGAGAGGTAAAGGCAAAGAGCTAACAGGTGATGAAACTGATGTTTAGCTCTATGTCAGTCTAACTCCAGAACCCATGTTCTTACCCAAGATAGTCAACTTACAACTATATAAGAACAAACCCATATTATGACATTAACTGTTTTAACCTTCAACTTATGTTCCATAAGAGAGTTTTATTTTCCCATTAATTACAATAGAGACTAGTAAAAATTCATATGGATTAATTTTTTGTAGGTGATTTCACTCGGGGGGACAGGCTAATGTATGTAAAACATTAAAAGCAGGACTGATGAAGTAAGGGGTAGTTCTCAGGAATAAGCCGTTTGCAAACAACTGCATATGCAGATGACACCACCCTTATGGCAGAAAGTGAAGAGGAACTACAAAGCCTCTTGATGAAAGTGAAAGTGGAGAGTGAAAAAGTTGGCTTAAAGCTCAACATTCAGAAAACGAAGATCATGGCATCCGGTCCCATCACTTCATGGGAAATAGATGGGCAAACAGGGGAAACAGTGTCAGACTTTATTTTTCTGGGCTCCAAAATCACTGCAGATGGTGATTGCAGCCATGAAATGAAAAGACGCTTACTCCTTGGAAGGAAAGTTATGACCAACCTAGATAGCATATTGAGAAGCAGAGACATTACTTTGCCAACAAAGGTCCGTCTAGTCAAGGCTATGGTTTTTCCTGTGGTCATGTATGGGTGTGAGAGTTGGACTGTGAAGAAGGCTGAGTGCCGAAGAATTGATGCTTTTGAACTGTGGTGTTGGGGAAGACTCTTGAGAGTCCCTTGGACTGCAAGGAGATCCAACCAGTCCATTCTGAAGGAGATCAGCCCTGGGATTTCTTTGGAAGGAATGATGCTAAAGCTGAAACTCCAGTACTTTGGCCACCTCATGCGAAGAGTTGACTCATTGGAAAAGACTCTGTGCTGGGAGGGATTGGGGGTGGGAGAAGAAGGGGACGACAGAGGATGAGATGGCTGGATGGCATCACTGACTCGATGGACGTGAGTCTGAGTGAACTCTGGGAGTTGGTGATGGCCAGGGAGGCCTGGCGTGCTGCGATTCATGGGGTCGCAAAGAGTCGGACACGACTGAGCGACTGAACTGAACTGAACTGATGCATATTACTCTGCTTCTCATACTGTGTTACTCAGGTTTCTTCTTCTTTTAAAAACTTTAATAAGTTCTAAAATTCATTTTTATGCACATATCACTGCAATAGATTCAAAGTTAGTGCATACCTTTAGAGCAAGGAATATTTGAGTGACAAGGTAAATCCATCAGTGTCTGCTCATCAAACCACTTCTTGTGTTACTTAACTTGTAGCAGCCCCATTTGGTTTGGTTAACTATGGATCCCATCAGCCAGCCACTTTGTAATGAAGAAGAAATTTTTCTGATGTGTTATTAGTTTGAGTTTTTGGCCTTATCCAAATTTCAGTTATTTCCTGCTTTAAGCCTTTAGTCTATATTTAGCTATATCTAGTTGAGTTCACATTTTCTGCCTCTTTGCCTGTGCTTAGTAACAGAAATACAACATGGTTCAGAAGTGATCCTGGTCCTTGAATCAGGAGAAGAAGTTGGTGTTTCACCATAGAAGAGTCACTATTCTGTACCAGTTCAGTTAGCCCTCGAATCTGTTTTATTTTCTTAAATGATAAGGACTAGAAAAAAGAAATGCAAAAAAGCAAAATGGCTGTTTGAGGAGGCCTTATAAATAGCTGTGAAAAGAAGGGAAGCGAAAAGCAAAAGTGAAAAGGAAAGATATACCTATTTGAATGCAGAGTTCCAAAGACTAGAAAGGAGATATAAGAAAGCCTTCCTAAGCAAGCAATGCAAAGAAATAGAGGAAAACAACAGAATGGGAAAGACTAGAGATCTCTTCAAGAAAATCAGAGATACCAAAGGAACATTTCATGCAAAGATGGGCTCAATAAAGGACAGAAACGGTATGGACCTAACAGAAGCAGAAGATATTAAGAAGAGGTGGCAAGAATACACAGAAGAACTGTACAAAAAAGAGCTTCATGACCCAGATGAGAATCACGATGGTGTGATCACTCACCTAGAGCCAGACATCCTGGAACGTGAAGTCAAGTGGGCCTTAGAAAGCATCACTACGAACAAAGCTAGTGGAGGTGATGGAATTCCAGTGGAGCTATTCCAAATCCTGAAAGATGATGCTGTGAAAGTGCTGCACTCAATCTGCCAGCAAATTTGGAAAACTCAGCAGTGGTCACAGGACTGGAAAAGGTCAGTTTTCATCCCAATCCCAAAGACAGGCAATGCCAAAGAATGCTCAAACTACTGCACAATTGCACTACTCTCACACACTAGTAAAGTGATGCTTAAAATTCTCCAAGCCAGGCTTCAGCAATACATGAACCATGAAATTCCATATGTTCTAGCTGGTTTTAGAAAAGGCAGAGGAACCAGAGATCAAATTGCCAACATCCGCTGGATCATGGAAAAAGCAAGAGAGTTCCAGAAAAACATCTATTTCTGCTTTATGGACTAATCCAAAGCCTTTGACTGTGTGGATCACAATAAACTGTGGAAAATTCTGAAAGAGATGGAAATACCAGACCACCTGACCTCCCTCTTGAGAAATCTGTATGCAGGTCAGGAAGCAACAGTTAAAACTGGACATGGAACAACAGACTGGTTCCAAATAGGAAAAGGAGTATGTCAAGGCTGTATATTATCACCCTGATTATTTAACTTATTTGCAGAGTACATCATGAGAAATGCTGGGCTGGAGGAGGCACAAGCTGGAATCAGGATTGCTGTGAGAAATATCAATGACCTCAGATATGCAGATGACACCACCCTTATGGCAGAAAGTGAAGAAGAACTAAAGAGCTTCTTGAAAGTGAAAAAGGAGAGTGAAAAAGTTGGCTTAAAGCTCAACATTCAGAAAACAAAGATCATGGCATCTGGTCCCATCACTTCATGGCAAATAGCTGGGGAAACAGTGGAAACAGTGGCTGACTTTATTTTTCTGTGCTCCAAAATCAGTGCAGATGGTGATTGCAGCCATGAAATTAAGACGCTTACTCCTTGGAAGGAAAGTTATGACCAACCTAGACAGCATATTAAAAAGCAGAGACATTACTTTGGTCAACAAAGGTCCATCTAGTCAAGGCTGTGGTTTTTCCTGTGGTCATGTATGGATGTGAGAGTTGGACTATAAAGAAAGCTGAGTGCTGAAGAATTGATGCTTTTGAACTTTGGTGTTGGAGAAGACTCCTGAGAGTCCCTTGGACTGCAAGGAGATCCAACCAGTCCATCCTAAAGAGATCAGTCCTGGGTGTTCATTGAAGGACTGACATTGAAGCTGAAACTCCAACACTTTGGCCACCTAATGCGGAGAGCTGACTCATCTGAAATGACCCTGATTCTGGGAAAGATAGAGGGCAGGAGGAGAAGGGGACGACAGAGGATGAGATGGTTGGATGGCATCACCGACTCATTGGACATGGGTTTGGGTGGACCCCAGAGTTAGTGATGGACAGGGAGTCCTGGCATGCTGCAATTCATGGGGTCGCAAAGAGTCGGACATGACTGAGCGACTGAACTGAACTGAACCCAATCCAGTATCTGACCCAGAGAATTCCATAGACAGAGGAGCCTGGTGGGCTACGGTCCATGGGGTTGCAAAGAGTTGTACACGACAGAGACATTTTCACTTTCACATAATAACTTTGTGCAGTCACTCTTGAACTTTTGTTAACTTTCTGTGTAGATAGTGACTAGTGAGAGGGGAAGTATTCCAAGCACACAGGAAGAGTATTCTTCTATCAGAATGGACACTGGCAGAAGCACTGGAGCACATTTCTAGAGGCTCCCTCATAAGCCAGGACCTCTTCCTTTGGTTGTGGGATGGTGGAGCAGCTTGTGTCAAAAGGAAGGACCAGTGTAGTTAGTTAGATAAACAGGGGGACACTTACAGGGATGGGCCAGTATTAAAATATTTTACCAACTTGTCTGTATGTAGTGATACATACAGATGTAACACTGCTTCAACCTAGAGTAGCTGATGGAAACTCAGACTTGTAAACACCAGATCCACAGGAGACGGACAGACAATTTTTTACCTCTGCTGGCAATTGAGCTTTGTAGACCCTGAACCAGAAATACAAGAGAAAGACAACCTGAAAACTGTCTTTTCCCTTGACAATATTCACTTTCCTTTGGAAGCATTTCACATAGAATGGCACTCAATAAATGCTGCTGATAGACTGACATTTATTGAATGTCTACTGTATACAGAGTATTCTGAGAAATTTATAAAAAGAAAATACAAATGACATAAATTAAACTCGCAGCTATCTTGATGACTCATAAAAGAGGCAGCCTTTCGGAGATGAGGATGAAATCCCAACTATACCCTAATGACGTCTTGGGAAGAGAGGTAACTTCAAACTTAGGATCAAACATGTTTTGCAGAGTGCTTCCTCCACCATCATTCAAGTTCTGGTCTTCATCAGCTGCCATTGGCAAGGGTCAGACAGAATGAAACTCATATAACTCAAAACAAACAAATAACCACCCCACACGCGAAAAAAAAATCCTTATATCTCCCCAACTTGAAACACAAGTTTGTATTTGTGATCTGATTTTGAAGACCATAAAACTTTACATCTGCATAAAATATGATGTAGCTGCTTCTGAGGGGTAGGCGGTCCCCTCCCCACTCCCTTGGTAAAAGGCTACTCGGTAAAAAGATCTTTGAGTGCTAGGGATGAATTATACATCCTGAAAGTTGTCAAATGAACACAGCTTTTTCAAGTAAGGGTGATTTACTTAAAGCAACTCATTTACTAACAACCTATACTGTGACATTTTTTCATTTCTGGTATATTCTTGGGCATATCAAAATAATAATCTTTAATATTCTAAAAATGCATCAAGTTTTATTGTTTAAACAATATTTTTTAAGAACCTGGTTATTTTTTTCCAGACAAGGTAAACATTATAAAACTGAAAAGAAATATAAACATTTGCAACTAAAGCTTAAAATCCTATTTGAAAGATATATGAATGAAAAATTTCAATTAGAAAGCAGAGCCTGGGAGATAAAAGACATGACTATGACTTCTCTTCCTGGTGTTAGATTATGACTTTCAGGAAAAGGAGGTAATAAAAGCGTCGGGAGAAAGGTATTTGTCTGACATTGTGTCAGATTTCCTAAGGCCCACGAGCACCTTGAGAAGTAACAGCTGGGAGGAGCAGACGGAGTGCTTTAGCAGCCTTTGGAAAGTTGCCATTATGTCTCCTTAGCCTTCCTAAAAAGCATTCATTTGGTATTTGTCTTCTATTTTATTAGCTTAAAAAATTTTTAGCAGATTGTCACACAAACGACGTTATGGGAGATATTCACAATTTTGTTGATTACTTTTCAAGCCTTTCTTAGTGTTACTTTAATTATTCTAAACAGCATTTTCAAATTGTTTAGATGAATTGAAAATAAGATTCATTCCAATGAAATAGATACTCTTAGAGTCAGAATTTTAGAGCCAGAAGGGGACTTCTATATCATCTAATTTCAATCCTCTCATTTTACAGATAAGGACCCCAAGACCCAGTTGGGTGAAACACCTAAACCCAAGGTCATCTAAGAAGGTTCTGGGCATGAATCAAAACTCCTAACATTTAGTCTAATTTTCTATTAATGGCCAAATCCACACTGCTTCCCTGGAGTGTGGGAGGCACTGCATAAAGGTCAGCTCTTACTTGGAGCTCTACCTGCCAGCACAGAGATGGCCTGATGGTGACTCAAGTTCCTGGAACCTTCAAGGCAAGTTGATCAGTCTTGAAGTCTCCTTCATTAGGAGGCAGGATTTGAGACGGGCCTTTGGTTATGGTTCAGATTTGAAAAGAGGAATCTGAATACCAAAAAAGGTTCTAGGAGATGGGAAGGGATGTATCATTTCTTGAGTAGTTTAGATATTAAATGGGCTTCCCTGGTAGCTCAGCTGGTAAAGAATACACCTGCAATGCAGGAGACCCCGGTTCAATTCCTGGGTTGGGAAGATTTGCTGGAAAAGGGAATGGCTACCCACTCCAGTATTCTGGCCTGTAGAATTTCATGGACTGTATAGTCCATTGGGTCACAGAGTCAGACACGATTGAGCAACTTTCATTTTCACTTTAGATATTAAGTGAGGGCAGAATTTTAGGATCAGCATATCAATTAGAAAAAAATAATAATTTTAAAAAATTGTAAATTTAATAAGCATCTGGGTAGAAAATCAGTGTTACTGTTCTGGCCACGATCTCTCCAGAAAGGATCCCTGATTTCTCAGATCTTTCTCTTCACTTCTGATTTTCCAAGCTCCCCATGAAGTGTGGATAATTAAGGATTAAAATTCAGCAAATCTTTTCAGGTTAAGGAGAGGAACAGGCTTTGCTAAATACCCTTTATAAACAGGAGGCATACTTTGAGACTCAGCTTGGAGGACTTTACAAACAAATACAGTCAGTTATCCAAATTCTACAAATTATCACTAAGCATTCATTCATATATTCTCTCTGTAAATATGGATGTATTTATGGGCTATACATGAAAAAAATATCCCAAGGACCTTGTTATTCCAGGAAATGGCTGCTGGGATGATTAGTTCAGGAACATCATATACGACTCAGCAGAGTTCATGCAAACTTTCTGCACTGTTTCTTCCCTCACCTCCATGTGTCTACACCACATAAAACTCACTGCTGTAACCAACGCTTGCCGCACATTCAGAATGAAATGACTATTTACTGTAAAAAGAGAAAATGGTATCATCTAAAGCCCCCAAATCGCCTGGATGTCTGCTTTAAGACTAATGAATTTGCCAGTCTGTATAGAGTCCATGTATTTATACTGTAACAAAAGCACTGTAATTTAATTTCTGAAATTTCATGTGTTTCTTTGATAAACAGAAATACAGGATACCCAAGAAATATCATCTTTAGAGGTTATATACAGGTAAAGGGAAACAGTTCTCTTAGCCTCACTCCTCAGGGTGGTCTAATTATTTAGATAAGCATTCCAGATAGGGGAATAAGTTTTTTAAAAAATGAATACACAAAGATATGCAGACTGGTTAGACAGAAGGAAAGGGGGAGAGAGGGAAGAAGTGAGGGTAAATATTACTATTCCTTTCATGGAAGTATTTTAAAACTGTTAGGTGGGAAGTTAGGCATGAGCAACAAGGGGTGGCCTAGCAACAAAAAGATGCAAGCTGCTCTCTAAACTTCACTCCAGATGTGCCCAGGAGAGCTCACATATATGCTACAAAAACAATCACAGAGACTTTTCCAACTCCTGTGCATGCACCATACAAACTAACCAGAGAGGCTTCTCCACCCAGCACATGTGTCCTTGGTGCACAGCTGTGTCCTTGAGAAAGCTTAGGCAGCCAGGAGCCCAGTAAGGGTTCATAAATATTCTATATACACATACATCTAATCATAGCATACCAAATTATGGGAAAAACATGCACAATGGAGCCTGTTGTTATGTAACTTGCAACTGTCAATCAAAACTCTCAGTCACTGCCTGAGAGTTAAATATGTAAATATGTAAAAGCCCAGACACGCCTCCTTCTCTAATTGGCTTTGAGTGTATGTCATTTGCATTCCATTTCTTGATTGGTGGCAGGCATAAGCCCTATTTTACACATAGCAGAACCAAGAAGAAGAGATGCTAAGTCACTTCAGTCGTGTCCGACTCTGTGTGACCCCATAGACGGCAGCCCACCAGATGGGAGGCATAAAAAGGGAATCCAAGAGGGATCATGGCCACTCCTTTGAGGTCAGCCTGCTCCCATGTCTCAGGAGTTGTACCATCCACTGTCTGTTTAATAAAAGTTCTGTCTCCTTGAGCTATAACTGAGCTGTAAGTAGTCTGTTGTTTCGAATACTTGCTACCATGAGCCAAGAGCTGAGAAATCCTGTCTGCTTGAGCTGTAATTAGTCTGTCCTTCCAAATCTTTTTTATGATGAGACAAGAACCGATGGAGAGAAATAAACCAACCTGACAAAACGAAATATCTTTCCCTGAAGAGTCAAGAGTTACATAAAGTTTTGGTGGGGTTGAAGTCATTAGAGAAAAGCACAACCAGAATGTGTATTTCTTTTTTGGGTCAAACAAAAGCCAGCATAATTGTGAATGCCCTTTATACCATTCAAATATTGTACAAAATAAGCACACTGGAAACTATAAAACTATAGTTTACATGCTTTTTAACAAATAATAACTGTGAGGTCTTTTTTTTTTTTAGAGGGCTCTGAATCAGAAATAGGTAACAATTTAAAAATAGCTTTCCTATCATTATGCATGATTAATTCCCTTTTATTAAATTTAGGTCCTAAAAGAGAATTCTCTTATTTGAGCTTCCCTGGTGGCTCAGATGGTAAAGTGCCTGCCTGCAAGGTGGGAGACCTGGGTTTGATCCCTGGGTCAGGAAGATCCCCTGGAGAAGGAAATGGCCACCCACTCCAGTATTCTTGCCTGGAAAACTCCATGGATGGGGGAGCCTGGTGGCCTACAGTCCAAGGGGTCACAAAGAGTCAGACACAACTGAGCAACTTCACTTTATTTGAGAACACTGTAAAAAACAAAAATTTTATGTATAGCAGTGTTGAGGAACTTGGCCATGAGAATCAGGGTGGAAGGCCCAGTGGATTGCCATAAATGGGCAGATCCCAACATTGGGAGCTGATGTATATGCTGGTCTAGCTCCTCAATCTAGGCATCCTCTGCAAGGCACATGTGTGGCAGCATGAAAATGAAAATAAAGGCACAGCAGAGCTTACATTCTTCTATTGCACAGAAGGAAAAAAAATCACACAAATAGTTTACAGCAGACACACTTGCTGCTAAGTGTTCTTTCTTTACACCCTGTTCTTAGGATGGGCTGATCCATTTACTATGAGTAATGGGGAGCCTAATAATTTAATGGGGAGCTTCAGATTAAAGCTCAATGATATTAAATATCTGGACAACCTGGCATAAAGATTGATTACCAGCACTACTCAAATTAAATTCTTAATAATAAAAATATATTTTCATAATAAATCTACAAATCACATACTCACACAGGCTGCCTCTTTCCACTCAATGTATACTGTGTTGGCTACCAGAAAAAGAAGAGGAAGGAAGAGAAAAGAAAAGAGCCAGACCCCTTTTATTAAGTTGTATCTCTTAAAGCTGAATGTTATCTAGGGATTTCCATCTTAACTAAGCAGCCTATGGCTTCTCATCCTGTTGCTAAAAACTTGCCAACATTTCTCCATCAGCTGAGAGATATCTTCAGGTCTCCAAAGAGCCTGAGAAGGAAAGGGTCATTTGAGAGATGAAATTTACCATCCTTTGGTAACCAACCTTTCCCCATATGCATGCAAGTTTCAATAAGCTTATTCAGTTTTCCATGAAAACAAGCATCACTTCTCCTAAATACAAGAGATATATTTAGTAGAAAAGAGGTAGAAGATACTGCTTTTTATATCAGAGTTCATTTCAAAACTCAGTAAAAGACACATTCCAAGCTGCTCAACATATTGGGGGAATATTTTCTTAGGTTGACTAAAGTGCATGTGGACTATAGAAGACATATTTCTATGTAAATCTGTTTGTCTTTACTTGATAAACTAAGAAGGGTCAGTCCTGGTGCCAGTATATTGCTATGTTACAAAAAAAACCCATCATAGCCATGAGCATTTTCAATAAGACAACTACGGAAGACCTCACTGGTTTCTTAAATTATCCAATCACAGAGTATCATGGAAACTTTTCACATTCAAGTGATTTCCCCATAGAAAATATATAAATGGGTATATTTTATGCCAGTTTAATTCAGTAAAATCTGTTTGAAATACAAGCAATTTTAATAAGAAAAAAAAAAAGGTGTCACAGATCCCTTAAGGAATTCTGGGCACTAGATTCACCCTCCATGTTTTTATTTCTACCCAAAAAGGGTTCCATGAAGATAAATGATGATGTTCCTAACAACTGAGGGAAGAGAACAGTATAAACGTGGAATGCTTTATACCTACCATAGTTTAAAGCTTTCATATACCATAAATTGTGATTATAGTCTGAAAAAATCAAATCCTTATGAACATAAATGGATAGTCCGAGTTTTACTTGGCTTGCAAACAGGACAAGTATTAATGTAAGCTATATGCTATTAATATATGCTTTTGACAAACAGGTATATATTATAATTAAAAACCTAGGGGAGAAATTCTCTCAAATTTAATCTTTCCTCTAACACAGGTTGCTGTGTCTAGCCCAAAAGGTTTCGTACAGTGTGATGCTAGGATGCCATTTATACAAATTATTATATGAATGATGTTTCTACCACTTCAGGTGGACATAGTGTACAATTTGTTCTTTTGAAACAAATAATTTTGATTTAATGAAGGATTAAATAATTTAATTCCATCAAGGTAGATAGTGTGCTTAACGTAGTCTCTTACAAATCTTTAGGGAGCTTACTTTTATTTTTATACTGTATCTTAGATTTGAGAATTGTTTCAGCATTAGGCAGCCATGCTAAAACTGGATCTTCTTCCTAGAGTAAGCTGAGGCAATAGACACCTTTCTTGGTGCCAATCTCATCTCTCTCATCTCTGGTACCTTTATTTTGTTCCATTTATCACAGAAACAATACAAAAGCTATATACACTTTCCTAAACAGTACAATGCAATTTCCTCATCAGCATAAAAACTCAATGACAATCACACAAAATGAGAATGACCAGGAGTTAGGCATTTCATTTCTTCTAACTCTACCCCACAAGCCTTTCTCTTTCTCATCCTGGTAAGTAAGATTTGTGTTTGTTTCAATAATTGTCTTCCAAATAAGCTTGCAAAAGAGGCAGATTACACCTCTTCCATCTTATATGTCTTCTGTACTCTGCACATTTGGCACAGGAGCTCTTTAATGGAAAATAGACTTTTTGATGGGTCAGGCTTACCCTAACTTGCTTTCTGGCCTTAGATTGCCACTTGTCTTTATGATTATTTTGCATAATGCATTGTTTCTGGAGATTAGTCCACACTTTGCTGGATCTTAAAATTCAGTTTTGTAAATCTGTTTGTCTTTACTTGATAAACTAAGAAGGGTCAGTCCTGGTGCCAGTATATTGCTATGTTACAAAAAAAAACCCATCATAGCCATGAGCATTTTCAAACAAATCTAAACCTTATAAAGAAAGGCACTTCCGCTTCTTAAGAGAGAACCAGGAAAAAGAATGCAGAAAACATATGCTTTTGGGGAGGGTGAGAGGAGGCAATAGAAAATTAAACTTAAACGCTTGGGTACAAATTCCCCCATGGGAGTAAAAGCAAACGGAGCTGAGTACCGCCCACCACCCCCTGGCCCTGCCAACAGCTCCCCCTTCTTTCAAAAATTTTGCCAATGGTTTTTACCTCTGGCACAAAGAGAGTTACAAAATGGACCTACTATTCCCAATTCCAGGCTTTGAAATAACAAATAAGCAAGGAAGAAAAAAACCTTCATAAGCAGATCACCATCTGGGTTGAGGAACGAATTTACGCCAATGAAGTGGTGCTACAAAATTATAAACATTCTGGAAGACTCTGTGCCTTGATCAAAAGTACTGGGTGAAAGCCAAATTTGGAAACTGAAAGCAGGTTGTAGCCAATGTTTGTGGTCTTTATCATTCACTGTGATACTGGTTATAGGTAATGCTGGACACAGTGTCAATGGAGAGTTAATGAAGCCTTTGAGATAGGAACACGTGGCTGGCAGTCACAATACAGGCCACAGGGAACTGAGATTTGCAAATAGAGGCTAAATGTGAGATTGTCAAAGATCAAAGAGCTCAAGAAATTGAATGTAAAGTATAGAAGAGCTGGAGCAAGGGACATTTAAAGCCCCACCAGTTCCTGATCCAATTCTAGCAAACAGAGTTGTCCTACAATCCCTCTTGTTTCCCAAATGTCTCCAAATTTATTGGGTACAATTGGGTTTATTTGAAAGGATTCATATAAACACGAAAGCTTAAGGTCACAGTTATCACAGAGTCAAAGCTGTAGTTTCTAACAAAGAAACAAGTGAAAAACTTATTTAGAAGAGGACCAAGCATCTCTGCTATATTCTTTTAATGTTACTTCTTGGGACAAACTCCAACAAATTTTCCAAAAACAAAAACTCTATCTGCCTTCTTGCTTCATGCTCTCCAAGAATCCTCCACAGCCAGGGCATGGAGGCATGGGTAGAATTACCCCTTGAGAAAAAGGATTAATTGAATTTAGAAAGAAAAAGGACATTGGACACAGGGAAGGTATACTTAGAATAGCATTCCCTCACTGGTCTCCATGGTCAGGAAAAGGCTTCCCTTTTATCAGTGAAGGTTAAGAAATAACATTCCAACGCATTAGAATGAACACTAAGAAAGCTCATCTCAATATACATCAACTTTAAGGATTTCTCCCAATGAGAATCTAAGCTTTCTTCTAAAGTTGCTTAGTTCAGTTTTAGAAGCTGATGGCTGATATAGCATATTTTCACAACAACATCTGCAGGATATTTTCAAAATCTGGCTTAACTAGCAATGCCCAAAGGGCTAAATCTAGATTTTGAAGATTCCCAAAGTTATAAAAATGAGTGCTGTGTGGGCAGAATTCCTTAAGCTCAAACACAAAATCAGTCAGGATTTATAAAATAATAGCATGTTCTTTTACTCATGAAATGAAAATCATTAAGATTTCACCTGGGGTTTTGAATAAACATTGAAATTATTATAGTTATTTAATTAAAGACGCTTTGGTAGATGTTCATAGAAATGTTTCCTATGATCAGGATGTACATTTAGTTGGTCTAGCAAAATATTCCTTCTGGAGTGTCACTTCACCCTTCATTAAATCTTTAGTCATTTGTTCCAACAGGAGATAGTGAGCCACAAGGCTTTCATATGCCACTACACCTGGAGGTGGATACACTGGCAGACTCTGTTAAACAAATGCAGAATTCCTGGATGCCTGAATGCCAGGGAAGCTGCCACTTAGCTCAAAGCTTCCTTACTGTCATTTCATGAGAAATCTTAAGTAGGCAATTGCACATCAACTTTAAAGTATAATTTTTTATTGTTTAACTGAAATTGTAGGGAGGACAGCATATAAATGGATAAAAAATGGAAACTGGACCACACAGAGCCCTTAAATAAGTTTAACAGCTGCCTAAAGACAGGAGATTTAAATAAATGTACATTAAACTCTTACCACTTGACACATACATCTTTTCTCTATAGTTTGTGAGAAGACCAATTTCAATAGAAGAAGGCCTTGAAGGATGTTATTACCCATGCTCCATCTATTAATAGAATAATGCAGTAGTCAAAAGACTTTCAAAGGATAAAAGCATCATTCTCTCTAAAGTTTCTGGACTTCTGCCGAAATCACAGTCATATTTTCATATTTGTCAGCTCAAAGAGACTCTTTTATAATAGCAAATAAAAATTAAGTGTTCACACTGGGCTTCAAAGCAAAATTCTTTCAGTGATGATGCATAAAGCACAGTATACATCTTTCTTTAGGAAGGTTGACTGCATCAAATTCAATATTCAAGCTGGTAACATCACAGAGTTAAAACATACTGGGACAATGACGGCTATGGTCTGATTTTAAAAAAATTAAGCTAATTATGCAGAAAAGAGTTCTCACATGGCTGAATCCAGAGTCTTTTCCTAGAGGTGGCATTTTTCAGAAGTGTCCTTAATGAAGACATGGAAATGAAGAGTGAACAGGAATAAAAAGGGATAGTGGATCACAATTAAGATACTATTACCATGTAGTGGGTGCAGAGCAGTGTCCAAGTGAAGAATTAAGCCACTTAATACACTAACACAGAAGAGCTATTAAATAATAGTAGTCCCTTGGGAGTTGCTTGTTTCTTGGTAAACACTCATATCCTAATACTTTTCTTGGATTACTTTCCCACTCACTGAAGGAACTGTTTTCTTTATGCCTCTCTCATTCAGGAGCAGAGTCTGCTAATAAGGACATACATGCTTATGAGGAATAGAAGTAGTGATAAGTCATTGATTTAAATAGTTCCAGGTTATTGGCAAAAAATAAAATAAAGATTGGCAGAATCCTATTTAGCTGCTAGCTGACTCAAGAGAACAAACGCAAGCTCATCCTCTTTAGAGGGGTCTATTTTGCAACACTCTCTTATTTTAGCACAGTTGGTGAACTTCTACATTTGGACATATCCCAAAGCTCAGTGCCTGGGATAGTGCCCAGCAGATAGTAAACTCTCCATGAGTTGTTGAGCGAGATCCTTTGGAATGTGGTTAAATATTTTCTGGATTCCTGAGTAAATCTGGGGGATGCAGAGGGCCAATTGACAATGTTTATGGGGAATATATCATGTCTGATTTGCATTTTGATAGCCATATTCCTCTAAAGCAAACAGTAACACCACCACAAACCCTAGATAATCTCAGACACATATTTGTGATCTCAAGAAGAAGAAAATTTTAAAAAACTACAAAATTGTTTATGAAAGAATTAACTTTTAGAATGAAATGCATATATAAGACCTAATAAAATGTTTCTTGATATTTATATAAAATATAATCATATAAAATATTTCTTTATATAAATATCTTCATGTTAGGCCTCTTCACTTAGAAGTAATAATTTAAAATAAGCCATCAAAGGCAAAATCTACCATTTTCTTAACATCTGCCCATTCTGAGTGCTTTACTTGTTTTTATGCATTTCTCTCCAACAACTTTATATGATGTAGATGTGATTTTGCTCATACCATAGTTTTTCAATGCTTAAGAGAAAGGACACACAATTTGCTCAAGGTCACATGGCTTGAGAAAAGCTGAGTTTTAAACCTAGGCTGATTCTAAAACCTGTGTTATACAAAATGGAATATTACTCAGCCATTAAAAATGAAATAATCCCATTTGTTCCAACATGCATGGACTTGGAGATTATCATACTTACATTCAGAGTCTTAAAAAAGCGGTACACATGAACTTATTTAAAAAACAGAAACAGACTCACAAAGAATAAATTTATAGTTATCAAGGGGGAACGGTAGGGAGAGGAGTAGATTGGGAGTTTGGGGTTGACAAATATATACTACTATATATAAAATAGACAACCGAAAAAGACCTACTATATAGCACAGGGAGCTCTGCTTAATATTCTGTAACAATCTAAATGGGAAGAGAATTGGAAAAGGGTATATATATACACACACACACATATATAAATATATATATGTGTGTGTGTGTACAACTGAGTCATTTTACTGTACACCTGAAATTAACACAAGGCAACGGCACCCCACTCCAGTACTCTTGCCTGGAAAATCCCATGCATGGAGGAGCCTGGTGGGCTGCAGTCCATGGGGTTGCTAGGAGTCGGACACGACTGAGCGACTTCACTTTCACTTTTCACTTGCATGCATTGGAGAAGGAAATGGCAACCCACTCCAGTGTTCTTGCCTGGAGAATCCCAGGGACGGGGGAGCCTGGTGGGCTGCCGTCTATGGGGTCGCACAGAGTCAGACACGACTGAAGCGACTTAGCAGCCGCAGTTAACTATACTCTAGTATAAAATAAAAATTAAAAAACAAACAACAAAAAAATAAAACCTATGTACATCTACTACACTGTCCAGCCTGGATGACTAGAGTATGCAGGCAACTGCAAGGAACTGGACCAGCCTGAATCTCAGTCTTTGCCATTTGTTACCTGTATGATAATAAACAAACCTTGTATCCTTCTCTGAAAAATAATGGGCTTCCCTGGGGGCTCAGTTGGTAGAGTCTGCCTGAAATTCAGGAGACCTGGGTTCAATTCCTGCATCAGAGAGATCCCCCGGAGAAGGAAATGGCTACCCACTCCAGTATTCTTGCCTGGGAAAGCCCATGGACCGAGGAGCCTGGTGGGCTACAGTCTATGGGGTCGTAAGAGTTGGACACGACTGAGCAACTGAATCTACCTATCTGAAAAAGAATACATACTTATCTTTCAGGGTTGTTATGGGAATTACAGAGAACATCTATAAAGTGCTTGATAGCTGCTATTGCTATTGTTGTTACTATCATTATTAGAAATATAAAAATTTGAAATTCATTAAAGGTTGAGTGCCCAGCATTCTCACCTATCCATGCATTTCATCTGCATCCAACCTAACGACAGGACTCAGTTTAGCAGGGTGACCTCTCTGCTGGGGCCAGGACTCTGCTTCCCTGCTCAGTGTGGTTTCTATCACCCTCTGCTACCTCTCACTTGTTTTACTTTATAAAGACTAAACTAATCCCAAACACTGCTAATCAAATCCAAACCAAAAAAGGAAAGAAAATGTTCTTCCTTCGCAGGGAACCATAAAATAGGAATGCAGAAAACACATGCTTTTGGAAAAAAATCAACAGAAAAAACTCAATACTCTTTGGGTACAAATTCCCCCAAGGGAACGGAGACCTGACAGAACTGAAAAAAACACCCACTGACAGTGAACGCTGCCAAGAGCTCTCCCTCCCTGGAGGCTTAATGGCAATGGCTTTTACCTCTGGCATGGTGACCAATTACAAAACGGGCCTTCTATCCCTGACCACAGATGTCCCAAATGACAAATTAAGTGTCCAGGAGATAAAAGGTTATCGTGGAATCAGTACAACACACACATACATAGAGTCTGATGTGGGGTTAAAAAAAAAAGTCTCATTTGGTTTTTAGTACATTTACACTGGTTTTTCTTTTCTAGGATAAATCTTGGGTCAGTAGTTTAAACAACTTTCATATTTAAGAGTAAACAACCCCATGTAAGCGTGAAAGAAGTCATCAAAATAACCCCCCACCAACAACAAGAATGTACCAAGTCTATGCAATAAGGAGTAGGCTGCTGCCGCCGCCGCCGCCGCTGTGACGCTTCAGTCGTGTCCGACTCTGTGCGACCCCACAGACGGCAGCCCACCAGGCTCCCCCGTCCCTGGGATTCTCCAGGCAAGCACACTGGAGTGGGTTGCCATTTCCTTCTCCAATGCACGAAAGTGAAAAGTGAAAGTGAAGTCGCTCAGTCATGTCCAACTCTTAGGGCAAAGACAGCACAGGAGCTTTAAGGGCCTTCCCTTAAAGGCCTTCGCTTACAGCATGGGACTGTACAACAGCAATATCACCACTGCTCCAGGGTATACAATTCCTAGGGCTGTTCATATCAGTATTTATACTTGCTCTCATGAGAGTACAAATAACACTATTCATTGTCAGAGATGCATATAAGGCTAAAACGCTGAAATAATTTTCTCTTGATCAAGAGGATTATTAACATAAACACCCTTGAACATTATGGTACTTAAGAGTTTAGGAGAGCCCACAAAGTCCATTCTCATCTGTATGTCTCTTTCAATATAACTTTAAAAATCTTATTTTTCTTTCTTTCTTTTTTTTTTGGTTAGAGATGATTTACCCATAGTTTTCCTTGGTTAACATTCTGTTAAACAAATTAAAAAATGGAAACTGGCCTATAGCACCTGTGATACTAGAAACACTTGGTGAGCTACAAACTACAGTATCACATACTTGTGTGCGTGCATATTCTTACTTTACTACACAAAGAATTTAGACAGCAAATATTTCCAAAAGAGCCTGCTTACATTTTCTTACCAATAACTACTACATTATTTTGCACATATAAACCTTTCCCTAGATATTCAAACCATTTCAACTGGGTGGCTTAAACATAAAAACAACAACAACAACAAAAAAAAAACAATTCTTATTGTTATTTGTAGTAATCATCACTTTGTTCTATGACCATGTTAGCCTCAGTTAACTATTTATGGGTTTAAATAAATCAGGATGAATTACAATTTTTTTTTATGGTTATGTGACTTTTCCCCATTATGCACACAGATTTCCCAGCATCAAAAAGTTACACTAAAATTCTTTAATGTATTAGAGATTTCCTCTAGGTCAGTTTTCCCGACTCAATGGACATGAGTTTGGGTAAACTCTGGGAGCTGGTGATGGACAGGCAGGCCTGGCGTGCTGCGATTCATGGGTTCGCAAAGAATTGGACACGACTGAGCGACTGAACTGAACTAGGTCAGTTAAAATGCAGACTTAGACTCATACCCAAATGGCATCTTGGTTGCATTCCTTCCAGAATATACTTCTCTCAACTACCCAAATTAAGCATATTTTAAGAATTATTAGATTAGGTTTAGGAAGAACTCCAAATGCACTCATTGTCATGCTGAATAAAAAGGAAACTGCTATTTTTCAATCAAGTACCTTGACCTTCCCTTTCACTTAGGTAACCATTGTTTTCTAATAACTTTCCATATGAAAGTACAACCTATCTCCGGCATCTTCCCACAGTCTTATATTTCATGTTAATGCCTGTATTTCAATTTTCTTCTTACTGACATTAGTTTGTCACTAATGCCATTAAAGTTTATCTCTTCACAAGTTTGCTCTTGTGTAAGGTTGCTTTCTTTCCTTTGTTTCCTTGTGTTAAAAATTACCTTATTTGAATTAGCGCATATATTCACCTTTTGAACTTTAAAATGTACACTTCACTTTTGCAGTTTTTCTGGTATTATAGAAAATATTCTGCTTAAAAGCCATAAGAATGAATTGCTCAACTATTTTTACTTCCCACAGATATCCTGCTTTTCACAGTCTGTTAAACAAAGACAAAGCAAGTCTGAGAGATTATTACCTGGGTGCAAAGCATCCCAAAGGCATTCTAGGCCTTTAACCTTCTAGTTCTCTCAATGATTTTAAGCAAGATAACCAATCACATTTTAATGATCAGGAAATCCAAATACTTTAAATACCTACTGAGTGTTTCTTAGGAAGCCCACCTTCTGTATCACTCAATTCTCCATCTAGAATATGTATTGACTATACCACAAATAGGAAGGGATTTTTTTTTAAGTATAATTGGTTCATAATATGGTGTTAGTTTCACATGTACAGCAGTGATTCAGTCATTTATACCCCACGTCCAAGGAGCCGTGGCTGCGCAGGCGCAGGAGGGCCTAGAGGAGCTATCCCACGTTGAAGGTCAGGAAGGGCAGTGGTGAGGAGATACCCCTCATCCAAGGTAAGGAGCAATGGCTGCGCTTTGCTGAAGCAGCCTTGAAGAGATACCTCACGTCCAAGGTAAGAGAAACCCAAGTAAGATGGTAGGTGTTGCAAGAGGGTATCAGAGGGCAGACACACTGAAACCATACTCACAGAAAACTAGTCAATCTAATCACACTGGGACCACAGCCTTGTCTAACTCAATGAAACTAAGCCATGCCCGTGGGGCAACCCAAGACAGGTGGGTCATGGTGGAGAGATCTGACAGAATGTGGTCCACTGGAGAAGGGAATGGCAAACCACTTCAGTATTCTTGCCTTGAGAACCCCATGAACAGTATGAAAAGGCAAAATGATAGGATACTGAAAGAGAAACTCCCCAGGTCAGTAGGGGCCCAATATGCTACTGGAGATCAGTAGAGAAATAACTCCAGAAAGAATGAAGGGATGGAGCCAAAGCAAAAACAATACCCAGCTGTGGATGTGACTGGTGATAGAAGCAAGGTCCGATGCTGTAAAGAGCAATACTGCATTGGAACCTGGAATGTCAGGTCCATGAATCAAGGCAAACTGGAAGTGGTCAAACAGGAGATGCCAAGACTGAATATCTACATTCTAGGAATCAGCGAACTGAAATGGACTGGAATGGGTGAATTTAACTCAGATGACCATTATATCTACTACTGTGGGCAGGAATCCCTCAGAAGAAATGGAGTGGCCATCATGGTCAACAAAAGAGTCTGAAATGCAGTACTTGGATGCAATCTCAAAAACGACAGAATGATCTCTGTTTGTTTCCAAGGCAAACCATTCAATATCACAGTATCCAAGTCTATGCCCCAACCAGTAACGCTGAAGAAGCTGAAGTTGAACAGTTCTATGAAGACCTATAAGACCTTTTAGAACTAACACCCAAAAAACATGTCCTTTTCATTATAGGGGACTGGAATGCAAAAGTAGGAAGTCAAGAAACACCTGGAGTAACAGGCAAATTTGGCCTTGGAATACGGAATGAAGCAGGGCAAAGACTGATAGAGTTTTGCCAAGAAAATGCACTGGTCATAACAAACACCCTCTTCCAACAACACAAGAGAAGACTCTACACATGGACATTACCAGATGGTCAACACTGAAATCAGATTGATTATATTCTTTGCAGCCAAAGATGGACAAGTTCTATACAGTCAGCAAAAACAAGACCAGGAGCTGACTGTGGCTCAGACCATGAACTCCTTATTGACAAATTCAGACTTAAATTGAAGAAAATGGGGAAAACCAGTAGACCATTCAGGTATGACCGAAATCAAATCCCTTATGATTATACAGTGGAAGTGAGAAATAGATTTAAGGGCCTAGATCTGATAGATAGAGTGCCTGATGAACTATGGAATGAGGTTTGTGACATTGTACAGGAGACAGGGATCAAGACCATTCCCATGGAAAAGAAATGTAAAAAAGCAAAATGGCTGTCTGGGGAGGCCTTACAAATAGCTGTGAAAAGAAGAGAAGTGAAAAGTAAAGGAGAAAAGGAAAGATATAAACATCTGAATGAAGAGTTCCAAAGAATAGCAAGAAGTGATAAGAAAGCCTTCTTCAGAGATCAATACAAAGAAATAGAGGAAAACAACAGAATGGGAAAGACTAGGGATCTCTTCAAGAAAATCAGAGACACCAAAGGAACATTTCATGCAAAGATGAGCTCGATAAAGGACAGAAATGGTATGGACCTAACAGAAGCAGAAGATATTAAGAAGAGGTGGCAAGAATACACAGAAGAACTGTACAAAAAAGATCTTCACGACCCAGATAATCACGATGGTGTGATCACTCACCTAAAGCCAGACATCCTGGAATGTGAAGTCAAGTGGGCCTTAGAAAGCATCACTACGAACAAAGCTAGTGGAGGTGATGGAATTCCAGTGGAGCTATTCCAAATCCTGAAAGATGATGCTGTGAAAGTGCTGCACTCAATCTGCCAGCAAATTTGGAAAACTCAGCAGTGGCCACAGGACTGGAAAAGGTCAGTTTTCATTCCAATCCCAAAGAAAGTCAATGCCAAAGAATGCTCAAACTACCGCACAATTGCACTCATCTCACATGCTAGTAAAGTAATGCTCAAAATTCTCCAAGCCAGGCTTCAGCAATATGTGAACCATGAACTTCCTGATGTTCAAGCTGGTTTTAGAAAAGGCAGAGGAACCCGAGATCAAATTGCCAACATCCACTGGATCATCAAAAAAGCAAGAGAGTTCCAGAAAAGCATCTATTTCTGCTTTATGGACTATGCCAAAGCCTTTGACTGTGTGCATCACAATAAACTGTGGAAAATCCTGAAAGAGATGGGAATACCAGACCACCTGATCTGCCTCTTGAGAAATCTGTATGCAGGTCAGGAAGCAACAGTTAGATCTGGACATGGAACAACAGACTGATTCCAAATAGGAAAAGGAGTTCGTCAAGGCTGTATATTGTCACCCTGCTTATTTAACTTATATGCAGAGTACATCATGAGAAACGCTGGACTGGAAGAAACACAAGCTGGAATCAAGATTGCCGGGAGAGATATCAATAACCTCAGATATGCAGATTACATCACCCTTATGGCAGAAAGTGAAGAGGAACTACAAAGCCTCTTGATGAAAGTGAAAGAGGAGAGTGAAAAAATTGGCTTAAAGCTCAACATTCAGAAAACGAAGATCATGGCATCCGGTCCCATCACTTCATGGGAAATAGATGGGGAAATAGTGGAAACTGTGTCAGACTTTATTTTTCTGGGCTCCAAAATCACTGCAGATGGTGACTGCAGCCATGAAATTAAAAGACACTTACTCCTTGGAAGGAAAGTTATGACCAACCTAGATAGCATATTCAAAAGCAGAGACATTACTTTGCCAACAAAGGTTCGTCTAGTCAAGGCTATGGTTTTTCCTGTGGTCATGTATGGATGTGAGAGTTGGACTGTGAAGAAGGCTGAGCGCCGAAGAATTGATGCTTTGAACTGTGGTGTTGGAGAAGACTCTTGAGAGTCCCTTGGATTGCAAGGAGATCCAACCAGTCCATTCTGAAGGAGATCAGCCCTGGGATTTCTTTGGAAGGAATGATGCTAAAGCTGAAACTCCAGTACTTTGGCCACCTCATGCGAAGAGTTGACTCATTGGAAAAGACTCTGATGCTGGGAGGGATTGGGGGCAAGAGGAGAAGGGGACGACAGAGGATGAGATGGCTGGATGGCATCACTGACTTGATGGAGGTGAGTCTGAGTGAACTCTGGGAGTTGGTGATGGACAGGGAGGCCTGGCGTGCTGCAATTCATGGGGTCGCAAAGAGTCGGACACGACTGAGCAACTCATCTGATACATATGACTATTTTTCATTACAGGCTATTATAACATATTGAATATATTTCCCTAAGCTCTACAGTAAATCCTTCTTGCTTGTCTATTTTATGAAGGAATTTTAAAAACACAAATGATGGCTTGGGAGCCAGTAGGGCTTCTGGACTGAGGAAAATATTCAGTCATAATATTCAGTTTTGTAAATAGAAAGTTTCCTCACATTTGAAGTCTATGGGTTAGTAATCCCAAAATACTAAAATTAAACACTCTCTGATGCTAACAAATATGCACAGCAATCTGTAATTTAGATGTGTTACCCAGAGATTTACTCAGAAAAGAGAACAAACATTTTGATTTTTACTTGAAAATAAAGCAGTTGAAGGCCTTAATTTTTAAAATCAGACCAACCAGTGCAATGGTACTGCTTAATTCCTATAGGAACATAGCTGGCTTGTATTTGTTAAAAGAAAAACATTCATAAACTTTTCTCTTTACCTTTAAGCAATTTAAATAAAATCAAACTTTTAAAGAAATCAAGAATAGGAATAAAGTGCAAAGATGGCTAAGAAAAAGCCAGCTATTCCAATAGGGGTTACTTCACATATTTGAAGAATTTTTCCTCAGTATGAAATGCAGTTAACGGGAATTCACTCATCATGCATAGTCTACTATCATTAAATGTTCATGGATTATTTCTAAACTTTCATAAACATAGATATTCAAGTCATGCTTCTAATATTTAATAGAGGACAATGGTGGACTCAAAAAAAAGGGAGAGAGAAACACTCACTGCACTTATGCTCATAACTTCTGGAACTTTTCTGCTTAATGCAAAAAATGAAAAAAAGCATTTTTTAATGTAATGTCAATTCTTTTGAACTTCCAACAATCTGAAAGCACATTTAACAGCAAACAGTTTAATAATCACATCTTGCAGCTGACTTGATTCTCAAGATGTCTTTGCAGTTTTATTGTTCTGTAAACGCAAACTGTTTCATTGAAAATTGTACTAGGTCAGGCTTCTACAAGAAAAAAGTTTATTATATTGCTTATTAGAGTATACTCATTAATTACCAAGTTTAGTCAATGGGGTTCCTTTGAACTGCCTGTGAGATGAATATTTTATTACTCATTTTGATAATAATGAGATTTGACAGATTTTTACCTTACAAAATCTCAATGGTTTATTTCATGTTATTTATTTTTTAGACCAAAACATCATTCTTTTCTTCTTTTCCTTTCTTCCTCCTTCTCCTTTCCCTTTCTTCTCTATGATTTTCTAAAAGAAAATACTTAAAATATGAAGAAGTCTAACATTACATTTCATTAAGCCATTGCCAAATGCACAATAAAATGTGCCCATGATCCTTTAAAAAAGGATTATGTATACAGAAATACATGGAAAATGTACTGTTCTTAGAGAGGAACAAAATAGAACAAATAAATTTCCACATCTGAGGTAGACTTCTTATAAAGGAGGTTGGGTACGTTCATGCAGAAAAACTCTACAGAATGGGGTTGTCATTAAAAATAAATGAAGCAAGGATTACTGGGTTTAAATTGCTTTCTAATGAGTCAAAAAAGTTTTTAAAGGATTTTAGCCAAGTATGTGAAGGTGAGTGATGCCCACTTCTGGTTTTGCCAAAAACCACTAGAAATGACAAACTCCAGTGGCTCTGGCGAATGAATCTCTGCCTGGGTCAGTTATCCATAACAGGAACCTGCAGAATCCAAATCTACTTCACATCTGAACTATCAGATAATAGCAGGCCAGATGATGCTCCCAACGAGGAATAAGCTGATTGTTGTTTCCTCTCTGAGTTGTTCCTGGAGTTTCCGCCCTTTTTTCCCTCCTTCATCTCCCTTCCATTTCGATGGGGACCCAGTCCTGAGCAGGATGCTCACCTCTGACGGTCTCTAACAACTACCTCTTAGAGACTAAGTGCATCTGGTACTGAAGAGAGAACTGCACAGATGTGGTTCACAGACAGTCTGAACTTTAAGACAGAGTGATATCACAGATAAGCATATTCAAGATATATATATATATATATATATATGCTACCTATGTCATATATCAGACCAGATAATGTTAGCAGTAGAGAGTAACTTACATGAAGAGGGAACATTTTATACAGGTATGTAAAAATGTGCAGCGGGGACACAGTAAGCAATTAAAGAAGGTAGGTAGCCCACAGAGGGGCTTAGGTTTAAGAGCAATATATCCAGAGGTGGAAGTTGTGGTAGTTTCACACAAAGAATTACTTAGGCAACATTTCAAAAATGCAAATCAAAGGCTAGTTGCAGAAAGATAACATAACAATATACTCCAACTTCAAAACAGTAGTCACTTTTTAGGAGGTGGGCAGGGGAATGGAATCAAGTAGCTATTTCTAAAGTTTCTATTTAAAAAATAATTGAGCAACAACATAAATATGGCAAAATATCAACATTAAGACTATAGAGTTAGCTATGTTGTATGTGAATTATAGACTTCATAATAAAAAAAATATGTAATATTTAAAAAATAAATAATAAAACACAAAAAACATAAAACACATACAGGTTTGTGACCCTGTACAGGAGACAGGGATTAAGACCATCCCCAAGAAAAAGAAATGCAAAAGATCAAAATGGCTGTCTGAAGAGGCCTTACAAATAGCTGTGAAAAGAAGAGAAGCAAAAAGCAAAGGAGAAAAGGAAAGATATACCCATTTGAATGCAGAGTTCCAAAGAACAGCAAGGAAAGATAAGAAAGCCTTCCTAAGCAATCAATGAAAAGAAATAGAGGAAAACAATAGAATAGGAAAGACTAGAAATCTCTTCAAGGAAATTAGAGATGCCAAGGGAACATTTCATGCAAAGATGGGCTCAAAAAGGATAGTAATGGTATGGACCTAATAGAACCAGAAGATATTAAGAAGAGGTGGCAAGAATACACAGAAGAACTGTACAGAAGGCCTTAGGAAGCATCACTATGAACAAAGCTAGTGGAGGTGATGGAATTCCAGTGGAGCTATTTCAAATCCTGAAAGATGATGCTGTGAAAGTGCTGCAGTCAGTATGCCAGCAAATTTGGAAAACTCAGCAGTGGCCACAGGACTGGAAAAGGTCAGTTTTCATTCCAATCCCAAAGAAAGGCAATGCCAAAGAATGCTCAAACTACCGCACAATTGCACTCTTCTCACACGCTAGTGAAGTAATGCTCAAATTCTCTAAGCCAGGCTTCAGCAATACATGAACCATGAAATTCCAGATGTTCTAGCTGGTTTTAGAAAAGGCAGAGGAACCAGAGATCAAATTGCCAACATCCGCTGGATCATCAAAAAAGCAAGAGAGTTCCAGAAAAACATCTATTTCTGCTTTATGGACTATGCCAAAGCCTTTGACTGTGTGGATCACAATAAACTGTGGAAAATTCTGAGAGAGATGGGAATACCAGACCACCTGACCTGCCTCTTGAGAAACCTATATACAGGTCAGGAAGCAACAGTTAAAACTGGACATGGAACAACAGACTGGTTCCAAATAGGAAAAGGAGTATGTCAAGGCTGTATATTATTATCCTGCTTATTTAACTTATATGCAGAGTACATCATGAGAAATGCTGGGCTGGATGAAGCACAAGCTGGAATCAAGATTGCCGAGAGAAATATCAATAACCTCGGATATGCAGATGACACCACCCTTATGGCAGAAAGTGAAGAAGAACTAAAGAGCCTCTTGATGAAAGTGAAAAAGGACAGTGAAAAAGTTGGCTTAAAGCTCAACATTCAGAAAACTAAGATCATGGCATCCGGTCCCATCACTTCATGGCAAATAGATGGGGAAACAGTGGAAACTGTCACTGACTTTAATTTTTGGGCTCCAAAATCACTGCAGATGGTGACTGCAGCCGTGAAATTAAAAGACGCTTGCTCCTTGGAAAGAAAGTTATGACCAACCTAGATAGCATATTCAAAAGCAGAGACATTACTTTGCCAACAAAGGTCTGTCGAGTCAAGGCTGTGGTTTTTCCAGTGGTCATGTATGGATGTAAGAGTTGGACTATAAAGAAAGCTGAGCACCGAAGAATTGATGCTTTTGAACTGTGGTGTTGGAGAAGACTCTTGACAGTCCTTGGATTGCAAGGAGATCCAACCAGTCCATCCTAAATGAGATCAGCCCTGGGTGTTCACTGGAAGGACTGATGTTGAAGCTGAAACTCCAATACTTTGGCCACCTGATGTGAAGAGCTGACTCATTTGCAAAGACCTTGACGTTGGCAAAGATTGAGGGCAGGAGGAGAAAGGGACAACAGAGGATGAGATGGTTGGATGGCATCACCGACTCAATGGACGTGAGTTGGGGTAAACTCCGAGAGTTGGTGATGGACAGGGAAGCCTGGCGTGCTGCGGTTCATGGGGTTGCAAAGAGTCAGACATGACTGAGTGACTGAACTGAACTGAACTGAACACGTTTTGGTTAGTATAAACAGTTTTGCAATGAACATCGGGGTCCATGTATCTTTTCGGATTATGATTAAAAGAATGAAACAATGTCACTTTCAGCAACATGGATTGACCTACAGATTATCATACTGAGTGAACTAAGTTAGACAGACAAAGACAAGTATTGTATGATATCACTTATATGTGGAATCTAAGAAAATGATACAAATGAACTTATTTACATAACAGAAATAGACTCACAGACTTTGAAAACAAATTGTGGTTACTAATTGGGAAAAGTACAGGGAACGATAAACTGGAGGTATATAAGTACTATTTATAAAGTAGATAACCAACAAGAATCTGTATGGTACAAGGAACTGTACAGCACCAGGAACTCTACTCCATATTCTGTATAAACCTATAGGGGAAAGGAGTCTGAGAAAGAATGGATATGTGTGTATGTATGCTGAATCACTTTGCTGTATACCTGAAACAACATTGTTAATCAACTATACTCCAACATAAAATAAAAATTAAATTAAAAAAGAGTGCTTCTGGAAGATACATTTTCCTTCTTTATTAAAATGTCATTTTACATAGCAAAATAATCAAAACTTGTATTAGCGAGAGAATATAACTGGAACTTAGTAAATGATGCAGGGAGCAGAAGAAAAGGGAGTGAGAGAGCTAGGTTAGGGTGAGCTTAGTTAAGGCGTGAATCAAGGCAGGTATTTAGTCTACATGTGATGAGAAACCCCTGGAGGGTTTTCAGAAGAGGAGTGACAGAAAATGAATGGCATAGTGGAAGGCTATGAACTTCTCTGGTTAGAATGTAAGAGGCCAAGAGTGGAAGCAGAGAGACCAAGTGGTAAGCAGTTAGAAGAATCCAGGTAGAAATGGTCACTTGGACTAGGATGACAACACAGTAGATGGGTTTGGGATATATTCTGAAGATAAAACCAACTGGTTAACTTGGTACACAGGGAAGGGGTTTGGAAAAGATGTTAATTTCACTGAGATGAAAACACTGGAAGAGAAGGGGTTTGGAAAAGATGTTAGTTTCACTGAGATGAAAACACTGGAAGAGAAGCTGGGTTTGATCTGAGGTGAGGGAGGGAAAAGGACAGAAGTCTTTGGCCTTAAATGTAAGATACAATCAACATACTAATGGGGAAGCTGAGGAAATACGGGATTAGTCTCTAGATGGAGAGGTTTAACTAGAGCTATAAATGTAGGCATCATCAGTGTATTTAAAACCATAGAAAAAAGTGAGATCACCCAGGATATGAATAGATGGAGAAGAGGGCTGTGTTCCAATATGAAGAGGTGAATGGATGGATCTACTGTGGACTGTTCAAGAGTCTCATCCTAACAAGACTGATAGCTGTAGTTGAAGAGGAAATGAGAAGTAAGGAAACAGAGGCAGCAAATAAACAATAAATATTCTCTCCAGGAGGTTTACTGTGTGTGATGGTAGAGTCAAGAAAGGAGCTGGTGGGAGGAGGGGAAGGGGGAAGTGGAATAGAAAGGATCGAAAAAAATTTAAAAGACCATATAAGAGCATGTTTATATCCTGATTGGAACAATCCACTAGAGAGAAGAAAAAACTGGTGATGCCAGAAAGAAACTATAAGCTCAGGAGGTGAAAGGAACAGGAACACACAGAAAGGCAGCAGGCAAAGCAGGCTAGTAAATTTTGTCATGGGAAGATGAAGGTCCTTTTCTGATGGTTTCTATCTTCTCAGTGAAATAGGAAGTGAAGTCATTCATTGCGAAGGGGAAGTGGACGGCGGAGGTTTGTGACGGGAGGAGAACGGACCATGCAAATACAGTAGGACTGCAGGAAACCTGGGGCTACTTGAGGCTCTGGCTATCAGTGCAATGAGATGCCAGTTGGGACTCTGTCCATTTCTTCCTCCCATCATGCTCAGCTATGCACGTGCAGGTGTGGAGCTAGTGAGCTGAAAGGATGGGATGCGACAGAGTTACAGCACCTGAGAATGAGGTTTTCGCAGTGGAGTGGCTACTTGTGATGACAAGGTCTGGGCAGGAGAATGGTCTCTAGAGAGGTGACTGAGGGAAAATGAAGCAAAGACTTAGAAGAAAGGAGCTCAAGAAACCGAGAGTCCAGGGGGCTGGGTGAACTTTCTACCTGGAGACTCCAAGAATGAAAGTTAGAGCCACGGTACTTCAAAGGGTCAATGAATGATGGGCAGAGCGAACAGGAGTAAAAAATGAACACAGACGCTCCCAGGGCTCTTACAGTGCCTTATATCTCCGTGGTAAACACCATAATGCCTAGCACACAGCCAGACACATAAAGGCGGCTTGAATAAATACTTGGGTTTTAACTAAAAGAAGTTTTAAAATATTATCAATTTTACAGACTGACAGCCTAGATATAAGGATTTAGGAAAAGTCCAGAAGGCAGTGGTCAAATATATGAGCAAGAGACTTGGAATATACAAGGACAGGGATGAAATAAAGATATGACCTCATTAACCAGTGACCAGCTCCCCGCTGTACTCTCAGCTATTTTCTATCCCAGCACCATATCCTTTTCTTGATTTCTATGCTTCTTACTTGTATGCCCTTCTCAACTTTTAATTCTCATTCACCTACTAGAAATTCATCAGCTCAAATACGATTTCTTTTCTCTATTATGATATACCTTGTTGCTGTTCAGTTGCTAAGTCATGTCAGACTCTTTGCGATCCCATGGACCACAGTATGCCAGGCCTTCCTGTCCCTTGCTATCTCCCAGAGTTTGCCCAAGATATACTGAGGGCCTAGCAAAATGTCTGGCAAAAATAAGGTGCTCAAAGAATATCAAATGAACAAAATGGAGATGAAAAAAGCATGGTTAAAAGAAGCCCAATAACTTTTATATCCAGAGGAAGGCTGAGATGAGTTTAATTCTGTATCTCCCTTCTTAGGGCTGGAATTGACACTAAGAGAGGAGGAGATGAAAACCAAAGGTTGAATGTTGATTCCTGGTAAATAATTCAGGGAGGCAGTAGTCTTGTGGACCCAAGGCTAAATAGCATTTGCCAAGAATAAACAGTCTTGGGAGTGGCCAAGGGGACCTAGCTCAGCTCTCTCGTTTCTACTCCTATTCTCAAAGTCCTGCCTCATGGACATAGCAGCCATGACCTCATTCCTAAGCAACTCCATTCTGTCCACTACCATTGTTTCCACTTCCTATTCTAATAGACCACTGCTACTTCCACTGGCACCTGGCTTGTACCACTATTGTTCTGCAACTGTGAACACTGAGAAATCTGCTGCTTACTGAGTGTGCACATATGAGTCAGATGTACACTGACACCAGTCAGTTTATCTTGTGGGTTATAAACTCTTAGAACTAGGGATCTATAGTCTCCTTAATGTCATCTTTGCTTAGTTACTTCAGTTTGTTTAGGTCAAGGTTGAGGGTTTAACCGCCAAATGGGTTATTTAACTTTGCTTTGTTTTACTGCCTCAAACTACCTCCAATTCAGGCATTCTCAGAAAACTGAGAAGTATTAAACAGAGACAGAATAATATATGGAAAAAAATGAACATTTGAATAAAAATTTCCAACTTCACTCTTGCAAACACCATATGTTAAAAAGAACAGCAGTGAAATTCCAAAGCACCTGAAAAATGAGTTGAGAAAACAAAAAGGTTTATATAATGTAAAATTCCCGACTGCAGAAATATGTAAATATATATTTAAACTTGAAATATATGGCCATTCCTATTAAATGTAAAGTCAAATAAATTTATGTTAAAGTAAAACGTAGTCTTCTCATTCTACTAATCATAAACACAGAGGTTTAGAGCTAGGGAGGACCTTGTAGGCCACCCTCTTCATTCTGTAGATAAATTAAGAAAAGTCCAGAGAAGGCTTGCTGACATACTCAGCATCAGATGGCAGTATGAGGGGGCAGAGTGTGGGAGCAGGAAGACCATAGGCTTTAGAAACAGACAAGTCTGCACAGGGCTCCCACCCCTTAGTTAAGCGAATTGGGAAGCTTTACTCTTGGAAATGTCAGTGGCCTCATGTGTGAATTAGAGATATCAGCTTTAATATGTTGAAGAAGTACTGTAAAGACTGAATATGATAGATATTAAATGAGAAGTGCCTAGTACAGAATTTCTAGATTAAGATGGCAGAATAACGTCAGATTATAGAATTTTTCCCTAAAGCATAATGAAATTTAAAATCACTATTTTTTTAAAAAGTGTTAGCAGAAACCAACCAAGTAAAGGAGAACACCATATCTTAATCTTTAAAGTGGTGCCCAGACAGGAAACTATATTCAATATTTTATAATAACCTATTGTTGTCAGTTGCTAAGTCGTGTCCAACTCTGCAATTCCATGGACTGAAGCACACCACACTCTCCCGTCCTCCACTATCTCCTGGAGCTTGCTCTAATTCATGTCCATTGAGTTGGTGATGCCATCCAATGATCTTATCCTCTGTCGCCCCCTTCTCCTCTAGCCCTCAATCCTTCCCAGCATCAGGGTCTTTTCCAATGAGTCGGCTCTTCGCATCAGGTGGCCAAAGTATTGCAGCTTCAGCTTCAGCATCAGCTCTTCCAATGAATATTCAGGGTTGATTTCCTTTATACTGACTGATTTGATCTCCTTGCAGTCCAAGGGACTCTCAAGAGTCTTCTCTAGCACCATAATTCAAAAACATCAATTCTTTGGCACTCGGTCTTCTTTATGTTCCAACTCTCACATCTGGACATGACTACTGGAAAAACCATAGCTTTGACTATATGGATCTCTGTTGGCAAAGTCACATCTCTGCTTTGAAATATGCTGTCTAGGTTTGTCATAGCTTTCATTCCAAGGAGTAAGTGTCTTTTAATTTCATGGCTGCAGTCACCATCTCTAGTGATTTTGAAGCCCAAGAAAATAAAGTCTGTCCATTTTCCCCCATCTCTTTCCATTTTCCCCCATCTATTTTCCAAGAAGTGATGGGACCGGATGCCATGATCTGAATGTTGAGTTTTAAGCCAGCTTTTTCACTCTCCTCTTTCACCTTCATCAAGAGGCTCTTTAGTTCCTCTTTGCTTTCTGCCTTTAGGGTTCTGTCATCTGTGTATTTGAGGGTTGTTGATACCTCTCCTGGCAATCTTGATTCCAGCTTGAGATTCATCCAGTCTGGCATTTCACATGATGTACTCTGCACAGAAGTTAAATAAGCACAGTGACAATATACAGCCTAGACATACTCCTTTCCCAATTTTGAACCAGTCCATTGTTCCATGTCTGGTTCTAACGGCTGCTTCTTGACCTGCATACAGGTTTCTCAAGAGGCAGGTGAGGCGATCTGGTATTCCTATCTCTTGAAGAATTTTCCAGTTTGTCGTGGTCCACATAGTCAAGGGCTTTAGTGTAGTCAATGAAGCAGAAGTAGATGTTTTTCTGGAATTCCTTTGCTTCTTCTATAATCCAACAATGTTGGCAATTTGATCTCTGGTTCTTCTGCCGTTTCTAAATCCAGCCTATAAATAATAACTTTTAATGGAAAAAAACTTTTTAAAATGTATATGTAACTTAATCTCTTTGCTGTACACCTGAAGCAAACAACACTATAAATCAACTATACTTCAATATAAAGTTGTTTGCTTTGGGAAAAAAAAAAGAATAAAGTTATGTCCTTCCCACTCCCCTGCCCCCCCAAAAAAGTGATACCCAAGGATAGAAAATTTTCAAAAAAAGAAAGGATTGGTTGGAGATTGGAAAGTTAAGCAGACAAAATTCTGAAAACTATCACTGAAATGAAGTGAAGTTGCTCAGTCGTGTCCGACTCTGCGACTCCATGGACTGTAGCCTACCAGGCTCCTTGGTCCATGGAATTTTCCAGGCAAGAATACTGGAGTGGGTTGCCATTTCCTTCTCTAGGGGATCTTACTATCATTAACAGTGTCCAATTTGGGGAAAACAGATCTGAAGTGATATTTAGGCAACCTGGAGAAAAGATGGAAAACTCCACCCAAAGTGAAAACCCCTCCCTGACATCACAGGATTTCCTCAGACACAGACAAGTAAATCAGGGCTCACCATTTTGGTTTTCCATGCTTAGGAGGAGAGGAGAAGAAAAGGGAGATGAGTCATAATCCAACAAGGCTAATTAATTACAGCCCAGCTTCATTATAACACTACATGGAGGAGTCTAACAAATTTAATCATGTATGTGGGATCTCATTACTGTGCAGTTAATGAAATAAGGACAAGGGCTGGGATAAAGGAAAGAGGGCAGCCAACTGCCAATTGTGTTAAATCTGAGTCTGCTTTAACATGGGTGGTGGTGGTGTTCAGTGGTTCAGATGTGTCCAACTCTTTGTGACCCCACAGACTGCAGCATGTCAGGCTTCCCTGTCTATCACCAACTCACAGAGTTTGCTCAAACTCATGTCCATTGAGTCAGTGATGCCAT
Organism: Bubalus bubalis; assembly: GCF_019923935.1. Taxonomy (NCBI): domain Eukaryota; kingdom Metazoa; phylum Chordata; class Mammalia; order Artiodactyla; family Bovidae; genus Bubalus; species Bubalus bubalis. The sequence goes on along the minus strand of NC_059175.1, from coordinate 25,063,208 downwards.
CTAACCTTCTCATCCTCTGTCATCCCCTTCTCCTTCTGCTGAGTTTGTCTTAACATGGGTGTACTCGTCTGTATCAGAATTTATTTTACCTTAAGGAGTAAACACAGCTTTAGCTAAAGAGAAAAAAAATAAGATCTGAGTAAGTGTGTGTGTTGAGGGTGGGGCGAGAATGAGGATGAATGGAGAAGAACCCCAGGAGAAGTTCCTTCCCCTGCTGTGGTACCACTGTTAGAACTCACAGGTGTCTCCTTCCCTCCATTAGCAGGGAAAGAATAAAAACATCTCTGGGAAATAAGTAGGGTTTGGCAAGGGAAATAAACACCAGGGGCTGACCTTCTTAGTGCTGTCACCTCCTTAAATTGGAGGAATAATCCAAAGTCAGAGAAGACAACACCCATCCCCCCACCCCGGCCCCAAATATCCTCCTTCCTCCAAAAAGATTCATGTTTGAGTATGTAGTGCAAACCTCGATGTGGGGCAGTTTACACAAATACTGAGGAAGAGCTGAGTCCAGACCCTACAACCAACTGCACAAGCCCCAGCTCAACTCACTCAGCCCCTTGCCCAGGATGTGGCCTCGGTTCCTCAAATCCTAGAATGAAGCTCTGGGGGCAAGACACAGAGTTCTAATGAGAGAAAGTAAAAAGGAAAATGAGGACAGTTCACCAACACTAAAGAGTGAAGAGGAACTAAAAAGTGTCTTGATGAAGGTGAAAGAGGAGACTGAAAAACCTGGCTTAAAATTCAGCATTCAAAACACCAAGATCATGGCATCCAGTCCCATCACTTTAAGGCAAATAGAAAGGGAAAAAATGGAAAGAGTGACAGACTTTATTTTCTTGGGCTCCAAAATTGGGGATGGTGACTGCAGCCACAACATTAAAAGACGTTTGCTTCTTGGAAGGAAAGCCATGACAAACCTAAACAGCATATTACAAAGCAGAGACATCACTTGGCTGACAAAGGTCCATATAGTCAAAGCTATGGTTTTTCCAGTAGTCATGTACAGATGAGAGAGCTGGAGCATAAAGAAGGCTGAGCACCAAAGAACTGATGCTTTTGAACTGTGGTGCTGGAGAAGACTCTTGAGAGTCCTTTGGACTGCAAGGAGATCAAATCAGTCAGTCCTAAAGGAAATCAACCCTGAACACTGAATGGAAAGACTGATGCTGAAGCTGAAGCTCCAATACTTTTGCTACCTGATGTGAACAGCCAACTCATTGGAAAAGACCCTGATGCTGGGAAAGACTGAGGGCAAGATGAGAAGTGGGCGACAGAGGATGAGATGGTGGGATGGCATCACGGACTCAATGGACATGAGTTTGAGCAAACTCCAAGAGATAGGGAAGGATAATGAAGCCTGGTGTGCAGCAGTCCATGAGGTCCCTAAGAGTCAGACATGACTTAGCGACTGAACAACAAAGAGTAAAGGGAAGTTCTTAGCTGAATTGTTCGAAAGTTACGTCTAACAAGAGAAAAGAGTAAGAGGAGTAGGCAGGACTACTGGAACAAAGAAAGAATGAGAGATGGAGGGGCGGGAAGACAGCAAGAATCCACTTTGGAAAAAACAGAGTCCTCCACCTCCCTCCCAAAGTCTCTATGAGGATATTATGCTACAAGACTAAAGCAAATATGAACGAATTGAGACATTAGCAATAAGTTGAAAGAATGAGATAAAAAGGGAGATCACAGAAGTACGGAAACAATGAACAAAAAACCTATCTCAGAACTAGTAAACAAATTTTAAAAGCAGAATCAGCACAGGTGAAAGAATCAGTGACATACCAAAATCCCTAGAAACTTGTGACGGTGACAGTGAATGCATAAGATAACAGCATAGAGATAAAGGCAATTCAGAAACGGAGACTCGAGCCTAGCAAACCAGTAACATTTAACACAGAAGTAAAACTTAATGGTAGGTCCCTTAAACATTAGTAAACTTTTCTTAACCTAACTCCTATCACCAATTATGCAAAAATAATGTTTTATGGTTCCTTTGCTCTTATAGAAGACTCCCCAGGCAAGTCAACAGTAAATGTCAACTGTTAGGTTTGATAAAATTTGCCCTTATGTCTATTTTGTAGGCTTGTAGAGTTGGTATCTGCCTAAGAGTGGCTCTTAGGAGAGAAGAGTTAGAAATTCAGTACTATACACCACTTTTTCTTCTTCAGTGAATATAAAAGAGAAATCTGAAAGCAATTTGTTAACAAGAACAGTTTATTGGAGCCTTATCTAATAGATTTCTAAAGCAGCCATAGTTAATATAAAAGAGTTCTTACTTCCAAGTGGATATGTTTTAATTAAGAGAACTAAGATAATCTGTTTTAATATATTTTAACTTTCTTCAGTAACTAGGAGCCAAACACTTGCTAAAATATTTTTCTAGAAGCTCAGAGTAGGTAATATTCACAACAAGAGAGCCACAATTTATTCATTATTCCCTTATATTGATCAGAACTCCAAATATCCATTCATTGAGAAGTGCTGGGCTAAAGCCCTTAAAGAGACACATTATCAGAACTTAAATGCACAGGGCATAGAACTCAAACACACACACACACCCATAGTCACAACCCTCCCCCCCAACACACACCCACACACACACCCATTATCTTTCACTGCCATTCTGAAGAGAACTCTTTTGTTTTTAAAGTTCTTCTCTAAGTTTAGAAGTATCTCTGATTGCAAATAATACACAAAGGGAAAAAAATTTTTATCTGAAAAAAACTTGCTGTTAAATAAAGTAAAAGCTACACACTGCCTGCCACATAGAAGGTGTTTGATAAACATGAACTGGATGGATAACTTTCAAAGTATGCCAAACAATAATTTAACAATTTAATTCTCAATGGATAAAGCATGGAAGAAGACTCTAAATTTCAAACTAAATCAGAGCCTTTTCTAAATCATGCTGTTGATGCTGCTGACAGACTGGTTATGTAACCAGAACTCAATATACAAATTGCTACAGAACAGGCATTTTATCCCTGAAAACACTAAAATAATAAAGAGCATGACATTATGTAATTAAATATGACTGATGGAGAAAGCTCTCAGAACAATCTGATTTTGATTTTCAAGTGAAAAATAGGAAGTTGCCTATTTTAAAAGTTGTTGGGTTTTGAAAATGGATCTTTTTATGGATTTATCACACAACCAGAGAACCAACTTTTGCAGTTTTCTCTCATATATCAGGAAGTGTAGTTTCTTCCTCACTGAAAATGCAGACATGGAAGAGAGCATGTGTATGATCAAACACTGTGCTTAGTCGTTCAGTCGTGTCTGACTCTTTGTGACCTCATGGACTATAGCCAGGCTCTTCTGTCCATGGGGGCTCTCCAGGCAAGAATACTGGAGTGGGTTGTCATACCCTCCAACCAGGGATCGAACCCAGGTCTCCCGCATTGCAGGTGGATTCTTTACCAACTGAGCCACCAGGGAATGATCAAACACACTTTATTACAAATATAGCATTAGTGGGCTTGCTCATATTTCAAGGATATGTCTCCGTGAATACTGGTTTGTCTCATAGTTCTCACTTTTTTGGAAGACTTGACTTAGTCCAAAAATGCCATGGCATGCATACAAAAGTTAGCTTCTTATATTCTGAAACAGAACAAAAAAGGAACATATACTCTGATAGGAGATTCTATCATATGAGCTCAGAACACAGAACTTTATCAATCTGATGAAAGGTTTTTCCACATTTGAAACACTATAAAATATACTACAAAGTAAATCACTTCCCGAAAGACTGCTGTATGTGAAGAATAGGAAAAAAAAAAAAAAACTCAAAACAAAGTTAGGACTAAAGATTAACAAATGAATATAAAGAAGCTAAGTGGTTTCGTGTGTGTGTGTGCGTTTGCTCAAAGAGGACATGTTTCAGAATGGCTTGCCTTGTTCATATGCAGATAACTGATGGCAAACTTTGTTTAAATGAGGTGGAGAAGAAGGTGCTACATTAAAGTGTAAATTTAATAAGTAAAACCATAGTAACTATAAAACAAGAATGTTATCATTTGAAGATTATGTGAAAGATCAACATATGTGCTATCAAATATATAAAAGTATGTGGCATTTACGATGGTCAGGGACAAACCAATTCGCATAAGCTAGATGGAAATTTCTGAAAAGAGAAATATGATGGTCTGTAGTGGTTGGTCTGCTGTGGGAGCAGTAGAACCAGGGCTTCTGCTTAATATGATGAGATAAAAAGGACCTGAGACAGAGAGAGGGACTCTGAGCAGTTCACTATTTTGGATGCTAGCTCACAGAATTTAATCACAGTCTCTGTCATTTGATTACCATCAATATGATGATTTATCCATTTCAGGATAAGTAGGAAGCAGGATTTCAGCTCACTGCTCTATCATTATCCATTCTTGGCAACATATTACAGTAATCCACTCTTATGCTTATGTACCTGATCGAGAGACCTTCTATTCCACTCTTGTACTGATTACCTTTTAAGCAAAGTTCATGTAAGCCAGTAGGTCACAGGGAATCCTAAAATTTATTCCCACTTGGAACATTTTCCTTCTGGACCTTATTAAACATAATGTTCTAGGCATTATGAGTACTCTAAGGTATTCCTGAATAATAACCCAAACTGCAGAGTGAAAGTAAGTGGCAATTAAAATTGCAGAGAGGGGAGACCTGAGACAAGGAAATGACAGCATCTTTTCCCAAAGACTGCTGGACTGGTGATCCAACTCCGGGGTCAGCAGGCTGGGCCTGAGGTCCAGATCCAAACCCACCATCTGTTTATGTATACCCCACACGAGCTAAGAATGGTCTTTCTACTTTTTAAGGAAAAAAAGTAATGAGAGTATTTTGTGACAGGTGAAAATGAGATGAAATTCAAATCCCAGGGTCCATAAATAGGGTTTAATTGGCACACAGCCAAAGTCGTCTGTTTAATATTGCCCATGGCACTTAGGTGCAGCAGAGTTAAGTAGCTGAGACTTTGAAGGCATAGCCCACAAAGCCTAACATATTTACCACCTCTTTCTAGAAAAAAGCTATCTCAGAGTTTCTAATATCATATGTGAAGAGTCTGAATTATTTTGTATTCGTTTTCTAATCCATCATGGATCAAGCTATGCTTTTGTAGAATACAAAATCACGTACTCAGATGCTATAGAAATGTCAAATTGCTATCCTTTTATCAAATGCTTATTCTCAATTTCTGGACTATCTGGATGTATACTTGCACAAACGTTTTGTGGACTAGCACTGGCCCACAGACTACATTTCAAAAAGCTCTACTCTAGATAATGCAAGGATACCTTAATAAAACTTTTTGGAAAACATCACTCCTTCCCTACATAATTCTGATATGGTGATCACTAAAAATATCAGTACATAAATATATACACACATGGATAAAATTTTCCAAGGGTCTTTTTCCTTTGAGTGTTATGCTTGAAAAACATAACAACTGTTTCTCCGTTACCAACTGCCCCAACATATACAAATTTTATTATTCTTGTAGGCACTGGCTAAAAGAAAAAAATTCATTTACATTTCATGCTTTTGGGAATAATAACTAAAATTTCAAAAACAAAGCAATTAGTGCAAATGTTTTTTGGACAATCTGTGCTGTGATTTTAGAAACTGTGTGTGAAAGAATCAGAATCCTTGCATGCACCAAAAACAGTTTCTATGTTTAAATTTTTAGAAGGTTGAAAAGATATCTTCATATGCTTGCTTTATAATACTAAAGTCCCTTGGTATGTCAAAGGCCATATAAGTAATTCTTAGCTTAGGTACAAAAGTGCTTTGGGCTTGTTTTATATGACACTCCCTGGCTTTTGTATTGCACTTAAGAAAATGAATGTGAAAATAAAAATCATCTCCATGAAACTTTTTTTATTGGCCTAAAGTTAGTAGTGACTTATTTTCAGATTTCAATCTTTATCTCCTGAGTGAAATGCTTATTTAATCCTACTATGATTTTTGTTTAACAAATGAAATAATTTTTAACCATTTTTAAACATTAAGAAAGATGAAACTCCATTATAGGGCCAATGAGTTTATTATTATTAGGTGTTAGATGATCAAACATTCAAATAAGAAGCCGTACTGTGATTTCATGGTGTAAGTAGAAAGTCTACAAAAAATAACTCCAGGTGTGCTAACAATTTAGATGATAATAGGAAATGCTTTCTTTCTTTATTGTTATAAAAATATGTTGCTGCTAGCAAAGGATGAAAATTTCAAAGCAGAGGGAATATAAAATGACCATAGATTGAATTTCTGCAAATGTCCACTTTGTTCTACAGCTCCAATACCATGAAACAATGAAAATAGTGAGATCTACTAGTTCAGAAAAATGACATAATGTTTATAAATATTTACATGTATGTTGAACTAGACCATTTTTAAGAGATGCAGCTGTGATAGAGAAAGAAAACTGGGGCTTGATCCGAGTCCTCATTTTGCATGATCCTGTGCAAGTCACTTAACCTCTATGAGCCTCAGTCTCTTATCTATAAAGTAAATAAGATTATGACTCATCTCAGAGGAATTAAGGAAGATAATGCAGTGTCTTGCTGGCTACAAAGCTCTATATGAATATTGAGGATTACTGAGTAGAGAGTGAATAGAATCTTAAAATGTATTTCTAAATTTACTGTAAATAAAAATGAGGTTTTTATATAAGAAAACTATACAAACAACCTAAATTATTTAACAACCTTTTCAAATGATATCACTACTTCTTGAAGCAGGGAGTATAATAAAAGAAATGCTTCTTAGGCAACTTATTACACAAAATTTTAAGTTATTGTAGTCATGGATATTGGTGCCATGAAAGGGTGCCATAGGAGGACCTTTGTAGTATGAAGGAGAGTGGTGGTAAGGGGATGGGCAAGGGCAAAGGGCATTGTGTTCTTTTCACAGTGACACCTGGAGGAGTGGAGGCATTAGCCAAGGGAGGGTGAGAGCAAATATCCCCTGCATGATTACATTTTCCTCATTTAAAGAAATAATCAGTTAATATAACCACAATTAATACGGACATATCTAAAAGCCTCTGGTCCATCATAATATGCTTATTTGTCCCACAAGCAATAGCAGTTACTATGTGAGTCTCACGCCTTAATGCATTATCTATGAATCCTTGAAAACACATGGTTTTCTTCTTCAAGGTTAAAATTGAGTTCTGAGACAGTGGTGGATTTTTTAAAAACCTTATGCACAAGCACATTACATATATGGTATGAGAACAGCATTCCACTTTCAAAGTCTAGGATAATTTACTTTCAGATGTTTAGGTTGAGTATGTATTGGTTCAGAGAATTCCCTGCTCCATACAAGGTATTTCTTTCTCATCCACATTTTTCCCCCCTCAAATCCTGAAAGACATGGGACTTTCTCTCATTCCTCCAAGTGATAGAACTATTCTGATGTTAGGGAAACAGTGCTGGTTATATACAGTCTGGATAACACATTTAAGAGATGATGGTATGAAGACAGGCAAGGAAGGCCCAGTTACTTCAGTAAGGCTGCCACATACCATCTCTCCATCTATCATCTGGAAATACATTCTTCTCTCGTGGGATCTAAGCCCTATGCCAAAGGCATGAAATTTGTACACTGATTTCTCATTATTTGGAGGAGAATAATTACTACAATGATAGGAAAAGAATAAGGGAATCATTTTCTAATAATATTGCCATGTTCCATAGCCCAACTTCTCACTGGATCATTGTCAATTCCTTATACATCATGTCCCTACCTCCCCCACTTCCCTACCATTTCATGTTTGCCCTACAAAAGCTTTCCTATCACACCAAATGCTGATAGCCTGGAAAGTGAGTAAAAACTCACATTCACTCTAAGGACTCATGAAAAGAGGTTATTATTGAGAATTTACACTGTGTTAGGTCAAGTGTTTCACATATATTGCCTTACTTAAATCTCAGGAAAATCAAGCATTATGATCCAAAGTTTCCCTTCAACACACTGCTTATTAAAACTACATTGTTTCTCATATAGAAAAAAATTTTTCCTTTAAGCATTGATTGTAAGGTGGAAACTATTTTATAGAAAAGGCATCAATCTAATTTTTCATCTGCACTCCAGTGCCTCCGCTTTGCACCTGCTCTTGGGCAACACAGGTAACATGATCCAGTTTTCTGGAATCTGCCTAATAAACAGTTCCTTGGGTGAAAGTCTCTATATACTTCTTCCAGTATGTAAATATACATCTTCTGCTTTTGTTCAACACCATAGCAATGACCGAGTTAACTTGAACTTCTTCCTACCTTTCACATGACACATTGGGCCCAACCCTATAGATTTCTCTGAATGGAGAACTTCTTTCAACCAAGAATTATAAAACTAAGGAAACGGCAGCAAAGTGTGTTGTCTTCCCTGGCTTTGGATTATTTTTCCAATTTAAGGAGGTAATAGAAACAAGGTCAGCCCCTGGTGTTTCCTTCCCTTGCCAAACCCTGTTTATCTTCCACAGATGTTTCTATTGTTTCCCTGATAATGGAGAGGAATCATATTAGTGCCCAGCTAATATAATGATTTGCTGCTTCCTCTTTATAAACAGGTAAATATTTTGTAAAGCATCCTTGTGAGCCTACAGCAATATCCTGATAAGGTTACAACTGCAATTAAAAATTCTAAAACTGGAAAATATTTTACAGTTTAAGAAAGAATGTTTTGGTAAACAAAATACACGTCTGAAACTTACATTTTAAAATAGGGGCAGGAAAATGACATCAGCAAGAATGGCAGAGTAGGCAGCTCAATGGGCCCTGGCCCCCAAGGGAAGATGGAAAAATTAAGCAAAAACTGTCAGAATCAACTTTTTCAGAACTCTGGAAAACAAAAGTTTATATCAACCAGCCAAATGCTGAACAAATGGAAAGGGAATTTGAAAATCCCTAGGAAAGCACTCTGGTATTTTTATGTCTTTGGCCAATTCTCTTCCTGGGCTCAGCAGTGGTTATGAAGATGACCATATTCCCAGTTTGGGACTCTGGTCCCTGGTTCTGGAGGAAGCAGAGCAGATCTTATTTGTAAAGTATTGTCTTTGTCTGCTCTAACTTATTGTAGGGACTATATGAAGGACTGATGTAAGGTGCTTGTCTTTGTTTCACGTAATTTGGAACTAACTCAGGGTGGTGTTGTTCAGTTGTGTTCAACTCTTTGCAACCCCAAGGACTGCAGCATGCCAGGCTTCCCTGTCCATCACCAACTCCCAGAGCTTACTCAACCTTATTACTATTGAGTTGGTGATGCCATCCAACTATCTTGTCCTCTGTCATCCCCTTCTCCTCCTGCCTTCCATCATTCCCAGCCATCAGGAGCTTTTCTAATGGATTAGCTCCTTGCATCAGGTGGCCAAAATACTGGAGCTTCAGCTTCAGCATCTGTCCTTCCAATGAGTATTCAGGATTGATTTCCCTTAGGATTAACTTGAGTGCCAAAATTCTGGGAGGCAAAGCTAGAGCAAGTTATTTGCGAAATCAGGGAATTCAAAAGCACTTGTAAATATAGAGATTTAAAAAGTTATGCACATGCTCAGGAAATACATATGCTCAGAAAATACGTAAGAGGGTTTTTGCTCCTATTCTCTTTCACTCTGTTTCTCTACTTTGGCTTCTGGTGTTCAAGGAAATCTCTATCAAAACACCAGTGGAACACAAGCTAAAGGAACAGAGAATTCAGAGACTACACATGAGTAAGAACACAGTTCTGAAAAAAATAGCTTAGAAAAGTTACCTAATAAATAGCTATAGCCTACAGCAAACAAAACAAACTCTTAGAAGGGGAAGACTTTAGTTTCCAGAATTTCTATAATATTGAAATATCCAGTTTTCAACTAAAGATTACAAAGCATGTGAAGAAACAGGAAAATATGGCCAATTTTCAGGAAAAAAATGAACAAACTTACTCCAAGGGACTGGAGTAATATCTGGACTTACTAGACAAATCCTTTAAATAAATTGTCTTAAATATGCTCACAGAACTAAAGGACAGAGAAGGCAATGGCACCCCACTCCAGTACTCTTGCCTGGAAAATCCCATGGATGGAGGAGCCTGGTGGGCTGCAGTCCATGGGGTCATAAAGAGTTGGACACGACTGAGCGACTTCACTTTCACTTTTCACTTTCATGCATTGGAGAAGGAAATGGCAACCCACTCCAGTGTTCTTGCCTGGAGAATCCCAGGGATGGGGGAGCCTGGTGGGCTGCCGTCTATGGGGTTGCACAGACTTGGACACGACTGAAGCGACTTAGCAGCAGTAGCAGCAGCAGCAGCAGCAGCACAACTAAAGGAAGTCATAGACAAAGTGCTAAAGTAAACTAAGAGAATGTTGTATGAAGAAATAGAGAGTATCAATAAAGAGACAGGAATCGCAAAAAATGAAACCAAACAGGGATCTGGGAGCCGAAAAGTTTGATAACTGAAATGAAAAACTCACTAGAGCATTTTGGTAGCAGATCTGATCAGGCAGGAAAGAGAATCAATAAACATGAAGATAGGCCAATTAAAGTTATTCAGTCTGAGGAAAAGTGAGAAAATAGAATGATGGAAAAGAGAGAAAAGAGAATGATGAAAAATAAAAAGAGTACAGTATGAAGATTTCTTTAAAAGCTAGGAATAAAACTACCATAAGACCCAGCAATACCACTACTGGGCATATATTCTGAGAAAACTATAACTGAAAAAGACACGTATACCCCAGTATTCATTGGACTACTATTTACAATAGCCAGGTCATGGAAACAACCTAGATAGCTGCCGACAGATGAATGGATAAAGAAGTTGTGGCACATATAAATAATGGAATATTACTCAGCCATAAGATGGAATGCATCTGAGTCAGTTCTAGTGAGGTGGATGAACCTAGAGCCTGTTATACAGAATGAAGAAAGTCAGAAAGAGAAAAACAAATATTGTATATTAATACACATATATGGAATCTATAAAATGGTACTGATGAATCTATTTGCAGGGCAGCAATAGAGACTGAGACATAGAGAACAGACTTATGGACATGAGGCAGGAGAGGGTGGGATGAACTGAGAGAGCAGCACAGAAATCTATACATTACCATATGTAAAACAGATAGCTAATAGGGAGTTGCTGTATAACACAGGCAGCTCAACCTGGTGCTCTGTGACAACCTAGAGGGGTGGGATGGGGTGGGAGGTGGGAGGGAGGTTCAAGAGGGAGGGCAACTTGTATGTATACCTATCGCTGACTCATGGAATGTATGGCAGAAACCAGCACAACACTGTAAAGCAATTATTTTCTAATTACAAAGAAAATAAACAGAATGTAAGAGACCCATGGGATGCCATACTAGTGTTTTAACATACACAATGGGAATTGCGGAATACGAAGAGAAAGGAAAAGAAAAAAAAAATGAAGAAATAATGGCTGAAAACTCCCAGAATGTGATAAAAGGCAAAAATCTATACATTCGAGAAGTTCAACAAACCCCAGGAAGAATCAATGCAAAGATACTCACACCAAGACATGTAATACTCAAATTTTTGGAAGCTAAGGACAAAGAGAAAATCTCAAAAGAAGCCAGAGACTTGCATCTTGCCACATACAAGAGACCTTTGAAAAGATTAACAGAAAATTTCTCATCAGAAACTGTGGAGGTAAGAAAAAAGCGGGATGACTTGTTTTTTGATTGCACCACAAGGCATGCAGGATCTCCCCTGACCAGGGATCAAATTCATGTTCCCTGCATTGCAAGCCTGGAGTCTTAACCACTGGACAACCAGGGGAGTCTGAAATTTTTTAAGTGCTAAAAGAAAGCTGTTAACCAAGAATTTTACATCCAAATTAGCAAATTATATCCAAATTAGCAAAACTAACCATCAAAAATGAAGCAGATAAACAATGATGTGGTTTCCTGTCAGTAGACTTGTCATAAAAGAAATGCTACAAGTCCTCCAGGCTGAAATGAAAGCATCCTATACAGTAACTCAAAGTTACAACAGAGAGAGAATTCTGATAAAGGCAGCTGCACAGGTAAATGCAAAGGCCAGTGCTGTTGTGTTTTTGGTTTGTAACTCTTTTTTTCTCTTGTATGATTTAAAAGACAAATGCATAAAAGAACAGTAAATTTACATCTATGTTATGCAATTTGTAAAAACAATAACATAAATAGAGGCAGGGCAGAGCTACACAGAGGCAGAGTTGATACATGTTACCAAGGCTAAATTGGTATTAACTCAAAGTAGATTATAAATCTAGGGTGTTAATTATAAACCCCAAGATAATCACTAAGATGATATCTTAAAAAAGCATATCCAAAAGGAAACATGACATATTTTACTTTGTCTGGTTTACTATCTTCCTCTTTTACTGCACTGAAAGTTGCAGAAGGTCAGGGCCTTGGTTTTTCTTAATCTCCACTGCATCATCTGTGCCCAGAACAGTGTCTAGAATATCTGTGTGTTCAACTGTGCCTAGAACACACAGTTGATGCTTGATAAAGATCTGCTGAATGAATGAATGGAGATTTGAGTAGACAAATAGAGAGATGAGTTTAGAATTGAAAAGGGCTAAACTGGAGACATAAATCTGAAAGTCAAAGGGGATTAAAATAGGTATTATTTTCTCTAACTTTAAAGATGTGAAAATTGGTACAGGCAGGGTAAAATGAGTATGTACAATGCATACACCATCTTCTCATTATCTGAAAAGGTGAAGGAAGCCTAGCTGGCAGAAGAGATAAACATTTTCCTGGTGCAAATTCTAAAGGGAATTTAATATCTGAACATTTTTTTAAGAGCACACTGGGAAAAAATAATGAAACAAGGTATTCTTAACAGTGATTTTCTTATCAGGGCCCTTGATGACAGCTCAAGGTCAACACAAATGTCAACACACTTCAGTGAGAGCATTTTGCAGTCCAACCCAAGAGGCTGGGGCACAGGGATTTCTCAAGCTCTAACTTAGTCTAAGAGTAGAATTTGGAATACCTAATGAGATAGAGATAGTCTGTCTCTCTTCTTTACTGCTTTGACAGGATCATTTAGTTCAAGGCTGACCTCTATTAAAATAATTTTGTACTGCTGAGTGAAGGGAGAACTGGATGCTTTGTATACTAGGAGACCAAGTTTTTAAGGCTCAACTTTTATCATGAGTAGGCTTCCCTGGTGGTTCAGATGGTAAAGAGTCTGCCTGTGATGCAAGAGGCTTGGATTCAATCCCTGGGTCGGGAAGATCCCCTGGAGAAGGAAATAGCTACCTACGACAACCACTACAGTATTCTTGCCTGGGGAATTCCATGGATAGAGGAGTCTGGCAGGCTATAGTCGATGGGGTTGCAAAGAGTCAGACACAACTGAGTGACTAGAACTTTCACTTTTTCACTTTTACCATAAGTATCAGTATGTCTGATTGGTTTTATTGCTAAGATAAGTGGTCACTTTACCTCTTCCTAGGGGTGAGGATTAAGTGACTTGTCCATGGTCACAGGGCTAATGGCAGAGCTGGGGCTTAACCCCAGGCCTCCAAACTCCTGACTCAGAGAATATTCCATTACTCTCAATCCTCTGTATCTTTTATACTCACATAATAAAAGATATCAGGTCACATTTCTGGAATACTGTGGCTAGGATCCTGGTTTCTTAACTTTTCCCCCTAAGCAAGCATCACTGCAGGAACTAGAAGAGGCTTGTTCTTGTTAGGGGTCTCTTGCCCAAATGTTAGGGCTTCAGGCATCTGTCCTAGACTTATCCTCCATCTATACAGAGGCAAGTACTGGGGAATATCAAAGACAAACATGCAAGAAGATAATGGATTCTGTATAAAATGACATAGTTTGAGCAGGCTTGAAATTTTTCAATCACTGTTTGGGATATGGAAAACAGTAAAATGAGAGTCACAGACTTCAGAAATCATTATATCCTCAAGGATCTAGTGTGATGTTAAAAACAACAAAAATTAGTTTCCATTGGTTTTATTGTATTTTGAGTAACATTTACTAGTTGCATGTAATATACAAAATTGCTTGAGAGAGAAAAATATTGTGCCTAATTCTATTATCTAAAGAACCAAAGTGGGAAAGGGAAGAGAGAGAGAGGGTGAAAGGCAGGCAGACATGCAGGGATTTGTTAAACTTCAGCAGTGGAGAAAGGCATAAAACAGAAGGTAAGAGCCTGCTGCTGCTAAGCCGCTTCAGTCGTGTCCAACTCTGTGTGACCCCATAGACGGCAGCTCACCAGGCTCCGCCGTCCCTGGGATTCTCCAGGGAAGAACACTGGAGTGGGTTGCCATTTCCTTCTCCTAAGCATCAAAGTGAAAAGTGAAAGTGAAGTTGCTCAGTCGTGTTCGAATCTTCACGACCCCATGGACTGCAGCCTACCAGGCTCCTCCATCCATGGGATTTTCCAGGCAAGAGTCCTGGAGTGGGTTGCCATTGCTTTCTCCTAGGTAAGAGCCTGGGGATCATCTATTATCCTCATTCCACTCTGCAAAATTAATTACTCTTAATTTTACTTTTTACTATTTCTGTATATCTTCCCAGAAAAACATTATCTTTTATGTTTTAGGAATCTATGCTAATGTGTGTTAATTTAACATATGTATGTATTTTCAGAAAAAAAAAAATGCACAGACCAACATACACTGCTCATACTTCTGCAGATTTCTTTTTTTATTTAATTTATCCTGAAGGCATTCAATAGCAGCACATAGACATTGACCATATTTTTTCCCCCTAAGTGTTCTATTGTATAGAAGCAACATAATTTTAAACAGTTCACTCTTGATGGCTATTGAGGTTTTTCACAGTTTGTTACTATTATCAGCAAGACTTCAATGAACATCTTTGTAATATATAACTTAGTGTATTTTGTAAGTCTGTCTCTTGGGAAAATTACTAGTAAGGGAACAAGGTCAAAGGGAATGTGATTTTATAATTTTTTACAAATTGCCCCCTAAAATGCTTAAATAATTTGCATTCTAGCAAACATCTGGACACTACGATGCGCACAAAACTTTTCATCAAAAAGTATATGAAATTAACAGCTATGATGTAAATACCAACTATACTTACTATGAATTCCATTCATGTACCCTGTCTTTGGGATTACGATGATCTACATAAATAATTAACAACAACATTAACAACAACATAATATATCTAGAGCTCCATGTTACCAAACATTAATTCACTGAGAAAACAATTCATACTCTTTGCTATAGAACCTTCCATAAGAATGATCCTGGGAGTTGGAGGTCAGCCCAGTATCCATAATTGGAACCATACAAGAGTGTGTTGTGTGTCTCAGTGTTTGAACAGTAAGTTTCATTTTGAAATACATCTGAATCAGCTTGTAAAAATCTCAAAACAAAAACATCCATTTATTGTCTCCATGCAAGGGCTGTCCAGAAATATATCTCAAAATCATTTTCCATTTTCCTCATAAGTAATGAGAAATGATTCACAGAAATGTTGAAGTTAAATAATGTGAAAAGGTCTTCATCATTTATCTTTGGTTCATTGAAATGGAATCAAAGGTAAAAATGATATATGAAAGTTTCAGGATAAATTTTAAATTATAAAGATAACTGTCCTGAGGATATCAAGAGAAAAGATATACTAGTAGGTAGCAGTTAAGAGAATTATTAATATCTAAATAAATTTTTTAAAAAGTGAGGTCTGTGAAGTTGTATCTTTTGCTTTACAAATTACGTGACTTTAAACAAATTACTTAACTCTTTGTTTTAAATGAGGTGATGCAAAAAAAGGCATTTAGTCTGGTGCCTGGTGCTTGTAGCTCCATACATGTGAACTGCTATTAATATACAGTCACTATTACTACAGTGTGAGGAGTAACTCTAAAATATAGAAAAGAACAACGTTTCCTTAAGGATACAGAGAAAAAAGGTAAAACACGATACGAAGAATTTGACGATAGGAATTTACTACCTAATTAGCACATTGATCCCCTCCCTCAAATGAAAAATGAACATGTTATCTCCAAAGAAACAGATCACAGTGCAAGCCTGTCAGATTTCCACATTATAGCTTTGGTTTTCCAAGACTTTTGCAGACTTTGGCATGGTAAAAATACATCTTGAAACCCTTATTCTAGAACTGAAGAATTTAAGTTAACCTCTTTGCTCTGGGTGAAAAACAGCATTATCCCATAGGAGCCAGAACAGAAAATCACAGGGTCTTCTGACAGGAAAGGCAAGATTGAATTTAATTTCTTTCTCCCAACTTTGCAAATTTCATGGGAAAATTCATAAAAAATAAAAATTCAAAAATATAAAACTGACTCGAAAAGGTAAAGTTGAATTGTTCACATCTTTGGTAACTGATGGCAAGGTAAATCCTAGAAACAGATGGTTATTTCTTCCCAGCATGAAACTTGCTTTATTTTTTAATCTTCTAACTACAAGACTCCTCTAAATCTGACCTTGTAATTTCTCTTCTTATCTAAAGACTGCAGATGAGGGTGCACGAAAACAGGAGTTGTATACCACCACATCTGAGGCAAACTCTACAGAGAACTGAGGCTAACTATTCCCATAAAGTCTTCTCAGCAAATGTTACATGCACCCGACTCCACCAGACAGCAGCTGAAACTTACTTGTCATCCCTGTTACAGAATATTCACTTCACAGAAAGGTCTCTGCCAAAATCAATTAGCATACTATTCGACTGTAAAGTAATTTTCTTCTTTTAAAAAACTTTTTTGTATTGATGTCCTTAGGAAGGTGCCTAAAGGTATTTCTACAGTGGTTTTAAAGAGTTACTTAAATAAAATGAATGAGATTTTTGAACTAGTAAGAATTTCCCCAGTCCTCTAATTTTACTTCCTCTGAATGTAGAAATCCTCTATCTGACATCCTTGAGAATTAGAAATTGAAATCTGATCGAACACCTTCATAACACAAAACTTGCTTTAAGGGGTACCCTTTTATAGTTTTTTTTTAAAAAAGGCACTGAAAGAAAAGCTGGGAGAGCTGAAGTCCTATAACCCTCCCCATGGGAGCCACTTACTCCATTCTGGGCTTTGGTTTTCTTATTTATAAAATGGCAGAGAAGTTGTTATTTTTGACCACAAAGATTCTTTTGAGGTCTAACAGTTTGCAAAACATTTCATAAGAAAATCCTTGACAGAATTAGAGAGTCCTAATTATTAGAAGTGAGAAGACAATGGCACCCCACTCCAGTACTCTTGCCTGGAAAATCCCATGGACGGAGGAGCCTGGTAGGCTGCAGTCCATGGGGCCACTGAGGGTCGGACACGACTGAGCGACCTCACTTTCACTTTTCACTTTGATGCATTGGAGAAGGAAATGGCAACCCACTCTAGTGTTCTTGCCTGGAGAATCCCAGGGATGGGGGAGCCTGGTGGGCTGCCGTCTCTGGGGTCGCACAGAGTCAGGCATGACTGAAGCGACTTAGCAGCAGCAATTATTAGAAATCTGCCTTCCTTTAACTTCTGCCAACACGAACTCTTCTCTAGTTGAGAGAGATAGAAATAAGTATATTTTCACATAGTAGTTCCTTAAAATTGAAACCTGGGTATCACATCTGCCAGAAGTATTCTATTCTCTAGGCTAAGAAGATTTCTTAGAACATATTTCTTATTTACATATTATTAGCATATCCTCCAGTGTTTTAGCAAATGATTTAACGGTTAAAAGGACAAACTTCTTTATAGTATTTTAGTGGAAGAGATAAATTGGAAGTTGAAAAGTTTGTTTAAAGGCTTTATTTTTGTAAGAGGTTAAATAAAGAATATTATTTTAGCAATCTGCAACTGATTGACAACAGTTGACATTTAATTAATTGCTATTTCTATGAGCCAAGGTTTTACTGTCTTTGTAGGATTTCAAAACGCTGAGATAGGGGACATTGTGTTGAAATATGGTGAAAGCCTTGGAGACCACACAGGGGAGTTGGGCTGTTGGGCCTTGAATTAAATGGGCCATGCACTGTGCAGTTTGGGATTCTATCTCTGGTTTTTGGTTTTCTTGTATCCTTCCTCACTGTTAGTCTGTCTGCTATTATTTCACGCTGCTGCCAATAGATCTGACTATAGCAACTCATCTTTCTTCTTCCAACTTCCTGCTTCTGATCTATTGTGGATTTGGCAACCAGATAACCAAACATTTTTAAAGTTGTCTTAAATTAGAGTAAATGAACTGGGATATCATTTTTCATTTATGCAACTGGTTAAAAATATAAATGGATGATTATTACTATGGATGTGGGAACTATAGACAAACTCATATTCTGCAAAGGACAGTATATAAACTCTTTTCAACCCTCTGGACAGGTCTTTGGCAATCTATTTTAAAAGCCCTAAAACAATGTATGCCCTTAATTTGATAAATCTACTAGTACTAGTTGGAACTTGTCCTCAGAAAATAGATGGACAAGTATAGAAGGATGCATAAATAAAACTCTATATCCACCAAAAAGACTTGGTTCTATAAGTTATGTGGTTGCCATATAAAAATGCCATGAAAAAAATGATATTCAGATCCATAATTATCAAAGAATATGCAAGTGATCTCTAGGAATAATATAAATCAGTTCATGTATTACAATCCCATTTTTAAAAAGATTATTCTACATGTTTGAATGGAAGTATCTGCAATGTTATAGACAGAATATTAACAATCTTTTTTCAGTTTATTTAGTTTTAAAATTTTATCTATTTGTATTTCTTTTTAAAGATATTCATAGTTTAATTTAAAATTGCTTTGAACAATTGTTTAAACACGATGAATTCATCGCACAAGTTCTATCTCTTCTCTTGCCAAATATTACACTAATATTACAACAAAGACATTTAAAGATATTAAATGATAAGTGACATTGCTCAGTCATGTCCGACTCTTTGTGACCCTATGGACTGTAGCCCACCAGGCTCCTCTGTCCATGGGAATTTCCAGGCAACAATACTGGAGTGGGTTGCCGTTTCCTTCTCCAGGGGATCTTCCCAACCCAGGGATTGATCCTGGGTCTCCTGCACTGTGGGCAGACTTTATCCTCTAAGCCACCAGGGATTCCCCATTAAATGATAAGGTCAAACCAAATGGCAAGAAAAAAAAGTAGATGAGCGATTTCTGAAATGAAGATGAAGATGAAAAGAGGTTGGTTTGATGCTACGAAAGCTACAGGGACTTGATAAGATTTAATAATTGGGTATGGGAGGGACAAAGAAATGAAGACTCAAACACAGAATCTGGTTGGTGGGATGCTGGTGTTGTTCGCTGAAACTGGGAAAACAAGAAGAGTAGGTAGAATAACTATTGAGAAAGGATTCAGTCTCATATATCTAATTTTAAGAGACCTATGGGATCCCTAGGGCACTGGATACACACATCTGCCATGCAGTCGACAGATGGGAGGAGGCTGTCATCTGCGGGAGAGGTAGCTGACACCATGGTTGGCCTTGCAGTCACCTGGGGAGACTTGTCTAGTGATAAGATGCCATGGACGGAATCCTGGGGAACGTCTAACAGTAAGCAGCGGAGGAGACCTTAAACAAGTAACTAGAGAGGCGGTGGAACGTGGTGCACAGTGCGCAAGAGCCAGGAAGGTCGGGGCGGGTAGTGAGAAGTGAGACTAACTTCTTACAGAAAACCCGAACAAACTTTTTAACCAGCCCAATAATAACAAAAAAGGTCGGAAAAAAAAAAAAATAAGGGCTGGTAAGTACCACTGAATTAGTAACAAGGAAGTAATCCCATGATTACTTGTGCAGTGGTCAGAATGGAAAAAGATGAGACAGCTAGTGTAGACAGAGCTTTTAAGAAGCCTGGCAGTGACAGAATGAGACACGTGAGTGGCTAGCTAGTTGGGGACGTTGCACTGAGGTTAGAGTTTTGGTTTTGTCTTTTTAATATAGGAGAGAGTTATGTATGCTGAAGTGGAATTACATGTGGTACGATGTGAACTGATATTCTACAAAACAATCTATTTGTCTGAATAAATTAATACAGTTTTCAAGTAATTACTTAGTATCTTACTCAACAAAATAGCAGCAAAAGCTGATTTCTTGTTCTTTTTTTCTCTCTTATTTTATGATCTAAAAATCCCACATACTAAAACATAGAAATTTAAAATATCAAACTAATTTTGAACTTTGGGGGAGGGTAGAGGGCAACAAATAAACCTCCCCCCAATATAAAACACCTTCAATGAGACCTGTTTCATTAAGACAATTTTAAAACATAATAAAATTTCATAGCTAAATCAAATGCAAACTTATTATCCTAACAAATAAAAAACAATTTTTAGCAAGAAAGTAGCCAGAAATCAGTATCTAATGTATGTTGTCATTTCCCTCTCAGTTAGCAGCATCCTGATCTGAAGGAGTCTGCAGTTTTCAAAGGGGCTAACCTTAAAGAGTCTGCAATTTTCAATGGGGCTAACCTTTTATCGACCATTTAAACATGCTTCATTTATTATTATCATCCAAGCACATTTTATATCTTTTGAAATACATATGTGCTAGTGTCTTTAGTAACTATATGTTTACATAACAGGCATGCTTTGTCGACCACAGCATATTTTTTAAAAACTGAAATACTTACAAAAGCACTATTAGGTATTCAACAATTTGAATTCCCTAGCTAGGGAGATGAGGCCAAATAGTATCATAGCTTTTTTTTTTTTTTTGGTAACTATTCATGGCAGAACTTCAACTACTTTCCTCTTAATGTGGTGTTCTGTGCAGTTAGTTTTTCTTTCCATGTCTATCTTAGAAGGATGGATTTTCAAAAATTAAAAACATGTGATAACAGTGATTTCAGCACATTTTGTCAGGAGCAATGAGAAAGCATCATGAACAAAGGGAAAGATTAATTAATTTAGGTACAAGCTCTGATGAATCAGGTAGAATCATCAAGCAGAGAAGATCAGGCCTGTTCCTATTTTCAGTCATCTCTTTTATACTTCATATTAAAAAAACACACACACAACTAATTCTGCTTTGAATGTAATAATCTTAACAAAACTCACTATGAAACATGCAAAGGGATAATGATCTCTGAATTTTGTGAGTTGACAATCTTCTTCAAGTGCCTGGAAGAGTTCTTGATTAAGAAGATACAAGAACTTTTGTTTCAGTAATAAAAATGTGAAAGTTTAAAACACTTTACTGTTAAAAAAAAAAAAAAAAGATATTTATTTAAGAAGTTGTGATGGTAACATGGGCTTAGACATTTAAATACCATAAATTAAGATGAACTTGGCATTTATTACATGAACATATCTACATGAAAACGTGGCTTGAAGCCCCACAGTCATGACATGTCTCTTGGCACACTTAAAAGTGACTGCAAGCTAGAGATGAGGGAAATCTTAGAAGAGATAAGTCCAAAACATGGTGCACGTCCAAGCACACATCCAATACATATCTCACAGGTTATAGATGAAGCTTGAGGGAGAGTCCCCCAAAATGGTATCAAATGTGGCAGCCAAAAAGTCTGAAGTAAATTTACATTTTTAAATTAAAAAGGAAAAAGATACTCAATGAAAGTAGAAAAAAGACAGTCAATGAAAAAAATGAAAACAAATGAAAAAAATGAAAAAAAAAAAAAAAAAGAAAAAGAAAGTAGAAAAAAGATAGTCAATGAAAGTAGAAAAAGAACTGTTATGATAAAGATATTAAATTATATTTAACAACAACCGTGGGGTTGTCTTATTATATTTTGAAAGGTACACTTGACTCCTAATCACTGCTTCAGTTTCAGGTGAGTACATAGGTGGTTGTAAAGATCCATACAATTCAGCTTCTGGATACGTTTGAAACAAATCACTTTCTCTTTGAAGAATAGCTTGAACAAAGTTCCAGGTTTTCTACAGTTTACTTTTGCTCCTCAGCCCAAACTGTGTGTGTTTCTGTTTCTGTGTGTGTGTGTGTGTGTGTGTGTGTGTGTGTGTGTGTACGCTCCACGCTTCCAGGCTGAAAATTTGGTCTTAACTCTGGAAGCCATTCTATCTGACCAGTTGTTCTGATTCACTTTCTTGCCCTGAACTACTTATCAAACGTTATTAACAGTTATAAAGACAACTCAAAGCAACAGATGATTTTGTGTGGATAGGCTGGAAGACAAGTTGACTTTTGTTAATTGGGCCCTGAAAGCTTTCCATCCCACCTTGGGCAGTTTACTATTCACCTTGCCAAACTTTTAAGTTATTATAACTAGTTTCACACAGATGCCAGACAAAACAGACAAGGGATTAATTGGAATGATCACAAATGCATTCCTTCTGAATAAACTGAAACACATTGCCCAGTGCCAAAAGACATTTAAAATAGAAAACCTGAAACTAATCAATCAAAACAAGTTTACTTCTTGTGATGTTATAGTTGGGAGACATTTTGCTCTATAAATAATAGAAAAATTGCCTAAGGGAGGGAAAAAGAGAGAGAGAGAAATTTGATAGCATTAAGAAGGAACTGTGCACTGTCAAAGAGAAATACCTAGGGAGACAATATCTTTTGGGGCTGGTGCTACCCCACTTTATATTATAATTGTTATTTTCATAAGTGATAGGAGTTAAAAGTCTTAAAGAAAAAGTGAAAACTCACACTATTGGCTCAGTTTTAAAATTGTAACATTGAACAAATCAAAGTCAAAGTGTAAAAGCCCAGAACAATACTGGGAGATGAGGGCTTTGGTCAGATGTTAGACAGACTATCCAAACAGCTGGAAAAGATGTTGATTCTCCTTGGGAAATTTGTAATGTATTTGACTCATGTTTTCATGGAGCTGTGGACTGTCCTAGGGGGTTTGAAAGACAGAAAACTTGCCAAGAACTTTATCTGGAAAATGATAGTATTTTACCAGTTTTCCAATTAGACAACAAGAGAATTTAAATAACAATAACAAAAACATTCATAATTGATGAACGTCATCTCCACAGGAATACCATTTAGGCTATATGTCCAGAAGTTACTGCGTCAACTCTCTTATTCATTAATACATATTTTCTTTCTTTAAGAATGCATCCATACACAAACACAACATGAAAAAAGGAGAGAGCCTTTCATTACTTGAGTTGGATAGTATGTTGGATTTTATGTTCAGTACACACACACTTTGTAAACAGTGTGTTCAATAACAAGTCTTCTTATGCATGCCTTGGCACACCTACAGCTAGTATCTGATGCAGAGAGGCCAGAAAGGGAAAATTTGGTTATTGAATTCTTGCTGACGGGATGCAATTTTTAGTTCTAAACAATCTTTACATAGGCCTTACTCAATTTTGTAAAGGTTTTTGTTTGCTTATCAACAATTACAATATTCATGTCACCAAGTTGGCTTCCAAGATGGATTGGGAATTATCTATTATACATACTAAAAGACTTAAGGATGAAATAGTATGATGCTTGAGAGTGGCGTCAAAATAACCCAGTGTTGGGCAGAAAGTACTTGGGCACACAGATGAAGTGAGACTGACCTTGCATTGTCCGCTTTCGAACCTGAGCGATAGACACCTGATGGGTATCTGAGGTTCACTATGCTATTCTCTCTACTTCCGTGAATGCTTGAAATTTTATTTTTTTTAATAGTAAAAGAAAAAGTGGAAACAAAAATATCTCTTGGCGTACAAATGTAAAAAGTAAATGAAGTACATTTTCCCCATATTTTCTAATTTCCTAGTGATTAATCCCTTAACTACATTAATGTTTTTTTCCCTCAAGAAACATAGTTCCCTTAGTTTCGATCAAACTTTCAATACCATAATTATTGTGATAATTTTAATATGTTCCCAGAAGCACAGTAGAGTAGAAAACATACTGAATTTTGAGTCAGAAAACCCAAATTCTAAAGTTCCAGTTATGCTATTTTCTAACAACATTACCTGAACAAGTCATTTAATCTGAAACTTGGTATCTTCTGTGCTCATCTCATATGGATTATACAAATATTAGGTTGAGCCAAATAATATTTGTTTTTTTTTTTCTAATTGTAAAAAAGAGTTGAATTGTGGCAATTTCATACGTGCTTAATATAAGACATCACAATTATGATTTATTTCTTCAAGAGAATTTAGAGCCAAAGATTACTGTCATACAACTTACTATAAAGGTTTAGTGATATAATGGGTCAAGGCATTTTCTGTGGAGCATAAATTAGTAACCACTCAACAGGTAAATTATAAATAAGAATTGGTCTTGTCCTCTAACATCAGAATTGTATTGTAAGGTGCAATGGCCTGAAAATACCTGAAGTAAAATTTCTAGAAATATTTTAATTGCTTCTTACTGAATCATATTCAGCTTGTATGTACAACTGCGATGTTACTTAGAGAAACAGCTATAGAAAAAGCATGAGTACACTAAATAAATATTATTTACTAGTGATGAAAATGACAGTGATGGCTAAAGGACTTCAATTTGCAAGCACAGCCGAGTGCAAACAAAAATCTAAGGATCAAGTTCCGAGAGAAAAACAGAGCATGGAAATTTATAGTAGAACGTGTAAACTTGCTTTTAAAAATGTTAGCATCAAAAAATACACATAGACTTAAGTTAACTGACGTTAAATAACGTTTTAGTTTCCATGAGGGGGCATTTAAAAATGCTTTTATAAACTGAAATGATAGTTATTTATAACATGAATAAATAACTAAGCTATTTCTAATGATTCCTCCCTTTTGTATTTGTGGGCAAACGATAAAGTCTTAAAATTTTATGTTGATTCTGAAATTTTATTGAGGTTCAAATTTTGTGAATAAGCCACAGTTACTTCCCCACCATCACAGTCAAATTGCTTACTTTGGAACAAGCTATATAATTCTAAGGTTAAACAGTAAACACTTCCATTCCTCCAAGAAAGCCTACCTTTAGGGACTTATTAACGGAAGGGGAGCAGAGCTGAAAAGATATGGCTGGCAATGAAAGTTCAAAATGCAACTCAGTGTCCAAAGTTTACAGCAAAAACCTTCGATAATTTCTAGACTACAGAGATAAGAAACACAATTCTTGAACCTGATCACAGTCTTAACACTAATAAAGCTACACAAAAGTCAATTTTTAAGTCTAAATCTTTCTCTTCATTCATTTCCTATACTCTTCAATAAAATCAGAACCATGCACTCCTCTTTATGCTATAAGCTGGGACTGAACTTGAGAGCCCAATTTTTAGTATAAAATATGCAAATATTTGGCGGGGGATGGGGGGGAGACCCTGTATGTAGAGAATGAATTGCATCCCCATGTCTTAGGAAGTCCATTATTATTTTCCAAAATTACTTAAAATTAGTTTGGGAACCAGACTCACAGAGTAATATGGAACTACTTGGATACATATTGACTTTAACAATTCACAATCCAATATAACACGTTATTTTTAGTTGTTTGCCCAACAGACATAACCCTAGAATTTAAACTCTTAAATAGCTGGCTATTTATTCCATTAATATGATGAGACTGTGATAACCATTTTTTTCAGATCAGTTAGCTAAGTCACTTAATACCCTGACATAAGCTGAGTTACAATTATTTTTATATTGTAACTCAGCCTTGTTCAAACATACCTGATGTACATCCCCATACACACAGTGTATGTGGAGTAAGACAGCCTTTGTGTCATGCTGCTGTTTGTATTCTTTCCCTTTCACTCCGTCAAGGCTGCATCCACAGCAGTGTCTGGAACACTGTCTCGACCTCACGTATCACTCCTCCCACGTGCCACTTTTTCCAGCTTCCACATTCCTTGTCTTCCTCTTGCCCCACTGGCTGCTCCTCAGCCATCTTTGCCAGTCCCTCCTCCTCTCACCTCTCATGCAGAAGTACCTCATGGCTCCCTCTTTGGAGCTTATCTGCTGCCTTGGCTCCAGCTGCTTACCTGGCATTCCCACTTTGATGTCAAACAGGTAGAGAACACTTGGTATAGCCTATACCTGTATTTCCTAGTATCTGAAAAGGAAAGCCTCATTTTCTAGTTGCTCACCTCCCTGGACTCCTCCTAAATCTCAAAACCAGACATCTAATCCATGAGAAAATTCTCTTTTGGCTCTTCCTTGATTGCTCCTACTCTGGTCTACACCAACAAGGTTACTCCAGTTTGGATTATTGCAATAGCCTGCTGACTGATCTCCCTGTTTCTAAGCCTTGTCCCCCTCTGGTCCACAGCAGCCAAGGCAAGCCAGGTGTCCTGTTAGTACACATGCCATGGTTATTCCTCTACTTCTGGTCCTCTAAAACCTACCCATCTCAATGGGAGTAAAAGCCAAGCCCTAGCATGTCCTGTAAGCCCTGCTTCTCCCCTTTTATTTCCCAGACATGACCAATTCTTACCCTCCCGCTGTCCATTCTTTAGCCATAGTGGCCTTGTTGTTCTTCAAACACATCAGGCATGCCTGCACCTCAGACACTTGGCAATCGAACCTCATCTTTCTTAAGGCTTTATACACGAGTCCTCTTCTGAGGGAGCTTTACCTTAATGATCATTCTTTTTTAAAGCAGCACCCACCTCCCAATCTCTGAGACCCAAATCTTATCACCCTTCTTTTCTTGAACTATCTCTTTCTGATGTATTGATCACAATTTGTGAATGTATTTTTAATATCTAATATACGATAAATCATCTGATGTGTGCGATTCATTTCTTTCTGAACTCTCTCTCCCAACTACAATACAAACTCCATGAGGGCAGAAGTTTTGTTGGTTTGGTGCACTGTTAAAGATTCTCAAAGTGTTGATTACATAGTGTCCAGTTAAGAATTATTTGTTGAATAAAAGAGCAAATGACACTTTTTTGGCAGAAGAGAAACTGTAATGAGGAATCTGCTTCCAGGTACTGATAACATACCATCTGTTCCTTTGACTCCCCTTACCTCCCTGCAGCCTGGGAACATGCCTCTGTCCCATTAGAGACCTCCCCAAAAACACAGGCTCAGAGTCTGGAGATCTTGGAGGAATCTAGAAGTCAGGTGCACAACTAGTACATCTTCCTCTCTTTGTGGTCTGTCTGGAAAACTGACTGAACATAAATAACACTATGCACAAACTAGACTCTACTTTCTCATAGAAACACAAATTAACTCTTCAACTAATTTGGAAACTGTTCTTTACAAAGAACAATTTTGTATTTTGTATTTTGACGTATAAAATACCGTCACATACCCATCTTTTGGTAAGACATTCCAGAGCAAAGTTATTAGGTGATTTTCTCCTCCATAATCACTCTAGGGTGCAATATAGAAAGCATGTCACCCCTTTGAAAAATTTCTTCCACATATTTTAGTAGGTATAAAAAATTTTTAAAGCAAATGAAGGTTCCTGTGTGCTCAATGTTTTCTGCTTGGAAACAGGGTATTTGTGAGTGAAGGTCAAAAGCAGAGATATTAGAGAAAATGGCAGCATCCTGAAAGCTACTACATCAGGTATCACATAGAGCTTGTAGGCTATCCTCTTATCTAGATTTGTCCTAGCAAAATAAATTATAAGGCAACACTGTATGTTTGTTTATCATCAATTCAATCATTTGATAAACATTAAAGCAACTAAATGTGATAATCATTGTTCTAGAAATTAACAAAATAATGAATAAAATGTTATGTTCTTATAGACCTTAAATGTCCAGTTTATTAGTGGATTTAAGAACTTAGCTTCTGTCTTTGTACACAGGATTTGAGGCAACTATAATTCTAGAGTTAATTAAAGCCTGTGTGGCTTAGGATCCTAAGGAATCCTAAGCCTGGTTGGATCCCACTCCTGACAAAATGCATCACTGGGTCTTCCCTGGGGGATCAGCCTCCTTGGTGGCTCAAAGAATCCACTTGCAATACAGAACATGCAGAAGACGTACGTTCGATCCCTGGTTTGGGAAGATCCCCTGGAGGAGGACATGGCAACCCACTTCAGTATTCTTGCCAGGAAAATCCCATGAACAGAGGCGCCTGGCGGGCTACAGTCTATAGGGTCACCAGGAGTCAAACATGACTGAAGTGACAGAGGAGATGGATTCTGAGAGTCCTTCAAGATTACTGGACATGCATTCTACATCCAGAAACAAAGCTCTGCTGTCTTCTTTATTGAAATGAAGCTTTCCTGCTCTTTATTTCTATTCCTGAGATGGTAATGGGCCATCAGAAGGTGGGAAAAGCCATTTGGTTGTGTGTACCTCAGACAGATCCAAGCAAAGGAGCTGTGAATTAGGCATCAGGGTAGCCCTGATGCCTTGACTGCATTGAGAAAGGTGACTCTGTGGGCTTGGTTCCCAGGCAAGCAACATCCTCTACTCCAACCTGAAAATGTAATCTCTTTTGTTCTTGTTCATACAATCTCAATCGTTCCTCTTTCCCACTCTGTATATATTTCCTTCTTCTCTAACTTCTCTCCCATAGCAATTCGTAAAAGAAGAAAAAGGAGAAGGAGGAGAAGAAATGAGGGAGGCAGAAATGCTGCTCGAGCAGTTTCTAATTAGCATGGTCACTAACAACACCTCCAGCCTAGCCAGCTGGGGCTTGATGTGGTCACTGTCTATTGCTGGAAGGATCACAGTTTCACCCGCTCTCAAAGACAGCTTGCCTACAGAGCACTAGCAAAAGCTCCCCCTTGTCATGCTACACCTCTGAGAAGTTCCCGAAGATCATATCCTTTAGGGATATCTAAATCCTTGGTTACTGTTTGACATGGACATGATGCAGGATCATAAGAATAAGTATAAGGACTGTGAAATGCACAGTGTCTAATTTTGTTTCTTCTCACAGCATTCTTTAGTGATGACTTTGTAATTATTACTGAACAGAGAGACACTTGGGGCATCTAAGCTCCTGGGCTATGGCAATGTGAAGGGTCTCATTGAGAAAGAGTCTAAAAACAGAAAGAATTAAAGGAAGAGTATGCACATGACTCCTGGGGGGAAGGAACAAAGCCTGATGAGACACAACCGTCCACAGGGTGTGCAGGTGGGAGGGCGAGGAGAACATGCTGACCTGACCTGTCCGAGGCTGCTGATAGGCCTAGGAACACCCGTCCAGCTGTTTGGCCAGAATCCCTGGCTCTGTGTAGGTCATCTGGCTGTGTAGCTATAACTATAAAAATGGCAGAGAGGAAATTAACAGGCCATATCTTTTTATCAAGGAAAGCTACCCACCATCATAGACTCATGATTCCTATTAGCACTGGAAACTCAGATATCCTGGATTTAGCCTGTGTACGATCAATGTTCTGATATTCTGTTTATTTAGAAAGAAAGAAATTAAATTCCTGATTCCTTTCTTCATTCATTCATTCATTCACAAATATTGTGTGAACACCTTCTATGTCCCAGGTACTGGGCTGTCTATAGCTAGCAGAAATACAAGTAAGACACCATCACCGCTCTGAGGTCTAGTGGGGTGTGAGGACAGAGGAGTTACACAGACCAGTGAGTACCAAAGGAGCTGGAGAAGTTTCATGTTAAAAAACACCCCAGTGCTGATTCTGGAAGGGCTGCAGGTAAGAGAGAATAACATTTGCAAATGCTAAGAACTAAGCAATGACATGACCTGTTTAGGAAACTACATATCATATCACATGTTATGAGACAGACTGGCCATAGATAAGTGAGGAGGGAACTGTGGGCCTTATGTACTGTGTCAAAGAATTTGAATTTTGATACCAATGGCTGTGAGGGCTCACTTACTTTTAGGCAGAGGATTTGAGGTGATCAAATTTTCAGATAGAGAAAAATGCCTTGAGCAAATGTGGAGGAGCCCTAAAGACTAGGCTAGGTGATTGTTCTAAGTGACCACTTGGTAGACTGAAGCGTCCTTCACTGAAAAGGAACAAACAGGAAGAGAAATACATCCAAAGTAGACAAGCTCAAATTGTGGCATGTGGATAGGCTTGGGGGTGGTGACTGTGACTTAGAAATGTCGGTTATCTAGGAGGAAGCAGTTGGAGAAGACGATGGCACCCCACTCCAGTCCTCTTGCCTGGAAAATCCCATGGACAGAGGAGCCTGGTAGGCTGCAGTCCATGGGGTCGCGAAGAGTCAGACACGACTGAGCGACTTCACTTTCACTTTTCACTTGCATGCATTGGAGAAGGAAATGGCAACCCACTCCAGTGTTCTTGCCTGGAGAATCCCAGGGACAGGGGAGCCTGGCGGGCTGCCGTCTATGGGGTCGCACAGAGTCGGACACGACTGAAGCGACTTAGCAGCAGCAGGAGGAAGCAGTAGTTATAGAGTGCAAGGCAGGCATGGGGGGTGCTGGACTAATAGCTTCTTCTAAGACAATGCATTTCAGCAGTAACTAACTGTGGATTTTTCCTGCTGGAATATTTACACCTAGCAGTGATTTAATTGATCTCTGGACTACAGTATTTCCTTTATTCTTATTTTTAAGACAAATACAGCCTAATTACCAAGATATTTACAAAAGAATTCTGGTATCTTTTCCTCTTGAAATTACAATGTGAATATTGGGAAATTTGAAACATAGGCAAGGAAAATATTCCCCAAATAGCTATTTTGTAATTTAGCATAGCATTCTCTCACATATGATTTTTCCCACTTGGGACACTACAAGGCTGTCAGTAATAACTTCACTTTTCAGATTAACCTGAATGTTTTATTTAAAAATAAACTATTCAGGTTAAACTATTAAACTATTTCTCCATCAAATCTGTGTCATGAATACTTGGTCTGAGTTTTATGGAATACAGATCAATACAACCTCAGAGCTTCAGCTCACACAATTTTGCCAAAATAAACTAACACAAACGATAGACTCCACTGATAGGAGATACCATATTTTGAAAAATACCAGCACAAAATACAAGTATTTTAAACTCAAGCTCTTTGATGATGAAATTAGAGCAGAAAAATCTTATCAAGTCTCTGCAAATGGCGTCTGAGAACAACGAATCCAAGTCAGAAGAATCCGGTGCTCCCTACCCAACGCTCCCACTGTGCCCTGCGTGACCTTGGGCAAATCTCACCCCTCACCCCAACCTCACCCAATTTACTAATTTTTTCCTCCTCCTATCACCAGGTGGAGTTTTCGTAAGTATTTCATGTTGTTCAGATGAAAGATAGAAAGTGTGCCACTTAAATGGAAAGTCTGAGGCTTTTCACTCAGAACAGGAGGAGACTCACTAGCACACACCATCCCAGAGACAAAAACTTTATCTAGTGGTTTTATTCCTCAGTAAACACTTTAATCAATAGGTCACAAGTTTCCAAACATTTCAGTGTTAAAAAAAAAAGGGGGGGGTGGAGGGAAAGGAACCTAATGAACAATCATGTAAGTGATATGTTTTTTAGTATCTATAACTTGAGAAAATATGGAACATTCAAAAGTTACTGCCAATTCAGGAATGCTTGCAAGAGCTTCTCTCACTGAGCAAAAAGCATTTAAGGCTCTTCCATGTCTTTTAATAGCTTGATAGCTCATTTCTTTTTAGTGCTGAATATTATATCATCCATATGCACCACAGTTTATCCATTCGTCTACTGAAGGACATCTTGGTTGCTTCCAAGTTTTATCAATTAGGAATAAAGCTGCTGTAAACCTCCCTGTGCAGGTTTTTGTGTGGACAGAAGTTTTCAACCCCTTTGGGCAAATACCAAGGAGCACAACTGCTAGATCATATATTACAAGTATGTTTAGTTTTGTAAGAAATCACCAAACTGTCTTCTAAAGTGGCTGTATCATTTGCATTTCCACCAGCAATGAATGAGAGTTTCTCTTTCTACATCCTCGCCATCTTTTGGTGTTCCCGATTTTGGCATTCTAATAAGTATGTAGAGGTATCCTGTTGCTGTGTTACTGTGCATTTCCTTAATGATATAGGATGTGGAGCATCTTTTCATGTGTTTATTTGCCATCTGCATATTTCTTGGGTGAGATATCTGTTAAGGTCTTTGCTCCATTTTTAATTGAGTTGTTTGTTTTCCTATTGTTGAATTTTAAGAAATGCTTATATATTTTAGATAACAAGTTTCTTTTTAAAATCAAATAGGCCTTTTGCAAATATTTTCTGTCATGAATTTGTATTTTTAACAATCATACAGTATTCACACATATTTAAAAAACAGTGGTGTCTATAATGTGAGACACACCTCTTCAGACACAGGCAACCACTCGGTTTGCAATGTTCAAACAGAGGTATGATTTTCAGCCCTAATTTTAAGCACTATGGTATACCATCCCAGAATACAAACACAAGTTCTTGCCAGAAGAGATTATTGGTTACATTAAAGGAGCGGATGGAGAGATGTCAGAAATTATCAGAATTTACTGCTTTCCATCTGCTCAGCCTTAGCCGTCATTTCCTTTAATTCACTTTCAATCCCATAGAGCTAAGAATGTAGGATTTCGAGTTATTGAGTAAGTCTTCAGACTTAAGGAAGAAGGCAGAACAAGGAACTAAAAGACAGTATCAGTCTCCTTTCTTAAAACAAAAGTGTATTCACTTCAAACATTTAAAGAGAAGAACACTCCAAGTCAAGGCACTGTGTTTGCATCCAAATCACTTCCCAGGCTAACACACAGAAAGACTTCCCCTAAAATTGCCTTGCACACTGGACCAGGAGGGATTCCTGAAGGAATGACCTCAGCACCCTCACAGGGGCTCCTGGTTGGGTCACCATGGTAGGGGAGAATCTCTTAGATCAAGAAACTGGAGCAGCAAAAGCTGTATCCAGAAAGAAAAGAAAAAAATCATAGAATAGAATTTTTACTCCTTTTCATTTTGTTTTTTTTTTGGGGGGGGGGGGATTTTAAATATGCTAGTGAAAAAATGAGAGGCTAAATATTACTAACACAAATTAAAGACTACACAGTAATGGTGCTGTTGTTGCCTGAAGACAATCTTTCTTAGGTTTTTTCTCTTTAACCCAGTGCAACACTAGATGTAGAGGAAGCTGGAAGGTACCCTCAAGGCTGGCCCTTGTATTAGGGTGGGAACCAGTGGCAATTCCAGTGTCTCAGTCTTTCTGGGGCACATACATATCGAGGCTCTGATAAGAGTCTCCATGTAACTGATACTTTGTGAGAGGTTGGCCTGTATATTTCAGCACAATCCTGATGAAAATCATCACTCTCCGTTTAGGACTCCTTTTGAATTAGAAAACTGGAAAAACATTAATTCGCAGTCTGTATAAGAGCTCTTGGAAGAAATAATAGAGTACCTTCAAGGCCAGGCTAGGAGCCTGGACTTACTTTTTAGGAAAGAAGAAACTATTTGGGGTTTATGAGCAGGATGGGATTTCAAAGGGGAATTCTGGATCCAGGGGGAGCTGTGAAGAGGTGAGGTGAACCCAGATACTTTGGAGGCAGGAGAAATGGGATGACAGTTACCTCTGGATCAGACACTCCTCTGTTTTACCCCTGCTGAATGTCTTCAGATTTTCAATCACTCCTTTTTTATTTTCATGGGGCCAAATGGCCTGTGCATGATTATTTCAATGAGCTAGGACTAATGTTTTTACAGAGTGCGTAGGGCTATCTGAGGTACATGAGATGGGGTGCGATCAAGAAGAGGATTCTCTGAAGAAATGCTCTCCAGATATAAAATGCAATTCTCTGAACTGACAGTTTCTTCTTATATAAACTGCCAGTTATCTAGCCCATCAACCTTGCGGAGAAGCAAACAAAAACTCAGAGAGACAACAAACTTATGCTAGGTAACCATGTGTGCATTTTTTGTTTGTACCTTGGAAAGACTCTGAAACATGCTCTATAAACATTTCATATTTATCTCAGTTGCAATAAGGATGGCGTACCGTGTAGCGTACGACACGTACATGTTTCTTAAGACAGAGACTTCCATGATCGCTGGTTGATTCACTGTTGTTTATGCAATTTTTAGGTTCTCACAGGAGAACCTTGAGCTATCAGGGTGACTTTTTATAAGTATTTTTAAAATAAAAAAAATTTTTTTTAAATCATTGACTCAATCCTTCTGTATCTTAAAGGAACACAAAGAACTCAGTTTGGATCCACACTCCAAGCTGATGTCACTGATTTACCAAGAACTTCTGAAATTTTCATTTGGAGGTCTCAGTTTCCTCAGCAGGTGAAGGAAGGCTGCTTCAATCAAAGTGACCCAGAAGTTTCACTTTCAGTGCTCTTTTCTTTCACAAGAATACCAGGAGGTGTACTCTGGCTCACTCCTATTCCCCTACAACTGCCCGATTTTGACAACCTGCATTCCATCTTGGACCAGGGCAATGGTAATTGTAAACTGGACCACTTTCTTTAATCTAGGACTAGCAGCAAGTCATTTTTAATAACCCTTAATTCCCCTTTTTAATGAGATATCTGTGTTCGGCAGTGACTCAACCATGGACTGCTCTAGGCTAGGGGAGATGAATCACAGAAAAAGAGACTGAAGAGACCCATTAGGTAATCTCTCTCACTGCCAGACTCAGGATGACTCCCAACAATAAAACTTCGAGGACCAGTTCAGCATACCTTTCATTTGCCTCCAAGGATGGAATTGCTATCATGTGAAGAGCCCACACTCTGACAGTCATCTCCCTGCTGTTTCATGTACACCCTCTTTATCCCCGCTGCTCTTTATCTCACTCTAAAGCTCTGGGTCCACCCAGACTATTGCCTATCTGTTATATGCACACATTTTCCTTCCTGTCTTCCCGAAAGCACTAGCATATTTAGAGAATGACTGCCTTGGATATCAAGGGAGAAACTGAACTATATAGAAGAGAACTGATATTTCTTAGCCCTTGCCATAAAAACTAGAAAAAGGACTTATATCATGGACTTCATCCTCACAGGCTGCTGTCTTTTATATGCTTTCCAGTTCTTTGTTCAGTCTCATTCTCTCATTGAGAGTTCTCTGAACTCTCTCCAGCTGCCCTGTATCTGGAACTGAGCTACTCACACTGAACAAACTATTCCTGGCGTGGTCTTGTTTGACAAAGATCAACTCTGGGTCTCTTTTCCTTTCAGTCCCCTTGCCCTGCTTACTTTTCCCTTTTCCTTCTGTTCTTTCTCTCAACTCCTCTTCAGACATTCTGTTCTAGAGTGGTATCATTCAAGTCAAGTCAGTGGGCTCAAGAGTAATGAAAACAGCAAAAATTTCTTGTGAGATCTCAAGTCTATTTAGTCAATACAGTGATACCTTTTAGAATATCCACTTCCCTTTTTTCTACAATTTACAGTATCATCAGCATCAATCACTGATCCCCAGTTAGCACAGGTGTAAACAATCCACCTACCAATGCAGGATATACCCAAGAGATGTGGGTTTGAATCCTAGGTCAGGAAGTTCCCCGGAGTAAAAAAAAATGGCAACCCACTCCAGTATTCCTGCCTCAGAAATCCCATGGACAGAGGAACCTGGTGGGCTACAGTCCATGGGGTCACAAAGAGTTGGACGCAACTGAGCATGAACACACGCATCATCAACCACTATCTCAACCTTTTTTTTTTGAGGTCAGTGTATCACCTTGGTAATTATTCCACATAGCCACCACAGGTTAATTGGCCTTTTCCACTTCAATTCCAGCCAAATGCACTATTTTACCTAACTTTCAGCTATGATTATTTTCCTATGTATTAATATAAATTTTTTTCTTTGCTTATGTTAGGTTATTCTACCTTCAATTTATTGAGAAAACTTATTTAGTCTGTCAAGCCTAATGTCCCTCAACACTTACTTATTCATTGTCTACATGATTCTTGTAACTTTTGCAAAATTCAGAATTGGAAAGAACTGAACTCATAGCTAGGCCACTTCCTTCGACCTTTAATTCTGGCCAGTTGTCCTGCCAATTTTCCCTCATACACATACAACGCAGCTTCCTTTAGAGCTGGGACCTAGTAAAGGGAAGTGCCGTTTAAATAGGAGACTTTCTTTTCATTTATGTAAAAAGCTTCCTACCTAAGTTACTGGCAAGAGCAGAACAACTCTGTAGCCAGATTTTAGCCCATCTGTTTACAAGAGTGGGTGATGTATAAATACCACCCTCATGATGCCAAGGGTGCTCCCAACGCTGCATGAATCAACCCCTCTCTACCACTCCCCTCCTCCAAGAACAGCAGGTCTTCCCCACTTCCTCACTGAAACATCCACTCTTTCCCCCATCTCCAATTACGCTAGGCACAGATCATTTTTTTAAACAGTATTTTCAAACATACATAAAAGTGTAGTAATTGGTACAACTGATGTCCCCATATACTCCGCAAGATCTGTCACATGTCATCCCCAAATCCAAAGGTGCCCAGATTTCGATTTCTCTTCTTCAGAGATCCAGAGGCAGTCACTGTCCAGCACAGGCATTTTCCACCGTGCCTTGGGGGGACACCCCGTGTGACTAGTTTTTGGATCTCATCACCACTAATCCTCCTGTAACTGCAAAACTAAGAGAACGCACGTCCTCATCCAATTTGCCAGTGCTTTCTTTTTTCTCTCATTTAAAATTCTGCCAGTAGTTGGAAATAAAAAGAATAGAGTGCCTACCCTCTTTTATCCCCAGCTCTAAAATGTGTATTTTTACCTTGAATGATTTTTTTGTGTGTCTTCTGAAATTCTGACTAGTGGTCATGACTTCAACTTTCAAATGGCTTGAGGGAAGGTTTTGGAACAAACAAACATGATACTGCTAGAGAGAAAATGAAAACCAGCAAAAATAAACCAAAAAGGTAATTGATAATTATTTGGGGAAAGAACATTTATTTTTCTTTCTATTTTGACAATCTTTTGTTATTTTGCTTTTTCCTTAGCACTTTTAATAGAGCTAAGAGCTCAGATCAGAGGTCTTCAAATGTTAATGTGAATTATGATCAGGGCTATAACTGTGGATTGCCAGGCCCTACTCCAGAGAGTTTGATTCTACAGGTCTGGAGCAGAGCCTGGGAATCTGCATTTTATCAAGCACACCCGAGGGCTCTGATGCAGGTGGTCTGTGACTAAGCTTTGAGAAAACCTAAAGGTTTACATGAGGAACACAAAGTCCTCATGAGAGTTTCAAAGAGGGAGTGGTTGCTTTTACTTTCGGTGATGAAGGGACGGCTTCACAGAGGCGAAATCTGAACTATTATTGTAACTTTCATTCAGTCATTTGGTCACTGAAAAATTATTATTAGACATCCATTGTGTACCAAGTTCTGTTTCAGGTACTAGAATGAACAAGTCTTACAGAGTCCTGCCTCATGGGGACTGAGAGTGTATAGGGGCAGGATTTCAGGAGTAAAGGGAGGGACCATCATAAACAAAGAGGGCAGGGTATTAAGGAATGTTGCATTCAATGTCGGACACTGTGGAGAACACAAAAGGAAAAAAATATACAGCAGCTGATCCAAAGAATTACTCCAATGATTCTTTGCTGATTTTCTTTGGATAGAACTTGTATTGCTGCCTAAATTAATAGGAAGACATGATTGAAGACATGAGAATCAATAATGAAAAATAAAGTATATAACTGAGTCTGAAATGGGGGCTACAGACTAACAGGTATCAGTCAATTTTGTTATTTTTATGTTTAGGTTCATACAATTAAGAAGGCCTTTGTGGAAGAGGTAGAACTTGGAATTCGGGGATGCTGATAGAGAAGCCAGGCAGGGGACTGTGGTCCTCTCTGGACACAGTGCTATCTTGCTACTCCACGTGTGGCCCTTGGATCAGAAGCTCCGGCCTTACTTGCCAATATAGCTGGGTTAGCAATGTGGAACTTCAGGACCTACCCAGACCTCCTGAAGGAGACTTCTTATTTTAAGGGGATCACCAGATAGTTCATATATACATTTAAGCTTGACAAACACTGCTATAAGCAGTCCAGATTGAGACAGGCTATACATACTGAGAACAGAGCTTAGGGGTAAAGTTGAGGGCTAGAGATGTTGATGTCGCTATGAATTAAGAATACAGAGACGATAACCTTTGTCATAGAAGTGGGAGATTGTTCAAAATAATGAAGGAAAAGAAGCAGTAGAAGAATGGAGGCTTATGGTTTAGGAATCACTCGTAGTGAGGGGGAATGCTCATACACAGTAAGAGGGAGACAGAAGAACCCGATTTAAGAAAGAAGTGATTAGAAGGGAGACAGTGATCCAGTAGAAGTCAGTGGCAGTTGGAATGGCCAAGGCTTCAGGGCCAGAGAGGATGGGAATAAGAATGGGAACTGGAGATGCCTAAGAAGAAGTCAGCAGTTATCCCAGGGGTTATGGGAAGCAATCCCAGGAGTTTAAGTAGGAATGACATAATTTCAAGATATGGTTCAAGATAAAAATTTTAAAGGACACCTTTTCCCTAGAAGGTAGGTTAAATGGGAACTGTATTAGAGATTATGTGTAAAATTATAAATGTAGACACGGACATTGAACAGTTTCCAACACTATGTCACCAGGCTGACAAAATTTTAATGGACCCATCTGGTGTGAGCCCCTTGTATCCATGTCTCTCTTCACGTCGATCCAGCCATGTTTTTTCAACTTGAAGAAAAGATATGTGTGTGCACACATGCATGCACCCACACATATCATCTTCCTTCCAGAGCCAAGGCTTCTAAGTTTTTAATTGGGCTCCCAGCCCCAGATCTTTATCACCTGTTTTCTGAGGACCCACTCATACCTTCTGGGTCTTTCTGAGCATCTTAACATCTTCAAAGAGAATAAGAAGGATGAAAGATTTTGTGGCTACTGAATCTTCAAAGATGAAAGGTGGCTCATAGGTGGCCAAAGTCAAGTTTCCTTCCATTCAGAAGAGAGTTTTGTGTCTTTTCAGAAATTATTTAATCTTTCTCAGATTAAATTTGTTTCAAGTATAAAACTGAGGACAATATCCACCACTGAAGATTCTGGGACTAATTAAAGAACTTGAGTGTTTTGTTGGTTTTTTTTTGGTCACACTGCAATGGCATGTGGTATCTTAGTTCCCCCATCGGTGATTGAACCTGTGCCCCTGCAATGGAAGCAGAGTCTTAACCACTGGACCACTAGGGAAGTCCCTAAATTAACTGAGTTTTAAGTTGCTTTATTGTAGTACCTGATGCATGATAGCTGTTCAAGAAATCTCAGTTAATAAAAGATTAGAAATATACACCATCAGGAGTAGGAAAAAAGAGTGAACCGGTCACTTAATTAATATTTACTTGGTGGTAACTTACACTTAGCATAGAAGCAAGATTTTAAATTTTTTAAAGGTACACATTTTGCACGCCTAAAATGAACAGAGCAGTCTCCTAAAGGCAGTTTTATAGCAACTGTCTAACCGTGTCTGGATCCTCACAGTAGACTGTAGCAGGGACAGGAAGCGAAAGGCAGTTGAACAAGAAAAACCATTAAGGATAAAGAGCGTGAGAGCATCTCAACGCCAGTCCTGAGGTGCTGCTTGAAAGATGAGTTCCCTACAATTCCAGAAACACTACCAAGCATAAATAACGGTTGGCATCTCAACCTTTGGGAGGAGTGGTGAAATTCTGAAAGGCTCCAATCAGCTGAGTTAAATATGCAACGTTTATGGAGCACGTTTCAAGGTTATCCTGAGGTATCAATAAGAACTGAACACAAGGTGGCCTTGCACAAGTGACTTGCTTCTCTGAAGCAAGTTTTAGTTGGCTTGTCTGCAAGGCTGATGGGCTAGATAACCTTTCAATGGCCCTTTTGTCGCTTAACAGTATCTGGGAAGAGGAATACATACTTGAAAGAGAGCCCAGCCTATACAGTCAGACCTGGGCTGGAATTCTGGTTCTATCAAGTACCAGGCAAAGCACTTAATATCCCTGGTTCTCATTATTCTCCTCTGTAAAATGGGGAAAATAAGACATAGACTGTAGAGCTATTGAGGAACGAAAGATGTTTCTACATTATCTGGCATATAACAGACCACTAATGGAACACTCTCAAGCAACTCTCTGATTTGTATGTTAAATGCACCTACTGCTAATTTAAGGTATAGGTATCCCACAAGTGACTAAAAAGCATTTCTTCCGATTTTAAAAACATTTTTCCCTTACAGAAACAATTCATCCCAGGCTCCTCTTAGAATGTGAGTCAAAGTTCACCCTGAGCATCAGACAGAACTTCTAGAATAGTTAGATTTATCTACTTACTGTTTAATGTGAAGTATGACACTTTCATCTTAAACTCTTTCTGAGGAAGTGTGTGTGTGTGTGTGTGTGTGTGTGTGTGTTACTGATTGTAAAGCTTGATGGTAAGTAATATGCAGTTTACAAAGCTGTGCATGGTTTGATTCTCTGCTCCTGAGAAACCAACAATAACTTGCCTCTCTAGGAAGACCAGTACACAATGCCAAAGGATCAAAAGCATCATTCTGAGAAGGGAAAATGTGTGACTTGTTCCATAGAATTGTGTGAATTAATTAATGTTTATAAAGAGTTTTCATAGGCTTGTGCAAAAGGCACATGTACACATTTTTAAGGCTACTTGTTTTAGAAGACTACATCAGGAACAAACAGTGCAGTAATGAATATTCTGGAAAACAAGAAAAGGTTTTAAAGAAAGCACAGATACAGATTAAACCCTGCTGAAAAGATGATACTTAAAATCTTTTGTAATCACTATAAAAGGATGCTTTTAGAGTATGTTTTCTGTGCAGATGATAAACCAGGTGAAATCTGGAAACAAATTTTCTAGCTCATGATGGAAAGCCAATTTCCTCAGTATAAATAAGTTTTAAATAAGTTTTTAAAAGTACCAAATCAATTTAAAGTGCTAACAGCCTTACCAGGATGTAAATTCTTAAACAATTAGCCTCATTCCCAACAGGATCAAACATAAGCAAGCAGCCAAGACAGTTTAGTTTCTAAGCTTGGTGTGTTCAGAGAGAATCTTGATTTGAGCTGAGCGTGATCTCCAGATGCAATATAACCCTTCTACACACAGCTCCATGGGAAAGCATTTTCTGGAAACAGATGCACCTTGTTTAAAACCAAAGTTTTGTTTCTGAAAAACCTGGGTACAAACAGAATTTTAAAAATCTGAATCATATTTCAAATGCCCTGGGGAGGCTCGTATCACAGGGAACCCTGTCATGAATGTTTTAGTAAATGAAAAATTATTTTATGAATTGAAAAAGCACCTTTAATTTGCTCCATTGATATTTTGGTTTTGTTTTGTAATTATACGCTTGCTTTTTGTGGCTTATTGTGAACAACTTTCTGAAAAACAAAACCCTTTTACTTCTTTGAATATTTAATAAAAATATTTCCTACTTTTTAGGTGTAACTTTTACTATATTCTGGGACTAAATCCTTTCACTCCCACCCCTACTTCCAAAACAAAAAAGCTCTATTTTTGAAATGGAAGCCATTGGATTATCTAATTAAAATTACTTGAATTTACTTTATGGTTCAAATTTCAGGAACTCATTCATTCTACATGGTAGGGAATATAGATCCTATTGGATCCAAGCAGAAAACAATCTGGGGTATGGTGTCCCAACTTGCTCTTGGACAGATGATTTGAAAGGAATTGAAATGAAGGGATATAAATCTCCCAGCTTTGTAACTTACCCTGGATCAGGTGGGGATGGATGGGACAAAATCGGGAACTTAGGCTTGCTTCTGTGTTGAAAATCTACTGTGGACATATTTGCTTCAACTCCAAGAAACTGAGTAATGCTTCACAGTTAAGCAGAGGTTCCCAAACTCTCTTGATTCATGAATCCCTAAGTCTTTCAGTAATTTTTTCCTAGTGTCACTAGGCCAAAATAAATACCTAACAGTTCATTTATTAAGTAGTTAGAGTCAAATAATCTGAATATTCATGTCCGAACACTGTAGTTGCAGTTTGAAAAAATAAGTCATAAATTAAAAGAACAGAAGTATAGTTTAATTTTACTCTTAAATAGCCACAATTACTTACTAAAGGGTGTGTACGCCTACTGGGCACCATACAACTTTCAAATCCTGGAATCAGACTGTATACTGCCACCTTCATTTTCTGTCACACATTGATTCAGTTCAGTTCAGTTGCTCAGTCGTGTCCTACTCTTTGCGGCCCCACGAATCGCAGCATGCTGGGCCTCCCTGTCCATCACCAACTCCCGGAGTTCACTAGCTTTGGACACCTCCATCTCAAAAAACGCAGCTTTAGAAAGCTATGACATCATCAAAAGGAATGTAGCGCCATCTAATGTTGAAACTGTGAACTACCTCAGCCAGTTCTCTGGGTATCTGACTGGTGTAAAAGAGTATTATGCTTTCTTTAAAAAAAAAAAAAGAGAGAGAAAGAAAGAAATTCCTTAAAATATCCTCTATGTGTTGACTGTGGCACCCTGGGGTGCCTTGGTACACAGTTTGGGAACCACAAGTTGAGAGACTGTTTTTATTTTGCTGAATTGACTAAATGTCAAAGATTTCAGTATCTTTTCAATAGACACACACACAAACACATACACACACAATGTTGAAATCTAGTTACTTCCATATACATTTTGTTCCCAGTTAAAAGTACTGCCATCTCAGGTCACATTTTTAAAGACAATACCTCTATCACAATTCCTACCCTGAGTATTTAAAGACAATATACCATTAAATTCAGCTTTACTTCCATAAAGGTGAATCTGGCCAGTGATTTGATCTCGTTTATACCATGAGAACATGCTATTTTTTCACATACCTAAAGTTCTGTGTTGTAGTGTAACCTGATGTTGAGTACCAACAATGTTACTGAATCTGCTATTGTGGGTGCCCACTTGCTTAAAATGTAAGATGTTACATATTTAGGCCTAACGGCTGGATAGTAAAGGTCATAAAAA
This sequence comes from Bubalus bubalis, assembly GCF_019923935.1. Classification (NCBI taxonomy): domain Eukaryota; kingdom Metazoa; phylum Chordata; class Mammalia; order Artiodactyla; family Bovidae; genus Bubalus; species Bubalus bubalis. The sequence goes on along the minus strand of NC_059175.1, from coordinate 25,020,543 downwards.
GATTATGAAATGTGTCAACTGCCTTGTGAAAAAGATGCTAAAAGCACTAATTCAGGATAATGTTAAGTAGAAATTTTCCATTTCGGTGAGACACTACTCTCCAACAAGCACTAGTTGAGGTTGCTAATGAGAGAATAAGTCTGGTCCTAGTCTTTATTCCTGGAACCAAAATGTTGACCGTCTTCCTTTCTTTGCATTCAGTCTATTTATTTTCACTGGCTGCAGAGGATAAACCACTGATTGACTCATGTAATTCTAGTTTTGCTATCATTTCATGATTTCCTTTTATACCTTTAAAACCAAGCTAAAGTCATACATAACATTCAACTATCGCCCGGTCTACTTCAACTTTCCGCATGTTCATTTCATACTGCTTTTGTCCTGGGTTTCCCCTCCCTCTTCAGAGTTTTATCTGTGCCCTTCCTTTCCTCTCTCTGCTCCTTTCAAAAGCCTCCCACACAATCCTAGGTAATAGCAATTTGAAAGAATGCCCTTGGGTGGAATAATCAGCCATCATGGTTAGTTAAGAGTCAGGTCCTGGCTCAATCTGGGATGTAGGACCAAAGCAGTCTGCAGCCCCAAAAGAGGAGAATTAGAGGGAAAACTCCATTCGGTTTTGTTAAGTGTGGCATTTTTTAATCAGCATGGCATAGCCTTATTACCAATGTGGATTAAAATGAACTATATTCTAATGGCAGTATGTCTATGGTCAAGATATTTGTGGTTCACTGAGGCAAGGAAGTTCATAGGTCCTAACCCAATCCAGTGTGGGTACTGAAAAAACCACACCATTAAAGATATCACAGTGTAATCATTGAAAAGAGAGCAATGCTGGGGCCCTTACTCTTTTCTTCAACAAGATTTGTATTTTGTTACTTTTAAACATTCTGTCATATAGTATTCTATCTCAGGAATATTTTAGCTCATATAATGATGCTTAAGAAAAAAAAGTAGCAAAAACCTAGAAGCCTTTTCCAGTGCCAGCCCCATTTAGAAAGTTTAACTTCTGACTAATGCAATGATGCAATGTAACAATACCAAATTCTTTCAAAATATTTAGGAGTAAGTGATTACTCGTGGAAACTGTAATGTTTCCTAACAAACCAAGTGTTTTAGGGACAGACCACCCAAATGTATTATTATATAAAGATGTCAGTTACATAATTACATGAGAAAACAACACATTTTACTTTTTTGTTTTTTAACAACAATTATCCTCTCTGGGGAAGATGGGCTGAATTAGCTGCTTTAGCAAAGTGCCTCCTAGGGGCTCCAATTACCTCAGACACATTTAAACTGGAACCTTGATAATGTACATTTAACATAAGGAAAATGAAAATGTCTTTTCTTCTCTTCCCATCCCCCACTCCTGCCATGTCTGAAGTGACTCTGCTGAGACCACCAACAGTGAAGATGCATTTAAAAACTCCAACTCAAATTTAACCATGAACCATACACCAGCTGCCTCACTGTAAAAACTTCTAGAAGTCTCTATTTGAAAGGTATTATATTAATTCCGTTATTTAAAATTAACTGGAAATATTTTAAAAAGGAGTGTCCAGTTTCATTTAATTCAGATTGTATTTATAAACATCTGTGTATATTAGGGGAATACAATAATTTTTTAAATGATTACGCTGTACCTTACAAAAGAGAAAAATACTTGCTTTAACTATTTGATGACTCACTACTCATATATTTCATTATTTTGAAAGACACACCTGCTAAGTATCCCATGTCAGAGAATAGTTCTGGCAATATCCAATTTAGCAAAATAGCTAAAGATTACCCATCTTCACGTGTAGCTTATCATAGTTTATCAGGGAAATAAAGATGGCAAGGAAAAGAATGTTTTCATCAAAGTGTTGGGTGTTTCTCAGCGAGGGTGCTGCTAACATCTGCAATATGATCGGGACTAGCCTTGTCCTGGCATCCCTGATCTTTTCCTACAGAACACCAGCACTCTTCCCCAGGCATGGTGACAATCAAAACATTCCCCTACGTTTCTGAAAGTCCTGTTGGCAGGAAGAGTATTGCCTTCAGTGGGAAACCACTGACCCAAAAAGTTCCTACCAAACACAGAAACAAAACCAGAATAATGGTGAAGGCTGCTGAAGATTCTTTATGCAATTAAAAGGCAGGGTAGTGAGTGGTTTCTTAAGTAACTTGACTGCCTCATCTTTCGATTTTTGTTTGTAAGATGTTTATCTCCTGGGGGGTTATATGTTATCAATGATTCTCAAAGCCTTCCTCAGAGAAGGACATTCAGGCAGATAAGCCTAAAGGAGGAATGAGCATAGGAAACTCCTGCTTTTGGTTGACCTGGAATGTTAACTCCATGAAGCAAGGTAAATCGGATATGGTCAAACAGGAAATGGCAAGAGTGAACATCGACATCTTAGGAATCAGTGAACTAAAATGGAGGGGGGGAACGGGCAAATTTAATTCAGATGACCATTATATCTACTAATGTGGGCAAGAATCCCTTAGAAGAAATGGAGTGGCCCTCATAGTTTAAAAAAAGATATGAAATGCAGAACTTGGGTGCAATCTCAAAAATGATAGAATGATCTCTGTTCGTTTCCAAGGCAAACCAGTCAGCATCACAGTAATCCAAATCTATGCCCCAACCACTAATGCCAAAGAAGCTGAAGTTGAATGGTTCTATGAAGACCTACAAGACCTTCTACAACTAACACCAAAAAAGATACCCTTTGCATCATAGGGGATTGGAATGCAAAAGTAGGAAGTCAAGAGATACCTGAGTAACAGGCAAGTTTGGCCTTGCAGTACAAAATGAAGCAGGGCAAAGGCTAACACAGTTTTGTCAAGAGAACACACTGGTCACAGCAAAAACCTTCTTCTAACAACACAAGAGATGACTCTCCACATGGACATCACAGATGGTCAACACCAAAGTCAAACTGATTATATTCCTTGCAGCTGAGGATGGAGAAGCTCTATACAGTCAGCCAAAAACAAAGAGTTGACTGTGGCTCAGTCAGCAAAATTCAGGCATAAATGGAAGAAAGTACGGAAAACCACTAAGCCATTCAGGTATGATCTAAATCATGCAGTAGAGTTGATGAATAGATTTAAGGAATTAGATCTGATAGAGTGTCTGAAGAACTATGGATGGAGGTCTGTAACACTGTACAGGAGGTGGTTACCAAAACCATCCCTAAGAAAAAGAAATGCAAGAAGGCAAAATTGTTGTCTTAGGAGGCTTTACAAAAGGCAAAGGAGAGAGGGAAAGATATTCCAAACTGAATGCAGAATTCCAACGGAATGGGAAAGACTTAGAGATCTATTCAAGAAAATTGGAGATACCAAGAGAACATTTCATGCAAAGATGGGCACAATAAAGGACAGAAACAGCAAGGGCCTAACAGAAGAAGATATTAAGAAGAGGTGGCAAGAATACACAGAAGAATTACACAAAAAAAGGTCTTAATGACCCAGATAACCATGATGATGTGGTCATTCACCTAGAGCCAGACATCCTGGAGTGTGAAGTCAAATGGGAATTAGGAAGTATTATTACAAAACTAGTGGAGGTGATGGAATTTCAGCTGAGCTATTTAAAATCCTAGAAGTCGATGCAGTTAAAGTGCTACACTCAATATGCCAGCAAATTTGAAAAACTCAGTAGTGGCCACAGGACTGGGAAAGTTCAGTTTTCATTCCAATCTCAAAGAAGGAAAGAATGTTCAAGCTACCGCACAACTGCACTCATTTCACATGCTAGCAAGGTAATGTTCAAAATCCTTCAAACTAGACTTCAGCAGTATGTGAATCGAGAACTTCCAGGTGTACAAGCTGAATTTAGAAAAGGCAGAGGAACCAGAGATCTAATTTGCAACATCTGTTGGATCATAGAAAAAGCATGGGGATTCTGAAAAACATCTGCTTTTGCTTCACTGACTACTCTAAAGCCTTTGATTGTGTGGATCACAACAAACTGTGGAAAATTCTTCAAGAGACAGGAATACCTTACCATCTAACCTACCTCCTGAGAAACCTGTATGCAGGTCAAGAAGCAACAGTTAGAACCAGACATGGAACAACAGATTGGTTCAAAATTGGGAACGGAATACATCAATGCTGTATATTGTCACCCTGCTTATTTAATTTCTATGCAGACTACATCATGCAAAATGCCAGGCTGGATGAATCACAAGCTAGAATTAAGACTGCCAGAAGAGATATCAACAACATCAGATATGCAGATGATACTATTCTAATGGAGAAAGCACAGAGTAACTAAAGAGCCTCCTAATGAGGGTGAAAGAGGAGAGTGAAAAAGCTGACTTAAAACTCAACATCCAAAAAACAAAGATCATGGCATCTGGTCCCATCACTTCACAGCAAATAGAGGGGGAAAGAATGGAAACAGTAACAGACTTTATTTTCTTGGGCTTCAAAGTCACTGCAGATGGTGACTGCAGCCATGAAATTAAAAGACGCTTGCTCCTTGGAAGAAAAGCTATGACCAACCTAGACAGCATATTAAAAAGCAGAGATATTACTTTGCCAACAAAGATCCATCTAGTTAAAGCTATGGTTTTTCCAGTAGTCACGTATGGATTGAGAGTTGAGAGCTGGGCCATAAAGAAGGCTGAGCACCAAAGCATTGATGCTTTCGAATTGTGGTGCTGGAGAAGACTCTTGAGAGTCCCTTGGACTGCAAGGAGATCAAACCAGTCAATCCTAAGGTAAAATAAACCCTGAATATTCTAAGACTGATGCTGAAGCTGAAGCTCCAATACTGTGGCCACCTGATGTGAAGAGCTGACTCACTGGAAGAGACTCTGTTGCTGGGAAAGATTGAGGGCAGGAGGAGAAGGGGGCAACTGAGGATGAGGTGGTTGGACACTGACTCAGTGGACATAAGTTTGAGCAAACCTGCCATCCATAGGGTCACAAAGAGTCAAACACAACTTAGCAACTGAACAACAACATCCCTGCCTCCTGGCTACTCAAAGCTCTGTGCTATGGTACTCCACTCAGGTCTCTCCTCCTATAAGAGACAGCCCATCTCTAAAATTACTCTTTCTTTCTATTCCTGCCATATGAACATTTCTGATGCAACAGCAAAATGTTAGGCATGCAATCTAAGTCAACTTATATTATATTCTGAAAAACTGATATATTTTTTTCCCCTTCATCCTCCCTTTGGCAATTTTTACTAACCCAAAATAACTTCTATTTGATGTACTTTTTTCAGGGCCTGGTGAAAGGAAAGAAGAGTTGGAAGAAAAATAATTAAAAATTTGAAGCCTATAATATAATATAATATAATGTAAGGTGTGTGTGTGAATAATAAATAGATAAGAAGCATCTGTAGTATCCCTTATTTACTTTCAAAAAAAGTTTGAGGGTCAACAAGGACATTGGGACTTGGCAGAAGAATTTTCTGCAGCCTTCTTGAAAATTCCTATATAAGGCAGGGACACCAAAGCAGTTATCCTACTTATTTCTATGTCCTAGAGATAACTATGATGAAGAAAAAAACTCAAATAATAAACGAATTACACTTTCCCCCCTACCACTGGACCAATTGATGCTGTAAGGCAATTATTTTTTGCTCAACCTAGGAAAGCAACTCAACAAAGTTCTGCCTTTTACACTGTAAATCTAATTCATGAATATCCTACAAACTCATTCCTCCAAATAATCTCAGTCTTATTTTCATTTCCTGAGCTGAGAAGAGTCCTGCATCTGAGCTCCCCTCCTTTGGATTCCTCATTCTTCTAGTTTTTAACACCTAATGCCAACATCGTCTTTGTTTATCATTTGGCAACATCGTTCAAAAATCTCCAAATACTGCAATGTTTCCCTTTGCCCTCTTAAATGTCCCCTTTCTTGGCTGTCTTTTCAGAACCAAATGGAAGGCCCATTTACCTTCTGATGCTTTCCCATACCATTTCTTTTTCTCTCTCCCTAAATCTTCATTACCTGAGAATTTTCAATAAGGATCCAAATGCCAACAGATTATATAATCATAGTATCAGAGCCTGTGAGAAAGGGAAGGGACTTCAGAGATCATTTAATCCACTAGCTCTTCAGATCTTCAGCCATTACCAAGATAGAAGGCAGATGATCAGGCAGGACTTAGGCTGGGTCTTCACCTCCTATTTAACCATAACAATGCCACATTCATCTGTTTTCCTAATTATGTTACTAGGGGCAATTTTATTTTTTAAAAATAAAAACAAAGATCTCTGCTTAAAAAAAAAAAAAAGAAATGGAAAATCACTAATCTATTTCCAAAGATGCTGAGTCCTTTAAAAAGGGTCTGATGTGAATCCAGCAAAAGTTTGTGATTAACAAAGGGTCTTTAAATGCCTAGTCTCTTAGTAGTTCTAACCTTTCACTTTAAAAACTGGCCTTGGCCACCTAGAAAAGAGATGCTGTGATTTATTGATGGATGTGCTGGAAGAGGAATAAAGAGACTCATGTTTTAATGCTGGTTTTCCCATTAGCGAGCTGCTAAGCCACTTAACCTCCCCGGCCTCAGTTTCCTCCTCTGTAGAATGAGAACTGGGCTCCACTCAGGCATTTTCTAACTTCAAAATTCTATGTTCTATGAACAAGATTTCATGATATTTGTGAGAGAGGGACTGAGCCCAGCCTCTCCCTGCTCTCCCCATCTCTTAAATAATATATCTTTCTTTTCCAAAGAGGGAAAAAAGTTTCTAGGGACATCAGCAGAAAAACACCAGCTTTCATTCAATCCAACACCAAGAGGATAGGAATGTTTACAGACAGACTGGTTGGCTTCAGCCCCTTAGTTTCTCTCCTTTTATCTTTCTAATCCTCCTTTCAATCTGTCACCCCCTCACATCTCTTTCCTTCCTTCTTAGCACTGCTACCGCTAAGCTGAACCTACCTTTAATTGGCTACTGTGCATGAGACACTGGTTCAGCACTAGGGTGTAAAGATGAGAGAGTCATAGCCCTGTATGTATTAAAGGCCTTTTGTGTTTGAGGAGGACGACGCTAGCAAAAATATAAAGGACAGGTTAGAGATGCAAAAGAACAGAAATGGAATATTTACGTAAGAGATGAAGGTATGAAACAGTCTTTGACTTAAAATCAACTAAATATGAAAACTGGCTGGGCAGTGGAAGGAGGCCTCTCAATAATCATCAACTGAGTCAATGAACACTTACTGAGTGTTCCAGGTCCTGTGCTACATGTTGCAAGTGCCCAATGGAAAGGCATCGGTGCCTACACGTGCCCAGATGGGAGAGATGGACGTTGGTAACAGGTTTGGAATCCAGGAGAGAAAAAGAATACCAATCAGGAGAGGGAGCATGTCATGTGAGAAACAGCAGGGATGGGGTAAGATGAGAGAGAGTAATTAAACTCCAATTAGAAAAATGAATTTATTTCACGTGACCATATGAAGAGGATATTGGGATTAAAGGGGTATGAGAATGTTCATACGAGACACAGTTAAATGAGCATATGAATCTGCAGTCAGGAAGGAGTCCGTGACATCAAGGCTGAGATGCTGTCAGGGGGGAGCCATGGAATGGAAGCAAGTTTCCAGAGAGAAAGAATAGAGAATGAAGAGAGGGCTGCCGGACCAAACCTGCCAAGTGCCTACATTCCAGGAGTGGAGAGGAAAAGAAAGCTGAGTGAAAAGAAATGTAGGAAAAGTAGAGGCATACAACGTCGAAATCAACCAAGAAAAAGAACTCTGAAAGGAAAGAAGCATTCAGAAACAACAGGGAGCACAGCAGTCAAGCAGGGCTGCAAGAAAAAAGTAACCTAAGATTTGAGAGTCAGCAATAAAAACCCGTGAGGGTGCGGTTTTGTTGTAGGAAGGGGGACCCCTTCCAGGGCCTGAAACTGGACTCTTGTCTAATACTTGGAAATGAATTGTCCGAGGAGACACATGTGTTGACAAAGCAAGAGATTTTATTGGGAAAGGGCACCCGGGTGGAGAGCAGTAGGGTAAGGGAACCCAGGAGAACTGCTCTGTAGTCTCGGGTTTTATGGTGATGGGATTAGTTTCCGGGTGGTCTTTGGCCAATCATTCTAATTCAAAGTCTTTCCTGGTGGCGCACGCATCGCTCAGCCAAGATGGATGCTGGCAAGAGGGATTCTGGGAAGTGGACGGACACGCAGTGTCTCCTTTCGACCTCTCCCGAACTCCTCCGGTTGGTGGTGGCTTATTAGTTCCCTATTTCTTATCAGGATCTTCTGTCATAAAACAACGCATGCAAATGGTTACTATGGTGCCTGGCCAGGGTGGGCGGTTTCAATCAGTGTGCTTCCCCTAACAGTTTCACCTCGTATCTCTGTGGGGACCATCAGGACCTTTCTTCAAGAAAACTCACAAGAAAGAGAATAAGGAGCTACACAGTAGATCGAGGTCTGAAAGACTCAAGAAACACTCGTTCTTTCTTTTCTTCTTCTTTTTGAGTTTGGAGAAGGCTTATGCATGCTCCCAGGCCAAAAAAAAGAAATGAGCCTCCTACAAATTCTCATCACTGTCCATCCCCCTGACAAAAAATGAAAATGCCAAATATAAGGTTGTTGTTCAGGTGCTAAGTCATGTCCAACTCTTTGCGACCCCATGGACTGTATCTTATCAGGATCCTTTCTGCCCATGTGATTTCCCAGGCAAGAATACTGGAGAGAGTTGCCATTTCCTTCTCTGGGGATCTTCCCGGATCAGGGATCAAACCTGCGTCTCCTGCATTGGTAGGCATATTCTTTACCATTGAGCCATCAGGGAAGACGAAACCTAAGGTAGGGGTTTTCAATCTTTTGAAACACTTTCTTCTGATCATCTAGCTACATGTGGTAATGAGGGTCTAGAAAAATGAAATGGACACCGAGTCTGCCTGTTACAGTGCTTGGATGGATTCTCACCGCAACTGGGGCAGGCACATTTGGGGTAGCCCATCAGGGTGTTAAACAGCTCCCCTCCAGAAGAGTTGAAACTGAGAAAAAGGGAGAGGCTGATGTGACAACTGATGTAGACGTATGTGTGATACAATTTAACATATCTTGTAAAAAAGTAAGCAGATGGGTTTCAAATGCTCCCCCTATTTCCATATACCAAGGTTCAACAAATAACTTAGCCACTCCCTAGGTACACACAACAATCACCCTATTTCTTCAAGTCAGTTACTTCCTCTAAATCGTTCATACCCTATTCTCTCTCCTCCCACATAGAAAACAAAAATTCCCTACCCTACTCCTAATCAAGAAAACAAAAAACATAGTCTCACCCAAACATATCTGTCTTGATTTGTATAAACGCGTTCAAATTTCTCTCTATAAACCCTTCCTCAAATATGAATTTAGTGCTGGCACAGTAGATTTCATAATCATCACACTTACATCCAGGGTGGGCTTTGTGGGTGTGTGACCTGTGCAGTTGGCCATGGCCCCGCTGTCAAAAGTGGCCAGGCTCAGAAGCACTCTGCACTTAATGTTCTGTTGTTGCTATCCTGCAGTTCTTAATTTTATCCTTGCACCTGATGGAACAATGGAGCAGGCACATGAGCAGGGGAGATACACAGAAAAAAGAAAAATCTTTACATTTTAGTACTTTTAATGGCACTTTCAGCTTGTTTTTTGAACAAAGGGATCTGCCTTTTCACTGGGTCCTGCACACTATGCAGCCAGCCCTGTCTATCACCTTTCATGCCCAAATGGATTTTGTGTTTTTGGGTCTTCCACTTACCTATCCACTATCCCAATTTTTCATTTTCTTGCACTGTGGACCTTAATAAATCATATATCATTTTCATCCCTGTGTCACAAGCTCCCCACATCCAACTGCCTAACAGTGCTAAGAACACTGAAGATACTTAATACTTGTTTGTAAAGTCAATGTACCATCTCAAGTATATAATTATTAACTCTTCCACGATGGCCACAACTGCATCTTATCTAAATTATAAAGTCTATGCGGTTCCAAGAACACTAAAGTACCTTCTCTTTCTATGAAAGGCTACAAAAATAATGACTTCTTCCCTATTTGCTTATAAGACAAAACACTTTGTATTAGTAAAACAATGATAAGTGGCAGGGTATTAGGTTTGTTTCTAAGGGCTTTATTTCTTTTTAACTTTTTGTTAAATCTGAGCATCAAAGCATTTTTTTAGAAGTTTACTGTTCCAGCATCTAAGATTCCAAAACATGGCAACTGACTTTTCCTAAGGGTTGAACGCTGCTTCATGCAATGCTTAATTTGAGTCAACAAATGGCTGAGAGAACATCCCCAAATACTTCTCTCTCAAGGGGAGCAAATGTAACTACCAGCCTCTGGAGGTCCAGAGGCAAATAACTGAGGTCAGATTTCCATCTCAGATTCCTAGCACTGTTACACCTTGTACTATTGCTAGATTCTCATGCTGGCTCATTTAAGGCTCTTTACAAGGATTTATATGATTTATACCCTATGATTCAAGTTCATTACAGATAACTACACCCAAGATAGATGCCACAAGGAGCAAAAAACTCTTTATAGTTTCCATGGTTGGAGTCACTGGATGATAAAAAGTCACTTATATGAAAAATATGAATTAAACTGCTTAAGTATCTCATAAGACTCCAGGTTTAACAATTTTCTTTTTCCCATTTTGGCAAGCACAGAGATAAAGAACTCAGAAATGTGTCCTTGGCTACTAGGAGGGGAGGGAGATCCAGGACACACATGGAATAAAGCAAAAGCCAATTTAATAATGATGTCTTTTATCCACAGATGAAGGGGAGACATCAGTTATCCTCTAAATATTAATGGAAGGACATACAATCAAAAATCAGTGATGGAGGGGCAAAGGAAGTGAACTGGGAAGAATAACAGCATGGGTATTTGGTATTCAAAACAGTGGAGAGTTGACAAGATGAATCTGAATTTGGAGAGGTGTCATAAGGGTAATAAGAGTCTATGTTACAATATTTTCATTAGCTTAAAGTAAGAAGTTGTTGATGTTTAACATTAGTTATAATAATCTAAGAAGGACTAAATGTACACTGTGTTGAGATATTTTAGGCAGAGTAATCAAGACACGGGGAGCATACTTTATTCACACTGTGACTAAACCTAGCACACTGCCAAAAAATAGGATTTGGAACAAATTTTGGAATAAAAACTACTCATCTGTTTTGCAAAAAGAAATCAGAAGCACATCAGCGTAATCAGTAATTTTAAACTTGCCTATTAAGTCAGGACACTGATCACTAACAGATGCATATATTTGCAAATTTCTCCAACAAAGTTGACAAGCTCTGCCTCACAGGTCTCTTCTTGCTGCTCGGGAATATATGTTCCTGAATCTCTAACTATGCTCATTACTAAGTGATTCTGGATATCTTTGTTAGCTTCTACTAAGCAGTCAGATACTGCTTTGTAAGGAAGACCAAAGACAGGTCTTAAACCAGGCCTCTGATAGTAGTTTTCTAAGTTCATTGGATTGAATTGAATAAAGTGGATTGGCACTAAGTAGTCAATGGAAAATGCCCTGCTTTTGGAATGGACTTAATCTGTAAAACCTCTGGGTTTGCACCTGAAGCACTCTGACAGAGACATGGATTTTAAAACGTATTCCGAATGGGCAAATGAACTCCAGGTAACTCACGATGCAATTCCTGAACTTGTCCATTATGGCAGTCACAAATGCAAAGCACCACGGTGGCTGGGGAAGGGGACATATGGGATACGTGGCTGTCGCAACTGACAGAAAAGAAAGTGAAGTCACTCAGTCATGTCTGACTCTTTGTGACCCCATAGACTGTATCCTGCCAGGCTCATCTGTCCAGAGAATTATCCAGGCAAGAATACTAGACTAGGCTGCCATTTCCTTCTCCAGAGGATCTTCCCTACCCAGGTATTGAACCCAGGTCTCCCGCACTGCAGGCAGACTCTCTACCATCTGAGCCACCAGGGAAGCCCTGGTGAAGTCACAACTGAAGACTTATGTAAAGATGCCAGTGAGGACGGAATAATGGAATACCTACATATAACTGAACGAAGCAGTATCTCTCTGCTTCAAATTCCAGCAAGAACCACCCAGGAGACGAAAACACCATAGCTACCTCCATGCCACAACCCCTCATATCCTTATAAACTGGTTATATTTATGAGTCAAATATTTCTCAATAGTGTGGATTTTTATGTACAAGAAGACCCATGACTGTGCTGAAGGTCTTGCCTGAGAATTTTGAAAAGTCCCTTCAAAATCAAACTGTTTTCTCCCAAACAATGCCTGAGCTATGGAAACAGAATTAAGCTGCCAAATAATTCACCTGTAATGTTTATATTCTATCCTAAAGAGACCGGGATGTCAGTCAGAAGACATACTCTGCCACTGGCCTGGAACTAAACTTTCAAAAATTTGAAATATCTTTATTGCACCCCCTTCCCCTAAAAAACAACAACAAGAAAGCGGTTAATAAAAGTATTTCATTAAAAGAACTGAAAACAAAACAAAAAAAAAATACAAAAACTTTGAGAAACCAAACTGTGTCAACGAATAAACTTAAATGCAAGAAACACTCAGACAGACTTCCATATCCAAAAAAGAAAAGGGGGATATCTAAATCAGTCTATAAACAATATAAACAAGTGTGAATAAAAATCTCTCATTTTCTACTGGTCTTTCTTTAGTCTCAGAATCTTACTAAAGCCTCCCTTTTGTCCTTTCATAGACAACCTTCCTTCAGTAACCCACTGGTCACTCTTCCTTGCCATCTTTTAGGTACTCTTAGGTGATTCAGTGGAGAAGGAAATGGCAACCCACTCCAGTGTTCTTGCCTGGAGAATCTCAGGGATGGGGGAGCCTGGTGGGCTGCCCTCTATAGGGTCGCACAGAGTTGGACACGACTGAAGCAACTTAGCAGCAGCAGCAGCAGGTGATACAGAAAACTAACTTTGCCTGGGGTTGGCGACATTCTCAGCACTTTACATGAGTAAATTCAGTTCAACCTCATACTCGTAAAAACCCATGAAGTAGTTCTACTACTATCACCATGTTATGGATGAAGAAACTGAGGACTGGTGAGGTTGAATGAACTGGCCCAGTGGCCTGGGAGGCAAAAGTCCAGGGCCCATGCTCTTAACCACTCACTCATGTATCACTGCCTCTCTGCTGCAGTCATTTGCACATATTGATAAATTATTTCTAAGAGCTTAGTAGTATTTTATTTAGAGAACATTCAATAAATGCTGCAAGGCAGTTAAAATTCTACATATACACATGTGGGTGTGCATTTCTATCTGTGTGTGTAGAATGGGTCATACTTGAAGTTTTTTCAGTGAGTTCATACGGAGAAAAGAAATTCACATTTTATTGAGGGCTTGTATTGTGCTGGTTAGAGTGTGATGTCTTTTGCTAACTTAGACTTCATAACAACCCTGAGAAACACGGGTTCTCAGCATATTAAAAAGCAGAGACATTACTTTGTCAACAAGGGTCCGTCTAGTTAAGGCTATGGTTTTTCCAGTAGTCATGTCTGGATGTGAGAGTTGGACTACAAAGAAAGCTGAGTGCTGAAGAATTGATGCTTTTGAACTGTGGTGTTGGAGAAGACTCTTGAGAGTCCCTTGGACTAAGGAGATCAGCCCTGGGTGTTCATTGGAAGGACTGATGTTGAAGCTGAAACTCCAATAATTTGGCCACCTGTTGCAAAGAGCTGACTCACTTGAAAAGACCCTGATGCTGGGAAAGATTGAGGGCAGGAGGAGAGGGGGACGACAGAATGGTTAGATGGCATCACCGACTCAATGGACGCGAGTTTGGGTAAACTCCAGGAGTTGGTGATGGACAGGGAAGCCTAGCGTGCTGCAGTTCATGGGGTCGCAAAAAGTCGAACACGACTGAGCGACTGAACTGAAATGAACTGAATGTAGGTTTGTTTAAAACATATAGGAACGAAGGCTCTCTGAAGCTAAGCAAACCATTAGATGTTACACAGGCAGGGAGTGGCAAAAGAAAGCCAGCTTGTCTCATCAAGCACTCTGACATCCAACACTATTTGCCCTCTTGTCGTCTTCTTTAGTTTCCAAAGAGCTAAACTGTGCAGAGGATCCAATCTGAACCCAGACTGTCTAATAGAGCTCATGGTGGAGCACTTAGGGGACCTTCCTCATATTTTGTCTTAACATTTTAAGAAATTTCACTAATTGTTTTAGAACACGTCTCCTAAGTACATACAGCCCTAAGTTTAGAAGCCAAGGAATTTAGAAGCCTGGTGTTATCAGTGGTCTAGTGTCTATGTTATCTTTCACAGTTGTGGCCACAACTGTTTCTGGGCTATAACTGAGGTGCCATTTCACAGGTGTACCTATGGATATGAATCTTTAAATAGTTTTGTACTCGAGTACTTGAAGAGCCATTTCAAAAAACTGAAATAAAAACAAAACAAAGGATTTCAACGTTTTTCACCAAGATTCACCATACGAAGTCTTTTTGATACTGAGACCCAGTCAGTACACGTGTAGGTATGTGTGAACACACAAGCATAAAACAAGAAGAAAAAAACTTTATCAAACAATCTTCTCTTGCCATAACACATTTTGATATTTTCTATTGAATTCAGCTTTTCTTTTTTTGCACGCACAGATCACAAAAGTCTTTACAGGACTCCCTAATCATACTTCAACCGACAGCTTGAAAAACAGATCGAGAACACACCGTTTCTATTTTAGCTAATATTTTGTGCAGAACTGTATTAAAAAAGGCTTGTTCAGGCAAAATGAATAACATTTATTGATTTCATAAAATATGGTCATCTATCTCACCTAACTTACTTGAAATGAGACTGCCATTGCCTGTGAAGTGGGAAGTAGAAAAGTTCCCTTTTCACCACATGTGCCCTTTTATGCCTTTTGAATTTTGTGTCAGGTGAGTGTACTGCCCATTCGAAAGTTAAATGAGATAAAATTTTACCCTTCTGAAAATCAGATGGCTAATTAGGGCTGTTCTTGCATTGCTTGATTTCATCTATTCTCAGTGTTTTAAGGTTGATTTCTTAAAAATTGTTTTTTCAGAAAAAGAAGCTCTATTCAGGTCTGTGGTTTACAGATCACAATTCTCCCTGTTAAAATACTGGTCCATTTTGGGTTCTTTTCCAATCTTACGTACTTTTGCAACCCTTCTGCATTTTTCAAAAGAGATAACCAATGGTATTTCAGTACACTCGGCCAATTTCTTTACTATCCTAGAATATAATTAACAGACCACCTAGATTTGAATATATCCATCTTATTCAAATCATCTTTCAACAATCTTTTCCTTCTTCATCTGAGCTTTCGATAGCTTTTAAAGTCAAGTTTGATCTTAGACAAAGATAAAATATTTTTACTTTGGAGTTTTAAAAGAAAAAAAAAAGGTAACGTTAACTTTCTGGTATGTTAGTATCAATTCTTTTTAATTTTTTAAAAATAGGGATAATGTAGTAATTTCTAATTTTATATGTATTACACTGAAGTTACTATTTAAAAAAATATGCTTAATCTTCAGAACTATGCAAAAGGAAATCAGAAATTTTATTTTGCATTGAAGCAAAACGGTGCCACTTTCGTAAAGAACATTCCTTATGAGAAAGACCCTATGAGCCAAAAGAAGACCCATAAGCCAGAGTCTTCTATTACTTCAGATTCTTTGCAATCAAAAGCAGTTCACAATTTTGGGGGTCTTGCCTGTCTTTACTATTTGAAAGAGGATGTGTAGATTACATTGAAACACAGTCACACTCAGGAGAGAGAGAAGGTTAAGTTCTGTAGGAAACCCAGACTTCAGTACCCACGAGTCCCAGAAAAGGGTTGAGACTGACCTCCAGCTTCAGGGCCACTGTTTCCAAATTAGCTATATTTGAGAGTCCTGTAGCTGATGTAGACATATGTATCAGAGGAGCTCAATAACTTCTATAACTCAGAAACAGGTTTTTTTTTTTTTTTTTTTTTTTTTAATGTTGAAATACTAGTTTAAATGCCAAAAACCTCTGGGCACATATGCAAACTTTCAAAACACTTCATATAAGAGAGAAAAGAGGAACCTTTTACACAGGGAAGGTGAGAAGGTATCTGAGGTAAAGAGGACTGGCCAGTGGAAATTTGTATGTGGATTACATTTTTAAATCTATCCAATTAGGTGCTAACATATTGTTGCTAGAAACTGAATTATTAAAACTGTGATGCCTCTAACCTTTTACCCAGAGTGCTTGGCTACGTCATCTAAATTTTTAAAAATACAAAACAAACACCATTCGTAACAAAAGTTCTCTAAGACTTTTGACCTCTCTCTTTCTGGCATCATACAAAGCTAAAACTTGTTTCAGGAGTTGGGGAATGTGGCCTCTGATTACTAACCAGGGTTTTCTCTTCACACTGTCTTGTTTACTCATTTCTCTACCAAAGCCAGAGAACGTCCCTTTAGCTACTGCAGCATTTCTACCAGATGCGACAAATCACAGGGGTGTATTCTGACTGCTCTCTGTCATGTGAACAAGAGTAACACTGAAACCTTTTACCAGTCCCTGTGCTTCATCTTTGTTTTCCATTTCCCCCAAATGTTTATAAACTGCTCCAGAGAATTCTTCTTTCAACATTTTAGGCTTCTTTCCTCTCCTAGATTAAAATGCTGAAGCTTATATTAATAAAAGAAAATGCCATCATCAATTAGAAGCAATCTAGCATCACTACTGTGTATTTTGATATTGCCATTTCTGTACTGTGGCTGATTAGGGATTTGAGAAACAATTTATTTCAATGTAAGAGAATAAAACATTAGAAATTATTTCTATAGAAGTTATTTTAAGGTTCTAAAAATGATCTGATCATTTTCAGTAGTCTACCCTGGCAACAGAATTCATGTTTTGTTATAAATAAAACTTGCATCAGAATTTGTGAAATATAAAAGGTGATGAATATTTATACACACACACACACACACTCGCACACATATGTGATTCCCACAAATCTTTGACAGTCTAAATGAAAGTTCTCTTTGAACTTTTCTGTTCACCACTGCTGTGAAATTGTCTGATCACAAAGTTGCTTTCAACATAAACACTTGGGAGAATCCAGCAATACCAGCATGAGCTTCAGACCAAGTGACTTATAAAAAGTCTGCTGCCCTCATTTTCTTCCACCAATCAACCTAAAATTACCAGTCATCACCTCTCCATAAACGCTATAAATTTTCTAACATTCACTTTATTCATTTCAGACATAGATCTGCAGGTTTTTTTAAAAAAGCATATTATTCCATTACTAATTTATTTAGTTATGCAATGTCCCCCATTCTAAAGGAAGCAAAATAAATGGCTTTGGATTGTATTTGCTGGATAACTGTTTCAGGTCAAAAAAGATAGCTCTCTTGGTGCTGCTGGCATTACTGCTTACAACCCAATAGGCTGTGGACCTTCTGCACAAACGGCTTTGCCTTCAGCCCAAGAGATGGAATTCGGCATGCATGAGGCTGATGTTTGCTATAAGAATGGTAATTGCTTTACTACTAAATCTTGCGACTTCTATATTAAATCAAACTTGATGAAAAATGGATCAAAATTTGAGGCTCAGTATCAGCCTTGTTTGGCAACAGAGCCAATCCGCAGTAATCCGTGGAAATGGCAGGCAGGGGAAGTGGGGAGAGCCTCCAAGACTCATTTTAGCCGTGTTCCAACAGTTTTAGTCATCAGAGTTCCTAACAAAGGGCAGGATTGAAGGTTCTTCCTTATTTCTCAGCCCACCCTCCAGGGTCGGTGAGAAAAAGGGAGGGGAGGGGATAGGAGGGCTGACTGCAGATTTTCTTTACTCTCCCTTTACAGAATAAAAAACAAAACAAAAAAGACGGGATGGGGGAGATTAGAACAAACACATGAGGCCACAAAGGGAGGGAGACTGATGACTGTTTTGAAGTGATTTGCATCCTTTTAGAAGACCTGGAGTCAAAGAAAAGTCTTCCAGGAAAGCACAAAACACTGAAGGAGAGACTATGACTATGACTAAAAATCAGCCTGAAGAGTAGCCTTGTGGATAAATAATCCAGGCATGATAATAATAATCATTATTATTTTAATACATATACTTTATGTATATTATTTAAAATATGTAATATTTTAACACAGTTTTATGAGTGGGAAAGCAACGAGAAGTTCGAAAGTATAACAAGACTGATTTATCAACAGAAGAGCTACAAATTCAGGACTTCAAAACCATTGCCTTAAAAAGTTCTCAAGGTAGGCAGTATTTCAATTGATACTGTCACAGTTAAACATTTTTATTTCCCATTAAAAAAAATGTTTTATTGGAAATATCTATAGGGTCAGTGGGTAAGACATACACGGAAACCAATCTGAATAGCTGATAGACTCTGCCTCATCTTTGGACTCAGTTTGGAAGAGATTCAACATAATTAAATATATTCACCAGACTTGGCTCTGAATAACCACAGGCTAATAAAAAAAACAGTAAGCTGCTATGTTAGACCCAAACGGCCCAACACTCAGGACATCAAAGAAAGGCACTGGCCTCTGAAGGAATTATCTCAAATATTATTTTATTGATTTCCCAAACAACTCCGAAGAATCAGTAAATTTATAAAAAAAACCTTTTTTTAGCTCTAAAAAAGTCTTTGGTTAATATTAAGGAGTCCTAGAGATGTGATAAATGGCCAAATCATAAGACAAATGCCTATGCAGAAGGTTAAAAAACCCTGGAGTGAACCACACAAGATCAGGTCTCCAGCTTGAAAAGAAGTGTTGTCTTGACAAAAGGTGTCATATGATATTCCATCTGAAGAAATATAGATTTAAATATCTCACCAAACTTCACTTTGATTACCTTAAGGAAGTTGGATAATAGGAAACTTCTATTTTCCATATGACCTATTTCTGAAATGGGTACACTTTAAAAAATGAGCACATTTCTTTTGTTGTCAGAAAAGAGATTTAAAAAAAAAAAAAAAAAATCACCCCCCCGCCAAAGTTGTAAGCATTGGAAATAATATTCTTCATGAGCAGAAGAAATTTAATCTGGTAATTAGAAAGGTAGTAGTAGGAAGAAATCTCATGAGCCCCAATTTCAACTTCATTTCTAAGAAATCATTTAACCTAAGACAACCTAAGACACAGAAGTTAAAAGACTTGCTGAGTTAGAGGATTTGGGAAGGGAAGCTTGAATGCAGTCACTTGACCACAGGCAGTGGGGGTAATAGTGGTAAACCATTTACTTTTGCTGTGGTCTTAAAGGAGCAACTGTACATTATACCAAATATTGTCACTTTAAGTAGTATTTCTTCCCTGGTGGTTCAGTTGGTAAAGAATCCACCTGCCATGTGGGAGACCTGGGTTCAATCCCTGGGTTGGGATGATCCCTTGGAGAAGGGAAAGGCTACCCACTCCAGTATTCTAGCCTGGAGAATTCCATGGACTGTATAGTTCATGGGGCTGCAGAGAGTTGAACATGACTGAGCGACTTTCACTTTCACTTTTCATTAGTTTGAAAACTGATTATAGAAAGTATAGAAAATTGGTAATAGATATTTACCTTCATTTTCCAAGTTACAAATATGTAAGCCACAAATTTAAACTGAAAAGTTATATTCAACAGTAAATATTTTTAAAGTATCCCTGTAACATATGAGTTACTCTTTAAGCGAAACATTAGAAAGGGAGTTTAGATATTATATAGTCACATAAATGATTATGGGTATCAGAATGATCATGGAATTTTAGTTGGGAGATATTTTAACAATGCTGCTTTAATCATTTTACAACTGACATAATAAAAAATTCAGGCAATCACAAAACATTTAGTTTTCCTTCAACTCTGACCAAAACCTTAGTTTCACTAATCTAGAGGAAAAAAAAAGCTTGATGTGTGTGCATATAACACATATCTTGCTTTCTTTGAGCTTCTTCCAAGTATATAATAATCAGTGAGTAGATGAGGGCAAGTGATACCTAAGATCACAGGACAAGTGCAGGGCCCTGAAAATGACTGACCACTTTTCCCGCAGGGTCAGCTTGGCAGGGGCGCCACCTGCGCTTTACAGAAGGCCCTGCACTCAGAAGGGTCCTGTGCTTGGCTTCATGTTCTTGCTGCTTTGAAATTCTTAATATTTAAACAAAAGACCTGACATGTTCATGTTGTCCTAGCCCACAAATTATGTAGCTGTTCTGCCATCTAACCTTTAATAACAGCTCCCCTCTCTGCATAAAATAATTCAGCTCTAAGAGAGCTGCAAACACAATAAAATCAGGATCCTCTACCCTGTCCTCCCTCTGGCCTCTTTCACTGACTGTGGCTCGCAGAGCAGCTGACCACAGCACACCAGAGACCTCACTCAACTGCCATCTCATTTTCTCAGGTCATTATTTTTATGTTAATCTCTTTATGCTATGCCTTACCTATGCAATATTTTCTCCCTACTTTTCTGATGAGTCACACGTCTTTTAACATCTTTTTTTTGCTATGCCATGCAGTTACCCAACTAGGGATCGAATCTATGCCCCAGCAGTGAAAGTGCTGAGCCCTAACCGCTGGACCACCAGGGAATTCCCAGTCTTGTAATATCTTTTAAACTATCTTCTCGAAATATATTCCATGATGCTTTGCATTTACTGCCACCTATCTCAGGATTCCCTGGTGGCTCAGCAGCAAAGACTCTGGCCTGCAATGCAGGAGACCCGGGTTGGATTCCTGGTTGGGATTCCTGGGTCGGGAAGATCCCCTGGAGGAGGGTATGGCAACCCACTCTAGTACTCTTGCCTAGAGAATTCCAAGGATAGCGGAGCCTGGTGGGCTGCAGTCCATAAGGTCACATATGGTTGCACAGAGTCGAACACAACTGAAGCAACTAAGCAGCAGCAGCAGCTGCCACCTATCTCTCCCTCCATTGCTTAAAACAAACACCTCAGAATCAAGAGTTTAACTTTATGGTTGAAGAACCAATCCCTTAAATGACTACAGGTCAAGGAAAAGCAAAGGTAACAGCCAAGAAAGTGAACTGGCTAGCACTTCAATCCAAGTGCATCCTTCTACTTCTGCCTTAAATGCTGGCATGTGATTTGCTGTTTGCCGCCTCTGCCCTGTGTTGCATCTAGCTCTTTGTTAGAATGGAAACAACATAACAAGGAAAGTAATGAGTATGGAATTTTCATCAACGCATTTGACCTCAGAAGCACATCCTTGAGGCACAAGGGAGAGCTCGGGTTTGACAAAAGTTTCCCAAAATGGTGTGTGTGTGTTCACTCACATGCAAGCGTGTGTGCCCTGACCAGGTTATGTTTTTTAGAATTAACTTCAAATGAGCTGCAGGGAAGTGGAGAGAGGTCTGAGTGTGCCCCAGTGTTTCAGTGTGTATGCAGCTGTGAGGTTCCCCTCCTAAGCGAGAGGCACTGGCACAGAGCTCTCTCACCTCCTGGACCTAGGCAGCTCTCCTCAGAATTCTCTGGGGCGTTGGCACCGGGACTCTCTCTGCTATTATTGCAACTTCATTACCAGCTGCGTTGTCACCAGCCGACATCGACATTCCCACACCACCACCCAGAAGGGGCACGCTGTCCCAGAGTGTAAGGGGGAATCAGTGCCTTTGTGAAAGAACCCTCCCAAAGGGAAGGCTGGAAAAATGAGCCACAAGCAGTTAACTGGGGTCTTTTGAAACTAGTTTTTAAAAGGCCTCCTTTTCCTTCCCATTCCATCTGTTCTCTAACCCTTCCATTAACCCCCGGAGTCTCTTGTTCTTGCTCCCTTCCCCAGAATTTCAGCAAGAGAAAAAGACACTCTTACTTCCTTCTTCGTAAGTCAAGAAAATTGGTATGGACTTGAGGGTGGCAAAGACAACCCTGAGGAGGAAAATTAATAGACTGCTGCATCACCTAGACAGACCAACACCATAATCAGCCATGATCCTTAGAGTAATTCTAAAATGAGAAAAACAGGCAAATATTGTTTAAATGAACAGGATTTGTAAGTACTGAAATGTTCACATAATAACTAGGCTTGTTGTCTGATGAAGAAGCACATTTCTCATGTTCATCATTGTTTTTTAATATCTGGATTCAAACTCAACTGTACTGTTATGCTTATCTGTCACGTGAATGTGAAAATGCTAAAGGTTTTAAAATACATATGTATAGCCCAAATGCACATTTTTCCCCCCTGTGAGTTTCACTTTAGAAGCTTAGTGAACTGATTTATAATTTGTCACCTTTTGTCTTTTTCAGCAGTATGTCATTAAGTCTTTAATTTGGCGTTTCCTGTAGTCTGCAGTAGGATATATGCTATTTTAAATCCAGGAATTGCAGACATAGATGGTGGGTAAAAATCTGTGAACCATAAGTAAATTCTTATAAGGAACATACAAAAAAGATTGTTCTTCAGTCAGACTTAAGCCATTACTTTTTTCTAAAGAAGAAAAGGCACAAGTTAAGAAAAAGGCACCGTCAAAGACCTTCTGGCCAAATGTGCATCTCCATGAAGTTTCCCGCTGAGTGCATATGAATGCACCGTGATCTGGGAAAAGGATCCAAATAGGATTTCAAACATCCAAAAATTTTAACTCAAACATTTAGGTATTTCACCATGCTGCTATTCATTCATTCACTGATTTTTTTTTGTCTTAGTTTAAAGAGATGCTAAACAAAAGGAGGCGAGCTCTACATGTATTTACATTCCAAAACTAAGCTCCCTTCACCATCCCCCAAGTCTGTCATCCCTTCACAGCTAAACAAACCGTAAAGTCTAGCCCTAAGTTGGTGAAGAGAAGCAACAAACATGGTAAGAAGTTTCCCTCTTTTCTCTCACAAAACAAAACTAAACACCCAGAGTGATTAATCTATTCTCATTCCCCAAATTATTTTTTTCCATGATTTGCACACTAAGATAATGTATGTAGGCTAAAGTAAGGAACAAAATCAGATTCTTTACTAATTTGGTACTATTGCATTTTTTATTTCTTCACAATTTTTGATCAATGAAATGCTTCCAGCATCTTCACCACCAAATGTAATGGAAAATATGGATATCAATTTAATTTATGAAATTGATGCATTTATGACTCTACAATATAAAACACTTTCTGAAACACCCTAACAGGATAAACATTCTATTTTTTAAGCTGCAATGTCTCTAATTCATTTAAGAAGTACATGAATTTGTCATCTAACAGTAATGTTTTATATTTAACTATTTTATTTATAACATCATCCATATATGTTAACAGTAAGTAAACCAAGCATTGTTTTAGTAGCTTTATATTTGCTTAGAGATAAGGCTAAAGTAATTTCTAAGTATTCCTTATTTTTAAGAAGCTGTGCATTATTATTTTTGGAATATTTATCTTGGTAAATGACCTGAAAATCTTCATAGCAACTACAAGTATTCTTGACTAATGCTAAAGAGTGCTGTACCTATAAATCTAGTAATTTGGGGAAGCATTTCTTTTTCTGTTTTGGCAGCGCTGCACAGCTTGCAGGATCTTAGTTCCCTGACCAGGGATTGAACCCGAGCTACAGGAGAGAAAACTCAGGCCACTGCAAAGTCAGGGAATTCTTAGGGAAGGATTTCTTAATAGGCCCTCAATTAGTATCATGTTGAACAACTGTTGAGTATATTGGAGCCATTAAAACACTAAATTCCCTAAATCTGAGTGTATTCACAAATTCTCAAATTTAGATCATTCATGTACACACAATTCTAGAAATATAAAAGCTGTATCCAAAAACATCAAAGAGACATAACTATTATGACATTCTACAGCTTATGCTGACATAGCCCTACATAAATGTATACAATTAATTCTGTCATAAATCTAGAACAAAAACTCCTATTTCTAGTTGGGTTTTTATAAATTGAAGAATCAAGTAACAGTTTAAGCACCGTCTACCTCCTTAAAAAAAACACAGCCTTATAATTTCACTGTTCTTCACAAAATACTTAGAAAAGCATTAAAGCTCATCCACAGCACACTTTGCAATTATTCTCTCCTTCTCACATCTGAAAAGCAAATTAGCAGTTCTCAAATGTGATGCTACAACACCAGTCAAAAATGTAAGCTTTGAGCTTTGTTAAAACTAGTCTGACAAAAATTAAATATATACTGGTCTTTAGATCTAAACAAAATGCAACTGAAAAATAAATCAAAAGTAAAAAGAGTTATCAAGTTATTTGGAATCATCCATCTAAAATATGAAAAATTAATCTTTAAAAATCATTGGTGCTTCCCTCTTCCCCCAAATTAGTGGAGACTATGTGGGGAACCTGGACTTCTACCTGAGGAACCACGCCCCACGCTCTAGGAGCAGTTATCAGGACTCGTGGAGTCAGGACTTTCACCCAATACTTAACAGTAACCAGGCTAACCTCCTGAAGAGTCAGTAGAGACCACATGCAGAGCAGTAAGGAGAGTGAGGGTGGTATCGGTCCCAGCAAGGGGGCATCAGCAAAGGTCTCCTGGGAAGCCTAAACCATATCCCCCCAACTTGAAACAATAATGAGGAACCACACCTACCCCATAGGTATTAACAAAGACCTCAAAAGCAATCTGAATTTTCAATCTCATCTATCAATAAAGAAGTAAGGAGTATAAGAGGTGACAGAAACAGAAGATCCAGGGTCTCATAAAATAATGGCTAAAGAGTCAAAGATTCAAAGAAAATCACTTATCTTACCAAGAACTAGAAAAATCTCAATCTTGTTTCTTGAATAAGAAAACACAATCAAGAGTCACTAAGACCAAGAGGGCACAGATGTTAGAATTGTCTGACAAGGATTTAAATCAGCCACCAGAAAAATGAATTAATGAACAATATAAAGATATTTGAAACTAATGAAAGAATAGAAAAACATCAGCAAATAGAAGATAGAACCAAACATGAATTTTAGAAGTAAAAATTATAATAACAACAACAAAATGCAGCAAGTAGACTCAATAGCTGGATGGGGAGAATAGACAAAAGAATCAGTGTACACTCAAAGACAGAATAACAGAAATTTCCCAATCTAAAAAGTGAAGTGAACATAGGCTGAAAATAATGAACAGAGCCTCAGAAATCTGTGGGACAGTAACAGGTGTTACTGTCACTGGTATTTCAGAGGAAAAAAAAGAAGGAAAGCAGAGGGGGCTAAAATTTTTTTTCTGTTATTCCCTCAGTCATGTCCCACTCTTTGTGACCCCAGGGACTGTAGCCTGCCAGGCTCCTCTGTCCATGGGATTCTCCAGGCAAGAATACCGGAGTGGTTACCATACTCACCTCCAGGGGATCTTCCCGACCCAGAGACTGAACCTGGGTCTCCTGCATTGAAGGCAGATTCTATACCGTCTGAGCTACAGGGAAGCCCCCAAACAGTTGATACACTCAAAGAAATCCATGCCAAGACATAACATAATTAAACTTCAGAAAAATAAAGACAAAGCAGAACCTTGCAAGCAGCAAGAGAAATGAGACTTTACCTAAAGGAGAGAAATTAAATGGCAGCAGATTCCTCGTTGAAAACCTTGAAGGCTAGAAGCAAGTGGCATAACATTTTCAAGTGTTGAAAGAAAAGATCTATTAAGCTAGAGTCCTGTAATTTAGCAAAAATATCCTTCAAAAGTGGAGGGAAAATCAAGACATTCTCAGATGAAGGAAAACAAAGTCTGAACAACAGGAATTAGCCAGTATAAACAACAAAAAGAAATAAGCCTAAAAAAAAAAAAAGAAGAAGAAATATTTAAGACAGTTCTATTACAAATGAGGAAGGTAAAGGGATATACAGGGAGATAGTTTCTACATTTAAATCAGTAAAATGTTGACACCAGTAGACTGTGAACCACCTAAAAAGCTATACAAATAGATACACCCCAAAACATTAAAATAAACACTAAATAAAAATGAAACTGTAAGCAATGTTCAAGTAACCCACAGGAAGCTGGTAAAAATGAAACAGTGAAACATAAGCAGAGGGATAAAGTAGAAAACAAAATATAAAATGGCAGACTAAAGTACTAACACATCAATAGTGGGAAATAAAGAAGGTGATCTATGCCCTCAGTAGAGGCAAAATGGGTTTCCCTGGTAGCTCAGCTGGTAAAAAATCCATCTGCAATGCAGGAGACCCCTCAGTTCGATTCCTGGGTTAGGAAGATCTGCTGGAGAAGGGATAGGTTACCCACTCCAGGATTCTTAGGCTTAATCCACCAGGATTCCCTGGTGGCTCAGCTGGTAAAGAATCTACCTGCAATGCAGGAGACCCTGGTTTGATTCCTGGGTCGGGAAGATAGAGCCTCTAGAAAAGGGATAGCCTATCCACTCCAGTATTCTTGGGCTTCCCCGTGGCTAGGCTCATAAAGAATCCACCTGTAATGTGGGAGACCTGTGTTTGATCTCTGGGTTGGGAAGATCCCCTGGTGAAGGGAAAAGCTACCACTCCAGTATTCTGGACTGGAGAATTCCATGAACTGTATAGTTCGTGGAGTTGCAAAGAGTTGGACATGACTGAGAGACTTTCCCTTTCAGAGGCAAAACAAGTGAGGTCTTTGTGATGAAGGACATCCTACATCTTGACTTTAGTGGGAGTTATACTCCGATATGCAGATGACACCTCCCTAATGGCAGAAAGTGAAGAGGAACTAAAGAGGCTCTTGATGAAAGTGAAAGAAGAGAGTGAAAAAGCTGGCTTAAAACTCAACATTCAAAAAACTAAGATCATGGCATCTGGTCCCATCACTTCATGGCAAATAGATGGGGAAAAAATGGAAACAGTGACAAATTTTATTTTCTTGGGCTCCAAAATCACCGCAGATGGTGACTGCAGCCAAGAAATTAAAAGATGCTTGCTCCTTAGAAAAAAAGCTATGACAAATCTAGACAGTGTATTAAAAAAGCAGAGACACCACTTTACTGACAAAGGTCAGTATAGTCAAAGCTATGGTTTTTCTAGTAGTCAAGCACAGATGTGCGAGTTGGACCATAAGGAAGGCTGAGCCCTGAAAAACTGATGCCATCAAACTGAGATGGCTAGAGAAGACTCTTGGAAGTTCCTTGGACAGCCAGGAGATCAAATTTGTCAATCCTAAAGGAAAGCAACCCTGAATATTCACTGGAAGAACTGATACTAAAGCTCCAATATTTTGGCCACCTGATGTGAAGAGCTGAGTCAACGGAAAAGACCCTGATGCTGGGAAAGACTGAGAGCAGGAGGACAAGGGGGCGATGGGGGATGAGATGGTTGGATGGCATCATGACCTGAATGGACATGAGTTTGAGCAGACTCTGGGAGATAGTGAAGGGCAGGGAAGCCTGGCATGTACATGGGGTTGCAAAGAGCTGGACCTGATTGAGGGACTCAACAACAATAAAAGTCTGCAACAGTTCAAAAAAAAAAAAAAAAAAAAAAAAAAGACACAGAAATACATACACATAAAAAAAAAAAAAAAGAAATACATACACATAGAATACCAATGTTAATTTCCTGGCTTTGATACTGTACTATTAATTTTATAAAACATAACCAACTGGGGAGACTAAGTGAAGGGTAGTGCTGCTGCTGCTGCTAAGTCGCTTCAGTCGTGTCCGACTCTGTGCGACCCCATAGACGGCAGCCCACCAGGCTTCCCCGTCCCTGGGATTCTCCTGGCAAGAACACTGGAGTGGGTTGCCATTTCCTTCTCCAATGCATGAAAGTGAAAAGTCAAAGTGAAGTCACTCAGTCATGTCCGACTCCTAGCGACCCCATGGACTGCAGCCTACCAGGCTCCTCTGTCCATGGGATTTTCCAGGCAAGAGTACTGGAGTGGGGTGCCATTGCCTTCTCTGAGTGAAGGGTACACAGGACTTATTTTTTTGTAACTTCCTGTGCATTTAGAATTATTTTGCAATAAAAATCAAGGGCAAATGTATAATAGAAAAAAAGTGAAGTCGCTCAGACGTGTCCAACTCTTTGCAACCCTGTGGACTGTAGCCTACCAGGTTTGTCTCTCCATGGGATTTTCCAGGCAAGAATATCAGAGTAGGTTGCCATTTCCTTCTCCAGGAGAGCTTCTTGACCCAGGGATTGAACCCAGGTCTCCCGCATTGTAGGCAGAAGCTTTACCTTCTGAGCCACCGGTGGAAAATATGTACTATCAAGATAGAAGAAGGTCATGGTACCCTTGCAGATATACAAAAACAAACTAATGCATGACTAATGTGTACTGGAAAGTTGGAACTACCCTCAACACTTTGATTACTATAAGACATATTAAAATGACAATTTTTTAAAAAGCTGTCATAATTTTACATGTCATTTTATGATGAGTATGGTATCAAATCATGTTAGTATTGTTTCCAAGAATAACATGTATAATGGGGACTCCTAAGCAAATCTACCAGTTACTTTGCAAATATTCAAGAAGGACATATTTATGCTCATTGAAACATGTAACTCTATTCCCCTATATCTAAACAATATATTCATGGGGCTTCCCAATTAGCTCAGTGGTAAAAAATCCACCTGCCAATGCAGGTGACTCAGGTTTGATTCCTAGGTCGGGAAGATCCCCTTGAGAAGGAAATGGCAACCCACTCCGGTATTCTTGCCTAGGAAATCCCATGGACAGAGGAGCCTGGTGGGCTATAGTCCATGGGTTGTTAGAAGGTCAGATATGACTTAGTGGCTAAACAATAACAAACAACATACAGTTACTCATATTTACTTATTTATTATTATTTTGGCCATGTGGTGCATCTTGCAGGATCTCAGTTCCCCAGTCAGGGACTGAAACTGGACCACAGCAGTGAAGGTCCAGAGTCCTAGATCACCAGGGAACTCCTTAGTCATACTTACTCATATTTAACTAGAACAGTTAATAATAACATTCCATTACTCAATAATCTAGATAAAGAATTTGTGGTATCAATAAAAAATATATACCCAAAAACATATGTACATATATCTATAGTTAACATAAATACTTGGAAAGAAAAACATAACACATTAAACCCAGAGCCTTTTTAAAAGTTGATTCGAGAAGGAAAATATCTGTTTTTACATATATTTACCAAAGAAGTTGATAAATGAACATTTTTCATAAAAGGATCAACATAAAATGTTAACAAAAAATGAAAAAGGTAGTTTATTTGTGTGTGTGTTGTGTTACGTATACATATTTTTCTCAAATATTTTGCTCCATTTTGTTTTAACCAAAACCAATAAAGATAAAGGGAAAGACGAGCTAAATCCCAGGCTGATGTGTTATCTACAGAACAACATAATAGTACTCTCCTGCCGCTAAATGGATGTGGTCTTTGGATGGAACAATCCTTTCTTTGTCAAGCTAATGGAACGAGAGAGCAGCAACTGAACACTTAAGTTCACCTTCACCTGAGTTTTCTTATATCTGCTAACTGAACACACACACGTGATATGATTATAGAGAGACAAAGAAGGGTAAAAAAGCCAACAGCGGTCATGTACTGAAAGCATCACACATGCCAAGGACAGCAAACCTTACACCATGGCTTATGAAGGAGATTCCGTGAGGAAACAGAATTTAATTCAATTTCTTAAAACTAATTGGAACCTTGAACAGAAGATGTTAAACTCATAAAGAACCTGAGGCAAATTTCTAATATATCATGATCACATTTTCATGAAGAAGGATTTCAAAACTGTAAAATGCCATGCACCATAACACATGGGGTTCTTTCTGAATAAAAGCAATGTGAAGTGATAATCACCTTTTTTTCTTTCCTCATTTTTGTGGGAAAGATCCTATATTACAGGCAGGGTTTCTGTTTGTTTTGATAATTATGAAATCTGACCACATCAGTGAGAAAGCCATTTACCAAGGATAAACTGATATGTGTGAAATTTTGAATATTTTAAGATAACTGGTGTCATCTTATAAGAGTAATTAATTTCTGGAAATATTTTATTTGCCATAAAAAACAGAATAGTGTAAATCTTGGCATTTTTTTCTTAAAAACATTTACAAAGTTTCTCAAACTACAGGTCTTATTATTTTGTAACGTCCCTCCATGGTAGGAACATTAGAAATACCATCTTTCTATGATATCTTAACATGTACTAAAAAGCAGAAGGCTTGACGGGATAATTTTCAAAAACTAATAAGGAAAACCCAAATAAGCAAATTTTCAGTACCAGGGTTATAGCAATTTATCATAATTTCCTATGTTAAATAAGTTTTGCACAATTTTTATTAAGTCTCTGGATTATGCTGAATTTTTAGATTTCACAACCTTGTTCCGAACAATATGTGTTCAGTAAGTAATTCTGGCAAATAATATGTGTTCAGTAAGTAATTTTAGAGTACATAAATGAAAAAAGGTCATATTCAGCAGATACTAAAAATCAAAGTGTACCAAATAAATGATGTCCCATCACAACAGTAAAATTTTATAATTTTGAGCCTGACATTCAAGAAGGCAAAAGGAAGTTTTCTTGAGGTTCTATGGGTAAACCTCCTGATTTCCTTACAGAGGCTAAGTGGGACTGCAAGACACTGGAGTACAGCTGAGACCTACCATCACCATAATTGCTGCCTCAGTCATGACACCATTCTTTTTGGAATAACACCTATTCCTAAAGAACAGTAAGACAGACACCAATGAATAAGCCATCTTAGGAAAAAGGACAGGGCTTTTGAGGGTTGTGAAAAACATGTAAGCTTAGTTACCAGAAAGCTACCATAGAAATCTTCTATGATTCCTACTGACAGATTTCTCTTACCACTGGATACAAAGTTCTCTTCTTAAGACAATAAACGATATGAACAATAGCTTTGGAAGGCATAGAAGCAACACTAAGCTTAAGGTTTTCTTTCTGGAAACAGAGGATGACCTCATTTGTGACTATATAAAGTATATTTGTTATTATTCCTCCCTTACAATTCATTTCAAATGAGTAGGTTTGGGGGTGTTTAGAAAATGTTACTTGGGCTTCCTTGGTTGTCCAGTGGTTAAGAATCCACCTTGCAATGCAAGGGACACTGGTTCAATGCCTGGTCTGGGCAGAGTCCATATGACATGGAGCACCTAAGCCTACGAGTTCCAACTACTGAGCTCATGCGCTCAACTACTGAAGCCTGAGAACCTGAAGCCCATGCTCTGCAACAAGGGAAGCCACCGAAATGAGAAGCTCGTGCACTGCAACTAGAGAGTGGCCCTCGCTTGCCACAACTAGAGAAAGCTCGTGCACAGCAATGAAATAAAAAAATAAGTAAATAATAAAGTAAATAAATAAATCTTTTTAAAAAATGTCACTTGAGTGGCCCTGGCTTTTAGCGCTCTAAACCGTGAATAGGAGAGAACAGAAAAAGAAAAGGAGTCACCCAGTATTTAGAGACAACATGACTGTGTTGAAAGTCTGCAAAATCAAGTATTTTGCCACAAAAAAATAATAAAGTTGTGCTTCTAGAAAGTTTTTGAAAAAGCTCCATCTCATCTTGTCTTAACCAGTTGAAGGCAATTGTGAGTGGTGAGATTCCTTCATATGTTAATTACTAAAACTCCCCTAATGAAATTCAGGTGTGATCCCTGAGGCTCTGAGGCTAGTTCAGTTAACTAAACTGCAGAATATGGTATTTGCCAGAGGGGAATAAATTAAAAGAGGTCTACTATGAACACCAAGAAGTCTAAATTCACTATTTATTGAACAGTAGAAAAGTTACATGCTTAACTAGAATTTTAAACTATAAAACTGCAGAATACTGTCAATTACAAAAGCATGGCCCCATCACTGGATTGGGTGACATTTAGTTTGTTTTATTTTTATTTTCACCCATTTTGAGCTATGCTTGTCTAGCTGCCACATATAACCTGGCCATCCGCAGCAAAAGGGGGAAGTTTTCTTTTGCCCTTCCCTCCTTAATATTTTACATGACCTACTTCAGAGCACCAAGTACTAGCTCCTTAGATCAAATAAGAAAAAACCATCCCCTGCATACTGAACATTTTAAGAAGAGCAGTAGTCATCATTAATAAGTATATTAAAGTACACATTCCAGTATCAACCACTTAGTAGTATTAATAACCAGTGTATCTACTGTGCAGTATTAATGTATATAAATGATGAACCATTCCAAATTTCGTAACTGCCCTCAGTCAAAAATTAAATTATTTGCAATCTACCTTATAGATATATTATGATTGTATAGTCCTTTCCTAGTACTCAGTCCCATAATATCCAAGAGTCTTAAAAACTCTTTCACTAATTTGGGTGTGTTTCTCTTTCCCATTTTTGGGTGTGTCTCTTTCCCATTCAGAATTTACCTCTTTGACTCACCCTCATGAAAGTAGACTAGGTTGAGGGACTTCTTCTTTTAGTGAATTAAATAAAAATGAAATGTGTCAATATTTTCCAAGCTTCTAATGTGCTGTGCTGTGCTAAGTCCCTTCAGTCGTGTCTGACTCTTTGCGACCCTGTGGACTGTAGCCCACTAAGTTCCTCTGTCCATGGGATTCTCCAGGCAAGAATACTGGAGTGGGTTGCCATGCCCTCCTCCAGGGCATCTTCCCAACACAGGGGAAGGGATCGAATTCACATCTCTTGTGTCTCCTGCATTGGCACATGGTTCTTTACCACTAGAGCCACCTGGAAAGCCCAAGTTACTAATAAACTGTTATTAATAGTTTGTTTCTTTAGATTTTCACCAACATAGCAAGCTGACTTTTAATATTCTATCTCCCACACACTTAACTGATAATCTACTGAAAACAAAGAGCAGTCTGGATGTCTCTCTCTGGATACACTGAGTGTAGCCAGTGAGAATCACTAAGAACTTAAAGGGCATGGAGTAGGCTGCATTGAATAGCTGTTTCAGAATGGCAGTTCCCGAGACAGACAGGGTTCACATCTTGCCTTTGTCTCTCGTTTGCTGTATAACCCTCGACAATTTCCTCAAGATATTAAGCAGGGGTTATAATAGTAACCAGTTCACTGAGTTGTCAGGATTAAATGAGATCATGTTTGTTAACAGCCTGGCACAAGGCCTGGAAAATAGTTAATTTATAAAAATGGGTACTACCACCACCACTATACTTAGTGAGAAACATGCTAAAGAGAAATGACAATTCAGCTCTCAAAGAGCTAACAATCTCAGTTTGGAAGTACCAAGAGCCCCGATCATCCAGAAACACAAGTTACCATATTACGCACATAAAATCTACATAATAAACAAACATATACACAGAGTTTTTATAACCCATTCACTGAAGTGATACCAGTAATGGATTACTGGTAATCCCATTAAACAGGTTTTGGAAAATGAAGGACATGACAGGAAAAGTACTTCTATACAGCAGGAAAGTCAAAGAAGCAGGGCTATATCAGACACATAAGGGCTTCAACACAATGTTTTTAGTGATAGGAGTAATGTTTTTGAAAGTAATGTAAAAGGTTGTGAATTGGCCCAGAGACATACCATATTATCACATACTATCATTTCTTAAGAGAAAGGACATTAACCAAAAATTTGGGAAAAGGCAAGTTTGGAATAAAGAATAGTCTTTTTAATCTTGAAATCATTAAAACAGAATGATGTGATAGGGATGGACTGGTGTATGTGAGAAAGCTACTTAAGAGCTGAAGCCAGACACACACACATCTGAGAATAGACAATTCCAAGAACCATCAGCAAGTCCAAAGGTCCTGAATGGCAATGAACTTGACTTCTGTGAAGAACAGACAGGGAACCAGTGTGATAGGAAAAAAGGCAGACAGGCAGCAGTTGTAAGATTATATAAAACCTTAAGAGGATGCAGTAGAGTTTGGATTTGACTCTCAGGATGGCAGTAAGGCTTGAGACAGACTTAGGCAGGGAAGTGTCATGCTTTGAAGTCAAGAATTATACGTAGAAAGATAATTTCCTACCTGGGTAAAAGGTAAAGAACACTAAAATGGAGGTAAAATCAGCTCTAATATTTGAACCACATCCAGTGGTTGAAAGTGTCATTCAAGGAAGTGGGAAAATTGGGAAATAATGATAAGTTTAAATGATTAGCATGATTTGGCACATGCTAAATTTAAGAACAGTGTGACACAGAAGAGGAGCCACCTGGAACCTAAGCTGAATGCACATGGTGGATATAGAGTGGCAGCTTAAATCTACAGCTGTGGAAGCTACCACAACACACATGGTGTGTGATGAGATGAATTCCCTGAAACAAGGATGTGGAATCAGTCCCCAGAGCTTAAGACTGTGATAGGGAGACATGGTCATTTTCATGCTAACAAAGGTTAAACGTTTATTCTTGAGATATTCATAATGAGAAAAAGATTTTGTGACACACAAAGAATTTTCCAATAATCTTGAGCCACTTACTGAAACAGACATTGAAGACTATCTAGACTAAACTTAAGTCTGTGAGCGACTCTTATGCACCACTTGGGAAAGATAACCCCATGCTCACACCATTAAAGTAATCCCATCAAGTTCCCAGAACCGCCATCTCAAATGTCATCTTGGTCACTCATTCAAAGTAGATGAATAGACGACATTCTACTTGATGATGGGAAGAGGAGTTAGAGAAAACATTTAAGTTTTATCTTAGGGAAAAACATTATAGATAGAATACATGGCATTTATGAGAAAGAGGATTGTCCTTCTATACTAGATAACATTTGCCAAGCTCTAGAGGCAATGTTCTAGGGGAACATATTATGTGACTTGTTGCCTTGGTGAAATTATTCAAGTAAGAAAGTTATTTTACAGAAAATTTATTCAGAGCTGCATCATTTAAAAGCCTATCCAAATGCTTCATCCTTTCACAAAAAATTCCAAAATATATCCTTATTCATGAAAACAGTGACTGACATGCTCATGTTTTCACAGCTAAGAAGAACAAAGTCTTTTCCTTCATATTTGCAAAAACTAAATGTATTTTCACCGTTACTTAGATATCTCCTTGACCCTTACCCACAGCACACAGGCATGTGTCTGCACATGTGTGTGTGTGTGCACACACACGTGCACACACACACAGACACACACACACGACTAGATTTGTAATACCAATGACCAAGCCATTACGTGAGTCATCTTGGAAGGGTCTGTGAAACACTCAACTTCTATGGAAACTATATGTATCAAAGTTCCAGTAATTTATCATGTATAGTTATATAATGCATGATTGGCATTACTGAACTAGAGAGGTATCTCTACTTGTTAACGAGAAAGACATTTTCCACATCATATTGACTATATGAACAGATGAACTCTTAAAATCTACTACCCCTCTCTCTCAAGTCTAGGGATTGAAGACATGAAGGCTTTACCCTCAAATGTAAGAGATTTAAAAGATGCTTTTTCTGGTTTTTAGGGTTTTTTTAGGTCTTATGAAACATTTGTTATTCTTTATTTCTTTTGGTACATCTAAACTGAGGCATATTAAGCACCTGGAACAGGGACCAAAAAAAAAA
The DNA here is from genome assembly GCF_019923935.1 of Bubalus bubalis. Classification (NCBI taxonomy): domain Eukaryota; kingdom Metazoa; phylum Chordata; class Mammalia; order Artiodactyla; family Bovidae; genus Bubalus; species Bubalus bubalis. Next base: position 24,985,170 of record NC_059175.1, on the reverse strand, counting down.
AAAGTGATATACAACAAAAAATTTCCTAACAATGCAAGTAAGAGGATAAGATGAGAGAGGAAACTGCTTAAATTTGGGAAAAATTAATGATTCACAAAAATTAAACTTCAGGGATATGGGTAATTTTTATTATTACTTTAATCATATATAACAAGCTATTCAGATTCCTGACTTGTAAAGGAAACCAGAATTAAACTGAAAGTTGTGGTTCCTGACATTTTTTAGATGGTCAACGTTATCAATTTTTTTTTAATTGTATTCTATTTATTGGGTTGATCAGCCAGACTGAACTGAAACTTTGGTTAACCAATGTTTTATTTGATAACCTGATTTGAATTCAGGTAGAGGTGTCTGTACACGTGCACACATGCCTGTTTTTTATGCACATGGAAGCTGAAGTCTATAGCTCGGTCAGGTACAAGAATATACCAACAGTGCTCAGAAGTTATGCTTAACAATTGAACATAACTGCTTTGAAATTGTATGAGTTGTTGGATATTTCATTAAAATACCTCAGAAAAAGTTTAGAACTGTATCTTAATTAAGGCACTATTCTAGTTTTACTTGAGAAATAGCAGCTTTGTAGTCTGTCTTAGGTTGTCTTGCCATTACTATTCCAGAGCATTTCCAAAAAAGGAAAAGGGAGGGAAGGTGGAATCAGTGCTTACTCACTATAAACGTACCTCACTTATTTTCACTAAAATTGGAGGGTTAACCCAACCCACTCCAGTATTCTTGCCTGGAGGATCCCAGGGACGGGGGAGCCTGGTGGGCTGCTGTCTATGGAGTCGCACAGAGCCGGACACTACTGAAGCGACTTAGTAGTAGCAGTAACCCATTTCATAATGGATTAGCTTGACTTCTGGGATGAGTGCACGGAAGATAAATCAATGCTATCAGAACTGCCTGTATAGCTCTTGCTAAAATAAACAATAAGCTACAAAAATAATATCCAACCTCAGGACCTTAATGCTCTTAACCTATCTACATTGACTTCATGAGCCTTCAGTTGACAACATATGAGGAGACAACAAATATCAAATTATTTAGCATCAATCTCTTCGACCACCATGAATAAAGTACATTCAAACCAAGCTACTTGTTAAAATAAAAGGATAACAGTATGCTGAATCCCTTTATGGATAACAGCCTTGTCGTGGAGAAGAGGCTTGCATAACTAAATGAAACTATGAGCCAGGCTGTGCAGGATCACCCAAGAAGGATGGATCATAGTGGAGAGTTCTGACAAAATGTGGTCCACTTGAGGAAGGAATGGAAAACCACTCTAGTATTCTTGTCTCAAAAATGTGATGAACATTTTTTATGCAAAAAGATATGACAGTGGAAGTTGAGCCCCTCAGGTCAGAAGGTCTCTAGCATGCTACTGGGAAAGAGAAGAGAAGTAGCTGCAGAGAGATTGAAGAGTCTGGGCCAAAACAGAAACGATGTTCAGTCACAAATGTGTCTGGTGATGAAAGTAAAGTCTGATGCTATAAAAAACAATATTGCAAAGGAATTTGGAATATTAGGTCCATGAAAGTGCAAGTTGCTCAGTTGTGTACGATTCTTTGCAACCCCATGGACTATATAGTCCATGGAAATCTCCAGGCCAGAATACTGGAGTTGGTAGCCTTTCCCTTCTCCAGGGGATCTTCCCAACCCAGGGATTGAACCCAGGTCTCCTGCATTGCAGGCAGACTGTTAACCAGCTGAGCCACAAAGGAAGCCCGAGAATACTGGAGTGGGTAGCCTATCCCTTCTCCAGGGGATCCTCCCAACCCAGGAACTGAAATGGGGTCTTCTGCATTGCAGGCAGATTCTTTATCAACTGAGCTATCAGTGAAGCCTAGTCCATGAAGGTAAATTGGATATGGGCAAGCAGGAGAATAGACATCTTAGGAATCAATGAACTAAAATGGATGGAAATAGGCAAACAATTCAGATGGCCATTATACCTACTACTGTGGACAAGAATCCCACAGAAGAAATGGAGTAGCCCTCATAGTCAACAAGAGAGTCTGACAGAATGACAGACTCAAAAATGACAGAATGATCTTGGTTCATTTCCAAGGCAAACCATACAGCATTCATAGTAATCCAAGTCTATGCCCCAATCACTAATGCTGAAGAGGCTGAAGTTGAACATTTCTATGAAGGCCTCCAGAGAAGGCAATGGCACCCCACTCCAGTACTCTTGGCCTGGAAAATCCCATGCACGGAGGACCCTGTTAGGCTGCAATCCATGGGGTCGCTAAGACTTGGACACGACTGAGCGACTTCCCTTTCACTTTTCACTTTCATGCATTGGAGAAGGAAATGGCAACCCACTCCAGTGTTCTTGCCTGGAGAATCCCAGGGACGGGGGAGCCTGGTGGGCTGCCGTCTATGGGGTCCCACAGAGTCGGACACGACTGAAGTGACTTAGCATAGCATGAAGGCCTCCAAGACCTTCTAAAACTAACACCAAAAGAAAAAGATGTCCTTTTCATCAGAGGGGATTCGAATGCTAAAGTAAGAAGTCAAGAGATACCTGGAGTAACAGACCAGTTTGCCACTGGAGCACTGCAAAGGCTAGTGGAGTTCTGCTAAGAGCACACACAGGTCACAGCAAACACCCTCTTCCAACGACACAAGAGACAGCATTATTTATGGACAACATCAGATGGTCAATACTGACCCTCTGATGAGAGAACTGACCAACTGATGAGAGAAATACTGTTCTCTCCAAAGAATTATTATATTCTTTGCAGCTGAAGATATAGAAGTGCTATACAGTCAGAAAAAACAATACCTGGAGCTGACTGTGGCTCAGATCATCAGCTCCTTATTGAAAAATTCAGACTGAATTGAAGAAAGTAGGGAAAACCACTAGGCCATTCAGGTATGACCTAAATCAAATCCCTTATAATTAAACAGTGGAACTGAAGAACAGATTCCAAGGGATTAGATCTGGTAGACAGAGTGCCTGAGGAACGATGGACAGAGGTTGATAACATTGTACAAGAAGTGGTGACCAAAACCATCTCAAAGAAAAAGGAAAGAAAAAGGCAAAGTGGTTTTACAAATAAGGTAAAGAGTCTTTACAAATAGCTGATACAAGAAGAGAAGCGAAAGTTAATGGAGAAAGGGAAAGATACACGCACCTGCATGCAGAGTTACAAACAATAGCAAGGAGATATAAGAAAGCCTTCTTAAGTGAACAATGCAAAAAACAGAGGAAAATAACAATGCGAGAGACTAGAGATTTCTTCATGAAAATTAGAGATACCAAGGGAACATTTTATGCAAGGATGGACATGATAAAGGACAGAAACTGTAAGGACCTAACAGAAGCGAAGGAGATTACAAAGAGGTGGCAAAAATATACAGAAGAACTGTACCAAAAAAGGTCTTAATGACCTGGATAATCACAATGGTGTGGTCACTCCCGTAGAGCCAGACATCCTGGAGTGTGAAGTCAAGTAGGAAACATTACTATGAACAAAGCTAGCAGAGGTGATGGAATTTCAGCTGAGCTATTTCAAATTCTAAAAGATGATGCTGTTAAAGCACTGCACTCAATATGTCAGCAATCTTGGAAAATTCAACAGTGGCCATAGGACTGGAAAAGGTAAGCTTTCATTCCAATCTCAAAGAAGAGCAATACCAAAGAAATATTCAAACTACTGCACAATTGCACTCATTTCACATGCTAGCAAGGTAATGCTCAAAACTCTTCAAGCTAGGCTTCAACAATATGTGAATCAAGAACTTCTAGATGTACACACTGTTTTAGAAAAGGCAGAGGAACCAGGGATCAAATTGCCAACATACACTGGATCACAGAAAAAGGGAATTTCAGAAAAACATCTACTTCTGCTTCAGTAACTATGCGAAAGCCTTTGGCCGTGTCAATCACAGCAAACTGTGGAAAATTCTCAGAGATGGGAACAGCAGACCACTTTACCTGTCTCCTGAGAAGTCCTATGCAGGACAAGAAGCAATAATTAGAACCAGACATGAAATAAAAGACCAGGTGAAAATTGAGAAAGGAGTACATCAAGGCTGTACACTGTCATTCTGCTTACTTAACTTCAATGCAGAGTACATCATGTGAAATGCTGGGCTGAATGAAGCACAAGCTGGAATCAAGATTTCTGGGAGAAATATCAACAACCTCAGATATTTAGATGACAGTCTAATGGCAGAAAGCAAAGAGGTACTAAAGAGCCTCTTGATGTGGGTGAAAGAGGAGAGTGAAAAAGCTGCCTTAAAACTCAACATTCAAAAAACTAAGATCATGAAATCTGGCCCCATCACTTCATGGCAAATAGAAGGAGAAAATGTGGAAACAGTGACAGATTTTATTTTGGGGGGGCTCCAAAATCACTGCAGAGAGTGACTGCAGCCATGAAATTAAGACACCTGTTCCTTGGAAGGAAAGCCATGACAAATGTAGACAACATATTAAAAAGTAGAGACATCACTTTGCCAAGAAAAGTCCAGATAGTCAAAGCTATGGTTTTTCCAGTAGTCATGTACAAATGTGAGAGTTGGATCATAAAGAAGGCTGAGTGCCAAACATTGATGCTTTCAAAGTGTGGTGCTGGAGAAGATTCTTGAGTCCCTTGGATAGCAAGGAGATCAAACCAGTCAATCCTAAAGGGAATCAACCCTGAATATTCATTGGAAGAACTGATGTTGAAGCTGAAGTTGCAATATTTGGCCACCTGACTTGAATAGCTGACTCATTAGAAAAGACTGATGCTGGGAAAGATTAAAAACAGGAGGAGAAGGGGGTGATAGAGGATGAGATGGTTGGATAGCATCACCAACTCAATGAACATGAGTCTGAATTTTCTCCTTCTATTTGCCATGAAGTGATGGGACTAGATTTCATGATCTTAGTATTTTGAATATTGAGTTTTAAGGTGGCTTTTTCACTGTCCTCTTTTCACCTGGGAGATAGTGAAAGACAGGAAAGCTGGCATGCTTGCAGTCCATGGGGTGGCAAGAGTCAGACACAACTTAGTGACTAAATAAGTATGCTGTAAGCAGGCATAATGAATTTCTGAAGTAAAACTTAATTTGGTGTGTCTGAAAGACATGTTATAAAAATCAACTTATAAAGAAATAAGCTTTTCCAATGCTTAAATATTGAAATTCTAACAAGTCAAAACATGTATTTCTTAAAAGAAAACAATTTTAAGCCTGAGAACATAAGTTAGATATGCATATCTAAAGAAACAGGATAAGTTATTTTTAAAAAGTCAGCTAATTAATTTAAAAAAATATTTCAAGTTCTGAGACATACTGAATCACAGACTCAATTATAAGCAAGCCTTTTGATTGCTTTATAGAATCAGTTCACAGTTTTATTAAACTTGCGATGGTAAAACATTAAGAATTCAATCCCAGATGAGTAGTTATGACATCAAATAAAGAAACTGTCTGGAGGAAAAACCATACAGACACAGTAATCAAATTCCCATACAGAATTAATGGGTGACATGTAAGCCAAAAGATGATTCATTTTATTTTAAAATTAATTACAAAAGTCCTTGATTATTTTAGAATGAATTACATATCCTTATAGTAGGTTTCCTTATGCCATAACAAAACTAAAGATAACTATGATATATTTGGTAATCAAAATTGTAACAGAAGGAAAAATGTGACTGTTTTGAAGAGTATGCTGCTAAGTCACTTCAGTCGTGTCCGACTCTGTGCGACCCACCCCATGGACTGCAGCCCACCAGGCTACTCCATCCATTGGATTCTCCAGGCAAGAACACTGGAGTGGATTGCCATTTCCTTCTCCAATGCATGAAAGTGGAAAGTGAAAGTGAAGTCGCTCAGTCGTGTCTGACTCTTAGTGACCCCATGGACTGCAGCCTACCAGGCTCCTCCGTCCATGGGATTTTCCGGGCAACAGTACTGGAGTGGGGTGCCATTGCCTTCTCCATTGAAGAGTATATACCTCTCCAAATCTTGATAAGTCAAATAAAATCTGCATTCATCTTCTAAACAAAATATCCAGAAACTAGCACATCATCTCCAGAAGCCAGCACATCATCAGTAAACTGCACAATCTTTAAATATCTAAAGACAATGGAATGAAAAGGCCCACTCTTAAATATTTGAGAGATGAATATCAATTTACAACAAATTTTATTTCAGCAAAGTCATGAATATTTTTTCTGTCAATATGATTTCAATAATGAAGAAAAAGCATAAATCTATTAAACACTGATTCAATAAAAAATTACTTGAAAAAAATTAGCTGACGTTTCCCCCATTTACCTATAAAGAGGGGAAAAATAAAAGCAATACTGATTAGGTATAAGAAAGAGTCTGGGAATCAAAGGAAGCCATGCAATATTCAAAATGAAATATGTTTTGTGTGAATTCATTCTTCAAAGTGACTATACACTATTTGCAACATTTTCAAAATATCAATTAAAATTCAGTCAATAAATCACTTTGTAGTCTTATAAATGGCACTAGTAATGGTGTCAGAATACCTTTCATTAAAAGGAAAAAACAAAAAACCTTAGAAGACACAGTCCAGTTTCTACATATTCCAGTACTGTCTAAGGGTGCACCCAAGAGTAGGACTCTATTTTCCTTCCAATCTATACTTTGTGTAAGCTAAGTGAGAAGCACCTGTTAAACTTGTATGGTTAACGTGGCAGATGGGTAAAGGTTTTGGGAGAAGTGCTCTATTTTCAGGCTAATAAAAACTCAATTATTTCAGAATCAGAATTTATTACTAGGTTTTAAAATAATCTGAAAAATGTAATGGGCATTTTGCCAGGACAAGGCTGAATTCCAAAATTAAATGCACTTAGTGTTTCATTTCATATAGCAGATTACATATCTAAAATGACTTTAGGTTGAGTTTTAAAGATAAGCAATGATTATCTCAATAATTTTAATAAATCATAATCCCAATAAATTCAAAGACATAAGGTTCAAAGTGACAATTCTCTTTTTAAATGAAAATTTACACAAAGGGTTCATCTTCCATAAGCAAGAATATACTGGGACTTCCCTGGCAGTACAGTGGTTAAGACTCACACTTCCACTGCAGTGGCGGGGTGGGTCTGATCCCTGGTTGAGGATCAAAGATTTCAAATGCAAAAAAAAAAAAAAAAAAAGAATATATTTTCTTGGTTTGCTTCTTACAATTAAAATTGGAAGTAAAACTGTGGAGACTATAAATGTCTTAAAGTAACTTTTTATTTCCCAGAAAACACTCTCTTTTAGGTTACTCAGATTCTCAATATCTTAAATGACATTGTGTCTACTAAATAATATAAAAAGAAATATGAACACAATAAAGGAGAAAAGGAATGATAAATCCATCTGAGTGCAGATTTCAAAACAATAGCAAAGAGATAAGAAAGCCTTCCTAAGTGAGTAACGCAAAGAAATAGAGGAAAACAATAGAATGGGAAAGACTAGAGATCTCTTAGGGCTTCCCTTGAGGCTCAACTGGTAAAGAATTCACCTGTAATGCTGGAGAAGACCTGGGTTCAATCCCTGGGTTGGGAAGATCCCCTGGATAAGGGGGAGGCTACCCACTCCAGTATTCTGACCTGGAGAATTCCATGGACTGTATAGTCCATGGGGTCGCAAAGAGTGACTTTCACTTCCGGAGATCTCTTCAAGAAAATTAGAGATACCAAGGGAACATTTCAGGCAAACATGGGCACAATAAAGGACAGAAATGGTATGGACCTAACTGAAGCAGAAGATACTAAGAAGAGGTAGCAAGAATACACAGAAGAACTGTACAAAAAAGATCTCCACAACCCAGATAACTACGATGGTGTAATCACTCACCTAGAGCCAAAATCTTGGAGTGCAAAGTCAAGTGGCCTTAGGTAGCATCACTACAAACAAAGCTAGTGGAGGAGATGAAATTCCAGTTGAGCTATTTCAAATTCTAAAAGATGATGCTGTTAAAGTGCTGTACTCAATATTCCAGCAAATTTGGAAAACTCAGCAGTGGCCACAGGACTGGAAAATGTCAGTTTTCATTCCAATCCTGAAGAAAGGCAATGTCAAAGAATGTTCAAAGTACTGCACAATTGCACTCATGTCACATGTTAGCAAAGTAATGCTCAAAATTCTTCAAGCGAGGCTTCAACAGTACATGAACCGAGAACTTCCAGATATTCAAGCTGTATTTAGAAAAGGTAGAGGAACCAGAGATCAAATTGCCAACGTCTGATGGATCATAGAAAAAGCAAGAGAATCCCAGAAAAACATCTACTTCTGCCTCATGGACTATGCTAAAACCTTTGACTGTATGGATCACAACAAACTTTGGAAAATTCTTCAAGAGATGGGAATACCAGACCACCTTACCTGCCTCCTGAGAAATCTAGATGCAGGTCAAGAGGCAACAAATAGAACTGGTCATAGAACAAAGGACTGGTTGAAAATTGGGAAATGTGTATGTCAAGGCTGTATATTGTCACCCTGCTTGTTTAACATATGCAGGCTACATCATGTGAAACGCTGGGCTAAATGAAGCACAAGCTGGAATCAAGATTGCTAGGAGAAATATCAATAACCTCAGATATTCAGATGATACCACCCATATGGCAGAAAGTAAAGAGAAACTAAAGAGCCTATTGATGAAGATGAAAGAGGAGAGTGGAAAAAGCTGGCTTAAAACTCAACATTCAAAAAACTAAGATCATGACATCCGGTCCCATCACTTCATGGCAATGCTGGGGAAACAATGCATTGGGAAACAATGGAAACAGTGATCAATTTTATTTTCTTGGGCTCCAAAATCACTTCAGATGGTGACTACAGCCATGAAATTAAAAGATGCTCGCCTCTTAGAAGAAACGTTATAACAAACCTAGACAGCATACTAAAAAGCAGAGACATTACTTTGCCAACAAAGATCTGTCCAGTCAAAGCTATGGTTTTTCCAGTAGCCCTGTATGGATTTGAGCACTCGACCATAAAGCAGACTGAACGCCTAAGAATTGATGCTTTTGAACTATGGTGTTGGAGAAGGCTCTTGAGAGTCCCTTGGACTGCAAGGAGATCAAACAAGTCAATCATAAAGGAAATCAATCCTGAATATTCATTGGAAGGACTGATGCTGGAGCTGACGCTCCAACAGTTTGGCCACCTGATGCAAACAGGTGACTCATTAGAAAAGACCCTGGTGCTGGGAAAGACTGAAGGCAGGAGGAGAAAGGGATGACAGAGAATGAGATGGTTGGATGGCATCACTGACTTAATGGACAGTTTGAGCAGGCTCTTGGAGATGGTGAAGGACAGGGAGGCCTGGTGTGCTACAGTCCATGGCATCACAAAGAGCTGGACACGACTAAGGAACTAAACAATAATCCTTGAAATAAAACACATTCTTCTTCAACTACAAATAAAGTACCCTCTCCAAGTACTAAATGCATACTTCTCAATCACTTCTAAAAATTAATAAAATTATTTTTATGCAGATTGATGATCAATAAGGATAATCAACACACAAATGAAATGTAAAGAGTAATGATGTTTTTTGCTTTTTTCTTTAAGAAATAGAGAGCATTTAAAATTAGTTTTATTTGTTTATTTGGCTGTTCTGGATCTTTAGTTAGAGTGTGCGGGATTTAGTTCCCAAGCCAGGGATCAAACCTGGGCCCCCTACATTTGGAGCCTGGAGTCCTAGCCATTGGACCACCAGGGAAGTCCCAATAATCTGGTTTTTTTAATTCACGCAGATTAAATTGGTCTCTCCATGAAAACTAACCACTGCACTGAAAAAAAAAAGGCTAGAAATAATTTATGTAATATTTAATGCTTCCATTCTAAATATCATAGGTTTTAACCTGTCAAGAAAAAAAATAATACACATTCTAGAATATACTTTTAAAATTTTAGCATACTTGACCCACACATCTTGGCAACCCTTGTGAACTTAAGGACAATTGTGGTATTTAATACTGAGATGCTGAAGTACACTCAAAAATGGATGACAGTCACTTAAAATACTTCATCTGTATTTAACTTTATTTCATCAGAATTGTTATAGTCTCAAATATACTGTAACTCAGGGGCACATCATGGCATGCTAACAAACAAAATGCTATCATTTATTCCCACTGCTTTCTAGCAATAATGCAAATATATTTTATGTAAGGCTTTCCAAATATTGCAGATATTACAGACCTTTCATCAAGGGATTAAATATCTATACTAACCCTTAAACTGTTACATGTCTCAGAAGTAATTTTTTATTTAATAAACTATTTTGTTTCCTCAATATCCAGAAATGCAAATCAATTAAACTTTACTAGCCAACTGAATATGTAACATCTATTTAATTAATATCGAGCAATTTTATGGTTTATTATAGCAATAAATATTTTGATAAGCACATATATGAGGTTCTCATGTGAATGTAATGAAATTGCTATTATTCCTAAAAAGTTTTTGCTTATTTATATCCTACTTAGAGATACCAGGAAATTATATTTTATCCAAACACCATGCACTGCAATAATGGCATAATGAAGACATAAAACTCTCCTGGCCTAATCTGATTCTCTGCAGAGAAGATGTAGTTAGTACTTAGTAGTCTAGACAAAATATAAGGAGATTTACTTTAAAAGTGATTCTTTGTCAATACTCTTGTGAGGGCTTGGTAAAGGATTTCCAAATTGACAACACAAATGTCCTAAGCTGAACTGAAGTTTACCTGATTGTAACACACTGTTAAAAATACATAATATCCCTAACAGAAGTGCTACCAGGTTTGTCAACTATCAAAATTCATGTAAAAAGCAGTATAAAGTCATTGGAGAAAAACAAAGAAAAATACTTACCAGCAAATAAATTAATAAACAGTAAAAAAAAAAAAAAAAAAAAACCTGAAATTAAATAAATAAGACTTCCATATTTTTGTCTCACTATGAATTTACATGTGAGATTAGTGGTAAACCAATATTTATAATTATCATTTTAATCAAACAAAATAGATTGGTCATATGGGCTCCCCTGATAGCTCAGTTGGTAAAGAATCCGCCTGCAACGCAGGAGATGCCGGTTTGATTTCTGGGTCAGGAAAATCCCCTGGAGAAAGTAAAGGTTACCCACTCCAGTATTCTGGCCTGGAGAATTCCATGGACAGTATAGTCCGTGGGGTTGCAAAGAGTCAGACATGACTGAGCGACTTTCACTTTCACTATCTATTTAAAAAGTCATAAATCACATCAACAGATGTTCCATAAGGATAATCAGATACTGAGATATTCATTGTCTCTGGAGAAGTCATATCTTTGCCATAAAGTCACACCCCATTTATAAAATACAAATTCATTTTAGGAAAAATCAAAGATGTTCTACTGTTATAAAATTAACAGTCTAAGCCTTTTATAACGTCTTTTAAGACATTAGAGAGTCCAAATTCACACCCATGCTTTGTAGTTTTATTTATTTATTTTTTTCATGCTTTGTAGTTTTAAAGCATACTCTAAAATGCAATAAGCTGAAACTCGAAACACCAGAGATTACAGATCAACCATTAGGTCTCCAGGATTTCAGCAATTTGGTGGGAGGGAAGAGGTGCCACTTTTGTACCCTTCCATGCACATACCTAACTGCCACCCACTGATTCCCTCAGTTCTTTTACCCACCTATCAGGCATCCACTTCTCTAACCAAACACACCCAATATTTACTGTATCCTGTGATGGAGACAGTAAGTCTCTGGGATTCAGGATTTCAAGCAGGCAAGAAAGACCAGAAAGATTAGTAGATTAAAAATCAGACTAAGAAGAGGAAAGAAATTTGAAATCACAGTATGAAAAACAAAAAGTGTAGTAGAGCTTATATACATCCTGTAAGACAATGTATTCATTCTTATGCCAGCTATAACTCCATTATTCACTCAACTTTTGTATATATGAGGTTTATATTAAACATAATATAAAATGATGTGTGAAAAAAAGGATAGAATCACTCTAGGAGAACTGTTCATTTCTTTCAGAGGTAAATAAGTAAGTAAATACAGTTAGAAATGGATAGAAATTTACTTAAAAACATTGTCCATTACATTTCAATATTCACAAAACTACTTTCCACTGGGGAAGAACCCATAATAAACTATGCACGCAAAATTATAGGATTATATGGTTGAAATTGTATCCCATTTATTCCAAAGTTCAACCAAGAAATACAGATCATTTAGAGTAGATGTTCATCTTATTGACCGAACATTAGCTTTAGCCCTCTTTGTATTTATTCTCCTGTAATTCACTGAAGAGTTTTGACAAAACTTAAAATTTTATTTTTCAGTATTTCTTATGTTTAAATTTCATCATGCATCAAAATCTTATTTAGACTTGTCTGGCACCAAAGGTACATTTTTCCTGGCTAATGGTATTATGCAGATACTAATCCGTGTTTTAAAAGTGTCCAAGAGCATATCAGTAATATACGTTGTTCTTCTCTTAAAGAAAGTTCATACTTAAAGAGATGAAATACATCTAAAGTTCCAGTGAGCTGAGGAAATAAAATACTAGGTCTATCAACAGAACACTGACAAAAGGATCTTGACAAAACAGCTATAATTCTTAAGAGTACTTATAATTTTTGTCAGTGATTCATATTTTTCTTAGATTCATAATGAAAAAAGTTTAAACTAAAAACTTGGATTCTATGTCTGTTGTTCCCACAAAGTATTTGAGTAAGACTGATGTGATCACAGCAGAGGTGGTGACTATATAGGCAGTGTTTTTTATTATTTATTTTTTTAAATCCTCAGAGCCAGTTCACCAGCACAATCAACAGAGTTTCAGTGTTATAGTGATGCTCAGCAACCTGTAAAGAACACAACACACCTTCTAAAAGGTTATGGATTCCACTTATACAATAAAAAGAGAGGGGTCTTATCGAAATGATCTGGGGAAATTGCTCAGTTTTAAAAATGCACTTGAATGTGACTGTCACTGTTCCACTCCCAGCATGTAGAGAGCTAATAGTAAGGATGTGTTTGTTTTCACTCTGTAACTTCTACTGTCTGAGCCAGATTCTCCTTAGGACCTTATTTTATTCTGATTACTGCAACATCATTGCCAGAAAATATAGAGCAGACTTGGTCACTCCTTGGTTGAAGTCAGCCAAGAGAATATTCTGTTGGAGAAAGTAACATTCGCCTCAAAGGCTTAGAAGCCAAGGGAAAAACTGAGACACATACAAGACAAAAATATATAAACCAATTAACTTAGCCTCTCAGGAAAATCATCTTCACTCTCATCAAATTATGTATTATCTGGCAATATAAGTTGAAAATCTATTTATAGAGCAGTCAGGCTAAATGTTTTATTGCTAAAACAGAAGTAGGAAGGGTCACAGAATGCAAAATGCTAGGAAACACATTTTTTTCCTGAGGCCATTTAATATACTTTTGATATAGGTTACTTTCTTGTCAATGGTTCTTTTGTCTTTCTTAAAACTACATCTGCACAACAAGGTCACCTTGAATTTCAAGTACAACATTGCCTATAAATTTAATTTAACATCATATTACCCATAATAACCATAAACAGGAGGCAGGTGTGACCTTTATTGTCAAGCTAGAGGGCCTGAGGACAGGATGGGTTAATAGACTAACTAAAGGATACAGGGTCTGAGTTGACTACAGGCTCTGTAAGAGCTGCAGTATAACTTGGCTATTAAAATATTATTGTAATCATATGCTTCTTTAAGAAGTAGCACTTCTAAATCAAGAAATATCAACCTCCATTCATTGTATACTACACTGTTCAACCCACCTCTGATGAACTTGAATCAGTTCTGGATTCTGTGTTTTAACAGCTCACAGTGAGAATACAGAGCATCTACATAGTGCAACCAAGATAGCAACTGGTCTGAAATTTATGTTCCATGAACTCTGAAAGATTTGCTTGGAGAAGAAAAGGTGAGTAAGAATTTGAGGGCTATGCATAAATAGCTGAAGACTATCTAGTAAAATTGCTCAACAGAAGATTTGGTCTAGCCAGAAAATAAAGGAAGATTTTGCTTGTTTTTCTGGTTTTAAATGCAATTAGGGTTACCAAGAAAGAATGGGATTCTTTCCAATATAGTAGACTTCATGCCATGCAAATGTTCTAAGCCATGCAATGGCCTAATGGTTTGTTAGTTGCACTGCTCGTGTGTGTGTGTGTGTGTGTGTGTGTGTCCAATTGCATCTGACTCTTTGTGACCCTATGGACTGTAGCCCACTAGGCTCTCTGTCCATGGGATTTTTCCAGCCAAGAATACTGGAGTGGGTTGCTATTTCCTCCTCCAGGGGATCTTCCTGACCCAGGGATTGAACCCAAGTCTCCTGCAATGGCAGGCAGATTCTTTACCACTGAGCCACCTGGCAAGCCTCTGCATTGTTAAGGGGACATCTAAATTGGGAGGTAGATGAATTAGTACACATGAAATGTCCCTTTTTAAATCAAAGATTATGGGATTAAAGATCATGTAGTTTGGCAGAGAAAGAACCAAAATCAAAACTCAGATTAGTTCCATCTTTTGATAACACCTGGAATCCTGGAATACCCAATCAACAGGTCTCTACTCTGCATCTCTACACTGACCCACTTGACAGACTGCCCAGCACTCTCTTTCTAACAGAGTTGATGCTATTCGCCTCCTTAAAAATGTTTGATGACTCCTAAACCCTCAGAGGACAAGGCGCAATCTGCCTAAAGTGACCCAGCCCTGGTCTACATGGCTTCCTGCCACGCTTGTCCTCCTCTCCGAGAGTCCCCACTGCTACCGTGGGTGCGCCACTGAGAAAGTAGCTGTGACTCTAAGCCTTCCTCCATACGTCATAAAGGCAGCTTTGCTTTTCTTTCTTTTCATGTGTAATTCTATATAGTCTCATTTTTTAAAAGATTTTTTATCGGCAAACAACTGCTCCAGGTACACATAAGCATAATGGTATATCTGCTAGTGCTGGCTTCAGTACTTGCCTTCCTGCATTTAGACACCCATCCTCATCTTCTTCATTCCCTCCTGGCAAATGCCTGTTCGTCTTCCAGGGCTCTAAAACAAATGCAGCATTTTCTATGAAGGTTTCTTCAACTTCCAAGATTAAATCATTTGTTGTCTTTCTGTTCCCATTCTATCTATACACATCTCTCTTCTAATACTTCACACTTTCTAAAATATTAGACAAGCTTGTCTTTTCTCATATACAATTAGCTCCCCAGGACCAAGTGTATGCTTTGTGTATCTTTACAACTTCTACAATTAGCAGAGTTAAAACTCAATAAAGGTTTGAGAGAATGGTAGTCACTGATTTTCAACTTGTAATGTAAGAAATTCTAGGAGTTTCTTCAAGGTTGAACACAAGTCTGTAAGAAGTAACCACAGTCATATTGCCGCTACACTGTTGCGCAACAGTTTTTATAAACCCTGAATTAAAAATATGAGTTAGTGATTAAGAAATGAGGTAAAGAATGGAAATTTCCTTTAGGAAATGATCCTCATGGATAAGATGCTAGAAATCATGGAAATAAGAGTTCATCAATTAGACTGGCCTCTCCAAAAGTCTTTATTCAGTGCCAGCAAGGAGATTTCAGGTTTTTTTTTTTAAGTAAGACTACATTTTCAGCATGGAGGAAGGGAACATTTACCATCATGGGCTAGGAATTGTTAGGCATATTGTATATATTATTGCATTTAATATGACACTGCAAATAAGGCTGACCTATTGTTTTTATTATTATTTTATAAACAGTGACTATGAAACTTGGAAACATTAAAATCATTCTGTCAGTAACGGTAAATTCTATATCGTCACTCTCATTGCACCTTGACAGATGGTTCACTCATTTATTTATTATTCATTCTATTTACTGATTTATTCATGAAATGTATTAAGCAAGTAACATGTGCTTTTGACTTATAAAAGTTTCTTGCAAGTACTTGACTTGGACAGGCTGAAAATCTGCAATTTATAATCTAAGCTGCTCTGATTTTGAATTTAGAAACAGGTCATCCCAAGTCAAGTTACATGATGAATTCAAAAGCAGGACGACATGCAATTTTTAAAGAAAAAAATTCTATCCCTATCTGATAGACTATATTGTTTTATTTTAAAATATAGGTCTATCTTTGTTACTAAAATCTTTAATATTTTTTTAATCTCTGTAAATATTAGTTAATATCACATAATAAGGGGACTTCCAAGGCGGCATAAGTGGTAAAGAACCTGCCTGCCAATGCAGGAGACACAAGAGACACAGGTTCGATCCCTGGGTCAGGAAGACCCCCTGGAGGAGGGCATGGCAATCCACTCTAGTATCCTTGCCTAGAGAACACAATGGACACAGGAGCATGGTGGGCTACAGTCCACAGGGTTGCAAAGAGTCTGACACGACTGAAGCAACTTAGCACACACACATAACAAGACATTTGATAATTTCAAATTTTAATTTTTTTTAATTCACATAATTTTATTTTAAACTACTTTTAACAAATTTAAGGCAATTTTGGATTTAAGATGTTCTTTTGGTTTTGTTTGTTTTAAAATGCACCTCTTTCGCCAAGATTTTGGTAAGCCAAATTTCAAACTAAGAACACACTTAGAAGTTTCCTCAATAATTCAGAATGACTGCAGTAAACCCAGTTAGATCACTACTTGTTAGCTCAAGGATTTGGCTATTCCACAAGTTACATCATGTTCCTGGAAACGTAACTGCAGGGAATCAGTGAAAGCCAGGTTCACCATCGCTTGCCTGTACTGATTATGGCATTCCTATCGCACAACACCAGTATTATAAGGAATTTCCCTGGACATAGAACATGAGGTAGATCTTTAATAACTGGACACACCTTTAAGTCTAAGTATAACTGCATAACAAAGCAGATTGCTTGAAAATCTAGACTGGGAAGCTACTGGGGCCAAGAACCATACTTTCTTTATAACCTTATTTAAGTTTGGTAAATCAAAAACTCCTAAACTCGTCTCAAGGATCTAGTTTTGCATCCTACTCTATTCATTTCGTACAAGCATACAGTCAGGTATAGCCTATCATATACGGATTGTTAAAATGCATATAATCAAACTCATGTCCATCGAGTCGGTGATGCCATCCAGCCATCTCATCCTCTGTTGTCCCCTTTTCCTCCTGCCCCCAAACCCTCCCAGCATCAGGGTCTTTTCCAATGAGTCAACTCTTCGCATGAGGTGGCCAAAGTATTGGAGTTTCAGCTTTAGCATCAGTCCTTCCAATGGACACCCAGGGGAAAAAAAAACTACCATAACTTGGTTATTATTTCAGTTTCGACTATTTACTCTTTAGGTCACAGAAGAAGGGTGGGAGCTGAGTAGAGCTTGCCAAGGCTGGCACTATTTACATTCAGAAACTCTTCTACATCTGCCTCCCAGTCAACAACAGGCAATGAATTTTAGTCACTATTTCTCTGTGTAATTTCTCACTGGGATACAAATAGCCAACTCACTTGAAGGACACACTAAAAACACAATAAAAGAACAGTTACCTTTCTAGGCCCAGATAATTTCTATTATTCTTCCTCTCCAACTTGACTGGTATTTCCTACATTACCTATGAGTGACTTTTCTCCTCATACAAGGATAAATATTAGTGTAAGATTACATCTATAATCAAAGGAACAGTATGAAATATCTAAACTTTCACATACTATTAGGTAGCAAGCCCCTGAGAAACAAAAGAAAATAAAAGAAGTAGTTTTTGCTTACAAGGAGCATATGATTAGATTAAAATAGAGAAAAGAATTTCATCAAACTCATAAACAAAGTGAAAAGACAAACTTCAGGACAGGAGAAAATAACAGCAAGTGAAACAACCAACAAAGGATTAATCTCCAAAATATACAAGCAGCTCCTGCAGCTCAATATGAGAAAAACAAATGATGCAATCAAAAAGTGGCCAGACAACCTAAACAGACATTTCTGCAAAGAAGACATACAGATGGCTAATAAACACATGAAAAGATGCTCAACATTGCTCATTATTCAGCTCAGCTCAGTTACTCAGTTGTGTCTGACTCTTTGCGACACCATGAATCGCAGCACGCCAGGCCTCCCTATCCATCACCAACTCCCAGAGTTCACTCAAACT
The DNA here is from genome assembly GCF_019923935.1 of Bubalus bubalis. NCBI lineage: Eukaryota > Metazoa > Chordata > Mammalia > Artiodactyla > Bovidae > Bubalus > Bubalus bubalis. Next base: position 24,967,058 of record NC_059175.1, on the reverse strand, counting down.
CATGTTCATCGAGTCGGTGATGCCATCCAGCCATCTCATCCTCTGTTGTCCCCTTCTCCTCCTGCCCCCAATCCCTCCCAGCATCAGAGTCTTTTCCAGTGAGTCAACTCTTCGCATGAGGTGGCCAAAGTATTGGAGTTTCAGTTTCAGCATCAGTCCTTCCAATGAACACCCAGGACTGATCTCCTTTAGGATGGACTGGCTGAATCTCCTTGCAGTCCAAGGGACTCTCAAGAGTCTTCTCCAACACCACAGTTCAAAAGCGTCAATTCTTCGGCGCTCAGCTTTCTTCACAGTCCAACTCTCACATCCATACATGACCACTGGAAAAACCATAGCCTTGACTAGACGGACCTTTGTTGGCAAAGTAGTATCTCTGCTTTTGAATATGCTATCTAGGTTGGTCATAACTTTCCTTCCAAGGAGTAAGCGTCTTTTAATTTCATGGCTGCAATCACCATCTGCAGTGATTTTGTTATTAGAGAAATGCAAATCAAAACTACAATGAGGTATCACAGTGGTCAGAATGACCATCACCAAAAAATCTACAAACAATAAATGCTGGAGAGGGTGCACAGAAAAGAGAACCCTCTTGCACTGTTGGTGGGAATATAAATTAATATAACCACTATGCAGAACAGTATGGAGATTCCTTCCTTAAAAAACTAGAAATAAAACCACCATATGACCCAACAATCCCACTACTGGGCATACACTCTGAGAAAACCATAACTAAAGAAGACACATGTACCAAATATTCATTGCAGCACTATTTACAATAGCTAGGATATTGAAGCAACCTAGATATACATGGACAGGTGAATGGATAAAGAAGCTGTGGTACATATATGCAATGCAATATTCAGTTCAGTTGCTCAGTCGTGTCAGACTCTTTGCGACCCCATGAATCGCAGCATGCCAGGCCTCCCTGTCCATCACCAACTCTCAGAGTCTACCCAAACCCATGTCCATTGAGTCGGTGATGCCATCCAACCATCTCATCCTCTGTCATCCCCCTCTCCTCCTGCCCTCAATCTTCCCCAGCATCAGGGTCTTTTCAAATGAGTCAGCTCTTCGCATCAGGTGGCCAAGGTAGAGTTTCAGCTTCAACATCAGTCCTTCTAATGATCTGCTTTATGATGGACTGGATGGATCTCCTTGCAGTCCAAGGGACTCTCAAGAGTCTTCTCCAACACCACAGTTCAAAAGCATCAATTCTTCGGGGCTCAACTTTCTTTATAGTCCAACTCTGACACCTATACATTACCACTGGAAAAACCATAGCCTTGACTAGACGGACCTTTGTGGACAAAGTAATGTCTCTGCTTTTTAATATGCTGTCTAGGGTGGTCATAACTTTCCTTCCAAGGAGTGTCTTTTAATTTCATGGCTGCAATCACCATCTGCAGTGATTTGGGAGCCCAGAAAAATAGTCAGCCACTGTTTTCACTGTTCCCCCATCTATTTGCCATGAAGTGATGGGACCAGATGCCATGAGTTTTCTGAATGTTGAGCTTTAAGCCAACTTTTTCACTCTCTTCTTTCACCTTCATCAAGAGGCTCTTTAGTTCTTCTTCACTTTCTGCCATAAGGGTGGTGTCATCTGCATATCTTGGAATCAAGATTGCTGGGAGGTTACTGATATTTCTCCCAGCAATCTTGATTCTAAGTTGTGCTTCCTACAGCCCAGCGTTTCTCATGATGTACTCTGCATAGAAGTTAAATGAGCAGGGTGACAATACACAGCCTTGACGTACTCCTTTTCCCCATAAAAGGGAACACATCTGAGTCAGTTCTGAGGTGGATGAACCCAGAGCCCATTAAACAGAGTGAAATAAGTATGAAAAAGAAAAATAAATATTGTCTATTAATGCACATATATGGAATCTAGAAGGCTTCTTTGGTGGCTCAGCAGTAAAGAATCTGCCTAACAATGCAGGAACTGCAGGAGACGTAGGTTCAATCCCTGGGTCAGGAAGATCCCCTGGGAGGGCATGGCAACCCACTCCAGTATTCTTGCCTGGAGAATCCCATGGACAGAGGAGCCTGGTGGGCTACAGTCCATGGTGTTGCAAAGAATCATACACAACTGATGCAACTTGGCACGCATGCACGTGGAATCTAGAGAAAAGGTACGGATGACGCTATTTGCAGGGCAGTGATGGAGATGCAGAGAATAGACTTGTGGACACAGCGGGGAAAGGAGAGGGGGGGATAATTGAGAGAGTAGTATGGAAACATACACATTACCATATGTGAAAATGATAGCCAATGGGAATTGCTGTATGACGCATGGAGCGCAAACACGTGCTCTGTTACAACCTAGAGGGGTAGGATGTAGTGGGACGTTGGAGGGAGGTTCAAGAGGGAGGAGATATATGTATACCTATGGCTGATTCATGTTGATGTATAGCCAGAAACCAACACACTATTTTGAAGCAATTATCCTCCAGTTAGAAATAAATTTAAAAAAAAGTTTCATCATAAAAAATAATGCAAAATATGTAACAGGTTGAAGGGAAAACAGAAGATCCAGGTATTATAGGATTAATCACCAGACTAAAAACACAGGCAAGAGTGTGTTTCAGGGACTTGGAGAAGGAAATAATCACTTTAGGATGGTTAGTTGAAAATGTCTTAGGAGAGATGGGATTGACTTTACTAATATATATTTTTTTAACATTGTATTGGTTTTGCCATACATCAACATGAATCCGCCATGGTATACACGTGTTCCCCATCCTGAACCCTCCTCCCACCTCCTTCCCCAAACTATCCCTCTGAGTCATCCCAGTGCACCAGCCCCAAGCATCCTGTATCATGCATCGAACCTGGACTGGCGATTCGTTTCATATATGCTATTATAATGTTTCAATGCCACTTTACTGATTTAAAAAATATATATTTATTTATTTGTCTGCACTGGGTCTTAGTTGTGGCCTTCAGCATCTTTAGTTGTGCCATGAGAACTCAAAGTTGCAGGATCTAGTTCCCTGACTAGGAATTGAAACTAGGCCCCCTGCATTGGAGTTCAGAATCTTAGCCATTGGACCACCAGGGAAGTCCCTGATTTCACTGAGTTTTAAAGAACAGGCTAAATGTAGATAGGTAGATAAAGGGCAGGAGGCAAGCCATATAGGCGGGAACATACGGCTTATTGGGGAATGGCTCCTAAGCCTGTTTGGAGGCAAAAGAGTTTAGTGAGGTGAAGAGGGAGGGGAGGATGCTGCCAGCTGTGGAGCCCTGCTCAGCCATGCTCAGGAGTCAGGACCTTCTCAGGGAGTGCTCATCATGCCCCAGGACTACACCAAATGTTCTATATTTCTGTGATCGTGTTTTCATCTCTCAGGTATCCAGAGAACTAGGTATTTGGACCAGGAGGCTTACAGAGATGAAGAGACCTGCTTATTCGCCAAGGAGCCAAAATTTATACTGACTCAAAAAGTCAATGCACTTGACAGTGAGGACATGGGAATTTTCTGAATGAGGAATGATGTGAACAATTTAGTAGTCTAGAAAATTTAGTCTAGCTGGATGGGGTTGAGGGATTGAATTAGATTTGTTCAGGAGTCATTTCACAAAAGGCTCTGAAATATACAGGAGTTTGACTACTTCACATTACTGTGAAAGACATCAGATCAGATCAGATCAGTCACTCAGTCGTGTCTGACTCTCTGCGACCCCATGAATCGCAGCACGCCAGGCCTCCCTGTCCCTCACCAACTCCCGGAGTTCACTCAAACTCACGTCCATCGAGTCAGTGATGCCATCCAGCCATCTCATCCTCTGTCGTCCCCTTTTCCTCCTGCCCCCAATCCCTCCCATCATCAGAGTCTGAAAAAATCAGTATCTGTGTCAGGTTTCTCTGTGCTGGTCTCCACTCCTCCCACTGTGTGCTGAATGTCTCCCTCCCGTGGCAGCGGCAGAAGAAGGGAGAAGAGGGTAAATAGCTAATCCACCACAGAGAAAGTAGAGGCCCCTCCTCACATCTCTGAATAAATTTTCAGGAAAGGATTCAGATTGGCCATCTTTGTGACCAGAGTAATGAAACTGATAGTGGACCAGAATTTTTAAAAATTGTGGAGGTGGTCACACTTCAAAAGAACAGGAGACGCTGTTCTCAGAAAATACTCAAGAAGAGTTGCTGGAAAGACAACATATTACAACTAGTAAACACTGAAGGCAAACTAGATCCCCAGCACAGAATAAAGTCATCCATATGGAAGACCACAGTAATGTCATGGATCATGCATTTAAGTATGTTATACTCAGTAAGCTATTTCATTATAACGTAATTGAGTGTTCATTTTTATTTGCAGACACGTTAAACTTACACAAGCACTTATATCATCATTTTAATACTAGGATGATTTCAAAATTTATCCTACATCTTTCTCTACTGGCTCCCATGTCTTGTTTTTGGAAAAGATGGTTTCAGTTTGGCTCCAATATATTTTTATAGTATACTACTTTCATATTCAATTATCTTTTAGCTAAAATTTTATATTGCATCATATTTACATTCTTCTTTCTTCCAGCCTTCCCCAAAGGGATCACTGGCCTTTTATTAGGGTGACTGTGCAATGGGGAAAAGGAAATATGAGTCTTTTTGGAGATTATTCAACAGTGGCTCTGAACTAACACATCTCAAGAGATCAAAAAATATCTGTGGCCCACCAATCAGGATAGGGACTATGGAGGTCAGGTGATCAATGGAATTTTAGCTTAGGACTATTTCACACTGGGTATAGTGGGTCTCCAAACTAAATGTGAAGTTATTTTCCTATTTCTGGAATCAGAACAGGAAAAGACAAACTCCCGGCAACTGGCAAAATTCCCATCTTGGTGGGAATATAGAATATATCTTATCTTTTAATCTTCTTTACCTTCCACTTGGAGTGGTAAAACTTGCATATCTAGTCGAATCTGTTCAGAATTATCCTTTGATTTTAAAGGTAACTGCATACAGTGTCTCATATATACCTTTAAAGATATAGATATACAGAGGCATGTACTCAGTTCAGTTCAGTTGTTCAGTCATATCCGACTCTTTGCGATCCCATGAATCACAGCATGCCAGGCCTCCCTGTCCATCACCAACTCCCGGAGTTTACTCAAACTCATGTCCATCGAGTCGGTGATGCCATCCAGCCATCTCATCCTCTGTCGTCCCCTTCTCCTCCTGCCCCCAATCCCTCCCAGCATCAGGGTCTTTTCTAATGAGTCAACTCTTCTCATGAGGTGGCCAAAGTATTGGAGTTTCAGCTTCAGCATCAGTCCTTCCAATGAACACCCAGGACTGATCTCCTTTACGATGGACTGGTTGGATCTCCTTGCAGTCCAAGGGACTTTCAAGAGTCTTCTCCAACACCACAGTTCAAAAGCATCAATTCTTTGGCACTCAGCTTTCTTCGCAGTCCAACTCTCACATCCATACATGACCACTGGAAAAACCATAGCCTTGACTAGACGGACCTTTGTTGGCAAAGTAATGTCTCTGCTATGCTATCTAGGTTGGTCACAATTTTCCTTCCAAGGAGTAAGTGTCTTTTAATTTCATGGCTGCAGTCACCATCTGCAGTGATTTTGGAGCCCCCAAAAATAAAGTCTGACACTGTTTCCACTGTTTCCCCATCTATTTGCCATGAAGTGATGGGACTGGATGCCATGACCTTAGTTTTCTGAATGTTGAGCTTGAGGCATGTATTATAATGCTTTAAAAATATCTCAAACACCCTCATGGTATTGGAGATATCAAGAAAGTGGGTGTTCCACTTTTCCCTAAGCCCATTTTATAAGCATCTGGAAGCTAATTCAATTAAGGAAGCAATCATGATTTTCAGATTCTACAGTGGCAGATAAACCATGTGAGGAAATATCATTTTTATATTCTAGCTTGCACTTTGCCCTTATGAACAACTTGCTTCCAATAAAAATGAGGAGACAAGTGAAGCCAGCAATGACTGGAACAGACCCCTTGTTGGTATGTTCACACAGCACTGTACCATGTCCTTCCTCTTCCCCCATGCCCTTCTAGCCATGAGCAGGAAATTTTCTCCTTTTGTTGGTTAACACTTTTCTTCATCTGGATTGCCTTCAACTATGTGACAACAAAGAACTCAAGCACCAAAATAGCAGCAGCTACATATCCTCTGTATGACAGTGTAATTTCTTCTGCCTTAAGGCTGTGTCTAGCACTGAAATCATAGTCTGTTTACTTCGATCTGGTGCTACATTACCGTGGGAGGGATTTAACTCTTACTTATAAACACACAGGGGAATGATCTCTCAGCTCTGCTTAACTTAGATAAGAAACTGTCTGGTTCTTTTTGCTTCTCAGCCAATCATGCCACTGAACAAAAGCTTACATTCTAACTTTATTAGACAAGGAAGAGTACTGTGCTGTCTCTTAAAATGCTCATCAGCATAATTATTAGAACCAATGCAGAAAAATCATGGTGGCTAATCACTCCAGGAAATTAATATTGAAGCTTTCCCTCTTGACTTTAGTTTTCTCTTCAGATGTTTTTGCTAGGGAATCAGCACTTCTCCATTAAAGAGTTTTACAAAAGAAATTTCAGTGAGGGACAATGCGTGTGTGGTATGTTTCAAGCTATGCTGACTATCAAAACATTCTAAGTGACTCTGCTCCTTTCTAAACCAGTATTCTATAATCTCTTATTCAGAAAAAGTCATCATTAACACCCTCTCTGTTTCACACACAATTACCTAGTAATCTCCATGTCTACTGTATTCTAGTAGAATGGTTGGAAATGGGCCTTAGAAAGCATCACTATGAACAAAGCTAGTGGAGGTGATGGAATTCCAGTTGAGCTATTTCAAATCCTAAAAGATGATGCTGTGAAGGTGCTGCACCCAACATGACAGCAAATTTGGAAAACTCAGCAGTGGCCACAGGACTGGAAAAGGTCAGTTTTCATTCCAAACCCAAGGAAAGGCAATGCCAAAGAATGCTCAAACTACTGCACAATTGCACTCATCTCACACTAGCAAAGTAACACTCAAAATTGTCCAAGCCAGGCTTCAGCAATACATGAACCGTGAACTTTCTGATGTTCAAGTTGGTTTTAGAAAAGTCAGAGAAACCAGAAATCAAATTGCGAACATCTGCTGGATCATGGAAAAAGCAAGAGAGTTCCGGAAAAACATCTATTTCTGCTTTATTGACTATGCCAAAGCCTTTGACTGTGTGGATCACAATAAACTGTGGGAAATTCTGAAAGAGATGGGAATACCAGACCACCTGACCTGCCTCTTGAGAAACCTGTATGCGGGTCAGGAAGCAACAGTTAGAATTGGACATGGAACAACAGACTGGTTCCAAATAGGAAAAGAAGTACATCAAGGCTGTATATTGTCACCCTGCTTATTTAACTTATATGCAGAGTACATCATGAGAAACGCTAGACTGGAAGAAACACAAGCTGGAATCAAGATTGCCGGGAGAAATATCAATAACCTCAGATATGCAGATGACACCACCCTTATGGCAGAAAGTGAAGAGGAACTCAAAAGTCTCTTGATGAAAGTGAAAGTGCAGAGTGAAAAAGTTGGCTTAAAGCTCAACATTCAGAAAACGAAGACCATGGCATTCGGTCCTATCACTTCATGGGAAATAGATGGGGAAACAATGGAAACAGTGGCTGACTTTATTTTTTTGGGCTCCAAAATCACTGCAGATGGTGACTGCAGTCATGAAATTAAAAGACGCTTACTGCTTGGAAGGAAAGTTATGACTAACCTAGATAGCATATTCAAAAGCAGAGACATTACTTTGCCAACAAAGGTCCGTCTAGCCAAGGCTATGGTTTTTCCAGTGGTCATGTATGGATGTGAGAGTTGGACTGTGAAGAAGGCTGAGCGCCGAAGAATTGATGCTTTTGGTGATGGACAGGGAGGCCTGGCGTGCTGAGATTCATGGGGTCGCAAAGAGTCAGACATGACTGAGAGACTGAACTGAACTGAACTGGATTCTATTCTGGCACAAAACAGACACTTGACAAATATTTGTTTAATGAATGCGTGAACTCTCCATTGTTAGGGGTATAGAGACCACTGTTTATTGAGCATCTCCTATGTGGCACAAAAGTCTCCATTTATTGATCTCTACCTAACTATGCCATTTTCATTACATTCTCACAAAAAACAGGTAACATTTTCATTTTCAGGATGAAGAGTTTGAGGTCCCAAGAGATTATATAACTTTCCCAAAGTCACAAGACTAGTAAATAGTAAGGCTGCAGTTTGAAGTTAATCCTGAAACAGCCCTTGTACCTACAGCATGAAGCTCAATATGCTCCCTTGTTTTAGTATTTTATCATGTTTTTGACATACACAAAAAAACATACACAACATATATATCAAACCCGGGTCTCCTGCATTGCAGGTACATTCTTTACCATCTGAACCACCAGGGAAGCCCTATATAAACTACAGTCTTTTAAAAAAGAAAATAAGCAATGTGATTTAAAAAAAAAAAAAAGGCAGAAGGCCTGAATGGTATCTTACCAAACAGGAAACTAAGCATAGAAAAAGAAGTTCAATATCATTTGACATCAGGGACTTGCAAATTAAAACAACAGGAGATAGCACTACATTATTTATTAAAAATGGGTAATGTCAAAACTCAAACACCACCAACTACTGGTGAAGATGCAAAGCAAAAGGAATTCTCATTCACTGATGGTGAGAATGCATAACTGTGGCATCATTTTAGAAAGCAGTTTGGAAGTTTCTTACCAAAATTAAATACGGTCTTAACATAAGATCCAGGAAGGACCCAGACCCTACACACTTAACTGATGTGAAAACTTATGTTCCTACAAAAGACTGCATGCAACTTTAGGTATAATTGTAAAAACTGAAAGCAAGTAAGACGTTCTTCGATAACTGAATTAACTGCTGTTCAGTCATACAATGGAATATTTTTCAGTGACAAAAAGAAATAAGCTATCAAAGCGCAAAAGACATGGGTCAATCTTAAATGTATATTGCTAAATAAAAGAAGCCAGTCTGAAAACGCTATGCACTGTATGATTCCAACTACGTGATATTTTGGAAAATGCAAAAAGAGAATTTAACAGTCAGTGGTTCTCTTCAAGAATGAGAGAGTTGAGTAAATAAAGCATGAGGGATTTTTTTCTTTTTTAATGAAGGTAAGGCTATTTTCTGTAATACTGTAAAGCTATATATGATATTAAGTATCTATCAAAATCCACAGAGCTTTATAGCATGAAGTAAATTTTAATGTATGCAAATTAGAAAATCAACTGTAAGGATGGAATACAGTGAGTGTATTAAAAACGTATGAAATAGCCTCACTGAAGGGTGGGGTGCGTAAGATGCTGGATGAGTAACTTTGGGAATAAGAAGTCTGGAAGACTAAAAGCAAAAGAAACTGTGCGTAAGAATTATTCTTTAGTTGCTAAAGCTGTTTCTAACAAAAGTATAGATGGACAAATTTGAAACCATGATACAGGGTACTGATAGAATAATTATGTAAACTGATGACGGATGGCAGGAGACAGGTTTCTCACTGATGGACACAGAGGATACATAAAAGCAAGGGTTAAAGGCTAGCATGATTCACATGGAAATGAATTAGAGGTAAATCAGTGTGAATTCATATTTAGTTTAATACAGATAAAGAAGATTATATATGAAAAGATCTACAGATATATGTTTATACATGGGTAGATACATACATATATATTTCCTTGTTCTGTCAACTGGGAGGGCCTAGAAGCAACAATACTCTAGTAGCAATGAGCACACCGAGTGTCCAGATCTTGGCATCTACTCTCCAATGAAAGGGACCAGGGGCTGATTCCAGGGCTGGGGCAGGAAATATACAAAATGAGTCTGGAGCAACTTGAAGGGTCAGGCATTCAGGAAGTGCCAAAAACCCCAGAACAGAAAAACCCCAAACGTCACAATGACGAGGGTATGTCGAAGGGACAAAAAGAGCCAACCAAAAGAACTCCCCAAGGCCAAAACTAGAACAATTTGAGCAACAAAATAAAGTAGTATTGGACTGTTACCCAAAGTATGAATATCCATGAGTCCCTATTATACAAATGAAGAGACAAAAATGAGGGAGAAGAGATAAACTTTTCCTGCAGAAGGATTCCAAATAATTTATGTAGGTACTCCATTTTTTTTAAATTGATAAATAGTTGATTTACAATGTTGTGTTAGTTTCAGGTGTATAGCACAGTAATTCAGATATATGTAGACATACACATATGTGTATATATGTATGTGTAGGCTTCCCTGGTGGCTCATCGAGTTAAGAATCCACCTGCAGTGCAGGAACCATAGAAGACTTGATCTCTAAGTCGGGAAGATCCCCTGGAAGAGGAAGTGGCAACCCACTCTAGTATTCTTGCCTGGAAAACCCCATGGACAGAGGAGCCTGGCAGGCTACAGTCTATGGGGTCATACACAGTCAGACATGACTGAGCAAGTAAGCAAACACAGATATACATATGTGTGTATACATGCATGTGTATATGTATGTGTCTGTATATATGAGTATACATATGCATACATGTTCTTTTTCAGAATCTCTTCACTTACAGCTTGTTATAAAATATTGAGTATAATTCCTTGTGCTATACAGTAGGTCCTTGATGGCTGTCTATTTATAGACACCTAGTAGTGTGTCTATGTTAATCCCAAACCCTTAATTACCTTTCCTCACCCCTTTCCCCTCTGGAAATCATATATTTGTCTTCTATATCTGAGGTCTATTTCTGTCTTGCAAATAAGTTCATTTGTATCTTTTTTTTTTTTTTTTTTTTAAAGATCCCACATATAAGTGATATCATTTGGCATTTGTCTTTCTCTGTTGGGCTTACCGCACTTAGCATGCTAATCTCTAAGTCCATCCATGTTGCTGGATTCTTAAGGAGGTAGAGTGTAACTCCTCTGTCAGTGTGGCTGAGCACAGTGGCTTCCTTCCAAAGAGGATAGTATGAAGAGGCAGAAAAAGAATAACTACAGTGGAGGAACCTGACAAACGCCACCTCAGCCAGGTGACCAAAGTTCACAGCAACAATGGTAAGACGTATTGATGGTAGGCACCCTTGAGATGACGTGATGTGGCACTTCAATCTGCCTCCTAAGTCTAATCACGAGAAAAACTATTAGGGAAACACTAAGGAAACCTGTCTGAATAAAGCATGAACTTTAGTTAATAACAATGTATTAGTACTGGCTCATTTCCTATGACAAATATACAATAGGTAATACGTTAATAACAGGGGAAACTGAGTATAGGACACACAGAACATTCTGCACTATATTTGCGATAATTTTGTGAACTAAAAATTATTCTAAAATAAAATATTTATTTAAATACCTATGTATTTATTACCATATATATAAACATGCTTATGAATGCACCATCCAGTCAAGAACTAGAACATTATCTGCAAACTTTCATTCATCCTCTGTGCTCTCTCCCTCTTCCCTTCTCCCATTTACCTGCCTTTCCCTCCACTTTACAAACATCATTATGCTGAATTTTGTGTTATCTGTTTCTTTCCTTGCTTTGCTATAGTCTATAGTATACATGAAAAGCTTTGTTCATGCATATTTTATGAAAATAGCAATGTACTTTTACTGTTTTCTGAGATGTGAAGGAGATAATTTATAAGAAAGTTTTTTATTGTACTGCTTATAAAAGCAAAATCTAATGAGGTGGATGAAACTGGAGCCTATTATACAGAGTGAAGTAAGCCAGAAAGAAAAACACCAATACAGTATACTAACGCATATATATGGAATTTAGAAAGATGGTAACAATAACCCTGTGTACGAGACAGCAAAAGAGACACTGATGTATAGAACAGTCTTATGGACTCTGTGGGAGAGGGAGAGGGTGGGAAGATTTGGGAGAATGGCATTGAAACATGCAAAATATCATGTATGAAATGAGTTGCCAGTCCAGGTTCGATGCACGATACTGGATGCTTGGGGCTGGTGCACTGGGACGACCCAGAGGGATGGAATGGGGAGGGAGAAGGGAGGAGGGTTCAGGATGGGGAACACATGTATACCTGTGGCGGATTCATTTTGATATTTGGCAAAACTAATACAGTTATGTAAAGTTTAAAAATAAAATAAAATTTAAAAAAAAAAAAAAAAAAAGCAAAATCTAGAAACAACTGTTCCAGAATAGATTCATGAATAAGTAAACTGTGGTATATTTACACAATTACACAACGAAATACTACACAAAAGAGAAGAATATGAACTATATACAACAATGTGGGTGAACTTTAAGACTGAATGTTGGGTGAAAAAAAAGGAGAGGATTTAATTTATTGCAGAATGCCCTTTGCCAAAAGGCTCCACTCAACCTCATTTAATCTCACTTCTTCAAAAATAACTGTTGAATTAGCAAATGAGTAGACTCTTCATACATTTGTCAAGTTCACGCTTTATCCAAAAGGAGTAGGAGATAGTGTGGAAGCGGTATACAACAACGCAGTGTTGTTATGATCCCAAACCTGGGTTCACATAGAAGTTCCACAACTTGGTAGTCTTGGAAAAGTGGCTTAGACATTCCAAATCCCACTTGAAACTTGGAGATAATAATATCACACTGATACAGTTACTGTCTTTAGTAAGTTATGTTTGTAAAGAATTTAACCCAATTGTGGTTGCCATTATTGCTACCATTAATAAAAGCCATAAACAGCCCTAGGAGAGAGGGAAAGGACCTTAAGGAACGTCTGGCTCAAGCCCCTCATTTTACAGATGAAGAAACTGACAACTGGAGAACTTTGGGGAGAAGCTAGAGGCCTCCTGGCCCCTTGAGGAAGCAGTGTAATGTAACGGAAAGCTCACATACCATCCAGTACAGCATGCTTGACTTTGAGTCCTGGCTTTGTCATCTACTACTTAAATGTCCTTAGGCAAAGTATTAAAATTTCTAAACCTCAATCTCCTCTGAGGAAATTAAGAGGAAAATAAATACCTAGTTCACAGAATAGTTTTGAGAATTAAATGGGAAGCTGTGCCTACGTAGTATAAATTTGATAATGATGATAATGGTGATGTGCACACATACCCGGAATGATGCAAACTAATCAACTGGCGGAAAGTAAGTTCTGGAAAGAAGAAATGTATAGTTTCACCAAAAAGAGAAGATATAAATCATTTTAAAAGGGAGATTAAATTTTAGGAAAAGTGGTTTATAGTAAGCCTGAAGTAAGAACATAACCTTGTAAGTTATCAGTGGGCAAAAATACTGTGGGATCTTTAGAAATAAAAGATGTTTACAAAGTTAAACATTATTGTTCATCTTGCCCTCTCTTGTAACTGGCTCGTCTTTAAACTTTCCAGTATCTTCTCTCTGATATTCCTGGAGCAGATCCTAAGGAAACAAATGTTCTCTCTGAAGCCTCTAAACGATTATCAACACAGTTCTCCTTCAGAAACGAAAACCTAAAGATTGGCAACAAATTTCAAGGTGATGAAACACCTGTTAACACACAGAACTATGCCACTGTTTAAAAAGAACATTCTATTCCCATCTCGCTCTTTTCTTTACTGTGTGTTCTGTTATTTACTAAACAGGGGCTCAACTCCCATTATTAATGAAATGGCAGCATACTCAAATTGGAATGAACCCAACAGACAGAAGTCATATGTTCTCCTACAATTGAGACCCATCAGGAAACTGAGAGCTATCAGGAAATTGAGAAGAATCAATAATGTCATTTTTCCTCCCTTTCCTCTTATTTACTGTTTCCCTTAGTATTAGTCAAGACTAGTCAAGATTTATTTTTTTTTTTTTGGTGCCCAAACCTAGGAATAAATCAGATGAAGATTGATTTTTTTTCAAGTTCCCTTTTAAAAGTTTACATCTTCTGCTCAGAGTTTTTGGCCTGGCTGTTTTACATGAATTATTTACTAATTAAATGAATATTTCTTGACTCCTACTTTATATACCAGCCACTGTTCTGGCTGACAGGGACTAAAAAAGAAAGAAAAATGGAGAACCTTAGACTTGGTTATTATTTCAGTTTGGGCTATCTAGTCCTTAGAAGTTTACTGTTCTCATGGAGGTGAGACAATGAATAAACAAACAAATGACATGTCATATGTGAGAGGGTCTCAAGTGCTGTGGAAGAAGGAAATAAAATGGAAGACAGCATGGCTGGAGTTGATGGAGCAAAAGGTAAAAAGCTGGATGGTAAAAGCCAGGGAGATGGCAAAGCCAGACCACACAGAGCTTCTGCTCTTACCTTGGAAAGCCACAGGAGAGCTTTGACATTATGATCTGACTTAAATTTTAAAAGCTTCCCAGGGAAAATACAGCATAGAAGCCTGAGGGGGTGGACATTAGGGAGAAGGTCAGAGACCATTACTGTTGCATGTGAGAAATGCTGGTGCGAACAGTGCAGCTGGTCATATCCCTTCTTTGAACCCAGTCCAAAACCCACCTCCTCAAGAAATGGTTTATATAACTGTGGTCTCCAAGCCACTCACATAATCCCTCTTACTCTTCCTGATGCTATACTTGTCGTTGCTAATTTTACGTGTATAGAATAAAGGACACTGTTGTCTCAGCCTAATGGAAACACAGGAATTATTAAAATGGCCCAGTGATAGAACATAGCTACTCCTAAGGAAAGGCTTCCCAGGTGGCTCAGTGGTAAAGAATCTGCCTGCCAATGCAGGAGATGCTAGAGACTTGAGTTTGATCCCTGGGTCAGGAAGACCCCCTGGAGGAGGAAATCACCAATCGCTCCAGTATTCTTGCCTGGAAAAATCCCATGGACAGAGGAGCCTGGCAGGCTACGGTCCACGGGGTGGCAAAGAGTCGGACATGACTAGGCATGGAAACACTCCTAAGAATGACAGTGGAAAATGCTTAAAAGCTCGAAGACCTAAAAACTTAGAGAAACTGACTCTTGTCTGTACAGGTACCTCTTTCTTACACCATCGTCACCATGAAGTAAAACAGTCCTGAACAGGCTGTGAGATCAGCCACAACTGATCTTGTGGGTCTTTTGGTGTTTTTTTTTAGATTTGGCATTCAACAAAGTACATGGACTTTAATTTTCAAGTGACAGCTTAACCAGTTGTATTTAAAAATAGCATGAACTTGTTCATATTCTCACTTAGTTAGAAGATCACGATATACTGGCATTTATGCAGAAACACAGATATAGAAAACAATATTCCATTTTCCACTGATGTATGTAAGATGTGAGAAAGTATACCAATGGCTTGGAAAGATATATAGTGAAGTCTCAGTAACAGTTGCCTCTAGGGAGTGATGGTGGCAAACCCGAGTGGGAAAGCGAAACTAGGAGACACGGGCTTTAGAGCAATATTTCACTTATTTGGGAGAACAAATCACTGTCTCACTACACAGTTAATTTTTAAAAGGATTCATGTTAGTTATCTGGCTGTTTCAGCACAACTGATTTATATGATAGCCATTTGTGTGTGATAAAAAGGGTTTGTGGAGAATTAAAGCTTGGATTTCATATTCGACTCTAACCAAATATTTGAAGTAGTTAAAAAGTTCTTTTAAAACTGTGACTTTGTGCAAAGATACATTTATAAATGTATTTTAATTCATGAAAAGAACACTGGCTATGCTCATAATATAGTGGACCTTTGATAATGATGAACACGTGTGTGTGCTAAGTTGCTTCAGTTGTGTGATTCTGTGACTCTATGGACTGTAGCCCACCATGCTCCTCTGTCCATGGGATTCTCTAGGCAAGAATAATGGAGTGGGTTTTCATGCCCTTCTCTAGGGGATGTTCCCGATCCAGGTATCGTACCCACATCTCCTGCATTGGCAGGTGGGTTCTTTACCACTAGCATCACCTGGGAAGCCCAATGATGAACATATATTTTCTTAAAAGATGATACTCTATCAGGCTCTGCAATGGAAGACAATCTGGCAGTAAGGCTGAGTTAACAGGAGGAGTTAACAGTGAACAGTTTTAATTGTGCTCAGGAATGAAAAAATGGTTTTGATATCAGTCAATCTAGGAAGCCGATGAGAAGAAGTTGCAAGAAAGAAGTAAAATGGCCACTGGAGGATGCAAATTTTAGTAGCTGTTAAAGGTAGAGAAATCCATGACTCATACAATCATAGTTTCCAGGAGAAGTTCTTCTGAGGTTACTTTCTTTCATGTTTAAGTTTCCAGTGTGCAATCTAATTTCCTCAGCTCTCACAATAACCCTTTTATAGCAGAATCATTTTACACAACTTCAAAAAGAAATTCTTCCTACATGAGGCAGAGAATGGCACGAAGAGGGGGGGAAAACCTAATAACTGCTGATAAAAATCCTGCAGAAGGCAGGGCATCATGAGTCTTGCAAGTCCAACTAACTTATACCTTGAAGGACTATTGGGCTGGCTACATGTTAGGGGGTCTGTGGAGTAACAGAGAGACAGACCCTAGGAAATATCAGGAGAGTGCAGTTTTCACTGTGTTGTCAAAGTGATCTGGGAAACACACACCAGACTTGGAGGTGCAAATGAACTTCTTTATCCCTGTGCTTCCCTGTGTTCATCATGTCCCAACTCATTCTGCCAGCTTCACTGTCAGCTTGCAGACTGACCTAAAGCAATATACCTGGTGGTTATCCAAGAGAAAAAACAAAAGCTTTACACGCATATGGCTTTCTCACACAGTATGGTGGTCAGCAGGAAGGCCACGAAACCTGAATTTACTTTCTTTCACAACTTAGACTTTTTTGTTGGGGAATGTTAACACATATGACAGGCTCCTGATTCAATAATGGGAACTAATTTCTTGTTATCATGTTTCCCTCGAAACTGTCTTAAGTGAGTTAGCATAACTCATTATTTTTTCACCCAAAGGGTTTGCCTGCTACTTCTTGTTTTTATCTCAATTAATTTTGTGTCTGCCGGACTAACACAAATTACCACTTCCCTGTCTTGCACTTTTGATTTAAAAATAAAGCTAATTTGGGAGGTGTTTAGAGCTTTATTAATATTTATATGGCCATTAATGGTGGCTATGAGGTTAGTGAGCTTCTTTTTAAAATTAGAAATTCTCCTCCCAATACTGTCTCTGGGTTGCAGCTCTCCTACTGTGACCACATCATTTTTAACATTTTTCTTAGGGGACAAAGCAGAATTTCACATAAGGTCACAGAAAAGTTGGTTTTGGTTTTCCCACCATTTATCTTGCCCATTCTACTCAATGAGTCAGACTCACATAATACATTTCTTTCTCTCACTCTCTTCAGAAATTCAGAGGCAGCACTTTCTCCCACAAAAGTGTATGGGTGCTGTGTAACAACCAAGCACTATTCTTCACCATCTGTTTCCCCTCCTCCAGCCTGAACTTGGGCTGGGCAAGTCAAAAAGAAGTGCCGTAAGTTTCCTCACATGCTACTGACATACAGATGCAGGGATTATTCCTTAAACGAGAAAAGGATACCAAGGGTGTGACCCAGACCAAATAACGGGTGCTACAACCCCATACTTACCCTTCTGCCAGTTCCCTCCCTCCACCCACCCCTCACCTCTGCCAAATACACTGCTTTAAGCATAGTAGGGCAACTAAGGAAAACCCCGTGGAAGGTGTGATCATCTATTGAGAATAATGAGTCCTGAGGTTGACCAAGTATTACAATGGGACAAGAGAAAATAAGTGGATTATGTTGAGAAAATGAGCACTGAGGAAAAGACAGCATCACAATACCTTTTTTGAGAGGATGAAGCTGTATACCAGTTTCCCTGAATTCTTATCCTCAGTCTTCCACTTCCCAGATGTGTGGTCTAAGGCCTATGACTTGACCACTCTTGTGCCTTACTTTTCTCACATGGAAAGTGGGGATAATATTAGTATTGTCCTCACTGAATTTTCATGAGTACTAAAAAGTTAAAGGAAGAAAGCATTTAGCACAGTGCCAGCACATAGTAAGTCCTCAATAAACGCTTGCTGAATGGAGACGTCTAGGCCGACAGGTTTCCCAGGTGGCTCAGGGATAAAGAATCTGCCTACAATGCAGGAGAACGAGGGGGCAGGGGGAAGAAATGGATTTGATCCCTGAGTCAGAAGATGCCCTGGAGAAGGAAATGGTAACTCACTCTAGTATTGTTGCCTGAGAAATCCCATGGACAAAATACCCTGGGAGACTAGAGTCCATGGGGTCTCAGAGAGTCGTGCACGACTGAGCACAGCAGCACCTGTAAGATACCTCTACTGACAACCACGAAATTAAACACACGGACCTAGGAGCACACAGCAGGGAAAGGGGCCTGCCGTGAGCAAGGGGGATGCAGGAGGCACCTTGCAGCATGAGTGAACACTCTTGCCTTATAAGGGCACAGATTCCCTCAGAATTTATAGATGATATGGGTAGTGCATTAATTCTCCAGGAATAGCGCCATTTTAGTTTCATTTTACCTGATCTTAAGTCCCCATGCCAGCAGATAAAGAACAGAATTCATAGGCAATATAGTGCATATTTTAAAAGGAAAACTTAAAGTAGAAAAAGTATATCTGCAAAGATATTATCTGTCACATCATTCACCAAAAAATTCAATAGGGGACTAATTAAAAAGTGATCATTCTGACACCCAGTTAACATCAGAAAATGCTTAGCTGTTATAAGATTAAAAAAGTAATAGACTACAGCATTATGCACACACCACAGTTCTGTAAAAATGTGTGTGTGTGCGTGTACACAAAAACTGACATGCAACAACACTCTGATAACAGTCTTGTATTAGGGCAAGTCTCAAATGGAATTTTGCCCTTCATTGGATACATGGCAACATCGGGAGATGTTTTCAGTTCTCAAAGTTCAGAGAATGCAAGAGGGATGCTTCCAAACACCCTAAAATATGCCACACAGCCCCACAAACAATAAATTATCCAGCCTCAAATGTCAATAGTGCAGAAAATGGGAAACCCTATATTAGGGAAATGGGATCCGAAATTCGATTCCACTCTACTTTTCACATTTTTGTTACACTGTTCCAAAATATAATTTTTTTTCAAATTTAAAACAACTATAACTACAAGAAAGCAACACAGAAACTCAATCATAACCACCAACACAGAAGGTTATTATATATATATGGGGGACATCTGTCTGGATGTTGGCATAGGGTCTGTTAAACAAATTCCTTTTAAATATTTCTTATATTTACTGCAAGCCACATCCACAAAGGATACACACAAATTACTTATAGAAGAAAATTTGGCCAAGTTTGCTCAACCGCTACTTGCAGTTGGAATGACTGATTCAACATCTAACAGGAAGTTGGCATTCTTTGCACTGTTGGGATAGCATTTGCTAAACATCAAAATATTTTTATCACTCCTTTGAGCAAGTAGTGCTTCATGAGTGTTATTGTCACCGAGATTGACAATATATGCTGCTATTTACACTGCATTTTAGGAAGAGATGGGAAGAAAGATTTTTCACAGAGAATTTTCTCCAGTATCTGCATCTCTGTGATGAAAAATGGAAGCAGAGAACTTCTACTTGTATAAATTCTCTTTAAAGACTACTCATTTTGTGAACAAAACTTCTTGTACTAACATTACCTGAGTAAAGGTTTCACAAAAGTAGGGATATATGTCTTGTTTGTAGGCATGAAAGGGAGAGCATCTAGATGCAAGCTGTTTACATATGTTCACCTTTTTCTTGGCTCATTTACATAAAAAAAGATTTTAAAATAAAAAATCCAAAGTACCCATTTAAATAGATTTATTGAAGCTATAAGGAAGGTCTAATCCCAATCAAATGTTTGAACTATATCATTTGACGAGGGAAAACTCAGGTGCTCTTACTTAATATCTAAAGCAACGAATAATTCAGTTTTTTTTCCTTCACTGATAACCATGGTCTTTGTAATCTCCTAGAAACTGCATACTGTCTGCCATACTGTAGAACTCATTGGATAATATGTGAATGAATGGACATTTATAAAATTATCCCATGTGCTAACCAGGGTTGTGTCAAATCTCCCGACAAGAAGTCTTATATGTTTCAGTTCCCTTTCTTAAGTTTCAAGTCATACATTCATTTACTCACCAAGACATATTACCCACCTCTAAGCTCGTATCACATGAGGCACATACCATTTCCATAATACTTATACTTGCTGATATATTTGTTTGTATACCTATGTCTTCCACTTAAGCATCAGCATTTCAAGGACAAGAACCAAGTCTTGACGCTTTGCCTGGAGGATAGGGAAAAGATGAGCCAGAAGACTTGCCTATGGTCACATAGTTCAAAAGTGGGCAAGCTAAGATTTGAACCGAGGACTTCTCACTCCAAACTGTTTTCTTTCTGTTTTATCAAACTACAGAGAAAACGGGAATAGAGGTAGAGTGTGGGAAGAGAAGTATATGAATTAAAACAAAACAAAAAGTTTTAGATGCAAAGCAAGGCAAGATGCAATCAGCAGGTGCTACTGACACTGAGAAACAGAAAAGTAAAATTGAAGAAACGGATAAGGACAATTAACAGGCACCTCAGAAATAGTTTCTAGAAAGTGAATTCATTCAATATTTATGGAAAATCAATGATGACCATTTCAGCCATTCTAAGTGAATTTCTTGCAGAGATGAACTGTGTCTTTTGTCCATTTCTGTATCTCTAATTTATAAGTTGTTGGAAGAATGAATGAGAGTACATTCCTGGGCTCACTGGAAGGGGTCTCAGTTCTATACTGCGACTTCAACAGGTAAGCCAGGTGATATAAATCCTACAGGGTGACAAACCTAGGGTGAAAGTCATTCAGTCGTGTCTGACTCTTTGCAACCCCATGGACTACACAGTCCATGGAATTCTCTAGGCCAGAATACTGGAGTGGATAGCTTCCTTTCGCCAGGGGATCTTCCCAACCCAGGGATCAAACCCAGGTCTCCCACATTGCAGGCGGGTTCTTTATGAGCTGAGCCACAAGGGAAGCCCAAGAATATTGGAATGGGTAGCCTATCCCCTCTCCAGTGGATCTTTCTGACCCAGGAATCGAACTGGGGTCTCCTGCACTGCAGGCAGATTCTTTACTAACTGAGCTATAAGGGAAGCCTATAATAATCAACAAATTTGTCAGACTGGAACATTAACCCAAACAAAAGAGACAAGAGATTCTGAGGCATATTTATTCTAATTGTGATGTCCCAAGTACAAAAAACTGGACACGTTTATCAGGATCATGCCATCTCATTGTAACGACATCTTGGATAGGCTCTGTGTAAGTGTGATATGATCATATTGCTCTTGTTAGGAGACACAACAGTAGAGTTATTAGAAAAAAAGATCCCCGAGTCGCACTCTCTGGGTTTTTAGTTCAGCTCTACCATTTCCTACTTGTATGACTTTGGTATCCTCATCTATAAAGCCAAATCAGCAATGGTGCTCCAGTTTTTAGTAGACTAAATGTGAGCCATGCAAAGTGGTTAGAACAGTATCCAGCACAATATATCTGTATATCTGCTTAATAAGTGTTTGCTGTAATTCTACTGTTGCTGTCATCACTGTTGTTTTAAAATGGTATATTAACATAATTCTTAAAGAATCATGAGCCTCTTTGGAATAACATGATATTTTAAAAATTACTGAAAGTAATAAAATTATCTATATTTGGATGAATTTACTACATTTGGAAACTTTTATTAGCTCAAAGTTAATGAGGAAAAGCCAGACAAATATAGATAGTGGTGACTAATAATGACAATGAGAGCAATAACAATTTTCCCTCTAAACTATAACTGTAGTGATTTTATATATGGGTATGTCTGCTATATCCTTAGATATACCAATAAATCAGTCTTCTTAATCATAAAAAATGGCTGCCAGTTTGTAGACAATATAACTTGAACATCTTACATTTGTAAAGAAGAGCTGCAAATCATTCACAAAAGATTGCAAATTTAGCAAATGAGCTCAGGCAGGGTAAACAATAGCTATAGTCTAAATCAGATTGGCTTTTTTCCCCAAAAGCCAACTCTGTATAGAAAGCCAGACACGAGCTGCAGCAGTCAAGTGGAAACCTGAAATTCCTATAGGTTTCTCTCTTTTTTTTTTTGGTGTCCTAGTGTTCAGATCTTCTTGCAAGATCCCACTGGGGAAATTGATACCTGATAAGAAAACAGGAGCTACATACAGGCAACAAAAATACTAGATTCCCCCTCCCAGACTGCCAGTGTCTATCAGTCTTATTTTTGTTGGGCCATCTGCCCTGACACTAAGCCAGTTTTTATTTCACTGTAAAGGATTCAGGATACACCTTTTAAAATCATACTGTGGATGGGATAGTTTGGTTACGATCAGTCACAATCACTAACAAAACTGTTCCCCATCATTGGCCCGGCCATCTGTGCTCCTAGTTCTCTCCACTCGTGGGCTTGGTTGAACAGATTTTGAACTGGCCAAGGTCACTGCACAAACAGCCTCCACAGATGGGGACAGTGTGAAAAACCTAATTGCAGCTGTGGACAAACACAAACAAGGACACACATGGGCGACCACACCCCTGTCTAGACTTAACGGCGGCTCAGTGTTATAGAATACAAATAACAAGGACACAGTTTCAAGGTAACTATCTCTCAGGGATAGTACAATTATTAAGGAACGCGACTGTTATGCGGTTTAAATTTCTCCACATTGACATTTAAATATCAACCTGAAAATGCCACTGGAAAAGTGGTACTTCCTATCATATATACATTTTCTAAAATTTCTTGAGAAAATAATGCCTTTCTTCAACAAAGAGATATGGCTTGAAATCAGTACAGCTCTACGACCCATGTGAAAGTCTCAAATCTGGACCCCACATAACACAGAAGACAATGAGTTAGTAAAAGAAATGCAATATACTCTTTCTGCATATTTATTTCAGCCTGTATCACGATTTCCTTTTCCCACTTCCTTTCCAAAACAAACCACTTTATTAGAAATGTTACTCATTTGTTGTTTTGACAATATGTAATTTGGTACTTGTACCTTCCATTCCACACTTCTGAGAAACTCAGCAAAGCAGAATCACCCCCTGAAATTGGTATCCTAGATTTTCCTTTTGAAATACATAAGGCCCCAGAGAATTGGATTCCCAATGTCTTTTCCAGATACTCAACATGTCTGGTCACTGAGGTTTAAAGCCAAACTGGGTGTGCATTACTTTTTTGAAAAGTTGTTAAATTTAAAATAAGTTATCAAGTCAGTGCTATTTCAAAAGACTGTTGATAAAAAAGAACATTTAACTGTAACCATACTGAACAGACAGTTGATTATAGAAAGACATGTCAGTGCACATATGGCAGCCGGGTAAATTATGCACATCTGGATTACTTTTGGCAAGAAACATAGCTAAGTGTCTAAAGCCAAGTTTAGCAATCTGTCACTAACAATATGTACATTTATTTTAAAATGTCAAAAGCTCAAAGTCATATTTTCTATTTCTTCATAAACTTTCCAGCTCTTCATAAGACAGCAAACAGGTGACAAAATACACTGCCCCAACTGCCAAAGTCTGTATAAATAAGGGGTAATTTTGAACTTCTCATCACATATACAAGAGGACTCAAATTCTGAAGCAAACTCATGTTTTGAGGGATATACTAAAATCCAAAGCTCAAGTAAGAGTGTTAATGTTTTACTTTAGAAGCTGGTTGAAAAATGCTTTCATATAAAAATATGGCTGGCCCCTACTTGGAGTGGTAAACAATGTCACGATCGGGGTAAAGCAAATGGAAAACGTCTGATGGTGTCTACTTATAAAAAGGAAAAGACCAATGACTCTGTGATCATCTCAGATTAAATTTTCCTTTTTCCTACTGCCAATTACTGACATCATTTAAACCCTAAAGAAATGTTTTCCTACTTTCAGTCCCCTTGATTAAAAGAAAAGCCAAGAGACATGAAGGTGGCTCAAACTAGCAGTAACAAGAAACTTTACAAGTGAAATGTGTATCAGGCAGGTGGGAATGCAGCAGTACCGGTAAGCACAGCACTGCTGTGCCGCTTGCTAGTTCTCTGAACATTCCAGGCTTCTTAACAGCCTCAGCAGGAATGCCAAGATATATCGGGGAGACTGGGTGGGGCCTCATCATCCCAGGTGTTGCCTTCCAGTCTCATTTGTGCTGGCAGCAGAGAAAAACCAGAGTGGAACTATTTTATTCATGGGATGATAGCAGGAATATTCACACACCATTGTCAGCCGCTTCTCTAGCTCACTAGGTTGGCAATTTTACTGTTGATTAGCATTTTTACTGTATGCCAGATCTGCATCATTAGGTTCTTAAATGGTTTGGGGGAAAAATCTTATGTCTCTAAATAATACAGCTTGGTATGTGAACTCTAGGTCCACTGCTGACAACCTGAGCCTGATCTACGCAGTGAGGAGGATGGTGCCTGCCTCTCACCGTGTGGTGGTGAGGATTCACCGCCTAACCCTTAATAAATATTCCAAAATGTTAGCTAAGATCATTATTATTCTTCTCCTCCTCCTGAAGGTGATGGACCAGGAATAATACAGCTCATAAACCACAAATTGCTAATAGAAAATGCTGTAAACTCAAGATAAAGCTTAAAAACAACTGAGAAGAGAGGAGAAGAATAAAGAAGGATTCAAATAAGAAAAGACATTTTGTGAACTTTTTAATTTGTACCTGCTTTTCTGCTTTTGTAAAGTTTGATGCATAAGAGTATTAAAATTTAGTGAGTTCAAATATCTTTCTTCAACCTGATGGATAAAAGACAAATTGCTATGTTGTTAAGAAAAGCACAAGTAAGTTTTCAGAGCTGTCAGTTTTCACCAATTCAAAGGGATTTTAATTAAATGATATTAGGGGTTCAGAGTAAATCCATTGCTTTCTTAATTTTGATCTTCTCTATTTGACTGCACAGCTTTATTTTAAAAGTATACCTGGTACAATAATGCTGAACTAAAAGTTATGTATAATTAGATAAAAGGTAAAAAGAATTTTTATTTTATATTGTCTCTCCACTTACTGAATTTCTATACAAAGTACATCATGAAAATGCTGGGACGGATGAATCACAAGCTGAGATCAAGATTGCCGGGAGAAATATCAACAATCTCAGATATGTAGATGATACCACACTAATGGCAGAAAGTGAAGAGGAACTAAAGAGCCTCTTGATGAAAGTGAAAGAAGAGAGTGAAACACCTGGCTTAAAACTCAACATTCAAAAAACTAAGATCATGGCATCCAGTCCCATCACATCAGGACAAATGAATGGGGAAAAAGTGGAAACAGTGACAGATTTTATTTTCTTGGGCTCCAAAATCACTGCAGATGGTAACTGCAGCCATGAAATTAAAAGATGCTTGTTCCTTGGATGGAAAGCTATGACAAACTTAGACCGCATATTAAAAAGCAGAGACATCACTTTGCCGACAGAGACCTAGATAGTCAAAGCTATGATTTTTTCCAGTAGTCATGTACGGATGTGACAGTTGGACCATAAAGAAAGCTGAGCATCGAAGAATTTCAAATTGTGGCATTGGAGAAGGCTCTGGAGAGTCCCTTGGACAGCAAGGAGATCAAACCAGTCAATCCTAAAGGAAATCAAAACCCTGAATGTTGGAAGGACTGATGCTGATGCTGAAGCTCCAATAATTTGGCCACCTGATGCGAAGAGCCGACTCCCTGGAAAAGACCCTGATGCTGGGAAAGACTGAGGGCAGTGGGAGAAGGGGGTGACAGAGGCTGAGAAGGTTGGATGGCATCACCAACTCAATGGACAGGAGTTTGAGCAAACTCCAGGAGACAGTAACAGACAGGGAAGTCTGGCGTGCTGCAGTTCATGGGGTTGCAAAAAGAGGACAGGACTCAGCACCTGAGCAACAACAACAAAAAGAATTTTCAATAAGTCCATATTCACCACCCAATGTCTCAATGACAGCAACCTTCACAAAGGAAGCATGTCTTTTTAGTCTCTTAGTCCTTTACATCTCCAAGGGTTTTATGTCTCTGCGGGATACAAAAGGTCTAAATATACATATTATTAGGTGGATCTGATAAGTTAAGTGGAATCCTAAGTACCAAAAGATTCTAAGCTCCAGTAAGTTGAAGAAAAACACGTTCAGAAAAACTGAAAAGCAGCCCCGACAGAATGAAACTCAGCACTGAATACAGAAGAGCAAGAAAAGTTATGGGTTACCATCCTACCATACTGCTTTTAAATCAGTTAAAGTCTCCTGAACCCAGATTAAGAGAATTTCTTATTTAGGCGGTAAAAGTCAATGTTCACCATCTCTGCCAAGTTAGGGAGAATACAAGGGTTTCTCTCAACCTTAAGATACTGCTATTGTCCCTTGTCAAACAAGGAACTTGAAGAGACTGATATGTTCTCCCTCAAATAGACATAAAGCTTTCTCATATGGAATTACATGAGATTTTGACTAATACTATTTTTTTCTTGATTCTTCTATACTGTGCATTTAAGATTTTAGTCACAAAACAGCCCAAACAAGAAAACAAATAGAAATCAGAGCAAGATAGTTTGGGTTAATAATATACATTTCCTTATAAATAAACTATATTTATGAAGAACTTAAAAGTCATAATTATATTTAACCTTGGTTGGGAAGATCCTATGGAGAAGGAAATGGCAACTCACTCCAGTACTCTTGCCTGGAAAATCCCATGGACCGAGGAACGTGGTAGGCTACAGTCCATGGGGTCGCAAACAGTCAGACACGACTGAGAGACTTCACTTTCACTTTCTAAATTATAAACTTAATGTCAGGCTAAAAACTTGAGTACCCTATAAAATGTAGTAAAATGAAGTTTATGGACTATGAAAGAATAGTCTCAAGATCTGGAATCAAGCAGCCTGGGTTTCTACACTGATTTTATAGTTTGTCTTTCAATATATTAGTTTTCTGATATCTATCCATAATAAATTACATATCTGCATAAGAGTATATGTATGGGTTGTGTATTATTTACACACACACACACCACAGGTTAGTATGAGATTAAATAAATAACTTACATAGTTCCTGACCAATCAGTTCAGTCGCTCAGTCATGTCCAACTCTTTGCGACCCCATGAACTGCAGCACGCCAGGCCTCCCTGTCCATCACCAACTCCCAGAGTTTACTCAAACTCATGTCCATCGAGTCGGTGATGCCATCCAGCCATCTTATCCTCTGTCGTCCCCTTCTCCTCCTGCCCCCAGTCTCTCCCACCATCAGTGTCTTTTCCAGTGAGTCAACTCCTAGCATGAGGTGGCCAAAGTATTGGAGTTTTGGCTTCAGATCAGTCCTTCCAATGAACACCCAGGACTGATCTCCTTTAGAATGGACTGGTTGGATCTCCTTGTAGTCCAAGGGACTCGCAAGAGTCTTCTCCAATACCACAGTTCAAAAGCATCAATTCTTCGGCGCTCAGCTTTCTTCACAGTCCAACTCTCACATCCATACATGACTACAAGATAAAACACAGCTTTAACTATCTAGATCTCTGTTGGCAAAGTGATGTCTCTCTTTTTAATATGCTGTCTTAAAGTGAACATTGCTCAGTCGTGTCCAACTCTTTGCCACCCTATGGACTATACAGTCCATGGAATTCTCTAGGCCAGAATACTGGAATGGGTAGCCTTTCCCTTTTCCAGGGAATCTTTCCAACCCCAGGATCAAACCCAAGTCTCCCACACTGCAGGCAGGTTCTTTTCCACCTGAGCCACAAGGGAAGCCCGAGAATACTGTAGTGGGCAGCCTATTCCTTCTCCAGCAGATCTTCCTCACCCAGGAATTGAAACAGGGATCTCCTGCACTGCAGGGAGATTCTTTACCAACTGAGTTATCAGGGAATACACTGTCTAGTTCTGTCATAGCTTTCCATCCAAGGAGCAAGCACCTTTTAATTTCATGGTTGAAGTAATCATCTGCAGTGATTTTGGAGCCCAAGAAAAGAAAATCCGTCACTGCTTCCACTTTTTCCCATCTATTTGCTATGAAGTAATAGGGTCGGATACCATGATCTTAGTTTTTTGAATGTTGAATTTTAGTCAGCTTTTTCACTCTCCTCTTCCACCTTGATCAAGAGGCTTTTTAATTCCTCTTCACTTTCTGCCATTAGAGTGGTATCATCTGCATATCTGAAATTTCCTTTAATACATATAATTGATATATATCAAAACTAAAGCCTTTGTGGTAAACTCTGAAACAGTGACAAAGAACACATGTAAACTATCTTAGAGAATGTGATCCTCACCATAGAATTAAACCACAATTTAAAAAAGAATCTTATAAAAATCATGTTCCCTAGGTCTATGCATTCCATTTTTAGTTGACATCTTTGTTAAAAGGTGCTAAGTTCTAATGGATCTTAGAGATATTGATACATAGCAGCAACACACAAAAGATGAAACTGAGTGAACTCATAATATTCATAGTGTTAATTGGGTTAAGAGTGGTCTTTTGTAACAGAGAAGGGAATGGCACCCCACTCCAGTACTCTTGGCCTGGAAAATCCCATGGATGGAGGAGCCTGGTAGGCTGCAGTCCATAGGGTAGCTAAGAGTCGGACATGACTGAGCGACTTCACTTTGACTTTTCACTTTCATGCATTGGAGAAGGAAATAGCAACCCACTCCAGTGTTCTTGCCTGGAGAATCCCAGGGATGGGGGAGCCTGGTGGGCTGCCATCTATGGGGTCTCACAGAGTTGGACACGACTGAAGTGACTTAGCAGCAGCAGGTCTTTTGTAAATCCTCCAGACTGTGCATAAAATATCTGTGGAGGCAGACATCACTGTTATTCCTTAAAAGGGTTCCTCTGCTCTTGAACAAGTCATCCACTGGACTACTAGCCAACCATTCAGTCAGTTCAGTACTTAGTCATGTCCAGCTCTTTGTGACCCCAAGGGCTGCAGCACACCAGACTTCCCTGTCAATCACCAAATCCTGGAGGTTGCTCAAACTCTTGTCCATTGAGTGGGTGATGCCATCCAATCATCTCATCCTCTGCCATCATTCTCCTCCTGCCTTTAATCTTTCCCAGCATCAGGGTGTTTTTCTAATGAGTCAGTGCTTCACATCAAGTGGCCAAATTATTAGAGCTTCAGCATCAATCCTTCCAATGAATATTCAGGACTGATTTCCTTTAGGATTGACTGGTTGGATCTCCTTGCAGTCCAAGGGACTCTCAAGAGTCTTCTCCAACACCACAGTTCAAAAGCATCAATTATTTGGCACTCAGCTTTCTTTATAGTCCAACTTTCACATCCATACATGACTATGGGAACAACCATAAATTTGACAAGATGGACCTTTTTTGGTAAAGTAATGTCTCTGCTTTTTAATATGCTGTCTAGGGTGTCATAGTGCTTCTTACAAGGAGCAAGCGTCTTTTAATTTCATCGCTGCAGTCACCATCTGCAGTGATTTGGAAGCCTAAGAAAATTAAGTCTCTCACTGTTTCCATTGTTTCCGCATCTATTTGCCATGAATTGATAGACCAGATGCCATGATCTTAGTTTTTTGAATACTGAGTTTTAAGCCAACTTTTTCACTCTCTTCTTTCACTTTCATCAAGAGGCTCTTTAGTTTCTCTTCACTTTCTGCCATAAGGGTGGTGTCACCTGCCTATCTGAGGTTATTGATATTTCTCCCAGCAATCTTGATTCCAGCTTGTGCTTCATCCAGGCCCGCTTTTCGCATGATGTACTCTGCATATGTTAAATAATCAAGGTGACAATATATAGCCTTGACGTACTCCTTTCCCAATTTGGAACCAGTCCATTGTTTCATGTCCAGTTCTAACTGTTGCTTCTTGACCTGCATACAGATTTCTCAAAAAACGTGGTAGGAATATCTTGAAAATAACACAGAAAACTTGAAAGAAGTGACATAAAATGCCAAAATAGAAATTCATCCTGTTGGACAGTTCATCAACCTTTTCAAGGGTTAGTCCCGGAAGACAGACTGGAGTGGTGACCGTCCACTCCACGGAAGCATTCCTTAGAAAAATGAACTCAGAAACTGAGTAAATGTAATGAATTCACAACAGAGATACCTGCCCTCCAAACAACAAAGCATAAAATATTTAATAGGTATGAAGGAATTTGTTGTTCCGTATCAGACATCACTGGGGAAAACTCACTGTTTTGAGGGGGAAAATGTCTGAACATTTTCATTAAATGCTCCAGTAATGTCTTGGGTCTGTAAAAAACAACTGATAAGACAGTGAGCCATGATAATGGATAAATAGCTTCAGACTTTTTCCCAACATTCTGTTTTAAAGCATAAACCTCAATCCAGGTGTGCTGTCTTTTGTTACTTGGGAACGATAGGAGGTTTTTACCTCAAAGTTTGCAGCAGCAGCAGCAAGGTGGGAGAGGGCTGAGTAGAGGGGTCAATCCTGACCTTAGATTTTTAACTGCATTTCAAAAGACATTTTACATTTGTGCCCATTTTGGCATATTCTGGAATCTAAGAGACCATCCCTTTCACAACATATATTAATAAAGCATTATAAGAAAAACAAGATGACAGTGTCTTCTTGAATTATGCTAATTTGATTACAATGAATCTCAATAAGCTCTGAATTAATTCTTTAAAACAACAAAATTTGTAGTATTTAAAGGGACTGACTGCCCACATAAGATTGCCTTGAATTTAATTTTATTTGTCCATTATGTATGATGCCATCTTAATGTTAATATGTCAAAAAAAAGAAAAGGCGAACACAGTGAGTTTTTCCTAATGACCAAATTGTTGAGTTTTTCTCTTGATGCTGAATCCAATTTTCTCCTAAGCATCAGATGTATCACAATTAATGAAAATTACTCAGAAAAGCTTTTGCTTTGAATATAATATAGTGCTACTCCACAGTGTGACGTGACTAACAGTAAAGATCAAAATACTTAAGCCAGACAGTAATATGGTTCCGCTCACCGTATGTATTAATAATTCACTGTCCAATGTAAGTAAAGAAACAACTTGAACTCATAAACATGGAAACCTTTAAGTCACCAAATGACATACACTTGAAGCTCAGTGACTCTCCTTCTGAATGAGTTTTATTTAAACTTTTATTTAGATGTATATAAGAAGGTATACTAGGCCTCCATAGTTTTAAAAGCACTCAGTTCAGTTTAGTTGCTCAGTCATGTCCAACTCTTTATGACCCCATGAACCGCAGCACGCCAGGCCTCCCTGTCCATCACCAACTCCTGGAGTTTCCCAAACTCATGTCCATTGAGTCATCTAACCATCTCATCCTCTGTTGTCCCCTTCTCCTGCCCTCAATCTTTCCCAGCATCAGGGTCTTTTCTAATGAGTCAGCTCTTCGCATCATGTGGCCAAAGTATTGGAGTTTCAGCTTCAACATCAGTCCTTCCAATGAACACCCAGGACTGATCTCTTTTAGAATGGTCTGGCTGTTCCTCCTTGCAGTCCAAGGGACTCTCAAGAGTCTTCACCACCACCACAGTTCAAAAGCATCAATTCTTCGGCACTCAGCTTTCTTTATAGTCCAACTCTCACATCCACACATGACTACTGAAAAAACCATAGCCTTGGCAAGATGGACCTTTGT
Organism: Bubalus bubalis; assembly: GCF_019923935.1. Classification (NCBI taxonomy): domain Eukaryota; kingdom Metazoa; phylum Chordata; class Mammalia; order Artiodactyla; family Bovidae; genus Bubalus; species Bubalus bubalis. The sequence goes on along the minus strand of NC_059175.1, from coordinate 24,935,484 downwards.
TGACAAAGTAATGTCTCTGCTTTTTAATAGCACTGGCCCACTGCAAATATTCAGCCCTTTTCCTATCACTTCCTGAAAAGATGAAATAAGACCGAAGTTCCCTCCAAAATTACCGACCTTCCTAACACTAAGTTACAATGACTATTCTCATAAAGAAAGACTGATGCACATTTTCTAAATTACACAAGTAGAATGAGCATCATTTCCAACTACCAAAAATGCTTTAGTGAATATATTATATCATAAAGAAAAATTATTACATATAAGCTAACTCACTATCAGAGTGAACCCAACACCATGAAAATCAGTGTAACCATTTAAAATTTTTATTATGATTAAGTGCTATTGTAAAGTATCACTAAACTAAAGTGACAAAGGAGTGATATTATTTTTAAGTGGATTGCTAGCAATCCCTTATTTAATGCAAAGAATTCAGTAGTTTTAGATTTCATTAAAATATCAAATTTAGTACCTAGAAAGGAAATGATATTTAAAATTGAATAGCAAGTAATATTTCAAAATTTTTTAATCTTAAATTATACTTTATATAAACATGTAAAATGATCAGGAAAAAGTCAGATGCTGGAATATTCGAGTAAGGATTAATGCTTATATTTTAGAATTATTTTTAGTTCCTGAAAATAAGTTGGCTTTTTGTCATCTCATCACTTCACTATGATTTCATTGAATAATTATGCATTGAAGTTCTTTACTCAAAGCATCCATTGTTGAACAGAACCAAAACCATCCAACCCAATAACCACAGAATAAAGAACTGAAAGAAAATGAATGTAACCATGAATCTTAAAAGAGAACCAAGCAACAGGAAAATAGGTCCCACATTAAGTGCTAATGCAGAATTCCTCTGCCTGAAAATTATCCTTTTCAGGCAAACCTACACAATAACTTGCAAACCTACATAATATCAACACTTTCTGAAACTCATTTCGAATAACCCCTCCTTTTATTTTTTAAATGTAATAAAATTAAGAAATGTTGATGAGGGAAGAAACAAATGTAAAAAAATCCCCCTTTCTAAATGAAGTAGGTAGACAGACAGATAATCTGTAGGAAATTGGGCAAAGGGTATAGGATAGTGATCCGAAATGTGTACAATTCAAAATAAAATGAATTTTAAAATGTCTGTTTATTTAATTCTTTAAGAAACAACCTTCTCTGAGCATTTTCTATGAACAAGGTCCTGTATTAGTTCCTTGAATAACAAAGTATTTCTAGGAAGGTGTCATCATTTTCAATAAAACAAAATCAAGAAATTCTACACTTGAGACAGGTTTAGGTACTCTCTACAACTAGAATATTCCTGAAGATGTGAAGCATTTAGATATTTCACCAAAGCGAGGTGGAGAGTTGAGGAGAGATGTGAAAGTCGTCGTTGCCAAGCAGAGAATTCACTCGGTGCTGCTGGGTGCACAGGGCACCGGACTTAGTTACTTACTCAAGCTTTTCATTTTTATGTGTGACTCTTCAAATTTGCCTTGGAAGGTGGACAATTTCAGCCTTTCAATGATTTTTTTAAGTAGGCATTTAGATAGGACTATAAAATCATTTTTGCTTGAATCATGTCCTTACCAACCCCAATGAAAAAAAGAGGCCTGAAGTTTTGTACTTTTTTTCCTTAACATCACTTGAAATAATCATGGAAACATGTTAAAACCAAGTACTTAAACATTAATTTCAAATAAATATTCATGTTCAAAATTCATAAAATATAAATATCAAAGAGGGAGTGAAAAGAGAATCCTGAGAAGTTTATTCACTAGAGCAAATTCGGCTCAGTGCTACAGAAGCACCATATCCTTTAAATGTCACAAAGGAGCAAAGGAGATGAAACAAATATCACTGGCTGGAAGAGGATGGAGACCTGAACGTTTTCCATTTTCAAGACTGTAAGCTGCTTAGTCTGTTTGAACTGCCATGACAAAACACCGCAGTGACTTGGTGGCTTAAACAACAGAAATTTATTTCTCACAGTTCTGGAGGCTAGAAAAGTCCAAAAATCAAGGTACCACTGTGGTTAGTTTCTGGTGAAGGCTTTCTTCCTGGCTTCCAAACGGCTACCTTCTTGCTGTACCCTTGCAGGGGTGTAGGGAGTGGCGAGGTCTCTCTTCCTCTTCCTCAAAGGCCACCTATTCCACTGGATTAGGAGACCTCACCCTTATGACCTCCTTCAAAATTAATTATCTCCTAAAATAAAGTCACACTATGGGTTAGGGCTTCAGCATATGTATTTTGAGGGGACATAATTCAGTGCATAGCTTAAAGAAGATTTACATCCTATGTCATTCATGAAAGTGTACTATTATATAAAGTTTATGTGTGTTTAGTTACTGGTTCTTTTGTGATTTCTACCTAGCCTTAGTTTGAAAATTTTAAACTAAATTTAAAAAGCAATTAAAAGTATTTAGTCTATTTGAAAGAATTGCTTCTTGTGTATTCCACTAATGAGTCAGAATGGGATTGTATAACAAACATATTCAACTTATGAAAGAACTGAAACAGTCCCTGACAACCATTCCCTTGATGCATTTATTATGTTCTACAGAAGGAAGACGTGGGTCCCCCTCAACCAGTCCTAACTTTTCAGGGCTTCTCATGGTGTGAACATCTCCACCCCAATGTGTGCTTCTAATCTTAAAGTTGAGTATTTCTTATTCAACTTGACTCTTGAATGCCAATCAACTACTGCATCTTCTGTATAATGGAAGAAACAGGAAAATGCTCCACTATTGGGTACAAAACTATTGCATTAAAATCCTAAAACACTTTCAAAGGCAATGTTCAGGCTTTATGATTTTTCCTTATAGGCTGACTTGAGAAATTACCACAAGATGATAAGCAATAATGCTAAGCTGTATCTATTTGAAACTCACAAATACATACACATGTATGTATGATAGACATGCATATTGGAAAGGAAAAACAGTCTGATAAAAATTTTTGCATCATTATAAAAAGAAAATCATCTCTTTTCACTGCAGTAGCTGCTCCAAGTTGAATTTATTCTGTCTGCCCTTGATACACTAAAGACACATCAACTACTCAACTACTCTCAGCTGAGACAGGAAGAGGGCACCCCACCCTTATACCAATGATGCTGTTTTTCTCCTTTTGGTCTCAGAGACTACATGGCTCTTGTACCTTTCAAGTGCAGAGAAGGGAGCCGAGGCTTCAGTTGCTGCCTAGTTCTTCCTTCTGAAGCCCATTATTTAGAGAGGAAAAAATATCATGTGCAAATCTCATCAAACCTTTTCATTAAATAGGATCTTAAAGAAACAGAAGTTGCTGAAGAATTGTACATGTTAAAAGATCCAGATTGCAAGGAATTCTGCCATTTTATTTCTGACTTTGGATGAGTGGCTATCTTTCTTAAAAACATGGGAAAACTTTAAGACGTTGATGAAGACCTATATACCTCCATATTTGAGGGTGAAAATACCTAAGGGAAACATAAAGGAGATTATGTAAGCAAATGGGCTATGTCTAGAAGTTAGAAATTCACACAGTGCATTTCTTTTCCCCAGTAGTTATATCTGACAATGGGACTTGATTTATCGGGGAAGAAATAACCATGCTGTCTTTCTACTGTCAAGGGAACAAATCAAAGTACTACAGTTCAAGAACAATGCCTTCCAATTTAAAAAGAGGAAGAAAGGACAGAGAAAGGTTCATGAGCTCTGCTGGGTGTTTGCGTAGCAAATCCATAGTGCCACTGTGGCCACTTTAATAACTGAGACTCATGGAACAAGAGAGAAGTCCTAAGCAATAGGAAGAGAGTCATTGGTACACTTTAATTTTAAATGATTTTCTTAAATATTCCATGCTATGAGGACTGAGTACTCTACTCATTCGACTAACTTACAGTAGGAGTGGTTGTGCAAGAATTAAATGTGCTTTGGATGGATACTGATAATGAAATGAATTTGGATATATTTACATGTGACACATATTGCTACTTCCAGTCAAAAGTTTTTCATGAGAAAGTATCTTGGGAAACTATCATTTCTCCTTATTTAGAAGCTTTTAAAAATGTATTCATTCTATTAATAGGTATATGGTAAACACTGGATATTCGGGTGGCCAAATTTACAGCTCATAAGCTTCCTGAAGTAAATCATTGATTAGAATGTTAACAATGACCACAATCATATAGAACTATGAGTTCTTCAAAACAGTTAACAATTATTTGAACTGTTTAATAGGGGAGTTTTTTGTTTGTTTTTCTGTTTTAAAGGGCAACAATACTTCAGACAAGGCTTATCATTCTAATCAGTCATTCATCGGAATAAGGTGGGCGTTGTGGGAATTAATCATACAGACAACAAGAGGATTGAGTGATCAATGTGGGGTAGTAATCCCCACACTGCTAGTGTTTATCCTGTAACCAAAGTGCTATGGGAACCAAGAGGCTGAGCCTCTAGTTTTTGGGAGGAGTTACACAGCTCCTCCTGGGAATCAGGAAGCCTTTCAGGAGGACCACTGGAAATGGGCCAGGCCAGGAGTGAAGGGCACTGGAGACTTTGGAATGCTCTTGCACCTCAGTGAGTGAGCCTGGCACTCTCAAGTTTATGTGACCAAACCCACAAGTGTTTTCTGAGGCCTCTAAGGACATCATAACGCTCAGAATGGGAGCTGATTCTCAAGCCACAGATGGCTGCTGATACAAAGGCTGGGTGGGGTAAGACTATTCTTGGGCTCATCTAATCTTAGAGATCTGGACACTCCCACAGGGGTGGAGGAATAGGATAGTTTTGGGGCCACTGCAGTGGTGTTGACTTTCTTTGGAAAAGATCCAGAGGCTGTAACTTAAAGTGATCTATTTAAATTTACCTTTTTTTTTTTTTGAGGGAAAAAGTGCAGGAGAAAGAACAAGCTCTGTGTCCACCCTTCCATCTCACCACCATCCTCACCCCCATCATTTTTGTAGGAACTCTGCATGCACAGAGTTGGGGGGAGCCCTGACACTGTCATTTCCCCTCCAGAGCTAGATGTGCCTGTGGCATTCCTGCGCTGTAAGCTGATGGGGGAGGACTGAGTGCTCTCTGGAGGACAAAGTGGTAATGCTCAGAAATTTTGCAAACACATGAAGACAACATTGCCTACCTGCCAAGGGTGTGGCACCATGCTCTGGCTAAGAGGACTGCAACTGATTTCACTCATCCAGGCAAATTTTTAGGGTGTAAAGGGAGTTGAAAAACATCATCTTGGAAGCTGCTAAAGGGATAAACATGATTTGAAAATGATTGGGTGGGAGAGGTCATATTTATGAATCCTTAGTGAGGCGGTTTTATGGTTCAGATATTATTGCTTTGGCTAATGTCTGAGTGTATGTATACACAGATTTTAATAAAAAACAACCATGAAATTTGAGAAACCATTTCACTGAAATATAGAACAAATACATCTCGGATACTACACTCTGGGAAAGGCTGAATTCATTCACTTTGGGTGAAATGACACTACACTTCTACCTTGTCTACTAACTACAGAATATGGAAACAGCAAAGAATAATGGACTGTCTTAACCCCTGATCTTCAGAGTGTTCAGTAAACTATCAGGGATTAAAATAAATCACGGAATAATCTTTGATTTTACTTAATAATATGTAACTAGTCTCACAGTTCAATTTACCATATCTATTGTTACATTAGTTTACTTCTACTGATCTCATTTCTTTTTCCTTTGGTATAGTTTAGAGCAAGGCTATTTGAAGTATAATCTGAAAATCAGACCAGGCCACAGATGTAATAAGTACAGAAACAGAGAATAAGAACTGAGAAGATGTTTGACAGCATTTGACATGGCTGTGATTTCCGAATATGTGATCAGTGGTCTCATCTCACAGAACATATAGATAAAGAGTATTGGTCAGTGTTGGGTTGGGGATGAGGTGGTGGGAATAAGTCCTTTATCACAAAGAATTTGATTAGCATTGGTATAAAATATCTGGCATCTGCATATAAAACATTTTAAAATTTGCTTCAGCTACTCATGTGTAAATCGCAGCAAAAGTTATTAGACCAACATTTTCTAAGTTGCACTCTTAAATACAGACATCTTTGGCCTTTCTAACATTTTCTACTGCTATTTTCTCTGTAAGATTTTCACTAGGCAGGCTTATAAATTTAACACCCTGAGTACTCACCCTTTATAGTACTCAACTCTGAGTAGCCTCGGGCTCTGGTTATCACACGTAGACTTTTTCATCTGGACACTTCAGACTAATCTAGGTCAGGTCTGATGTATACGTAGACGTATTATCACTTTGGAATTTATAGGCTTTAAACAAAATCTCCTCTATGACTCTTTAGTCCTCAAATTCTGTAAATGCAAATAGCCTCACCCTACTTATAAGGGCTTTAGAGAGATGTTTCATAACCTGAGACAAGCCTTCCTTCAAGATGTACAAGAAATGAAGGGGTTAGTAAATAAGTGTAATTCATGCATATGTATTTTGCAGTGGCTTAAATGTGCATTCATCAAATGTAAATCTTATCAGTCTTTCAGGTAAAGAGATTTCTTGAAGTGATGATTGTTCACCGTGACTGCAGTGTATTTTATGACCTCTCCAGACAGGATGGGGAATCCATGAATATTACTGCTCCCCACCTATCCTAACACTTCATGAACCATGCGTGTCAAATGGTCATAAAAATTTACACTAGCCCACGAAAGCAGGAATAAGAAGAAATCAAAATGAATTAAGCAAAAATAAGGCCTAATGATAAGTACTATGAATTGGGCCTTCATTTTTCTTTGATTTTGGTTCTCACAAAGATGAGAATCAAGTTCGTATAGGCAGGTGACTTAATAATTTGAAAAGAGGACAAAACATGAAGATATAAAGGAGAGACAAGAAATTTACAAATGCAAAGTCTAAATGCAAAAAATTTACAAATGCAAACTCTAAAACCAGTTGTAGAGCCAAATAATTTTTATAGTTTCACTGACCTTTTTCAAATTTTCCTCAAGCGTGGATGAATATATTATTTTTGTTTTAAAATTGAGTAGGCAGAAGAAAGTTGTCTGAGGGTAACCTAGATGGTACTACTCACAACTTGAGGCTATAGCTCATAGTTTTCAAACAAAACCATGATATTTCAAAACTTTACGAGTCTGTAGTCCCAGATCTCCTTAAGAGCAAAAACCAAAACCGTGTTATGGTTGGAGTCCTTGATTTCTCTACTTTCAGGAAGCAGCACCTCTGGTTTGGACAGCTACAAGGAACGGCAGAGATACTAGGGCACAACTGCATTTACCACAAATATTCCAGTCTGCTAAAATTTAAACATGTGACTCGTTTCTGTTGGCATTTACCATGTTTACAAAGCCAACAATGGAGGAAGCCAGAAATGCTGTTACCACACCTACAGCTGTCAGGAACAACACTAAATGGCTCCAAATGTTAGTAAGTATAATCGTAATACTGTATTTTGTATATTAGCTGATTGACTGTACAGCTACAGAAACGTGATGCATCCTGGACACCAGCGATTAAAATGTTCATGTTAATGTGGCAGATATGTTGCCAACTAACACAGCTCTTTCCAAAAGCATGTGGAAAGATAATAAAGAATGAGACTAGGCCAACAGAGCAAAACACAAAAAGACCAAGGGAAGAAAAAACAACTCATTCTAAAAGTGAGGAGTTATCAGAAGGATATGAGTAAATTAAGGCAAAAAGAATGGGAAGGCAGCAGCACTGACTGAAGAGGTCTTACAGGATTGTCCAAACTGGGGTAGGTACACATGTGATGAAAATGACAGAAAGTGCAAAGAACTGTGAAAGAAGAACCTGTAGGACTATGTCAAGTAAAAACAAAGAAATGTGTACAAGTAGAACTCTGAAAGAATATAATAAAAAAGAAACTATTTTGGCCACTGAAAAGTTAAGTTTCTCCCTGTCTTGGACCCATTACTCAGTAAAATGATTTTCTCAGCCTGTTCAGAGGTAGAGTAACTTTCTTGAAACCACTGAGGCAAAAATCATTCCCAATGAGATAAAAATGAGAATCTTAATTACTTGATGTTCAAGGACAGCAGTGCACCAATCTCACTGAATTTTAAACTTCCCAGTAGACAGTTCAAAGCTTTCTGAGGGCAAGTATGATTAGTCATTTACACAGGACCCAAATGGAGTCCTATTCATATTATCGGTCCCTTATGATGGTTTGCTTAATCAAATCATTCTTAATTAACCTCTTTTCCAATCAGCCTTGAAAATCAAATAGTTTATTAAGGTGGGGGGGGAGTCCAAATATTTATGAAGCTTATTTTATAGCAGCAAATTCAGGATCAGACTAATGACATAAAAACTAAGCAGCAGCAAAATACTGGCTGGGAACAGAGTGGATCCTAAGAGTGGTTTTGTCAGACAAATGCAATCTCCCTAAGCAGTAGTGACTCCACATGAATGATGACTTGAAACCAGTGTTCAAATCTCAAAAAGCAGGTATGTAATTTGGTAAACCAAAGCAATGCTATTCAGGGTCATAAAAGATCAATAGCCATTCTTCTAGCTTCAGCCCCAGAATCCCTACAGGAAGCTGGCTCAGTCCACTGCAGCCCATAGTAGTTTTTGCCAGAAGAACTGAAAGCCCCATTAATGTGGCAAATAATTACAACATACCCTTCTGGCATCTATTAACTTTTCTTTAATCATGTTTTTTGTCTCTTCAATTAGACTGTAAGTCAATTAACAGCAGAGAACTTCTGACATTTCTTCTGTGGCCATCACACCTAACTATGCAAGTGTGATTAAATATTAGATAATAAATTTAGGTAATTTACCATATTAGTAGGTTACTATTAATAGGGAAAAATCATATAACTCTCCCAATAATTATTTTAAAAGCACTTGATAAATTCCTACGTCTATTCATTATAAAATCTATTTCACAATAGAAAAGGACAGCTTTTACAAGAATGTTCTTCATCTTCTACTGGATTAAAGTCATTTTTCTAAATAAATACATAAATAAATAAAATAAATAGTCTGTAGCAAACATTATAGTTAAAGAAGAAATGTTTCAAAGCCACTCCTTTATAAGTCAGAAGGAGAGGAGAACACTTGCTGTCACCAATTCTATTCAAAATTGTCCTGAAGCCCCAAGTCGGTGCAGGAAGATAAGAAAAGGGAATAGAAATAACACAGAGATAGGAAGAAACAAACTGTTATTTACTGATGAAATTAATGCACACAGAAAAATCACAGAATATACAGATAAATCATAAAGATGAAAGTCTAGCAAGTTTGCTGGCTACAAAAATATATAAATGTAAATTTCTTGTATTTAACAGCAACAATCAGAAAATGTCAAATTATGCACAAAGACTGGCAAAATATAAAAAGCAAGATAATTCCACATATTGACAGGGATATGAACAAAAGGTATTTTTATCTACTCTGGAAAATGTCTTGGTAGTACCTAATAAGGTTGAATATGCAGGTACTTCAAAATCCTTACATTCTTTAGGTATATACTATTATGAAATGTTTGTATGTATAAATCCCAAACACTGAGAAATGTTCACACAGTTTTTTTCAATATCCAAACAATGTAAACAACAATGGAAAATATCCATCAAGAGTAGAGTGGATAAACAGTGATATACTCACATGATAGAATATTATATAGCAATGAAAAGGAATGAATAATAGCCACAGTGATAAACATGGATGCATCGCAAAAAATGTAATCACGAACCAGCAGAGACTCACAGAACATGTTTCACAGTATGAGTTCTTAACTTACATAAAGGTCAAAATAGGCACATCACTATGTAATACAGAGGTGATAGAAGCAAGGGAATAGGCAACACAAAATTCAAGACAGTGATTGTTTCTGGATGGGGAGGTAGTGGGACATGCAAATAAAGGGCACAGAGATGAATAAGGTGTTATTCTATAATGCGGATGCAGGGATACTAGCATTGGTTATACTATTCTTTAAACCACAAGCATGGTCCTACATGTTTTTCACATTTTTAATATAGTATTTCACAATAAGTGAAGGAAGGAAAAAAGAAGAAAGAATGGGAGGAAGGACAGAAGGAAGGATAAAGAGTGGAAAAAAGGAGGAAACAGGAGGCCAATTAGAAAATCTTTAAAATGATGAGATAAAAATAAGTGTGCCATGGTACCCTCCTTGCATGAGCTATAAGGCTGCAAGACATCTTTGTAACACAACTGCAAGGGGCTATAACAAGATGGGACATTTAGACTCCCTTTACTAAAATTGATGAGTCATTTGTCATAATGCAGATGGTTTATGGCTGAAAGGCAAAATTGAAAACATTTGGGTTTTTTCTTATTTGAAAAACAAGTTTCACTAAATTAAATTTCCTCTAAAATTTTTAAGTACTAGGTTGGAAATCAAAGGAATCCACTTTCACATTTTTTCAATTATTTATAATAAAACAAGGAAATGTATCAGACCACAGAAAATTTTTCTTCCACACTTAAATCTGGAAGATACTACTTTCTCTGTGTGACCATTTACCATAAATAGATTTAAATCCAGATTGTGCTATTGAGAGGTGAAAAAGCCAGTTAAAGTGTCAACACTCCCAACACCAGCCAAATAACCTTTTGGCAATGGCTAATACAAATGTTTTCATAACTTATGTTTTTTAAGGTCACTATTCAAATTCCATACTTCTACATCTCTGTTTTAGAGACTGTCTTAAGCTTTAGAGGGCTAAAGACTGTTCCTCAAACATCAGTTTAGTAGAGAAATTTTAACTTTGGAAATCTCCTAGAAGGCTAGAGAACTCTGCTCACATCCACACCCACGGTGAGAGAAGGTGGAACAATGGGAGGATGAGGAAAGCTGAGATCCAGAGACTGTCTGCAGAGCATCTGTTCTAGCAGCCCAGTCGTGGGCCTTCTCCTGGACCAGTAAAACTCCATCTGGTGCAGGAAGATAACTGTTCCCCAGGTGGTGTGTCCACCTGTCAACTGACAGTTGGGCATGTGCCATTGAGAAGGGCAGACACAATTTGGCACAGGCTTTTGGAGCATTTCTTACAACTTAATGGCTAAGCTAGACTTGAGATAAAGAGATGAGGGAACAGAAAAAAGGAAATGTGATGGGCACTGCTGGACCCAAGCATCAGCTAGGGAATCTGGGTCACGCCTAGAACAGGCGTCTGATGGGGTATGTCATGCGGGGCGGAGCGCCACAGGGAACAGTGCCAGCCTCTGCCTTTCTGGGCTTGCCAGCCCTTGGCAGGGATACTGGAAAACGAGACATCCTAAGTCAGACACATTTCCGCACATTCCTCTCCCTCCCCTGCCTCCAGCTACTTACGTGTGGCTAATGGACACAGTAGAGAAACTTTTTTTTTTAAGTGGCAGTGGAATATGGAATCTATGCATGTATATCCCAGAACTTTTAGGGCTAAAACTGATACGAGAGTCATCTCCTTGTGAAGCTTCATGCTACATACTTATTCCAAGTGATGCCCTAAACCTATTTGGAATTCTTTTGGTATTTATCTCTAGAAGTCTTTGCATATTCTTGTGAATACCATCAGCAATGAAGATGTTTAGTTCTAAAGAGTAAATTTTTCCTAGACCATGTGAGCAGGTGCTCAACACATACATACTGAATAAAAGAACAAATTGGTCGATGAAACACACATTCATAGAACTTAGACAAAATCATGATTACATAGGTGACCAAGAAGAGAAAAAAAATTTTTTTAAGCAAAACATATATAAAGGTTTTCTTGGATGGCTCATATGCCAGAAGGCAGAAGACCAATTCAATGGAGTTGGCACTGCTGAAATAACAGAGCCTCTTATGGTAATCCTGGATGTAGAGAGTATCAACCTCTTTATCTCTGCATTACTCCTTACAGGGAAGGTCCTTAAGGCACCAGGCCTCAGCAGGCTTTCCTCTCCCTTACTAGGTTGGCTTCCAGAGATATCTTTGACCAGGTCTCAGACATAACACTAATACAGATGATCTTTAAATTGATCTTTATCTGTTAAGTCTTATAATAACATGAATATTGAAATCTATTTTAAATAGGAAAATACAATCCAAATTATACAATTTCATTTGTTATCACTTTTTCCTGTAACACAATACATCATAAAATTTAAAAGTCTGTGCTTAGAAGGGAACAGTGTTCATACACACTGCAGTATATATATTTTTGAAGGTCTTATTGCTTCATAATCACACCCCATACACATACATATTTATATGATACAGGCATATAAAGAAAGTATTCATAAACGGTGATGGACAAACACAAAGCCATGCTTTGATGTTAAAGATGCAGCCCTTTAGTGCTGAAAAGGACATGTAATTGAATTCTTGGTAATCACTGAGAATAGTGTCTATTGTTGAACGTGCAACGCTCATAGGAGTCTGGTCTAGGGAATTTGCTCCATTCTAAGGTGAATTCTTCAGAGCTCAACTCAAACATGAAAGACATTCTGACACTGAGCCAAATGCCTGGGTCAGAGTATTCTTTAGATTAAGACTAAACCAGTATCCCAAACCCTGTCTGACATGAACTGAAAATACTTGGGCAGCATTTGCCCCAAGTGGAGACTGCTGCAGGGTCCCCGTGGCTCTCCCTCTAAGCACTTTAGGGCACACATTCAGCAACTCTGTATTTTTTAAAAACTTTTAATTTTATATAGAAATATAGCTGATTAACAATGCTGTGATAGTTCCAGGTGCATAACAAAACAACTCAGCCATACATATACATGTATATATTCTCCCCTAAACTCCCCTTCCATCCAGGCTGCCTCATGACATTGAGCAAAGTTCCCTGTCCTATACAGTATGTCCTTGTTGGTTATCCATTTTAAATTAAGCAGTGTGTACATGTCGATTCCAAACTGTTCTCTTAACTCTGTATTTGATGGCTATCTTTTCCTAATAAAGAGCTAGGATTTACTGTAGGGGATGTTCTGATTCTCATGATCCAAAGGCCCAAAGTGTGTGTGTGTGAAGGTCTCTAGTACAATATGCTTCCTACACATCCTTTCCCCATTAAAAGATGGATTTGAATGAACTCCTGATGGTCCAGTAGTTTAGGACTCTGCACTTCCACTGCTGGGCGCCTGGGCTCAATTCCTGTTCAAGGAACTAAGATCCAAACAAGCTGTGCAGTGCAACCAAAAAAACATTTTTTTAAATTAATTAACTAAAATAAAGATTGATTTGGGTTATCAAACCTCTTCTGAAATAGGTAAGTGATTTCTGGAAACCTACAAAAATGACTTAGTCTTTTCTCTAAAGTATCAATATTACATAGTAAGTGACTTCTCTATTGGAGAAGAGTTGAGATATACCTTGATGAAAATCAAGAGTCTGCTATAAAAGACAGATTATTTTAAATAAGAACTTAACATGGACACACACACACATACGTATGTGTATATATATGTTTTTTTAAAAATCTGCATTCTTAAGCACAGATGTGTTTTCAGTGTGGTCTTAGAGTGAAAGTTTCTGTACACGATTGAGTCTGTGAAACAGATGAAAGGCATTTCAGATGATTACCCCAGGGACACAATGCGTCTCAGGTTTGGTGCATATATGCCATACAAGGCAAGTGGATACTTTTTTGACATTTACCACCTGCCTTAGCAAATGTCATACCAGTTAATGTTCACCAAATTTCTGAGTTCTACCATGACTGGTCCTAGGAGGTTTTTATTCAAAGTTCTTTAATAAATGCTACATTTCTCCAATACATTAAACATACTTCCATTTCTTCAAGGGTAGAGAAGAAAAAAGGAACAATTCTACTCAATAAATTTTGTCAGCAATATCTGAATTATGTTTTAACATGACAATATTAAATATTTTTAGTTCAGGAATAAAACATGGAAATTCTCAGCAAATAAAATAACATTAACAAACAAGCAAACAAAAAAAGGTACCAGGCACATAATTCAGATAGGTATTTTAAATAATGATTCCCATTTTCTCTTAAATATCCCATTTAAGTTTTTCAAGTATTTTTAGGGATGCTGCATTATAATAATTTTTTTCCATTATCTAAATCTTTCATTTTACCTATCTCTAAAAGTGAATTACTGCCACCACACCATAAAGAAAAACAGCTTTGAAAACTGCCCAGTTGGAACACTATACAATGGCAGGGACTTGGTCCATATATTGAACACTACACAGCTTAATCCATTATAGGCACTGTATAAATGTGTTAATCTGCCAACATTTACTGAGTATCTACTATGTTTGAAGGAGGTGCTCTAGGCACCTACAGATACATCAGTAATCAAAACAGAGATCTCTTTTCCCAGTAAATATTTGCTGACTCACTAAAAGGTAGCTCAGCAAGTTTCTTAACAAGAACATCAACGATTTCTGAAATAGAGACACAGTGCAATATCATTCAGAGAAGATAACAGTGGTATAAAATTAAAACTCAGAATTATTTTGATAGCTAAGAAGTATTCTCTAATGTGTTGTATCCTTTAGTAGGTCACAGCACTTTACAAGATACAGAGAATCTAGGAATCGATTGCCACTTTGAGGTCAGATGAATTGATCTAAATCCAAGCCTGTCTTTTCTCCATCACATGTCACCTGGGTGATAGAAGTCAACAAAAAAGGGAGGGGCATTCCCAGGGAGGGGCCTTCCCAGTGGCTCAGTGGCAAAGAATCCACCTGCAATGCAGGAAACATAGGAGGCACACATTCTATCCCTGGGTTGGGAAGGTCCCCTGGAGGAGGAGATGGCAAACCCACTCCAGTATTCTTGCCTGGAGAATGCCATGGACAGAGAAGCTTGGTGGGCTACGGTTCATAGGGTCGCAAAGAGCTGGACATGACTGAAGGGACTGAGCATGCATGCACGGACCAAAAAAGGGAACAGCTAATGCAAAGGTACCTTTTAACTCTGGGATTATTATTTCTTATCTAAGTGTATAAGGGTCACATTAAGAAAATGTATTGCTCTCTTTAGAATGGTTAACAATTCCCAAAATATACTGTTTTTGTATTTCCATTACCTTTTTTTGATCTTCTCTTCTCCTTCTTGTCTCTCACTTATAAAACTGAGGAATACAAATACTGAATGAATGGAGCCAGAGGTGGGTTAAAGCCAGGAAAGCTTAAGGATGAGGTTCGGTGTTCACAAAAATTGCTTTCAGTGTCATTCTTTCTCTAATGACATCTGGACAGTAAGCTAAGCCCAAATCAGCAGACTTCCTTTTGTAAGTATAGAATACAACAGTCACTCCATTTCACAAATATATAAATATATATTTGGTTTAGTTTCTTCAATATATTACTCTAATTTTAACTGAACTCATTTGCAAAAAAGGCCCATTTACAAATTGGCAGGTGGGGCCTATCCAAGTACCAAAAATCATAGCATAGAAAAAGATTTAAAACTTCAAAGTGAAAAAAAAAAGTATATCTTAAAAATCAAATAAAATGCTTCTTTTTTTTTATATAAAATCAAAGAGAAGAGATTGTTGTGGTAGAGTAAAACCCTACAGGAGCAGAAGAGACTAGGAAGAGGCGGAAAGAATACACAGAAGAACTATACAAAAAAAGGTGCTAATGACCTGGATAACCACTGTGGTGTGGTCATTCACCTAGAGCCAGACATCCTGGAGTGTGAAGTCAAGTGGGCCTTAGGAAGCATCGCTAGGAAAAAAAATGAGTGGGGGTGATGGAATTCTAGCTGAGCTATTTCAAATCCTAGAATTTGATGCTATCAAAGTGCTGCACTCAATATGTCAGCAAATTTAGATAACTCAGCAATGGCCACAGGACTGGAAAAGGTCAGTTTTCATTTCAGTCACAAAGAAGGGCAATGACAAAGAATGTTCAAACTACTGCACAACTGCACTCATTTCACATGCTAGCAAGATAATGCTCAAAATCCTTCAAGCTAGGCTTCAACAGTATATGAACTGAGAACTTCCAGAAGTGCAAGCTGGGTTGAGGAAAGGCAGAGGAATTAGAGATCAAATTGCCAACATTTGCTGAATCATAGAGAAAGCAAAGGAATTTCAGAAAAACATCTACTTCTGCTTCAAAGGTTATGCTAAAGCCTTTGTTTGTGTGGGTCACAACAAACTGTGAAAAATTCTTAGAGAAATGGGAATACCAGACCACCTTACCTGTTTCCTGAGAAACCTACATGCAGATCAAGAAGCAACAATTAGAACAGCACATGGAACAATGAACTGGTTCAAAACCAGGAAAGGAGTACGTCAAGGGTGCGTATTTTTACCCTGATTAACTTCTATGCAGAGTACATCATGTGAAATGCCAGGCTGGATGAATCACAAGCTGGAATCAAGACTGCCAGGAGAAATAGTAACAACCTCAGATATCCAGGTGATACCACTCTAATGGCAGAAAATGAAGAAGAATTAAAGAGCCTCTTGATGAAAGTGAAAGAGGAGAGTGAAAAAGTTGGCTTAAAATTCAACATTCAAAAAACTAAGATGCAGGCATCCAGTCCCATTACTTTATGGCAAATGGAAGGGGAAAAAGTAGAACAGAGACAGATCTTCTTAGGGCTCCAAAATCACTTTGAATGGCAACTGCAGTGATGAAATTAAAAGACACTTGCTCCATAGAAGAAGAGCTATCATAACCTAGACAGAGTATTAAAAAGTAGAGACATCAATTTGCCAACAAAGGTCTGTATCATCAAAGCTATGATTTTTCCAGTAGTTGTGTACAGATGTAAAAATTGGACCCTAAGGAAGGCTGAGCACCGAAGAACTGATGCTTTCAAATTGCAGTGCTGGAGAAGACTCTTGAGAGTCCCTTGGACAACAAGGAGATCAAAACAGTCAATCCTAAAGGAAATCAACCCTGAATATTCATTGGAAGGACTGATGCTGAAGCCGGAGCTCCAATATTATGACCACCTGATGTGAAGAGCTGACTTACTGGAAAAGACCCAGATGTTGGGAAAGAGGAGAGCAAGAGAAGGGGGTGACAGAGGATGAGATGGTTGGATTGCCTCATCAACTTAATGGACATGAGTATGAATAAACTCAGGGAGACAGTGAAGGACAGGGAAGCCTACTGTGCTGTAGTTCACGGGGTCGCAAAGAACTGGGACACAACTAAGCGACTGGACAACAAATAAAACAGCAGATGAGCTGAAGTCCAAAGACTTGGGTTCAAGTCACAAATTGGATTTGAGTAATTTATTACTTCATTACAGGGACCTTCATTTATAAAATGGATAAGGAAGTAATACAATACCAGGCTTCCCCCAGGCAGTTGAGAGAATTACTTGAGATAATATATGTGAAACATACCTTGTGCTACACACATTATTTCAAATAATTTCAGTCTTTTCTCTGTCATCCCACAGTACTCCTTACATATTTCCCTTGGCTCTTACTGTAATATTGTAATGATTTGTTGTATCTAGGTGATTTGAAGATGGCATCACCAACTCATTGGATTTGAGCTTGAGCAAACTTTGGGAGATGGTGAAGAACAGGGAGGCCTGGTGTACTGTAGTCCATGGGATCACAGAGTCAGACACGACTGAAGTGACTTAGCACAGCACAATGTAGTTTTTAACTATATTTCTTGGGATAATCTATCAATTCCAAAGTCCTTTTGAATATGAAAGAAAAAGTAATAAAAATTCCAGAAGATCACTTTTGCGCTCCTATAATATTTAAGCTGGCAACATATTCCAGGAACTTGGGTGTTTTTTGATAAATTATCTATTTTCTTTCATAAACAACCGTAAGCTGTAAAATATACCAGTTTAAGCTTGATACAGAGGAAAGACAAACATTGAAAACTAATTTAGCTTTCTTAAATAACACTGATTCTATCGGGAGGACTCACAAGCATGTACACTTACACAGACACACATTTGAGTAGACATGTAGGAACAAATTTCAGAGCTCTGTCCCACTGTCAGTGTGGGAATTCACCAAGGCACTCCTGCAGCATTTCCAAATGGAATGCATGGACGCTTCATTAAGGGTTGAACACAGGGCATAAAAAAGTGCAACGACTTGCTCTGCATTTGGGTCCTCTTTTACACCCAAGCCCATTGTACAAAGGTCCACCTAGGACAGGGTGTCGAAAACGGGCAGCACTGAAGAATCACCCAGGGTCACAGAATCATTTCATAAATGTATGTAAGACTGAAGGACCAGGTGATGCTCCTCTGATTGGTATAACTCAAAGGTGAGTTAAAACCAACTTTGGAATGAACAGCTCTCAGAGATCTGAAAGCTTTCTAATACCAGGATTTTCAACTTTGCGATTTAACAACCCTGCTGTTGGCCTTTCTTGACCTGTTGTGAAGTAAATCAGGCAAACTAATGTGGGCTAACAAGTCTTTTTCACACTATTCGATCACCCTGCCTCTCTCTTTCTCCGCAGACATGGCCTTTCTCCCACTCTGTCTGGCTGCCCTCCTCAAAGCGCACAAAATGGCCACTGTAGTAACCCTGCATTACTGTCATTAGATCACAGATTAGTCAAGTGGAACTGGCTGGGCTTCCCAAAGGAGAGCTATACTTCAAAAATCTGTCCATGTCAAATGAAGGGAAAAAAACCCTGCGTGTAGGGTCACCCAGATCAATGATCAAAAGAAACTGAGAATGAACCGGGGGTGGGAGGAAACAACACCCTCCTTTTTATTAAACACATACACAGGTCTGATTTATGATAAGGAATACAGAGATTGGAGGCAGTTTTTTTTCCCTAGTATGTCTTGTTTTCTTGTTTTCATTATTTTATCAAGTAATTTGTTTCCATCAGGCCCTTCTGGTTGGTAAATTTAGGGCTTTGGGAAAGTCCATAAGAAATCCTTAAAACTTCCCCCGAAAGAATACACACCCCAGAAAATCTTGTTTTTAGGAAGACTCAGTTCCAAAAACAATTGAAAAGCAATAAAAGTAATGCAAAGTAATCCACCTTTAAGGTTTACGAAGATTTTATTTAAATCTGAAAGTAAGAACTGGTGCGAAGAACACTCTAAAATAATCTGAGTAACTTCTTGGGCCTTCAAAGAGAGGAAACAAGACTGTCAATCACATCCTGAGACCACACCATGTGATGCACTATAAAAAGGAGATTTCTGGGCTCCTGTGGGGCCTCCCAGAAAGTTAGAGATCTGCAGGTAGGTCCACAGCTAGTCCAAACACCTCCCTCATTTTTATGCTTTGGCAAAGTATAACATTCTACACCTACTTTTGCTTTGCTTTTTTAAAGACAAAGCTACAAACTTAACAGTGCTGTGAAACTGACTAAAATAAAGAGGCTTCAGTATTTGCCCAAACTGACTAAAAAATAGAGGCAAGAATGATCTATCTGGAACACCATCAAGAACAAGTTTTAGTGTCAAATTGTGCAAGCGAAAATCACTGAATGATCTGATCTTTCTGGCTTCATCACAGCAAAAGAGGAAAGAACATTTTATTAGTGATTTAAAAATAGCCGTTTCTGATAAGAACTCTCTATATATGAAAGAAAGATAAATTAATCGCTTATAACTAATCTAACAAAAATTGTAAGGGTTGTATAAGGTCCTCATTGCTTCAGTGATTTCATTTTCTTTTTGTATTTATAATTTATTCTTTGAGCACCCTCAAAAGCATATAAATATATTGTGCCTAGATGGATTGTTTCCTGTATCATCTTTGTGTATCTGATGAGCACTGACAGGCCACTCACTGTACCAGACAGGGCTACAAGTGTCATTTAATCCTCTTAACATCTAGGTCTGGACGAGGCGAGGAGCAACAGTTAATACTGAGTACTCTCTATGGGCTCATTTAATCCTTACTGTTCACTATAAGATAGGTTCTAAGATTATCCCTGTTTTATAGATGAGGATACAGACTTCAGTATTTGCCCAATATGACTCAACAATTAGGATTTAAATCCAGATTTTGACCTCAGAGTCTTACTGTTTGTCATCTCCAAACCCCAAGTGCAACTTAAATATCCCTCAATTTAAATATGTGCATGTCCTCAGATCCAGTAATTCCAATTTTACATCATTATATACTTGAGAAATGCTTGCAAAGATACAAAAGGAAACACGTACAAAGATAAGCATCAACAACCTTGTTTATAATCTTAAAAATCCAAAAAACAACCTAAAAGTTTATCATTGAGAGAAAGAATGGATTAAAATCTATAGCACAGCCATGCCTTGGAAAATAGACTCAATTCTGAAGAAATAAGGGCAAAGGCCTTTAAATGCATCTTTAATGATTTGTTTCTTTGGAGAAAAGCTTTGCAATAAATATATGGTAAAACTGTTTAAAACTTAGAGTAATAACCTAGAGAATAAACTTTTCAAACTATTTTTCTTGAAATGATTGTAACATTTTACTACTAGTATCTTAGAAGTACTAAGTTTAAGAAAATTACATTCATTAATGTATAGTCCATATTCATTATATTAAGCAAAATTTATCAGGTTGATATTTCTAACCTTTTGATAGTCAAAGTTTTTTAATAATGTAGCTTAGTTGAGGGCTGAGAGTTACAGATTAGAGTGGAACAGGGCTCGTGAGGAGTAAAGAGAATACTCACTGTATACCTTTTGGTACCTTCTTAAAAGTGTACTATGTGGTTTTATTAATCATTAAGATTATTAATTAAAATGAGCTGGAATGGATTAAAAAAAAATATTTATTATTTACTTGGCTGTGCTGGGTCTTAGTTGTTGCGTGTGGGATCTAGTTCCCTGACCAGGGATCGAACCCAAACCCCATGCATTGGGAGCTCTGAGTCTTAGCCACTGGACAACCAGGGAAGTCAGAGATTGAATGGATTTTTAAAGATTATATAATACTCAATGGAGATCCAAGTGAAAATGATAAGACATGAATTTTCTATAGGATTTTAGCCATATAATCTTAGTTGACAGAGAATGGGTCAAGGAATCTCAACTATAATTCCTCACAAACTTGTCTATATTTGTGTTCAAAGTGAGTGGAGAAGAGTTATTTTAAAAATAATTTCAGTGAGTTCAGTTCAGTTGCTCAGTCGTGTCTGACTCTTTGCGACCCCATGAATCGCAGCACGCCAGGCCTCCCTGTCCATCACCAACTCCCGGAGTCCACTCAAACTCATGTCCATTGAGTCGGTGATGCCATCCAGCCATCTCATCCTCTGTCATCCCCTTCTCCTCCTGCTCCCAATCCCTCCCAGCATCAGAGTCTTTTCTAATGAGTCAACTCTTCGCATGAGGTAGCAAAGTATTAGAGTTTCAGCTTTAGCATCAGTGTTTCCAATGAACACCCAGGACTGATCTCCTTTAGAATGGACTGGTTGGATCTCCTTGCAGTCCAAGGGACTCTCAAGAGTCTTCTCCAACACCACAGTTCAAAAGCATCAATTCTTCAGTGCTCAGCTTTCTCCATAGTCCAAATCTCACATCCACACGTGACCACTGGAAAAACCATAGCCTTGACTAGATGGACCTTTGTTGGCAAAGAAATGTCTCTGCTTTTTAATATGCTATCTAGGTTGGTCATAACTTTCCTTCCAAGGAGTAAGCGTCATTTAATTTCATGGCTCCAATCACCATCCGCAGTGATTTGGGAGCCCCCCAAACTAAAGTCTGACGCTGTTTCCACTGTTTTCCCCATCTATTTCCCAAGAAGTGATGGGACCAGATGCCATGATCTTAGTTTTCTGAATTTCAGTGAAAGTATTAATAAATTCAGGAAATACAGCCCTATCTCTTGCTTAAACGTCTTAAAAACATGACATTTTTAACAGCACATATTTTTCAGTTCAGTTTTGCTATGGCTAAGGAGGCATATGACAAAATCTCGACTAACTAGAATCCAAATAAGAACAAGTAAACAAGTACCCAAGGACTGTAATATTCATATTACATTTTAACAGATGAAACTATAAAAACACAGATTATCTAGCATTTTACCCAAAAAAGCAATGTCTAGAGCCTCATACGGAGTTAGTACAGATTCGACAAAATATTCTATAGTTTGTACATTGACACTGCTGGAACTAATGTTCTAAATAATTAAAGGGCATTGCACACTGAGAATCATTACAGAAAAACCGTATTTCCCTAGAGCAAAAAACTGTGCTGATAAAAGTTTTGAAGACAAAAAGAAAAAGAGAGCTTTTTGTAAATGTAAAAAAGGTAGCTATATTAATAAAAATATTTCTGCTAGCTATAACAGGTTCAAGCAATTTAGTGATTTTATGTTTTACCTTAACGTCTGTGTTCTCTTTTCACCTAAAAAATGAGCTTGTTTGCATATTAATATTAAAAAAAATCATTAAAAGTTATTATTAAGAAAAAATAGAAATGTGTCAAAACTTGAGATTTAAAGAAAGAACATCAAAGTCGAAATAAAAATATGGAAATTCAGTATTATTTTTTATTTCCCCAAACCTGCAGAAACATGCATTTGTAGACTTAATGAATCTCTACCCATACATTAAGTCTAAATATTTAGACTTCACTTTCCAATAAGTTTGACAAGTACCATTTTAAATGAAACTGTATTAGAACTAAGTAAAATGTAAATCTTTACATATAACAAGAAAGAAAGGCGTTCTGTCTTAAGCATTTATGCTTTTATGTTTTGGAAAATTGGGGCATTTGTCTGGGCATATGATCTTCCTTTGTCTAACAATACCAGGAACAGTATTAATGATATTGCTTACTGCATGTAAATCGTGTATGGATGTGAGAGTTGGACTATAAAGAAAACTGAGCGCCAAAGAATTGATGCTTTTGAACTGTGGTGTTGGAGAAGATTCTTGAGAGTCCCTTGGACTGCAAGGAGATCCACCTAGTCCATCCTAAAGGAAATCAGTCCTGAATATTCACTGGAAGGACTGATGCTGAAGCTGAAACTCCCATACTTTGGCCACCTGATGCGAAGAACTGACTCAGTGGAAAAGACCCTGATGCTGGGAGAGATTGAAGGTGGGAGGAGAAGGGGACGACAGAGGATGAGATGGTTGGATGGCATCACCGACTCGATGGACATGAGTTTGAGTAAACTCTGGGAGTTGGTGATGGACAGGGAGGTCTGGTGTGCTGCAGTCCATGGGGTCACAAAGAGTCGGGCAAGACTGAGCAACTGAACTGAATTGAACTTATAGACTATACCTCTAATTCATGCATGTAGACTATACCTCTAATTCATGATCGTTTGGGGGTGATTTTTCCAAGATCCCTCTAATTATTCAATCTTCTCCTCAACGCAATGAGCTAAATCATGATGAGAGAGTATCTTTCTTTTATAGCACCATTAACAACTGAATTCTTCAACCAGCTGTTCTCTAAGGATTCCCCTGCCAAACTCTTATTTTCATTTCATTATTTCTTTGTTCTCCTTGTCTAAACTATACAAGTTACCCAGATTTTCCACTCTGGCCTCTTTCACTAAAGACTTGTTTTGGCTTGACAAATTATTAGTCATAACTACAGTCTAAAAATAAATAATATATTACAAATTCTCCATGTTAAAATCATATCATTCTATGCAACATCCAAATTATTTCACATTTCATACACAGAAGCTTCTTCCCATCAGGCACAACTGATTTCATTTATCACTTATGAAAATAATTCCAGTTATTTTATGGAGCTATTTACTGTCTAAACATTCCTTATAGAGCATTCTTTTCAAGCTCCATAACCTTATTTCAGGTGTGGAATGAAGTAAACTCAATCTATACACACACTAATGAGTTCAGACTCTTGAACGTGGCTAATTATAAGGCTAAATATAACAAAATGAATTTCTACTTGACTCTGTTCTTTTACATCCTAGTAGTAGAAAACTTGTTTGTTTGTTTTTTTTTAATTTTTGGTCAAATATTTATATGAAATTTGTATTTCAGAACTTCTGGTAAAGAAATTAAAGAACGTAATAGACCCAGTCAGGAGGGATCTATGGGGTGCCTGCAAAACCAGATGCTATTTTTCTTCATTAGCCTCTTTTAAGAATACAATTCTTGTTTATGTTGAAAGTCTGAATCTTACCTGCATTTGAACCCCTAGATACTTCTTTTGTTAAGAAATGAATACTCAAAGTGGGTATGTGAATATTTAAATAAGAGAGTTGTGGCTGAATATGGAATTCTACATAAAGAGATATTACTAAAGAAAGAAAAAGAATAAGTCTAGACACCAATGAACAAAAGGGAGAAGATGTTCTATAGACAAATTACTCAGGTGTAGATGAGTTCATTTCTACCAGAGCCCAGGGACATTGGAAGAGTGGCCACTTCTAAGCACTATTCAGTCTATTGTTTGTACCACTGCTCACGTCTATTCATTGTTTTCATCAAAGGCACATGCGATTCATAGGTAAAGAAAAAATATGAAGTGGCAAGGAGAAAATGTCTGTTTCTGAGCGGCAGAGTAGTCTTTTCATCTCAAAAGATGAAAGCAGGTATCTTTCATTATGTGTTTTTGTTCTTACAGGAGGAAGGCCCAAAATATGTGCTTTTCATATCTGTGCTAACACAACAGAGCTTTTCAAAGTCACTGCCAGAAATGGACTGGTTTTTTTTTTACCTGCTTTTCCATGTTTTAAGTTAAGGATGTCTGACTCATTATAAACCTTGCTGGTTCCCTAGACTTTCTGTAGTCTGGCTTCACTGTGATTACTGGTCAAAACCTTTAATTACAGTATATAGTTTGTGCAGCTGCCTGGAAATTGGTCTCAGGGTCAGTGGCTCTTCCCGTTCCCCTCTTTCCATTCTTTTGAAGCAATACTGCTGAACTGGAGGCATTGTTCCAGCTTTTGGCTGTGCTCTGTCTGCTGCACACTATGAATAGCTTTGCAATCACTCTAGCAATTGGTTCTTCAACTGCCTTTAGGTTGTCAATTGTAATTCATTGGCTCCAGGCACCTTTTCTCTTTTCATTCTTTTGAGCTCTTTTCTTATTTAATTTGCAATAATATTAGGGAATGTCTTCTTCAGACATGTCACTAATGTCTTTCTGATTATGAGGCTGGGTGTACATGTGACTCTCATACATCTGCCTATTAAAATGTTCCACTACTTCCCTTATCTCTGATATGGGATGACAATCTTTTCAGTTTCTTGTAAGTAATTTGGCTTAATTTTGAAGTCTTCTTTCTAAAGAACAACCTAAGGAAACGCCATAAAATACTCTTATTGGAGTTAATTTATGTAATTAGTTGTTATTTTTATGACTTTCTAAAAGTGTAATTTTTCATTTTTGTAATAAGAATTAAGTTCTCATATTTTATTTTTTAAGTACATATACACATTATAAAGTTGAGCTCTTATACCAGGGAGAAATAGTTAAGAGATAAAAGGTTTTAACTATTTGAAAGGTTGTTTTACAACCCATCCTTAGACATATAAGAAAATATTCAAACTATTTAAAGTGAGTTCTGATGCTTCTGCATTATAGGAAGTATTTTTCTTTAGAGAATAAACATATATCTTGATCTACTTAGGAAACAAACAAACAAAAGACCTTTAGTGTGTTAAGTCTCAAATCTTTAGTTCTGGATAAGACCCAGCAGATTAACTCCTCTCATTAGCTGCAGCCATCCCAGGGTAACCAAAGGTATTTTTAAGCAGACACTATGTAATAATAATAATGATAATAATTATCATAATGATAATAACTAACGCTTATTGTGCTTTTTATCTTCAAAGCATCTTACTGACATTAACTATGTGTCTATTTTCAAATAAATTTAACTCAACAAATGCTTTATTAACTTTGTAAGCTTTGGAATGTGTAGTAGTTGAGTTTCTTTGCAAATGAAATAAATAAAACTAAGAACCAGAAAGATGGCTCTGGAAACTTTTGCCTCAGAATAATTTGTTGCCTTTGCTGAATGAGGGTTAACTAAACACTTATTTTTACAAGCTACAAAATTGAAATACAGATATAAAGGGTGAAATTCACCAGTACAACCAACCAAATAATATTGCTTCAAATAACAAAGAAGTAAAATAATACTGTTAGGATAAAATCTAACTCTAACTATATTGGTTATGATTCATTATTATAAAATATTTAAATATGTATAGGAAGAAAAACTGTTAAATGTAAGAATTTAAGAAATCTTTCTAAAGTTTCACAAATATAATACTTTTATTAATTTACAAAGTTAAATTTCTTTTTATTAAATTGAACTCATTGCTTTAAAATCATCTCAATTATGTTCCCATAGAACTTTACCATGTACCAGTCTCCACATGAGAAATATAAGCAGTAAAAATAGTCTGTGGTGCTAGGAAGTGAAATAAGCTCTATACAGTTAAAAGACAGGCAATAAATTAAAAACATATTAAAATAATAATATTCAGGCAAGATGTCCTCACTTTTTATGAGAGACTTGGGAAGAAAAAACAATCTGTTGTAAGCAAGGTACTCAAGTAAAGTAAATAAAGAGAAGTAGATAAAAGGACACGAAAAGGACACAAAATTCAAACTTTTGTGAATATTGTAGTTAATAGATTGATGCTTTTGAAAAGTATTAACATGATCAGAGTGGTAAGGTTTCACAGAAGATCTGGTTCATGAGCAATATTCAAAGGTCAGGGTTTAGTGCAGAGGAAAAGGAAAATATCTGTATTCAAGGATGGAAATAGATGAGTCATACTGAGTAAAAGGAGAATAGGGGAATCTAGACAAAGCTGATGGCATTAAGCCAACAGGGAAGCTGATCCAGAAAGACTCAGAGGTAGTACTCATTCAAACAACATAGACCAAGCACAGAGACATAAACCAGAAATCCTGTCCTGCAAGGAGCCTGCAAACTTGAAGGGTATACAGAAAAGTTAACAAGCAATTAATTCTAATTTTTATGATTAGGATAAGCCCAGGATGCCTTGAGAAGTCACAAGGAGGACATCTGTCTCAGACACTGGTATGCAGCAAAAGTTCTTGTGACACATAATCTTTAGGTGATTTTCCTAGGGCAACAGGAAGAGTAAGTGGTAGTTTGAAATGAGAGAGAGAAAAAAAGAGAATACAATTCTCAAGCACATTAACATATTAAATATGTGGTGTTTCATTTGATTCTAGAAGGAATTAGAAGGAGACACTGGCTTTTAAGACAGGCATCGTGAAAAACAGATAGGAAGTCTGCTCTTTTCTGGTCTGTGTTGAGGAATAGGGAGGCAGGGAGGAGCTGTGGGGATGTAAACAACCAGGAAACTGGAGAGTACTACGGAGGCGGAGGTGAGAGAGCTGGGCACGGAAATGTCTGGTGAGGAAAGTAACAACCGAGTTCCAAAACTTGCCACTTTACATAAAATGAAGATATACAGGTGACTGAATAAAGGAAGAAAGTGGAAAGAAACGATAGTTTTATAAAAGAGCATAATGAATTCTATTTGACCATATACTGTTATATTTTCAAATGTATTACTTTGTTATCCCACCTAAGTAATTTTGATAGCTGTTGTTATGTAATGTTCTTATGTAACATATTTCTTAACGGGAATTTCTTTTGTTTTCAGCAGGCAGGGAATATTTTCAAATTTATGCTGTGAGTGCAAGAAATACAGATCTACAGAATTCCCTAGAATGGTGAGATTAATGTGGCTAGATTTAGAATCCATGAAATCAAATATACAAATTAATTTTTTTGAGAAATGCATATAAAAAGCACATGAAAGCAGATTAAATAAAATATTCTGGCTATTTCAATAGCCTTCAAGAGTCGCTCTATAATAATGACGCTTTCGTAACAAACTATTAAAATGAATGTGGTTCAGGTTCTCTTGCAAGTTAGTAAACATTTTCAAGGGATCACCAAGTCATTCAGTGGAAACCTGACTTCCAAACGCTCTCCTTTCCCCAAGATTAAACTGTAACAGAATGGAGTACATCTGTAAGAGATGGACGAAAAATAAATGGATCTCATATCATTTTAGGATAAATATATGTCCCATAAGGGAGTTTTCAAACTGCTCACACAATAAGTATGTACACTGTTCTATGTGAAATCAAATCAGTATTCTAAAATGCTGCCAAGAGGCAGGTCAAGATACTTGGAAGACTCTTAAGATTTAAAGTATATGACACTTTACAATGATTATACCACAAACACGTAGAGACACACATGTTTCTCTCCATATACAGAAAGTATATTAAATTAAGCTAGGGTTTTATGTGATTTAAACACTGCTTTGCACTTCTAATAAAAGATCTGTCATGTAAAATCAGAGATGATACTCATTACTTCATAGAGCTACCAAAAAAGAACTGCTCTCCTGTCAAACAGTATAAATATAAAAATTTTAAACTAGCAGATTATTTACAAACAGTGCCCCAAAACTTCAATCTTTCTAAACTCTCTCTGACCCTTTGTAAGAAGAGGGAAATGTACAAAATGTAGAAATAATTATCTATATAAAAGAATTATAGTTAAATGTAATAGTTAAGTAATATAAAACATATACTAGCACTCTCTTCCAGAAAAAGTCTAGACTACAAGTGAGAACTAAATAAACTATTCATGACATGGTAAATACTGAAAGTACTATTCAAAAAAGATGAATGCTGCTGCTAAGTCGATTCAGTCGTGTCCGACTCTGTGTGACCCCATAAATGGCAGCCCACCAGGCTCCGCCATCCCTGGGATTCTCCAGGCAAGAACACTGGAGTGGGTTGCCATTTCCTTCTCCAACGCATGAAAGTGAAAAGTGAAAGGGAAGTCTCTCAGTCGTGTCTGAGTGGGTTGTCATTGCCTTCTCCAAAAAAGATGAATATTGATAATCAAAACATGGTCTAGGGGAATTCCCTGATGGTCCAGTAGTTAAGAATCTGGTGTGCAATACAGGGACATGAGTTCAATCCCTGGTGGGGGAACTAAGATCCCACATGGTATTAGTTAACTAAGCCCAGTCCCTACAACTAGAGTGAAAGACACCACATGACACAACGAAGATCCTGCATACTGCATTAATACACAACAGGGCCCCAAAAAAGCATAAAAAAGTATAATGTTTATAGCATTACAGTTCAGTTCAGTTCAGTTGCTCAGTCGTGTCAGACTATTTGCAACCCCATGGACTGCAGCACACCAGGCTTCCCTGTCCATCACCAACTCCTGGAGCTTGCTCAAACTCATGTCCATCGAGTTGGTGATGCCATCCAACCACCTCATCCTCTGTCATCCCCTTCTCCTCCCACCTTTAATCTTTCCCAGCATCAGGGTCTTTTCCAATGAGTCAATTCTTTGCATCAGGTGGCCAAAGTACTGGAGTTTCAGCTTCAGCATCAGTCCTTCCAATGAATTTTCAGGACTGATTTCCTTTAGGATTGACTGGTTTGATCTCCTTGCTGTCCAAGGGACTCTCAAGAGTATTCTCCAACACCACAGTTCAAAAGCATCAATTCTTCCGTACTCAGCTTTCTTTATAGTCCAACTCTCACATCCATACATGATTATTGAAAAAACCATAGCTTTGACTAGATGGACCTTTGTTGGCAAAATAATATTTCTGCTTTTTAATATGCTGACTAGGTTGGTCATAGCTTTTCTTCCAAAGAGCAAACATCTTTTAATTTCATCACTGCAGTCACTATCTGCAGTGATTTGGGAGGCCCCCCCGAAAAAATAGTCTCTCACTGTTTCCATTGCCATGAAGTGATGGGATCAGATGCCATGGTGTTAGTTTTCTGAATGTTGAGTTTTAAGCCAACTTTTTCACTCTCCTCTTTCACTTTCATCAAGAGGCTCTTTAGCACTTCTTCACTTTCTGCCATAAAGGTCGTGTCATCTGGATATATGAGGTTATTGATATTTCTCTCCGCAATCTTGACTCCAGCTTGTGTTTCACCCAGTCCAGCGTTTCATGTGATGTACTCTGCATATAAGTTAAATAAACAGGGCGACAATATACAGCCTCGACATACTTCTTTCCTATTTGGAACAACTGTGTTATTCCATGTCCAGTTCTAACTGTTGCTTCTTGACCTCCATACAGATTTCTCAAGAGGTAGGTCAGGTGGTCTGGTATTCCCATCTCTTGAAAAATTTTCCACAGTTTGTTGTGATCCACACAGTCAAAGGCTTTGGCATAGTCAATAAAGCAGAAATAGATGTTTTTTGGGAACTCTCTTTGCTTTTTCGATGATCCAGCAAATGTTGGCAATTTGATTTCTGGTTCCTCTGCCTTTTCGAAATCCAGCTTGAACATCTGGAAGTTCATGGTTCACGTACTGTTGAAGCCTAGCTTTGAGAATTTTGAGCATTACTTTTCTAGTGTGTGAAATGTGTGCAATTTTGCAGTAGTCTGAATATTCTTTGGCACTGCCTTTCTTTGGGATTGGAATGAAAACAGACATACCTGCAAATACTCTTCTATTCTTCTTACATTCTATGTACATCGTACATGCGGGCAAGGTCAGTTGTGTCTAACTCTTTGTGACCCCATGGACTGTAGACCCCCGCCCAGGCTCCTCAGTCCATGGGATTCTCCAGGCAAGAATACTGGAGTGGGTTGCCATTTCCTCCTCGAGGAGATCTTTCCAACCTAGAGACTGAATCTGCATCCCCTAAGTCTCCTGCATTACAGGCAGATGCTTTGCCACTGAGCCATGGGGGAAGCACGTACATCACAATAATGCACTAAATTACAATTGAACAAAAATTGAGAAATGCCTAATCATAAATTTCAACTTTACTGCTGATATTTTAATTTAGAAGCTGTACATTCCTATGTTACAATTAATGAGCCATGGAACCAATAGTGATCTAACCTTATAATTCTACTTCAAATTTCTATGTTTCACACTTTTATATCCTTTATAAAATTTTTAAAAACTGAAGTACAGTTGATTTTGGGGCTTTCCTCAGAGCTCCATTGGTAACGAATCCAACTGCAATGCAGAAGACCCCTGTTTGATTCTTGGGTAGGGAAGATCCGCAGGAGAAGGAATAGGCTGCCCACTCCAGTATTCTTGGGCTTCTCTGGTGCCTCAGCTGGTAAAGAATCCGCCTGCCATGCGGGAGACCTGGGTTTGATCCCTGGGTTGGGAAGATCCCCTGGAGAAGGGAAAGGCTACCCACTCCAGTATTCTGGCCTGGAGAATTCCATGGACTATAGAGTCCATGAGGTTGCAAAGAGTCGGACACGACTGAGCGACTTTCACTTCACTTCACAGTTCATTTACAATGTTGTGTTAGTTTTCATACTTTTTAATATTTTCTTTAATATAAATTTAATTCAGTATTTTTGATGTATTATTTCTGAAAAAGTTACGTACTTTTGGATTAAGGATATGAAAGACTATCAGATCAGATTAGATTGCAGAAGAGATAAACCATGTCTTTCATGTTGACAAAATGTGCCATTTTTAAGACACTGTAATGCCCAATAAAATGAAAATAGGATTTTAAAAAGCTGGGAGGTAAAAGAATCAACTGTGTAGAGAGAAAACAGGATTACTTTTATTGGCTACTCTATCAACTTAACTTCTCCTAAAATCCTCCTGATCTACTAAATAACTTCAGAACTGAAGTATGCTCTCCTATGGGAGTTGTAAAACAAATTAGATACAATTACAATTCAATACAAATTAAAAAATCAACCTATTTACCCTTAAGATGATTCTTGTTTTAGAAAGCTTTATCATTTAAGTTAGATCAGAATTTTCCCTAATGAATCAAATGGGCCACTTGACATAACTATAGAGTTTTATATTATATTTTCTACAGAGAAAAATAGTTGATATGAGTAAATTCTGGAAAACTGTGGTAACTACACCTCCCTAAAGTGAATACAACAAACATCTGTTGCAAGAACTGCTTGGCTTTCAGACAGTATGTAAAGGGTGTCTTTTTCCCAGTGTTTTGCTATTATCCAAAAAAAAAAGCTTAAAAATTTTTTCTCTACTATCCAGTCTCAAGGCATAAAATCTTAAAATTCTGGTAAGTTAAACACAGATCATTACCAAGTAGGTATATTACAGAAAGGAAAACTATGCAATGCACAAGACTCCACTTGCTTTCTAAAAAAGCAACAAAATAATAGGGCCTGTTGCTCTCTATCTGTAAGTTACACCATAATTTTAACCATTGTTCCTATCTTAGTTCTCAATACAAACCTAGCAAAACTTGCATTGCAGAGGGAGGAACTAAATATATAACTTCCTGAGGATTTTCGCCCTCTGTGGGAATCCTAGTGATAATTCAGTTTTCTCCTATGGTTTTCACCAGCTCCTACCAGTTTCTAAGCTCAAGAGTAAACTGATATTCTTCTTAAATGATAAATGAATTTTTACAGTTTTACTTGAGTGACAAGGTAAATAACTGCAAGTTTTTTGCAAATACATTAAGCACAAAATGCAATAATTTCAATGAGAGTAGGGAAAGAATCGATGAGCCTCTATGCCTCATTTTTTGTAACTGCGTCAAAGTACTGTTCCATGCTTCTTGGTAAACTGAATGCATTTTCCCTGATCCTGAAAGAACAGAATTTTACCTAAAACACACAGGTATTTTGCAGAGTAAAACATCATCTTTTTAGCATCTGGCAATTAGTGCACACAAATTAGCAGGTAGAAATGAATAGAAATGTTTATACACAACAAAGCTCAGGACATGTAATACCTTTAGGCTCAGGAAAGGAAGTAATAAACAGATGACCACTTCTCAACTCATTTCTAATAACATGTAACTCTGCTTACTTCTTAATCTTCTCTCTCCTCTTCTATTTATGCCTACTCCCAACAATTTTGAGGTTACTGTTTATGAAAATTTTAAGATTTAATTTCAAAATTCCATTTTTATGCTAACAAAAAGGTATTAATTCATAAAACATTCCTAGGAGTATTTCAGGAAAGCATCATAATACTACACAGAGAAACCTCTGTCGTACAAGCAATGGGGAAAACAGGAAGCTTCCATTTCTTTCTCTCTCAAATTCAAAGTAAGTTTGAGCACTTCACTCCGTCTCAAGTTCAAGATCTGCAATGGAATTTGTCCATGAATTCAATTAGGGCAGTCTAAAGCATAAACATGCACCTGGTGTAGTATGTGTGTATGTAATCACAGGGAAATGCTTTACTTAGAGCAGTCTTCAAAATGGCATTTGCAAATTCCACCACAAGTGGAAATTTTGTAGAAAATTCATTTAAAATGAATATGAATAAAAAGCAAAGTCAAAGACACATATGCTCCAGTATATACAAGCTTAGAATAATTTTCAAAGTATATCTATGATTACCCTACATTCATAACCTCTTCTTACTGAAAAAATGAATTGTCAGGTGAGTGTATTCTCAGTTCTGTCTCGTCTCAACAAAAATTTGAAGTGACAGACATTAGATAGCTGTCCTCTTCCTAGAAGAGGCAGCCAGCCAACAATCACATGGCATACTCTTAAGCAATTAATTGTTACAAGCTACCTTTATTCAATGTAGCAGTCTTTAATTCCTATGGAGGATTACTATGAGTCATATGTTAGGTTTATGGAACATATTAGCTTCACTTTTTGATGTCTACAGAAACATATAAACAGCTTCTAATTTAAAAGAAAAATAAAATATTTTCAGGTATAGCACATGTCTTTAAAGTGATTTGAAGTGTTACATAATATCTATTTCATATCATAACCTATATTTATTCATGTATAAATACATCTATGTATTCATGTATAAATACATCTATGTATGTATAGTATTACTACACTTAATGTGTTATTAAACATGTATTATTAATACACATAAGATGTTATATTGTCTATGTTTATTCTGTAATACTTTCATATATTTTCCATAGTAAATCTAAGGATATCAATGCCTTTTTAGCAAATCACCTTATAAACTAACCTAACATTTATAACTAACCATCATTACACTATTACATCCATTTTACAGACAGAAAAACTGGTGTTTATAGGTTAAAAAAATGTACCTGAGGTCTTAAGAAGCAATCAGGAATGCACCACAACTACATTGCTGAAGATCTGCACATCGTTGATTGTTTGAAAAGATTTGTATTTTTCTTTTTTATCTTAATCATTTAATATTATCTGTATGGTATTTCAGCACTACTTAATGCTGAATAAGGCAACTAAAGATACATATAAGCTCTGTTTAATATGAAATCCCTGCCTTCTTTACTACTTTCCTAAAATAAATGAAAATACTCGTATATGGTAACTCCTACACTCAGTACACTTCAAAGTGAATTAGGAAATCAATCCCACTCACTTCACATTAAAAAAGAATCACATTATTTGCATTTCACAGGTAAGAAAGCAGGCACAAGAACAAAGCTATCTGCCAACAGGTCCCACACAAAGTGGTAAGGAGTCTGGAGTTAGAACATGTTATATCCTTGGCTCCTCATCTGTTTTTCAGACTAAAGAGCAGTGTGGCTTCTATTACTCTAAAGTCAATAAAAGAAAAGCACAGAACTTTTGAAGTAGGGGGAGGTGGTGGTGATAGAACACCCCGAGAGTTACAGGTGAAAAGGAGTACATCAAAAGTTTAGATTTCACTGTACTTAAGGTTAAACTTCACTATCATTTAAGTTTTGAAAGCTATTCATGTATCTTATTACTTTAGTACCATGAATCAGAAACTCTGCTGACACTGTGGTTATCTGCCCAGAATTAGTCTCATGCTTTTATAGGAGAGATACAAGCTAAGAAATGAAATTAAATATGGAAGATAAAGAATGGGTCCATATTAAAAGGTATTCAGTAGCATGGAACTTGCAAGATAAGCAGCCTCGCTGATTACAGAATAGTACCCACTGCTTCTAGTACGCAGTGGGCATTACAGGGGACAACAACATGACATCTGAGGGTGAATGATGCATGGTAATACATATGATGCATTCCTTGAAAAGAAGAATGAACTAAGTAAGCTGGTAGGCTAAAAAAAACAAAAGTTAAATAACCAGGCCTTTAGCCCTCAAAAATAGATGAGAAATATATTCAGATAAATCCTCTAACTTTTGCTAAATGGTTAAAAAAAACCACCTATGATCTCGAAGTGGGGTTAGAGGTATGAATAATAATTTCCATAAGATTAATACAGGCTTTCTTTTTTCATAACCTAAAATTTCATGTTGAGAAGCAGCATAACCAGCATATCTCTAATTACAGGAATTGTTTCAGATTCCAGCATGGCAGCACAAGTGCAACAAACAGTCAGACCAAGAGCTGTTACCTCCGTGAGACGTACCTCTTGTACTGATCGAGCAGCTGGCTTGTCTTGATGATTGGCCAATATTAAAAAGGGTAAAGTGCATAACTGTGGGTGCTGAAGAGCTGAGTGCAGTTCATTTCTAGCAGTCTCTAAATCATCTTCTGAAGAGGCACTGTCTAATACAAATATTACCCCTTGAGATCCTTGGTAGTAGCGGCTCCAGTATTTCCGGATATTATCAGCCCCTGTCAAAAACAAAACAAATTCTCTTTTTAAAAATAGCTTTCAGCAACATGAAAAATGTTCCCGAAAGTAATTTCCTATTGGACACCAACACTGCTTTGAAAATTAAGTGCAGATATCACATTTGATGAGAACAAAAGCATTAGAGCCAATGGGTAGATATGGCCTTGAAGGAGAACACAAAAGTTTAAGAGTCATTCTTCATGCCTTTCTTATCAAAATATGGAAGAAAGAATCAGGCTAAGTACTTCTTAAACGCAAAAGAATGTTTTCAGATTTGCTTAATAGTCCTGAATAAACTACTCTCTCTATAAACTGAGTCTGAGCCTAACTCAGAGAGCAGAATAACAAAGCTGTTCACCAAGGGTTCTCTCCATACCATTAACATCAGTAAGAGAACCACTTAGTGATCAGGACAACCTTGTTTAATTTAAACAGAAAGCTATTAGCACAATACCTTATGTGCCAAAGTGCTAAACTCTTGATGAAGTAAAATCTTGGCCTTTGGCACATTTGCATAACTCCATTTGGCAAGAATCTGCCAGTGAATGCAGAAGACACAAGAGATGCGGGTTTCGATCCCTGGGTCAGGAAGATCCCCTGGAAAAGCAAATTGCAACCCACTCCAGTATTCTTGCCTGGAAAATTCCACGGACAGAAGAGCCTGGTGGGCTACAGTCCATAGAGTCCCAAAGAGTCAGATATGACTGAGAATGCATGCATACTCATGGCTGCAGTGAGATGGATATTCATAAAATAAGACAGTAAGATTCTCATCAGCCAGGGCCAAGTCTTATTCTTTATTGTGTTTCAAACATCTAGCATAATTTACAATTAAAAGTTTGATACAAGAATGAGGAAAATGAGGGAAGAAGGAAATGGAATTATATAATAATTAGGCTTCCAACTCTGAGGAAACTGGGGCCAAGAGATGTGAAGTGACTAAGCTCCATTGATGTATATAGTAAATCACAAACCTGAGGTCTGCGTCTGAGTAAGTAGACAACTTGCTCAGGGAGGGCGTGGGTATTTCCCACTATATAATGATGAATAATTCCTTTTCTTTGACTCGTGAATAACATGGGCAATTTGTGTGTGTGCACGCATGCATGTGTGTGTGTGGGGGGGGGGGTGGTGGTGGAGAGGTGGATTATATAACCAATACAAGTTATGGGTTATTTAACAAAAATTTGGTATCAAGGAATTTCACTGATTTCATACATATAATCAAGTTATAACTAGTTAAAAACTATATTTTAGTCATCTACAGAACATATAGCTTCTATGGTGGATCTAGTGTGCTCAGAGTTAGGAATTCAGAGCAGAGACTGGAACTGGTGTGTACTGGCTGCTAAGAGTAAAATGTGTGTCTCTTCTCAAACTGTGTTAAGTGAAATCATTTTGGTAGCTTGGAAATGGACAGCGTAGGAGTATTTTCCCCAAGAAAAATCAGGAAAAGCTATCTGTCAGGTCTTTTCTTCTGCTGGAGAGCCAGTTTACCATTGGATGACACTGAGAAGAGGAAAGATTATAAAGGGACATATTAGAGTTCTCTGGGAGTAAGGGATGAGTCATCTGTTCAGTCTGGGCAAGTCTCTTAAAAGAGTAATATCAATCAAACGGCTACCATTTATTAACCACTTCTACATTTCAGGCACAGAGCTAAGTATTATTGAAAAAACAGCTCAGGTAATTCTTACAACAAAATTTAAAAGGAAATTGCAACCCACTCCAGTATTCTTGCCTGGAAAATTCCACGGACAGAGGAGCCTGTGGAATTTAAAATTTAAAATTTTTAAATTTAAAAGGGAGGTATCATTGAATTAGGCTTTGAAACTTATTTTGAGATTCTAAAACCTGGGGTATTCATTATAATATTGTATAAAAATAACCAGGTAAACATTAACATCAAGGGAATTTGATGTTGAATAACCTTAAATATCTAGACTAGAGATCTTTTCAAGAAAATTAGAGATACCAAGGAACATTTCATGCAAAGATGGGTACAATAAAGAACAGAAACGGTATCACCTAACAGAAGCTGAAGATATTAAGAAGAGGTGGCAAGAATACACAGAAGACTATACAAAAAAGATCTTAATGACCCAGATAACCATGATGGTGTGATCAGTCACCTAGAGCCAGACATTCTGGAGTGTGAAGTCAAGTGGCCCTTAGGAAGCATCACTACAAACAAAGCTAGTGGAGGTGATGGAATTCCAGCTGAGCTATTTCAAATCCTAAAAGATGATGCTGTACAAGCACTGACTCAATATATCAGCAAATTTAGAAAACCCGAAAGTGGCCACAAGCTTGGAAAGGTCAGTTTTCATTCCAATCCCAAAGAAAGGCAAGCCAAAGAATGTTCAAACTACCACAATTGTACTCATGACACAGGCTAGCAAAGTAATGCTCAAAATTCTCCAAGCTAGGCTTCAACAGTACATCAACTGGATTTCGAAAAGGCAGAAGAACCAGAGATCAAACTGCCAATATCCAATGCATCACAGGAAAAGCAAGAGAATTCCAGAAAAACATCTGCTTCATGGACTACACCAAAGCCTTTGACTGTGTGGATCACAACAAACTATGGGAAATTCTGCAAGAGAGGGGAATAGCAAACCACCTTACCTGCCTCCTGAGAAATCAGTATGCAGGTCAAGAAGCAATAGTTAGCACTGGACATGGAATCCAGACTGCA
Organism: Bubalus bubalis; assembly: GCF_019923935.1. Lineage (NCBI taxonomy): Eukaryota > Metazoa > Chordata > Mammalia > Artiodactyla > Bovidae > Bubalus > Bubalus bubalis. Next base: position 24,897,397 of record NC_059175.1, on the reverse strand, counting down.
GAGAGAAATATCAATAACCTCAGATATGCAGGTTACACCATCTTTATGGCAGAAAGTGAAGAGGAACTAAAGAGCATTTGGTGAAAGTGAAAGAGGAGAGAGAAAACGCCGGCTTAAAACTCAACATTCAAAAAACTAAGATCATGGTATCTGGAGCCATCACTTCATGGCAAATAGATGGGGATACAATGAAAACAGTGACAGACTTTATTTTCTTGGGCTCCAAAGTGACTGCAGATGGTGACTACAGCCATGCAATTAAAAGATGCTTGCTCCTTGGAAGAAAACATATGACCAACCTAGACAACCTACCAAAAAGCAGAGACATTACCGATAAGGGTCTGTCTAGTCAAAGTTATGGTTTTTCCAGTAGTCATGTATGGATATGAGAGTTGGACTATAAAGAAAGCTGAGCGCCGAAGAATTGATGCTTTTGAACTGTGGTGTTGGAGAAGACTCTTGAGAGTCCTTTGGACAGCAAGGAGATTCAACCAGTCCATCCTAAAGGAAATCAGTCCTGGGTGTTCATTAGAAGGACTGATGTTGAAGCTGAAGCTACAATACTTTGGCCACCTGATGTGAAGAACTGACTCACTGGAAAAGATGCTGATGTTGGGAAAGATTGAAAGCGGGAGGAGAAGGGGAAAACAGAGGATGAGATGGTTGGATGGCATCACCGACTTGATGGACAAGAGTTTGAGAAAGGTCTGGGAGTTGGTGACGACTAGGGAAGCCTGGTATGCTACAGTCCATGGGATTGCAGAGAGTTAGACAGGACTAAGAGAATGAACAGAACTGAACTGAACCTTAAATATGCAAAGATAGAGGATACAAGCAGGGTTGATGCCTATCAGACATGGTCCAACCAAGAAAACAAAACAAGAAGAGGAAATTTATGCTCAGTTCAGTTGCTCTGTCGTGTCCAACTCTTTGCGACCCCATGAGTCACAGCACACCAGGCCTCCCTGTCCATCACCAACTCCCAGAGTTTACCCAAACCCATGTCTATCGAGTCAGTGATGCCATCCAGCCATCTCATCCTCTGTCGCCCCCTTCTCCTCCTGCCCCCAATCCTTCCCAGCATTAGGGTCTTTTCCAATGAATTAACTCTTCACATGAGGTGGCCAAAGTATTGGAGCTTCAGCTTCAACATCAGTCCTTCCAATGAACACCCAGGACTGATTTCCTTTAGGATGGACTGGTTGGATCTCCCTGCAGTCCAAGGGACTCTCAAAAGTCTTATCCAACACCACAGTTCAAAAGCATCAATTCTTCAGCACTCAGCTTTCTTCACCGTCCAACTCTCACATCCATACATGACCACAGGAAAAACCATAGCCTTGACTAGATGGACCTTTGTTGGCAAAGTAATGTCTCTGCTTTTTAATATGCTATCTAGGTTGGTCATAACCTTCCTTCCAAGGAGTAAGCGTCTTTTAATTTCATGGTTGCAATCACCATCTGCAGTGATTTTGGAGCCCAGAAAAATAAAGTCTGACACTGTTTCCACTGTTTCCCCATCTATTTGCCATGAAGTGATGGGACCAGAGGCCATGATCTTCATTTTCTGAATGTTGAGCTTTAAGCCAACTTTTTCACTCTCCTCCTTCACTTTCAATTTATGCTAGAGATTATTTAATAAAGGGAATTAGTTTCTTAAGTGATGGTAGAACTAAGAAAACAACAGTGGCACTGAAATTAGCAATATCTTAGGTCAAGTTCCCTACGTGCAGAGCCTGAGATGTGTCTCTTACACACTTGAGTATACGCAGAGTTCTGTCAGGAGAAACTGGAGTGAAAGCAGAAAGGGACCATGCAAAGATACGGTTTCAGAAATCTAGCCTCAGCCTGATCCAGTGAGGCGTTCTAGAGTGTGGACTGAACAGCGGAAGTCACCCAGTCCAAAAGGCAAGGGGGCTGGGCTGTTTTACCCCTGAATAGTCGTTGGCTATGAGCCATCTCTAGGGAACAGAGAGGGTGGTGGGGCATGATCTCATAATCTCCCCAATATATTTCGTTGAGGCAATTACTGACAGCCAAGGGCAGGCCTCTGGAGAAGGGTACAGGTGTGAGTCATTAGCAGCCAATACCCGCAGCAGCTGGGAGATGGAGGCACTGGCCCAATAAAGGAGATCTGGGTAGGATATCAACAGCATCTGCTACAGGCTACATCCAGACATTATCCATATGAGAGAGGAACATCCATAAGCTTGAAGAACAAAAGTAGAGACAGTATTACCTGGTGGTAAATGTCTAAAACAACAAAAATGCTGTGTGCACATGTATCCATACACAAGCTTTTTATAAATTTTACCAACAAAAATGATGTGTAGCACACAATTTTAATATAATAAGAATATATGCAACATACCTTGTCATAAGTTCCATAGAGCTCATTAGTGCTCACAGAATGCTTTCATTGATTTCACCAAACTTTTGTATCTATAGCCAACCAACAGCTGAGGTTGACCAACTACAGTTCTGAAATAACTGTTGGTTGTACAAAGTGTTTACATGTGTTAATTCACTAGCCATGATAGTCTTATGAGGTAGGTGTTTTTATCACTCTCATTTTATCAATAAAATGTATCCAATTTTATAATGTGTCCAAGGCTAAACAACTAGGAATATATTTAGGTCTAGTGTGATTGAAATAGAAGGATCATTGACTACAAAAGTGACAAAGCCAAATAAAGAACCCTACTACCACATAAGCTAAGGCAGGGTGGGGAGGGGGAAGGGAACCTGTTGGAATAAAAGGTACCTCAGTGCTTATACATATTAATGTTCAGAGTGGGAACCTGTCCAAGAACATTTCCCAACCAATTAATTGAAAGAATAGTATTATTAAGTGCCTATTCTATACAAGTCACTGAGCTAGAACCTATAAGAAGTATTTAGAAAGCCATTATTCCTCTTAGCTCAAACTCTGAAAGCTTGTAAAGTAATCTTGATTACAAATGAGGCCTGTAACTGTATGAGAGGAAGAAAACATGGCCATACAATTGGAAGGTATCCAGGAAGTCAAGGGCTTCCCTGGTAGCTCAGCTGGTAAAGAATCTGCCTGCAATGCGAATTCCTGGATCAGGTTCCTGGGTTCGATTCCTGGGTCAGGAAGATCCACTGAAGAAGGGATAGGCTACCCACTCCAGTATTCTTGGGCTTCCCTTGTGGCTTAGCTGGTAAAGAATCTGCGTGAAATGTGGAAGACCTGGGTTCGATCCCTGGGTTGGGAAGATCCCCTGGAGAAGGGAATGGCTACCCACTCCAGTATTCTGGCCTGGACTGTATAGTCCATGGGGTCATCAAGTGTCAGACACGACTGGACTGAGCAACTTTCACTTTCACTTCAGGGAGTCAAGTATAACAAAAAGAAAACCAGATGCATGTTTTAATGGAACTTGTCCAGTAGAAATACATGGAACATACTAGAACACCAACTTGTGAAGTATTTCATCTGTCACATTTAGGAGCACATAAGTCACCTAGTCTGAGAAGGCAATGGCACCCCACTCCAGTACTCCTGCCTGGAAAATCCCATGGACGGAGGAGCCTGGTAGGCTGCAGTCCATGGGGTCGCTAAGAGTCGGACAAGACTCAGCGACTTCACTTTCACTTTTCACTTTCATGCATTGGAGAAGGAAATGGCAACCCACTCCAGTGTTCTTGCCTGGAGAATCCCAGGGACGGGGGAGCCTCATGGGCTGCCGTCTATGGGGTCGCACAGAGTAGGACACGACTGAAGCGACTTAGCAGCAGCAGCAGCAAGTCACCTAGTGAGATTAAATGACAACCCTAAGGCTGTCCTGGTAGATGGAACAAACCCAAAGACAAATACCACAACTTTAAAAAATGCCCTGTGTATGACATAATATATGAATACATTATTATTAAAACTGAAAGACCTTTTTCTTTAATCTTTAAGCAACATCTGCTCAACCTTAGCATTTCTGACTTTCATCACAAGCTCTGAGCTTGGAATTCTAAGTTTCATATCAGCCTTCCACACAATAGCTTCAGTCAGCAGCAGCTTCAATACAGATAAGGGCCAGGGAAACCAGCACAGGGCGATGGGTGGGATACAGCTGGTTAGTCCAGCCGAGTGGCCTCAGTTCAGTTACCAGATTCAAGTAAGAAATGGATGTTGTCATCCACCCAGCTGCCAGGTGCTTTGAGATGTGAGCCTAACTGGGGAAATTCAGAACACCTGTTTGATGCCCGCATCTCAGCCTTCCTAACTCACAAACCAAATCTACACAGGGTAATACACACAGGACATAGTATCCAACAGCAGTTAGAGCCCACTCTTATTTTAATGAGTGGAAACTGCTTGCTCTGTGTCCCTGAAATTACAATTGTTATATAAAAAGGATAAATACTAAACTTAAACCTGATCTATATTTTCTTCTTTTAAATTAAAAACCAAATGAGTGGTTTAAGCAGTAGAGGGATTGGGTGGAAGATGTTGCCAAATATTCTCATTACCCAAGTCAGAAACCACCTAACAGTTAGTTCTGAGAGCAATCGATCACAACAGCCTGGTTCACGGCATCACAACAAGAGAGAGAAGACAGGAGCATAAAGTCCTCCATGGCAGGTTCATTTCTATGGCACATCACAGACTTGTTCAATTAATTTTGCTAAAAGATATCAATCATAAATATTCATTGGAAGGACTGATGCTGAAGCTGAAGCTCCAATACTTTGGCCATCTGATGCAAAGAGCTGACTCACTGGGAAAGACCTTGATGCTGGCGAAGACTGGGGGCAGGAGGAGAAGGAGACAAGAGGATGAGATGGTTAGATGGCATCACCAACTAAAAGGACATGAGTTTGAGCAAACTCCGGGAGAGAGTAAAGGACAGGGAAGCCTGGCATGCTGCAGCGCAACACGACTTAACAACGGAACAACAAAAACGAGAGATATCTACTCAGCATCAGATACTAACTTAGGTGCTGACTTAGCAGCAGCAGCTGGGGACAAAGAAGGAAACAAAACCAGACCAGACTTTCAGTCTTCATAGCACTCACATTCCAGCAGAGCCATTCTATCATTATAGAGGTTAAAAACACCAGGGACTGGTACTCCCAGCCTCTCTCTGGCCACGTGGGCATATGAGTCAGTTCTGGTGAAATGGGATTCAACAAAAGTCTGCTTGGAGCTTCTGGCAAGATTTTGCTCCTGAACAACAAGAATGATGCCCAAAGAGAGCTGCCTCTTTCTTCCAGTGTTTAGATTTCATTAGGTGGTTGGGTGATGCTTTGAACACCGCTAGTCTTCTAACAGCTTTGAAGGAGACATACCACTATGTTGAGGATGTCAGAATGGGAAAACAGAAAGAGCCTGGATCTTTGAGAACAGTGCGTAGCAGCAGAACCTATCCGCTAAATTGTGAGGACTCATTCTTTGGGCACATTAAACGCCAATTATTCAAGCCAATTTTGGAAGACAATTTTGTTATTTGTAGCATCCCCCCTCCCCCACAAAAAGGCTCAGTTCCCTCATATTAAATTAAGAGGCTAGGGTTAGGCTAGCTACATGTGGCTACTGAGCCCTTGAAATGTAGCTAGTGCAACTGAATAACTGAATTTTCTATATTATTTTAATTTATTTGGCTTTGCCCAGGGCACTCAGGCAGACCAGGCTCCAGCAGCCAGAGAACATTCCCAGACAAAGAATTCCAGGAGGTTTAAGCTGTTGAAAAGTCAGTCTGGTGCTCATGGAAATGGGGTGATAGGGGACACCAACAAAGCTTCCCTCAGCTACCTCCCAAAATAGCATATAAATGTCAGTTTAGGCCATTTGACTAACTATTTCCTCAGGAGCAGAAGCCGCCCCCAAATTCATTATTATGTGTAAATAAATAACCAAGACTTGATTTACTCAACGATCATATATTTTCTAGTCGAAGAAGCAGCCATTCCTCAAGATATTTTCTAGAGGATCAGGGAACAACATTCTTTTCATAATTACAAGATGTTATTTGCTATTTCCACCACATTGACATTTTCACTAATAGTGCAAAACAAAGGTGAATAAACCTGCAGGCATCTGATCATGATCAGAGGCACTGGCTGTAAACGAGTAGTCCCTGTACCCTTGACCGCCATGTAGGGGTGGGGGTGGGGTGGCATGAATTTCACTTAGGAATGAACTAAATAAAGCAGTGAAAAGTCTTAGTTTTATCACATTAGCTCTTAAAAATGCCAGTTTTAAAAAAAAAGGAAATGAGAAGCAGACAAAAAGCATTTTTGCTACACACCAAAGCACATGGTTGTTTGCAGGATAAACACTGGTGCAACTGAACTGTGAGCTCAACTGCTGCTGCTGCTGCTAAGTCACTTCAGTCGTGTCCAACTCTGTGCAACCCCATAGATGGCAGTCCACCAGGCTCCCCCGTCCCTGGGATTCTCCAGGCAAGAACACTGGAGTGGGTTGCCATTTCCTTCTCCAATGCATGAAAGTAAAAAGTGAAAGGGAAGTCACTCAGTCGTGTCTGACTCTTAGCGACCCCATGGACTGTAGCCCACCAGGCTCCTCCATCCATGGGATTTTCCAGGCAAGAGTACTGGAGTGGGGTGCCATCGCCTTCTCCGGTGAGCTAAACTAGTTGTTCATAATTTCCTGGAACAACATTTTTACTTGAAGTTTCAACTGAAAAATTATGATTATATTCAGTCTTGAGTATCTGATAGACATTTTCTCAAAAATGATTCTGTAAACTTAAAACTGGAAGAAAAACAACTGACACTATTTGTTTTGAGTGGTAAAATATGTTCTCAAGCCAAAACAAGAATTTTGGAAAAATTTTTGTGTCAGAGAGATCTTGACAGCCACTCAATGATAAGATTGATGATGGTGTTAACAGACAGATATTTGTAATAAAATGTGTCAACATCTGAAAAATCTACCTAACTTATTAATCAATATTTCCCAAATGAAAAATGTACAATGTACAAAATCATGCATAGATTAAAAAAAAAAAAACACTCAAACCACAAGACTGATCAATGGATGTAACATAACTGAATACAAAACATTCACTGAGGTGAGTTTTTCAGATACCACATTGCAAATGATAATTAAAAAAATACAAAGTGAAACTTTTTTTGTTTTAGTTAAAGAATAAAATGTGAAAACTTAGTCAGAGAGTCAGTTCACTGGCTCAGTTGTGTCCAACTCTTTGCAACCCCATGGACTGCAGCAGGCCAGGCCTCCCTGTCCATCACCAACTCCCAGAGCTTACTCAAACTCATGTCAATTGAGTTGCTGATGCCATTCAACCATCTCATCCTCTGTCTTCCCTTCTCCTCCCACCTTCAATCTTTCCCCAATATCAGGGCCTTTTCAAGGAAGTCAGTTCTTCATATCAGGTGGCCAAAGTATTGGAGTTTCAGCTTCGATACTAGTCCTTCAATGCATATTTAGGACTGATTTTCTAAAGAATGAAGTGGTTGGATCTCCTTGCAGTCCAAGGGACTCTTAAAGAGTCTTCTCCAACACCACAGTTTAAAAGTATCAATTCTTTGGTGCTCAGCATTCTTTATAGTCCAACTCTCACGTCCTTAACATGACTACTAAAAAAACCATAGCTTTGACTAGACTTTTGTTGGCAAAGTAATGTCTCTGCTTTCTAATACGCTGTCTAGGTTGGTCATAACTTTTCTTCCAAGGAGTAAGTGTCGTTTAATTTCATGGCTGCAATCACCATCTGCAGTGATTTTGGAGCCCCCAAAAATAAAGTCTGACACTGTTTCCACTGTTTCCCTATATCTGCCACGAAGTGATGGAACCAATGCCATGTTCTTCGTTTTATGAATGTTGAGCTTTAGGCCAACTTTTTCACTCTCCACTTTCATCAAGAGGCTCTTTAGTTCTTCACTTTCTGCCATAAGGGTGGTGTCATCTGCATATCTGAGGTTATTGATATTTCTCCCAGCAATCTTGATTCCAGCTTCTGCTTCCTCCAGCCCAGCGTTTATCATGATGTACTCTGCATAGAAGTTAAATAAGCAGGGTGACAATATACAGCCTTGATGTACTCCTTTTCCTATTTGGAACCAGTCTGTTGTTCCATGTCCAGTTCTAACTGTTGCTTCCTGACCTGCATATAGGTTTCTCAAGAGGTACATCAAGTGGTCTGGTATTCCCATCTCTTTCAGAATTTTCCACAGTTTATTGTGATCCACACAGTCAAAGGCTTTGGCATAGTCAATAAAGCAGAAATAGATGTTTTTCTGGAACTCTCTTGCTTTTTTGATGATCCATCGGATGTTGGCAATTTGATCTCTGGTTTTCTACCTTTTCTAAAACCAGCTTGAACATCTGGAAGTTCACGGTTCACGTATAGCTGAAGCCTGGCTTAGAGAATTATAAGCATTACTTTACTAGTGTGTGAGATAAGTACAATTGTGTAGTAGTTTGAGCATTCTTTGGCATTGCCTTTCTTTGGGATTGGGATGAAAACTGACCTTTTCCAGTACATAGTAAATACTGAAATATATAAGTATCAATACATGCACATAAGCTATTATATATAAACAAAAACTCTCTGAGGTCTCAATAATTTAAGAAAACAAAGGCTCTAGGATCCCATATAGGTTTCAATAATTATAGACTGTTGTTATTGTTGTTCAGTTGCTAAGTCATGTCCCGTTCTTTGAGATTCTATTGACCGTGGCACACCAGGCTTTGCTGTCATTCACTGCCTTCCAGTGTTGGTTCAATCAAACTCATGTCCATCAATTTGATGATACCATCCAACCATCTCATTCTCTGTCACCCCCTTCTCCTCCTGCCCTCAATCTTTCCCAGAATCATGGTTTTTTTCAATAACTCGACTTGTCACATCAGGTGGCCAAACTACTGGAGCTTCAGCTTCAGCATCAGTCCTTCCAATGAATATTTAGGCTTAATTTCCTTTAGGATTGACTGGCTTGATCTCTTTGCAGTCCAAGGGACACTTAAGAGTCTTCTCCAGCACCACAATTAAAAAGCATCAATTCTTCAGTGCTCAGCCTTCTTTATGGTCCAACTCTCACATCTATGCATGACTACTGGAAAAATCACAGCTGTAACTATAGGTACCTTTGTCAGCAAAGTGATGTCTCTGCCTTTTAATATGCTGTCTAGGTGTTTCATAGCTTTTCTTCCAAGGAGCATGTATATTTGATTTCATGTCTGCTAATATAGTCCATAGTTATTTTGGAGTCCAAGAAAATAAAATCTGTCACTGTTTTCACTTTTTCCCCATCCATTTGCCATGAAGTGACAGGACTGGATGACAAGATCTTTGTTTTTTGAATGTTGAGTTTTAAGCCAGATTTTTCATACTCTTCTTTAACCCTCATCAAACAACTCTTTGGTTCTTCTTTGCTCTGCTGTTTAGAGTGGTATCGTCTGTATATTTGAGGTTGCTGATATTTCTCTCAGCAATCTTGGTTCTTGTTTGTGATTCATCCAACTTGGCATTTCTCATGATGTACTGTACATAGAAGTTAAATAAGCAGGGTAACAGCCTTGACGTACTCCTTTCCCAATTTTGAACCAGTCTTTTGTTCCGTGACTGGTTCTAACTGTTGCTTCTTGGCCTGCATACAGGTTTCTCAGGAGGCAGCTAAGGTGGTCTGGTATTTCTTGAAGAATTTTCCACAGTTTGTTGCGATCCACACAGTCCAATGCTTTAGTGTAGTCAATGAAGCAGAAATAAGACTTGGAATCCCCTTGTTTTTTCTATGATCTAACTGATGTTGTCAATTTGATCTCTGGTTTCTCTGACTTTTCTAAATCCAGCTTGCATTATCTGGAAGTTCTCAGTTCATGAACTGTTGAAGTATAGCTTGAAGGATTTGGAGCATTACTTTGCTAGTATGTGAAATGAGTGCAGTTGTACTATAATTTGAACATTCTTTGGCATTGTTCTTTCTTTGGGATTGGAATGAAAACTAACCTTTCCTGGTCCTGTGGCCATTGTGAGTTTTCTAAATTTGCTGGCATATTAAATGCAGCACTTTAACAGCATCATCTTTTAGGCTGTGAAATAGCTCAGCTAGAATTCCATCACCTCTACTAGCTTTGTTGATAGTAATGCTTCCTAGGGCCACTTGACTTCATACTCTAGGATGTTTGACTCTAGGTGAATGACCACATCATCATGGTTATCTGAGTCATTAAGACCTTTTTTGTATAGTTCTTCTGTGTATTCTTGTCACCTTTTCATCAGATATTCTGCTTCTGTTAGGTCCTGTACCATGCCCATCTTTGCATTAAATGTTCACTTGGTATTTACAATTTTCTTGAAGAGTTTTCTAGTCTTTCCCATTCTATCGTTTTCCTCTATTTCTTTGCATTGTTCACTTAAGAAGCGAAGTGAATTCGCTCAGTTGTGTCCAACTCTTTGCGACCCCATGGACTGTAGCTTACCAGGCTTCTCTGTCCATGGGATTTTCCAGGCAAGAGTACTAGAGTGGGTTGCCATTTCCTTCTCCAGGGGATCTTCCCGACCCAGGGATTGAACCCGGGTCTCCAGAATTGCAGGCAGATGCTTTACCCTCTGAGCCATAGCTCTGTATGTTCACTTAAGAAGATTTTCTTGTCTCCCCCTGCTATTCTCTGGAACTCTGCATTCCATTGCTATATTTTCCCCATTCTCCTTTGTCTTTCACTTCTCTTCTCTTCTCAGCTATTTGTAAGGCCTTCTCAGACAAACACTTTGCGTTCTTGCATTTATTTTCGTGTGGGATGGTTTTGGTCACTGCCTCCACGACAATGTTATGAATCTCCATCTCTACCAGATCTAGTCCCTGAATCCACTTGTCATCTCCACTGTATAATCACATGGGATTTGATTTAGGTCATATATGAATGGTCTAGTGGTTTTCCCTACTTTCTTAAATTTAAGTCTAAATTTTGCAATAAGGAACTGATGATCTGAGGTACAGTCAGCTCCAAGTCTTGTTTTGCTGACTGTATAGTTTCTCCAACTTTGGCTGCACAGAATATAATCAATCTAGTTTCAGTATTGAACATCCGATGATGTCCATGTAGAGAGTCATCCCTTGTGCTATTGGAAGACGGTATTTGCTATGACCAGTGTGTTCTCTTGGCAAAAGTCAGTTAAGCATCTCCCCTGCTTCATTTTGTACTCCAAGGCCAATCTTGCCTGATTCTCTAAGTATCTCTTGACTTCCTACTTTTGCATTCCAATCCCCTACAATGAAAGGACATTACTTTTTGGTGTTAGTTGTAGAAGGTCTTGTAGGTTTTCATAGAACCATTCAACTTCAGCTTCTTTGGCATTAGTGGTTAGGGCAGAGACTTGGATTATTGTGATGTGGAATGGTTTCCCTTGGAAACAAACAGAGACCATTCTGTCATTTTTGAGACTGTACCCAAGTACTGGGTTTCAGACTCTTTTCTTGACTATGAGAGCTTTAACATTACTTCTAAGGGATTCTTGCCCACATTAGTAGATATACTGGTCATTTGAATTAAATATGCCCATTTAGTCCATTTTACTTCAACTAACTCCTAAAATGGCAATGCTCACTCTTCCTACTTACTTGACCATGTCCAATTTACTTTGATACATGGACCTAACATTTCATTTCCTATGCAATATTGTTCTTTACAGAATCAGACTACTTTCACCACCACCACATCTGCTACCAAGCATCATTTCCGCTTTGGCCCAGTTTCTTCATTCTTTCTGGAGCAATACTTTAGCTTTTCCCCAGTAGCATATTGGACACCTACTGACCTGGGGGGGCTCAACTTACAGTGTCATATCTTTTCACCTTTTCATACTGTTTATGGGGTTCTCAAGGCAAGAATACTGAAGTGGTTTGCCATTCCCTTCTTCAGTGGACCATGTTTTGTCACAACTCTCCACCATGACCCATCCATCTTGGGTGACCCCCGAAGCATGGCTCAGAGCTTCACTGAGTCACCCAAGGCTGTGAGCCATGTGAGCATTTTGGTTAGCTTCCTGTGATTGTGGTTTTCATTCTGGAATCTATGGGATTATAGTTCTTGCTTCTTTCTGCCTTCTGGATGGGGTTAAGAGGCTTGTGCAAGCTTCCTGATGAGAGCGCCTGGCTGTGGGGAACACTGGGTCTTGATCTGATGAGCAGGGCCCAGCTCAGTTCAGTTCAGTCGCTCAGTAATGTCTGACTCTTTGCAACCCCATGGACTGCAGCACACCAGGCTTCCCTGTCCATCACCAACTAACTGAGTTTACTCAAACTCATGCCCACTGAGTCAGTGATGTCATCCAACCATCTCATCCTGTCATCTCCTTCTCCTCCCAACTTCTATCTTTCAAAGCATCAGGGTCTTTTCAAATGAGTCAGCTCTTCACATCAGGTGGCCAAAGTATTGGAGTTTCAGTTACAACATCAGTCCTTCCAATGAATATTCAGGACTGATCTCCTTTAGGATGGACTGGCTGGATCTCCTTGCAGTCCAAGGGACTCTCAAGAGTCTTCTCCAACACCACAGTTCAAAAGCATCAATTCCTCAGCACTCAGCTTTCTTTATAGTTAAACTCTCACATCCATACATGACTACTGGAAAAACCATAGCCTTAACTAGACAGAACTTTGTTGGCAAAGCAATGTCTCTGCTTTTTAATAAGCTGCTTATGTTGGTCATATTTTTCTTTCAAGGAGTAAGCATCTTTTAATTTCATGGGTGCAGTCATGATTTGCAGTGATTTTGGAGCCCCCCAAAAATAAAATCTGCCACTATTTCCACTGTTTCTCCATCTATTTGCCATGAAGTGATGGGACCAGATGCCATGATCTTCATTTTCTGAATGTTGACCTTTAGGCCAACTTTTTCCACTCTCCTCTTTCACTTTCATCAAGAGGCTCTTTAGTTCTTCTTCACTTTCTGTCATAAGGATGGTGTCATCTGCATATCTGAGGTTATTGATATTTCTCCCAGCAATCTTGATTCCAGCTTCTGCTTCCTCCAGCCCAGCGTTTATCATGATGTACTCTGCATAGAAGTTAAATAAGCAGGGTGACAATATACAGCCTTGATGTACTCCTTTTCCTATTTGGAACCAGTCTGTTGTTCCATGTCCAGTTCTAACTGTTGCTTCCTGACCTGCATATAAGTTTCTCAAGAGGCAGGTCAAGTATGCCCATCTCTTTCAGAATTTTCCACAGTTTATTGTGATCCACACAGTCAAAGGCTTTGGCATAGTCAATAAAGAAGAAGTAGATGTTTTTCTAGAACTCTCTTGCTTTTTTGATGATCCAGCAGATGTTGGCAATTTGATCTCTGGTTCCTCTGCCTTTTCTAAATCCAGCCTGAACATGAGGAAGTTGATGGTTCATGTATTGCTGAAGCCTGGCTTGGAGAATTTTGAGCATTACTTTACTAATGTGTGAGATGAGTTCAATTTGAGGTACTTTGAGAATTCTTTGGCATTGCCTTTCTTAGGGACTGGAATGAAAACTGAACTTTTCCAGTCACCAGCCACTGCCGAGTTTTCCAAATTTGCTGACATATTGAGTGCAGTACGTTCACAGCATCATCTTTTAGCATTTGAAATAGCTCAACTGGAATTCCATCACCTCAACTAGCTTTGTTCGTAGTGATGCTTCCTAAGGTCCACTTGACTTCACATTCCAGGATGTCTGGCTTTAGGTGAGTGATCACACCATTGTGATTATCTGGGTCATGAAGATCTTTTCTTCTGTGTATTCTTGCCACCTCTTCTTAATATCTTCTGCTTCTGTTAGGTCCATACCATTTCTGTCCTTTACTGAGCCCATCTTTGCATGAAATGTTCCCTTGGGATCTCTAATTTTCTTGAAGAGATCTCTAGTCTTTCCTATTCTATTCTATTGTTTTGTTTTCCTCTATTTCTTTGCATTGATCACTGAGGAAAGCTTTCTTATCTCTCCTTGCCATTCTCTGGAACTCGGTATCCAAATAGGTATATCTTTCCTTTTCTCCTTTGCCTTTTGTTTCTCTTCTTTTCACAGCTATTTGTAAGGCCTCCTCTGACAGCCATTTTGCCTTTTTGCATTTCTTTTTCTTGGGGATGGTCTTGCTCCCTGTCTCCTGTACAATGTCACGAACCTCCGTCCATAGTTCATCAGGCACTCTATCTATCAGATCTAGTCCCTTAAATCTATTTCTCACTTCCACTGTATATCATTAGGGATTTGATTAAGGTCATACCTGAATGGTCTAGTGGTTTTCCCTACTTTCTTCAATTTAAGCCTGAATTTGGCAATAAGGAGTTCATGATCTGAGCCACAGTCCTCTCCCGATCTTGTTTTTGCTAACTGTATAGAGCTTCTCCATCTTTGGCTGCAAAGCATATTATCAATCTGATTTCAGTGTTGGCCATCTGGTGATGTCCATGTATAGTCTTCTCTTGTGTTGTTGAAAGAGGGTGTTTGCTATGACCAGTGCGTTCTCTTGGAAAAACCCTATTAGCCTTTGCCCTGCTTCATTCTGTATTCCAAGGCCAAATTTGCCTGTTACTCCAGGTGTTTCTTGACTTCCTACTTTTGCATTCCAGTCCCCTATAATGAAAAGGACATCTTTTTGGGGTGTTACTTCTAGAAGGTTTTGTCGGTCTTCGTAGATCTGTTCAACTTTACTTCTTCAGCATTACTGGTCGGGGCATAGGCTTGGATTACCGTGACATTGAATGGTTTGCCTTGGAAACAGAGAGCATTCCGTCGTTTTTGAGACTGCATCCAAGTACTGCATTCGGACTGTTTTGTTGACTGTGATGGCTACTCCATTTCTTCTAAGGGATTCCTGCCCACAGTAGTAGATATAATGATCATCTGAGTTAAATTCACCCACTCCAGTCCATTTTAGTTCACTGATTCCTAAAACGTCAGCGTTCACTCTTGCCATCTCCCGTTTGACCACTTCAATTTGATTGGAAGCTTTGATTCATGGACCTTACATTCCAGGTTCCTATGCAATATTGCTCTTTACAGCATCGGACCTTGCTTCCATCACCAGTCACATCCACAACTGGGTGTTGTTTTTGCTTTGGCTCTGTCTCTTTCTTCTTTCTCTTATTTCTCCATGATCTCCAGTAGCATACTGGGTACCCACCAACTTGGGGAGTTCATCTTTCAGTGTCCTATCTTTTTGCCTTTTCATACTGTTCATGGGGTTCTTAAGGCAAGAATACTGAAGTTGTTTGCCATTCCCTTCTCCAGTGGACCACGTTTTGTCAGAACTCTCCACCATGACCTGTCTGTCCTGGGTGTCCCTACATGGCATGGCTCATAGTTTCATTGAGTCAGACAAGGCTGCTCAGTAAATCTTTAATCCAATAGTCTGCTAATGGGTGAGGCTGTGCTGACTTCCTGTTACTTGTTTGGCCTGAGGGTAACTCAGTCCTGGATTCCAGGCTGTATATAGTAGCACTTTTGAAGACCTCCCAAAGGATATAGCCAATATGCGCCTCCCTGCACTACTGTGGCTTGTGTCCCTGTCCCAATGGCAGGGCACTGCTGACCCCCATCCCTGCAGTGGATCCTCAAACACTTACATATCTTTAATATCAAAAGAGATCAGTAAGATCCACGATAATTTGGCATAAATACAGAGTTGGTTTCAAATAAAGATGTTACACTGAATAATCTTTACTCTCCCCTGACCATCTCCTGTCCAAAGATAGGCCAACTGGAGCTGGGAGCAAAATCTCAAAATTAAGAGGTCTGTATAGCAGTCATACTAATCTCACTAGTCTAATTATGTTGGAATTCTAACCCAGTGGTCACATACTTTGTGCTTAGAAAGATTCTCACAAAGTGGGTGACCCAGGAGATTCTGAGACAGGTGGTCCTCAGGCTATCTTTTGCAAAAAAAAAATTGTAAAGACTATACAAGCTGATACACCAATTGCCCTGTTTTCTTCTTATCCTCAACAAACATCCTGGATGTCTGTGTTACTCTAAACACTATTTTACGTCATTACCTTCAATGTCAATTCCTAAAAGCTGTACTTGAGGACCACGTTTGCTGTCCGATAGCTGCCCTGCTCCTATGTTCTCACCCTGGTTCAAACTCTCATCACTTTCTGTCTAGATCATCAGAAGAGTATTTGAACTGGTCTCCTCACTTCTGTCCTGGTAATGAAATTACTAATACTTGTCCAAAAGCTAGCTCAGATTATATTACCACTGTGCTCAAAAATACTAAATGTCTATAACTTTAAATTCCCAAACTACTTGATTTAGGATTTACAGTTCTCTATGATCTGGCTTCAACTGGCCACTCCTATGTCATTTCTCTATTACTTGCCTATAAACCCCACAAATGCAACTTTTGCTCTCCTGAACCAGATCCAGGCTTCGCAGCTTCACCCTGACTGCCTTACCCCTCTGCCTGGAGTTTCTGCCACATCAGTTCTCCCTTCAGCTCTCGTTCATTTTGCTAAACCCCATTCAAGAGCCAGATTAATAACCTATTCCACCAAGTTTCCCATGATGTTCCAGCTGGAAATAACATCTCTGAAAAATTAGCTATTTGTCTTGTTTCTGCTCATAACACTTCTGCCTTGCAACACTGTTACCTGATGGTATATATCATCTTCCTGGTTAGACTGAAAGAGCCACATGGAAGTTCTGTGCATGTATGTGACTCATTAACTCCATACTTTGACTTCATCCAACAAGAAGACTTACATATAATGGACACCCAATCAGTATTTTTTCAGTGAACTGAGTAGTCTTTTATAAAATATTTATTCAGAATTCTCAAATGCAGAATGTAGAATTTACCTAAAAAAAATCATGCCATGATCTACAAATAATCTCTTTGGTTTTGTTGGTTTACAGTTATTAGCATGAAATTTTTATGTTTCTGGCACATACCCACTTTTGCAGCAAAGTTCTCACCCAACATCTGATGTTAAAAACTTTTTAATACATATATATATATAAAACCAAATTTCACTTTGTTTATTGCTCAGTCTTTCTCAGAGTTCTATTTTAGTATCTGGAAATGTGAAGCCATGATGCAGCATGTGCTAAGGCACTGAACTAAAGCCATAAGAGCATTACTCTATGCTCACTGTGGTCCTTTTTGATCCTATCCTATTTGAGATCCCTTTCTCTGTTCTGACGGCCAACAGAACCAGCAACCATGAGAAATTTAAAGTATGAAGAGAAAACACTGTGAGAACAGTTCTTAGGAAAATGTTCCCTTCTGTGTTCCTGTACAAGCCAAGGGCTAACTCCCTAGAAGACCCAAAACCCCAAGGGTGAACACGATTTGCAAGGCTCCAAATAGAAAGCAGGGCTTTCTATTTCAATTCCTGGGCTATTGGCATAACACAAAAACTAAAGCACATTTGTAAATAGTATTTTGGAAATCTGGTGGCTGGACTAGAAAAGCTAGTATGGCAACAATTTTGTTGAAATTGCCATTGACCAAAGCAACCGATTGGGGAAAGCCAAAGTAGGAATGTTCTGGCTGCAGTGGAAGATGTTTGTTACATACTCAGTGTGAAATATGATCCTGTAATACTGTGGAAATGCTATTGCATTCTAGCACAATTTGCTGTTTCACCCTTACCAGTATTTCTTTTTATTGCAGACTTTAACTTATCAACTACGTAACAAAACTGACAGAGGTAACGTGGGGCTCCAGATTAACACAAATTCACAGCCCACAGAAAAAGTTTAAAACCACAGAGGATGAGCCATTAGATAACAATAAATAATTAAGAGTCACAGATTATAAGCCTTGGCCCTCTATCAGTTTCTCTAGTGACAACTTTTCTATGATTAATTTGGCCCAAAATAAGTTATTACTATATAACCTACTCATGTAATAAAACCTTCAGAGACTTCTGCCTAGTCTACAATGCTTATCTGACCCCACCCACATTTACCCTTTCTTGACACACTCTGCCATTCTTGATGGTAATGCTTACTACAAATCCTAAAGTTCTCCTTTGTGGACTATTCCCTTGGTTCTATTAGTTGAGATCTTATTGATTACAGAACGACAGCCAAAATCCATACAGTAGTGAACAAAGGGATAGTCTAGCCTTCAGGAGAATGACACCAATATTTAACTTAATAATGTGCAAAAGATGATCCTTAACTTACTATGGTTAGGCTTACACTTTTTCAACTTCACAATATTGCGACAGTGATATATACTCAGTAGAAATCATACTTTAATTTTAAATTCTGATCTGTCCCTGGGCTGGTGACATGCCATATGAGACTCCCTTCGTGATACTGGGCAGCAGTAATGAGCCTGGACTCCCAGTTAGATGCATGATCAGGAGAGCAAACAACTGATACACTCACAACTATTCTGTACCCAGATGCTGCTAAGTCACTTCAGTCGTGTCCGACTCTGTGTGACCCCATAGACGGCAGCCCACCAGGCTTCCCCGTCCCTGGGATTCTCCAGGCAAAAACACTGGAGTGGGTTGCCATTTCCTTCTCCAATGCATGAAAGTGAAAAGTGAAAGTGAAGCCGCTCAGTCGTGTCTGACTCTTCGCGACCCCATGGACTGCAGCCCACCAGGCTCCTCTGTCCATGGGATTTTCCAGGCAAGAGTACTGGAGTGGGGTGCCATCACTTTGTCTGCTGTACCCAGATGAGCATTCTGCTTTTCACTTTCAGTACAGTACTAAAAAGTTACATGAGATGCTCAATACTTTATTATAAAATAAGCTTGTGATGAGATGATTCTGCCCAACTGCAGGCTAATGTAAGTGTTCTGAGTGCATTTAAGCTGGGTAAGGCTAAGCTGTGCTGTTTGGTAGGTTAGGTATATAAAATGCATTTTTGACAATAGAATTTTCAATTTACAATGGGTTCATCAGGATATAACCCTTTGGTAAATTAAGGAAGATCGGTACATTATAATTTGAATTATGTAATTAACAAATCAATGTGTTTTACAAATCATAAATAAATATGGACAGCTGTTAGCTTAGGGATCAGATATATTCCAAAACTTTCAGAAGGTTCCAATATTTTCAGACTTTTGGTACATAATTTTCCTTGAAAACAAAACAATGCACTGGCATTGGGTTCAATTCTGACAAGCAGGCCAGCTCTGATACAGAGTACAACAGTAGAATAACTAACAATATGGACTCTGTAGCTACTGGGTTTGAAACCCAATTCTGCCACATGTCATCTTAGTGGCCTTGGATAATCAGCTTAATTGTTCTAAGTCCTTTCCCTTTCAGTGAAAGGATTCTAGAGATTAAATGAGATGATTCATTTTGATATTTGGCAAAACTAATACAATTATGTAAAGTTTAAAAATAAAATAAAATTAAAAAAAAATAAAATAAATGAGATGACTCATTTAGTATACTGCTGCTGCTAAGTCACTTCAGTCGTGTCCGACTCTGTGCGACCCCATAGACGGCAGTCCACCAGGCTCCCCCGTCCCTGGGATTCTCCAGGCAAGAACACTGGAGTGGGTTGCCATTTCCTTCTCCAATGCGTGAAAGTGAAAAGTGAAAATGAAGTCACTCAGTTGTGTCCGACTCCTAGCGACCCCATGGACTGCAGCCTACCAGGCTCCTCTGTCCATGGGATTTTCCAGGCAAGAGTACTGGAGTGGGTTGCCATTGCCTTCTCCCTCATTTAGTAAAGTGCTTGGAATATTCCCAATGTTCCTTAAGTGTTAACTATTACTTTCTTATTATTATCTGGCCACCATTTAAGCCTGTAACATTGGAATACTGAAAAAACCTTAGTTCTGAGATCTGGTAGTAAAAGCCTACCAGGCACTGAAAGAAATAGGCAGAGAGGGAGAACAGATTTCTGCGTTGATATATTTCCAATATATCCAATTTTTAAAAAAATAAGCCAAGCTTTTACTGGGAATGCATACTTTCCTCTTTTCCAGTGACTTTTTAATTCTATATCCCACCCTTCCTGCAGCCCCTAGTACTTTCTATTCTTCAATTTCTTTCTCCCCAATGGCTGTCCATATTTCTTCTTCCCAAGGCCAAAATAGAGTTTTCTCCTGTTCAGATGAAAGTGCACGTTCCTTCAGATTTTCAGCGCAACAGTGTGATTAATCAATTTAACATTAAGGTGACACTTTCATATACTTTATGTGAAAAAACCAAATTGATCACTAATACAAACTGAGCTCTTCTGTGAGACTTGATGTTGTCTGCAAGCCTTATGTATGGAATACACACACATGCACACACACACAGAGCTATTACTATCCTATACATGTCCCTCCCTTTTGCTATAAAAGAACAGATGATCACAAATCACTGTAGAGCTCAAGAAGTGTGTATAAGTTAAGGGAAGGGCTGCTATTTGTAGGAAGTGCTACTTTTGTCTTTGACAAGGACTCCTTTCAAATAAAATGTAGCTGGATTATGAACAGGAACAAAAGCAAACAAATCTCAGCACAAAATGGACTCTTTTCCCCTCAGGCATTCAACTATTTATAACCTTCTTTCTCACAGTTTCTCCATAGCTTTTACATACAGATACCAATTTCACCAGGTACTATGTCCATAGCTTGACTCATCAACTTTGCTAAAAATCCCCAAGCTCCTCCTTGCTTGGCGGGTTCACCACTGTGTCTCCAAGGGTCAGTGCAGACTCTAGCACAGAGCAAGTACTCAGTATCTGTTGACTAAGTCAATTAATAAGTGAATGAGAATGAATATTAGGTAATTTGCCCATGGATATAAGCAGTCTCATATTTCAATATATTTTAAAACACCCTTCCTCGCTCCCTCCCTTCCTTTCATAATTCTTGTCTGAAATACTCATCTCTCTGGGCTTCTTTCTAAAGTAGAGCAGTCCCTTTTTGTCTCTTCTCTGAAATAGGCATGCCTTCTGTGCTTGGAACGGCCAGTGTAAAGGGGAAAGCAGTGATGGGATCATTCTACTCCAAACAATTTCAAATGAATGGTCTCTGTATCCAAAGCTGGATGAATGAATCAATAAAATGTTATCTTAAGGTAATCAGACTTCCTTTTTTAATTAATACACAATTACTATATATTAAAACAAGAATAGCCCACCACATCATATATATTATTAAACAGATTTCTTCACATGCAACTATATTAGTAAATCAATAATTGCCAACCTTCTGTCTTTGATGCTATGGCATGTCTCCAATTATGTCGAGAGGCAAGTGGCACTCTCAAAATGAAACTAATTTTAATTAACTTTAAAATGTAAATGTGTATGGGAACAGAGGGTTACAAAAAATACAGTGTCACAATATAATAAAAAGATTAGGAATTAGTGCACTACTCAAAGAGAAGACAAGAGTCTGAAACATAGCCTGAAGCAGAGCGTTTCATCTCTAAATAGTTTCCCAAAAAGAATACACTCAAAAAAAGAGAGAGAGAGAGAGAGAGGGATAGTGCAATTTAAATCATCCTAAGCCTACTATGAGGGCTTCCCAAGTAAATAATCCACCTGCCAATGCAGGAGATGCAAGAGATGCGAGTTCAATCCCTAGGTCAGGAAAATCTCCTGGAGGAGGAAATGGCAGCCTGCTCCTGGAAAAATCCCATAGACAGAGGAGCCTGGTGGGCTACAGTCCATGGGGTCTCAAAGAGTCAAATACAACTGAGCAAGCATGCGTGCACACACACACACACAAACCTATTACATTCTATCTAGACTGGGATAGTTAAAGACTATATTTGCCAGAAAACAGAAAAGAAATATTTATTAGGTATCCATTATGGTCCCACAATGCTGAATTTTCTTAAAGCTCTGATTTAGGTTGGGACTTACTTTTACAGTTGCCTAACGAGGACATATCACTCCTTTCATGCTCTTCTTATTCTAGGTACATGAAAACAATAAAAAGGGTAGACACACAGAAAAGTACACTGATCTACTGATAGGATCAGGATCCTTAAAAAAGAAACAAACTTATTTTCAACACATTTAATATAGACTAGTTGGTATACTTGGAGAAGGCAATGGTACCCCACTCCAATACTCTTGCCTGGAAACTCCCATGGATGGAGGAGCCTGGTAGGCTTCAGTCCATGGGGTCACGAAGAGTCAGACACAACTGAGCGACTTCACTTTTACTTTTCACTTTCATGCACTGGAGAAGGAAATGGCAACCCACTCCAGTGTTCTTGCCTGGAGAATCCCAGGGACGGCAGAGCCTGGTGGGCTGCTGTCTATGGGGTCGCACAGAGTCGGACACGACTGAAGTGACTTAGCAGCAGTTGGTATACTGAATGTCTCCTATAAGAAAATGGCAAAGCCATTTAAAACAACAACAATGACGCACTGTCCATCTCACCTCGATTCTTTGGTTTGTTTTCTTCAAGATTTCTCTCTTCCTTAATTAGAAAAATGATGGTCTTGCTATAAACATCAAGAATCAGGTCATTTCATCAAATACACACACACACACACACACTCTCTCTCTGTTTTAGTACACAAATCAATCTAAGGTCATACATCCTTATAAATAACGGATGTTTAAGCAACTATGTCTGTACAACAATGGGAAGCATTAAGAGAAATGACCCGTATTTTACATTTCCATAAATCCAGGGGCTACATTTTCTCTTTTTTATACTTGCCATAACGAAGTCATAGGTACTCAATAAATGATTTTTGGATTTACATAAGGAGAGCTCTGTTAGGAACAGCATACAGTTGTCCCTACATCAACAGCCAAAGCCTTACAGAAACACTGATGGTAACCCTTTAACATCTGTGGTAGGTAGCCTCCGAGATGACCCCTAGTGATCCCTACCTTCTGGTATTTCTCGTTTGTGTAATCACAGCTCCTGGAGTGTGGGCTGGTCTAGTGCTTCACTTCTAACCTACAGAATGTATAAAGGTGATGTGATGTCACCTCCATGATTAGAATACAAAATATTATAAATTTTGTCTTAATAGCAGATTAGTTCTCCTGCTTTCTTGCTTTGGACTCTTTAGTGAAGTAAACTGTCATGTCGGAGAGTCTCATGCAAGGAACTGAGGACATCCTCTGGCCAACAGGTGGCCAGGAACTGAGATCCTCAGTCTAATCACATCCCAGGAACTGAAATCTGTAAACAAAATTCTAGCTTAGAGGAGGATCCTTTTATGACTCATATCCCATTATATGGATATACCATATTCTGTTTATCCATTCATATGCTGTTAGGTATTTCGGTTGTTCCTAACTTTTGGCTACTATGAATGGAGCTGCCCTGAATGCTGATGTACACGTGTTTGTTTGAACACCTGTTTTCAATTCTTTTGAGTATATTCCTAGGAGTGGAATTGCTGGGTTATATGGTAATTCTATGGTTAACTTACTGAGGAAAAAGTGTGGTTTTTTTTTAAAGTCTCTAAGTAACAGATAACTAATGTGAAGTGAAAAATTAATTTGCAGCCATGCACAGAAAATTTCAATATGTGAACTAATAAACTAAAGGATGAAAAACTTAACAACTTAACTTAGATCTTAATTGCAAGTCATTATTGTTCTAGTAAACAGCATCTACTACATTCCCAAAATACTTCTTTCACAGGCAAGATTTTAAAAAACCATTCTGAAGGGTTCATGCTTGTCATATGCTGTGCTATGCAATACTATCCAGACAAGAAAATGAAAAAGACATGGTCTCTGCCCTCACAGTGCACAGATCTCCAATTCAGAATTATCGCTGCTCATATTCCACAGAACTCTTTCTTCTCACTTTTCACATCCTCCTTTGGAACATCTTTACTCACACTGTCTCAGCTACCTCTAATAGCAAAAAACCACCAATTCAAATGCTCTCATCTAATTTTCTCCTAAACATCGGTACCCTTATTTCTTACAGTCTATCATATATTCCCTTCTATATGTTTCCCAGGTATTTTAAACTCAACTTGTCCCCAAACGAACTCATTCCTACCATGCATTCTTTTCCAAACCAGCCTCTTTGATTCCCTGTCTGGGGACTGGCAGTCAACCAAACTAAGAATCTGAAAAGTCATTCTTAACCCCTTATGCCTTATTCCTAAATAATCAGTCATCAACCACCAACATTTACCCCCGAGTGTAACTTATAAGCTCTTGGAGACTTTGAAATCCACCATGGATTCTTCCTCTGGCTGTCTTTCCAACACTCCAACCATGGCATACCTAGAAAAATCCAATGTACGTTTCAAGTCTAAACCCAAACATCATCTCATGGTGAGGGCTTCTTTAATTTCATTTTAACAAAATTGCTTTCACCATCCTTTGTGATCCTAGAGCAGCCTATATATCCTTTTAGTGCTGGGATATGTATAACAATACTTGTGTTTTGAACATTTTCAATTCTTTATGACTGCTCTATACCTCTCTGTACTTCTGTTCTGAGGCCAACTCTTCTAGATATTTTAGTGAGCTTGTATAGGAATAAGCATATAATCTTCACTTGAAGTCATGTCTGTTGAATTAAAAATAGTCATCTGATTTGGACTGTTCATTCAATCAACCAACAAATATTTACTGAATGACTTCCATGTACCAGACTCAGCGTGGAACAATGAATATACAGTGGTAAACTAGCTGGACATGGCCCCTGCCTGACTCATGAGCTCACAGTCCAACAGGTCACTGAGTTGATAATATCTTTATGACATCATGTTATTTAGGCTTTAACCTACTTCTTAGGAACATGCTATTTCCCATAAGAATATATTTACTCTTCTGTTTCTTAACATAGTAATAAAAATTGGAAAGTTAAATTTCTTTTCAATGAATTAATTTTATTTCCAGCGTCATTATCACTGCACTAAAAACAAAATTCCTCCTTGAAGTCTCAAGACATATGACTGTATAATATTTTAAACATTTATAGGATGCCTCAACCATCCAGAACACAACTAAAAACTAGGAGCCATGGGGCAGCCAACAGAAATGTCCTCAAATTAACATCTTTAAGCTCACATGCTTAACACTCTAAAAAGTCCCTCAGGCCCACACAGAAATCTTGCCTAGAAAAAAATATGATCACACTTAGCTTCTTGGCTTTCTGCTCAGAGCATATTAGAAGTAGTAAATCATTATGTGAGAGATGGAGGAGAGATAGAATCCACCAGAGACAGGCACGTGGACAGTAGCAAAATAGAAATAGTTACAAAAGAGACTAAATCAAGAACTTATAAAAAGAAAAAGAGAAGATGAGATCAACAACAACTAAAGGAGAGAAAACAAAGGCAAAGAACAAATAAAAAACAGCAGTTCAGATTTAATGCAGCATGGAATAGCCACCCTGCCCTTTGACCATTCTGAAGGGTTTCTGATGTTTATCAAGTAAATGACGGATTATATTCCTAATACTTTCATTTACAATTATGGAAAATTTTGAGCATATACTAAGTAATCAGAAAAGTATGATGAACATCATCACTCAGCCTTGACAACCATCAATTCTGTCCAAACCAGTTTCATCTAATTCTTCCTATGTTATTTTAAAGCAAATTTCAGATATTACATAATTTCATCTGTAAATATTTTAATATATATCTCTATAAGATATAGATTCTTTTTGAAAACATAACCAAAATACCATCATTACATCTAAAAGAAATCAACAAATCTTTTGTATTATCAAATATCCAGCTGTTCAAATAACATTTTAGTAATAACAATATAGCTCCAGGTATCTCCAAAATGTCCAAGTGACAGGTTATTGTGAAAGGCATAGTATACTAGGATTTCTTAGTCTTAAAATCAAATCATAAGGTTTTTAACCCATTATCAGTATTAAAATTCTTAAAATATTACATGAAATATGTTTTTATGGTCTTAATTAATGTCATTGGTTAAATGTCAAGAGCGAGAAAGTGCTCTGAGAAGTACCCTTTGTTAATGTAACAGCTAATGAAGATGTAACATTACCAAATCATAGTACTGTGTATTTTAAACTTGTTTCTTTGAGCAAGGAAGTCCTTTTTATAGAAAAAAATCATCTGTTAAGGTAATTTTGTTTACAGTCTACAATAGCTCTTTCACATTGGAAGAATGATAATTTGATTAATTATTGTTTCAGAGCCATAGACTAGTTTCCTGAAAGCACTGGCAGAGAAGGGATATTTACTTCTTGGGAATACTATAGGTAATCTTGAGAGAGTTTCATGTCAAAATTAAGCTGCATCAGTACTGAGATATAATTATTCAAAAGGATCACAAAATCAAAAGCAAGCTGGATAAAATGAGCGTAATAATACACATACCAAGAAACCGATAATTTATCTTTTGTAAACCATGTCTGGGTAGGAAATTAAGCAACCTGGGATGGGTAGATTGTCATTTCTTCTAACAATTAACAGCTATGGTTTTGAAGGAAAAGTAAATAAATGGGAGTCTTGATGCATGAATTGGGAACTGGAAACATATGCATTACATGTAAAAATAATCTACACATGTAGAGGGGAGGAGGTGATTTGCTTGGCATAAAGCTCAAAACATTATTAAACTGAAATCTGAGAGAGCAAATATGCCTTGATAAAATCTTACCTTCTTCCTAACAAGGATGTCCATCAGAAAAATGACAGATGTACTAAAATATTATAGCTGTTGGGATGTCTAGTGAGGCTTGGGACACAGTCTCCCATTTCTTGTCATCCCCTCTATCAGTAAGCAGTTTCTGTTTATCCCAATATACCAAAATAATACAATTTTCCTTGTGTCCGAGGATGTGGAATACCTAGGTGAAAAAGAGTTTATCCTGCCATTCAAGTATCCTGATGCTTTAACCCAATTAAACCCTCCTAACCTTGAATCTTTCCACATCATTTATGAGAGCTTTACAGTGGCCAAAATGCCCAGCTCACATTTTTGCCTTAAACCCATCGTATTTCCCAAATGTGACTATCTCTGCTAATGACTGGTTCCTCTTCTGGGAATCTCCTTTCTCCCTGTCTTCTTATCTCCGAGTATAATCCATCCTCAATCCTGCATTATATGCCACCTGCACTACAGCCCTTCCTTGTACTGCATTTGTACATAACCCTTTTGCCCACCGAAGAGCCCTAGTAGTTTATTATCTGTGAATTTTGGCTGGCTGTTTTTTGGCTGCAAAGTGCAGCTTAGTGGATCTCAGTTCCCTGACCAAAGACTGAACTGGGATCACGGCAGGGAAAGCCCAGAATCCTAACCATTAGGCCACCAGGAACTCCTGGTTTATCTATAGTTTTTAATGTCATGTGTAGCTGTCTATTTTATCCTATCGTTACTTACACACACAGTTTTTAGTCTTCTAACTAGAATTAAAATTCTTTGATAGCTAAGTGTACTTTGATAGCTAAAACTCTTTCAGCAAGTGTACTCCAGCAAACATTTCTGAGTACTTTCTAGGTGCCAAGTACTACACTAGGTGCAGAGAATATAAAACTAATGTGGCTCCACTCTCACCATATTTATGTAGCACTGTTCTTAAAGTTGTAGCCAATAAAATAGGGCAGAAAACTGATGTCAAAGATGTAACACTGGAAAAGAGACAAAATAGTCATTACTTGCAGATGACTACTGCATACCTACAAACCTTAGAGAATTAACTGGAAAACTTAGAACTAATCATATGACTCCATAAGGTGATTAGAAACAAAATTAAAATGTTTAAAGTATCTTTTTACTACTATATTAAAAAACAAACTTTAAAAATCCATGCAATAACAATAAAATATGCTTATTTGGGGAAAAAACTTTAAAATGTGTATGAATCACACACACACACACACACAAACATGCTTATATCATATTTCTAGATGGAAGGACAAAATATAATAAACGGTTCAATTCTTTCCAAATTTACTAATGAGTTTAATATATTACCAATCAAAATCTCAAGGGTATTTTTCAATTCCAGAATTTACCTGGAATAACTGGCATATTAAAATAGCCATATTTTAATGCCAAAATGATACAGAAAATTAAAAAGCACATAGAAACAAAAAATATTAATCTGAGTTATCAAAAAATGCAAACTAAAATTATGTAGTACCATTTTTCATTTATCAAACAGTCTTAAGTATGTAAATCATGGGAATTCCCTGTTGGTCCAGTGGTTAAGAGTTTGCTTGTCAATGCAGGTGACACGCGTTTGATCCCTGGTTCTGGAAGATTCCACATGCCGTGGAGCAACTAAGCCTGTGCAGCACAACCACTGAAGCCCATGAGCACCTTAGAGCCTATGTTCCACAAGATAAGCCACCAAAATGAGAAGCCCATGAACCCCAGTGAAAAACAGCCCCCACTCACTACAAGTAGAGAAAGCCTGCATGCAGCAACAAAGACTCAGCACACCCAAAATAAATAAATAAAATTAAAAAAAAATCTAAATGATGACCTGCAATGGTAGGAAAGATGCAGTTACAACACAGAATGTATTCCTAATAGGAGTGTTTTGATTCTGAATTTTGTTTTTAATATCTAATCTAAAAAATATTCAGAAACTCATTATAAAGTCAGGATAGATATATGCCAGTTGTTGTTATAATTCAGTTGCTAAGCCGTGTCTGACTCTTTGTGACCCCATGGACTGCAGCACGCCAGGCTTCCCTTTCCTTCAGTTATCTCCTATAGTTTGCTCAAATTCACGTTCATATATGTCAGATCTATACCAAAATACATAGGACAACACAAGAAATATATGGCACGTCTACCAAGGAAATAAAAATAGAGTTATTTTATTACTCATCATTAGAAATTATCAAACCACAATAAAGAGTCCAAATTATCTACAAATCAGTTAGTATTAACAAATGTACCGAGAAAAATGAGTCAAAAGGGCAGAGTGGCAGATGCTGGCAGTACCACACAAGCATTGTTCATCTCCAAATACTTGTCCAGGCTTGGTAGCAAGCATGTTCCTTTTAGCAGTCATCCTGTCAGAGCCAGGTGCCATTAAATACATGGCTGCTATCAAGTCCTCATTTCCGATAAATTTCCACCTTATTCACCTTACTGACAATTTCACAGCAAGTATCAGAGAACAATGCATTCAAGTCTAAATTTAATTATGACCATCAAAGAAGAAATGGTTGATATTATTCTAGAGAACGTAAAACCAAAAATGGTCAATTATGCTAGACTTCAGAATTTCAATATAATAACTGTAAGAGAAGGGAAGGAAAAAAACCAGTTCATGACCAGTCATCTTCAAAAGGAAGACAGATTAAAGAAGGATGAAATTATAAGAAGGGTAAAGAAGACTAAAGGGTAAAATGAATTTATACTTGCAAAACTGTTTAGAAGAATAGATAAGTAAATTAAACAAAACAAAGCAGAAGGCATAAAAAGAATGATGTTCAGTCTGGAAAGAATTAAGAGAAAGGTAAATTTGAAGATAGAAAAGTATCAAGCATCTTTAATTCAAGTCTACAGATCCAGACAGATTATATACCAAGATAGCAGAAACACTGAGATGTCATGGCAAAACTGCTCTAACCTTTGCTATGTAACCATGGAAAATGGGAAAGCTACCAGAATATCAGGGATAGGCATGTACCACCTCAACCTCTTAAAATGGGATCATCATGAACCATCATGGGGTCACTAAGAATAAGTCTTCCAAAATAACTCTTAGTTCCTTTAGTTCCTTTTGGACTGGCTTGTCAGGTTGGTACATTTTGGGAATACCATAGTATGAGATCATTTCAGCAAAATATTTAACAAGTCTCTTGCATCCTTGGACAACAAAGAGAAAAGTAAATCAGACGACAGTAGTTAGGCAGCCTGGTAACTGATTTAACAGCCATACCTTAAAATTCATGGATCTGTGCCAGCATGGAAAGAGTTGGGTCTTCTATGATTTGCGACCAACCTTGGTTCTCACAGCACTTTACACACAACTCTATTATAGCAATTATCACACTGCATTATAGTTATATAATTACATGTCTATTATTCCCTATAGCCTGTAAACTCCCTGAAGAAATGACTGCTAGTCATCTTGTTATCATTAGCAGGGAGCATGAGAATGGCACACAGTAGACAATTTGATACATTTTCTAAATCTTAATTAAATAAAAACTTTGAAGGTATCATTTCAAGATTTACAGATGGCACAAAAGCTAAAAGAAATTGGTAGTATTGTGGATGACAGAATTTAAAAAGTCAAAAAGCTCTTGACAAGCTGGAACAATGAGCCAGTGTTTACACAGTGAAATTTAATAGAGATATAAGTAATGTCTGGAACTTGGAATTTAAAAAAAAAATCAAATGTGTGTGTGTTAAAAACAGAAAAGACCTGACTTAAACAGCTAGGTGTCTCAACAGCAAACCCAATATGAACCAGTGGGTGTGCTGTGGCAGGTATTACTGGCTTTGAGAGAAATACAGTGCCTGAAAGGAGAAAGGTGAGAGTGTCACTGGTCAGACAGCATCACAATTCTGGTCACATGTTTGACAAGTGACCACCCACAAAGCCACACTTGTCCAGAGGAAGGCAACCAAGACGGTTATGGACCTGGAGACCATATAATGTGGGAAACAGCTCAAGACATGAAAGATTTAGCTCGGAAAATGATCTTTCACAGTGTATACGATAGCAAGCTTCATGCTCCTGAATTAATGTCTGGGGGGATATAGTATTTGTTGAGTATGATTCCACAAAGCTGAACTGGGTCTGTTTTAGCAAAGAAGTAGAAAGCTAGATTTTAGTAAATTATAATCATTTGCAATAAATAAAACTCTTCAAGTATGGCATATCAACATGCCTTCTGAGACTGATTTTCTCACTGCAGGAGTACTCATTTTGAGACAGTACAGCCATACCTCAGGGATTTGAAAAGAGCCAATTCCTATCTGGTATAACAAGTTTGACTAAGTAAGCCCTCATTTAACATGTATGGTTTCATGTTCTTTTCTAAGATGAGAGCTGAAAAGCAGAGTACCGTAATAAGCCTCAAATGACATATGAGACACATTTCTAAAGGAAACTGCATACATAATTTTTCTGACATTGCTCTTGAGAAGGATGACTAGGGGCACTGTAGCAAATGTACCCATAACCCACAGTGATGACAGATTATCTGTGAGACACTGTTATGTCTTGTGTGGGTCAGACTCTCTAACATGCCAGTAGGTAGGGGAGACCAGGAGCATCACCCTATTACGTAGATACACTGTAAAAGTATACAAAAACATACATAGGCAATCAAGAGGAATGAATTTCAAAACTCTAACCATGCCCTCCCTCTTTTGTACACTGACTCCCAGACTCACTCACTGATTTAGAACAATTTTTCCAACAAAATTTAAAGACAAATCACTTTAGCTAATCGACTAATGGACAATATATATTTAATAAGCAATTTTTCAAAACATCCTTCAAATACCTTCAATAGTCAGTTACATCAGAGATGTGCATCTACATATTTAAGATTAATTCAATTTCAAGCAGAAGTCTAAAGTAAACTGAAATGTGACTTACGTCCAGGGCAATGTAAGCAAGTCAATTTTTCAATGCATCTTAACTAAATGTAAAATACCTGTTTTTGTGACAAACAAGTCTGTGCCATTAATCATATGCTTCCAGCTGCAACAATTCACATTCAAATTAAAACCATGAAACAGCATCAAAGTGTTAAGATTCACACAAAGTGATCTCTTAACAGATTGTGAAGAAAAAAAACATACATTAAAAGAAGAATCTGGAGAAAAATGTTACACAATAAAAACATCTGAAAGAGCTTAAGTACACAGGCAGATAGAATTCAGGTTTTTGAGTTGCATAGGAATAAATGTTAAACAAAACTCAGAGCCTGCTCTTAAACAATGAATACATCATAAAAAATACTTCTTTTTATAGCCACAGGACTGAGAGTTTTGCTGTTTATATCTATCCCAGCATACAAATCCATAGTACTGCCAGGACTGTCCCCTCTGATTTTACTGGGAAACCAGACAGAAGAGTCTGCCTGGGTTTCTTTTAGTTTAGTTCAGCTTGTGTCCAAAACTGGCCCAAGAATCATCTCTTCAAGTCACTACTCTCCTGCCTGCCAGTTACACAGCTCCAAACATTTCCCTTCCAGCCACAGATATTAAACTGTTTTGTTGTTTTAAAACTTGATTTAGAACTGCGTTAGACAACTTTTTTTTGCTTCAGGCTCCCCTAGGTCAGCAAGCTGCAACAATGTTCAAACAGCCTAACAGTGTCCATTGCACATTAAAAAACAAGGATGGTGCCAGGAACCAGAACAATGATATATTCTAGGTTAGTCATGTCAGGCATTTTCCAGTCCCAAAAGCAGGTTTCATGTGGTCCCCCGGATGTACATGGCTGTCCTGTACTTACCCCCTTGTGTCCTCCTCTGGTGACGGGCCACACTGAACTCCCCAGACAAGTTTCCCAGGGATGGATGCTATGCAAGCAGGTCACCTATCCTCTGAGAGCCCATGCTTTCTACCTCGGGTCTTACACTGTATTACTATAGGGCTTTACACTTCTAGGGCATCGTCTGACAAGCCACATATTTTCCCTAGTTCTCAGCTGACTTTCCTTTAAAATGGTACCTCAGCCTAGTCTATTTGAGAGAAAAGCTGTTAAAAAAAAAAAAGAGTGGAGAAACAGAAAGACCAAACTTTGAAAACCAACAGTACAAATAAAAATCTTAATAGACACACTGTCAAAGCAAGGTTAAAGATTTAGCTTCTCCAATTAACAAATCAAGATGAGATTAGGATAGTTATCAAGGTATGAGATATAAAGACATGAGAAGAGCAAGAACTTCATCTCAAAAGCTTCTGTGCTCTCTTACTTACCAGGTTTTTCTTATCTTCTACTCATTATTTCTTTGCTCTCTTGTCCTCTTTCAGTAACATTTTATCCCAGATGACAAATGAAGGAGTATGTAACATTTTAATTTTTTAACAGTCTTTATAGAATTTTCCCAAAGTAATTTAACCTGAAGTTTAAGTTGTATGGGATAGTTGCACACAGTAGATTTCAGGGATACTGAACCCAAGTTGAATGGACTAGCATCCTTTCAAGAAAGAACACTTAAAAAAAAAAAAATTAAGACAAGGAAAGAAGCAGAACTTTGCACTAAGATTTATGGAAGAGAATTTTAGAATCAATTTATGCCTCAGAAATGGTCCTGACAGTACTTAGCTAAGTCAAATAACTTAAAATGTACCTGAACTTAAAACATTAAAATAGAATTTAGAGAAATATTTTACAAAACCAACCATTCTTTCATAATACCAAAAATGATTTTTTAATTGAAGTATAAATGCCTTATAATGTTGTGTTAGTTTCTGCTATACAATGATGTGATACTACAAATGCTATAATACAACCTGTGTTAGTCACTCAGTCATGTTTGATTCTTTGCGACCCCAAGGACTGTAGCACATCAGACTCCTCTGTCCATGAAATTCTCCAGGCAAGAATACTGGAGTGGGTAGCCATTCCCTTCTCCAGGGAATCTTCCCAACCCAGGATTGAACCCAGGTCTCCAACATTGCAAGCAGATTCTTTACCGTCTGAGCCACCAGGGAAGCCTGCTAACATGTAAATCTTTATTTTTAAACATAGCTTTCTTAAAGCAGAGTACAACTATATGTTTTAAAACAGCAAGCTCTTAGTAATATTTTAAGGACAGATGACTAGATGAATAACATCTTGATTTTTGCAAAAGTACGGTGTCAAAGATGATAACTATGGTGAGGTGCACGGTGGTATCAAAATCATATTAAAATACTCAGTATCATTTTAGTAGATAATTCTTTTCAATAGCATATTGTACATAAATAATCAAGTTATTTAGGTCCTTTCATCTGGGTTGTATTCAATCCTTCCTGCATAAGGCAATGCAAAAAAATTTTCTTTTTATCTACTAAAAAAGTTATCTAACTTTTCAAATAGTCTCATTTAATTAAGTCCTGTCTTGAAGATTAGGGGAGGAGGTGGACCATTAGTCTCTAACTATTAGCTTTGGTAGCAAAAAACTTTAAGACCTGTTAAGTTCATACCCTCACTCTCTATTCCAAGGGGAAAAAAAAATTTTTTTTGAGTTGATCAGTTCAGAAAAGTGCAGAATTAGCTGGAAAAGAGAGTCCCCAAATAATTATCACCTCTTTCAGACTAGAATGAAAAAAATATTAAGGGAAAGCGACACACACAGTTTCTTGATGTCATTGTTTCTCTTTCATTTTTTATCTGCTGATCTGAAGAGAAAAAAATTCAGAAATCTGAAGGAGAGAGAAGACAAGCAGTGGGAAGGTTTAGCCAAGCAGAAAGCTCTAAGTTATTTTAATTCTGGGGAATGACAGGACGCTGGGCTGGAGGAAGCACAAGCTGGAATCAAGACTGCTGGGAGAAATATCAATAACCTCAAATATGCAGATGACACCACCCTTATGGCAGAAAGTGAGGAAGAACTAAAGAGCCTCTTGATGAAAATGAAAGAGGAGAGTGAAAAAGTTGCCTTAAAGCTCAACATTCAGAAAACTAAGATCATGGCATCCAGTCCTATCACCTCATGGCAAAGAGATGGGGAAACAGTGGGAACAGTGGCTGACTTTATTTTTCTGGGCTCCAAAATCACTGCAGATGGTGATTGCAGCCATGAAATTAAAAGACACTTGCTCCTTGGAAGGAAAGTTATGACCAACCTAGACAGCATATTCAAAAGCAGAGACATTACTTTGCTAACAAAGGTCCGTCTGGTCAAGGCTACGCTTTTTCCAGTAGTCATGTATAGATGTGAGAGTTGGACTATAAAGAAGGCTGAGTGGCAAAGAATTGATGCTTTTGAACTGTGGTGTTGGAGAAGACTCTTGAGAGTCCCTTGGACTGCAAGGAGATCCAACCAGTCCATTCTAAAGGAGATCAGTCCTGGGTGTTCATTGGAGGGACTGATGTTGAAGCTGAAACTCCAATACTTTGGCCACCTGATGCAAAGAGCTGACTCATTTGAAAAGACCCTGATGCTGGAAAAGATTGAGGGCAGGAGGAGAAGGGGACGACAGAGGATGAGATGGATGGATGGCATCACCGACTCGATGGACATGGGTTTGGGTGGACTCCGGGAGTCGGTGATGGACAGGGAGGCCTGGCGTGCTGCGGTTCATGGGGTCGCAAAGAGTCAGACACAACTGAGCAACTGAACTGAACAGGACTAGAGAACACTTCAGGGTCCTACGCAGAGTCAGCAAGATTATACCTGAAACAGAAACAGCCACTATGAAGGACAACTGTAAAGCTCAAAGCACCAAAACATCAAATCTGCCTAAAAGAGGACTAGGAACAAGCACTTAGCCTTAAAAAGATGAAAGAGACAAAGCTGCTTGATACAAACACACATGAGCCATTGCAAAGACTGATAATAATTACGTATGTAGGACACATAATAATTAAATATGTAGGGATCTGGACATCATCTAAGTATTTGTTACACCTGAGTATTTTGCCCATTATTCTTTCATTTTAGGTAGAAGCATGGGACTGATGCAGGCTCATTCCTCTCAGCACCCTTGCATACATGGTGCCTTTCAAAGATTTGAAGGAATAAAGAAAACTTTGAAGAAATTTTAAAATGTAACTTAATAAAAAAGATTCTTGTTTTCACTATTGCTCTTCTTTTAATCCACAATATGATTGCTGGGACACCTGTGTCAAAAATTTCCCAGTAGAATTCATCTGATTTTTTTTTTTGAGTCCTCATGCAGATAGGTAGCAAAACTTTAAACCTCATGATGAGCTGCTGCTGCTGTCGCTAGAGTCGTGTCCGACTCTGTGCGACCCCAGAGATGGCAGCCCACCAGGCTCCCCGTCCCTGGGATTCTCAGGCAAGAACACTGGAGTGGGTTGCCATTTCCTTCTCCAATGAATGAAAGTGAAAAGTGAAAGTGAAGTCGTTCAGTCGTGTCCGACTCTTAGTGACCTCATAGACTGTAGCCCACCAGGCTCCTCCGTCCATGGGATTTTCCAGGCAAGAGTAGCACACATAATAAATTCAGAAGGAGAAAATGTGATGGAACCATTAGAAAACCAATCTATATTTATCCATTTTGGAGGATGGAGAGTAACTGTCATTTCAATTCTTGAATTTCAGTTTCTGCTGCCTGTCATCATCACTCTCACCCAGAATCAAGAGGACTACAAATTATAATGTTTTATGGACACACGGAGAATCTAAAATGAATAAGGCACTTTGTTTTAAGCCTGTTCAGAGATACACTTAAAATCTTTAGATAATTTTCCAGCTTCTAAGATTTAAGGTACAATCATTTTAGATCTAAATACATGACCGACCATTTAAACAATTTTTCACCTGCTGGAGAAGAGACAATGGCCCCACAACTTGATAAATATTTGCAAAAACAGACAGCCATATAAAAAGGATTAAGAGCAAAGACAGCCCACATTTTAAAAACATAAATGCATCTATTATCCACCCTGAGAGCCCTGTACCCACCTGACAACTAAGTTCCCGAGAAACTGCCTCTGCATTTTTAACTTTTCAGCTAATATTAGATCCACCTTCACTTACTGAGATTTAATCTAATTAGTAAGGGGGAAAAGTTCTTGATATTGAAGTCTACTTAGAGAACTTTAGAAGAAAAAGAAAACCGAGACAAGAAAAGACTGGCACACTGCCTCTCAAGTATGGAATGTTCAACAGTATGGTTAAGCACATCATCAGCCCTAGCTTATCACCAACTATGGTTTTGAGGTAAAAGGGTTTTATATCTACGCACGTCAAATTTACAATACACCATCACCTTAAGGAAAAAGAAGGGAGGCCATGGTGGCTCACTGAAAGCAAAGTCCAGAGAGAAAAAAATATATTATGTTCTACCATCTTACCGTATTATACATCGATTATTATAGATAAATATATCCACATCAATCTCAACCAGACATTTTGCCAAGATTTGCAAAAATGAAACAGGGAAAATACAAATGAAAATAAAGCCAAAATCAGTCTGGTTAAAAAATTTTAACCAGAAGTGCCACCTGGAGAGCATGAAATCAGTTTAAGAAGATAATTTGAAGCAGTGAAGTTTTCTGAACCAAAAAAGGTATTTCACACAGATATAAAGTGTATTTTTAAAATACCAATTATTCTAACGTGGTTTGGAATCAGATGCTTTCCAGCACATTTGTTCACCTTAGTGTTATTGTTATTCATTTTACCCCTTAGCCTCTGACTTTCTCTAAGACCTGCATCTTGCTAATTTCAGAATCACCAACCTGAAGATTTTTCATAGATGTAACTGCTAAGATTGGGAAGAGTCTATTTTATAACTAAGGTTTTGAGTATCCCTACAGAATGAACGACAACTGGTTTACTCTGAGGAATCTTTCACTCTTTGTATAACAAATACGTCATAGTCTTTCCTTGATTAACTGAGGGCTGCTCTGTATAGACATATCAATCTATCTTCTTTCATTAGCACTGTGATTTTAAAAATCTACACACTAAACAGATGGATTTTATAACATCTTGATCTAACAGTTTAAAACACTTTTATTTTTAATCCCAACAATCCAGCTATATATGATTATACAGTATTGGATAGTTTTCTAAGTCTTTTCCAGTCACATTTATCTTTTTTTTAAACCAGGGATGTTAACTTAGCCTATTTAAAATAATTCTTTACTGGAAAGCAATCAAAGGAAAGGGTCATAAGTCCCCCGCAAAACATACTTCCAATGATTTTTAACCTGAGATGACTGAAAGAATGTCTTTTAATTTCTAAAGGTATAAAATATTTTTAATAGTCTTACTGTGTTATCAGTTCAGTTCATTCGCTCAGTCGTGTCTGTGTCTTTGCGACCCCATGGACTGTAGCACACCAGGCCTCCCTGTCCATCACCAACTCCAAGAGTTTACTCAAACTCATGTCCATTGAGTCGGTGATGCCATTCTCCTCCTGCCTTAGATCCTTCCCAGCATCAGGGTCTTTTCAAATGAGTCAGCTCTTCGCATCAGGTGGCCAAAGTATTGGAGTTTTTATGACATACAAAAAGTACATATATTTAAAGTATACAATTTGATAAGTTTTGACAAATGTAATTGTCTGTGAAACCATCACCACAATCAAGATACTAAGCATATCTATCACCCTCCATAATTTTCTTATGAGCCTTTTAATCCCTCCATTTCTTCCCTACCCTTGTCCCTGTCCCTGGCCCTCAGAAAATCATTGAAATGTTTTTTGTCATTCAATATTAGTTTGCATTTTCTAGAACTTTATATAAATTTATTCCAGTATGGGAATACTACTCTACATACCCCATTTTGTCTGACTTTTCTCACTCCATTATTTCAAGATTTATCCATGTTGTGGCATGTGTCAATGGTTCATTCTTTTTTATTGCTAAATACCATTTCATTGTATGGATATACCACAGTTTATTTATCTATTCACCAACTGATCAATCTGGGTTGTTTTCAGTTTTGTCCTATTACAAAAAATTCTGCTGTAAAAATTTATGTACAGGATTTTGTATAAACACAAGTTTTCATTTGTTCTAAGAGCAGAACAGCTTAGGAGATTAGTTTGCATTTACCTTAAGAGACTGCCACACTGTTTTCCAAACTGGCTGTATTATTGTACATCTATATTGACACTGAACGAGAATCCTAGTTTTTCTACATCTTTACCAATACTTGATAAAGTTAGGCTTTTAAATTGTAAACATTTTAATATGTGTGTGGTGATTTTAATTTCTATTTCCCTAATGACATAACATTAAGCATCTTTGCATGTACGTATTTACATTCTTTTTATTTTCTTTGATGAAGTATATATTTAAATTTGTTGCCCATTTTTAAGAGTTTGTCTCTTTTATTATTAAACTCTCAGTATTCTCTATATATTCTGGATTGAAGTTATTTATCAGATATATCATTTCCAAATAATGTTCACCTAATCTTGGCCTATATATTCACTAATAGCATCTTTCAAAAAGCAGAAGTCTAAGTAATATGAAATCCAACATACCAATTTTCTTTTTATGGATTATGCTTTTGATTTCTTACCTAAGAAATCTTTGTAGAATCCAAGGTGATAAAGATTTTCTCCTATGTTTTCTTCTAGAAGTTTTATAGGTTTAGGTCACATATTGAGGTCTAGGATGCATTTGATTTAAATCTCTTGTACACGGTATAAGGTTCACGGGGCTTCCCTGGTGGCTCAGACAGTAAAGAATCTGCCTGCAATGCAGAAGACCTGGGTTTGATCCCTGGGTTGGGAAGATTCCCCTGGAGCTATAAATGTCATGTGTCATTATTTTTGTCTATTTGCTATAAAATGGATTTAAATCAGAAAACACATTATACCTGGTCATGCATGTAAAAATTTTATGTGTATTTCCAAAGAGCATACTTTCTGTATGAGAGTAAAAACTATATAATTTTCAATGAGATCAAATTTGTTAATTGTCTATTTAAATGCTTTAGTACATACACTTAGTACATGTACTTGGTCTTCTGAATAAAGCATGGCTAAACTCCTCTACTAATTACAGATCTGTTGACTTTTTCTTATATTTTTCCTAGTTTTAGCTTTATAGAATTATGCAGTTAAATATATTAAGGTCAATGCTCAGTTATTTTAGTATATCAATATAAAATATCTCATTTATTCTCATTTATGTTCTTTGCTTTGAATTTCATTTCATCTGATACTAAGATTGTTCCTAGTACTTTCTTTTCAATGGCCTATTTTTAGGGTATCTTTTCTATCCTTTTATTTTTACCTTACTGCATTTTTTTTTTTACTGCATCTTTTTGTTATAGAATTATCTCTCATCATCAGATAGAGCTGAATATTTTATAATCAGTGTTTTATATCACCCACATTATAAAAGGAGAATTAAACCTATTTAATAGTTATTGCAAATACTAATGTTTATATGCTGCTGCTGCTAAGTCGCTTCAGTCATGTCTGACTCTGTGCGACTCCATAGATGGCAGCCCACCAGGCTCCGCCGTCCCTGGGATTTTCCAGGCAAGAGTACTAAAGTGGGTTGCCACTGCCTTCTCCAATGTATATATAGATGTTTTCTATTTATCACAACCTTTTGTTCATTATTTTGGGTTTCCCCCACCATTCATGTGTTTTGTTCAATTTATCAAATCTTCTTTGCTTTCTATCCTTGGAGTGAATTTATTTCTTAAACTAAAAAAAAAATTCTCATAAAAAAATTCACACAATATTCAAAAGCAAAAAGCAAAAACCTATTTGAACACAGTAAACTCTAATTCCATTCTGTAAGATAACTTACGTTAGCTGAATATGTAACCTTTCAGATTATTTTTTTAAGTACTTTTGTATATATCATTCTACTTTTATTGTTATAGTGTTTATCCTTAATTTTAAATCCTGAATTTAAACTTCATCAACTCAATGGATGTGAATGTGAGCAAACTCTGGGAGACAATGATGGACAAGGAAGCCTGGCATGCTGCAGTCCATAGGGTCACAGAGTTGGATAAGACTAAACAACTGAAAAACAATATTTAAACTTTGGTTTTTCTTTGGTTTATTATAATCTTACTCTAAATATGTAAAGAAGACACTCTAATGGTTTTTCCTCTTTACTAGACGGCAGATGACTGCCATCTCCCATGCTGAAATGAGAAATAATGCTATTTTTTGTGATGATGTGTGTTTTTATGATGACAATAGTTTCTCCTTCTTTATGATACATCAAGGTATGGGCACTCAGAGGGCTCACTAAATTGCAGTCCTGTTTTTCATATTAGAGGCTTTTTAAAAAAATTATTTCTTTGATTATTTTATTCTCTCCAGCTTCTCTTTACTTTCCTTTTAGAGCTCTTCATACAGAGATGTTGGAATTTCTGTAGCTAAGCCCGTTGTCTCTTAAATTTTCCTTCATACTTACAAAGTATTCCTTTTAGAAGGCATTCTGATGACATTTCCTTGCTCAATCCTTAGTTTCACTAATTAATATCTTAGTTACAAATTGACATTTTAATTTTGAATTTTTAAGTCAAATTTTAATCTCCCAAGTTCTACGTTACATTCTTTTTCAGGAATACAAAACCTTTCTCCATCTTGCTGAATATCTTCTTCTGATCATTCCATTACCTGTAGGTCCTTGGGCATCTTTTCTTCTGACTTTTGAGTGGGTGTCTTTCTTTCATGGTGTTGATTTCCCTCATTTGTGGTGTGTCATGATTATATGCTTATTCTTTGCCTGAAAATCTGTTTGCCAGCTCTTCTGTTTACCACTGCCTGTTTCTAGTGATTAACAGGGGACAAATGGCTTGTCTCCCTTGTGTGTGGGCTTTCTAACCCACCTGGCAGTCAGTACATTACTTGGGCACTGCTCCGCCTCACTGAGTCTAGCACCCACACTCAAGGATTTAGTTTGTGGGTAAACACAGCTGCCATCCACTATCTAACACAAAAAGAAAAGAAAAATAAAGGCAGAGCTCCAAATGTAAAGTCCCAATTAACAACTCTGATAAGCTCTCTGATTAATAATCCTGATGAATTCCCCTTCTATTTCATATTTCCATTGTCTGTACCTCAAGCTTTGTCTTGCTCTCCTTTTCTATTGTAGATTTAAATCTATCTTTGCTATAGATATAATTTATTATTATGTGTTTGTTTTCTAATATTTTTGTCACTTCATGAGATTTTGGCACGGGAGGGAGAATAGACACAATAAAAAAAAATCAACCTTTAATTTTCAATCATAAAAGCCCCCATAACTGTATTAAAATAATTAATATGATAAAAGTTTCACATTATTACCTCTCACAAGAATGCCATGAATATCAGCAAATTTCAAGACTAAAATGATCAAGCATTTTCAATAGAGTCTTTAGACAACACTTTGGATCTTAAAAAATTAAAAGAAACAAATCTGTGACATCTCAAAAGCAAATCTAACCAGTTCAATTTCATTTGGCTCTGGCATATATCAGAGAATCAATCCAGCCCGATAAGTGATGAATAGCTACAAACATATTACCTCTTCAACAACTGTCAAGTTGACATTCCAATTGTAGGAATCTAGTAAAGCTATTTAGTTTTTCTGAGAACTTTCATAATTGCTATAGCCAACATCTCTCTCTCTCATCAAAATATCCAAAGAAATGGGCTCAGAAGAGAGAGCATGCATGTGTGTATATGGCAGGGAAGAAATTGTATCCTCAGGGCCCAGAATGTAGTTAATATTCATTAACAGTTCACTGAAATGAATTCAACAACAACAACAAAACATTTTGCCTCTGAAGGATCTAACTTTACTCTAGCATCTTGGGGCATAATTGGGCAAATTTCCCTTCAGCTTATAACTATGGATATATTTTATACTACATACAACAAACCCTTAAGATTACTGTTGTTCTTTTCAGTTCCTCAAAACTTTATAGTCTGGTATGGCAAATACCAGTATTGAGTACAAGATGCAAGTAGGCTCATATAGAAAGGACAAAGAAGACAGAGGGAAAAACAGTCTAGGAACAGATGGGACGAAAGTCAGAGACGACAGTAGGCTTGGTTTATGCTGGGACAAGACTGAACCAGTCTTACTGTTACCTCCTTGACTTTCATCTCATCTGTTCCTTTCCCTAGACTGTCTTTCTGTTATGTCTTGTCCTTTCTGTACAACCGCATGGCATGTTGTGCTGTTATAATACTTCTCATGCATGCATGCGTCCTAAGTCGCTTCAGTTGTGTCCCACTCTTTGCAACCCTTTGGACTATAGCCCACCAGGCTTCTCTGGCCATAGGATTCTCCAAGTAAGAATACTGGAGTGGGTTACCATGCCCTCCTCCAGGGGATCTTCTCGACCCAGGGATTGAAACTATATCTCTTATGTCTCCTGCATTGGCAGGTGGGTTCTTTACTGCTAGTGACATCTGGGAAGCCCAGCACTTCTCATAACAGACCATAATGCTTCCCAAAGTCAAGACCACAGTGACAGCACCTTTGTTAAGTTACTGTTAGTTATTTTGTGGACATTTGGTCTGCCTCACACTACTTTTTTCATACAAAAAGAAAACTTTGAGATTTATTAAAATGACTACTGTACAAAAAATAATAATAATTGACAAAGTCAGGGATAAAGGAAAGTAGAGGAAATAATCCAGTTAGAGACTGGCTCTATGGTTCTCAGAGACTGAGGCAAAGTAAATACTGTAAGTTTTTATATAAAAAATAAACTAGTTATGTTATACCAAAAACAGAACATTTATAAGTATCTCCGGCTGCTAGAAAAGAAAGTGGTGTTGGAAAAGTTAAATGCCTTGCCCAAGGTCCCCTGGCTTCTTTCGTTAGAGGAAAACACTGGTCTCTTGACTTCAGTGTTATTGCTGCAATATCACACTGAAACCAAATACACAGTGAAAATTAGTTGCTATTATGGCAACCCCTGGGAGAAACAGAGATACCTATTCCCCTGTGAGGGATAAGAAATTAAGCTAAGAACCCAACACAAATGTTCTGTGAGGAAGCTGGGTAGAGTGAGAAGATATGAAATGACCTGATCACCCTTAAAGAGGAAACAGTGGTGAGGCAGCAACCTCAGAGGCACATAAGATCCCTACTGCCAGAGGGAGTGGGAGGTTTAAAAGGCTGGGAATCCAGTTTCTAGAACATTCTATATATACACAGTCTTAGAAGAAGCAAATTGTTAAGTACTATACTAAACTATGACTGAGAAGACAGATTTTAAAAAACTTCCTAGGGCACAGGTCCAGAAGAAAACAAAAATTAAGGTCAAGTCTACATCAGCCAGTAACAGACTTCTGGGCCCTTAGATTCATTTATTTGGCTCTCCTGACTGTTTGGCTCAGTTTTCCCTTAGCAAGTGTAAAAAATGCTTGAACACCACCACCCTGGGATCCTGTTCAACCAATTCAGATAGCTGTGGCCTTTTAACTCACATCCAAGTGACTTGGCGTTGTACCAATATCATTTCCCCTAGTAGAGCCTAAGCGAGAGAGTACACAGCTCAGAGAGCCAGGAGTTAACTGGCTGTTCCCATTCCAGAAAGGTCTGGTTCTTTTCCTAGATAAGGAAACAATACTATATCAAGATGTTTCTATCATTCAATA
Source organism: Bubalus bubalis (assembly GCF_019923935.1). Taxonomy (NCBI): domain Eukaryota; kingdom Metazoa; phylum Chordata; class Mammalia; order Artiodactyla; family Bovidae; genus Bubalus; species Bubalus bubalis. The sequence continues at coordinate 24,853,382 of NC_059175.1, read as the reverse complement.
TTACATATCACACTGGATCCACAACTATAAAAAGAGAATTAGTGGCAATACCACTGTCTATTCTTAAAGCATCTCTCTTGAGGCGCTTTAGGCAACTGAACTTTACTTTTCCAGCCCAATCCCTTGGGAAATAAATAGTGATGATTTATTAAAACTTACATCTTACAGATAAGAAAGACCAACAAAAAGAAGTTGAAATGCAGAAGGGGACAGAGTGTCTTGAGGCTACACTCTACTTGTTGAATCACACTTCCTCCTTATACAAAAGATATAGAACATGCACATTGACTCCTATGTAGCTGACTGTCACTTACTTCACAGCACAGTGCTGAGGGACTCTGTGGACCTGGCCATATTTGGGCCCCCACTCTGTGCCGCCATGTTCCTTTGCCAGGGTCATGGTTTCCTGCCTTTTCTCCCATGAAACCTATTTTTGAAGATGTCTAAAACAGTTTTTGAATGGCAAGTTGTTTCCTCCTATACCAGCAAAAATCTAGGCAATTCCAATCATCCCTTACAACAATGTGGCCATAATAACCTCTTCAAGTTTGTCTGCCTAAAATCAGTCTTTTTTAAAAATATACAACCGATTTATTGGTTTATATTGCCTCGATTCCTCCTGTCTTTATAGAATAGCATGACCCTCAGAGCCAGGGGGTACATTAAATTTATACTTATTGAGTTGCATTATTTTTTAGTAGGAGGCAGTAATGGCCATATAGAGGGAATAATCATAATATACAAAGAACAGTGAGAATGCATTAGATAAAATTAAAGAGTGATTACTCCCTCCAAAGTAAGTTTTAGTAAAAGATTCTGAAGGAAGACAGCTTTATTTTGGTGAAAGACATCGAACGGCCTGGGTACAAAAAGCAGAGATTATAAGAAGCAGGCAGTAGTGCCCCCTGGGTTGCCTGTTAAGAAGTCTGCCCTGTACAGTTTCTGGAGAACTTTAGAAATGCAAATAACCTGGACAGATTAACAGCACCCCAAGATAACTAGCAGGATACAAAGAAACAGCACCTTTCACTATGAGGAGGCGTATTCCTTCAGGCAAACAAAGAAACAGGACAGAGTCAACATCTGTTTCATATAACAGCTTGGCTGCTGAAAGAAGCAAACTTTAAAAAATGGCTTAGCTGACAACCCTCAAAAACCATTCAGTCACTATTGCACGGGCTGAAGTAAATGGGTAAATAAACACAACTTGCACTTTCCATACTACCCTCACCGCCTTCCTCTAAAGAAAAGAAAGTGCAGACAAAAATCCTCATATCTTCCCTTTTGATTGGCAACTAACAGCAATGAATCCTGAAGTGTGAAAGATAGCCAACTGATTTTTAGCTTTGCCCTGCCTTCCTCAAAGTCAACTGGGAAGATAAGACAGCCAAAGAGTATATTGGGTGGGGACCGTGGCCAAGATAGGGGGATGGGGAAACAATTCAGACATAACTCATTAGAATATTATAAAGGGAAGAAAACAAGTCATTCGGCAAAACCAACCATTTTTTGGTTGGTTCCAGAATTCAGTTCAAGAAAGAAAAAGCAATATTATGATGTCTGGAACCTTATCAATAAGTGGTAACAAACCAAATGTGTTAAGAGATGAAATTTTCCTCTCTGGATTCTATCAATTTGTGAACAAATTTCAGAATCAAGAGAAAGCCATCTAAGAAGGTATAAAAAACTATTCGTAGATTTAAGAACTGGACATTTCTAAGATGAAAAATAATCAGTGCTGTGATGTCACTGCAGAGACCACTGCGTCCAGCTCAGTTAAACGCCAGATGCTTTGCTTACCTTAGTAATGTGGTTAAAATAGATAAGTCAAACAGAATGAAATCAACTGAGAGGCACTAAGACAGACAAGAGACTTTTCTGGTGGAATCTGAAAACAGAAAAAAAGGTGATTAGGTGGAAAAGGACAAAAACATTTACTACCAACACATGTGCAGTGGCAAAAAATATGCTGGGCAGATAACCAAGAACCCAACGAGGTCCCTTTCAGTGACTTTCAGGCAGAACACCACACAGGAAAAGATCACTTTGTCTGTGCGGGAGAGAGAAATGACCACAAAGGAAAAAGCAATCATATGTGATTTGTTATATTTTCAGAGAACTTGGGATGAAAAAGGCATTATTTAAAGGTGCTTTTGTGGGGTGTGAGGGAGTGAGGGTATAACTATAATAACAGTACATCTTTCAGAAATGTTAGGGCCAGACAGTCGCTTAGTACTCGACCTACATTAACTAATTTGGTCCTCACAAGGATTACATGATATAGGGACTATTAGTACTACAATTTACAGATAAGGAAACAAAGATACAGGAAAGCAGACTTATCTGGAACCATAGAGAATGGCTGAGCTTAGAAACAAGTCACCAGGAGGAAGGAAAATCCTTCAAAAGATTAATCTGTCTATCCAGGATCCTGCTTGGTGTCTTACACAACACCCAGAAAAATAAAAATAATAGAGCAAGACAAGCAGAGTAATTAATTATAACTAAAGGAGAAAGGATTTAGATTAGTTTAAAAAAGACTTTCCAAATTAAAGAATATGCAGGGGAAAAAAAGTTCACTGAGAGGTACTACAGAATGACCTCCATAGGGATCAGACCTGGATAGTATTAAAAAAACGAATCCCTTCAAGTATGTTAGGGATGAACCCAGAACTTTGTTTTAGGCCTATAAGAAAGATTTGACCTTAATTCAGGAAGAGAAGTTTAGTTCACGTTGAGAGTCTCCCCTTGTGTTGATTAGCCAGTCTATGCAGGGACTATGCTTGTGTTGACACTATCAGTTCAGTTCAGTTCAGTCGCTCAATCGAGTCCGACTCTTTGCGACCCCATGAACTGCAGCACACCAGGCCTCCCTGTCCATCACCAACTCCCGGAGTCCACCCAAACCCAATCCATTGAGTCGGTGATGCCATCCAACCATCTCATCCTCTGTCGTCCCCTTCTCCTCCTGCCCTCAATCTTTCCCAGCATCACGGTCTTTTCAAATGAGTCAGCTCTCCGCATCAGGTGACAAAAGTATTGGAGTTTCTGCTTCAACATCAGTCCCTCCAATGAAGACCCAGGACTGATCTCCTTTAGGAGTCCTGACTGCTTCAGAAGGCAGTCTTGCAGAAATCAGAAGAGGAAAGCATGACTACAGCACCAGAGTCACAATTAAAATGGAGGAAGAGTTGCCTTAACCTCTAAATAAAGAGAGTAAGACAGAAAATGAATACTAAAAGCAGCTGCAATGATTAGAGATAACATCCTACAGTTTTGAGCAGAGTGTTCATGTGTAATCAATACAGTGTTAATGAAAATAATACCAACATGTGAAAGCTTTAAATTGTTCATATAGTAGTGGTAAGAACAGCAGCAGACAATACCTGGGAGCACTTCTCTTGTGCCAGGCACTGGGTAAAATGCTTCATGTACAGGGTACCGTGGTTAAGCACAAGGGCTCAGATCGACTCCCAGAAATCCTTCTCCAAATAACTTTGAACAAACCACTTGCCCTGTGTCTAGGTGTCCTGTGTCTCACTATCTGTCAGATAATAACAGCATCTACTCTCTAGGCATGAAGTTGCAAAGATTAAGTGAGAATGTGTGCGGAGAGAAAATAGAAGAAATTGTAGAGTTCTAGAGTAATCAGTATAGCCTGATGAGTGGGACAGGTAAGATGAGGAGAACAGGTCATTCTCAACATAGTGTAAACAGGACTCACCCATCATACCACCAGGCTGGATTGTCTCTTTGTGTCATCCTTTATATTTACTTCCCTCTTAATTTTGTTACTTTCCAAATTAATTTCAAATATTGGTTTTCACAAATGTCTCTATCACTGAACCACAGGTCTCTTTAAATATCATTTATTCCCAGTCCCTAGAATCATGCTTGACACACAAATAACTATGCTAGAACGACTGCATGAACAGCAGGAAAAGATCACTTGAGAAAATTGCTATGAATGAAATTTATAGGAATTTTTAGGTGCAAGATATAGGAAATATCCTCATAAAAGAGAAAATTGATAACAGCATAGAATTCTCTCTGATATAAATTAGGTAGTACACACACACACACATCAGTGTGTTTGTGAACATAAGGTTTGCTATTTATAGTAAGATCTACCAAAAGTGACTTTCATTTAACTCCATTAGTCATTGTTATTTCATTCTAAACCATTTCTTACTGGATAAGAAACACAAGCTCACGCTTCTTCCTATTTTGAAGAAGTAAAAAAAAGTAAGAGAGGTTAGGAACAAGTGATGGAAAACCTTGGAACCACGTGAAAAGGGTAGAAGAGGGAATTAGAAGGGAGAAACGGGCTGGGCCAATCTCCTGAATTAACCCTAGGAGAAACAGCAGAGCATTCCAAACTTCAGCACAGTGAGGGCTCTTAGTGTCTGCCTACCTTTATACCTAGCTTCTTGAATTTCTTTCTTGATTTCAGAATCTTCGCCTGGATTGACAACCTGGTTGAATTCTGATTAACCTGTCTTCTGAGCAAACTCTCTACTGGTAAATAACAGCTTCGTATCTTCACACATTGATTTTAAAATTCTCAACTCTTTCCTCTTGAACTTAGAAATTCTTGAGTCAAGCAACTTCCTCTCAAACAATTTAATTTTAGGAGGTCATAACTTTCCCTAAAGGCCTCATATCTTATATTGGCATAAGCCTCTTGGGGTGTAAGATTTACCTAAATCCTATGAAAACTATACTCTCTATGTATGTTAGTCTGCTTTTCATGCATTCTTGGCTGATCTAGGGCCCAGTCCTACCCCAGGCAGAGGAGGTGCTCAAAAAAAAATTTGTTGAGTATAGGAATTAGTGAGTGAAAAGTCAAGGCCTGAACTTCCTCCACTGCTTGCTTCTGAGCACACAACAGAGGATACACTAATAGATTCTATGCAGAAAATCACCTCCTTGAAAGCCTCTCACCTGAAAACAGCTATTAAATTTTCAGGGATAGAAGAATCTGTGCTTAAGTAAGTAATCTGCTCTTCAACACCACCTGCCAAGCACCACACATCACTAGTCTGAAATTGATGTATGGATCCCAACCCTGAAGCTCTGTCGTGTACCTACATCTCTCCATTTCATCATGCAAGAGGCACAGCTAAAGTATTTCCACCAAACTCTACAGTATCCTCTCCATTGTAATTTCCATTTCAGTAATTTCCAGGGCATACACAGTTCAAATGCAACCCACTCCAGTATTCTTGCTTGGAGAATCCCAGGGACGGCGGAGCCTGGTGGGCTGCCGTCTATGGGGTCGCACAGAGTGGGACACGACTGACGCGACTTAGCAGCAGCAGCAGCACACCGTTCTTCCAACAAAATTAAAACCTGCTTGGGAACAGATGGATTCCCACCTTATACACCCCTTTCCTCTAACTTGATCTTTTGAGTTGTACTGAGTTTAAATGGCACAGTTAAGATTATAATAAATTCTGCACTTTTAAAAAATTGTTAAGATGCATTTTTTATATCATCGAAGTAAACATCAATAATAAACATCTTAATTAATCAATAGTTTCTTACATCTGGAGGGTATTTAGTAAAAATTTTGCATCTAGCCGAGTAATAATAATAATATTATTAAGTATCAGTAATATTTAAAAATAATAGAATTCTCAAACCATTCAATTTGATTCCATGGATGTTTATACTATGTTCTCTGAAGCCACAAAGTAATATTAAAATATTTAATAAAGTCTTAAAATTTTTGCACAGAAAAATTTTCTATTATAAGAATATTCATGTTTTATCATTTTTTCAGTCAAAATGACAAAACCAATGTCAAAAAAAAACCAGAATTTATCAACCATAGTTTAAATATTAATACTATAAAAGTCAAAGTGGCTATAAAACAGACTGACAGAAGTAAACCTGGAAAGATCAGCCAATACATCATTATATAAAAATAAGAAGGCATAAAAATACTATTAGGATGGCATAAGGTCTGGGTTTTAATTTCATCAATCTAATAAAAGGTCACAGAATGAGCATTAAAAAAAAAAAAAAAACAGAATAAGGTCAATATCACAAAGTGGTTAAAGAGATGGAAGAGAACTCTCTTCTAAATCATTAAACTCACCCATACCATACTGAACTCCAGAGGACTTATCATGTTCCTATGCCATTAGAGAACTTAGCAGGTTCATGGAATTGACTGATTTCTTTGTTAACCTACTTACATGGGTTAAGACCCTGACCGACATAAAATACAATCAAAAAAATCCCAGACAGAGAGTGCAATGAAAGACTGAGTGATGTATAGTTTGGGGTAAAGCCTATCCAATAAATGTGCTTGACTAACAAAGAACCTATTGGCAAAGATTTATTATCAGAACAAACACTTTCTAAAAAGATCTAATACAATAAAACCTGCAATATGAATACAAACTACTCTAAAATACAGTTCTTTGCCTAATGTATAGCTTTTTTCCATGATTATACTAAAACTCGCTTCATTTTTTCCATTCAAGAATAAATTTAATAAGAGAAGCAAAACCAATGAGTATAGAGTATGAAATGGCACTAGCAGCATAGCACTCCATAAACAAACATACATTTATGTCAATTAGAACTCTTCAACCACCTTTAATACATATAAAGAAAAAATATTTCTAGGAAACGTATTATCAAGAGAAAAGGTAAAAATAAGTTACCTTCCAGAATAAAACATCATCAACATGTTTTAATTATATGCAACACATTAATATGAACTTAGTAGAAGTTACAGTCAGACATAGAAAAAATATATGATATACCTCCAAGTTCTTTTACATTCAAGATGGCATTCTGGAATGGCACTGCTTTTATACTAAAACCTACAATTAGAAAACAATAAACAAAGAATTAGCAACTTAACTTTTAAAAATGTATAGGATTCTCAAATTCTCTTTTTGGCAGATGAAGAACTATTTTTCATAGCTCATATTTACACCAGAAACACATAATTTTCAAGATAAATTATAACCTAGTATTATCTTCTATCATTTTGCAAAATCTAGTTGTATGCTACAGCAAAATATAACTCTTTTCTTCCAAATCCTGCCTCATTCCTTCATACATAATGGCTCTTTGTAAATTTTACCAGTTGTGAGAAAGACACTTGAAAGTATAGAGAAACTCCAAAGAAAATATTCAACCATGATCTTTACATCTAATTCCTAAAGTTAATTTTCCCTCACATATAACTTAGCAACCCTAAAGTATCTAAATTATAACCATCTTATATTGGAATTACATAGTATTTAACCCACTCTAGTACTCTTGCCTGGAAAATCCCATGGACGGAGGAGCCTGGTGGGCTCCAGTCCATGGGGTCGCTAAGAGTCAGGCACGACTAAGCGACTTCACTTTCACTTTTCACTTTTATGCATTGGAGAAGGAAATGGCAACCCACTCCAGTGTTCTTGCCTGGAGAATCCCAGGGACAGAGGAGCCTAGTGGGCTGCTGTCTATGGGGTCGCACAGAATCGGACATGACTGAAGCAACTTAGCAGCAGGAGCAGTATGTTAGTATTTTCTCTCAAGGACATGGTTAAACTCATACATAAATTTTTGTTAGATGCACAATCATAATTACCCATTTATGCATTTTATAATGCATTTAATAAATGACTTATTATCAAAGTATATTCTGCATATAGTGCTATGATTAATTCTGTATTTAGACTGAATTATCATAATCTAAGACAATCAATTCAGGTGTAAGGTGAATGTACATTTACCTATACACACACACACACAAATACATATACTGAATATTTCTGAAATGATCCATAAGAAACTGGAACATATAATGGGAGAGAACTAGGTATAAATCTTAAATAGGAGAGATTCTTTAGTTTCGTTTAAATGTTTTGCACATACAAGTACTTCTTTTTCAATTAAAAGCTCTACTAATTTTTAAAAATTTTTTAAATAATTTAAAAAATATTTTAAAAATATTTTTAATTGGAGGATAATTGATTTATAATGTTGTGTTGGTTTCTGCCGTATATCAACATGAATCAGCACAAGTATACACATGCCCCCCCAACTCTTGAACCTCCCTGCCACCTCCCACCCCATCCCACTACTCAAGGTTGTCACAGGGCACCACGTTTGAGCTCCCTGCATCATACAGCGAATTCCCACTGGCTACCTATTTTACATATGGTAATGTATATGTTTCAATGCTACTCTTTCAATTCGTCTCACCTTCTCCTTCCCCGACCCTGTCCACTATTCTGTTTTTTATGTCTGCATCTCCATTACTGTCTTGCAAATAGGTTCATCAGTACCAGGTTTCTAGATTCCACATACATGCATTAATATATGATATTTGTCTTTCTTTTTCTGACTTCACTCTCTATACAAGGTTTTAGGTTCATTCACTTCATTAGAACTGTCTTAAATGTATTCCTTTTCATGGCAGAGTAATATTCCATTATATATACGTACCATAGAAATAGCTTCCTTATCCATTCATCTGCCAATGGACATCTAGGCTACTTCCATGTCCTAGCTATTGTAAACAGTGCTGCAATGGACGTTGGGATACAAGTATCTTTTAAAATTATGGTTTCCTCAGGCTGTATGCCCATTAGTGGGACTGTCGGGTCTTACGGTAGTTTTATTCTAGTTTTTTAAGGAATTTCCATACTGTTCTCCAGAGAGGCTATATCACTTTTCCATCAACAGTGCAAGAAGATTCCCTTTTCTCCACACCCTCTTCAGCATTCATTGTTTGTACATTCTTTGCTGACTGGAGTGAGGTGATACCTCATTGTAATTCTGATTTGTATTTCTCTAATAACTAGCGATGTTGAGCATCTTTTCTTGTGTTTATTGGCCATCTGTATGTCTTCTTTGGAAAAAAAATGTCTGTTTAGGTCTTCTGCTCGTTTTCTGATAGAGCTGTTTGTTTTTCAGGTATTGAGCTGTATGAACTGCTTATATATTCTGGAGATTAATCCTTTGTCAGTTGTTTCATTTGCAATTATTTTCTCCCATTCTGAGGGCTGGCTTTCAATCTTGTTTGTTGTTTCCTTTGCAAAAGCTTTTCCTTACAAAAGCTTTTAAGTTTAATTAGGTCTCATTTGTTTATTTTTGTTTTTATTTCCAGTACTCTAGAAGGTGGGTCAAAGAGGATCTTGCTGTGATACATGTCAAAGAGTGTACTGCCTGTTTTCACCTAAGAGTTTCTGGCCTTCCATTTAAGTCTTTAATCCATTTTGAGTTTATTTTTGCATATGGTATTAGGAAGTGTTCTAGTTTCATTCTTTTACATGTAGCTGTCCAGTTTTCCCAGTAATGTTTATTGAAGAGGCTGTCTTTTCTCCACTGTATATTTTTGACTCCTTTGTTAAAGATAAGCTGCCCTTGGGTGAATTGGTTTATCTCTGGGTAAAAGCCCTACTAATTTCTAAAGCTTATTGAGTAATTCCTGAGCACCCAATCGATTTAAGGCATTAAGCATTATTTAATATGTACAATTACAAGATAAATAAGACACAGTCATCCTTTCAAGAAACTATCAACAAGGTAGAAGGGAAAACATACAAATACTTTCATTGAAGGAAGTACTAGAAAAGTTAAAAAGTGCTGAGAAAGGTAAAAAGATGTCAATTACTACATGTGTAAAAACAATTGTTTTACATGGTTTTGTTTTACTTTATACATAAACAAGTTAATATGTGCCTTATTATATACTCTACTCTATTATTACCACTCCTCTGTTGTATATTGCCCTAGAGCTTTAAGATTCTATACACTACCTTCTACCAAGGAGTCAGAAGCTCTATGACTGCGGTCAACTTACTAGCCTTGGTTTTCATTGTTTGAAAACCAGGATGATAGTATCTACGTCACAAAGTTGTGATAATGTGTGTATTATCTTTATCATAGAGCTTGGTACAAATAAGCATACTACATAAAACTGCCAACTTTATATTTCAATTGACGCCATGTTGATGATTTTATCATTAGGTACACATATTTTTTGCCTACCTGAATATATTACAGACTCCTAAGACAGAAATTCTGGTGCTCATTTATTTATTAATCTAAGTACTTAGTTGGAGCCATGAGTGTTATCACTGAGTGAAAAGTACCTTTGTTGGAGTTTATGCTCAACTGGAGTGTAAACAGTTGAAATTTGTTGTGTTGTTATTGTTGTCCAATCACAAAGTCAAGTCTGACTCTTGGCAGTCCCATGAACTGCAGCACGCCAGGCTTCCTTGTCCTTCACTATCTCCCAGAGTATGCTCAAACTCATGTCTGTTGAGTTGGTGATGTCATCCAACCATCTCATCCTCTGTTGCCCCCTTCTCCACTTGCCCTCAATCTCTCCCAGCATCAGGGTCTTTTCTAATGAGTTGGCGCTTTGCATCAGTGGCCAAAGTACTAGAGCTTCAGTATCAGTCCTTCCAGTGAATATTCAGTGTTCATTTCCTTTAAGATTGACTGGTTTGATTTCCTTGCAGGCCAAGAGACTTTCAAGAGTCTTCTCCAGCACCACAGTTCAAAAGTGTCAATTCTGTGGTGTTCAGCCTTCTTTATGGTCCAACTCTCACATCCGTACATGACTACTGGAAAAACCATAGCTTTACAGAACATAAACGTTTGTTGGGCTCCCTAAGAATCTTTCAAAACGTACTCTTTCAGAGTGTCTTTCATGCAGACAGACACTGTGGGCATAGCATTGTGGTTAATGGTAGATGCAGTCACTGAATCTTAGCAAAATAGCAGGAGGAGTAGGAGGCAGTGCCCTGTGGCTGACACACTGGCATGTATCTTGACCTGCAGGAAAGCCTCTCCAGGTGTCTGGCCTCTGGGAAGTTAAGGAAACTCAGTGCCAATCACAATACTCATGCTGCCACTGAAATCTGCCCACAGGAGACTTAGATGCTTGAATTTATCTGCCTACCTCACAGGGGTGTTAAATGGATTAAAAGGCAATGATTATGAAATCCTGGAAACAAAAACCCTATGTAAGTGCTAAACAGTCTATCAGTGGTTATGTTCAGGATAAATCCGAGTATGAATTTTCCAGAGAAATGGGACAAACCCCAACTTTGAAAAGGAAATAGTTATGGAGCATACTAGCAAAGTTTAATCTGCTTTGATTCTTAAAAGCTGACAATATGCAGGTACCCAGAAGGAAGTAGTATTTTTTCGGAAACTGCCACACCCATATGCAAAATACAACTTTAGAAATTTACTGATCTAACAGGCAGATTATATGACAATTCCCATCTTGAATCCTTGCAGACTACAAAAATGTCCTCTAGCATTCACTTTAAGCAAAGTAAACCAGCAATGTTATTTATAGGCGTATAAATGTTCCTTCAGAATACTCATAAATGTTTTCTCTTCACATAGAACATGTGTGGCTAGATTTATACTGCAAAGGTATATGTAGTCTTCCACTTTGGTGTCTTCATATTATTTTTACAATATAGCTGTGGTAATTAATGTTCAGAGGATAAAGCCTAGATAACTAGTCCAGAGAATGTACTATTCATAGAAGAGAAGCAATATTTTTCTATGTTATTCATCCTGTTTGCAAGGATTAAGAAGAATTAAAATGTAAGGACACATTTTTGGTTCACCAAAAGGGCAATCAAGAAGAACCATCAGATCAACTGTATTTTATTCCTTTACACTGAATTGGGTGAGGTCAAGAAGGGAAATTAATATTTAGTAGAGATACAAAGGTCAATTCATCAAAACACCTCTTTTGAAGGATCACTCTGAAGAATAAAAACCCGTGGAATGCACAGGCTCCACAGTAAGAATATCTGGGTTCAAATTCTGGGTCTACCATTACTAACTGTCTGAGCAAGTTATTAAATCCCTCTGTGCCTCAGATTCCTCATTTGTAGAGGAAAATAGTACTCAGTGCTATAAAGTGTTGTGTTTTTTTTTAAGAAGTAAAACCAAAAATTGCGATTACTAATGGTCATCAAATGACCACTGAAAGCTTTCTCCCAATCAAAATCATGTGTGGCCTCAAGCTCAGGTATATTATGAAAGCAGTGGTAAAAGTAAGAGTTGCTGAAGACACAATCAAAAACAAACATTTATTGAGGACTTCCATAGACTAAATATTTGTGGTCCTCCTTAACATTTCTTTCCTTCTCAATCAACCACTCACCAAAGCCTTTCAGTTTCATCTGCCTAATAGTTCTCAAACATGCCTACTTCTCTTCATCCTCACAGCACAACTCTGATCAAACCATCTAGTGAGCCTCCTAACGGAACTCTGTTATCAGCCTCCTCTATCACCCTCATACACCAGCAGAAGTATTTTCCTGAAATGAACCTCTGTTCACACCATTCACCTAGTTAAAAGGGTCTGATAGCTTCTCACTTCTCAGGAGATAGTTCAAAATATCTAACAAAGCTCTATCAGATCCGATTCTTCTTTCCTTCTCTAAGCTTATTTTGTACCATCTCCCCCTCATTTATATTTGGTTTCTAAAACAAGCTATACTCCCTCCACCTCAGGGCCTTTGCACCTACTGCTGCCTAAGTGTGTATTCTTTGCTCCTCTGGGAAACTAGTCACCCTTCAGGTGTTTGAACTTCACTTCATCAGGCAAGCTTTCTCTCTGTGTTCCTAAAATAGGTTGATTTTTTTTGGATCCTTGAGCTTCTACATGACTTTCACATTCCTAATTACACATCAGTTTATTTATTTATGTCTGTTCCCACGAAAGACTGAAAGCATTCTTAACAGAGATACAATGTATGGTGTATCTTATATGCCAGTGCTTGGTCTTAATAGGATCTCAGTATTTGTTTAAAGATCTATGTGAAGCGTTTATATTTGTCAGCCCTCCACATCCAAGGGTTCTGCATCCACATATTCAACTAACTGCAGATCAAAAATATTTGGGGAAAAAAAATTCCAGAAAATTCCAAGAAGCAAAACTTCAATTTGCTGCACACAGGCCACCATTTACATTGTATTAGGTATTATCAGTAATGTAGAGATAATTTGAAACATACAGGAAGATGTGTGTAGGTTACATACAAATACTGTATTTTTATATAAAGGATTTGAGCATATTCAAATTTTGGTATCCATTGTAGGGGAGGGTGGTCATGGAACCAGTCCCCCTCAGATACCAAGAGACAACTGTATATCCTAATTTAGCTGTTATGACAATCCCTAAGTTAATGAATAACTACTGTTCCAGGAAGAAAATGACACCTAGAAGGGTTATGGACCTAGACAAAAGGGCTAAGTGCTGCATTTAAAACCTGACAGGTCTCATCAGTCCACCAGAACTCCACCCTATAGCACCTCCTCCACATACCAACAAGCTGATGTATTTTATACTATTTTGTCCACAGTTTTGAACCTAAAGATTGGTGGAGCTGATTGGAAAAATACACATATACCTAATGAGCCCACTAATTTATTTTCCCTCTTGTTTCATAAATAGCCCAACACAAGGAATCTCTTTTGATTCCTGTGTTCTCAGGTCTGTACTACATTGTCTTATTAATGGAATAAAAGTAATAGTATGAGTTTAGAGAGTACTTTTTATTAGATATTATTAATAAAACTATGACCTTAGGAGGTGAGGGGAAATGTTCACCTGACTCAGTCATGACAGGGTGCTTGCTCTGTTGCTTCTGCAAAATAACAAAAGCATTCCTCTGATGCTCTTTTCGCAAGGAGGCAGCGAATGGATGGGACAAGACAGGGTCCTAGAAGTCCTAGTTCACAGCTCTTAGACTCACCAGCCACTTTTCCCCATTGATTTTGAATCCCCCCTCTAACATTTCGATTCCACTATTTGTATTAAACAAGGAGGAGGGAAAAACAGTAACAACTGAGTCAATCATCAATGGCCTCCAGTATTTGGCTGAAGGGCTCATGGGTAGGTCTCCTGACTCCATTCAAACAATTTGATGGCTGAAGCCTAAGTTACGTAGTCATTTTTTCCTGGCCTATTTAAGCTACATTAGTAAGACTGAAACCTCCCCTAAGATTTAACCCCACAAATTTTAATAAATATATGACTTAGTAACTCTTTGGGGAAATAATTGTTTGCATAGACTCAGTTTTTGTCTTTTGAGTCCTTAAATCCAAAAAAGCCTGTGATACAAGGGAGATGGATTTGAAAATTTTTATGCAGGGAAAGCATTACCGAAATCGTAACAAAATTAGGTTTGGGAGGGAGGTTAGTCTATTTTTATCCATTGTGTGGAACACATAAGTATTTTACTTGGACCTTCAGCCCAACCTCCACCCTTCCCCCACCTCCCATAACACATATGCAAGTCTGCACATTTGTACACAGATACTGTGTGTGCTTCTCAGATCCCTGGATCACTAAAGAACTGCTCAAGGAAAGACATTCTACAGATCTGGTAGGCTTGACTTGAACCAAGGGCATGATTAATGGCCATGGTAGTTTTGTGATGTTTGGACAATGGTCTAGCGAAATTTTAAATATGATTTCAACAATATAAAAGGAAATTTAATCTATCAGTACTTATAAAACACAATCCTTTAGCAAATACAAAATCTGACTTTCTAATTTATTTCCTAACATGTATGCACAAAATACTAAAGTTATTAAAATCTTCAAATTTTCATAAACTTTCTATATTTCTTTCAAATGATAATTTTGTATTTTAGCTGAATGACATAACACTTTACAAACTTTCAAGTGCAGCAATATACATCCCTAGAAGAGATTTTTCAACCTTTTTCAATTCCAAGTGTTCAATTTTCTCTAGATTGTTCTCTGTGTTACAACAATATATTATCCTAAACCTATAGACTCCACTCCTCTGGTTGTAAAAAAAAAAAAGTGAATACTGTGTAATCTACAGGTTAACAACCCCTTTTATCAACAAATGCTTTGTGCTGTTATACAGTCAAGGAATTCACTCTGGACAAAGTTCACTTTTGTTTCTAGACCAATGTGCAAGCTACTCAATTTTTTCCCCTATATCAGCAGGACCTGCTTTTTGCAGGATTTCTTGGTCCTTTGAGTTTTGACAATTTAAGTATCTTTTAAAAATTATGTCAAAGTAAAAGACTGCTGAAGTTAACAATCCAGCACAGTTTGGATTCCCTTGACTTATGAAGAAAAGGCAGGGATTCTTGCCTTGCTGAATTAAATAGACATATCCTTCTTGTGATGTGTTTTCATTTTAAGAAACTAATTCTCAATTTATCTTTTCAACTGTTCCAAACTCACCCAACAAACATTTCATTTTTAGTTGGACTGATAGAATCAGAACACTATAAAATAGAGAAATAATTTAATAGAATAAAATTTCACATATAATTCGACCATACCAACAAAGCCTATTGTTATTTTTTACATTTTTTTCCCCATTTTCAATTTAAAAGCAGTTTTGCAAGGTTTAATTTTCAAAATGTAAATTTAATTTTCTTCTACAGAAGGCTGTATATATTTCTCAATATATGATCATTTCAATTGACGTACCACAATTTAATTAACAGACTCCTTTGATACAGAACATTTAAATTACTTTAAAGTTTCAGTTATACAAAATGTGGCAATCATTTGTTCATATAGTTTCTCTGAAATTACATGCTTACAGTAAATTCTCAGTTGACACTATTACTAGGCCAAGGGCTGTAAATATTTTGGTAACCTTTAATTTATATGAATAACTGCTTTCCAAAAAAAGAGGGGCAGGCAACACCAATCACAATGTCACCAGTAATTCATGTGCATACGAAGGTAACCACAATCTTCACAGCATTGGGACAAAATTTAACGAAAAGTTTGGTAAATTTAGCTATAAATTAACATTCTAAAGGAGATCAGCCCTGGGTGTTCTTTGGAAGGAATGATGCTAAAGCTGAAACTCCAGTACTTTGGCCACCTCTTGCCAAGAGCTGACTCATTGGAAAAGACTCTGATGCTGGGAGGGATTAGGGGCAGGAGGAGAAGGGGACGACAGAGGATGAGATGGCTGGATGGCATCATTGACTCGATGGATGTGAGTCTGAGTGAACTCCGGGAGTTGGTGATGGACAGGGAGGCCTGGTGTGCTGCAATTCATGGGGTTGCAGAGTTGGACACGACTGAGCGACTGAACTGAACTGAACTGAACATTTCATTCCTTTTCTAGTAAAATTGACTTCTGATAAAGCTGTACCTTTCTGTTTCCCATTAATTCTTTTTATGAATTTCTCTTTGTGAACTTAGCTAAATTTATCAATTAGATTCTCAGTACTATTTGAGAATGTGACTGAATTCTCTAAATGGGACAGTCATAAACTCTCAATAGCATTGCTTTCACTTATATTCTTCCTCTGAATTTTAGCTTTCCAGTCTTTCAAAATTTTCATAGTTAGGTCTCTTGCTCCTTCACTGTGTACATTATTCTCCATAGGCCTCCTGTGACTGTTTTCCCATCTCCACATTGAATGTTCACATGGACGTGTGGCTTTCTGACCTCCACCACTGGGTTCTGTCATTTATTATAAGACTTTTCTTCTACCTCCTTTGTTCTTCTTCAGTTACATACATATACAACAAAAGGAACTGGAAGTTGAGTTTGAGCACAGCAGCAACGTCTATCTGGACTCGGGTTCTGTGGGTCCACTGATAACTGAAATCATTCTGCTTATTCTCCTCTGCCTCCACCCCTCCTTCCTCTGTCACCACTAGTTTCTCCAACATCTTGCCCACCTTCATTAGCTACAATAAACACAGACTCAACCAACAAGCATCTACCCCTTCTCTTCTATATCCTCACTTCACACCTCATGCCCAACTCTGCTCTCCCTTAACCATTACAAGGCCCTCCCACTAAATCCAGGGAACCTCACCTTCGTCAAGAAAAGTCTTCTCTGGGCTCCAACATTTTCTTACATGCTTTTCCATCCTCTTTATACCAGCACACAGAGTTCTTTCTTCCCTTATCAGTGTTACCCAGGACAAGCTTTGTTTCCTTATGCTTTTACCACTTTACCATCTGTTGTTGTTGTTCAGTTGCTAAGTCATGTCTGACTCTTTGCGACCCTATGAACTGCAGCACACCAGGCTTCCCTGTCCTTCACTATCTTCTGGAGTTTGCTCAAACTCATATCCATTGAGCTGGTGATGCCATCCTGCCATCTCATCCTGTCTCCCCCTTGTCCTCCTGCTTCAATCTTTCCCAACATCAGAGTCTTTTCCAATGAATCGGTTCTTCATATCAGGTAGCCAATGTAATGGAGCTTCAACATCAGTCCTTCCAATGAATATTCAGGGTTGAATTCCTTTAGGAAAGACTGGTTTGATCTCCTTGCTGTCCAAGGGACTCTCAAAAGTCTTCTTCTGCATCACAGTTCAAAAGCATCAATTCTTCGGTGCTCAGCCTTCTTTATAGTTCAACTCTCACATCTGTACATGACTACTGGAAAAACCTCCGCTTTGACTATATGGATCTTTGTCAGCAAAGTGATGTTTCTTTTTTAACATGCTGTCTAGGTTTGTTATAGATATTCTTCCAAGGAGCAAGCATCCTTTATATTTCGTGGCTGCAGTAACCTTCCACAGTGATTTTGTACTCCCCCAAAATAAAATCTGCCACTATTTCCACTTTTCTGCCATCTATTTGCCATGAAATGATGGGACCAGATGCCATGAATTTAGTTTTTTGAATGTTGAGTTTTAAGCCCGTTTTTTCACTCTCCTCTTTCACCCTCATTAAACGGCTCTATAGTTCATCTTCACTTTCTGCCATTAGAGTGGTATCATCTCTCACCTCTTAATAATGTCCCACTTGAAGCTGTGACATTTGTTTATATGTGGACCTTTGGATTTCCATATACTAACCTTCAGGGCATTTGTTTATCCATCTGAATGAATTCAATATTTGGCTAACATTTGTCCACCATTCTGTCTGCTTCTAGTCTTAAAGACAACATTCTCCAAAACTAATGATTGAAGTTATCCTTCAAATTGTCACATCTCCAAAATTATCAACTCGAAATTCATATTAGCCATCTCTTAATTTATTGGTGTAAAATTGCAGATTTCATCAAATTTTCTACATAGAAAACATAGCAAACATACAAAGTTCTACTTATCCCTTGCCTATCTGGAAGCCCTTTCTTTCTTTTTGCTTGCCTGATGTACTGCCTAGAATCGCCACTACAATGCTGAATGGAAGTGGTGATAAGAGACATCCATATCTTATTCTTTATCTGACTGGGAATAAGTTTTGTATTTCATCATTAAGTATAACAATAGCTATAGATTTTTATAAACGGCCATTAAGAGTTGAGAAAATTCCTTTCTGTTCCAACTTTGGTGAGAGTTTCTTTTTTTTCTTATCAGAAATCAATGTTTTTTGTTTGTATCTCTTGAGATGATCAATATCAGCTTACTGATAATGTAAGCTAAATTTATTTATTTTTGAATGCGAAACCAGTCCTGTATTCCCGGGATAAATGTTACTTGGTCATGATTTATTAAAGGATGATACCTATTAATATACTACTGTTAGATTTTATTTGCTAGATTTTTGTTTATATTTTTGGCATCTGTGTTCATGAGGAATATGGTATGCTACATTTCTTGTAATATTGTTGTCTGGTTTTAACATTAAACTTGCTGGTCTTATACAAGGAATTTGAAAGTTTTCCCTCTTCTTCAATTTTCTGAAAGACGTTATGTAGCACTGGCATTAGTTCCTCTTTCAAATGTTCAAGAAAATTTACCAGTGAAACCAACTAGTTTTTTAAAAAAAAAAACTTATAATTTCAATTTCTTCACTAACTACAGATCTGGGTATTCTATTTATTCTTGAATGAATTTTGATGATTTATCTTTCAAGGAATTTGTCCATTTAAGTTGTCAAATTTACTAGCATAAAGTTGTTCATAATATCCTTTTTTAAAAAAGAGATATATACATATATTTTTTCTCTTGGACAGTGCTGGGTCTTCACTGCTGCACGTGGGTGTTCTCCAGTTGCAGAGAGTGGGGGTTACTCTCTGTTGCAGTGCACAGGCTTTAGGCACACAGGCTTTCAGTAGTTCTAGAGCGCTGGCTCAGCAGTTAGTTGTTTTGTGGCATGTGGGATCTTCTCGGACCAGGGATCAAACCCGTGTCTCCTGCATTGGCAGGCGGATTCATTACCACTGAGTTGCCAGGGACGTCTCCTATTCATAATATTCTATTATCCTTTTAATATTTATAGAATCTACCTTGATGTAACCTCTCTCATTTCTGATGTTATAATTAGTGCCATCTTTTTTTTCCTCATCAGCTTGGCTAGAGTTATTATAAATTTTATTGATCTTCTCAAAGAACCAGCTTTTGATCTAATGAGTTTTCTCTATTGTTTTTCTATTCCACTGATTTTCACTTTGATCCTTATTATTTCCTTTCTGTTGCTTACTTTGGGTTTAGTCAGTTCTTCTCATTCCTTAAGGTGGAGGCTGAGGTCACTGATTTAAGGGCCTTCTTTCCTGATTCAGGGGTTTAAAGCTATGAAATGCCCCCACTGTCCATGCTTAGAGACATCTCATAAATTTTGATGTGTTGTATTTCCATTCTGTGTAAAATACTTTACAGTTTCTCTTTTGATTTCTTATTTGATCCACTGGATATATAGAAGTAGTTCAGTTTCCTAATTGGAGAAGGAAATGGCAACCCACTCCAGTGTTCTTGCCTGGAGAATCCCAGGGATAGGGGAGCCTGGTGAGCTGCTGTCTATGGGGTCACACAGAGTCAGACACGACTGAAGCAACTTAGCAGCAGCAGCAGTTTCTTAATACTTGGAGACTTTTCCAGAGATGATCTGTTATTGGTTTCTAATTCAATTCCACTGTGATGTGACAACGTATTTTAATCCTTTTTAATTTGCTGAAACTTGTTTCAT
Organism: Bubalus bubalis; assembly: GCF_019923935.1. Lineage (NCBI taxonomy): Eukaryota > Metazoa > Chordata > Mammalia > Artiodactyla > Bovidae > Bubalus > Bubalus bubalis. Next base: position 24,833,502 of record NC_059175.1, on the reverse strand, counting down.
GCCCTCAAATATGGTCTTATTTGAGAAGACGATGCTCTGTTGCTCTTGGGTAGAGGGCTCTATAAATATTAATCAGGTCAAGGTTGTTGTTGTTCAAGTCTATTACCTGTTGGCTGATTTTCTTCATATGTGTTCTATCAATAATTTAAAGTATTGAAATCTTTGTAATTGTGGGTTTTGTCAGTTTTTGCTATGTGTATTTTGAAGCCATTATTACATACATAAATGTTTTAGCATCATTATGTCCTCTGATTCAGACCCCCTTCATCATTATGAAATGAACTTCTTTATCCCCAGAATTATTCTTTGCTCTAAAGTCTACCTTGTTTGATATAATACAGCCACACCAACTTTCTTTTGATCCCTAGTAGCATGATATATCGGAGAAGGCAATGGCACCCCAATCCAGCACTCTTGCCTGGAAAATCCCGTGGATGGAGGAGCCTGGTAGGCTGCAGTCCATGAGGTCGCTAAGAGTCAGACACAACTGAGCAACTTCCCTTTCACTTTTCACTTTCATGCATTGGAGAGGAAATGGCAACCCACTCCAGTGTTCTTGCCTGGAGAATCCCAGGGATGGGGGAGCCTGGTGGGCTTCCGTCTATGGGGTCGCACAGGAGTCGGACACGACTGAAGCGACTTAGCAGCAGCAGCAGCAGCAGCAGCATGATATATCTTTTTCCATCTTCTTACATTTAACCTACTTGGGTCTTGCTATTAATCTAATCATATCGTTTTCAGTCTCTTCATTGAAGAATCTAAACCTTCTGCATTTAATTTGATGACTGATGATCAGATTTGAATGTATCACCTTGCTATTTGTTTTCTATCTGTCCCATATATTCTTGTTTCCCTTTTTCCTGTCATTTTTAAAACTATTCTTTGTAATTCTGTCTTATCTCATTTATTGCCTTACTAGCTCTCACATTTTGCTTGTTACTTTAGTGGTTGCTTTAGGTTTTATAACATACCTTTAATTTATTATAGTCTACCTTCAGTTCAGTTCAGTTCAGTTGCTCAGTCGTGTCCGACTCTTTGCAACCCCATGAACCACTGCACATCAGGCCTCCCTGTCCATTACCAACTTCCGGAGTCCACCCAAACCCATGTCCATTGAGTCGGTGAGGCCATCCAACCATCTCATCCTCTGTAGTCCCCTTCTCCTCCTGCCTTCAAGTGTTATTAAACTACTTCATATATAAGAACCTAACAGTAGTATACTTCCCGTTTCCCCCCATGACTTTTACGCTATTGTTCTCATGCATTTTACATTTATATGTTATAAACCCCCCAGTACCAATATATTGCTACTGTTTTTATTTATACAATTTATCTTATAAAGAGATTTGAATAAGAACTGAATCTTATACAATTATCCAGTAATTACAATTTCTGTTACTTTGCTTTGTACAGATCCAGGTTTCCATCTGGAATTACTTTCTTCTGCTTGAGGAGCTTCCTTTAGCATTTTCTTACAATGTTCATCTTATAATGTAGCTCTGCGAGCAATAAATACTTTCACTACTTTTGCATCTGAAAAAGTCTTTATTTTTACTTTCTTTTTGAGAGACATTTCTGTTGGATGTAGGCTGATAGTTTCCCCCCCTTTCATAGTTTAAAGATGCACTCCACTGCCTTTTCCCTTGCATTGTTTCCGGTGAGAAATCTGATGTCACTCTTATCTTTGTTTCTGTGTGATTTTTTTTCTCTGTTGTTAAGATTTCCTTTTTGTATTACTCAGCATTCTCCAAAGAAACACACACAGAAAAATGTTTATAGGAATTGACTCATAATATCTTGGAGGCTGTCAAGTCCAAAATCTGCAAGGTGGGTCAGCAGACTAGAGACTAAGAAAAGAGTTGATGCTGCAGTTTAAGTCCCAAGGCCAGCACAGACTTCCTTCTTGCTCTGGGGAAGTCAGTCTTTTGATCTATTCAGGTCTTCAACTGATTAGATGAGACAAACTGCATTATATAAAGAACATTACTCAAAGTCTGCTGATTTATATATTAATCTCATTATATATATGTATATATATACATATATATAAACAAACACACTCACAGAAATATCCAGAACAATGTTTGACTACGTATCTGAGCACTGTGGCCCAGCCAAGTTGACACATAAAATTAACTATCACAAACTATCACTGGCTTTAGTAATTTCACTAAGACATGACTTGGCGTACTATCTCTTGTGCTTATGGTTCAATGAATGTCTTGGATTTGTTATTTATCTTCAAGACTGGTAACATTTCATTCATCATTTCTTCAATTATTTTTTCTATCCCTTTCTCTACACCCTCACCTTGATACATTAAAATATTAGGTGTTACTCATATATTAGGTGAATTGAAGTTGTTCTATAGGTCACTGCCCTGGGAAAGGAGTAGGACAAGGCTGAATTGTCACCCTGCTTATTTAACTTATATGCAGAGTACATCATGCAAAATGCCAGGCTGGATAAATCACAAGCTGGAATCAAGACTGCTGAGAGAAATATCAGCAACTTCAGATATGCAGATGATACCGTTTTAATGGCAGAAAGGGTGAAAAAGGAGAGTGAAAAAAGTGGCTTAAAACTCAACATTCAAAAAATGAAGATCATGGCATTCGATCCCATCACTTCATGGCAAACAGAAGGGAAAAAAGTGGAAACAATGACAGATTTTTTTTTTCTTGGGCTCCAAAATCACTGCGAATGGTGACTGCAGCCATGAAATTAAAAGACGCTTGTTCCTTGGAAGGAAAGCTCTGACAAACCTAGTCAATGTATTAAAAAGCAGAGACATCACTTTGCTGACAAAAGTCCCTATAGTCAAAGTTATGGTTTTTCTAGGAGTCATGTATGGATGTGAGAATTGGCCCATGAAGAAGACTGAGTGCTGAAGAATTGATGCATTCAAGCTGTGGTGCTGGAGAAGACTCATGAGGCGTCCCTTGGACTGCAATGTGATCAAACAAGTCAATCCTAAAGGAAATCAACCTTGAATATTCACTGGAAGGACTGATTATAAACCTGAAGCTCCAACATTTTGGCCACCTGATGCAAACAGCTAATTCATTGACCCTGATGCTGGGAAAGATGAGGGCAGAAGGAGAAGTGGGCAGCAGAAGATGAGATATATCCTATCTAATGTCTCCCTTTCTCCCTCCTACCACTCCCTTACTTAATGGCTAAGAGTTAAATTCCTGAGCACAGTATAAATGGTTTGCCAAGATTTGGCCACTGCCTATCTCTTGTGATTCCTGACATTCTACAAACCATGCATTGCAGCCACATGGAAATGTGGTTCCCAGGAAGTAGCAACCTGTTTCAGGCCTCTCTGCCTTTACACAGACTTCCCCTCTGCCCCCCCAAATCTTCTTTCTTCTTCTACCTCACTCTCTTATTCTTACCTCTTGGACAAGCCATGCGTCATCCTTTCCTCCCACCAGTCCAAGCAAAACTGATCACTCCTCCTTCTTTGTATATTTCTAGACACAAGCTTAATGTCTATGTGGCCAGTAGACTGACTCTCTGGAATGTTAACTAGAGTTATCCCCAGTTTCTAACCCTGGATCTAGCACATGGTGCTTGCTTGAGCTTGTGTCAGTTGCTAAGTCATGTCTGACTCTTTTGTAACCACATGAACTGTAGCCTGCCAGGCCCCTCTTTCCATGGGATCTCCCGGGGAAGAAAACTGGAGTGGGTTGCCATTTCCTTCTCCAAGGTAGGTGCTCAAAGTAAGCTGTCTGCATGAAAAATCTTTTAAGTTTTGCAGACAATGTCTCAGCCCACTCCTCCCACAGTACCTCTGTTTTTCATTTCCTTCAACTATTCTTCCATAATTTCCTTTAATTAACACCTGTCTTTCCTTTCATTTTCAGGTGAAAAAGAGGAAGTATTGGGGGAGTGACAAAAGCTCTTGGTAGCACTTTGAGCTGGATAATTCTTTCTGGTGGGGGCCCATCATGTATACTGTAGGATATTTAACAGTATCCTTGGCTTCTACACAAAAGAAGTCAGCCGCACCTTCCCCGTTATAAGAATCAAAATGTCTCCAGACATTACCAAATGTCCCCTCAGAAGCAAAATGTGCCCTGACTGAGAACCACTGCCTAGACTGACTTTTCTAGGCCACCTCAGTGAACATGGTAAGCCTGACTGATGGTCCCTGTGCCCACCATCTTCCAAGGAAGAAGACTGAGATTATCACTTGTACTGTGTAGGGAGTGTGTGACCAACACAAGTAGGTTAGGGTGACACCTCAAGGGAGAAGGACACTCAATGGGTCTGAGATGAACCCATTTGTCACAGTACTAGGAGTCTAGGCTGCAGAGTTATTTTCTATCAAGATTCTCCTGGCTTGATTTATTCAGTGGCACTGAAATGACCAACTAGAAGGATGGAAGGTACAATTTGATGCTATTAAAGCCTCCTTTAAACATAGTTTGAAAAATAAGAGTAACTGAAAATAAATAATAAACTCACTGAACCATCTCAGTGAAATGAGGGGATCCCACCAAAGCACAGGAAGCAAAAGAGAGCATCTCAGGGGAGATGAAGAAAAGGACGAGGACCCTGGTGCAGTACCCACCTGTTGTTGACACAACGCTGTCAGGGCTTTCACTGCAGAGCTTGGACAGCAGGCTGGTCTTGCCAGAGCCCGTGAGGCCTATGCAGACCAGGTCATACTCTGGGCGTGCAGGTGGTGGACCCTTGCAGCAGAGTGCTCTAAAACACTGCCAAGAGAGGGGAAATACGGCTCTTTAATAAGACTGTAGAGGCAAAGCATAGTCACATTTTAAATGATCCCATATTGAGAAGTAACCAAATAACCTATTCACTCTAAGGCAGAAAGGGGACTTGATGGTGAGAGACCCGAGGATATCGCCTGGACTGAGCAATCAAAATTAATATCCCAGGAATGAGACCCACAAGGACTTGCAGACCCCCTCCTGCTGTGATGCAGGCACTGCAAGGGGCACCATGTCATCACACAATTTTCACGTCATCGCACAATTTTCCCGTCAAAAACGCACCACCAGCATCCAAGCACCAGGAGGTCGGACACCACCGTGAGGAGCATTCCGCAGGACAATTTGCCTGCCTGCTTCTAACATCTCAAAGGAAGGCTGAGGAACTGTTTCAGGTTAAAGAAGGCTAAAGAGACGTAATAATCACAATGCCTCCTGGACTGGATCCTGGATTAGGTGGAGGAACAACACCATAAACCAACATTGTTGGGCAACAGATAACAGCTGAACAGAGACTGAATATTAGAACCTGCAATGACAGTATTGCATAAGGGTAAATTTCCTGAATTTTATCATTGGACTACGGTTACCAAATGAATATTACTGTCCTGAGAAAACAAATACTAAAGTGCTTAATGATGAAGGGTCTTGACATCTGCAGTTAACTAGCTAAGAACATTTCTAAATCCCTACCTCCATCACCACCTCCACACCTAGATGGTGAGGAATGTAATAAAGCAATCATGGTAAAACGTTAATGACGGAGGAACCTGAGTGGAGTCTAAAGGAAATTCCATGTACTAGTCTTACAATGCTTTAATATTATTTCAAAATAAAATTTGTTTAAAATCATTAAATCCAGTTCCCACATATATCACTGTCATCCTGACTTTTGAAACATTTTGTGCGTGCTTAGTCACAAAGTCATATCTGACTGACTGTGACCGACTGCAGCCCGCCAGGCTCCTCTATCCATGGGATCCTCCAGGCAAGAATAGTGGAGTGGGCAGCCATTCCATTCTCCAGGGGATCTTCCTAATCCAGGGATCAAACCTGGGGTTTCCTGCATTGCAGGTGGATTCTTTACCATCTGAGCCACTAGAGAAGCCAAATAATGGGGTGACTGGGCTTCATCAAGGCTATCATCTAAATGAGATGAGAAACTGGGAAAAAGTATGCTGAAAAGCAAAGTGACAGAAAAGGCTCCCTTACTGGTCAATTTTGTTAAAAAAAAAAAAAAAAAAAAAAACACTGACTTCTTAAATCTGGACAAAGAAAATCACATACCACCCTTGGAACTTCAACTAGCCTTCCTAAACCACCAAAGAGAAGGAGTTCCACTTTTGGGAAAAGCAAATGAAACAAAAATCCTCCTCTGACACAACTTAGAATTTTGCTTCAGGTCAAATGACCTCAGGGTACTATGAACCAGTGTTTGCTCTGCAATAGTTAAAAGACTAGGATTTGGGAGACTGGAAATTGTTCATGCAGTTTTTGGTCTTTCTACTTAATTGACATCCACTTATTACAGGCCACCTAGTTTATAAAGTACTTAGGCCCTGGAAGATGCATGAGAGGAAGGAGGAGACAGGGAGATGAGACAGATGCAGATCTATCGACTTCTTAGTCCCTTGGAGATCATGAGAGAAAAGACCTATACAAAATCTGTGCTAATTCTTCTTACGCAGATGAAATATGAGGTCTAACGGGCTGTCATACTCTTACAAATCAAGCTTGACTATGTCTCACTCTCACTTCTCATAGTCAGTAAGTCCAATCTGTACAACCTCTGAAATAGCTCTAGAATCTATCTGCCTCTCCTCAGCCCAGGTCATTGCTGCTTGAACAACATCAAAATCCTCCAACGAGTCCTAGTACATTCACCATTGCCCCCTCTATTCTCTTATGCAGCTTGCATTATGATCCTGGTGGTCTACAGGGCCCTCCATGATCTACTTCACCCAAGTCTCCAGCTTCATCTCTGTAACTCTCCATCTTAATCCTCCACCTCCAGTAACACTGACCTTCTGGCATCGCACAGCATTCAACACATGCCACTCCCTTTTCCCCCAACTTTTGGCGTGGTGAACGCTTCACTGACTTTCAGGTTCCAGTTAAAGAACCACTTCCTCACCACTGCCTGCTCTGATGCTAAGAGTATGTGAGCAATTTGTGTCAAGCTCTCAGAGCATATTTGTTGTGAATTCATCACACAGACAATGAGCTTCTTATCCATCACCAGACTGTGGGAACCATATCTGTCCATCTTCATCTCAGTATCCCCAGTGCTTACTGGAGACCACAGCATAGAATCTACTTTCAAAGAATAACTACTGAATGACATTTAAATATCATCTAAGAAAGGAGAAAAGAAAATGTAAAGGTTAACAGGAAGCTTGATCAATGCTCTCTGGGCACCTCATACTTCAAGAAAATAGTCTTAACATTGAGAAATACTAGACTTTTTCACTTCTCTCCAATGCCAGAAGTTTTAGTCCAGTTCCCAAAAGAGTGATTTTGACGTGCAGTACCTACTTTCTTGGTATGATAGAACTTCTTTTTGTCCTAAATTCACTTATCCTTGGTTTTTAAGAAGCTCTGCCTACTTCTGATAAATTCTATGATCATCTAACCCATGTTCTTCATGGATTTATTAAACTCTAATCATATTTCTTCTCAGTCTTTTCAAGTCTGAGAAGTCCTAATTATTTCCATCTGCCTTCATATAGCAAACCCCTCCCACTCCTCAACCAGATTAGTGAATTTTCTCTGGGCTTACATGAGCTCGATTTCACCTCTCCTACAAGATTAATGACTAGAACTACAAAATGTATCCTAGATGCTAGTACATCACATCGCAGATTTATAGGAAGGTTGGCTGATAATGTCAGACTTTTTGCAAACTTTTTCTTACCCATAAAAGAAAGAAGTTCCCTGGACTCATGATGAGAGTTTTCCTGAGAGACAGATATATGTATGTATGCATTCCCTCAAAGACTGGCCAGCAGCCATGCACTAAGAAGAGCTCTGCCATGTTCAGCTATGACAGATAACACCACTAGTCTCTCTTACTGGGTTGCTTTGATCTTTTTGGGAACAGAGGGGAGAGACCCTATTCCTGCTCTGAACACCCCCATTTGTGCTCAGCTCCTCTACTGAAATTCCCCTGAACTATCTCTTGAAAAGAAGATTGGCCTACCTACCCTGGCCCAAATGGTCAACAATCTTAATCTTTCATCAAGATGAAATTGCAGGTGACTAATAAACTAGTCAATCTGATCACACGGGCCACAGCCTCGTCTAACTCAATGAAACTAGGCCATGCCCTGTGGGGCTGCCCAAGATGGACGGGTCATGGTGGAGAGTTCTGAAAAAACATGGTCCACTGGAGAAGGGAATGGCAAACCACTTCAGTATTCTTGCCTTGAGAACCCCATGAACAGTATGAAAAGGCAAAAAGATATGACACTGAAAGACAAACTCCCCGGGTCAGTGGGTGCCCAACATCATGGAGAATAACTCCAGAAAGAATGAAGAGACAGAGCCAAAGCAAAAACAACACCCAATTGTGGACGTGACTGGTGATGGAAGCAAGGTCTGATGCTGTAAAGAACAATATTGCATAGGAAACTGGAATGTTAGGTCCACAAATCAAGGCTTCCAATCAAATTGAAGTGGTCAAATGGGAGACGGCAAGAGTGAACATTGACATTTTAGGAATCAGCGAACTAAAATGGACTGGTGGACTGGAGCGGGTGAATTTAACTCAGATGACCATTATATCTACTACTGTGGGTAACAATCCCTTAGAAGAAATGGAGTAGCCATCATAGTCAACAGAAGAGTCCAAAATGCAGTACTTGGATGCAATCTCAAAAAAACAGAATGATCTCTGTTTGTTTCCAAGGCAAACCATTCAATGTCACGGTAATCCAAGTCTATGCCCTGACTAGTAATGCTAAAGAAGTGAATTTGAACAGATCTACGAAGACCTACAAGACCTTCTAGAACTAACACCCAAAAAAGATGTCCTTTTCATTAAAGGGGACTGGAATGCAAAAGTAGGAAGTCAAGAGATACCTGGAGTAACAGGCAAATTTGGCCTTGGAATATAGAATGAAGCAGGGCAAAGGCTAATAGGGTTTGGCCAGGAGAACACACTGGTCATAGCAAACACCCTCTTTCAAAAACACAAGAGAAGACTCTACACATGGACATCACCAGATGGCCAACACCAAAATCAGATTGATGATATTCTTTGCAGCCAAAGATGGAGAAGCTCTATACAGTCAGCAAAAACAAGACCAGGAGCTGACTGTGGCTCAGATCAAAACTCCTTATTGCCAAATTCAGACTTAAATTGAAGAAAGTAGGGAAAACCACTAGATCATTCAGGTATGACCTAAATCAAATCCCTTATGATTATACAGTGGAGAAATCCATTTAAGGGACTAGATCTGATAGACAGAGTGCCTGATGAACTACCGACAGAGGTTCGTGACATTGTACAGGAGACAGAGATCAAGACCATCCCTAAAAAAAGAAATGCAAAACAGCAAAATGGTTGTCTGAGGAGGCCTTACAAATATCTGTGAAAAGAAGAGAAGAGAAAAGCAAAGGAGAAAAGGAAAGATATTCCCATTTGAATGCAGAGTTCCAAAGAATAGCAAGGAGAGTTAAGAACACCTTCCTCAGTGAGCAATGTCAAGAAATAGAGGAAAACAATAGAATGGGAAAGACTTGAGACCTCTTCAGGAAAATCAGAGATCCCAAGGGGACATTTCATGCAAAGATGGGCACAATAAAGGACAGAAATGGTATGGACCTGACAGAAGCAGAAGATATTAAGAACAGGTGGCAAGAACACACAGAAGAACTGTACAAAAAAGATGTTCATGACCCAGTTAATCACAACGCTGTGATCACTCACCTAGAGCCAGACATTCTGGAATGTGAAGTTAAGTGGGCCTTAGGAAGCATCTCTATGAACAAAGCTAGTGGAGGTGATGGAATTCCAGTTGAGCTATTTCAAATCTGGAAAGATGATGCTGTGAAAGTGCTGCATCAATACGTCAGCAAATGTGGAAAACTCAGCAGTGGCCACAGGACTGGAAAAGGTCAGTTTTCATTGAAATCCCAAAGAAAGGCAATGCCAAAGAATGCTCAAACCACCGCACAATTGCACTCATTTCACACGTCAGTAATATAATAATCAAAATTCTCCAAGCCGGGCTTCAGCAATATGTGAACCATGAACTTCCAGATGTTCAAGCTGGTTTTAGAAAAGGTAGAGGAACCAGAGATCAAATTGCCAACATCTGCTGGATCATCAAAAAAGCAAGAAAGTTCCAGAAAAACATCTATTTCTGCTTTATTGACTATGCCTAAGCCTTTGACTGTGGGGATCACAATAAACTGTGGAAAATTCTGAAAGAGATGGGAATACCAGACCACCTGAGCAGCCTCTTGAGAAACCTATATGCAGGTCAGGAAGCAACAGTTAGAACTGGACATGGAACAACAGACTGGTTCCCAATAGGAAAAGGAGTACGTCAAGGTTGTATACTGTCACACAGCTTATTTAACTTATACTACATCATGAGAAACGCTGGGCTGGAGGAAGCACAAGCTGGAATCAAGATTGCCGGGAGAAATATCAATAACCTCAGATATGCAGATGACACCACCCTTATGGCAGAAAGTGAAGAAGACGTAAAGAGCCTCTTGATGAAAGTGAAAGTGAAAGAGCAGAGTGGAAAAGTTGGCTTAAAGCTCAACATTCAGAAAACTAAGATCACGGCATCTGGTCCCATCACTTCATGGCAAATAGATGGGGAAACAGTGGAAACAGTGGATGACTTTTTTTTTCCTGGCTCCAAAATCACTGCAGATGGTGATTGCAGCCATGAAATTAAAAGACATTTACTCCTTGGAAGGAAAGTTTGACCAACCTAGATAGCATATTAAAAAGCAGAGACATTACTTTGCCAACAAAGGTCTGCCTAGTCAAGGCTATGGTTTTTCCAGTAGTCACGTATGGATGTGAGACTTGGAGTATAAAGAAAGCTGAGTACCAAAGAATTGCTGCTTTTGAACTGTGGTGTTGGAGAAGACTCTTGAGAGTCCCTTGGACTGCAAGGAGATTCAACCAGTCCATCCTAAAGGAGATCAGTCCTGGGTGTTCATTGGAGGGACTGATTTTGAAGCAGAAACTCCAATACTTTGGCCACCTGATGCGAAGAGCTGACTCATCTGAAAAGACCCTGATGCTGGGAAAGATTGAGGGCGGGAGGAAAAGGGGACAACAGAGGATGAGCTGGTTGGATGGCATCACCAACTCGATGGACATGAGTTTGGGTAGGCTCCGGGAGTTGGTGATGGACAGGGAGGCCTGGCGTCTGCAGTTCATGGGGTCCCAAAGAGTACAACACGACTAAGTGACTGAACTGAACTGATTGCCATATATTGCCCAGTTTCTATCATTCATATGCCAATATTACTCAACATATTTTGGAAAATGTTCCAGAATTTTATCTTCATGTTCTTTTTAAATTCCAGAGCGTAAAAACTTTGCAGCCAAACCCAGAAATATCTACATCATCTGGTCATTTATTCTAGGTCACCTAAGATGTGTTTGACATAAAAGGCAATTGAGGAGTGACATTCTACTCTACTCCTGTCTTTTATCTCATCTCTTTATCCTCCTATGATGCCATCTCCACCCCATGTTTTCAGTCTGGTAAAGACACCTAATATAATATTTCCCCTCTCCCCCCAATCTCTTTCTTGAATTTCAGGCTCTGTATTTCAACTGTTCTGAAAGAATTCAAACTTAATCCGAATAAAACAACCCACACCAAAAACACAGGCTATAGAGCTAAGACATTTTGGAACATAAAAAGCATAAAGGTTAAACTGACAATTATTAGAAGACTCTTTGGGTGTTTATTTGAAATAAATAAATCCAATGGTTGACAGGGAAAGTGTCAGATTTGAAGCCAACAAAATAAGACACTTAAAACTATGTTACTTCAAATGGGGGAAGAATGTTCATGTTTTTTGAGTCAGTCCCTAAAAACTACAGTTTTCACTTGGTTTTCACTTTAATACTTAATGAAGCTTTGGATCTCGTAGTCAATTTACTTAAAATTACTCATTTTGGCCTCTAGACTATACTGTACCAAAGTTCATTGTGTCTGTCTCGTAAAGCAGCCCGTGCATTGTTAAGAGTAAGCCCCTTTCAGCAGTGTACAATGCTAAACACAAAGCTGTCGGCTGTCCTGACAGCACACAGAAAACTCAGGCCTCATTCCCAGGCCAGACACTGAGGCATTGTATGATTCTGTGCAGGCCCATAAACCTAGCCGGCTTCAGTCTCCCCATGATTAACCAGTAACGTTTTAATACTATCAGCCACTTCCTTTCTTTAGGAGGATGTTATGAGGCATTAGTTCAATGCATTATGCTACAAGACGGTAACATACAAGTAAGTGTTTTTATTACCTTGCCTCATCTCACTAAGATATCTTAGATGATTGTCATCTCTCTTGGGTAAGGGCCTGGCAGTCCACCATGCAGCCCAGTCTATGCTACTTCCCTTCCACCGGCCCACAGCTGCCCCACATGCTCCATGCCATCCCAGTCCAACCAAAGACACTAAAAGACACAAAGCTTAACCGTCACTTGCAGCAGGGAAGTGAACAGAGAACAGGGTGAGTCCGCATGGAGGATGCCAGCAGACAACCAAGGTCATGGTCTCTTGCTTAGACTGCTCAGTTCGTAGGTCTGTTCACATAGGGTCGGTTATGACTTGTTCCTTTCCAAAAGAACCAAGTCTCTCTCCCATCATGTTAAGAGGTTGTTTCCCACCAGCTTAAGTTCACAAGCTTCTACCAACCCTGTATGTGAGAAACGGTGAGCCAATGTCTTGAGAGAGGGCCAACACTGAATCACCAGTAGTAACTCTGTGTTGTAGACTCTGGACAAATCGTATACACCTGAGCCGAAAGGCAGATTAGCCAAAAAGCCTAAGCCAAAATATTCAAGAATATTTTCTTGAAGGAGGATGATCACATACATGTATCAGGAAAAAAAAAAAAAGCAAAAGATTAAATCGCCAGGGTGAAGAGTTGTATTTCAGCCTGGTGGTCTAGCACCAAGGCAGCAAGATTATCTTAAAATATCCCCATTTCTGCTGGGGACAGTACCAGACATTGGTAAACTGGCAGAGAACTGTACATGGCAGGACTCACTGAACAACCGTTCAACAACCCGACGCTGTAAAGCACTAATGAAGCACTTGCCATGCATCACTCTTCCCTCTACAGCTCTACCTTAATGATGCCCGCCATCCTCCAAATCACTCTTAGTCCCTCAAACAGCCTGAGCACTTCGTGTTTCTATGCCACCCAGGTCCTGTGTACTCAGAAAGAAAGGCTCTTCCTCTTCTCTACTTGACAAATTTCTGTTCAAAGTTCTGCTCAGATGACATCTCCTCCAGAAGGTCTCCAATTCCATCAGAGAGAACTATTCCTTTCTTCCACTCATGGTCCTTTAACATACTTCCAGCACCATGGTTAATATTAGGCCACATATATTTTTTTCCTGACTCCTGCAAGAATTATTAGATAACAGATTTATGCACACTGAACCAATAATCCCTGGTCTGATTACTCGGTCAAAAAGTTTAATTTTACAGCCACCCAGGGTGGCCAGGCACCAAAGCAGAGAGGCAGAGCTGCCATCCAATTCACATTTCTAGACCGAGTCCTGCTCGAGATCCTCCCCCCGGCACTGGCCCTTGCACTGCCAGTGTCTCCTACCATCCCGTCTCACTTAATCCCTAGCCTCTGGGGACATGGCATTTGCTTCAAGTGATGCTCTGTTTTTCATCTTGACTACCTGACTTTATTCTGTACATGATTTCAGTTTGATTGAGGCTCTGTAGAGTTCCTGGAAAGTTTTCTTCTGTCAGTGTTGGGGCTTCCCACAGCTATATAGTCACTGCCCAAGCCCCATACTATCTCCTCCTTATTTATCAGTAAAACAGGTCTTGCCAAACAAAACCCAGAGGTTTCCTATGGTGGATGACTACATCTTTCCCTGGAGCCCTCAGATGGGGCCTAGCACTTTGCTCAATGAATATTTGTCAGATTAACAAAAAATTAGTTAATTGGTACCTAAAAGCAAGAGAAAAGTCACCCATAACTTGAAATGGATATACTTCTTAGGTGGTTTTGTTTCAAAACCAAAGAGATACCTATACATTCTGACCTTTACCAACTCTCACAATGACAAAAAAGATTTTGAAAAGAAGTCAATTTCTAGAATGTTTTCTAACGCTAAACACGTTCGCTGAAAAAAAATATTAACTGTGTTAATATACAAAATATTATTTTTAAATATTTCCCAAGTCTGTAATAATAAAATACGAGTCTATCTTTTGAAAATACAACTAAATGTTTATACAGCTTGAAAGAACTTCTTAAACTCTGAAAAAGACATGAGGAAGAATTGTGTCCTAATAACACAAAAACAAAACCAAAGGTGATCGGTACTATATTAAGCACGAGATATAAATGATTTGTGAGTGTTAATTCACTTACTCTTAGGAACAAACCAATGAGAAAAGTACTTTGCACTTCCCATTTTAAGATGGGGAAAGGGAGGCCCAAAGAAGTTAAATATGGTTGTTTAAGTGGAACCAGGATTTGAACTCTGGCAGTCTGGCTCCAGAGGAATTTTTGAGTGATGGGAATGAAAAGCCTCTAATACCCGAGGGTGTGTCATACAGAGGCAAAATTAGGGGCGTTCTGTGAACAGGGCAATGTACAGATACAAAACTGGGCCAGACAGTTTGTAAGAGACAAGAGTTGGGGCTCCAACCAGGGCCATTCGGCTCCAGAGCTCTTACTCATGTCCTCTTGGCCTTGCTACGGCCACGTCTGGAGTCAGGGATGTTGTCCTGAGGGAGTGAAGGGAGGCTTTAACAAGCCTGCCTGTGTAACTAGACAGATGCCTGGCAAAGGAAGGGGAAGATGTGAGTCTCAGTGATGCTTCCTTCTTTGCACTGTCCCATTCATGGCTGAAGTACCTTTCATTCCAGGCAGAAAACTGCATCCTTCTTCCAGGAGAGTTAAAGGAACTGGGTTCCTTCAGGCTGACTTTAGGGAGCAGAGAAGGAGGGGGAGCTGGCTGGGCTGGAAGAAAAGAGGACGCTGGAGGGCTGCTAGAGTCTTTTTCCTGCTGTTTGCTTCTTGCATTTAACTCTTTTTTTGTCCTATGGAAAGGTCAAAGCCTGTCTCTGACGAAAAGCCCATGCTAATGGCAGAGATTTCTGATTCTGAGCATGGTAAATAAGGGGGAAAAAACCTCTAAAGGAAGAGTCTTCAAATTTTCTCCTTTAAGATATATGTGCATGTAAATTATACTTTAATAAAGTAAATAAAACAAGCAAATACTACACAAAATAAAACATGTCAGGGAAGAGTATAGGCGAAAATACATGAATAAACTGGGCTATTTGGAAATTCATGTCAAAGAGACAGCCTATATGAACATGCAAGCTCTTAGCTAACCCTTTCTTTCCATATGCAAGAAGAAAAATGAATTTCAAAAATGCTCTATGTCTGGGATTACATAGTAGGTCTTGCAAAAGATGTGAGAAGAATATAAATTCAAAATGGCACCCTCGGCTACAGAAATAATCAGCAGGGTGACAGAGTACTGTGAAGAGGCCCTTGATCACCAGGCAGATCCCAGCAGACGACTCCTCTCCATGTTACAAGGGCAATCCACTTTTTGAGGTGAAAAATCCTGTGGCCCTTTAAGACCCTAGTTGGGGAAAAAACAATAAATTGTTTTTACATAAGATGGGTCAAACCTTTCGGCCATGCAGGCTGCTCTGAGCTCATAGATGAAGGCTTTGGCCCAGAATTGTCTCAGGGCTGAGGCTTCTGTCCAATACATCACACTGCCTCAGGACACTAAGTCTGTCTTTGCCTTCCCCTTTGTATTTCTCAATCCACATTCCTTTTTGGGGTGAAATACTCCATTATTTCTGCTTTGTTCTGGGCTGTCTCCTGTCTCTGTCCCTATTAACTCGTGGCAACAAAAGAAACAAACAGAAGCAGGGGATTTCATGCTTAGCAGCTACAGACATTGGCCTCACGGCTTTGCAGAGGGGCAGACATTTGAGACTTTGAATGGAAGAGAGTGCCGCGGCGTTGAACCAGACCAGGGGCCCACGTGGCTCCCAGTCTGCGCATCAGTCATCCTGATCAGTGGCATTCACGAGTCCTGGTACACGCATTTCCAGATAAGCCTCAAGTTGAGTTTTAAAAGTTGAGGCGTGTATCTGATAATTAGACTAAAGGCACTCTAATTCAAGATTCTCCTATATTCTAGCAATCCATAAGTTCAGGTCTTCTCATGTAAGAAATAGATTAGGGGGATATTTTTCTATAAATAAAAATGAAACTCAAAGAGGAAGCTAAGTAGAAAATAAACATCTTTCTGGTTTTTAAGATGTAGTTTTTCTTTTACAATGGCTGGACAGAGTATCTAATTTTTCTAATGACAGAATTATCCAATAAAACTAGCAGTAAATTCCCCAGGTATGACTGTGTGTAATGATACAAGCTAAATGCACATTCATAGATGTATACAAATCAGGGCTTCACCTAGGTCATTTTCAGACAATTAATTATGTTTTCCCCTAAAAAAGCAAAGAGATACAAATTTAGTTTAACATGAAAGAGACAGTAATACATTTTGTATTGAACCTCTTTTTTGGTCACTTTCTAAACAGTTTTTCTAAATGAAAAGTAGTACATAAAAATACACTCACTACCAAAAACACGTTTACAGTTCCTTAGCAATGGCATTTTTCTATACTTAGTACACTTAGGAAAAATCAGGGGATGCAAATATTTAAAAAGAGCTAGAATCCCTAGGTAGATCTTCAAGTGGGTTTACGGGTCATTTAATAATCTCCCAGGAAAAATCCCAACAAAGCAGATTCTCTCTGCTCTTCATGCTTTTGGAACTGGAGATGGGAAGCCTTGGAATAGTCAACAGGAGAACAAATCAAATTAAAGTTGTTTTCCTTGTAGACCTGAACAGTGGAAATCCTATTTCATATTTTGGAACCATACAGCATTCCTTCACTTAACAACCTTTAGGCTCCAAGAAGATGGAGCTCAGCCCCACAGAGCTCTCAGTCACCAATTACTCTAAATCTGCCCAATTTGGTCTCTACCATCTCCCTGTTCCTTTCCAGCCCTAAAGCCACTATCAGGGTGTCACCATTATCTCCTGGAAAACACACTGTCTCTTCCATAATTGGTGTCCTTACTTCGGGTCTTATCCAACTCTGTCTGCTGCTGCTGCTGCTAACTCACTTCAGTCGTGTCCGACTCTGTGAGACCCCACAGACAGCAGCCCACCAGGCTCCTCAGTCCCTGGGATTCTCCAGGCAAGAATACTGGAGTGGGTTGCCATTTCCTTCTCCAATGCATGAAAGTGAAAAATGAAAATGAAGTCGCTCAGTCATGTCCGACTCTCCGCAACTCCATGGACTGTAGCCTACCAGGCTCCTCCGCCCATGGGATTTTCCAGGCGAGAGTACTGGAGTGGGTTGCCATTGCCTTCTCTCCAACTCTGTCTACAAAATGCTAATAATGATCTTCCTAAAGCACATCAATCATTCCCATGATGTAAAATCTTTCCATGGTTACCATGTTGTTGTTGTTCAGTTGCTAACTCGTGTCCAGCTCTTTGTGACCCCATGGACTGCAGCACACCAGGTTTCCCCGTCCTTCACTATCTCCCAGAGTTTGCTCAAACTCATGTTCACTGAGTCGGTAAAGTCATCTAACCATCTCGTCCTCTGTCACCCTCTTCTCCTCCGGCCCTCAATCTTTCCCACCATCAAGGACTTTTCCGGTGAGTCAGCTCTTCACATCAGGTGGCCAAAGTATTGGAGCTTCAGTATCAGTCCTTCTAATGAATATTCAGGGTTGATTTCCTTTAGGATTGACTGGTTTTTTCTCCATGCAGTCCGAAGGACTCTCAAGAGTCTTCTCTAGCACTACTAATAGCTGTCAGGAAAATGACCAAACTCCTTATCTAAGCAGATAGGCTCTCTATGATCCGGACTTTGTTTTATTTCTGGCCTTCAATGGTTGTTAGAGGGATGACATGACATAATGTTCATAATGTTTATAAAGTATCCAAACCAGGGTTCAACATAGTCCTCGTGCCAACCACACAGACTTATCTGCAGTTCCTGACCCAGCCTCCTTCATGCTCCAGGTCAAAGGAGTTGACCCTCTGCCTATATATGATTTTCCACTATCTCTCTCTGGCTGGCACATAGCTATCCTTTAAAATTCAGCTACATGATCATTTTTTCCAGGAAGACTTCTACAACCCTTAATCTGATTGAGATGACCTTCTTTAAACTCTCTTAGCACCTTTTCTATTCCACTGTCCTAATACTCACTGTTCTATCAAATAAAGGTGATCTTTAGTCAATGTTCCCCCACTGGGCTTGGAGCACTTAAATGCAGGTTCCACTTCTGATTCAGTTTTGGACCCTAAGTGTCTGGTACAGCATTTATCACGTGGTAGAATATGCTCCCCAGTAATTCACCACATGGTTTGATTAAGTGCATGGTCAGACAAGCCTGACATCCAAACCTATTACAATCTGAATGTTATTTCACCAATACTTGTTTCCTAATCTAGAAAGCAAAGGTCATCTCAAAGGATTCTTGGGAGGAGTAAATGAGATTCTATATATAAAATACTCAGAACAGTATTCAATAATAGGTATTATTATCTATTGTGATTGTGGTTATTAGACTTTTCACTTAGAATAGTGCTTTCTTAAAAACTGATTTTGTGACCACCCATCAGGACTCTTCTCACAGTGTACAATTCAAGATAACTCAGGGTCTGGATTTATTTCATTTGTCCATTTGGTCAAAGATCTGATCTGATATGGTAAGTATGAATGGTGGCTAATCACAAAAACAGTCCTTTTGATTTGCTATAATAACTATTAAAAGAGATCATACATAATATGATGCAGAGTGGGGCCATCACTAGATTTTTTCTTCCTGAGAGGAGAAACAGCTTTTAAACATGACTGGTCTATCTTAACAGTTAAATCAATTCTCTTTGATTATGAAATCTCCTGCTATGTCTATGCAGACCTAGACAAAAGCACACTATTGGCGAGGGGAAGGGGTGGTGGTGGTGTCTCTAATTCTTGAGCATCCTCCAATCAGGTTGCTTTAACTGCTGACAAAGACAAATGTTTACTATGGTCTAACTCAGAAGAGTCAATACAGTGAACTAGATGTTATCTCGCCTCACACATCAACACACGTGTCAGACAGACTCTGATTGCAAAGTCTGTTACTTGTGATGAGAGAGGCAGAGAGGGCACAGCTGGATATTTCAGATCCACAGCTGAGCTGGCAGCAGTGGTAGTTCAAGCCACCTTCTCACTTTAGAAGCTGGAATGAATCTGAGAGAGTTATTTAAAGGTGTGTTTTATTAAAGAGACACTTTAGAAGACTGTCAAACTTCACAAGCAAAGGCTGAAGACACAGATTCAAGCAGTTCTACCTGGGGTCATCTATGAAATATCAATGGATTTCTTTCCACCACAAATAACTGATCAAAAATGAAATACTGACAAACACAATCTTCTGTTTCCTCAAAAGATTAGAAGTAGCAATGTGGACTTAATTTATATCATAAATATTTTTACTGTTTGCTTTCATTCCCTGGAATCAATACAGGCAGATACCTTATGTTCCTGTGTATATTACATAGATGGTACAGGTGCTATATCGCAGGCTGATGAAGACATTAGAGGGATCCCACAGGCCTGACATATTTAACTGGGGTCTTACTTGAAGTCTCAACAACATCAAGAATTTTTTTTTTCTTCAAATAAAGCTTTCACTCTCTATTCAAAGGAAATCTCAAACTACCAGGAAAACATGATACTTGAACATCGTTAAGTGTTTTAAAAAGGATGTCCTCCTTTTTCTTTTGTACCAGCCAAGGTACGGGTTGCAAATACCAGAAAAGTGATTTATTGGAAGGTTATTGATAATTCACAGAACAAACCAGAAGACTAAAAAATTGCTAGAACCAATACAGTCCATAGTAACACTGCAATAACCATTAATTAGTACAAGAGTCACCACTTGTACTAACAGCTTGAATCCTGTACTGAACTCCACTGCAGCATAAGAATGACCTCTAACTACTCCAACTGAGTACCACTGAACATCAAGCTGGAGCATCCAACTAGCCAAGCCTTGGTTACATTCTGGGGTCCTGGCTGCCAGGGCTTCTCCCTACCCTTCAGCACTGAAAGAAGTAAGCCCTGATTACAAGCTCTGGTGGGATCTGTCCCTAAATATTCATTTTCAGGGCAGCTAAAAACAACATCAACTACACATTTTGTTCCTTGGCCCAACAGACAATAGACTTTCTCCATTATAACAATTTGGAGACATAAATTAGACAGAACAATGTTTGTAGATCTTCCAATTCCCTGGACTTATTCTGATGGAATACACCAGTCTTGGGCAGAGGGCAAGATGAAGGCTAGTAGAAAAATCTAAGCCTGGATTCTCCTGAGCAAAATGTTATATCCTCTCAGCGTCCCATTTGTGTGCTCTTATTTAATACACAGCTTTCAAACATGCATTCTCTTCTTTCGGTCCATCAGTTCAGTTGCTCAGTCATGTCCAACTCTTTGTGACCCATGGACTGCAGCATGCCACGCTTCCCTGTGCATCACCAGCCTCCGGAGATTGCTCAAACTCATATCCATCGAGTTGGTGATGCCATCCAACCATCTCATCCTCTGTCACCCCCTTCTCCTCCTGCCTTCAATCTTTCCCAGCATCAGGGTATTTTCCAAGGAGTCAGTTCTTCCCATCAGGTGGCCAAAGTATTTGACTTTCAGCTTCAGCATCAGTCCTTCCAATGAATATTCAGGACTGATTTCCTTTAGAATGGACTGGTTGGATCTCCTTGCTGCTCAAGGGACTCTCAAGAATCTTCTCCAACACCACAGTTCAAAAGCATCAGTTTTTCAGTGCTCAGCATTCTTTATAGTCTAACTCTGACATCTGTACATGACTACTGGAAAATCCATAGCTTTGACTAGACAGACCTTTGGGGGCAAATGTCTCTGCTTTTTAATTGCTGTCTAGGTTGGTCATTGCTTTTCTTCCAAGGAGCAAGTGTCTTTTAATTTCATGGCTGCAGTCATCATCTGCAGTGATTTTGGAGCCCCCCAAAACAAAGTCTGTCACTGTTTCCATTGTTTCCCCATCTATTTGCCATGAAGTGATGGGACCAGATGCCATGATCTTAGTTTTCTGAATGTTGAGTTTTAAGCCAACTTAAAACTGTCCACACTTCTACCTATAAATTCTATGTAAAAAGATGGGGGCTGGCTACATCTGTGTAGGAAGCTGATGCCTGATAGCTCTTATGTCCAAATTTGCATGTTCTTGCTTTCTTTTCAACTTTAATATCTTGTAGGAGGAAAATGGGACCATGTGTGTAGCACCTAGCTTTTGTTCATTAAGAATAAAAACTCAATCAGGTAGCCTGTGCTATTGCTTGTCTAAGATATAGATCCCCTAAGGATATATGACTGAGCTTTAAAAAAAAAAAATCAGACTACTCTGGTTTTCTACATTTATCAAAGTAGTTCTTCAAATCTCTCTTTTCTGATTTGCAAATCACACCATAACTGTGAAGCAACTGTTACAAAAAAATACTAATCAGAGACATATAAAAAAACCAAAACCCAAAACAAAAAAACACAGCAATCATATTCATGGTTAATAAAAAAATTTTTTTAATCAGTCTTTAGCTGACAAATTCAGCTTTCCCCCAAAATATAAAATCTGAAAGATTATAGTAAACCATCACGTTAAAAAATTAAACAAAAATCAAAATGAAAAACACAGTAGGGGGAATGAGGTTGGAAAGAAAAGGATTAGACAAAGTTATGTGCTTAAAAATAAGTCATTACGCCTCATTTATTTGGTGAACCTGTAGAAATTTTATGACATTCATCCAAGGAATTATGACTCCACCTGAACAGACTATCCCCTCCACATTTCTCCAAAGGAGGAAAGGGCATACACTTATGACTATTTGAACTGTTACAATCGATTTTATAAACACTACAACAGAGGATATAAAGGTCCTCAAGGGAACTGTTCATGGACGAATTAGAGAGAGTGTTGGCAGAGGTAAAATATTAATCACCAAAAGAGTACATAAAATGTATCTAAGATGATCAGGGCTCACCTGGGGACCACACAAGGGGAATAAGATATCACCAGAAAAAAATGCAAGTATTCTCTGCTACATAAAAACCTGAAACAAAGAATTTCAGTCATAATAAACTCTGCATCTATTAAAATTAGACGCCACTGTCATGTAATCTGGGGGTAGCGGACTAAGAATAAAAAACCTGCCTTGAGATTTTCTTAACACACAAGACTTTCAAAGCTATTATACAATAAAAACCACAGTTCTCGCTGAGTGGTTCTATTAATTGATTCTATTAATGTTTTCATATTTTACAATTCCTTACAATTTACAAATCTATCTCTGCTCACCATGAAAGATAAAAGATATGGAATCTTAAAACATAAGATTTTTTAAATGATACATTACATGATGTTAAATTCCATACATTTTATTACTTTTTTGTATTATAAGCCACATCTAGTCTTTCATTGAAAGAAATGAGAAGACAGTAAAAAGATATTGAACAGATATCAAATGAAATTTGATCAAATAGTGGCAAGAGATATTCTCTAAATTATATCAAATTTAAGCTAAGGTAGATACTTCAAACTTTCCAAGACTGATGGAAAGGGAAGAAGAATTAGAAAGGGACACCCTAAAGACAGCACTAAATAGTGTGATAATCTTTGACTTGCCACAGGATGTTGTTTCAGCAGCAATTTCACCTGCAAACTCAAATATTCAACAGAATCTCAGCTTGATAACTTTATACAACACTTTCACTAAAAGCCTCAATATTCAGTGCATCAGTTCACTTCAGTTCAGTTCAGTCGCTCAGTCCTGTCCAACTCTTTGCGACCCCATGAATCGCAGCATGCCAGGCCTCCCTGTCCACCTCTAACTCCCGGAGTTCACTCAAACTCACCTCCATCGAGTCGGTGATGCCATCCAGCCATCTCATCCTCTGTCGTCCCCTTCTCCTCCTGCCCCCAATCCCTCCCAGCATCAGAGTCTTTTCCAATGAGTCAACTCTTCTAATGAGGTGGCCAAAGTACTGGAGTTTCAGCTTTAGCATCAGTCCTTCCATAGAACACCCAGGGCCGATCTCCTTCAGAATGGACTGGTTGGATCTCCTTGCAGTCCAAGGGACTCTCAAGAGTCTTCTCCAACACCACAGTACAAAAGCATCAATTCTTCGGTGCTCAGCCTTCTTTACAGTCCAACTCTCACATCCATACATGACCACTGGAAAAACCATAGCCTTGACTAGATGGACCTTTGTTGGCAAAGTAATGTCTCTGCTTTTCAATATGCTATCTAGGTTGGTCATAACTTTTCTTCCAAGGAGTAAGCATTGTTTAATTTGATGGCTGCAGTCACCATCTGCAGTGATTTTGGAGCCCAGAAATATAAAGTCTGACACGGTTTCCACTGTTTTCCCATCTATTTCCCATGAAGTGATGGGACCAGATGCCATGATCTTCGTTTTCTGAATGTTGAGCTTTAAACCAACTTTTTCACTTTGCTCTTTCACCTTCATCAGGAGGCTTTTCTGCCATAAGGGTGGTGTCATCTGCATATATGAGATTATTGATATTTGTCCCAGAAATCTTGATTCCAGTTTGTGCTTCTTCCAGACCAGCGTTTCTCATGATGTGCTCTGCACAGAAGTTAAATAAGCAGGGTGACAGTATACAGCCTTGACGTACTCCTTTTCCTATTGGGAACCAGTCTGTTGTTCCATGTCCAGTTCTAACTGTTGCTTCCTGACCTGCATATAGGTTTCTCAAGAGGCAGGTCAGGTGGTCTGGTATTCCCATCTCTTGAAGAATTTTCCACAGTTTATTGTGATCCACACAGTCAAAGGCTTTGGCATAGTCAATAAAGCAGAAATAGATGTTTTTCTGGAACTCTCTTGCTTTTCCCATGATCCAACAGATGTTGGCAATTTGATCTCTGGTTCCTTTGCCTTTTCTAAAACCAGCTTGAACATCTCGAAGTCCACGGTTCACATACTGTTGAAGCCTGGCTTGGAGAATTTTGAGCATTACTTTACTAGTGTGTGAGATGAGTGCAATTGTGCGGTAGTTTGAGCATTCTTTGGCATTGCCTTTCTTTGGGATTGGGATGTAAACTAACCTTTTCCAGTCCTGTGGCCACTGTTGAGTTTTCCAAATTTGCTGGCATATTAAGTGCAGCACTTTCACAGCATCATCTTTCAGGATTTGAAATAGCTTCACTGGAATTCCAATACCTCCACTAGCTTTGTTCATAGTGATGCTTTCTAAGGCCCACTTGACTTCACATGCCAGGATGTCTGGCTCTAGGTCAGTGATCACACCATCGTGATTATCTGGGTCATGAAGATCTTTTTTGTAGTTTTTCTGTGTATTCTTGCCACCTTTTCTTAATATCTTCTGCTTCTGTTAGGTCCATACCATTTCTGTTCTTTATCGAGCCCATCTTTGCATGAAATGTTCCCTTGGGATCTCTAATTTTCTTGAAGAGATCTCTAGTCTTTCCCATTCTGTTGTTTTCCTCTATTTCTTTGCATTGATCACTGAGGAAGGCTTTCTTATCTCTTCTTGCTATTCTTTGGAACTCTGCATTCAGATGCTGATATCTTTCCTTTTCTCCTTTGCTTTTCACTTCTCTTCTTTTCACAGCTATTTGTAAGGCCTCCCCAGACAGCCATTTTGCTTTTTTGCATTTCTTTTCCATGGGGATGGTCTTGATCCCTGTCTCCTGTACAGTGGCACGAACCTCAGTCCATAGTTCATCAGGTACTCTGTCTATCAGATCTAGTCCCTTAAATCTATTTCTCACTTCCACTGTGTAATCATAAGGGATTTGATTTAGGTCATACCTGAATGATCTAGTGGTTTTCCCTACTTTCTTCAATTTAAGTCTGAATTTGGCAATAAGGAGTTCATGATCTGAGCCACAGTCAGCTCCCGGTCTTGTTTTTGCTGACTGTATAGAGCGTCTCCATCTTTGGCTGCAAAGAATATAATCAATCTGATTTCGGTGTTGACCATCTGGTGATGTCCATGTGTAGAGTCTTCTCTTGTGTTGTTGGAAGAGGGTGTTTGCTAGGACTAGTGCGTTCTCTTGGCAAAACTCTATTAGCCTTTGCCCTGCTTCATTCCGTATTCCAAGGCCAAATTTGCCTGTTACTCCAGGTGTTTCTTGACTTCCTACTTTTGCATTCCATGCATACAAATGTCAAAATCATCATATTGTACAACTGAAACTAATAATGTTTTATGTCAATTAGACTTCAACGTTAAAAGCCCCCAAATCTATTTTACTTCCATTGACAATGAGACTTCAAAAAGAAAAAGACTTAGAAAACAAAGCAATTAATTATACTTTAAACATGTTCATTCTTCAATTCTAACACAACTTCTAACAACTTAATACTCAAATTATCTAGCTATAAAAAGTACATTAATTAACAGGCCTAGCTAACCTTGCCCCATTTCTTCCTCCCTTTCTCTGTTTTCTTTTAGAGCAAAACTCCTTGAAAGCACTATCTGTATTTCCCTTCTATCCTGAACCCACTCCTAACATGCTCTCTTCTTGTTTAGGTGAAAGTGAAAGTGAAGTCGCTCAGTTGTGTCCGACTCTTTGTGACCCCATAGACTGTAGCCTACCAGGCTCCTCTGTCCATGGGATTTTCCAAGCAATAGTACTGGAATGGATTGCCATTTCCTTCTCCAGAGGATCTTCCCAACCCAGGGCTCGAACCTGGTCTCCCGCATTGTAGACAGACACTTTACCATCTGAGCCACCATGTCTTGTTTAGGTAATCATTACTAAATTCAGTGATCAAATCTCAGGCTTTGTCTTACCAGTCCTTTCTGTTAACATGATTTTCACTGCCTCCTTCTTAAAATTCTTTTTCATTGAACTTCTGAACATCACTCACTTCTGGATTTTCTCTTATTTCACTGTGAAAGAAGTTCCTTGTCAGTTTCTTAATCTCATCAACCACTTACCAACAGAATACTTGGGATGACCTAAAGCCCCTTCTATCTACACTCACTTTCTTGTTGACCTCATCCAGACTCATGCTTTCACATCTCTCCAGATGCTTTTAACTCCCAAGTTTGTACCTATACCATGGACCTCTAAACGCACAAATACTAATGCCTTCTCCACAGTCCTCCTCCAGGATACTGAGTAGGCATCCTGAACCTAACATATCCAAAACAGAACTCATAACTCAATTTTTTTCTTCTGCTTAGTTCACAGCAACTCCATTGTTGTTTTTTTGTTTTTTTTTGTTTTTTTCAGTTGCTCACACCAAAAACCCTGGAATGATCCTTGGCATCTCTCTTTCCTCTTAAACCACATGTTCAATCCATCAAAAAAACTCTGTCAGCAACAGCTCCAAAGTATATCCAGAATCCAATACATCTTACCACCTCTACCCTTTCCACTCTAAGTCACCACCATCTTCCGCCTGGGTTACTGCAACAATCTCACAACTGGCTCCCTGCTTCCTCTCTAACCTCCCTATAGTCGTTTATTGCACAGTAGTCAGAATGAACCTGTTAAAATATGTCAGATCACATCTATTTTGCATGCAAAATCCTCCAAAGGCCAGTCCATCTCACTCAGGATAAAAGTCAAAGCCCTTATAACAGACTACAAAGTCCTATAAAAATCTGCCACCACCTCCTTCCTTCCACCCTTACCCCCAAATGTTTCTATGGCATTATGATTATGCCATTATGATTTCCTCCTGCAGTCAGTTGCTCCAGGCAAACTGGCTTCCTTGCCATTCCTGGACTACTCTAGGGATAGTCCAACTTCACAGCCTTGCCATTTCCTCTGCCTAGAAATCTCTTGCCCTAGATACAAAGACTTCCTCCTTTGTCTTGTTTGTGTCTTTACTCACATATCACCTCTTCAGTGAGACTTACTCTGATCACTCTGTTTTAAAAGTACATCCTCTCTGCCTCACAGAATTCCCTACTCCCTTACATGCTTTATGTCTTTTTACAACATTAACTGTCTTCTTAGCTATTCAATAACTTACACATTGGTTTACTGCCTTGTCCCCTCATAAGACTATCAGTCTCATGAGGGCAGGGATTTTTGCAGGTTTTGGACTGATGCATCTCCAGCAACTAGAACATGGCACAAAGTATATACTTAATAAATATTTTTAAACTATTGAATAATTTGTTGAATGGTTTTCACAGATCCTTCATAAGCATACTGGATTACACTCTAACCTCTGTTTGGACTGAGGTTGATGGAATTTTATATTCTATTGATCTCTTTCTTGAGTGGAAGGAACTCATATTCTTTTAAATCACATCCTATTTGTTGTGACACGTCTTATAACTTTGACTCTCACCAAGCTTAGTCTTCCTCTAGAATTATAACAGAGTTAACAACTGTGACAGAGAAGGGGAGGCTGAGGCAAAATCCCAGAGCTGCCCAACCTTTATAAGGCGGGCAAAAGAGGACCAACAGTATGACAGGGAAAAACTAGGAGTGTAATGGAACTCAGGTAAGCGCTTCTTGAGTTGGGAGGAGATTATCAACAAGATGACTGCTGCTAAGTAGTTACGTGAGAGCAGAACACACGGATAACCCCCGAAATTGGGAATGTAGAGGACACCGGTAATCTCGGCGAGCACAATCATAATGAAAGGGTGGAGATGGAAATCCTGTGTATATACTTTGGTTCAACAACCTCCTCACCTGATTTGTTTCACCTGATCCAACCTTCCATTCTCATTGCTTTGACTACACAGATGATTTCTCAATTCCATGCCCAGCTTCAACATCTTTCTAGAGGACCAAACCAGTATCTAAACTTCCTGTTAGACAGCTATACCTAGATATCCCTTAACAAACAAAACCCCAAATTTACCAATTTATAATTTACTACCAATCCTCCAACCCATTTGTTCCTTCTTCCTGTATTTCCTACTTTAGTAAATGTCATCATCATCAAACCCAGCATTCAAAGCTAAAAATCCCATAACATCCTGTATTTTTTTCTCTCTCACACTGCTCATAATTCATAATGGCCTCCTATTTGTGTTGATTCTACCTCTTAAATATTGATGTCCAACTCTTTGCAACCTCATAGATTGTAGCCTGCAGGGCTCTTCTGTCATGGAATTTTTCAGGCAAAAATACTGGAGTTGGGTTGCCATTTCCCATTTCGGGGGATCTCTCTGACCCAGGCTTGGCAGGCGGAATCTTTACCACTGCACTACCATATCTACTGTTTTTGCAATAAAGCCATTATTTCTTGACAAAACTGTGACTACTTCAACATTACTGTACCAAGCACATCACAGGTACTTAATCAGGTATTTTTTGAGTCACTCAGGGAGTTCATATGGCTCTATTATACAATGCTCAGATATATGGTTATAAAATCAATTTTCACCTTAACAATGATTAAATTAAAAAAAAAAAAAGACAAACTGAATACTCTGGGGCTGAGCTTTAAGAATGATAATAACACAAATAAAAAGATCCCAAAACAGAAAGTACCACTGTCTGGGTTTGAGTGTTTGCTGAGAAATTATGGCCATGATCACAGTAGAGTCCCAACTGCCACTCACTAGAATTACTGTTACTGACGATGGCTTCCCATAGTCTCTTCTTGTCCACTCAACCTTCTTAAACAACATATTTTCTCTTCAGAACTTACTCTACCTGGTCTAAAAGCTATAACTCCAATGAAAGAACCTGAGCATTGCTAACAAGCAGACAAAATACATGACATAAATCATTAGTTTCTTCTTGTCAGAGGCAAGGACCCAATGAGACATTCATCTTGGACAAGAAGTGTAAGTCATGATTGGGAGAATATCAGCAAGTATAAGTGATAATGCAAACCTAAGCCTCATGGCTCCTCCTCTCCTGCAGTTTTCTGAGACATAGCAATATAATCTTGACCTTGATAGCCTCCATAGGGCCTTGTCAGGAGGAGACAGAAAAGACCTCAAGAAGTATTTTGGCCCCAAAACATTTTTGAATCAAGTTAGAGAAAGTTATGAAACTCACAGTTGTCATACTTGACTTGCATCCAGAAACACAACTCAAATGAAGCATGTAGCCTAAATGGTTGATGGTTTTCAGCTGGATGTACTTTTCAACCACCTAAAATGAAAAATCTCTCTCTAATCTCACCCTAATAAAAATCTTTGACCTGGGGAGAAAACGGGGAAAAAAAAAAAAAATCCCTATATAACTTTATGGCAAAGTGAGAAGAGAAAGGTGGATAATAGAAAGTAGAATGGCTTTAAATAGTTTTGTAATTTTAATCACTGATATTTATAGATTAAATATCATCTGGAAGGTCAAAACCTGGGAAGAATCTACTTCAGCATACCTGATCCATCATGCACACAAAATGAATCATCTTTTATCTAGCTCATATCACTAGAGAGTTTTACTTTTAGATGAACCAATTTCCCAAAGGAACATCTCATCATGCTATTTAGAATCCCAAGGGGCTGGCTTCGAGAGTGCCGTGTCCCAATCTCTCTCTACTAGTGGATTGAATGATATGAAAGCCCCTCGTGACACACCAAGGATGTTCATTTACTCAGAAAATAAATCCATATTCTTTTTGTCCAAAAGGCAAAGTATCGTTCTCAATTCTCAAGGTCTAGAATTTCCCTAACTCCTCCTCCCCCAGGCTCATATTATACTCTGTACTCTTACAGAATTTTGTTCATGGTGCTAATGTTCTACTTACTACACTGAACTAGAGTCAAAATGCAACTGAATGACTGCCTTCCCCCATTACCTATTAACTCTAAATCATTCTTTATTCAGCTCTGTTTATCATCATGCCTCTAGATGCCTTTAAATGTGTAATAAATTAATTTTATCAATGGATAAAATTAATTACAACTGGTCTCAAGCAAATTGAATAGATCCCTTAAAATAGTCCAGAATTCCTAGATTAATGTAAAACATAATTTTAGTCTCATTTTTTCAGGTAGATTCTCTATTCAGCTATATATATTCTAATCAACAATCCTCTTACATGTTTCAAAAAGATCTGAAGATATTCTTTGTCTTAGACATTGAAAAGGGTCTGGAAAAATAACAGATGCAGAAATGTTCATTTTAAAGAAAACAAATACATATGCTGATTGCTCTCTGGGAGAAAACTACACATTGTCTGAACTATTCTTTTTACATAAGGAAAAAGAAAGATAACACTGCTTGGAAGCTTCTGGAACCAGGAGTCTTGAGTCAGCTGTACATTCCTTATAACAACTCCCTTATCTTCAAATTGGAGAACTCCTTTCAAAGCCAAGTAACCTGTGCAGTTCTACCTGGGCAGCAAGACGCGAGAGAAGGTTGTTTTCAACAGAAAGGGTAACTAAAATCCTGTATTCAGACAATTATCAACGAAAATGTGCAATAAAATGAACTCAACTTCTGTCTTGTTTTATTCCTAAGGAATCATGCAGAGCTAACATAAAAATTTTAAAAGGATACAAAATATGATGATGATGATGTAAATATCTACAAAAACACAACTACTCACAGGCAAAGAAGGAAATAATTTCCTATCCTCATTAATCGAAAATTTGGCCCAGGCCCTGGTATTTTAGAAGAACTTCTGTTATCTCTAGTCCAATTACAGACATGTAGAGATACATATTTTATTTTCTTCTCAATTTTTTCTGATGTTTAAAGTAATCCTTGCAAACAATACAACCAAACGTATATGAGAGAAAGTGTAAGTCCTTCTATATTCTAACCTCCTAGAGATTACTGGTATTCAATGCTTCAACTTTTTAATGCATATACTAGTTTGTATGCATCTTTCTTCTTCTTTTAAAAAAAATGGGATCACTGTATACATATACACTGTATACAACTAGCTCACGGTTTTTTTTAACTTATCAATCTTCTGTGTCATAATATTCTGATTCTTTGTAATATTAGCATAGAATTTCACTATATGACCATCTCAAAATTTAACAAATCTCTAACTGGTGGCTGATATATGGTGCATTTTAAACTATGCAGAATTTAGACTTTTAGAGCTATAAAAGACCTTAAAGAGTATCTTATGGAATCCAAAAATGTCACTCTATCGATTAAAAAAACTGACACCCCAACATACTGAAGTATATTAATAAAAAAGATCACAGGTTTGCTTGGTAGCAGACAGGGGAACATAAACTACAATTTTCCCCACTATTTAGAAGTTGAGAGCTCAAAGCCTAGAAAGCCAGGCCTATAGGTTTGATTCCCAGCTCCATCACTTACTAGTTGAGCCACCTTTGTCGAATGATATAACCTCTCTGGGACTCAGTTTTCTTATATCAATGTGACAATAATGCAGCTGGTGTCAAGAAAAAAATTGATTATAACATAAAATACTTAGACCACTACCTTGGCAATAAAGCAATAAGCAAGTGTTAATTATTACTGTTATGAGCTGAATGCTTATGCCCCCGCCTCTCCAAATTCATACGTTGAAATGCTAAACGCTCATGTAATAGTATTAAGAGGCAGGCCTTGGGGAGGTTATTAGGTCAAGGGTAAAACCCTCAAGAATGGGATTAGTGCCCTTAAAAAAGAGATGCCGAGAACTCTTGTCATGCCCATCATGTGTCTATGAACTAGGAACCAGGCCCTCACCAGACACTGAATCTGCTAGCACCTTCATCTTGAACTTTCCAGCCTCCAGAACTAGGAAAAATAATCATCTTTTATTTAAGCCGCCCAGTCTGTAGTGCTTCATTATAGGGACCTGAACTAGGACAACTGTTACTGTAGCTATTAATATTATATCATGCTATTTCATGCTTTACTTTATTAAATAAATAAGATTTCTGTTCTTGGCATAAGCAGAAAACTTAAACTTCTGGTTCTTATTTAAGATTTTAGTATTTATATAATCATGCTATTTCATTATTCTTTATTAAAACATGAAAACACATAACAGCTACAGTGAGATATATTAAGACTTATGAAGAAATTAAGCATGTCCAATTGAAACAGAACTCTTAACGGAAAGGTGGACATTTATGTTACAGTTATCGGTTACCTATCTCCATCTCCTTGGAATGAGAAATGGACAAAGAAAAGGAAATCAAAATCAATCCTACTGTATTTTCACTCACGTGAATTTTACAATGAAGAGTGAAAACTTTAAGCTCCAAAGAACACACGAGTAAATATACACTGATTCTTGAGCAGAAAAAAACACCTGCTCCAGGTGGTGGGCTAATATTTGAGGGAAACAGATACGCTGGTTTTAACTTTCTGTGACTTGTAATATTTTTTCCTTAATATTGGTCATGTTACTGGTTTTCTGCTGTTTTATTCTTTATTTTTTACTTAAAATACATTACACTAAACTGTACTAGCAGAGCCCAAATTATTTGAACACCTTTAAACAACAGGAACAAAGTGTTATATACCTTTGAGGCAGCCCCTAACAATCCACCCAGAGAAGCAGAGACTTCCAAAGGTAAAGCAATCCATGGCATCCCAGCCCTCATCCTGATGCAGCTAGCTCCCTTTCAGTATCCCAGCTAGCTAGAGATAACATTTTCCTCTACTGTTCAAAATCATGGATTCTTGGGTCATAGGATACTCTGCACTTTCATATGATCCAAGAGCTTTTTTTTTTTTTTAAGCAGTGACGTGAAAGTCGCTCAGCTGTCTGACTCTTTGAGACCCCACGGACTATACAGTCCATGGAATTCTCCAGGCCAGAATACTGGAGTGGGTAGCCTTTCCCTTCTCCAGGGGATCTTCCCAACTCAGGGATAGAACCCAGGACTCCCACATTGCAGGTGGATTCTTTACCAGCTGAGCCACAAGGGAAGCCCTTTTAAAGCAGAGTTCATTGTAAAAATAGAGCCGATTTGGAGTATGTAGCTCACCAGAATGGCGCAAGAGAAGTTAGCATGTGACACACAACCCACTTGTTGAAGTTATAATATATAGAATATCCTGGCTGGTCTGGGACTAAAATTTAGGAGGACAAGTATATCTGAGTACATATTTAAAAGAACTCCTCTTTCTTCTGGACTTGAACTCACCCCATTCAATTTAAAATCATTTTATCTTTTTAAAATTTAAATTTGAATCTTTAAGAACAGATGGACATTTTCATAACTTCTTTTCCAAAGAAATCTTCGACATTAAAAAGTCAAGAAGTACTCAGGTCAAAGGTTAAAATAATTTAAGATCATATTTTTCAGGTCTATATCACTTTATCAGGTAAACAACCTTCAACTATTAAAATTACACAGCTTGAACTTCAAAGAATGTAAACATTCGTTTGAAATCACAGGAATTTCCACCTTAAATACAGATCAAAGAAATAAAAATAAAATAGCTGATTACCATACCGATACTACTGGCCTAGCTTTGCAGTGTGTAAGCTCTCTAAAAGACTTTTTGAATTTATTTTTATTAATAGTTTTAAAAAAATTTTTATTGGAGTATAGGTGCTTTACATAGAGAAGGCAATGGCAAACCACTCCAGTACTCTTGCCTGCAGAATCCCATGGATGGAGGAGCCTGGTAGGCTCCAGTCCTTGGAGTTGCGAAGAGTCAGACACAACTGAGCGACTGCACTTTGACTTTTCACTTTCATGCATTGGAGAAGGAAATGGCAACCCCCTCCAGTGTTCTTGCCTGGAGAATCCCAGGGACGGGGGAGCCTGGTGGGCTGCTGTCTACGGGGTCGCACAGAGTCAGACACGACTGAAGCGACCTAGCAGCAGCAGGTGCTTTACAATGTTGTGTTAGTTTCTGCTAATAGTTTTTGTTGTTGTTGTTTTTTAATTACAGAAAATGGAAAGAAAACAAGCACAAAACTGGAAAGGATCAGGCCTAGGTCTCACTCCATCCCATTCCCCAGTAAGGGAATTTCGACTGTGTCCCAGAGTGACACAACAGAAGAAATAACCAATCCTCAGCTGATTCCCTGTTTAGGTGGCAAATTCCTCCTTATCTCTCTATCCATCAGTTAATGTACATGGAGCAATTCAACTGGATCCCGTCTTTGTCTCACTTAGGAAGACACTCTGAAAATGTGCTGATGAAAACATCAGCAATTGGAAGGGTAAGGCAGAAGGAAAAAGAGAGGCAACACTAATCTGGCAATTCATGGTAGAAAGGCAGAAGGAACATGCCTGGGTGTTCTCCAGGTAATGAGAAACAGCTCACGAATGCCAAGGAAAGAAATTTAAATGACTGCTCTTTTAACAAGCCTTTCAGGTAAATGTCTTCAGGGCAGTGTCACAGAAAAACCCCTGAATGGGAGGGGCTGCCCCTGCTTCATGATCACACTAGCTCTGAACATAATTAAAACTAATCCTTTTACCTGCCTACATTTCTTACAAGCAATCTGTCTAGAGCAGTACATAAAAAAGGTCTGGATGTTTTGCACCAACAAGATTCAATCAGTACTTCAATATTGGAGGGGGGCAGGGGGATGCAAGTCCAAACAGCAGCAGCTCATTCACTTCTTTAGAACATTCAGCTATTTTAAAGGGCTTAGAACACACAGAGCATAATGTGGATGAAGATGACAGGCCTTCATAAGGGGCACTGGATCCAAATTTGCTCACTTCCAGCTTTGAGAGACAGCCCAGACATGAAAACCTTGAAGAAGGAAAAACTTATGCCATGACTTGCATTGAACAGTCTGTAGAAACAACAAATGTTTACAAACCAATTTCAGCTCAGTTCAGTCGCTCAGTCGTGTCCGACTCTTTGCGACCCCATGAATCGCAGCATGCCAGGCCTCCCTGTCCGTCACCAACTCCCGGAGTTCACTCAGACTCATGTGCATCGAGTCAGTGATGCCATCCAGCCATCTCATCCTCTGTCGTCCCCTTCTCCTCCTGCCCCCAATCCCTCCCAGCATCAGAGTCTTCTCTAATGAGTCAACCCTTCGCATGAGGTGGCCAAACTACTGGAGTTTCAGCTTTAGCATCATTCCTTCCAAAGAAATCCCAGGGCTGATCTCCTTTAGAATGGACTGGTTGGATCTCCTTGTAGTCCAAGGCACTCTCAAGAGTCTTCTCCAACACCACAGTTCAAAAGCATCAATTCTTCAGTGCTCAGCCTTCTTCAGAGTACAACTCACATCCATACATGACCACAGGAAAAACCATAGCCTTGACTAGACAGACCTTTGTTGGCAAAGTAATGTCTCTGCTTTTGAATATGCTATCTAGGTTGGACATAACTTTCCTTCCAAGGAGTAGGGTGCTCTAAATTATGCAAGAAGGCTACAGAAAGGTTCTCTCTCAAGAAGTCGTGGATACAATTATATACCAACTCCCTAAAAAGGTCTCCTATATTTAAGCTAGGGGGAGGTCAGTATTGTTCGGTCCTCACATCACATTTAGGGTATTAACGGAGAAAAAATACAAGGGATACCTTTTCTTAGGTGCCACAGAAAATACGTTTTGCTTTTGCAAAAAAGCAAGTCAACTGCTGAGAACAAATTTTTTTACACAGTTTTATTCTTTTCTCCGCACTGTCACAGACAGGCCAGAGTAACAACTAAAAAAACCTGAACCATAATTGTACTTGTATGGAGATTCTTCTCAGGGGGTTATTTTACATAAATATCACATATAACAACAATTCTGCCATGCCAACTCATGGGATTTACTCTCACATTTTTTTGTTGCAGCTCAGCTGGACAACTATAGGGTGTACAATACCTAGACCCTTTGTCTCCACTCAGATATCTCAGTTCAGTTCAGTCACTCAGTCGTGTCCGACTCTTTGCGACCCCATGAATCGCAGCACGCCAGGCCTCCCTGTCCATCACCAACTCCCAGAGTTCACCGAGACTCACGTCCATCGAGTCAGTGATGCCATCCAGCCATCTCATCCTCTGTCATCCCCTTCTCCGCCTGCCCCCAATCCCTCCCAGCATCAGAGTCTTTTCTAATGAGTCAACTCTTCTCATGAGGTAGGTAGCCAAAGTATTAGAATTTCAGCTTCAGCATCATTCCTTCCAAAGAATAACCCAGTGCTGATCTCCTTTAGTATGGACTGGTTGGATCTCCTCGCAGTCCAAGGGGTTCTCAAGAGTCTTCTCCAACATCACAATTCAAAAGCATAAATTCTTCGGTGTTCAGCTTTCTTCACAGTTCAACTCTCACATCCATACATGACCACTGGAAAAACCACAGCCTTGACTAGATGGACCTTTGTTGGCAAAGTAATGTCTCTGCTTTTCAATATGCTATCTAGGTTGGTCATAACTTTCCTTCCAAGGAGTAAGCATCGTTTAATTTGATGGCTGCAGTCACCATCTGCAGTGATTTTGGAGCCCAGAAAAATAAAGTCTGACATGGTTTCCACTGTTTCCCCAACTACTTCCCATGAAGTGATGGGACCAGATGCCATGATCTTCATTTTCTGAATGTTGAGCTTTAAGCCAACTTTTTCACTCTCCCCTTTCACTTTCATCAAGAGGCTTTTGAGTTCCTCTTCACTTTCTACCATAAGGCTGATGTCATCTGCATATCTGAGGTTATTGATATTTCTCCTGGCAATCTTGATTCGAGCTTGCGCTTCTTCCAGCCCAGCATTTCTCATGATGTACTCTGCATAGAAGTTAAATAAGCAGGGTGACAATATACAGCCTCGACATACTCCTTTTCCTATTGGGAACCAGTCTGTTGTTCCATGTCCAGTTCTAACTGTTGCTTCCTGACCTGCATATAGGTTTCTCAAGAGGCAGGTCAGGTGGTCTGGTATTCCCATCTCTTGAAGAATTTTCCACAGTTTATTGTGATCCACACAGTCAAAGGCTTTGGCGTAGTCAATAAAGCAGAAATAGATGTTTTTCTGGAACTCTCTTGCTTTTCCCATGATCCAACAGATGTTGGCAATTTGATCTCTGGTTCCTCTGCCTTTTCTAAAACCAGCTTGAACATCAGGAAGTTCACGGTTCACATACTGCTGAAGCCTGGCTTGGAGAATTTTGAGCATTACTCTACTAGTATGTGAGATGAGTGCAATTGTGCGGTAGTTTGAGCATTCTTTGGCATTGCCTTTCTTTGGGATTGGTATGAAGACTGACCTTTTCCAGTCCTGTGGCCACTACTGAGTTTTCCAAATTTGCTGGCATATTAAGTGCAGCACTTTCACAGCATCATCTTTCAGGATTTGAAATAGCTCCACTGGAATTCCATCACCTCCACTAGCTTTGTTCGTAGTGATGCTTTCTAAGGCCCACTTGACTTCACATTCCAGGATGTCTGGCTTTAGCTGAGTGATCTCATGCCATCGTGATTATCTGGGTCGTGAAGATATTTTTTGTACAGTTCTTCTGTATATTCTTGCCACCTCTTAGTATCTTCTGCTTCTGTTAGGTCCATACAATTTCTGTCCTTTATCGAGCCCATCTTTGCATGAAATGTTCCCTTGGGATCTCTAATTTTCTTGAAGAGATCTCTAGTCTTTCCCATTCTGTTGTTTTCCTCTATTTCTTTGCATTGATCACTGAAGAAGGCTTTCCTATCTCTTCTTGCTATTCTTTGGAACTCTGCATTCAGATGCTTATATCTTTCCTTTGCTCCCTTGCTTTTTGCTTCTCTTCTTTTGACAACTATTTGTAAGGCCTCCCCAGACAGCCATTTTGCTTTTTTGCATTTCTTTTCCATGGGGATGGTCTTGATCCCTGTCTCCTGTACAATGTCATGAACCTCAGTCCATAGTTCATCGGGCACTCTATCTATCAGATCTAGTCCCTTAAATCTATTTCTCACTTCCACTGTATAATCATAAGGGATTTGATTTAGGTCATACATGAATGGTCTAGTGGTTTTCCCTACTTTCTTCAATTTAAGTCTGAATTTGGCAATAGGGAGCTCATGGTCTGAGCCACAGTCAGCTCCCAGTCTTGTTTTTGCTGACTGTATAGAGCTTCTCCATCTTTGGCTGCAAAGAATATAATCAATCTGATTCAACCCCACGTCCAAGGACCAGTGGCTGCATGGGCACAGGAGGGCCTAGAGGAGCTACTCCACGTTCAAGGTCAGGAGGGGCGGCAGTGAGGAGATACCCCTCATCCAAGGCAAGGAGCAGTGGCTGCACTTTGCTGGAGAAGCTGTGAAGAGATACCCCACGTCCAAGGTAAGAGAAACCCAAGTAAGACGGTAGGTGTTGCAAGAGGGCATCAGAGGGCAGACACACTGAAACCATAATCACAGAAAACTAGTCAATTTAATCACACTAGGACCACAGCCTTGTCTAACTCAATGAAACTAAGCCATCCCGTGTGGGGCCACCCAAGATGGGCAGGTCATGGTGGAGAGGTCTGACAGAATGTGGTCCACTGGAGAAGGGTATGGCAAACCACTTCAGTATTTTTGCCTTGAGTACCCAATGAACAGTATGATAAGGCAAAATGATAGGATACTGAAAGAGGAACTCCCCAGGTCAGTGTGGGCCCAATATGCTACTGGAGATCAGTGGAGAAATAACTCCAGAAAGAATGAAGGGATGGAGCCAAAGCAAAAACAATACCCCGTTGTGGATGTGACTGGTGATAGAAGCAAGGTCTGATGTTATAAAGAGCAATATTGCATAGGAACCTGGAATGTTAGGTCCATGAATCAAGGCAAATTGGAAGTGATCAAACAGGAGATGGCAAGAGTGAATGTCGACATTCTAGGAATCAACAAACTAAAATGGACTGGAATGGGTGAATTTAACTCAGATGACCATTATATCTACTACTGGGGGCAGAATTCCCTTAGTAGAAATGGAGTAGCCATCATGGTGAACAAAAGACTCTGAAATGCAGTACTTGGTCGCAATCTCAAAAACGACAGAATGATCTCTGTTCATTTCCAAGGCAAACCATTCAATATGACAGTAATCCAAGTCTATGCCCCAACCAGTAATGCTGAAGAAGCTGAAGTTGAATGGTTCTATGAAGACCTACAAGACCTTTTAGAACTAACACCCCAAAAAGATGTCCTTTTCATTATAGGGGACTGGAATGCAAAAGTAGGAAGTCAAGAAACACCTGGAGTAACAGGCAAATTTGGCCTTGGAATACGGAATGAAGCAGGGCAAAGACTAACAGAGTTTTGCCAAGAGAACGCACTGGTCATAGCCAACACCCTCTTCCAGCAACACAAGAGAAGACTCTACACATGTACATCATCAGATGGTCAGATATCTCAAGGGTCACCAAATAAAAAGCTGAACAATGATTACATTGACAGCTTTTTCTCAGTTTCCTTGGCTTCATCTTCAATTCATATGTGGCTCACCGAAGAGAATACCCGAGTATGGCCTAAGTCTTAACTTTAAAATGAATCAATTTTGAGTTTCTTCTTTCTAACTCAACATCTCTCCACTCACCACCTCTTCATGGTAGAGGCAAGCT
The DNA here is from genome assembly GCF_019923935.1 of Bubalus bubalis. NCBI lineage: Eukaryota > Metazoa > Chordata > Mammalia > Artiodactyla > Bovidae > Bubalus > Bubalus bubalis. The sequence goes on along the minus strand of NC_059175.1, from coordinate 24,794,052 downwards.
TTTGTGCTTTCAGAGTCTGCAGAAACCCCAAGTCACCACAGGCTATCTGCTTGATCTTCTCATTTTGTATCTGGGACCCCTTAAAAAACGTCAAGGCCAAAATTAAACATCCCTCTCTCTAACTCTCACACTCCCTCTCTCTCTCTCTCTCTGTCACGCACATGCACACACACACATTAAAATCAGGTTAGCAATGAGTGCAAAATTCAAAGCAAGTTGAAATTCCCTCACAACCAAAAACATGGGTACCAGCTAGAATGTTTAGTACAAAAGAATGATAAAGTTGAGACTCCTGAAGTCACATGAATGAGTGCTCAAGTTTAATGACTCCTATCTCCTTAAAAGCTTTATGATTTAACTTATATTTTAGGCAGGTACAGCAAAGTAGCACACTGCCGTGCTATGCAAGAATCAAGGCAGAGAAACTGTATTCATGTGAGACAGTGGTATGGTAAGCAAGTTAATGGCTTCCCCCAAATAGACCCACCTCCTAATCTCTGGAACCCACAGAAGTTATGTTACACAGAGAGGGGGCAATTAAAGTTGCTAATCAACTGACCTTAGAGAGGGCTGGATTCCTCTCTAAAGTTGCTGGATTCCTCCAGGGAGACCCAGAATAATCACACTGGTCCTTAAACAAGGGAGAGAGATGCAGAAGTATGAGAACCAGAGAAACGGCACTGTGAGAAAAACTGAATAGTCACTGTTGGCTCTGAGGATGAAAAGGGAGCAAGCAGTTTAGGCAACCCTGTGGTTGTGGTTTAGTCGCTAAGTTGTGTCCGACTCTTGTGACCCCATGGACTGTAGCCTGACAGGCTCCTCTGTCCATGGGATTCTCCAGACAAGAATACTGGAGTGGGTTGCAGACTGAGCAATGAGGGCAGCCCCTAGATGCTGGAAAAAGTTCTTCGCACAGCCTTCAGAAAGGAATGCCGCCCTGCTCACACCTGGATTTTACCTTGAGGAGACTCATTTTGGACTTTTCACTTTCAGAACTGTAAAGTAATCAATATGTTTTTTTAAACCACTAAGTGTATGGTAATCTGTTATAGCAGCAATAGAAAACTAATACAAGTGAAATGCTGAAAAATAATAATGATCCAGTTCTTATTATTTAAAAAAAAACACATTTTACTGTAATTATCCTTTAAGTGTTTACAAGTGAGAATGTTATATTGAGGGTTTTAAGGTCTTCTAAGGTCAAATTAATATCAGGAATATTAGCTTTCATGAATGAAATTCAACAGAAAAAAAAAAAGAAAAAACCAACCCTTAACATGTTTCTGATTTAAAAATTGATGTACCAGAAGTCAAAGAGAAGCAGTTTTCCATTCTAAGAATAGGAAGTGTTAATGTGAACTAAGCCCCCATTCTCTGCCATGGTTTCAAGAGGTTCTCTATTTTCCAAGGACATTCAGCTCATGTAGGAACACTCTGCACAAACATCTTCCAAACAATCCTAGGTTTTTTCCCTCATCTTGCTCTCCTGAATCCAGAAGCTCTTGCTCCCCACTCTCAAATACATAACTTTCTCTTCTTCCCCTTTCTCTATTGCTTTTATACATACATACCTCTCATTTGTTGGTACAAAGCTCAGGAGACATAAGTTAACTTTAATGCTTTAATATCAATAAAGAGAAAATATAATTTTCCTTAATCAACCAGATATAAAGTTTTCCTTGGTGGCTCAGACAATATAGAAATCTGCCTGCAATGCAGGAGACCTGGGTTCGATCCCTGAGTAGGGAAGATCCCCTGGAGAAGGGAATGGCAACCCACTCTAGTATTCTTGCCTGGAGTAATTCCATGGACAGAGGAGCCTGGTGGGCTACAGTCTATGGTGTCACAAAGAGTCGGACACGACTGAGTGACTAACACTTTCACAAAAAATTTTTAATACACTTCAAAACCAAGTAGAGTAACATCTAACTTCTCCTTGTCACTTAACCATGAGCCTCAACTATACATTGCCAAGAACACAGAAAGGGGAAAAAGGCATCTGGGTAATCAAAGCAGATACACCCAAGTTTAAGAGCTATAAAGTTTATGTACTTCATTCACAGTAAAATTCCTCAGGCTCTCAGTTACAATCTAATGATATTTGTTTCAGATATGGTTCTAACAGATTAGCATATCTAGGTTCCTAGACTTCAACAGATTAAAACCAAGTAGTGGATAAAGGACAAGAAGAGGTCAGGGACCTATACCTTCAAAAAACAGGAGAGAAAAGATAACACCTGTTTACTGAGCATCCACCAAATACCTGGCCTGTACCCAGCACTTTGATAGATGGTCTGACACTTACACAGGAGGGAGCTTGGACTCCATGGAGCTAAATTAACTTGTCCAGAATCAGAAAAGGGGATACACACCAACAGTGGGAAGACTACGATCTGATTCATAAACTAATTTTCTTGCCTCAACCCTGTCACCTCAAAATCGACAGCAAACACAGGCAGTTGACAGTCAAGGTGTGAGAAATGAGTAAGGATACAACTGCAAGACTTCAACAAGAACACCAGTATCGAGGGTCACATAAAAGCTGAAACAGCAGCCATACATTACTAAAAATCTAAAGTCATCCCTATACAAAATATTTTTTCAAAACAGGTAAAATCATGACTCTCATGGGGATATAAAATAAACAATGTCTCAAAGATTCCATTTAACTCATTAATTAATGAGAGAACTGAAAAAAGGTGTTACATCCAGTTCAAAGGAGAAGACAAAGAAGCACAATTTTAGTGTAGGAAAGGAATGTTGAAACCAAAGCGCAAACACCGGTCAACTGCGTTCCCCAGGACATAAGTAATTTGCATTTCTATGGAGAAGAATTATTTGCACTGCTCTCAGTTTTCTACAAGTTAACTTCTAGTTCTACGGAGGTATAAAATAGCCTCGTCAAAGACAAAGACTCAGGCCCTATAGATCAATAATCCCCAGACATGACAGCAACAGATTGAAAGGATATCCTCAAGTCTTTTTTGCCCATTTCAAAGCACATTTTTCTTACACCAACCTTGCACCATAGTAAATAACTGATAATTGTTTATCTTCAGTATATTCTACTTCCAAAAATTAAATATGTGATAAAAATGTTTAAAGCTTTACATCTAATTGGTTGCCAATGAACTTCAAAATATATAAACCTGCCATATCCAATGATGCTGGATCGATGTTTCATTAGAGTCGAACGTACACAAAAGGCACTTGAGAAATATCTGTGAGGTGGGATGGGGGGAAGAGGGAGTAGTGAGTGTCAAAGGATGACTTTTCTAAATGTTTCCTAGCATCACAATTCTCATTTAACATAACAGATTTGGGACAACTGACTGTTCAACATCATTTTAGCTCTTCCTGAAGAACAAGTTAAACAAAATAGTACCTTGTTCCTATTTCCTAATACAGTAAAACCAAGTATAAGCAAATATCCAATGATTTGCATACAGCCAATTCTATGAAATGATTTTTGGGTGGTCTCCATGTCATTCACACAAGCCTCTACTTACCCTCAGTAACACAGATTGTAAGACTCTTGAAGATAAATTTTAATCATGGAAATTTTTATGTATATGTAGAATCAACTATGATGATTCATTCAATACACAAATCAATGTCCCTAGAACTGGTTTGTGGACTACCGCTGATCAGTAAGTAAGTTTTCAGTGATCCATAGTGAACTGAGAAGCACAGTTTATTTTTCGTGAATTAATGTTTCTCAATTTCAAAGGATTATTTATTCAAAGATTTTAATCTTGCTGCTGGGGGTAGGAGTGAAAGTCTTTTCTGTCCGGAAATAAAACAGTCCCTAAGTGTTGTTTTCCTCATGTCCACACTGGCAAAAGAAAGCTCCACATTTGCATGGGCACATGCATACACACACACACACACACACACACACACACACACACACACACACGGGGTGAGGGGTGGTTTAACATTACAATTCTCCAAACAGAAAAATCCAGAAGCTACTGGGCTTACCAGGTGATGCTAGTAGTAAAGAACCCTCCTGCCAATGCAGGAGACATTAAGAGATGCAGGCTTGATCCCTGGGTCAGGAAGATCCCCTAGAGGAGGGCATGGCAACCCACTTCAGTATTCTTGCCTGGGGAATCCCACGGACAGAGGACCCTGGCGGGCTGCAGTCCATGGGGTAGCAATGAGTTGGACATGACTAAAACGACTTATTAGCATACAGGCAAGCCAAAAGGTACTACCTAAGCAACTCTGGAAAGCTGAGAGGTAATAAGTGTATTGCTGATACATACAATTTTCATTTTGAGAAGTAAATCAATGTTTCTATTTTTTCAAATGTTAACCAAAACACAAAATGTCCTGCTGTAATAATTATATTAATAACAGTAAGGGTGAAAATAAAAAGAACTAAAGACTGAACTTTTCTATTCACAGCTATGAGCACTATGATGAAAAAAACGAATCACATACAGTTATTATCTTAGCCTGACTCCACTCTATTCACTCTAATTCCCAGACTGGCAGAAATTCTGCACTGTCTATGTGTTCAAGAGTTAGGCCTTTCACTTTTCTTTCTCGCTCAACACTTCTGAGAACTTAGTCTTAAACTGTCATAAATGAGCTAAGATTTTGGCAGATGTACACGGCTTTGAATTGCTCTCAGTACCTGTATTACCTAAACATGAATTTCCATTATCCCCTTGCCAATTAAACTATCTCCAGACTGTGGCCTTCTTAAAATCTCAAATTACCAAATACCTAGTTTTCCTAGAAACTAACAATAATGCACACACCCTAAATTTTTGATAACAGTAAAAGAGTTTCAAGTCACATTTTGTTCTTTTTCCCTTTTTATACTTCAGACACAGAATGAGATTTGACAACTGAAAACTGAAAACCTGAAAGTTCCCTTAGTACTGTGCATCAAAGGCCATAATTAAAGCAGTGATTCTGAACCTTTTCTATGTTAGAACAAAATTCATTATTTAGTACTTAAGACTCAGAATCCCTGCATTCAAGGCATTTGCACAAGATTTTTCATGGAAGTACCTGGACAGATGTAGAGTTATCTACTTATAATCACCTTTGCTATCAATTCCTTTTCACTTTTCTACCGCCTCCAAATCCTAACTGCTTTGGTGTGAAAAGCCCTCACTCTGGGTGAAGGACTTGCCAAGCACTTTAGGAGGATTATCACAGTTAATCCTGGCAGTGTCCCTGGGAGGTATGCCCTTGAATCCGTCCCTGAAACAGGAAGGATGCTACAGCTCAGAGGCTTCAATTGCCCAAGATCACACAGCTAACACAATCTTGAATTTGAAAACAGGTCTTAATCTGCTTTCAAAAAAAAAAAAATGAACTACTTACTGCACTGGGGGGTAGAAAGTTGTACTACGTGGTGGTTGTGGTGCACAGTCGCTCGGTCGTGTACACCTCTTTTCAACCCCATGGACTGTAGCTCACCAGGCTCCTCTGCCCATGGAATTGTCCAGGCAAGAGTACTAGAATGGGTTGCCCTTTTCTCCACCGGGGGATCTTCTCGACCCAGGGACTGAACTCACGTCTCCTGTACTGCAGGCAGATTCTTTACCGCCAAGCCATCGGGAAAGTCACTACTATGTGATTCCTTCCAAATAAAACAAAACTTGAGGACTGCCCCTGAAACTCCAAATAGCAGATGCCCCAGAATGACTGCCCATCCTCACCAACTGGCCCATCTGATAAGAACTGAAGGGCAGGAGTTGAATTACAGGATATAATCTTCCAGGAGCTGAGGGGTATGTCACTTAAACTATTATTATACCTGGGACGCAGTGAGAAACTGAACTTTGATATCTAGCATGTGATTAATTGCCCAACAATCTAGAAAGATGGTACTGGTGAACCTCTTTGCAGGGCAGTAATGGGGACGCAGACATAGAGAGAGCAGACTTGTGGGCACAATGAGGGAAAGAGAAGGCAGGATGAATTGAGAGAGCAGCATGGAAACATACATTACCATGTGTAAAACAGACAGCGAGTGGGAGTTTGCTGTATGATGCGGGGAGCTCAAACCTGGTGCTCTGTGACAGCCTTGATTAGTGGGACGGGGTGGGGTTGGAGGCGGCAGGGAGGGTCAAGAGGGAGGGGACATATGCATACCCATGGCTGATTCATGTTGATATATAGCAGAGACCAACACAGTATCGTAAAGCAATTATTCTCCAATTAAAAATAAATAATTTTTAAAAATACAAAAAAAAAAATTAGCCAAACAAAGAATGAGAAGAACATTCCAGAGAGAAGGAACTATAGTTTTGTAAGCTCTGAGGAAGAAAAGAATCCAATTTGTTACAGAAATTGAAAAGGCCTACATAGTGGAGAGGTGGCCAATGGGGAAAGAGGGAGATGAAAATGCCAGGGGAAGGGCAGCCAGACTACAAACACACCTCAGACACAACTCTTTCAGTGACCCCTGAAAACAGATGAGGAGTGCCTATGCTCAAGACATCAGATACAGAATAGTAATGATGATGATGATGATGATGAATATCCAAACCCCACACCTGAAAAAATAAACAATTTGGGGGGCAATTTTTAAAACTACAATAATTTTTCAAAATTCTCAAGTGACACCCATTTGGAACTGGAAAGACTCCTCTAGTCCAACCACCCTCAAACCCATCAAGTGAGATAGAGGAGGTCCATGCATAAGACACTGTTGTTCTCTCTTGACCTCCTTTTTCAGAAAACCCTTGCTCCTTTACCAGGGCTCTTAGTACCCTGTATGACATGATGAGAAGACAGAGGGACTCAGAAGCCACTGTTCGGTAGGTGCAATGGATGTGACACACTACTTTCAAAGCTCCTTTCAACAGCCAGTTGGGCAGGGGGTTATCTGTATGCACAGGGAGAGTAAAATGCAAGGGAAGAATTTACCTGCATTAAAATCCTTCCGAAAGAGACACTTTACTCTGCCCTCAATGTTACCTCTTCTTAAAAATATGCAAGGCAGAAGCATCTAAAGACACCCAGAACATGCCTCTATTCAGTCTTCTGTTGTGTGGAGCTGCTCATGCTGCACAGGTACTTTCTGACTGCACTGCCTGTTGAGAAGCTGAACAATGATCAGTCAAGTAAGAGAAGACTTCTGATTAAAGGGGCAGGTTGAACACAGTCATTTAGTTCCAACTTCTCTTGAAACTACACTAAAATGACTGAAAGATGTTTCAAAAAGATACTAACACACTTAGATAAAGAAAATAACTAGAACACTTTGGAAGCCAGGAAGCAGAAGAATGAGTGGCAACTGCGATCCAGGAGAACAGAAGAATTTACTCTTACAAGCAGTGGGGGATGGGGAGACACAATCCAGTTCACTGGTAGAACTCCCGGGAAGCTCAGGAATTGGTAAAATCTGAGATCCCGTATGTATAAATGGGAGTAAGAGTGTGCTTGGTCACTCAGTCGTGTCCGACCCTTTGCAACCCCATGCACTGTAGCCCACCAGGCTCCTCTGTCCATGGGATTTTCCAGGCAAGAATACTGGAGTGGGGTGCCACTTCCTTCTCCAGGGGATCTTCCGGACCCCGGGATCGAACGTGGGTCTCTAGCGCTGCAGGCAGACTCTTTACTGTCTGAGCCACCAAGGCAGCCCATAAATGGGAGTAAAGGTAGAGCTAAAAACAGGGGGACTGGTTCTAAGCCCTTTAAAAAAAGAGCTGAGGGTTCTAGAGCCTTCTCCTCATTCATACTGCCTGCCCACCTGAGTAGAAGACTATACGTTCATTCCCTAGAAAGGATGAAACAAGGCACCTGAACTGGAAGTCAGCAGGCACAGTTTACAGAAGGGCGACGTGCAGAGAATGAAATGAAACTTTAATGTCGTGAATACTGAAAACCCCAAGCTCTTTGCCCCACATGCTTCCCAGGGCATTGAGAATCAGACTTATTCTCTAGGTAGAAGCATGAAAGATCCTTGGGAGTATCTGATCAGCCCAAGATAGAAAAGCTAAAGTTAGGATTACTGGAACCTCCAAATGCCCCTGTGGTGAGACACACAGCAGACAAGTCTCATCCATGCACAAAGAAGTTTGAATTAGCTCTATACACACCACTTATAGATGTAAGTAGACAAGCAAGAATTGCTAGGCATCCAAGAAAAACTCTTAATATGACAGGAATCTAACCAACAGGGGTGGGGCAAGCAACTTAGGATAGGATAAATAGAGCTATACAAGGAGATGAAAATAAGTATATGTAACATTACTTAACAGTCTAAAGCTAAAAGATAACTGCATTCATGATAGCATAACAGCAACAGGATGCTACAAAACAGAACTCTTGAAATGGGGGGAGGGGGGGAGTGTACTAGGAAATTTAAAACTCAGTAAAACATGTAAAAGATAAATTTGAGAAAATCTCCAAGAAAAGAGCACCAAAGGACAAAGTGATGAAAACTACAAGATAAAAGTGACAAAAATTAGAAGATCACTCTAAGAGGGCCAACAAAGAAAAGAAAAGAAAAAAAAAAACAAACATTCAAGGAAGTTTCACAGAACTTAAGTATTTGCATTTTTGAATTCAAAGGGCCTGGCATATTTGGCTACAAAAAGAGTCACCAAAGGACACCGTGAAATTTCAGAAGACTGGAGTTTCCAAACAGGATTAAAAGATAAACAAACAAGAAACAACAACAACAAAAAATCACCACCACAGAAAAACAGATCAGATACAAAGAATTCAGAATCAAATAACACTGTTCCTCTGGAGAGCAACACTGGAGGCTTAGAAGCCAATGGAGCAATGCTCTCAAAACTACAAGGGAAAATCATTTCCAACCTAAAATTCTACACCAACAAGACCATCAATCATGAGGTTGATAAGCCAAGTGTCCAAAAATTGACCTCCAATGCGCCCTGGAGTAAGCTAAGAAGGGAGGGACTTAGAAGATGGCAGGAATCTTCAGGATGAGAATGGACTCCCCGTGATAATGCACAGGTCTGGGGGTGACAGCCATGCAGCATCCTGGACAACAGCCAGTTCAGAGTGGAGCGGATGTGAAGCTCTGGGAGAAATGTCAGCAAGATGATGAACTGGTAGAATTGTATGCTACCCCTATTTGATGTGATTAAAAGGAGATTTACACAACTGTGGGCAATACAGGGGAATAAACTGATAAGAACACAGAAAACTAAGTGACAAAATATGAGAATTACCAACTCCAGGAAAAGCAGAGTTGAACCAGAAGGAAATATAATCGTCACATACTACATGCCAACTATGAACAGCATGTACTGTGAAGGTGTGGATCTACTCAAAACTACGATATTAACTGGGAGGGGGAGGAAAAAGCTAAATCCCTATCTTGCCAAGGGGGAAGCCAAGAAATGACACCTAAAACAGAGAAGTCAAGAAGCGCATTATTTAGAATGATGGAATTAAGTACCAAAAAAAAAGGAAAAAACTAAATAGTTAAAAGCAGTGAAAGCTAGACACAAGTTAGAGAGGACTGGAAGGGGAAGGAAAGAAGTCACCACTGGTTTTCATAACACTTATAAAATCATCTGTCCCTTTATAAATTATTCATAGAGAACACTGATAAAAATTAAAATAATAAAAAGGCAAGAGATACGGAATTCAATATTCACTTCTGTATCCCTTATATTATTAGAAAACTACATGTGCCTGTATTTTAGAATACAGGCAACGTATATTCTTTTAAAATGACAATCCCAAGACTTTCTTTAGTTGAAAGCACGTTTAATGCAGAAAATCACTCACCTTGTATCATCAATGTTAGTACCTAGACGCTGGCCAGACGTGCTATATAAAAAGGTTAATTTGTGAACAGTTATTTGCAAAGTCAACATTCTTCCAGAGTCTTTTAGACTGGCAGCCTTTCTTACTTCCAAATTTGTATTTACTTATAACTCACCTTTTCCCTCAAAGAAGTTAAGCAGATATCTTTCTTATATCACAATACTCTCTTCAAATTATAAAGATGCACAGTGAGTTAGAGCATTATAGGATGTTAATTAGAACATACTTTCCAGAATAGCTAAAGACAGTTCTTTGATAAAGGAAAGAAGGAAATAAGTAGTAGAAATAAGATAATTTGTTCTCTGGGTCTTAATATCTAGTTTGAACACAATACCAAAATTTTTATTCCTTTATGTCTTCCACGCAAAATGAAAAGCCAAAGTAGTAAGCACAATAAGCATAATTTGCAAAAACAAGCTTTTTCATTGTTATTAAGTACTTATTACTAAAAAGCAGGAAATGTTTGAATGTACTAACTTCAAAACAGTAGTTAAGATTCTGTGACACAGACATTGTTATCATAAAACTACCTAAATTAAAATTTTTTCTTTCAAAAACAGTAATTTCTTAAGGCAAGAGAATTTTGATAAAAATAATGCGTTAAGATTATTTTCACTGGAATCCACTCTCACTTTCCAACTAATCTACTTCTAATTATTTCTTTAGAAATCTATACTTCCAAGATAGTGCTTTGAAGGAACTCAATGTGCTATTTAAAAAATAATAATAGATCATGAAATATATTGTATTTGATTATCAAAATACAGCATTACAAATCCAAATTCACCCAGAAATTTTCATCCCCAGAAAATTCACCTGATGCTAAAGGACACCTGTACAATGACAAAACCTCTGAGGCATCTGGGCCTTAAAATTAAAAGGTCATTTTGACGAGCATTTCAATTTTCCAAAGACAGTTTTGTTATTGCTACTTTGTTGTTTGAACTGACTAATCTTTGGGTGGGTTTCAACCACCCTAAAGAATTTCTGAAAGTATAAGCCTCTTAGGACAGGAAGAGACCTTAAACGCCATACAGCCCAATCTCCTTTCCCTGTCAATGCAAAACCGTGGCACAGAGGAGTTAACTCGGTTGACAAAGGACTCCTGGTCAACTCTGTCTCCTAGAACCCAACATAATGATCTTTCTGCAACACTATGTTACACGATGTGCAAAATCGGGACAAGTACTATCTGGTATTTTACAACCAGCATGAAAGGACATTCACTGTTATTAGGTACCTTTTGTTTATCTTTGTATTCACACATAAGGGTATGTGCTGTGTTTGTGCTTAGTCACCCAGTCGTGTCCAACTCTTTGTGACCCCATGGATTCTAGCCCGCCAGGCTCCTCTGTCCATGGGGATTCTCCAAGCAAGAATACTGGAGTGGGTTACATGCCCTCCTCCAGGGGATCTTCCCAACCCAGGTCTCCTACATTGCAGGTATATTCTTTACTGTCTGAGTCATCAGGGAAGCCCTAAGGGTATATTCTACCTCAGTCCAAAATCAAATGAGTATTCTCTTTATCGTTCAAAAGACAGGCTGCCCAATTATAGCTGTTACTAAAACCAGAAATATTATATCCAATGTATCTTCCCATATGAGGTTGGGGCCCCTTCATGGATCACAGCCTTGTTGTGGTGAAAGGGCTCACATAACTCAATGAAGCTATGAGCCATGCTGTGCAGGACCACCCAAGATGGACGGGTCACAGTGGAGAGTTCTAACAAAACGTGGTCCACTGGAGGAGGGGTGGCAAACCACTCCAGTTCTCTTGCCATTAGAACCCCATGAAAAGTATGAAAAGGCAAAAAGATATGACACCAGAAGATGAGCTCTCCAGGTTGGAAAGTATCCAATATGCTATTGGGGAAGAGTGAAGACTTGTTTGCTGTGTGCCAAGAAGTACATATGGTCACTGAGTTGGCGTTACTGCCATTTTTCTCTGGTCCTTCTAAATCAGAAAGGGCAACAAATTGTGGGGGGAGGTGGAAGCTGTTCTATCAGTTAAGGCCTAAGGTCCATCAACAAACCCTATGCACTGACAGCCCTGACAATTTTCCTTCTCTATGTTCCAGAAAGTAGTGCCTTAGACGGTTAGACTACTGGAACATCAAAGAGCTGACATGAATTTTAGGTGGCACTTAAATGAAACATGTTTACATTCTCATCTTAAAAATATATCAAAGACCAAAGATAACCAGAAAGGTTAGGAAGGACATCAAGATTAGTGGCCAAATGAGGAATATAGTCATCTGGAGCAAACGTGCTTAACAGACAAGAGTAATCTGAGTAAGTGTAAATGCTAGGTCACAAACCAGGGATAATGATTATTGGTTTTGGCTACAAGTAATAAGCAAACTCACTTTCTGGTGCTTTAAACCAAAGATCAACAAACTTAAAGGACCAGATAGTCAACATTTTAGGCTGTGGGCCAAAGTGTCTCTGTTACAACTACTCAACTCTGTCCTTACAGCATGAAAGCAGTCACAGACAATATCAAACAAATTGGGTATGGGTGTGTCCAAATGACAATTTATTACAAAAATAGGCAGCTAGCTATAGGAATTTGCCAACCCCTGGTTTAAACAAATAGGACTCACTTAAAAAGAAGTTGGCCTTTCCTCTAAGGTAGCAAGAAGGCTATGGCAGCTCCAGATGTCAAATCTATGTTCAAAGTGAGAGCAACAGTAATGGGGGGATGGAGGGTGGAGGAAGGCTAACTCAATCCCACCTATCCCTTTTCACAAGAAAGCAAAGGTTTTCCCCAAGGCATCTCAAGCAGACCCCATCTACCCCACACCCTACCATGATCATTGGTCGGATGATTAGAATCAAGCAACACAAACAGGACACAACAGCAAAGCCATAAGCATCAAATCACGATTCATTGGCTAGGCCTAGACACATTGCTACCTCAACTAAAACTAGGGTTCTTTTAGCAAGAATCCATCAACAGTTATTGGGTATACAGTTATCAGTATCTGTTGCAACAGACTTTATTTTTTCTATTTCTATTGGTATAATCTGCTCAGAGAAAATGAAATGCACTCTCTTAGCTTTGAACTAATTCTCAAATAGAGATTGAGAAAGATAAAGCATGGTTGATTGGGGGTGAGGGTATAAAATAACCAAGTAAGAGCAAATCTACCTCTAGCTTACTAAAAGCAGTGATTAAGCAGGAACATAGGGAATGAGAAATGTGAGAGGCAGCTAGGCTTTGTCCTGAGCAAAAACATTTAAGGTAGCTATGCCTCTGTTTCCACAACCAGAAAAATGATGTTGTTCAAGGAGATGCTCACTAAGGTCTAACTAACATCCTCAAGCTCTAACAGCCGATGATTCCTTTAAATATGTTGTCTGATCAAGCAAATACAGCATAAAGTATATGGTCAAATTTTCATTCTGAAATAGTAAAACCCAAAACACAAATCTGGAGGATTCCCAGAAAGAGTAGAGTCTTAATCTAAAGAAAAAGAATTTTATTCGAATAGCTTTCACACATTGTTGAAAGATTGGCATTCCATTCAACCCTTCCAATTTCCAAGAAAACACATGTGTAAGATGGGTAGTTAACTTTTTTAAAACACTATAAATGTGTCTTGTAAAAATTATACTGTTTCTTACAACAACCTTAAAACAGTTCTCAAGTCAAAAATGGTAACTGTTCTAGCTCCACGACTAACTTAGGTAACCCTCAGCAACCCTTCCATCGCCACAGCCCTGATTGTTGCTGCTGTTCAGTTGCGGAGCCACGTTCTACTCTTTGTGACTGCGGCACGCCAGGCTTCCCTGTCCTTCACTGTCTCAAATTCATGTCCATTGTGCTGATGATGCCCCGATTAAGTACTGCCAAAGACAAGGCGGTGGTAATTAGATTCACTTGAGACACTGCTCAAATGATCACCCTTTTAACAATGATTTGGAAATCAATCAAAGTAGAAACAATCATTGACGTTCCTTAAGAAATATGCTTTGTAAAAGGAATCCTTTTAGCCATTTGAGCAAAACAGGAAGAAAAAAAGAGGGGGGGAGGGAAGGAGGCAGGAACAGAGAGAGAAAAGGAAACAAGAAGTTTTGAAGGAAAATTCTATTTAGGAAGAATATTCTCATATTTGGGCGGGGATCTTCTAGTTTTATATTCACATAACAGAGTTAACCAAATTCTTTTCAATAAATTGGTCATAATTCATTTTTAAAATACACTGCAAACTGAATGCTCAAACACTAAAAGAAATTAATATAGAAAAGTATTACTTAGTGCATTTAATTCAACATTTAAAGGCTTGAAAATGGGCAAAACTGAAAATTTGATTACTTTATTGTACTGAAGAGAATGTACTTTGTTGAGAAGTAATTTATTTGAGCACTAACTATATCGTTTTTGCTACATCTGGTAAAATACCCTTAGTACTAAATTTGAACACATACATGAGCAAGAAGCCTTTGCAAAGAGCCCCAAAGAGTCTATCAAATGATTACTGTGTGGCAGGAGCAAAGTGGGTGGGGCGGGTGGGGGAGAGGGAAGAAGGAATGGAGGAAGAAGGGGAAAACCACCGCCACTGTGATGTAGGGGCTACTGGAGGTTAGCAGGAAGCCTGCAGTCCAATACTAACGTAATAGAGAATGCTTTATTCAGCAATGGATATCACATCTCGCCTGCCACCGAAGTAGATAAGAGATACCCTGGGAGTGAGAATTCTGCAAGGATTCTGCCCTGGAATACAATAGGCAGCAGTTCTCAGTCCTAACATACCAAAGGGGTTAGCAGGGGTTTCCCCAAATGCCCATTCTCAGACAGATGAAAGAACTTCCTTTGAAAAATGCTGGAGCTTTTCACCTCTGCAAAGCCTGCTTCCCTATATATTGTCTGCCATGGCTGTCTCGGCATTTTAATCAACCCCCAGCCTCTTCACCATTTGTCATTTACACTAGCACACAATAAGAAAATACATTTTCGGACACGTCTCAGCATGTTGGGGATGGAATCAACTCTCATGCCTGCATGTGCTTCAGATGAAAATGTGCAAGATACATCGCTTAACCTATTTGTGCAAGAAGACACACACAAAGCTTAACCTGAAAAGTCCTGAACACTCCATGTGGGCATTTCTGTCCTTCAGGAACATAACATCAGTGATTGAGAATTTCAGAGGGTTTGGGTCATATTTATTTATTTATTCTAAACCCTCATGTCTCTCACTTTCCACGCAGGAACCAGTGACTCTAGTATAGCATAGTAGCTGTGACCCCACATTGGAAGGAGGTATGATCAAAGGCAGCCTGGCCAGACTTGGGAAAACATTTCCACCAAGAATGGACATACTGCCTGTCAAAAGGTTATTCCCACTGCGTTGGGGCAGCAGATCACATTACTCCACAGTAACAACATGAAAGGGCAAAATCTGGCTAGAGTCACCCACATACATGTTTTTCTTTCCAACAAGGGCAAATGGGAGACACCAACCTGAACAGAACATCCTTCTTATCACTTGTGGGGGTGGGGGTTGGGATGGGGGTGGGGATGGTGCCTTTCCCTAATCAATACAGCCCCCTAAGCCGCAGCCACTATTTAATTCCTTTTATATTTTTCTTTTCATTCAGAAACAGCTCACATTCAGCAAGACCTTTCTCTTAAACTTTTTTTTTTTTTTTTTTTTTTAAATCTGAGCAATCACAAGCTATATTCTGTGGAAGACAAAATAACTTTGGAGGCGTAAATCTTAATGTCAATGACAGGAAGGCTTTGGTGAACCATTACCATAAATCTGACAAACGCTAATTTGATGGGTGGCTGTATCTGTCTGCTGCACGGCCAGTCTAGACAGTCTATTGAGAAATCCTAAAACACAACTGTTTGTTCCCTGTAACACCATCTGGATATGGCAATAAGCGCCGACCCAGCGCCATTCACACATGGATCAAAGCACATGCTAATGCTATCATGAAGTCATACACATAAAAAATTCAATCTGAGAACTCGAAGCAATTTTCCTAAGTCTTCAGTGAAGAAACCCCAGACTTAGTGAGACTCAAGCTAAGTGCGTGGAGGGGGGAGAGAGGGGAAAAAAGGAACCGAATATTTAATGAGCTTGGGCGTCCAGAGGAATGTTAGGCCACCCATTGTATTGGAAAAGGCTCATGTCACACTTCAGTCATGGTACCCGTCAGGGTGCCCCTTTACAAAAATTGATCTGAGGACCTTTGTAATTACCTGTTTCAGCTGGGGAGGGGGAGCAGGCATGGTAGATTCAGGACAAGAAATAAAAGAAGGGATCCAAGGTGGAAATCTAACATTAATATTATACTGGTCTGAGCTGGCAGAAAATTTCAATATCACACACAATATTAAAAATCTTTCTCATTAAACCGCACTGTGGCATTAGATCAAAGAATCAAGGGCCTCCTATTGAATTCCTTTAAATGTTACAAACATAAGAGCAAGGCTGGCTGTGCATAAAATAGAAACAAAGCCAATTTTTTTGTGTGTGTCCACTCTCATCCTATAGCTGGCTGAAGAGAAACACTGCTTGAGAAATCTCTATTGCCAAGTCAAATGGGAAGAATTCTGACTTCTCTTGAGATATTTAACAAGCCAGAAATGAACCAGTCTGGTCTTCAAGAATTCAAGAATTCTCTCCAACAGGAAATTTTCAGTCAATATGTTACTCCTTCAAAACTTTAAGCTACTCTTTCAAAATGTATCACTCAACAGCACCACTTCAATTGCAAACCATCCAGGCGCTGTTTAATCCCTGCCACCCCATGAGCCAAACTTCCCAGGGAGATAAGAAATTCTGCCTTACCCGGAGTTTCATTCCACTGTGTACTCCTATGAGAAACTGATTTATTTGCTTCTTGGCTGGCTTGTATCTGATGGAAGAACGTGACTAAAACTATCTTAACGAATTTGTTATTACTACATTCATCTGTTTGCTGGGAGACACTAAATATGTTATGTCTCCAATTTTCACATACTTTAGCATAAGCTACACACAAATTCCCACCAACATATTTTATTTTACAGCAGTTATAATAGTTGTTTCTACATCATGTGGGTATGTATGTGTACATATGTACGTACACACGCACACACACACCATAACTGAACCTGTAAAATGTACTGGTTGTGTCATGGGGTTAAGAAGATAATAACAAAACCTGTCAGGAATTACAAGTTATCACAGGTTGTGGTTCATGTGGCAAACTTCAACTTTATATAGTAGTTAAGCAAAGAGTCGGACACGACTGAGCGACTGATCTGATCTGAAGACCACCGGTGTATCTACACAAACTAAGCATAAAACAGTAACTGAAACACAACACTTACACTCAGGAGCACAGAGACGTTTTCTCCTAAAGCCTTTAAAGGTAATAGAAAATAAAACGTTACATTTTTCACTTTTCAAAGTGTCTTTAAGTTTTTTTCTTTAAATAAAAAAAGCCAGATTAAATCTATAATCATTCATTTTATAATTCTAGATACAAATTCAGTTTTTAAAAGAATAATAAAATGTAAGATAAACTGCAAAGCCATAGTTTTCTTAAAATTCAGTTCAGTTTGAAACTGAAGACTTCTCCCAAAAGATTTCACAAAACAAAATGCATTTTCTTCTCCAATGGACTATTAGTAACATAATGCTTTTGTTTCTTAAAAAGAAAAACTACTAATTTCATCCTCCCATAGTTTATGAAATCTTCCCGAAAAGTCTCTTAAAATTTAAAAGATTCAGGAACTACATTAACTGCCAATTGACTGTGCAACTTTCCATTTATATGATGATCATATATTGTTATTTTCTATTCAACTTAGAAGTGAGAGTTAATTATTACAACATAATCTGGATCCCAAAGAGAAAGAGAAGAACAGCTATTTCTCTGTAGTGCGTGTTTTGATAAGGGACTTATTTTTTTTAAAAATCTAATATGAGAAGGTAACTTACCCTTCCCCCAAAACAGCCTCATTCCCTAAACTTCCATATAAACTAAAAACTATAAAGACATTAGTTTTGGGGGGGGTCTACAAGTTGGTTAATATACACCAAGATGTCTTAATAGGATTAAAAAGTATTTCATTTGCGAGGCATATGTGTAGACCCAAGGAATAAAAAGAAATCACATGTATACACAAATGCACATCTTGGATGATCCACCATAATGATCGGATGTTACCCTAGATAAAATTAAAGAGAAAAAAAAAATCAAGACAAAATAAGTGAGAAATTATAGTCCTTCTGGTTAACCATTTTGTACATCTATATAGACTGTTTCTACAAAAATAATAAAAACCTATATGTCATTCCCCATGCTGCACTGACTAAATTACAGCTGATCATCGTGTTGTCTACCAGTAATGGCTTTCTTTCAGGCAGTGGCTATAATTCTCTAAGTTTAAAGAGAAAAAAATAAAAAAACCACCCAAACATTGCTTAATGTAGCTAATCAAGCATTTTCAAAGTTAGACTGGAAATGAAACGCTGGGAAGCATTTGCTGTGATTTTTAAATACTGCAGTGGAACAGTACTGCCATCTACTGCCAACCGTGTTAGCAGTGCCTCCTGCTGAGCACCCCGTCCCCCAGAGCAGCCTCCCGTTATAGCCGACCCAAGGAAGCCTTCAAGAGACACTTTGTGCAGGGAACCAAAAAGGAAACTGGAGAAGCAAGATGGATCACAGTTTTACCTATGACTTTAAAAAAATAACATCTTCTCTTTGCCCTTTCAATGTGTAAAGAGCTGTAATTTTTGGTTAATTCTTGAAACTTTAAAATACAGAGACGTACAGACTAACACAGTAACTAATACTCGGCCAGGAAGAGGTGTGTGCCTGTATTTATGAAATGCTCATGCTCCAACAGCTAATTCTTTTCAATACCATAAAACGTCATTTCCCTCATCCCTTATGCAGAACCAGTAGAATAGACCTTCTAAAGAAAGCAGATTACAAACCAGCATAAGCAAGCCTGGATGTGAGCATTCATATGTCAACCATAAATGCATTTAAAAGCATTCCTTACTACTACCAAGGAATCAGTCATTTTATTTGGGGTTCACTATGGGTCCAGGTCTAGCTCTGGATTCCTCTGGGAGGGAGCACAGTCCATAAACCATGGTGCATGCTGAAATCCTAGATTTGACAACCTAAACTGAAACTCATGCATATCAGACAAGACTACAGTGGCCTCAACATCATGCAAGAGCTTTTGGCACATCTATCTCAGATAAATTCCTACCTAGATGCTTTATACAAAGCTCTACCCATTTTTTAGCAGTTTAAAAGTAAATGTCAAGTGGAGAAATATATGAGGATTCCTTAAAGCAACCTGGACCCATATGATGTAACAATCAAGAAGATGGCCAGTATTCTATCAATGTACAAGGAGACTGCATTCCATTAATGACCGCTAAAATATATACATTTCTGAGCTATAGATTTTAACATTCTAGAGAAAAACTGCTACTGCTGGCTTTCCCCCCACCCTTTTCTTTAAGACTGTAATCTGAAGACACAGATTACAGACACAAAACATGTAAATGACTGATTTTTAAAAGGATTTAGTCTCCACTAACATAGCCCTTTTAGGCCACATAATTGCAGAACTCCAAAGAACCACAAAATAAACTGAAAACCCCAGACATAAAGAGATCCACTTATTAATTAAAAGCAGCTCTCTTGCGCTATTAAAATAAGGTTGGCCATGCATACTTTATTGCTGTCACAGTCTCAGATGAGGCAGTATTCAAAACACATAAAAGTAAAGTTGAATAGTTCTCTATGTAGGGAATAGAGTTAAGTCATGTCTGCTTGCACAAAACTGTTTTGCAAAGAAGCCATATATAGAGGATCAGAGTGGAAGGGAAAAAAAGATTAAAATGCAGCAAATCTCAAATTCAATGCTCTTCTTTGGTAGGGACAGTGAGGTGTGCTGTGGACAATGTGAGCTGAACCAGGAAGGTCTAAAACTTTCCCTGTTGTAAAAACTGGAACCAGGAACCAAGACAATCAGCACAAAAGAGAAGGAACTCTAAGTTTTAAAATTACCTGTTAATTAAATACAAGTTATTTGGGGACCTTTCTTTTAAAGTCTTGGTTTTGTTTTTAAACCAATACAGTCTATATCATACTAATAGTCTATGGAAAAAAGGCAGTAGTCTCAGGAAGGAAGAAAAGAAAGAGAAAGAGAGGGAAAGAAGGAGAAGGAAAAAGGAGAAAAGCAGGGAGAAAGAAGAGAAAAGGAAAGAGGAAAAAAGGAAAAGAAAAAGAATGCTAATGGTAACGACTAATGTTTTATAATGCAATCTTTAAGAATTTCCAAAAATTGCATTAGAAATATTATGACCAAAAATCCATTCCTCCATATCGACTGTGGTTTTTTTTTTTTTCTTTCAGAACTATGTGTGACTGTCTAGCAAAATCAAGAACTTAATCAAAATTAATCTTTCCATATTTAACCTTCCTTCATGAAGAGGATAACTTCCCAGACATCTTGGAGGAACAGCCACCCTTTTTTTGCAGTGCCTTCACTGAATGTTAGAACATACCAAAATTATTTATGAGCTTTCAGAGTATGGAAAGAAGAAATTCCTATACGGGATTATAAAAACAAAAACACTATCACCTTATTTTATGGGGTACTAATAACCATGTAACTACTTCAACTGTATGGTAACTGCCATATAATTACAAAGCCTAGTTATTTATGTCTTGCAGATTATATGGTACTAAAGCAAGTTACCTGTTAACCATATGTAGACATTTGTGGTCGGCAGATGTGGAAAACAGTTTACTATAAAGGTCAAAATTGGCTTAGAAACTGACCCAGCAAATAAATATGATTTCTTTATCTTCCCCTCTCCATTTTGTTTGCTTTTGCTATGGATGGAAGGAGGAAAAGTAGAGAGAGGTTTCCTCAGGAGATGTATAGCTTCCTAGAGTCAGTGGTTTATCTAAGTGGAATCTGCTACTGAACTTGATTCAGCTGGATTTTCCCCCTGGAGCACGTCCTCACTGAACTTTCTGTTTGACATGTTTCATTACCTTGAAATTTTCTGGCATGGAATTCAGAAATTAGTGGCCTCAAGTTAGAACTTTCTTCTTGCTTGATTTTTCAATACAATACTCAGCACCTTCACCTCATCCTTCATTTTAAGGTACCCAAGGTCCCCAGAGCCTCAGGAACCGCGAACGAGTTCCACTTTGCTACATGTTTATTTACTAGTGTAATTAAATGGGGTTTACTCTGTAATTGCACAAAAAGTGAGCCCCATTTCATTTCACTATGAAATTAGCAATGGCCTCCAGCAAGAGATAAGAAACAACGCACATCACATAATTTACTATTCTTTGTTTAGTTTGGGGAACGAACTAATGATGGCCAATAAACCGTGCAGTCTGCCTGAAATACCCGCCTTGCTTTGGTGAGATCCACAGCGCCGACTCCAGCCCCAGGACTAAAATTGATAAGTCCTAGGAGTGAAATCAATAGACATGCGTCTTCTTTTTTCTTTAATTCTGAATAAAATTCCACAATTCAGGGCAGTGAAATGCACTCTCCAGCTGCCCCCCACCACCAAAATCTATCATTTTCTTCCTGCTGAAAGTCTAATTTCTTTATCCAAATTGCTTCACCATATGGAAGAATCTCTCTACTTTTATCTTCACTTTATATCACCATTTGAGCATATAAGAGAATTTTGTATTCAAAGTTGTTTTCTTGTTTAGTAACATTAAGACCCAGAATATGCACCTCAAGAGTTGTGGTACGTTTCACATAGATCAGAAGACAAGCATTATGGAAATGAAATGATTTTATGACGGCTTTGTTTTAATGGGGGTTTTACACAGGGGCTTTCCTGGGAAGATGTCCAGGCAAACTGTGTCCAAAGCCCAGAATGAAGGGAAAATTCACCTTGATGCAACAGTGCTGAAGAGGGATTTGCTGATTTGTCATTTTAAATGAAACACAAACTTTAATTCCAGCCCAGTTAAGAGTATCCCTTTGTCCTCTTCCTTACGGCATCTTTCCTTCTTTCTTTCAAATCTTACAACAGAAAAAACACCCAAGTAAGAAACTGGTGTATGAATACACATTCACCTCCCACAAACACATGCAAATACATACACACACACAAACACACACAATTTCAAACGAGACTTAATAAGAGTCCAGCTAGTTTAAGAAAAAATATATCTAAACAAACCCAGTCTTCTTAAGCTGAATTGCGCACAAAGAACTAGATATAAACGAGCCACATTTAATTAGAATAAACTTTCTGTCAAACTTAAAACAGGACCCTTCCCCTCCAAAAAAAGTCATGGGGATCCAGAGAAATGATTTTTATGTTGTTTGCCCAGAAACACACACATACACACACAAACACACACTCAAGCCTCCCTAGTAAGGGTTTTCGTTTAAAAGTTTGGAACAATTCTGAACAATGAAAAGGCAAGAGAAATTCAAGTGACTTGGAAAACACTCCTCCTATGCCAAAATAAGCATAAACAAAATAAATTCTAAAAACAAACTTTAAATACTAGAGGATGGGAAGTAAAAATGGATCACGCTGGACTGAAAGATCAATCCTGAAAGTATAAGCAAGCAAGTTCCTCCTTAACCCCAGTGAGTCTCACATTTCTAAAAAGGCACAGTTCAGTTACTAGAGCTATCCTTTGAGCAAAAATTTAACTTAGAGAGATAGCATAATTAAGTCAGCTCCTTGGCATTTTATTTTTAAAAGTGATACTGATTATTTTTACCTAAATGGTTTAAAAGTAGAGGATGACAAGAGAGTGGTACCACACTTCAGAAAAAAAAAAAAAAGCTCCCCCAAGCCCTCACATCTGATGTTCATCTTAGTAAACAGTTTGGCTAGGGCTCACCCCATCAAAAGCCAAACACAACCAAAACACCAAAAACACTTACGTGCCCTATTTGGATACAATGGTGTTTGTCCTACAACAGTCATCATGGAGTTCTAGAAACTTCTCATCTAAGTTAACACTGACACTGCTGGACAGTAATAAATCAAATCTATGTATGTCTTACAAGCACATAAAATCATCACCTTAAGTGGTATTAAAGTATTTGTACAGTTCAAAGGTAAAGAATGCAGAGGATAAGATGGGCAGGATATGTATTTCTTCTTTCTCATTCCACTCACTGCTTCCCTTTCTTATCTTCCCAAAGAGAAGGAGCTATAAGGAGACTTTTAGCCCACCCATTCATAGTGGGATAAAACTGGAGAACACTAGTGAAAAATGGGGACCCCTTCCCCATTCTTTTATCTCAAACCTTAACCCACATTTACTTCATGAGAAGAGATAGGTCATCTAGGAGCCAAGTGGGGCCTTGAAATGATCATGCATTATGTTATCAAATGCTTCCCTTGTGGCTCAGCTGGTAAAGAATCCTCCTGCAATGCAGCAGACCTGGGTTCGATCCCTGGGTTGGGAAGATCTCCTGGAGAAGGGAAAGGCTACCCACTCCGGTATTTTGTCCTGGAGAATTCCATGGACTGTACAGTCCAAGGGGTCGCAAAGTCAGACACGACCAAGCAACTTTCACTTTCACTTTAATTATCAAAAGACAGTGACCATGGAAGGTAAAAGTCTGCTATCCTCTTCATATGAGGACAGTAAGCCATCCTCCCACCATTAAAACACAAACAAAAAAAAAAAACTACCTAGTCTTAAAAATAAAATATAAATCATTAAACAATTTTATATTCAATTGGTTTGATTAAAAGGATCCTGTAGGAGATGCTTATGTTAAGATTAAAACAGATTAAAGAATGAAAATTCTTAATAGAAATTTTCAATACTTTAATGGTAACATTCTTGAGGCATTTTAGAGTTCACACAGTAAGAGGCATTAATGCAATTCCAAAGGTCACTTTAGAGATATTAAAAAGGTGTATAGTTTGATTGATAATTGATATGAGCTTATTTAAACCACTAAACTCCTTTTTATAGATTATCAGGGCTTTCAGATACAACGTGCCAACTGCATTACAAATATGAAAATAACAGACTCAAGCCATTTTCAGGTCTTAAGTCAAAGTTTCAAGAAAATAACTCCAAATACCATTCCTTGAGAACTTAATTATGTACAAATTAGAGAGCATAAAAATATCTGCAACACAGTCCTTTCAAAAAATGCATCATCTAATGAGGCAATAGACCTAAATTCCAAACTTAATACCAGGCAACATGGACCAAATGCTAACACTGAGAATAAACAGCAGCTATAAAAGCACAGGAGGGAAGAGCTGCTCTGGACTTGAGAACTGGGGGCATCTCGGGAGAGGATTACAGGAATGCTGTAGCATTTGGGAGGTACCTTGAATATCGGGTACATTCGGAGTAAACAGTAAAGCATAAATACACGTGAAAGGATAAAATTTCAGGGCAAGGTCCAGAAACAGATGCAATCAGAACTCAAACTGCATTAGGATAAAAAGTGTGTTTGTGCAACACAATGAAGGGACACAATCACCTTTAGATTTTAGGAGACTGAGTCTAAGCAGAGTGGAGTTAGAAGGAGAGCAAGATGATCGGGAGAAGGCCAAGGTAACTATCCAAGCTGTAAGAGACATGGGCTGAACACCAAGAGAGGTGGTGGGGACCCTCCACTACTGAAAGGACATGGCATCTCACTGGACAGAAACACGAAAAGGGCTGAGACAGGGATGACAAGGAGAGGGTATGGAAACCAAGTGCGATAAGGCCAGGAAATGAAGCTGAAGGAGGGAAGAAGGAAAAGGAGTCTGATTTTGAAGAATATGAATTTGAGGGGCCAGCAGGACAGATGTGTACAAAGAGTCACTGGGTGGAATGAGAGATTAATTACTTGACTGATGGACTTCACATCTGCCACTCTCCAAAAGAATTTCAAATGACTCAAATACATGAGTACAAACAATTATATGGAAAGGCATAAGTAGCTATAAATCAACATCTGGGCTCAATAGTTAGAGATTGGATTGTGAAACTCAAGAGGGATCTAGGGACTGAAATAGAAAACTTGGGACATCATTAGTGTAAAGATGATAGCTGTCCCCACCCCTTGAGAGTAGGAGTGGTGAGACAGAGAGGGGGGGATTTATTTACTTATTTATTTTACTTTTAGAACACAATTTCATTGTTTGAATTTTTATGAACAAGCACACAATATTTTCTGTGATTTTTAAGTCAATATTTTTTAAACAGAAAAAAGAAACAAAAAGATCGAAGTCATAAGAATAGACAGTATCATGGATATACTCAGATATCTAAGACAAACATATTATATACAAACAACAGGCTATGCACTGTGAGAATACATCAGCCTAGGCACTGTGGGAGAAACACAGGTGTCAGAACCAAACAGGATTCAAACCCCTGCTCTTCCACAGACTAATATTTATGTGGGAAAACTCCCTAAATTTTCTTAAGTCTCTCCTCTAAAAACAGAACTTAAAATACATCACACGGTTGTCATCAAGATTAGAAAAGTCAATATTTTAAGCACATAAAGGACAGGATTTTGTACAATTAAGACTCCCTTCAATTAAGTACTCAGTTATGATTCTCTTCATTGTCATCATTCTGTCAAGTTGGGGAAACAAAATTTAAGAGCCAGATGGAAAAAAGGAGGCAGAAAAGAACTGGTTACAGAGATTACAAGTAAAAAAGATAGTACCACATCATGGAGACCAAGGGAGAAAAGCTAAATTCCTCTACACATCAATTAAACATAAAATGACTAACCATCAAGACATACTGGAGTGGAACTATGCCAAAGGCAGTGGAGTAGACTTTTTGGCAACCAGGAAACTGGTCCTTGCTGACTCTACACATGGACATCACCAGATGGTCAACACCAAAATCAGATTGATTATATTCTTTGCAGAAAAAATGGAAAAGCTCTATACAGTCAGCAAAAACAAGACCGGAAGCTGACTGTGGCTCAGATCATGAACTCCTTATTGCCAAATTCCGACTGAAATTGAAGAAAGTAGGGAAAATCACTAGACCATTCAGGTATGACCTAAATCAAATCCCTTAACGATTATTCAGTAGAAGTGAAAAATAGATTTAAGGGACTAGATCTGATAGACAGAGTGCCTGATGAACTATGGACGGAGGTTTGTGACAATATACAGGAAACAGGGAGCAAGACCATCCCCAATAAAAAGAAATGCAAAAAAGCAAAATGGCTGTAAGAGGAGGCCTTAGAAATAGTGTGAAAACAAGAAAGCGAAAAACAAAGGAGAAAAGGAAAGATATACCCATTTGAATGCTGAGTTCCAAAGAACAGCTAGGAGAGAGAAGAAAGCCTTCCTCAGTGATCAGTGCAAAGAAATAGAGGAAAACAATAGAATGGGAAAGACTAGAGATCTCTTCAAAAAAATTAGAGATACCAAGGGAATACTTAATGCAAAGATGGGCTTAATAAAGGACAGAAATGGTATGGACCTAACAGAAGCAGAAGATACTAAGAGCAGGTGGCAAGAATACACAGAAGAACTGTACAAAAAAGATCTTCACGACCCAGATAATCATGATGGTATGATCACTCACCTAGAGCCAGACATCCTAGAATGCGAAGTCAAGTGGGCCTTAGGAAGCATTACTACGAACAAAGCTAGTGGAGGTAATGGAATTCCAGATGACCTATTTCAAATCCTAAAAGATGATGCTGTGAAAGTGCTGCACTCAATATGCCACCATATTTGGAAAACTCAGCAGTGGCCACGGGACTGGAAAAGGTCAGTTTTCATTCCGTTCCCAAAAAAGGCAATGCCAAAAAATGCTCAAACTGCTGCACAATTGCATTCATCTCACACACTAGCAAAGTAATGCTCAAAATTCTTCAAGTCAGGCTTCAACAATATGTGAACCGTGAACTTCCAGATGTTCAAGCTGGATTTAGAAAAGGCAGACGAACCAGAGATCAAATTGCCAACATCCAGTGGATCATGGAAAAAGCAAGAGAGTTCCAGAAAAACATCTGTTTCTGCTTTATTGACTACGCCAAAGCCTTTGACTGTGTGGATCACAATAAACTGTGGAAAATTCTTCAAGAGATGGGAATACCAGACCACCTGACCTGCCTCTTGAGAAACCTATATGCAAGTCAGGAAGCAACAGTTAGAACTGGACATGGGACAACAGTTCAGTTCAGTTCAGTTGCTCAGTCGTGTCTGACTCTTTGCGACCCCATGATTAGCAGCACGCCAGGCCTCCCTGTCCATCACCAACTCCCAGAGTTCACTGAGACTCACATCCATCGAGTCAGTGATGCCATTCAGCCATCTCATCCTCTGTCATCCCCTTCTCCTCCTGCCCGCAATCCCTCCCAGCATCAGGATCTTTTCCAATGAGTCAACTCTTCGCATGAGGTGGCCAAAGTACTGGAGTTTCAGCTTTAGCATCACTCCTTCCAAAGAACACCCAGGACTTATCTCCTTTAGAATGGACTGGTTGGATCTCCTTGCAGTCCAAGGGACTCTCAAGAGTCTTCTCCAACACCACAGTTCAAAAGCATCAATTCTTCAGCGCTCAGCTTTCTTCACAGTCCAACTCTCATATACATACATGACCACTGGAAAAACCATAGCCTTGACTAGATGGACCTTTGTTAGCAAAGTAATGTCTCTGCTTTTCAATATGCTATCTAGGTTGGTCATAACTTTCCTTCAGACTGGTTCCAAATAGGAAAAGGAGTACATCAAGGCTGTATATTGTCACCCATCTTATTTAACTTATATGCAGAGTACATCATGCAAAATCCCAGGCTGGATGAAGCACAAGCTGGAATCAAGATTGCCGGGAGAAATATCAATAATCTCAGATATGCAGATGACACCACCCTTATGGCAGAAAACAAAGAGGAACTGAAGAGCCTCTTTATAAAAGTGAAAGACGAGAGTGAAAAAACTGGCTTAAAACTCAACATTCACAACAACTAAGATCGTGGCACCTCGTCCCATCACTTCATGGGAAATAGATGGGGAAACCATGGAAAAAGTGACGGACTTTATTTTTTTTTTTGGCTCCAAAATCACTGCAGATGGTGACTGCAGCCATGAAATTAAAAGACGCTAGCTTCTTAGAAGAAAGCTATGACCAACCTAAACAGCATATTAAAAAGCAGAAACATTACTTTGCTGACAAAAGTCCATCAAGTCAAAGCTATGGTTTTTCCAGTAGTCATGCATGGATATGAGAGCTGGACCATAAAGAAGGCTGAGCACTGAAGAATTGATGCTTTTGAACTGTTGTGTTGGAGAAGACTCTCTTGGACTACAAGGATATCAAACCCGTCAATCCTAAAGGAAATCAGTCCTGAACATTCAATGGAAGGACTGATGCTGAAGCTGAAGCTCCAATACTTTGGCCACCTGATGAAAAGAACTGACTCACTGGAAAAGACCCTGATGCTGGGAAAGACTGAAGACAGGAGGAGAAGTGGACCACAGAGAGCGAGATGGTCAAATGGCATTACCAACTCTATGAACTTGAGTTTGAGCAAGCTCCAGAAGTTGTCATGGACAGGGAGGCCTGGTATGCTGCAGTCCATGGGGTCACAAAGAGTAGAACATGACTGAGCGACTGAACTGTGATAATGTCACAAGACCAAGCAGGGTGAAAGTAGGAAGACTGAAACAAATTCAAAGGAGGAGAAAATAGGGGAAATAGAAATAAAATTTTCTGAATTGATTATTTCAAAAGACTATTAAAAATGTTTCACCATATAACACCTGTTTAGAAGGTTTAAAAAAGTCAACATGAATAAAATCTTTCTAATTTAAATCAGAGTCATGTAAGGGAAAGTCATTCCACATTCATATGCCTTCAGCTGAAGCAAACATCCAGGATCTTTTTCTTCTTCACCTCTACTTGTCTCAAACAACATGTCAAGATCACCTACAATACCTGAGGAAAAGAACACTAGTTCTGCAGCACCAAGGCCAAGTGGTCAAGCTCATCTTCTCCCTTCGAGCACCAGGGAAGAAAGAGCATGCTGACAACAGAGTCCTCAGCAGTCTGCTGGAGCAAAGTGTACTCACATCCTCCTATACTGCACAAGGCCACGTGACCAAGACGAAGCCAAGCTTCACTGTGTTCCCTAAGCCCTTTCAAGACTACTGCCTCTCTTCATCCTCACATGCACTCTAGGAGGTCAGGAACACTATGAGCACCTTCTGAAAATGAAACAAAGAAGGCAACTTGCTCCAAGTCATTGAGTCTTGGAGAGTCCGGCATGTGTGTGTGCTCAGTCATGTCTGACTCTTTACAACCACACAGCCTTCCAGGCTCCTCTGTCCATGGAATTTTTCAGGCAAGAATACTGGAGGGGGTTGCCATTTGCTCCTCTAGGGATCTTCCTGACCCAGGGATCAAACCCACATTTCTTGCATCTCCTGCACTGGCAGGTGGATTCTTTTTCACTGTGCCACCTAGGAATCACGCTGCCTCAAGTCACTTCCGGGGCCCAAAAAGGGGAGTGGGGGGATTGGGGAGGGGGTCAGAGGAACACACAGATGATGAGGCCCCTCTACACAGAGAGCTCTGCCTTTCAGGCCCATATCAGTGGGGGTTGGGCAGAAGTTTGCTGTACCCTATACATCTTGGGTGCCAGGTGTCATCTTCTGCCCCAGAAGCAAGAGAGATCTGGGTGGTCTGGGATCACTCTCAAGGTCACCAGGGCAGCTATTTCCAGGCACCATCAACAAGCAGATATGTCACTTCAGACAGCTACACTTCAGAGCACATTAACAGCTGTAAATGTGCTCCCAATTAGTGACAAGACGAGAAAACCCAGAGTCAGCACAGAAACCTAGAACAACAGAATTGCCGCTTCTGAGCTACAGGTACAGAGCAATAGCTGATCCCTGAGTGTGTAGAAGCAGGTAAAATTTTCTTCCGAATGGCTTGTTTTCTGAGAAGGAACATAAATCAGCAGAAGCAGGAGATAACAGGCCACAAAAAGTAAATCACAACACCTTCTCAAACCAACCCAGAGATTAGACAGAGATTGAGAGAGAAACTTGGGACCAACATGTCAGCAGCAAAAGAGAACCCTAAGCGCCTCATAGAGGGATTAAGAAGAAAGAAAATTACCAGACAGCTCATTTCTAAGAGCAACTCGTTCCAAACATATTCTGCTTCCAGTCCCTGCCTCACATAATCTGAACCCTATAAAAGAAGGAAGAGGGAAAAATACCCATCAAAAGCACGCCAGTATTGGCTAGCCCTGACAAACCATTCTGTGGCAGACCACACTGTATCCCAGAACACAGCAATCTGACAAAGCTTCCTGAGACACACGTTGCTATAGCATCGACTGGAAGCGTTGATCCAAAATGGTGATTAAATCACTAAATTCTGCATGAAGCACAGGGCAGAACAGGTCCAATATTCAGAGTTAGCTCAAATAGGTTAATGCAGTCAGAAAACTGGGCAAATCTCATCTTTTGTGATTAGCCATAGGGTGAACAGCCAGATTACGGCACTGCATATGCAAAAGCGTCTCACTCCATGGAGATTACACAGCTCTGTGAGTAGAGCAGACACCAGTGAACTGTGCGCTTTACATGAGTGAACTGTATGAAGACAACAAGAAAGAGACTCTTCAGAGACTTCAGTTCAAACAATCTTTTCTAGCAGGATTTCTGGTTCATTTCAATTTTCCAGAAAAATAAATGCCACTCTTCCATTTCTTCCTCTGTCCACCTTTAGAATCCATCTTTCTTTCTTTCTTTTTTTGGGGGGATGTTTGGATTTCTTCTGCATGCTAATAACATCCTGGTGTTTCTCTCTATTCTACATACTCTTGCATAGAAATATCTGGAAAACTTTTATGTACCCACTATTATAAGTATTTACAAACTTAGAAACACACTGTTTGAGGAAAGTAATCCAGTTAAATTCTTTTTCCAATATTCAGAGTGTGAGTTACAGAAGTTAAGTAAGCATCTTAGCTCATGTCCAGCAGATTATTAGACTGTAATTGGTCTTTTTGACAGATAGATCCTTTCTGCTCTCTGGTAATAATTCCAGCTTTGGTCCAATGGATGAAAGGGACCAGAGAGAAAATGTCTAATTAGAAAGTGATTACACACAGAGCTACTTTGAGAAGACCTTGAAATCAAAATAAATACAGAATTAGGACCAATTAAAACTTGAACCTGTTGAAAATGTTCTGTCAGAAAAACAGAAACTACACTCATTTTGACAGAGAATGTCACTTGAAGAATGAGTTAAGCACGGATGGGAGAACTGAGAAAGCCCAGAGGAGGACATTTGGGCCACAGATGACATAATCACAGGAAGCAGGGCACCACTCTGAGAAGCGCGTGTTCCCTGGCACAGCCGGGGGAGGGACTCCTCAGAGCTGGAAGTCAGACCTCTGAGGAAGGAGCCCTGCCCAGCTCCCAGGGGGTACAAAAAGAGTAGTTCTGAGAGTATGTAAAGAGCTGGATGTAAGACAACCACTGCTGCTAAGGCACAGGGCCATTGCTAAGGTGACTCTAAGTGCAACAGCAAGAAAACAAAAGGGACCAGTCCCTCCTCCAGCCGTGCTGTCCCCCTCTAGCTCCAAGAGACGCGCTGCAGGGGCAGAAGCTACCAGGGAACATCTGGCAGACACAAGCACAATCCTACAAAAGGGCAGGAAGGGGCTGAGAGGTAAGAGCTTAGCAACAGACCCAGGAGATGCACTGCTGAGGTCCAGGGACGCTCCTCACATTCAGTGTCCCAAACGCCAAGGGGACGTTAGCCCAAGACAACAACAAAAGAGAAAGTCAATGAATAAAGGATATAAGGTGTCCCCCATCACGATTTAAGGCTTTCTCAGGTTTTACAATAAAAACTTAGAGCCAACTTAAGAGTTCTAATCTCTTCCCCAAGTCACTTATTTGTTCATCCTGTTCCTTGAGGCCATATAAATACCAGCACACCTTCTCTTTAAAGAAAAATATTCCCCTTAGTGAATTTCTGGCTTCAAGAAGACAACTTCACTAGTATCATGGATCCCATTTTAAGGATTCTAAGAACTCTTCAGTCAACTGTTTTTTTTTTTTTTAATTCCCCAATCTCGTTTCAATGAGCTATGCATTTAGAAAGGGTATGTCAAAGTACTACTTTAAAAGAAGTAAATGTACCATCTCTAAAAATAACTTGTGTACTGTTTGGAGAAGCAGTTCAAGAGGTTTTTCAGAGGCTTAGTCCCATCCAGGTTTGAGGGTAGGGGTGCATATGTAACACTCTTGGCATGCAAAGGCCCCGCCTGTCACCTTGGTTGTCAGTGGTCACACACAGATTTTCTTACTCTTCACTGTTCTACCAGGTCGTCTCAATTCACCGAACATTCCTCAAGCTTGGGCAAGATTTCAACTATAGTGATGCATCGCTTAGACTGGATGACCCAACTATAATCTTCCTAGGAAAACATCCTTGGGCAGAAGCAAAAACTGGTCATGGCAGCTAAGGCTCTCGAGTCATAATAGGGTCTCTTTCCTATTAATATATTTGTCTTTCCTTTCTTTTTAAAATACATATGTTTTTCTCTGCCAGCTCTAACGTACACCAAGAGACCGTGACATCCCAAGTATTTGACTGAGTGTGCCTGCCCCCTGGTGGGTGGCAGGGTGAAGGACACATTAGACGAGATCCCATGGGCATGTATTATTAATACAACAGAACCTGAGACAATGAATTAAGAGGGATGAAGGAAGAAAGCTCACACATTGAAATTCCCTTTATCAGAGGCATATGAAGAGCTGGTAAAAAGAGAAAAAAAAATGTAATGAAATATAATAAAAAAGAAAAAAGTACTGAGACAGTGTGAGAAACAAGACTCGGAGATCTTAGTTTGAGATAAACTGACCGGGATCCCTCATGCTGAATTATGGTGTGGGTAGGTGTCTATGTGTACTTATTGTCATTCTAAATAATTAAGTTCCAGTCTTAAGGATAAGGCCAGGCACTGATACTTTAAAGCTCCCAAGTGATTCCTGGGTGCAACCAGGGTTCAGAATCACTGACCAAGAATGTGTCCATCAGAATCAGACTCTATCCTAGACCTATTAAATCAAAATCTCTGAAGGTGGGCCCTATATTTTATATTTTCCAAAGCGTCCCAGGAAGTTCTTAAGCATACTACTCTGTAGAAATTACTTTTTACACAAAAAAGGTTAGGAATAGGTAACTTCTAGTGCTAGAGGTGAAAGTTACCTCAAGGCGAACTGACCATGGAAACTGAGACAGGCTTCCTCTGAGGTCCAGAACTCAACAAAGGTCTGATGGAAAGACTGGCTTCAGAAAAAGTGAGATAAACTCAACTTACAACACTACTGACAGGAAAGGCCCACAGTGCCTACATGGCTTTTGGAAGAGATTCCTAGTGAGGCATCTCCTTAGTTTATCCTCCTTCAGCCTTCTCCACTCCCACCCCTTCCTCTCTCTTCACTCTACTAGATTCCTACTAGAACTAGCACCTGCGAAGAGGCACCAAGCAGCTCTTTTTCACTGAGTTACCCTTGGGAAATAATTATTTGGCAAACAGACACTCCTTGAGGCATCATGGGTTAGTCAGAATCTGCCTACCCGCTCCCCTTCTCCCACTAGGCACATACACAGGCAAAGCAAAGGAGGCTTCCAGGCCTCCTCCTTGGAAGAGCGGCCTTGGAAAAGAACTCCCAAGGAGGAGTTGGGGGTGGGCTGAAAGTGTAAGTCCAGACAAGTGGGTCTAACTGATTAATAAAAGACCCAAGGGGGCTGAATGATGCTCATAAATCATTTACATTGTCAAGAAGAGTTCTAGGACCTTGAACGAGCTTTCTCCTTTGCAATATTCTAGCGGTATTTGGTCAATATTGATGAAAGTTTGGGTTAAGTATTATTAAGTATATGCCACCTCCTAAATGGAATCTCATTTAGGATAGCTGAATAAATACAAACAGTTGGCATTAAAAACAAAACGTAAAAACGAAGGAGCCTGCCTAATTCACGGAAGTCCTGCAGAAATTCTTGGATTATTGTTAATTCTCAACTCCAGATTCCCATCAGGATCAACCAAAGAGATGTGTCCACATTTGCGGAGAGTGCACCTACCACACAACGAACTATGCCTGCTAAAGTGTTGTTTCACTTCGACAGCAACCTTGCAGGAGGCGTAACTTACCGGCAAGGAGCTGGGTGTCACATGGGTTACGCAACTTGCCCCCAATCCTGCAACTCTCCACGCAGAGAGAGAAAACTTGAGCCCATCCTTATCTGACCCCAGGGATCATTCCTGTCCCGCTCGGAGGCTTCCTCTGCGACAGGGTCTGAAGTGACTCTGACCTCCACTCTCACTCCTGACTCACCACTCTCCCACTTAGGTCAACTGTCCACTGCAACAGCAAACCTGGGCTCATGAGCTCCAATACCTTCAGGGCTGGCCAAGATAGCTCCATCTGTGAAGCAGCCACAAGACAGAGTAAGGGATAAGAGGGACCCATGAGAACTGGGGGAACAGGAGCATGTGTGACCCTCCTGAAGGCATTCAGACTCCATTTCCCACACTGCGCTGGCCAGTATACATTTTGGAGTTGGTGCTGTGTTTAAATCTTACAGAAAACAAGAGGAAAGGTGAGCCACAAAGGCACGAAGCAGCAAGGAGGAGGCATCCTGAATGGCATTTCCAGCCACCCCCTGGATATGTGCACCCAGATATCTCAATATCACCTCAAATGCAATGTGACTAACTTTTTCTTAAAAAGTTACTTTTTAACAAGTCAGTTCTTTCTCTTGATGTTCCTATTTCTCTCAAGAAAATGATCATGTCCCCAGCCACCTGGACTTGGAAAAAGCATCGTCTGAGCCCTGTCCTGCTCTCTGTGGTACCACCAAGGCCTCCCTGTGACCCTGTCCCCTCCCTCTGTCCCTAGGCTGGGATCTTACTGCTCTTACCTGTTTTCACATGTCCAGCATTTTCCCTTTTAATCACAGTGAAATAAACACTTAAATGTGTACTGTCCTTTGCAGTTACAAATGTGCTTTTAAACACTGTTTCATTTCAGTTTTATTTTGTGTGAAACAACAGCTTGGTCAAGTAGTCAAGCAAAATACTATTCATACTTTACAGGAGATAAAGTAACACTCAAAGGGTTCAAGTGACTTGGTGACTGCCTCCAGAACAATGTTACCTTGGAAAGTTACCTTCCTGAGGTTATTTACGCCAGCAGTCCCTTCCTCTCGACCTCTCTCTCTCTCTGCCTCCCTCTCTCTCTCTCCCTCCCTCCTCTCCCCTGGTCTCCAGAGCTGTGTAAGCCAACTGCTTGGGAAACACTTCCACCTGGATACCCCAGACACTTGAAACTCACCATTTCCAAAACTACATACATCTTTCCCTCTTCTGAAAGTGCTACTCTCCTGAGTCCCCCCAGTTCATGAACAAGAATCACCCACGATCCACCTGCTGCCCACACTAGAAACTCAAAGTCCCTGACTCCTCTTCCTCCACCACTCAGCCAGTCACCAGTTCTGTCTCTATGACGACAAAACCGTTTCTTGAAACCAACAGTTTCTCTCAGTTCCACTGCTCACCACTGCTACAATGACCAACCCATTCTTGTCCATTTCTCTGACAACACTTACCTGAACATCCCCTGTCCATTTCATTCTGCTTCTGACCACATTTCCATGTTGCCTCACAACCCCCAGAATAAAAACCAATTTCTGAACAAGACTGACAGAGTCCTTCCAGTTTTCTGGCTGCTGTCTCCCTGACTTCCCCAGCTCAGGCTCCCCTTATAAAATACCAAAGACCGGGCAGCTTAAACAACAGACATCTTCTCGCTCACAGCTTAAAAGGCTGGAAAGTCCAAAATCATCAATCAGGTAGGGTATGGTTTCTGGTGAGAATGCTCTTCCTGGCCTGAAGACAGTCACTTTGTCTCCATGTAGCCATTTGTTTGGGGGGTGAGGAATGGAGCACAAGAGAGCTAGCTAACTCTCTCTGCCCTCTGACATCTCTTATTATAAGGGCATTGATTGTATCAGATCAGGGCCTCCTGTATCAGATCCTAATGACCACACTTAACCTGAATTACCTCCTTATAGGCTCTGTTTCCAAATACAGTCACATTCTGAGGTATCGGGATTTAGAACTCCAATGTATGAATTGAAGAAGGCATATAACTCAGCCCATAATATCCCCCTCTAATCTCGAGAAGACTTGGCCCCTTGGCAGTCTACACGCCAACCACATGGACTACTTACTGTGATCTTATTTCCATGCCTGTGCCCAATTTACTCCCTCTCTGGGACCCTCTCATCTTCCTCCTCCTGTTTCTTCCTCCCATCTCATCCTTTAACCCTCAGCCTACCTAAGTTCGTCTAGACAGTCTACCCTGACTGGCAACCCCATTCCCCCTCTGGAATTAGGGATTCCCCCTATGTGTTCTCAGAACACTAATGACATGTGCCCTTACTTATCCATGAAGGCAGGTACTATGCCTCATTCATTGCTGGATCTGTAACATACACCAGACAGCATCCTTTCAAAAGGTATCACCACCCAGAACCAGTCTCAGGAAGGGAGCAAAGGAGGGCGGAAAGGAGGGGCCAGAGTGAGGGAGACTCGTCACCGTCTACAGAAGTCCACTCTTCAGCTTGGCATGTGAAGTCACCCTCTGCTGGGCCTCAAGGCCCTAACGTTAACAAACTTATTACCCAAAGGGAAAGTGGGGGGTGGGGAGTGGGGAATAAATTTGGAGGTTGGGATTAACGTATACACACTACTATACATAAAACAGATAGTCAACAAGGACCTACTGTATAGCACAAGGAATGCGAATCAATAGTCTGTAATAACCTTTATGGGAAAAGAATCTGAAAAAGAAAGGATATAAGTATACATATAACTGAATCACTTTGCTGTGCACCTGAAATTAACACAACATTGTAAATCAACTATACTCCAATATAAAATAAAACCTTTTTTAAAAAAAAACAAACCCTAATGTTTATATTTTAAAGTCTACATAGAAAAAAGCAAGGCCCT
The DNA here is from genome assembly GCF_019923935.1 of Bubalus bubalis. Taxonomy (NCBI): domain Eukaryota; kingdom Metazoa; phylum Chordata; class Mammalia; order Artiodactyla; family Bovidae; genus Bubalus; species Bubalus bubalis. The sequence goes on along the minus strand of NC_059175.1, from coordinate 24,757,237 downwards.
ATGCTTCCTTTTGGGGGCAAAAATAGAAGAACCAGAGCAGAAGTGAGAGAGAAACAGGGCTGGAGTGGGAAGAGAGAGAGAGAGAGTGTGTGTGTGTGTGTGTGTGTGTGCGCGCGCGCGTGCGCGCGCGCACACCCCATGGACATGAACCGCCAGGTTCCTCTGTCCATGGAATTCTCCAGGCAAGAATACTGGAGTGCGTAGCCATTCTGTTCTCCAGGGGATCTTCCCAACCCAGAGATGGAACCCAGGTCTCCAGCACTGCAGGCGGATTCTTTACCCTCTGAGCCACTGGGACCCTCCAGGAGAGGGAAGAGGGGGTGAATGAAAAGAAGAGGCTTGGAATTTGTTTTAAAGCACCTCAAAGTTCCATTCCATGTTCAAGACACATCTTTTCTACACTGACTTCCTTCTACTCCCACCAGAACCACAGCTACAGTCCACTCTCAGATCCCTTTCCGCTCCCTGTCCTTGTCCACAATGGCCTCCACAATCCACAATGTCCAGCCCTACCCTTTTGCTGCTGCAGCTGTTTTCAAGGTCCCTGGACTCCTGGGTTCCCAAAATCCTTTTAGAGGACTTGCAAGGTCAAAGTTATTTTCCTAATAATACCATTATGAAATATGATTTTCATAATACGTTATTTACCTCTTGCCCTGTGTTAGCATTTGCACTGATGGTGAGTAAAACTGTTGGCCTCTTAGCACAGCTTATGGCAGTGGCACCGAACTCTAGAGCAGCCACTGGATTTTTCTCTGCTACGCACTGGCAAAAGTAATGCAAGTTCCACTTACGAATAGCCTTGCTGAAGCTGTAAACATTATTAATTGTACTAAATTCATTGGTCTTAGACTTTGAAAGGACTTCTGCTCACATGCGATTTTTAAATTACGTTTAATTATTATATATTACCTTTAAAAAATTAATTGGAAGATAATTGCTTTACAATATTGTGTTGGTTTCTGTCATACATCAACATGAATCACCATAGGTATACGTAAGTCCCCTCCCTCTTGAACTTTTCTCCCACCTTCCACCGCTCTGGGTTGTCACAGAGCACCTGATTTCAACTCCCTGCATCATACAGCAAATTTCCACTGGCTATCTATTTTACATATAGTAATTTATACGTTTCCATGCTAGTCTATCAATTCATCCCACCCTATCCTTCCCCCACTGTGTCCACAAGTTCTCTATGTCTGTGTCTCCACTACTTAAGCTCATCAGTACCATCTTTCTAGACTCCATATATAGGTGTTCAGTTCAGTTCAGTTCAGTCCCTCAGTCATGTCTGGCTCTTTGCGACCCGATGGACTGCAGCACATCAGGCCTCCCTGCCCATCATCAACTCCCGGAGTTTACTCAAACTCGTGTCCATTGAGTCGGTGATGCCAAACAACAATCTCACCCTCTGTTGTCCCCTTCTCCTCCCGCCTGCAATCTTTCCCAGCATAGGGTCTTTTCAAATGAGTCAGTTCTTCGCATCAGGTAGCCAAAGTATTGGAGTTTCAACTTCAGCATCAGTCCTTCCAACGAATATTCAGGACTGATTTCCTTTAGGATGGACTGGTTGGATCTCCTTGCAGTCCAAGGGACTCTCAAGAGTCTTGTCCAACACCACAGTTCAAAAGCAGCAATTCTTCAGCATTCAGCTTTCTTTATAGTCCAACTCTCACAACCATACATGACTACTGGAAAAACCATAGCTTTGACTAGATAGATCTCTGTTGGCAAAGTAATGTCTCTGCTTTTGAATATGCTGTCTAGGTTGGTCATAAATTTTCTTCCAAGGAGTAAGCGTCTTTTAATTTCATGGGTACAGTCACCATCTGCAATGATTTTGGAGCCCCAAAAATTAAAGTCTGTCACTTTTTCCATTGTTTCCCCATCTATTTGTCATGAAGTGATGGGATCAGATGCCATGATCTTAGTTTTCTGAATGTTGAGTTTTAAGCCAACTTTTTCACTCTCCTCTTTCACTTTCATCAAGAGGCTCTTTAGTTCTTCTTTGCTTTCTGCCATAAGGGTGGTGTCATCTGCATTATCTGAGGTTATTGATATTTCTCCTGGCAATCTTGATTCCAGCTTGTGCTTCATCCAGTCCAGCATTTCATATGATGTACTCTGCATATAAGTTAAATAAGCAGGGTGACAATCTACAGCCTTGACGGACTCCTTTTCCGATTTGGAACCAGCTGTCTGTTGTCCCAAGTCCAGTTCTAACTGTTGCTTCTTGACCTGCATACAGATTTGTCAGGAGGCAGGTCAGGTGGTCTGGTATTCCCATTTCTTTCAGAATTTTCTACAGTTTGTTGTGATCCACAGTCAAAGGCTTTGGCATAGTCAATAAAGCAGAAACAGATGTTTTTCGGGAATTCTCTTGCTTTTTCGATGATTCAGCAGATGTCAGCAATTTGATCTCTGGTTCCTCTGCATTTTCTAAATCCAGCTTGAACATCTGGAAATTCATGGTTCACATACTGTTGAAGCCTGGCTTGGAGAATTTTGAGCATTACTTTGCTAGCATGTGAGACGAGTGCAATTCTGTGGTAGTCTGAACATTCTTTGGCATTGCCTTTCTTTGGGATTGGAATGAAAACTGACCTTTTCCAGTCCTGTAGCCACTGCTGAGTTTTCCATTTTTGCTGGCATATTGAGTGCGGCACTTTCACAGCATCATCTTTTAGGATTTGAAATAGGTCATCTGGAATTCCATCACCTCCAATAGCTTTGTTCATAGTGATGCTGCCTAATGCCTACTTGACTTCGCATTCCAGAATGTCTGGCTCTAGGTCAGTGACCATACCATGATTATCTGGGTAGTGAAGATCTTTTTTGTATACTTCGTCTGTGTATTCTTGCCACCTCTCCTTAGCATCTTCTGCTTCTGTTAGGTCCATACCATTTCTGTCCTTTATTGAGCCCATCTTTGCATGAAGTGTTCCCTTGGTATCTCTGATTTTCTTGAAGAGATCTCTAGTCTTTCGCATTCTATTGTTTTCCTCTATTTCTTTGCACTGATCACTGAGGAAGGCTTTCTTATCTCTTCTTGCTATTCTTTGGAACTCTGCATTCAAATGGGTACATCTTTCCCTTTTCTCCTTTGCCTTTCGCTTCTCTTTCTTTTCACAGCTATTTGTAAGGCCTCCTCAGACAACTATTTTGCCTTATGGCATTTCTTTTTCTTGGGGATCATCTTGATCACTGCCCCCGTACAATGTCATGAACCTCCGTCAATAGTCCTTCAGACACTCTGCCTATCAGATCTAATCCTGTCACTTCCACTGTATAATCATAAGGGATTTGATTTAGGTCATACCTGAATGGTCTAGTTGTTTTCCTTACTTTCTTCAATTTTAGTCTGAATTTGGAAATAAGGAATTCGTGATCGGAGCCACAGTCAGCTGGTCTTGTTTTTGCTAACTGTATAGAGCTTCTCCATCTTTGGCTGCAAAGAATATAATCAATCTGATTTCGGTGTTGACCATCTGATGATGTCCATGTGTAGAGTCTTCTCTTGTGCTATTGTAAGAGGGTGTTTGCTATGACCAGTGCGTTCTCTTGGCAAAACTCTATTAGCCTATTATACAGGTGTCAATATAAGATATTTGTTTTTCTCTTTCTGACTTATTTCACTCTGCATAACAGGCTCTAGGTTCATCTACCTTATTAGGACTGACTCAAATGTGCTCTTTTTAATGGCTAAGCAATAATCCACTGTACATGTGTACCACAACTTCTTTATCCATTCATCTGTTGATGGACATCTAGGTTGCTTCCATATCCTAGCTACTGTAAATAGTGCTGCAACAAACACTGGGATATATGCCTCCTAATTATTATGTTTTATCTTTATTATTACCTTTCTATTATTTTATGATGAAATGGAAGATATGCATAGAGCATTTTTGCTACATAACAAAGTACGAGGGTTGTAGCAAGAAAAGTTAGTTAATGAACTGAACTGGCTTTTTTCTTTCATGGAACTCCCTTTTTACTGAAAAAAAATCACTAACAAAGTATAATTTTCCAAACTTGCATATTTCACAAACATTTTCTGAAAAATAAATGAAGTAAGCTTGTCAATTCAAGGAAGACAACTGTTAGTATTTTGCCAATGATAAATTTAAGCTTTCAAATGAAAATTAAATTTTTGGAAAACCTGTAACTGCCACCATGAACTTGACAAAATCCCAATATTGAAATCCTTTTCTAATGAGATCACTGGTGATATTAACAAATGTGACTTTTTTTATATATTGTGTCAATTCTGGAATCTTGTAACTCAATGAATCAAAATCATGCATGGGTGAAATATCCTTCTAAAACAGACCAGTAGATTTTCAACAAAATAGGCTAGAATAAGTTCACGGATTGGTTTCAAGTTCAGCATTGCAGCTAACCTTTAAGAAACTACCATTTGAGAATGGGCTCAGAATCACAAAATACTCATGATTGTTAGAAATAATATCAAAATTCTCCTCCTGATTGCAACTTTATGTCTATATGAAGCTACATTTTTTTTTTTTAATGTACTTCAACCAAAGAAACCTACTGCAATAGATTAGATGCAGAAGCACACATGAGAATCTAACAATCTTCTATTAAGCCAGTCGTTAAAAGATCTGTAAAAATCTGAAATAATACCACTTGTCTTGCTAATTTTTTTCATTTGGGAAAACAGCTATTTTTACTGAAAAATGTCATTCACATTAATAGGTAATAGTTTATTACTGCTATTTTTAAATGAATTAGTAAATAAACATTTTCAGAGTGTCTCACTTGCTATTTAATAAATGATAGCTATCTTTAACAAACATAAACAAAGGTCTTTATAGGCCTTAATAATTTTCAGTGATGTAGAGAGGTCCTGAGACCAAAAAGTTTGAGAACAATGATATTATTGTATTTGACTTTGGCTGATCTTTCCATGCCACATGCTAGTGCTAAGTCATTTCAGTAATGTCCTGACTCTTTGTGACTCTATGGACTATAGCTCACCAGGCTCCTCTGTCCATGGGATTCTCCAGGCAAGAATACTGGTATGGGTTGCCATGCCCTCCTCCAGGGTATCTTCCTGATCCAGAGATCAAACCCATGTCTCATGCGGCTCCTGCATTGCAGGCGGGTTCTTGGCCACTGAGACACCGGGGAAGCCCTTCCTTCCATGCCACATCAGATCCTATACACTGTCCATGAAGCTTCCCTACCCAGTGGTGCTTCCTCCTGGGGCCCTACTAGTTTCAATGCCACTATTTTAATACACTCATATTAATGAGTTAGACTTTTAAGTGACAATCTTTGGTGTCCATGTTTAAGAATTTTAGGAAATCTGTTTTCTGATAATTGTTAACACACCTATCCCTTGAAAATGAGAACATAATACAGTAGACTTTATTCAGAAAAAGAGTAAAATGCACCCTCTAGTGGACATGTAAGCTCACAGAACACAAAGGAACTTTATTTGGAAGAGTTCTGGTCTCACTCCAGAAAATTCACAATAATAAAATTGCAATATATAAATATAGGGAAATTATCAACCTTAATTTTTTGAGGACACGTCTTAAAAAGAACTATGAAAATATGAAGCCAAATCTGGATCAGACTTAATAACTAAATGCAAATGTGAATTTGAAGTCACATTGCTACATGCTTAGTGAAAAAGAAAAAGTAACCTCTCTTGAATTCTTATGAGTTGATTATAAATAAACTGTCCAAAATAACCTGTTTAAATTATGCATTGTTTATTAAGTAATAATATCTTAAAATATTTAGAAATATTTAACACTGATGTATAAAGCTAACTTATTATTAGTCCAACCTCCAGATATTAAAACTACTCTCAACACACAACCTCAGCATTCCAATGACCTGCCAAAAATCTGAAAAGGGCTCTTTGAAGAATGAGAATCAGTACTTGGGGCATAGCTTTATTTAACTTAGTATGTTAATGTTAATAAAAGAACTTAATTCTTTGCATCTTTCTCTGAAATTAAGAGTGAAAACATATACAACTTCATACTTTTTACAGTTAAAAATAATGTAATGACATAGAATGATGTCTAAAATATATAGTTTAAAAATATGAGGTTATAGAATGAGTAGCATGATTTATCTTCTTAAAAATGTACACATGTACACATGTTTAAGCACAGATATATGTTAACAGGAAATTAACCCTAAATATTCATTGGAAGGACTGCTGCTGAAGCTGAAGCTCCAATACTTTGGTCACCTGATGCCAAGAGCCAACTCATTGGAAAAGATCCTGATGCTAGAAAAATGTGAGGGCAAGAGGAGAAAGAAGGGGGACACAGAGGATAAGATGGTTGGATGGCTTCGAATTTGAGCAAACTTTGGGAGACAGTGAAGGACAAGGAAGCCTAGCATGCTGCAGTTCATGGGGTCGCAAGGAGTCAGACATGACTTAGTGACTGAACAAATACGTTAAAAGTTTGTTGTTTTTAGTTGGTATGTTATGTCCGACTCTTTCGTGACCCCATGAACTGTAGCCTGCCAGGTTCCTCTGTCCATGGAATTTCCCAGGCAAGAATACTGGAGTGGGTTGCCGTGCCCTCCTCCAGAGGATCGATCAGACCCAGGGACTGGACCCAAGTCTCCTGCATTGGCAGGCAGATTATTTACCACTGAGCCACTACAGAAGCCCATGTTAATAGTTTACCAAACTATTTCTGAGCAGAAATGTGTATTACTGGGAAAAGTAATGGAGGAGTTCTTTCTTTCTTTCTTTCTTTTTTTTTAACTATACTTCTATACTGTTTAAATGTTATGCATTTTTTTAATTCAAAATATTCAAATAGGGAGCTTTTAGTAAGGTACAGGCATTAACAATTGATTCAAAGCATCTCATGGAATGGAAATAACTAGTTATTTCATCAACTAGGTACTAGAAGGTTTAAGTAGTAATAAGAAAGTTGATCTCGCTGTTGAGACCAGTATTTGGAAAAGATTTTTTTTTAATGCCTTTATCAATAAAACTTCTGATGTCTTGATCCATGGATGATGATAAGCTGTGGTGGTACAGTCTGCTCTGCCACTTTTCAAAACTTTGGCAAGGACAGTTACTCCTTTCCAAAAAAAGTTAGTCCTTTTTTAAGTCTCAAATTCTATGACTCATGAAGTGCTGAGATATAATACTATCACAGTCATGAAATTATTCTCTAGCTTTAAATAAATAATAATTGGAGTACAATTAAGAGATTAGAGTTATAATTAGTATGAAAAAGGGGGTGTTGTTTAAATGGATGTATGCCATGGGCAATATATGATTACATTATGAAACACTGGTGTATTATAAAGGCCCATAGAATTTCATATAAGTGACGACAATAGAAATTTATTCTTAGTCAGGGTCCTCCTACTAAGTTGTTGGCTTAAAGATATTGTGTGTTCAGATTAAAAAAAATAAAGGCCGTTGGAACAAGTACATCATTTGTCTTTTCCTACCTAATGCTCCAATTGTAATGGATAGAGTATATTCCTTAGTGCTTATGGTTTGCTAATACCACTGATTTTCTTTAGTTTTCAGTCAACCCTACTAATAATGTCAGTTGAGATTAAGCATGCCAATTAATTATTTACTTAAAGGACTATATTCAGTAGGCTGCTATGGCTGAGGCTAGCTCTAGAAAATCAGTGGTATTACCAAACCACAAGCACTAAGGAATATACTCTACCCATTACAATTGGAGCATTAGGTAGAAAAAGACAAATGATGTACTTGTTCCAACGGCCTTTATTTTTTTTAATCTGAACACACAATATCTCTAAGCGAACAACGTAGGAGGAGGAGCCTGATCAAGAATAAATTTCTATTGTCATCACTTATATGAAATTCTATGGGCCTTTATAATATGCCAGTGTTTCATAATATAATCATATATTGCCCATGGCATACATCCATTTAAACAACACCCCTTTTTCATACTAATTAAAACTCTACTCTTACTTGTACTCCAATTATTATTTATGTTGAGACATTTGTCTCATTTTACTAAAACCCTCTGCCTATGCTTAAAGAAACATCAGATCAGATCAGATCAGATCAGTCGCTCAGTCGTGTCTGACTCTTTGAGACCCCATGAATCGCGGCACGCCAGGCCTCCCTGGCCATCACCAACTCCCAGAGTTCACCGAGACTCACATCCATCGAGTCAGTGATGCCATCCAGCCATCTCATCCTCTGTCGTCCCCTTCTCATCCTGCCCCCAATCCCTCCCAGCATCAGAGTCTTTTCTAGTGAGTCAACTCTTCGCATGAGGTGGCCAAAGTACTGGAGTTTCAGCTTTAGTATCATTCCTTCCAAAGAAATCCCAGGGCTGATCTCCTTCAGAATGGACTGGTTGGATCTCCTTGCAGTCCAAGGGACTCTCAAGAGTCTTCTCCAACACCACAGTTCAAAAGCATCAATTCTTCGGCGCTCAGCCTTCTTCATAGTCCAACTCTCACATCCATACATGACCACAGGAAAAAACCATAGCCTTGACTAGACGAACCTTTGTTGGCAAAGTAACATCTCTGCTTTTGAATATGCTATCTAGGTTGGTCGTAACTTTTCTTCCAAGGAGTAAGCGTCTTAATTTCATGGCTGCAGTCACCATCTGCAGTGATTTTGGAGCCCAGAAAAATAAAGTCTGACATTGTTTCCCCATCTATTTCCCATGAAGTGATGGGACCAGATGCCATGATCTTCATTTTCTGAATGTTGAGCTTTAAGCCAACTTTTTCACTTTCATCAAGAGGCTTGAGTTCCTCTTCACTTTCTGCCATAAGGCTGGTGTCATCTGCATATCTGAGGTGATTGATATTTCTCCCGGCAATCTTGATTCCAGCTTGTGTTTCTTCCAGTCCAGCGTTTCTCATGATGTACTCTGCATAGAAGTTAAATAAACAGGGTGACAATATACAGCCTTGATGTACTCCTTTTCCTATTGGGAACCAGTCTGTAGTTCCATGTCCAGTTTTAACTGTTGCTTCCTGACCTGCATACAAATTTCTCAAGAGGCAGATCAGGTGGTCTGGTATTCCCATCTCTTTCCGAGTTTTCCACAGTTTATTGTGATCCACATAGTCAAAGGCTTTGGCATAGTCAATAAAGCAGAAATAGATGTTTTTCTGGAACTCTCTTGCTTTTTCCATGATCCAGCAATTTGACCTCTGGTTCCTCTGCCTTTTCTAAAACCAGCTTGAACATCAGAAGTTCACGGTTCACATATTGCTGAAGCCTGGCTTGGAGACTTTTGAGCATTACTTTACTAGCAGGTGAGATGAGTGCAATTGTGCGGTAGTTTGAGCATTCTTTGGCATTGCCTTTCTTTGGGATTGGAATGAAAACGGACCTTTTCCAGTCCTGTGGCCACTGCTGAGTTTTCCAAATTTGCTGGCAGATTGAGTGCAGCACTTTCACAGCATCATCTTTCAGGATTTGGAATAGCTCCACTGGAATTCCATCACCTCCACTAGCTTTGTTCGTAGTGATGCTTTCTAAGGCCCACTTGACTTCACATTCCAGGATGTCTGGCTCTAGGTCAGTGATCACACCATTGTGATTATCTGAGTTGTGAAGATCTTTTTTGTACAGTTCTTCTGTGTATTCTTGCCATCTCTTCTTAAGATCTTCTGCTTCTGTCAGGTCCATACCATTTCTGTCCTTTATTGAGCCCATCTTTGCATGAAATGTTCCTTTGGTATCTCTGATTTTCTTGAAGAGATCCCTAGTCTTTCCTATTCTGTTGTTTTCCTCTATTTATTTGCATTGATCGCTGAAGAAGCCTTTCTTATCTCTTCTTGCTATTCTTTGGAACTCTGCATTCAGATGTTTCTATCTTTCCTTTTCTCCTTTGCTTTTCCCTTCTCTTCTTTTCACAGCTATTTATAAGGCCTCCCCAGACAACCATTTTGTTTTTTTGCATTTCTTTTCCATGGGGATGGTCTTGATCCCTGTCACCTGTACAATGTCACGAACCTCATTCCATAGTTCATCAGGCACTCTATCTATCAGATTTAGGTCCTTAAATCTATTTCTCACTTCCACTGTATAATCATAAGGGATTTGATTTAGGTCATACCTGAACGGTCTAGTGGTTTTCCCTAATTGCCTCAAACACATTAGAAATTTGTGGGATTTTGAGCACTGGCAGAGTAAGTTTAAAAACTAGTGAGGATAAGAGTGGGGAATATGTGGAACCAGGATTCAGTGATCAATCATGTCCAAATTGTATATTCAAGTTTTACATGGGGAATTGCTCATTTATAAGGCTCCCTTATCATTGGCCTGCATCACAACGATACAAATATGTGTTGGGCTCTGAGGTAAAAGAAAATAACTGTTCAGTATACATTTTCAAGTCACCATAAGATCATCAGAAACATTTTTTATTAGTTTTAATACTGACTCTCAGCCTCTCAATCTAAGATGAAAGAATCTCTAAGGGTTTTACCATGACGGCAGGGCTTTTTAAAAAGATGGTTATTAATGCTGTATTATAAATTGCAAAGTTGCTAAGCAAGTAGATCTTACATGTTTTTACCTTTTACCATTGTAATAATGTGAGGTGATGGATGTGTAAATTTCACACACTAAACATATCAAATCATCACACTGTACACTTTAAACTTACAATGTTATATGCCAATTACATCTCAATCAGGCTAGAAAAACATGTATAAGAACATGGAAATAAATTATCTGAAATTTAACTAAAATAAGAATAAAGGCCTACAATAAAATGGCAAAGTAAAAACAGACTTAAAAATGTGCTCTACAAGAAAATGACCAAAAGGACCCAAAAAGTGTCAAAAAGGGTAAGGTAATGTGTATGAGAAAACACATCCTTCATCAGAACTAAAACTAAGGGCAGAAGATCAACCAAAAGACTCTGGGGGTTGACAGAGATTACCTTTCAAGAGTGAAATTTGTGAGAAGTACAAGGAATTTCATGACTGCCCACTCTACCCCCCATACAAATGTAATAAAACTGTAGCAGTCTCCTCCACCTGAACCCCTTTCCTAATAATCAAAGAGCAATAGGTTCCTGTTGGAAAACTAAGACTGGAGTCAAAAAAGCAGGGTATGTTTTGCTGGAGGCATTTAAAATAAGACTACTCAGACATGCACAGGGAAACCTCTATCCTGGTTAAGTGTGATCTTTTATTATGGCAAGTAGCATCTTATGTTTTTTGAGGGCACAAGAGGAAAGTTACACTTCACCTTAATTTTTCAGAAATTCTCCAAGCTGAAAAGTGCCCCACCAGAGCTTGTTGAACCCAAGAATCTTACAAAAAAAAAAACTTTAACCACACACATGGCCACTTAACTGGAGAATGCAGCTTGCGGCCATATGTGGTCATGTGGCACCAATGGAATGGAAGTGGAAGGGATGTGTACAACCGCCAGGGCACTTGCATATTTATAAGGGAATTCACTGCCTCCATTCCCATTCTTCCTACTCTCCCCATCAGTAGAGACCAGAACTCAACCAGTGTGCTGATGGCACGTGATTAGACAGGTAGATCAATATAAAGGAGTCAGGTGCCCAGGACCCAACTGACCCTCAGGCTCCTCAGCTCTCCCAAATGGAAGGGGCCAGGTCCCGCAGATGGCGTCCAGGTGGACAGCCACTGCTATTAGGTCTGGTCACTGAGGCAGGGATGGGGGGAAAGGTTCACCGCTGCGGCCTCAAGGCCTGGGCCTGACCAGAGGGTGGCCCTGGCGAGGGCTCTGGAGTCCTTCAGGACACAGCCCCAAGCCTGTTCTGTTCCCTGAGCTGTCCAGCTCACCTGCAAGCCTGAGGTGGGGTGAGCTGGAGGGCCCTGGGAGAAGGCCAGGATCCCCCTCTTACCTCTCTCTCCGCCTGACGACCATCACTCCTTCATTGACAGTTGCTTGCTTGGGGGAGGGGCCCACTGCAGTGCTGACCAATGGGTGAGCAGGACCACCAACAGTCGCTCACTGACCACTGCTTGCTTGGGGGAGGGGCCCACTGCAGTGCTGACCAGTGGATGAGCAGCACCACTAATGGACCCACAGTAATTGTTGCCTGGTAACAGGGCAGGCACCAACCTCCATGTGCTAATGTCTGTGCACAGCAGTGCTCTATTACATTATGTCCATTTAGAATAGCATAACAGGATTATTAATAAAGTTTCTTTGCATACACAAAGCATTAAATAACACAATTCTCAAAAATAAAAATTCATTAGGAATACTACAATTGGAAACCTGGCACACCAAATATAAACTGTAAGACCGTTGCCATCTGAGAGTACGGTGTTAGTTAATAAAAATAAATGGAGGTGATCTTCAGCAGGATTTGTCTTGAATGTGCCAAGTCTTCAAAAATACATTTTTAATCAAAAATTGATCCATCTATGGAAAATAAACAATGGGAAACTGATGGATAGTTCATCTGTTTAATGTATAATGGGACTGAGCAATTGACTGACCATGAGGGAAAAAAGCAAAGTTGCCTCACACCTTATTCTGAACTAAATTCCAACTGGATTCCAATTTTAAATGTAAAAAATAAACCACAAGAGTACCTAGGGGGGAGGAGGAGCTCATCTATATAGTTGTAGGGGTGTGGAAAAGCATCCAGCCCTTCTTTCCATATTACCAACTTCCAACATCCTTCCTGTCATTATGGTTACCCCACCTGTAAGGTTAAAATCGCAAACCAAAATGAGAAAGCAAGAAGAAGGAACAACCAGGCCACTGAATCTTTCCTATCCAAAGCTAAGCCCAGATGTGGGGGTGAGTGGCCCTTTCTACCCTGGAAGCACTGCATGTGACCCCTTTTCCACTGCGCAGTGCCAGCTCCAAACTCTGAGCCTGAAACACTTTCAACCCAAACCCTAGCTCTAAAACAAACAACAACAAAACAAGCAAGCAAAAACAAAACAATAAAAAGAGCCAAGAACCCAGGAACTATTAGAACACTGAGGATGCTGACACTAAATGTCCTCTTCCTGACTTCTAAAGCCAGCCTGCAACGCAAGACGGAAGACTGAACCGTGGCCCAAAGGGTGCTCCATTCTTCCCACGTTACCCTACCAGAGTCTTTTTCAAGAACATAGGACTTGAGAACAAGCAGTTATCTCTAAAGCGATCTTAAGTTCATGTTCTTCAGCAGTGCTGACTCAAGAATTTGACCTTGACATAAAGCCAACTTCACAGACCAATCGTCTCTTCAAAGAACAAGAAAAACCTTGAGTAAAGGTTAAATAAAAAAAGCTTTCCAAATCACCCTCAAGGGAAACAGATCAAGTTGCTATAATAAAGAATAAGGCAATCAACACATTTCAAGAGCCAAAAAAGTATTCCTAGAGATATGAAAGCTTAACCCCAAAGAGACTTACTGTAGCTGTCTAAGATTTGGGGCCAGATATTTATGACTGGCAAATGAAAGCGATAAAATTAACTAATTTTAAAATGCAAGTGTTATAGCTATCCAATCTAATCCACAGCGATAATCCCGAGGTAAAGGACTAGTGCTACCTTATAGATGTTGAACTAAGCCAATGATTCTTCTAAAATGATGAAAGGAGTAAATGTAGAATCAAGATGAAATCCAAGTCTTCTAACCCCAAGATCAAAGGTTCTGCACCATCTTATAGCACCCTCCCTGGTAGGAAACAACATTTAGGTCAATTTGTAGCATCTGAAGGAATCACTAGCACTAGCATTTGGTAAAAAACTGAACTAACTTGGGGCAGTGGCAAAGGAAAAGTCTTTCATTCCTACCATTGTTTTTCATATTCTATAATCCAGAAGCAACTAACACTATTATCCAAGACATTAATTTCTGTAATTAAAAAATGTTATGTGCAAACTCAATTGAGTATTTCTTTTTTAACCCTGATATTAGTGCAGATAAGGCAATATACTTAACATCTACATGGGTAAAAAGTCATCTGGGAAAAAAAATGCTTTCAAAGTCCTTGGTTTCTCTGGGGTTTTGGGAGTCTGAGTCCCTGTGGCAAAGAATGCCAGAGGTTCCACAATACTTATTTTCCTCTCCTTCCTTAGTAAGAGAACATGGCCCTGTGGGGAAAATGCTGTACTTTTCAGCTTTATCTGTGGTTGTGTGACCATACATTCTGAAATATGGCAATTAAGAAAAACTAGGATGAAATTCCATGATGTTTCCTTTTAAAAAGGGGAAATACTATTCTTTGCCTTTCTTCCCACTGTCTGAAATGTGGGCATGATGGCTTGAGCTCAAGCAGCCATTTGGGACAACAAAGTATAAGCCATGCTTTGGCAGATAAAGCAACAAAATAAAGAGAGACTGGATTCTGAAAGATCAGGGGGCCACCATATTAGCTCTAGACTATTTACCTCCAAATATGTTTATAGAAATAATTTTCTACCTGGTTTAAGCTCCTTACACTGGAGAGTAGAATCTAATTCTAACTGATCTACCACTTATGATTTTTACTGCTTTGCAATGATTTCAAGAATCTCAATTATCTCAGGTCATTAAATTCTCATCTTTAATTTACTTTATATCTAAAAATAAACTTCACAAAAGCACACAATATGACCATATCCATGTTATAGAGTAGGGGACTCTGCTGCAATATTAAATAGCATCAAAAAGCCCTACTTTGGGATAGATTATGTATTCTTTGTGCATGCTAAGTCACTTCAGTTGTGTCTGACTCTGTGTGACCCTATGGACTGCAGCCTGCCAGGCTCCTCTGTCCATGGGGTTCTCCAGGCAAGAATACTGGAGTGGGTTGCCATATCATCCTCCAAGGCATTCTTCAGTCACACTCAATGACCTCCATTTATATTCTTTCTACAACACCTAATATATTGCACTGTTTGCCAACATTACCCCTCTTCTCCCTGTCAACTAGATTAAGAACTCTCTAGCTCACGAGAAATGCCTAGCACAGTGCAGACACTCAGAAAACATTTGTGATCTGATTGAATAACTCAAAACCGGGCCTTTAATGGGGTTCCTTATCATAACTGGAAATCCTCTCAAGGTATAGTTAGATGTGGTACTGAGTTGTGAATTTATCTAGTGGTTTCCAACCAGGAAATGTTTAAAAATAGCAAATCTCTGGATCCCGCCTGCCCAAGATCACTGAATCAGAACCACTGAGGTTGGAGTCCAGGCACTTGCAGTGTATACAAACTAGACCTACACTATTTATACAACAACTCACTTCCAAGGAAGGAAGGAAGGAGAACAATAGAGTAACTTGAAAATCCTCTGTGTTTCGATGTTAGCATATGAAATAGAGTGGAAAACTGCCTATTGCCTTTTATTGCTTTATGTTCTACTTCCCCTAGCGTTGGTCTTCCTGCCTCTATAAAATGCTATTGTCATTTTATGAATTTCTCTGAAATAGTTCAAACTATGAAGATAACATTGCTAAAATTCATTTTCTCTAACTCAATATTTTTTCCTTAAAATTCAAAATGTCATCAATTAGCTACCATTGTCAAAGCCTCCACATTTAAAAATAAAAGTCGGCATTTAGGTATTTTTTTAATAAGCACATTCCACGTTTTATTTTACATATCTAAGTAAAAGTTGCTTCTTCAGTGTTGTCTATAGTCATCCAATATTTTACTGACTGGTATGGACAGAGAAGGCAATGGCACCCCACTCCAGTACTCTTTCGTGGAAAATCCCATGGATGGAGGAGCCTGGTAGGCTGCAGTCCATGGGGTTGCAAAGAGTCGGATATGACTGAGCGACTTCACTTTCACCTTTCACTTTCATGCATTGGAGAAGGAAATGGCAACCCACTCCAGTGTTTTTGCATGGAGAATCCCGGGGGGGGGGGGGGGGCCTGTTGGGCTGCCGTCTATGGGGTCGCACAGAGTCGGACACGACTGAAGCGACTTAGTAGCATGGACGTAGAAAGCATTTATGGGCCTTTTTTCTCCACCACAAGCTATCTGAGTAGCATTGGAAAGATCTTCTAGGAAGTTAATGTTTCTCTTAAAGTATTCATCTGATAGAAAACTCAACATATTATGATAACACAATTAAGAACTATCAATCTGAACAGTTAGAAGTTGGTCTTTTGGAATGAGTTTTCTTCCTTTCAAGCCAGCAATTCTAGTAAAAATGCATCCAGTCCCATCAGTAATCCAATAATAAATTAGTCAGGCCACATTAACAAAGTCTTCAAACTTCTGAATTGCTGGTGATACCTAATACTATTCAAAGTCCCAATCTTTGATTAATCTATTAAAAATAAGCCTGCAAAACTAACAGTAGTCATGGGTGGCCATCTAAATACAATTAACCCAATGGTTGTGTTAGTAAAAATATCATCCTACATTACTATTCAGAATTGTAAGGAAATGAAACACTCTATAGATATTTACATATTCTTCTAAAAGCACTTTACTTGGCTTTATTGTCTTTTATTTCCTCATCTATGCAATGGAGATAATTATACCTACCTCATAGGATGGTGTTTTCCTTAAGATCACATGATTTTTAATACGCTTCTCAAATAATAATCTCAATAAACAGCAGAATAATAATAGTATTATTATATAATTCGCTGCCTTTCTTTTTATAATGCCTCAAATTTATTAGTTTGGGTCATCTTAAAATAACTATTTATAAACTTTATGTTCCATCAGATTCCTTATGTAATACCAGCATGTGTAGACAAGCTATATTGCAAGCACCAAGGTTAAGAAAAAAGCACTGAAAAAAAAAAAAAGAGTACTGAATTTTCTCCTCAGCAGACTGAATTGGTCATCAAAATCTCCCAAACCTCAGGACCAGACGGCTTCACGGGTGAATTTTGCTAAACATTTAAAGGAGAACTAACACCAATGTTTCTCAAACTCACCCCCCTCCCACCCCCCGCCAAAAAAAAATCAGAGAAGGGAATACTCCCAAACTCATTTTATAAGACCAATATTATCTGGATACCAAAACATAGAAAAGGACACTACAAGAAAACTATAGGCCGATATCCCTGAAGAATATAGGTACAAAATTCTCAATAAGATACTAGCAAACCAAATTCAGCAGCACATGAAAACAATCACTTATCATTATCAAGTGAGATTTATACCTGGGATGCAATGATGGTTCAATCAACACAAAATTAGTGTGACATATCACATTAACAGAACCACATGATCATCTCAATAGGTACAGAAAAAGCATCTGACAAAAGTCAACATCTATCCATAAAAACTTTTAAATTCGGCATAGAAAGAACACATCAACATAATAAAGGCCATATATGACAAGTTCATAGCTATATGATACTCAGTGATGAAAAGTCAGACACTTTTCCTCTAAGATTAAGAACAAGACAAAAATTCCAACTAACCACTCCTATTCAACACAGTACTAAAGTACTAGCTAGAACAAGCAGGCAAGAAAGAGAAAAACAAAAGAATATCAGAATTGCAAAGGAAAAAGTATAATCTATTTTTGGATGACATGATTTTAATATATAGAAAATCCTAATGACTCAACCCAAAAAACTGTTAAATACTGTAATTAATGAATCAGTTAAGTTTCAGGGTACAAAATTAATCTGTAACAATCAGTAGCATTTCTATCCACCTACAGCCAACTTTCTGATAAAGAAATAAATCAATCCATTTAAAGTAGCATCAAAAACAATAAAATACTTAGGAATAAATTTAACAAAGGAGGTAAAAGATCTCTTTTCTAAAAATGAAATATTGATAAAAGAAACTGAAGACACAAATAAACAGAAAGGGTGTTATTTGGATGGTCCACCATTTCTTAAAACCAGATAGGCCCAGAGTCAAATATATGCTCCTCAAAGATCATTTTCTAGTTCCCAGTTATTATATTTCTCTATCAGTCCTATCACCAATTTCCAATGAGAAAAAGCCCTCCAGGTTTCAGATTCATGGCATCCATCACAGCGGCTGGGACTAACTTCCCTCTCCCTGTTTGACTAAACATGACACATGATCATTTTTCAGATGACACAGCCACACTCACCTAACTGGGCTGCAATCCTTACAGGTGTGTGAAGGGGCGTGCCAGGCCACAATGCCCCCACCTGAAGCCACTTGTGGTTTCACAGCACAGGGACAGAGTTCAAGGTCAGAGACAGGTGTGAGTCTCTCCTCTCACGACTCCACTAGCACATCAGGACACAGTCGCATGCTCAGCCATGCAGGGGACACAGCAAACATCCTCTAAACCTCCCTGAGAACCTGGTTAGCTACCAGTTCCCATCCGAGCCCCTGAGAGCATTTCTCAGATTCTTCCTTGCTTCTCCATTCACACAGACCCTCCTCTGGTCCTGTTCAGACAATGGCACTCAACTCACCTCTGTCATATGGGTCTCATCCTTCCTTTCAAACATTTCACCAATTGATTTGCTCAGTTTCATACTATGATAAAATACGCTTCTAGAATTCCAAAACAATTTGAAGAGTTTTTTTTTAACTGTTACCGATTTGCTACCAAAGGCTTCTTTGACCTTAGAAAGAAATCCACTATTCGGTTGAATCAATCCATGAACCAGGCTTTAGTACTGCTGTCACAAAAACTGGGAGAATTGGGTTTGAATTCCAACACCTGCATTAGTGCGTCCCATGCCTTGAACAAGTCACAAAGCCTTTCAATGAGCTGGCGTCCTCATCTATAAACTGAAGCTATTAGGCTAGAAATAATATTTGAAAGGGAAATGGCTGAGAGATTCCAATTCTAAAATTCTATGAGTTTAA
Organism: Bubalus bubalis; assembly: GCF_019923935.1. Lineage (NCBI taxonomy): Eukaryota > Metazoa > Chordata > Mammalia > Artiodactyla > Bovidae > Bubalus > Bubalus bubalis. Next base: position 24,738,507 of record NC_059175.1, on the reverse strand, counting down.
GTACTTACTGAACCCAACTCTGTGCTAGGATGGCAGAATGGGGCAAGATACAAAAGAGCTGATCTCAATGAACACACAATCTAAGTGAGAAACTATGGTATTACTGACTTTTAAATTACATGTTAAACCCAGAAGGATTAAAGGGCGAAGTGATAAACTAACTTTTGGAGGAATACATAAGGAAATATTTTTAAAATCCTGCATTGGGAAAGGCCTTCTATACCCTTCTCTGGCAATAATGCCTTAGTCTATTATAGAGCACCACTTCTCCCATCCACTCTATATAGTTTGGGTGAGACTGAGCCCATCTCAAGCTCTAGAGATAGGCATAGATGCAGGCTTGGCCAATCACAGCCTCCTGACCATGGGGCTGCTTCATAGATGGACACAAAACCTCAGCCAGGACAATCAGAGGAAATCAGAGTCTAGAACAGGACTTTTGTTGGCATTATTAGAAATAAACATCTTCTTAGAAGGCACTGCTGACTGTAGAATTTCTGGCAATCATCTTGCCACCAGGAGGGGATGGATCCAACAGGGAGTAAAACAGAACTGAAATGGGGGTATGCAAGTAACCTCTGACAACCTCCCTGTACCTCTGAATCTGATAGCCTGAAGCTACAGTTATCCCTTCATCCTAGGCCAGCTTACAATTTCTGGCTGCAACCAAAAAATTCTCACTAATAAACTCTGGTGAGCGCCGAAGAATTGATGCTTTTGAACTGTGGTGTTGGAGAAGACTCTTGAGAGTCCCTTGGACTGCAAGGAGATCCAACCAGTCCATTCTAAAGGAGATCAGCCCTGGGTGTTCATTGGAAGGACTGATGCTAAAGCTGCAACTCCAGTACTTTGGCCACCTCATGAGAAGAGTTGGCTCACTGGAAAAGACTCTGATGCTGGGAGGGATTGGGGGCAGGAGGAGAAGGGGACTACAGAGGATGAGATGGCTGGATGGCATCACTGACTCAATGGACATTAGTCTGAGTGAACTCCAGGAGTTGGTGATGGACAGGGAGACCTGGCCTGCTGCGATTCATGGGGTCACAAAGAGTCAGACATGACTGAGCGACTGAACTGAATTGAAACTCCCCTCAGAGCTTTCCAATGAAAGTAAAGCTATAACCATTCCAACACTTGAAAATCTATTTGCCCATACTTCACAATCTATTAATTATACAAATGAAGCTCTGGATCCAAATCTCTAAAGGCACACAATCTTACAAACTTAAATATAAGTGCCCTTCACAGTATGAAAAAATATCATCTTGCAAATATGGCTACAAGGAAATGTTTAATCATTTAGCTATTTTAAGAACGTGTTTCCAAGTATTAACAATAGTAGAATATTATTACCTGCTAAGAGATAGATTCAGAAAGATTTAAATAGGTGACAGGCCATTACAGACCATATGACAACTCATTTCTATAAAACTATTATTAGAATCATTAAATTGCCCCACTCATGTCTTTTGAGAAAGTATGCATCACAGAATATTTCTGAAAATGTGCCACCTAGAAAAACCTAGATTTAGACTGTCATGAATACATGTAATCTAGGATAACTCAATTGTTACCTGTAACAAATACAAATACAGCACGTTAAAATCAACAACCTGAAATTATCCACCTTCTTTTATTCTCCTCATAAATAGAGACTGTTTTATAAATAAATCCTTGCAGTTAAGATTCATAAAAATAGGGGATATTGAAAAGGTGTGACAATAAGTGTGTAGTATAAACAGAAAAAACACATATATGATAACTGAGAGTAAAGTGTTTGAGTTTTCTTATACTACTAAGATTCCATGGCAAGGGTCACTGAATTACAGCCCTTCAGCCAAATCTGGTCTGCTGTCTGTTTTTATCAAGTTTCATTGACTACATACAGTCATGCTCATTTGTTTGGTTTTGTCTTGGATGCTTTCACGGTACAACGGCAGAGCTGAACAACTGCAAGAGAGTCCACAAAAACTAACATAATTACTGTCTATTGGACTCATTATAGAAAAACGTGAGGTCCTCTGCTCTATGGTTCTATTAGATTGGTACAAAAGTAATTGAGGTTTTGCATTGTTGAACTTTGCCGTTTGATATTGGAATACAATTCTAAATATATGTGGTCATGTTATACATCATTTTAATGCACATTTCTCACTTTTTTTTTTGCTAATGACTTACTACTTGTTGTGTATTTTATACTTATTTGAGGCTACAGAAATGATGTTAAACAAAAAGCAAATTCAAACGATTTTTTAAAATTCAAGTTGTAAAGCATCAGAGACAACTTGCAACATCAACAATGCATTTGGCCCAGAAACTGCTAATGAACACACAGTGCAGTGGTGGTTCAAGAAGTTTAGCAAAGGAGATGAGAGCCCTGAAGATGAGAAGAATTGTGGCCAGCCATTGGAAGGTGACAACAACCAACTGAGAGGATCGAGAAGCTCCTCCAAAAGCACTTCCTAAAGCCAAACCTGCACCAAAAAAAAGTAATGGTCACTGGTGGTCTGCTGCCCGTGTGGCCCACTACAGCTTTCTGAATCCCTGGCAAAACCAATATATCAGAGAAGTATGTTCAGCAACATGGTCCTATCACTTCATGGGAAGTGGATGGGGAAACAGTGGAAACAATGTCAGACTTTGTTTTTTGGGGCTCCAAAATCACTGCAGATGGTGACTGCAGCCATGAAATTAAAAGACACTTACCCTTGGAAGCAAAGTTATGACCAGCCTAGATAGCATATTGAAAAGCAGAGACATTACTTTGCCAACGAAGGTTCCTCTAGTCAAGGCTATGGTTTTTCCTGTGGTCATGTATAGATGTGAGAGTTGGACTGTGAAGAAGGCTGAGCACCAAAGAATTGATGCTTTTGAACTGTGGTGTTGGAGAAGACTCTTGAGAGTCCCTTGGACTGCAAGGAGTCCAACCAGTCCATTCTGAAGGAGATCAGCCCTAGGATTTCTTTGGAGGGAATGATGCTGAGGCTGAAACTCCAGTACTTTGGCCACCTTGTGGGAAGAGCTGACTCAATGGAAAAGACTCTGATGCTGGGAGGGATTGGGGGAGGAGGAAAAGGGGACGACAGAGGATGAGATAGCTGGATGGCATCACCGACTCGATGTACGTGAGTCTGAGTGAACTCCAGGAGTTGGTGATGGACAGGGAGGCCTGGGGTGCTGCAATTCATGGGGTCGCAAAGAGTCGGACACGAACTGAGCGACTGAACTGAACAGATGTTCAGCAAATTGATGAGATGCACCAAAAACTGCAGGGCCTGCAGCTGGCAGTGGTCAACAGAAAGGGCTCAATTCTTCTCCACAACAAGGTCCAACCACACATTGTACAACCAACGCTTCAAAAGTTGAACAAATAGGGCTATAAAGTTTTGCCTCATCCACCATATTCACCTGACCTCTCCCCAACCAACTACCACTTCTTTAAGCATCTCCACAACTATTTGCAGGAAAAACATTTCCACAACCACCAGGAGGCAGAAAATGCCTTCCAAGAGTTTGTCAAATCCTGAAGCAAGGATTTTTACACTACAGGAATAAACAGACATTTCTTGCTAGCAAAATGTGTTGATTGCAATGGTTACTATTTTGATTAATAAAGATGTGTTTGAGCCTAGTTATACTGATTCATTGCAGTACACTGATTCATGGTTCAGAACTGCAGTTACCTTTGTACCAACTTGGTAAGTCTTTATTGATCGTTTACTATGCTCTAGGCCACCCACTCCAGTGTTCTTGCCTGGAGAATCCCAGGGACGGGGGAGCCTGGTGGGCTGCCGTCTATGGGGTCACACAGAGTCAGACACGACTGAAGTGACTTAGCAGCAGCAGCAGCAGGCCATCAGAATACAGCTGGTGGGCCACTATGGCAACAAAAAGATGTATGAAAATAAGAGACAGCCTCTACCTACAGGCAAGAATTTAAAAGAAAATGTAATACACATCAGAGTCTATCTCAGGTGGGGCATAACTAGGAACTAAATCTCATTCGGCTAGAGGAAGGTTCCAAACTCAAATGCTTACTAAGACAATGAGGAGCACAAAAGAAATGGTGAGTGATTCCCATGATGAACCTGAAGGTCTGAGTTCCATCCAAAGGGGGCAGCAGTCACTCACAAATGGAGACTCGACCTTAATCAGCCTAATAATCTTTCCACAGTTTTCTAAAAGCAGCCAGAGCTGAAACTGTGTGTGGAAATTTTTTTATCTTTAACGTTGACAACATTTTAAGAAATTTTAAGAAACTGTAAACAGTACGAAGGCCTAGCAAAACACATTAGAGGCCAGTAGGCCACAGGTCTGACACAAAGGCTAAGAACTAATGGCAGTCAGTGGAAGATTGGACAAACAGGCGGTAGAATTTGACCAATGGACAAAAAGCAGGTATCTGAGAAGAGAAGTTAGGTCCAGATCTCTCACTCTTAGATCTGGGATGAGTCATCTTCCCTCTCTAGGCCTCAGTTTCCACAAAAAGACAACAGAATTAAGCGACTGGAAGTTTCCTTCATCCATACACATTTGTCCTTCAATAGAGACTTCCTAAAATATTATTCTTAGAAGGGAAAACTCTAGGTTTCACCCATATCCAGTAATTAACAGAAGACTTCACAAAATAAAACGCCCCCTAACTATACTGTGAATGTTGAGAAATAAGACCAGTCTGAATAAAAATAACTGACAAATGCATGTACTTCATGGTCCTGGGTCATGAGTAGTTTCATGAATTTTTACCAACTTTCTCATGTCAAATATCATTAAAGCAAGGCACACCCAAACAATGTCACAACCACACAGAAAGAAAGGTCTTTATCTGTAAGGAAGTATTAAATAGAACTACTGAACGAAATGAATGTATTTTAATACCACTCCCTAAAATATGGGAAAGAATTCTCTCCTGTCTACACCCAAGAGTTTTTTTTTTTAAGTTGGGATCACAAAATCAAACACAATAAAGGTCAATCTGAGAAATAATCTAGACTAGCAGCAATATCACCACTTCCTGTTATAAAAGAGCAAAGAGCTTCTGAATCACAGAGGCAATTTAGTAGGAAAAGTCTCCAATAGGCTTTGGAAACTGAGTTCAGGGTGGCCATTATCTGCCTCTGCCCAGCCCTGTCCCTCCCCATCATTTTCCTCTGTTCAGGATTTCCCTAATTCCACACATCATTTTAACCAAGAAAAAGGCAGCCATAAAAATGTCATCAGACGGTGAACCATCAGAATTAAAAATTATAGCACTGCTGTTGTTTTTAGTATTTTTACAATTTAAAATTTTGAAATGAAAAATATAATTTCAACTATTGCTACTACTAATCTCAATGTTAATTTTCAATGCAATCTACTTCTAAAATGAATAAGAAAAATGCTCTGAGTCCAAATAAATTTTTCTTTATGGATTCAAATTTAATTTGGGAGTAGGAGAATTTTCTTCTGCCTACTTGTAATTATGTTTGAGTTTGCCTTTCATTAACTTCAATCTCCCCCTGCTGTCTTTCTATAAATATAACTTTCAGAGAGCATCCCATCCCTTTACTCAATCTCTCTCAAATAAACTCGCAAAGAAATCTTTAAGTATCTCATATGATCTTCAAAAGAAATGAGTAATTCAGGACACACAAGTAGTCACTGAATCTGAGGAGGAATTATGCAAAAAACTCTCTGGAACAGTCCATGGTCAAAGAAATAGTCATATCTCAGTCTTTTTGAATTAGGCAGATGTTACACTAAATAACAAGTTTTAAATTCTTTCTTCAGATTAAATGAGCAGAGAAACTCTTTGAATAAACAAAATCTTAAATTTTAAAATCTTCTCAAAGAGACAAGGTGATGCAGTAACCGAAGAATTGAACAGAAGCCGGGTGATCTGCGCCCAGGTGCTGAAGCTGCTGACTGGCTATGCCACAAGTTCTAAAAAGCCTCCTGGGTCCTGAGCAGACATCTCTGGGAAAAGAGGGTCTGGATTTATGAAGTCCTTCCATGACTGTTCTATTAATTCTACAATGAAGCCCCTTCTGGTAATACTGTATCAATTCACATGGAACGTAAAAATAGGTCAGATGGATTGTCAACACCACACTCCTTGGCGCTTCATTTTTATGTCACCCCAGGGAGACATAAAATTGATAAATTGGTAACTGATCAATTTGTAACTGATTACTGTAATTGGCTCAGTAATTGATAGATTTCTAACTCAATCCCTTGCTGCTGCTGCTGCTGCTAAGTCCCTTGAGGCGTGTCCGACTCTGTGCGACCCCATAGATGGCAGCCCACCAGGCTCCCCTGCGCCTAGGATTCTCCAGCCAAGAACACTGGAGTGGGTTGCCATTTCCTTCTTCATAACAATATCCCAGAAACAGTAGGCATGTCCTAGAAAGTTCAGGGATTCTTTGAGGGACCATTTCCAGAGGCAAATCTTATTGTACACTCATTCAAAGTTAACGGATAAACAAGATCTACAAAGATGTTCCCTCATTGTTTTGAAACTAATAAAACTCCCTTCATTTACTCCTATTTTTTTCTCTGTCAGATGAAAATATTTCTCTCCAGATAAACTCCATAAACCCTTCTGCTTTCTCTTATTTACTTTTATTCTCTAATTTGAAATTAGCTTCTTTAAGATCATTCAATTCAGTTCAGTCACTCAATCGTGTCCGACTCTTTGTGACCCCATGATCCACAGCACGCCAGGCCTCCCTGTCCATCACTAACTCCTGGAGTCCACCCAAACCCATGTCCATTGAGTCGGTGATGCCATCCAACCATCTCATCCTCTGTCATCATTATGATCTGCAAATTCTCAAATTCAAGTCTTTTCCTCAATCTTCACTTTCTTGGATTCATTTGACTCTAATTATTCATTCATACAACAAACAAATTTGTCTTGAGTGTGGACAGGCAAATATCATGCTCGGGGGCACTGCTTATGCCTGCTGCAAAAGACACGAAACCAGTCCTCCAGATCTTACAACCCAGTCATCCAAAAATTTCTAAGATATGAACAGACACCCTCTTCCTTGAAATACTAGAAATGACTGGGCTGGCCAATAAGATGTAAGATTCCAAATGCTGACTGGATGTTGAACAAAGTAACCTAGAACGTTTTAAGAGTTACACGTTAATACTGACATCATTTATCAAATTACCTAATTCTAAAACTTCAGCCTTTGCTTTCCATATCCAATTAGAAATAAGATCCAGGCTGTCCTTTCAAACCTACCTCCCACCGACTCAATCATTACTGGTCCCAGCATCTCCCTTTTGGACAATGTTTTTCTCATGTACACACTCCTCCAGGGAGCAGATCCACTTTCAACACTTAACCACTTTTAAGCTGCCACTCCCAGATCTCTTGCCATAGCTCCAACCTCTCCTCCAAGCTTCAGGCTATCAGAGCAAATACTGCACATATACAGAGACTTCTCATGGAGGCCTTGAACTGAACATGTCCAAACTAACCTCCTCAAGCTCCTATAAACAAATAAGACTGGTCACATTTATCCCTAATGTATATATTTTAATCTGCCCCCTTTTCTCTATCCCTGCCACCACAGTCAAATTCAGGTAACTTTTCTCTCATCCCCAATGTCATCACCCAGTTCAGGCACTCAACACATCCCACTTGGCAAATGTTTTCTCCATGAACCCCTGGCTTCTGTCCTCTTGCCACTCCTGTCATTTACATATTCCTGAACACTATGGCCTGAAGAATCTTTCCAAAATATCAGGTGGCCCATTGAATACAGCCTAACGCTCAAATTCTTTGGCCTGAATCCTTGGATTTAGAGTGACCCCAAAGTTCTCTGCATACTAAAACCAGCTGGGGACCTAAAAAGAGATCTCAGGACTATGTGAAAAACTTTTAGCTGTCTTCATGGAAGAAGATATTCAGATGACATGGGGAAAATTAAACTTTGCAGATAATGGGGGTAGTCACATAGAAAACTTTGTGGTGAATTTCTCCCTATCAGATCTTTACATCCATATCCCCCACATTCCTGTCGGACACACACCCATCAGGACAATCAAGCTGGCTTCCTCTCATTTGGCCTGCCTGCCCTATTTTTGGCTCACCCTGGTGCCTTCTCCTAATCATATGATTCCATTCAATAGCCTTCCAGCCCCAGCTCTCTTCCTGTGTAGTATCTTCATGGACCACTCTAGTCTAGATAACTCACCTTTCTCTACCCAGGCACAGAATTTACCTTATTCTCATTTGGCAATGTATTATATACCATCTACTCTACTGGGTCCCCCTCTACTATTTCAATCCTGTGATAACTGAACCATGATACTTTTTCCCTCGTCTGTATTCATTTTGTCCAACAAGATTACAAGGTCTTTGCAGTCAGGGAGCATGTCCTAAGTACTTGTCTCGGAACTCTGCTATCAAGCCTAGAAGAGTGGCTTATATACAGAATATGTCTGATACAAACCAGTCAACAGTTGAAAAAATCAATAGATGAACTCTGAAACAATCTCCTATATTCTCAGATTACTCATGTCATCCTAAAATAAATGATCAGAGTTAAAAGAGAGATATTCCTATCATCTAGTAGTAGGGCCACACTCTGGTCCTTCTGGAAGCCAGGGAAATCTGTGTATCTGGAAAAAAAAAAAAACCCATGGAAGAAAGCTTTTCTTTTAATTCTCCCCATGTCATCTAAGTATCTTCTTCCATGAAGACAGCTAAAAGTAATATTAGTCTTATAAATGTATTCAAGCAAATTACACCTGGTTTAGATTATAACTGAGTTATAAAACTATTTAAACATGTTTTCTCTATTAAATCACTTATCTTCAACAGGGTAACACTGCCTCACAACGGAGTGCAAAAGGTCCTCTCGCGTGCCTGTGTGCCGAGTCACTTCAGTCACATCTGACTCTCTGCGACCCTATGAACCTGCCAGGTTCCTGTGTCCATAGGATTCTCCAGGAAAGAATATGGAGTGGGTTGCCATTTCCTTCTCCAGAGGGTCTTCCCGACCCAGGAATTAGACCTGCATCTCTTCCGTCTCCTGCTCTGGCAGGCAAGTTCTTGACCACTAGTGCCACCTGGAAAAGGTTCTTGGGTGGGGCCAAAACTCTCTCTTTTAACCTACAAAGCAAAGATATATATACAGCACATAAACTCATATACAATATCTGTGGTATTAAGGGGAAAAAAGCATAAAAAGGCTTTTGGAAAGGGGAAAATAATGAAGAAACTGTTAAGAAATTCTGTTTTTAAACCAAATAGATTGTCTACTAACTTTGCTAAAACTTTACAGTTCTCTGTCAGCATCCAAAGACTATACAAATGCCCATGAACAAAATCTAGAAGACAATTTAGATGAAAAGTATTTCTGTGCTTACGTGGTCTCCAAAATTTCTTTTTTATCTTTTGTTGTTAAATGTCAATTTTTTCCCCTGCTAAAGAGAGGATATCATTGGGTAGACATAAAGGTGAAAAGAGTTTCCTACTAAAAGTGACCTGGAAATTAGGAATTAAAGCTTTTTTTTTTTTTTTTTTTTAAGAAAAATGCTTTAAGAAATAATCAAGTATGTGTGAGAAAGTAGCTAAGACTGAATTAAAATTGAATAGTTATTTATATCGGCTTCCTGTTTAGTCTTTTGACAAAGTTCAGCCCTGTTTTATAGCCAGCCCTGGATAAGGTTTCCCAGAATAACCCTGATGTGGGGTCTGCTGGCAGGGAGGACCCCAGAACTACATCCTGCAATTCACACCCTATGAACACAGTCTGCTAAACTCAAAAACTTCAAAACAAAAAAATAAAACGTCACTGTCCCATTTCCTCTGCCAAACCCTGCTTTGAAACTCCAAAACACAAAGAGGAGGAGGAAAGGAGAAAAAAATTAAACATGTTTAGAAACAAAGGCAGGTTGTGAGAAACTTTGAGTCCTTTTTTTTTTTTTCAAATTAAGCCATAAATTCCTCTGCACAATCTGGAAAATGGACTACTTGAGACTGTGAGAGAAATAAATATCACACTTCTGACATATTCGGGTGTGAATGCAACATTTTACCTAATATCAATATGTGATTCAACTGTTTGTCAGGTTGGGCAGTCATGAAAATGAAGATCTCAAAACAGAGACAAAAAATAAAATGAA